>NC_052052.2:65130574-66380574 GCF_903992535.2 Arvicola amphibius
AAGAGTGTCATAGGCATCCGGGTTTTGCTTTCATCTTAATTAGCGGAACTTAGGCCCTCTGTGCAACAAGAAACCTAACACTACTCAAGAGCAAGCAGCTTTTCCTCCCAATATTTCCTGATGTGAACCCCCTTCTTCTCTTCTCCACCATCACTGGACATCATCCTTTTTGGTACCATTTGTTCTCCCTCCTCCTGACACAGGACAAGGAAAGATGTTTTTTGATTTCAGTACTTTTCATGCTATCAGTTTACTTTTAACGAAAGGAAGACGATATTCCCATTTGAATGATCTACACTTTCATATAAACCTGTGGTGGAGAGTGAGGAGGGGTTCGATGAGACGGGAAGAGGATGTAGTTGGTATGTTATGGAAAAGGGCACATTACTGGCAAATCAAAAGATGCAACTGAAAAAGGCCTAAATGCGGTTTGAAAGCAGCAAGATGCTTCTCCCATCCTGCTGGTCACAGATTCGACTTTTAGTTTTAGTAAGCCAGCAAAACACCCAGTGCTGGCACACAGCTCTGCTTAGTTGCACAAGCATAAGGTTCCTCTGTACTCAGAAACTCGGAAGTGCAGGCTCCGTCACTGTGATCAAAGGACTGCTCTCCTATCAGCCTGAGAAAATGCCCAAAAAATTACTGATAGGTCATTTTCCCAGGGGACTCATTTGAAAATACTTGGCAAACTTACAAAGAACCTGGAAGTCGTGCGTGGAGGCAAACATGCTAAGCAGGTGCTATTGAGTGTTTTCATATTAACTGTGTCTCTTACAGAGGACAGCCACATCATTGTGGCTCGAGCTGACTTATCTGCTGCTGGTTATTTCAAACCAGGTACTGGGTTTCAGTCATACCAGTGACTTAGAATAACTAACAGTGATTCAGCCTGTTGATAGCTAGTATTTCTTTAAAGGAATGACATTTTCCTGCAATGTGATTAACACAGCTACCAGAAGTTTATCACAATGTGGTAACATTTTTATCAGAGCAACTTGCCAACATTTCTTGTTATGAAAGAGTTCTGCTTCATTGAATATTCCTGAAGAAACTTTTCAAAGAAGTGAGATTTTCTTCAAAGCATCTGACCCATTATTGTTCATAAAGAATAGTACAGGAATGAATTGTTCCTGCCTCTAGTCTCTAAAGCTCACATTTATGGTGGCATTATAGTAGCCAAAGTTTAAGGAGCTATACTGGGCTATCCTGTGAGCAGACAGCTTCTGCTTCTGTCTGCCACCATACACTGGCATTTTGAAGGTCTTGAGGCATCCTTGGCTCTGCTTGCGATATTTTTCCTTCATCAAATGCTGGAATTAACTTGTATTGCATTACCTTATTTCTCCAGCCCCTGCGATGGCTCAGTGGTGAAGAGCACTGCCTGTTCTTCCAGAGATTCTGAGTTCAATTCCCAGCAACCACATGGGGGCTCAGTTTCCAGAAACCATTACCTTATGGGTTCACAAAGCAGCCACACTTGGCCTCATTTTATAATTCAACATTTTTGACTCAAAATCATCTCGTATTATTAAAGATAGTATCATAGTGTTTGTCGTATGAGTTTTCAACAATGTATCTATTTTCTTACTGATTGGAACTCAAAGTATTGCATCAAATTACTACTCTTCTCAACACGATTTCAAACGTTTCTAAAAACTTATCTTTTGCTTCATAGATTCTAGAGTGACCATGTGTAAGTGGCAGTTCTGATCATGTTCCCAACTTGAAATTAAATACTTCCATCACTTCACAGGTAGGAGTCTGGATAGAAGTTCTCAAAGTACAGCTACAGAAGTAGTCCCAGCATGCTCCTAAATATTCATTTAGTAAAGTTTTAGCTCTTTATGATTTTCAATTTGGGGGAGCTTTATACATCTATTCAAAGGTACCGTGGTCATATTCACCTCCACTACCCTTTCTTTTATCTTTTTCTTTTTTCAAAACAGGATTTCTCTGTGTTAACAGCCCTGACTGTCCTAGAACTCACTTTGTAGGCCAGTCTGGTCTGAACTCACAGAGATCCTCCTCCCTCTGCCTCCCGAGTGCTGGGATTAAAGACACGTGCCACCACCACCCGGCTTCGATTACCTTTTCTTATCCTTCTTCATTTGTCCTGACCAGTTTATTCCCAACCAGTCCCACTGCTGCTTTCCTGGTTGTTTGATTGTTTCTTTGTTCATTTGTTTTTGTGTTGCAGCTGCTGTGAGCTTATGACTGTTAGGGTAGTGTCGGGCCCATAAGACCTCATTCCACTGTGCTCCTCCCTGTCCTTGCTGCTTTATAATATTTCTGCTCCCTCTTCTATAATGTTCCCTGAGCCCCGCATGGGGTGACATCAGTGTCCCATATATGGCTGAATATTGGGATGTCACTTATTCTCAGCATTTTTACCATTCACCATTCTCTGCATTAGTGAAACAATCATCTGCTTTAGATATATGCTGCTCTGGTCAAGGCTGGAACAGCCCTGGTCTGTGTGGTGCTGGTTAGATCTTTGGGTCTGGGTTTTGTTTGTTTGTTTGTTTATATCAACTCAACACAAACAGGGTCATCTGGGGTGAAGGAACTTCAATTGAGAAAAATGTTTTCATCATAATGGACTGTGGGTCAGTCTTTGGGGTATTTTCTTGATTGTTGATTGCTGTGGGAGGGCTCAACTCCCTGTAAATTATACCACCCCTGGGCAAATACTCCTTATACAAGAAGGAAAGGTGAAGCACAATTAATAAAAACCCAGAGACAGACATAGGGGTCCAACCTGAAAGTCAGAAAACCAAAAGAGCCAGCCACTGGCTCTTACTTCTACCTCAGTCCAAAATGGCAATCCTGCCTCCAGGAATCCTCAGAATGAGACTGAGCCTGAGAACTCTCTCCTCCCATTTTATATTCCTCTCCAGTACTGGGATTAAAGGCGTGCACCACCACCACCACCCAGTTTCTATGGCAAACTAGTGTGGCTGCTGGGATTCTGGGATTAAAGGAGTGTGTCACCACTGCCTGGTCTGTAAGGCTCACCAGGGTGGCTGTTTTACTCTCTGGTTTTCAGGAAAGCCTTATTTATTAAAATACAAATGAAATATCACTACAGAATGGTGAGCAAAGCATGGGAACCAAACCAGTGTTTCTCCATTATCAGTGCATCAATTCCTGTCCTGACCTCCATTCATGATGGACTGCGAGATATGAAATGAAATGAACCTCTTTCCTCCCCAAGTTGATTTTAGTCATGGTGCATTATTACAGCAATATAAAGCAAACTAAGGCAAAACTCGTACCAGGGTCCTGGTGGTATGACTATTATAAACTTGACCATGTTTATATGATGACATTTGAAATTTAGGGATGGAAACTGAGAGTTTAGAGCTTAAGGAGATGTAGGAACTTAGAGGAAAAGAAGGTTGAGGGCATTGCAGACAGTGGAGGTCTGGATTGTGAAGTGTCAGAGGGAAGTTTGAAAGGCCTTTAAGGATTCTGTGGGGGCCCTTTATATGATATTACCAATTGAAAATCTGTGCTTCTGGAAGCTAGAGCTGAAGAACCAGGGTAATTAAATAAAGATCATAACATAGGAGATGAGATTAGTGTACTGAGAATGGCAGAGCCCAAGAGGTGGAGCTACCCAAGGATTTTGGGACCCAGAAGTGAATCCCAGATGTTACATATTAAGCTACAGAATTAAATTTGCACCGTGGAAGTTTTGTTTTGGTTTGTTTGGATTGGTACTGTGCCCTAGTTCTTCCCTCTCACAATAAGAAGTACAGAACTTACTTTTTTATTTTATAAAATGTACTATAAAAATCTTAGCAAATACAAACATTAACCAGACCCCAAGTCTATACAACTCAAAGAACTCCCATACTGTTAGAACAGGCATTCAGAATGGAAGCTTTGGAACTTTCTGTTAAATTTTACACTTTCAGTGCTGAATGTGGCTTATTCTCTCATCTGCCATCAAAACAAAATAAAACATCCATGGTAGAAATAGAATTATAAAACAACTAGCTTCAGGACCTCTTCATAACTCACGTCCACTACCTGAACTCGGTCCTGGTCTCTTTATATTTAGTCTTTCTTGTGCCCTTTTCCAAAATCATGTTATACTCTACCATATATACATTGGTTCCATATATATGTATGCTATTGACTAGATTCTGTATAGTGAAAGACAGTGGGGTTTGTTTACTTACTTGTTTTATATTGCTGTATTTTTTTCTTTTTAAGATTGTGTGATTGTGCTTAATATAATGCATTAACTTTTATTTTATATATATATATATATATATATATATATATATATATATATATATATATCTTTACCCCACAACTGTACTTCTTTAATCAGGACTCGTGGGTGGTTCTAACATTTGTTCTAGAAAACAACTGATGAATCATACTAGCAAAATATAACAAGTCGGAGGATATGTGTTATTTAAGGAACTAATAAGGTCTAGTTTGAGAAACATAAATACTCATAGTAGCAGCCATAATCTCATTTTTGTCATTCTATAGGTATATTTTTCATATTTTTTCTGATTTCATCTAGGATTTATTTCTTTATTTAGTTAATTTTGTTTCCCTTATTTAGGATATTTCTATCCAACGCTTTTTTCTCTTTTTTTTTCTTTCTTTCTCATGGTTTATTTTTTTATATTTAAAAATTTCCATCTCCTTCCCTCCTCCTCCCCCCTCCCTCCCCTCCTCTTCCCCCTTCCCTCCCCTCCTTCTCCCCCTTCCCTCCCCTCCGCTCCACCCATACCTCCCCTCCCTCCCTCTCAAGGCCAAGGAGCCATCAGGGTTCCCTACTCTATGCTAAGACCAAGGTCCTCCCAACTCCCCCCAGGTCCAGGAAGGTGATCAACCAAGCTGAGAAGGCTCCCACAGAGCCCGTCCATGCAGAAGAATCAGAGCCCAGTGCCATTGTCCTTTGCTTCTCAGTCAGCCCCCGCTGTTGGCCACATTCAGAGAGACGGGTTTGGTTGCATGATCCATCAGTCCCATTCCAACTGGAGTTGGTGATCAAAAGCCCACAGTTAAGAGACTTTTGAGTTTTAGAGAGAACCTTAACTTTTAAAGTGTTGAAGTTTTTAAATATTATGGGATTTTTAAAAGTTGAAATGTGTTTTATATTGTGATATTGATATTAACATGCACTCTAGAAAAGGGTTATGGTTTAATAGTGAAATGATTGTATGTCAAGCTAACAAGGAGTCTATTATACTGGTTAATATTTTTGTAAATTTGAAACAATTCATTCATCTGGGAAGAGAGAACTTCAGTTTTTAAAAAACGCCTCCATTAGACTTGACTATATGCATTCTGTGGGGGCATTTTCCTGATTATTGATTGATATTGGAGGGCTGAGACCACAGTGGGTTGTACCACCCCTGGGAAGTTAGTCGTGGGTTACATAAGACAGCGTGCCAAGCAAGCCACGAGGAGAAAGACAGCAAGAAACATTCCTCCATGGTCTTCATTTCCTGCCTCCTCCAGATTCCTGCTTTGAGTTCCTTCATGGGTGGACTGCAAATTGTAAGATTAAAAATAAATGCTTTCCTTCACTGCTTGAACTGCGTTTGCTCAAGGTTAAAGAAACCGGTATCAGCCTAAGAGACCCCAAGATCAAGTTCTCAGCACAAAGGAGATTTATTTACCCTAGAGAAAAAAGTGAATAGGGAATAAGAGATAAAGACAGGAGAAAGAGGATGAGTTGATTAATTTTGATTGTACATGTTAATTAAGGTGGCCAAAAGGGAGCCTTTTCTTGCTACTATTAATACTTTGGTAGCTGGACCTCAGTAGTCAACCTCAGTGGGAGGAAGTGGCCACATAAGGGAATGGACCTTGGGGAGTAGCTTTAGGAATGTAATCTAATGATTGTTAGAAAGGCATAGGAATTATGGGATAAGAAAAGGCCTGCCAGAACTGTGTTAGCCATACTTGGACTGGCTTGTGTCCGTTCAACAGTGTTTTATCTCAGCAATGAAAACTGAACTAAGACTATGTATAAATGTAAATATTAAGGAGGCAGTTTGACTACATGTCCATTCAACAAGAACAAAAAACATACCAGAAGTACATTCCTTCATAGGGTTTGTAACCTCAGGCTATAGTCTATTAAATAAATTTAGAATATCAAATGTAATCAGACTTTCCTATACAAACCACCCAGTCCCAAATAAATGACTCAGAAGCTGAATATGAATTATAAATGCTCACAGAATAGTTCAGGTTTGTTACTAACTCTTGCACTTAAATTAACCAATATTTCTATTTATGCTTTGCCATGTGGTTCATGACTTGTTACCTCATTTTTCACATATTCTGCTTGCTCAATTGCTGGCTTGTAGAATGGAAGCGGCGGGGCTGCCTCCCGCCACCCGGCTGCCGGCTAGCTTTACACCCGAAATAATTACACGGAAACTGTATTTTTTTAAAACACTACCTGGCCCATAGTTTCAGCCTCTTATTGGCTAATTCTCATATCTTGCTTTAACCCATATTTAGTAATTTATATAGCACCACGAGGGGTGCCTTACCAGGAGAGATCTTAACCTGCGTCCATCTTGGAGAGAAGCATGGCGGCTGCATATAGCGACTGCCTGAAGCATCTCCCCAACTCCTGCTACCCAGCATTCTGTTCTGTCTACTCCGCCTACCTAATTTTCTGTTCTCTTAAAGGGCCAAGGCAGTTTTCTTTATTAATAATGAAAGTAACACATAGACACTCCTCCATCACTGGCTGGCATCTCCCCTGACTCTCCTGTCTCCATCCTTCTTCCTTTCATCATTCACTGTATCAGGCTGTCTCGCCCAATCTCTTTTTTACCTTGATATTGGCCAATTGGTTTTTATTAACAATGAACATTATCCAAAGCAACCAGGCATGCATTCTCTCCCACTATGTAAGACTCACATCCAATAAGAAATGGTGGGTTATCCTCTAATAGTGTCATACCACGGTTGTGCCCATATGTGTGTCTTGTCTGACTGGTCAGTACTATAGCACATAGGGTCACACCTGGATAAAAATACTGATGATTTTCCTTGTTCAGTGGCCTGTTGAGAACTTTACTATGAAAATTAGCCAGTAGGAAGCTTCCAACTCAGTTTCAACCTTAACTTGTCTATGTCCAAATCTTAGGATCTTAACTTCTTGTTCTTATAGTCAACCATGAGCAATGGAGATATCTAGTATTGTTTTGGGAGCTTCCAAGGACTGATGGGCCATCATTCCACATCTGATCCCATGGTTTTCTTTTTGTTTATTTGTTTTAACATAAAAACCTATGGCTTTAATAGCACTATCCATCCACGCAGGTACTTCTGTTCAAGCCGATTTTTAAAAATATATTTAGATCACAAAGTAATAGGTTTCCACATAGTGGTTTTGGGTTTGGTTGGTTTTGCCAGATCTGCTGAAGAAGAAACTCTAAAGGAATAAGTGGCCCTAGAAATCTCTGTTTTTGTAAGCTTGGTAGTGATTTGAACAGAAATTGAAGTTGAGAACTTCTGGCCTACATATTTCTGTGAATATTTTTTATTAGAAGGCTCATTAAAATATTATTGAATTTTTGTCATGGAAGAATGTTATATTTTATATATTTTTTCTGATTCTATTGCAACCATATGGCTTTTGCTTCCTAATTAGTTATTATAGATTAGATTAATGACGTTTTTTACTTTTAATTTCTGGCTGGGCACTTAACCCAGGGACTTTGCTCTTACTATATATACACTACTGAACTACAACACTGGCCTCTTAATTGCTTAAAAGGTAACTAAATAATAAAAGGCTGTAGAGATGGCTCATGAGCTAAAACATTAGCAGCTCTTCCAGAGGACTTCAGTTCAATTTCCAGCACCGACATAGAAACTAACAACCATCTATAATTTCTGCCATAGGACCTCTGAGGACATTAGTCGTGTGATCTGCAGACATACATGAAGACAATCCATCCATGCAGTTAAGGAAATAAGTTAAATTAAAATGAAACATAATGAAACGAAAATCCCATAAAAACTGCAACAAAAAATATCCTTGACTTTGAGAATAATACCAATTTAATCATAAAGTACTTTTTGCAATTTGCTAATATTAGTTATAGATTAAAAGTTCATAGGAAAATAGGCTACAAAGACTATGTTGAATCATCATCAATAAATAATGAAAGCAAACTGGGTACAAAGGTTGATACTTGTGATCAGAATGTTTGGAAGGGGAACAAAGGAATCTCTGTGAATCCATCCTGAACGACATGGAGTTTCTAGGCCTGCCTGAGTCAAGAGTCAGACCTTATCTAAAATGACAAAAACAAAACAAAAAAATGTGAAAAGAAAAATATGTAACCAAATAACTGCCTCAGAATTCTGTTTGCTTTCTTCACAGTAGTTAACATGCTTGATGTGTATTTTAACTGTTTATCTTGGGTGTATGTTGCTCTCAGCCTGTTAGTTCTTTGAGCACAGGCAGCACTTTTGACTTGCTTACCTTTGTCTGATTTTCCAGTGTCAATACAGAACCTCCGGTTAGCTCCTCGAAAGGGTGCTGTGAAAACAGACCCTGCAAGTCACTGTACTATGAAGCAGGCTACACTTATAAATGTCAACTCTTTCTTAACTCTAAAGCAATCTCTATGACCTGTATTCTTGGCTTTGTTGGTCTCCTTTCCCTCTCCACTGAAAGATTCAATATTCTGCCCACATAGACTCTACACTAGGACACATGTTTGAACTAAGCTTAGGTCTCTGGTGTTGCAGAATTTACTTTCTTTAACTAGGTACAAAATCTATTCCAGGAATATTAAGAAAGCATGTAAAATGAAAGATGGTTGCATGGGAGGACACTGAACAAATCTAACAAAGCAGGTAGCTTCCAGCAAGCAAATGACTTCAAGCTTCAGTTCACCAAGGTCTTCACTTACAGTGCAAGATGACAATGGCACTTTCCTTGTTAGGTGTTATTAGTCATAACAAGATTAAATGAGAAATTAATATTGACTATTTCCTGAATACTGATTCCATACCACATATATATATAATGTTGCATATAGCATATATATTGATTTTGAAATAGGAATGTGTCAACCTAGTATCTAACAAAATAATGAATAGAAAATTTTAAATTCTTTTAAAAGAAAATATAGTGTTGAGAGCAGCTGAATGTGTACCAGGTCCAGTGAAACAGAGGAAGATGGGCTACAACAGATTCAATACACTTCTTGCTTTCAGGACCTTCTGGTCAGCTGTTACTGTGTGAACTAGACATTTTCAAGCAAAGAGTTAAAAGCTATTGGTTTTTAACCTTTTTTTTTTAGGGATGACAGTAATGACATTGTATACTGGTATTTGCAATTTATTTTATGTGAAAGGTAAAGAATACTAGCTAACAAAATAAATATTTTAAATTATACCATGTTCACTTAGCGACAACAAGATTAGATGGTTAAAGCAGCAAATTCTCATTTAGATGATTATAAAGTCTGAACGAACAAACAATAATTTAAGCAAGGTTTCAATTTTCCTTTTTTTTCTATTGCAAGGACTTAATTCACTCAGAAAATTGACTCTGGGTGTGGTAACTGTTTAGCAGAGACAATGCCGTCATAGAAGAGAAGAGGGGGCGAGTCCTCAATCACTCACCACAGTGAGTTTTTGCTAGGCTTTTTAATTTCTGGCCAAGTCAAACAATTCAGCAAAGTGATTCAAGAATTATGCAATATTAGCTCTCTGCCTTGGTCAGTGGTCACACTGCCAGACTGAACAAAGGAGAAACACTGTTACCCAAGTCTTTCCCACTCATCAGCAATGTGTGTGAAGGTTTACCCCAAGGTGTATGGAATTGCCAAGAGTAACATCATTTCTCAAAGGTTAATCTGTCACTTAGAGTTTTGTAATGCACATAAAAGTGACATAGTTTTTGTGGGACAGTGATCTGTATTCTGTCAGTTTTATTTTAAATAAATGCTGACTGGCCAGTAGCAAGGAAGGAAATATAGGCAGGACAACCGACAGGAAGCAGAGGTGGGTCAATGAGAACAGGAGAATTCTGGGAGGAAGGAAGTCCTAGTCTGCAGTGTGACCCAGCCTCAGAAGAAGCAAGATGTGACTGCCTTGCTGAATAAGGTACTGAGACATGTGGCTAACATAGACAAGAATTATGGGCTATTATAAGTTATATGAGTTAATAAGAAGCCTGAGCTAATAGGCCAATCAGTTTATAATTAATGTAGACCTCTGTGTGATTTCTTCAGGATTTAATGACTGTGGGAACTGGCCAGAAAAGAAGCCTCAGCCTACAGGTTTTCATCTTCAGACCCCCTTACCAAGTGGCCTGTAATAAACTGCTTGCTGAGCTCTGTGAACTGACATTTTCAACAGAAGTGGGTAAATGATTTTCACAACTTGGTTATCAACACCTTCATTTCCTTGACTGCCTTTTCAAATCAGCTGGTCACTTGCTTCTATCTGCTTGCTGAAGCTTCCCTCCCATCCTGATTCCTTTGGTTCCATACTTTAGAATGATCCTATAATGTAGCCATCCCTGATCAAATAAGCGCTTGCTGCGCATCTGCTATGTGACTTGCACTCTACTAGTTGCTAGCATTATATGAGGAAACAAAAGAAAAGTAAAATGCTGTGCTCTGAGGACTTTACCCCTACATGATTTTCCCAAACTCTTCAACGTCTAGCTACCTGCCTGAAGCATTTCCTTCAGTCCCTTTGCTCAGTTAATGGCTGATCCCAATTCTTTCAAAAAAATCAATTTAAATACTACCTCCATAGGAGGCCTTCAAGTCCCCCTCCCCCATACATACCTACATCAGGTTGGACTTCCAATAAATAAATGTTAACAACTCATATTTTCTTAAAAATAGCATTTAAATAGTATGGTTATTTTTGTGTGCAGACTCTGGAGGTAGCAATTTTCCCAAGCCTGGCACCAAAATCTGCCTTTCTCATCACTAAATGTTCAGTCTAAAAGAGTGACTGAGGTGAAGAAAATGCTGTAGTAAAATACTATTTCAAGGAAATCATGTATAAATAGATTCACTTCAAGTTGAAATTTTACCATCCTAATTCACCAGCACTATGGGGTATAATGATACATCTATTTGCCATCCATATCCTGAATCCCCTTCTTCTCGGCAGCCAGTTCACAGGCACAGGAAACATTTGCTTTTTTAATTGACAGTATATCTCAAAGTACTTTTGATTTGTATTTTCCTGATGAATAAAGATGTTGAATATTTTTAAGCATTTTGAGATTCATCTACTGAATAATCTCTGTTTAAATCTGTACCCCATTTTTAACTGAATTATTTTGTTTTTATATATCTTGGATATTAGCCCTCTATGGTATATGGAGTTAGCAAATCTTTTCCCGTTTTATAGGCTGCCATTTTGTCCAGTTGAAAGTGTCCTCTGCCTAACAGGAGCCTTTTGGCTTTTTAAGGTCCCACTTATTAATTGTCAATCTTAAAGGCTATGCTGCCAATACTCTGCTATGGAAATTGTCTCTTGTGCCAATGTTTTCAAGGCTATTCCCCACTTTCTCTTCTGTTAGGTTCAGTGTGTCTGATTTTATGTTGAGGTCTTTAACAAACCAGGGCTTGAGTTCTGTGCAGGGTGGTAAATATGGACCTATTTGCATTCTTCTACATATAGACATCCAGTTTGACCAACACCATTTGTTAAAGATGCTTTCTTTTTTTCCAGTGTTTATTTCAGTTTTTTTTAATCAAAATTTAGATATTCATAGGTGTTTAGATTTATGTCTGGAACTTCAATCATATTCAATTGATCAATGTGTCAATTTTTATGCAAAGACATTTTTGGTTTGGTTTGGTTTGTTTGTTTGTTTTGTTTTTAGAGACAGGGTTTCTTTTCTTTTTTTTTTTTTTTGGTTTTTCGAGACAGGGTTTCTCTGAAGCTTTTTTAGAGCCTGTCCTGGAACTAGCTCTTGTAGACCAGGCTGGCCTCGAACTCACAGAGATCCGCCTGCCTCTGCCTCCCGAGTGCTGGGATTAAAGGCGTGCGCCACCACCGCCCGGCTTTAGAGACAGGGTTTCTCTGTGTTGCTTTAGAGCCAGTCCTAGACCTTGCTCTGTAGACCATGTTGGCCTTAAACTCACAGAGATCTGACAGCCTCTGCTTTCCATGTGCTGGGGTTAAAGGCATAAGCTATCACCTCCTGGATGCGGTGACGTTTTTATTACTATGGTTCTATAATATATCTTGAGATAAAGGATGGTGATATCTCCAGATGTTATTTTATTATGTAGGTTTGTTTTAGCTATCCTGGGTTATTTGTTTTCCCATATGAAGCTGAGAATTATCCTTTCAAAGTCTGTAAAGTACTGAGTTGTGATTTTGATAGGAATTGCATTGAATATATAGATTGTTTTTTTGTAAGATGACCAATTTTACTATGTTAATCCCACCAGTCCATGAGCATGGGTGATATTTCCATCTTCTGATATCTTCTTCTATTTCTTTCTTCAAAGACATGGAAGTTTTTATCATAAAATTTTTCAGTTGCTTTGTTAGAGCTACTCCAAGGTCTAGTCTATAATTTGAAGCTGTTGTGAATGGTGTTGTTTCCCTGATTTCTTTCTCAGTACAATAATCATTTGTATATAGGAGGGATACTGATTTCTCTGAGTTAATTTTATATCCAGCCACTTTGCTGAAAGTGTTTGTCAGTTGTTGGAGTTCCCTAGTAGAATTTCTAGGGTTACTTATGTATACTATCATATCATCTTCAAATAATAGTACTTTGACTTCTTCCTTTCCAATTTGTATCCCCTTGATTTCATGTGGTTGCATTGTTGCTCTTACCATCTTTTCAGACACAAAGCAAGTATATATATATATATATATATATATATATATATATATATATATATATATACGAACAATTGAAATAACTCCCAGCATCCTATCAGAACACCACTAAAGCTAGGTATCAGAAAAAACAGAAAGGTTACAATCTCATGGAATTACAACTACTATCTTCTAAAAGAAAAATGGGGCCTGTTCCCTGCGAGCTCTTTGTAACCCTGCTACACAGCCTGCTCCAATACTGAATGAACGCAAGAGCCACCAGCAGGGAGTTTTCCTGCTATACCTCAACCCATCTGCCCCCAACTCCACCTGTTCCCTGTGAGTTCTGTAGAACCCTGATACACAGCCTGCTCCAATACTGAGTAGACCTAATAGTCAGCAGCAGCCCTGTGGCCCAACAGACACCCCACTCTCTAGGACACCCATGTGGGAGAAAAACCAGGGGCCCCTCCCCAGCTCCCTCTGCTTTTCTAGCCACCAGCAGAAAGTTTTCCTGCTATCCCTCAACCCACGCCACCCCCAACCTGTCTGTTACCTGCGAGCTCCCTGGAACCCTGCTACACAGCCTGCTCCAATACTGCCTGGACCTAAGAGAGCCACAGCAAGGATTGGACCAAGATGCCAAGACACTGCCAGCCTCATTTGAAGGAAGAGATGGGTAGGCACCAATGCAAGAATTCCTCCAACATCCTAAAAGGCAACATGGTAACACCAGCACCCAGTGGACACACAACAGGAAGACTTGATCATCATAACCTAGAAGAAGTAGAATAAAACGACTTTAAACAAAACTTTATGAAAATGATGGAGACCTTTAACGAGGAAGTGAAAAACTCCCTTAAAGAAATGGAAGAGAAGACAAACAAAAAGCTGGAAGAAATAAATACATCCCTCAAAGAAAACCAAGAAAACCAAGAAAAAGCAATCAAACAGGTAAAGAAAACAGTTCAAGACTTGAAGACTGAAATAGAGTAATAAAGAAAACAAACAAAGGGAATTCTGGATATGGAAAATCTGGATAAACAAACAGGAACTACAGAGACAAGTATAACCAACAGAATACAAGAGATAGGAGAAAGAATCTCAGGCAATGAAGATACTATAGAGAAAATAGTCTCAATGGTCAAAGACAACAGTAAATCCAACAAATTCTTAACACAAAACATCCAGGAAATCTGGGATACTATGAAAACGCCAAACCTAAGAATAATAGGGATAGAAGAAGGAGAAGAACTTTAGATCAAAGGCACAGAAAATAAATTCAACAAAATCATAGAAGAAAACTTTCCCAACCTAAAGAAGGATATCACTATGAATGTACAAGAAGTTTACAGAACACCAAATAGACTGAATCAAAAAAAATCCCCTCACCATATGTAATCAAAACACAAAACATACAGAATAAAGAAAGAATATTGAGAGCTGAAAAGGAAAAAGGTCAAGTAACATATAAAGGTAAACTATCAGAATTACACCTGATTTCTCTATGGAAACCATGAAAGCTAGAATGTCCTGGATAGACGTGCTGAAGACAGTAAGAGACCATGGATGCAAGCACAGACTACTATACCCAGCAAAGCTTTCATTCACCATTGATGGAGAAAACAGGATATGCAATGACAAAAACAGATTTAAACAATATATACCTGTAGTGATGAGCTGCGGGCAGGCCTACTTTTTGTCCTGCCTGGCTCCCGGCCACCTGGCTAGCTTATGCCCTGAAATAACAACACACAAACTGTATTCATTTAAACACTGCTTGGCCTATTAGTTTCAGCCTCTTACTCACATCTTGACTAACCCATATCGAATAATCTGTGTAACACCACAAAGTGGTGCCTTACCGGGAAAGATTCAGCATGTGTGACCTGGTGGCTGGCTTCATGGTGACTGTCCCACTGAGGAGAGGCATGGCGATTGCCTGAGGCATCTACCTCACTTCCTTCTTCCTGTTCTGTCTACTCCACCCACCTAAGGGCTGGCCTATTAAATGGGCCAAGGCAGTTTCTTTATTAACAAATGAAATCAACACAAACAGAAGACTCTCCCACATCACATATCCACAAACCCAACATTACATAAAGTACTAGAAGGAAAACCTCAACCCAAGGACGCTAACTACACCCACAATAACACAGACATCTGGTAACTCCCCACTAGCATAACTCAAAGAAGGGAAACACACAACCACTACTACTGAAAAATAACAGAAGTTAACAAACCACTGGTCATTAATAGCACTTAATATCAGTGGACTCAATTCCTCTTAAAAAGATACAGGCTAAGAGAATGGATACAAAAAACAGGATCCATCATTTTGCTGTACAGTAGAAGGAGAGGCTGCATTCTGCCACCCTACTAGCTTAACCCCCGAAATAACCACACAGAAATTGTATTAATTAAATTACTGCATGGCCCATTATATCTAGCCTCTTATTGTCTAACTCTCACATCTTGATTTAACTCATTTCCATTAATGTGTATGGCGACTTGACTGTGGCTTCCTTCAATATCTCATGACCATTTACTCAGGCTGAGTTTCTTCACTCTGATCCCTATGCTTACTTACACTCCACTTCCTGCCATGCATCTTGTGACCAACCTTGAAGGATCTGGACATACTGGCTGCCTGCCCCTACCTCCTGTGTGTGTACAAACCATTTATCTCTGCAAGAAACTGCTCTACTTCTGTTTTTATACTTTGTGAAGGACCATCTCCATTTTGCAAAACCAGAGTAGGTCCCAGAATTTCCTGTCTCTTCTTTGCTGTAAAGATCCCAGGTGAATTTCTGAGGTTCTATTGCCATGGGTTTAGAGGCTCAGAAACTCACATTGTATTCCTTTCATTCATCCCTTTTCCTCTTTACTTATTTTTGCCTTCTCTCCACTACTTGCGTCCCACTCTCTGCTCTGAGCAACAGGAAAAGCTCTTCTTTTTATTCTTAGAAAAAGCAATTTTATTTATATCATTGATCTTTGGGGTCTTATGTTCTTAAGTCTTTATTTTCTTGATCTTTATGAATATATTGTTAAATTTCAATTCTGTTGCCAGATGTAGGGTTGTGACAAACTTTTGTAATAAATTTTATCTAGTTTCCCTAAATCTAATTTACTTTAGTTAAAATAGCTCTGTTCCTTGACTAAGAGACTAAGAATTCTGAATTTTCTCACATTTCAAGTATTCTGTCCCATGGTCTACATAAGCACTTATTTATATTCATGGTTGCTACATAATTTTAATTAGAAAATGTTATTGGTAGATTTTTACCTAGGTGGTTGACCTCATATACCCTAGTTCTCAGCTGTCACAATAAACTATTATAAACAAGCTATATCCTCTTGAATCCCCTATCCTTATCCCCTTGATATCTCATCACATGACCTTGTATTTTTTGTTTTGTGTTGTTTTGCATACTTTAGTCCCATGACATTTGGCTTACTTTGAACCTGACCATGACTCAGTCTTTAAATCCCCTTATTATTGGAAACTTAACCATTGATTTTACTGTAAAATTGTTTCAGATTTAGAACATATAAATATACATATTAAGAGTTTTAAGAGGGATTCCCTTCTGTATGCTATGAGTATACTTTATTATCTTTGATTAATAAAAAGCTATTTTGGTCTGTGGGCAGGACAGAATTGAATTAGGTGGGAAAACTAAACTGAATGCTGGGAGAAAGTAGGCAGAGTCAGGGAGACAACACGTAGCTGCCAAAGGTGACAGACACACCAAAACATGCCAGTAAAGAGGAGTCTCATGGTAAAATATAAAATAATGGAAATGGGTTAATTTAAGATGTAAGAGTTAGTTGATTAGAACCCTAACCTAATAGGCCAAACAGTGTTTTTAATTAATATAGTTTCTGTGTGATTGTTTTGGGTCTGGGTGGTTGGAAATGAATGAGTGACATCGCCTATACAATAGAATATAAAAAAACAGGACTCTTTTGTAATCCCACTCCCTAGTGTGAATACTTATTAAAAGTTTATGTTATATTACATTAATAATTTTACCTATCAATTTCATAAAGCTAGGATCATTTTGATATAATTTTGAATCCTGTTTTAGTGACATAACTATAATAGGATAGTTTTCCTGTGTACATTGCCATAGGTTTACAAAAGTAGATGTTTGGGAAGGAAATATGAGGGGTGGATTTGATCAAAATATATCATATTCACATAATAAATTCTCAAACAAAAATGAAAACATAAAGCAAAAAAAATAGTTACTAAGTTTTTATTTTGAACTTCTATCCAGGGATCAGAGTAGGAAATTTGGGAAAAGAGAAGGAAGAAAGAAAGGGTCAAGCTTATACAAAGACTTGAGATCAAACTGGCTGACAGAGTGCATTGACTACTTGGCCTGGGGCAACATCATGTGAGAAATTTTATATACTGTGTATTAGAACATTTTATCCAGAGTAACATGTAAACATTGGTTCTGTTCCTCCTAGACAGTACACCACAGAGTATAATTTGCCTATACTTCTGCGTTGTGCATGCTTAGGTCCCAAGGAGTTCATGGGGTCTGATTGTATCTCAGATCTCGGCATCAATATCAAAGCTTCAGATAGAAAGTGATTGAACATGAAATTATCAGGTTGTCCCCACATAAAGTTGATTAGAACTCCTACAGCCAGTACCAGTTGGCAGCTGGCACAAGAATTAGTGTGGGAGAGGACCTGAAGCACTTCTAATATCTACAATCAGATATCCTGGGACTATAATTTAGTGATATCCTTCCTTTATGTCTGTTTGCCAACTGCACCAAGTACTGCCACTACTTGAAAGTCCTTGTGTAGGTGGGCATTGAAATATCTCCTTTCATGTACAGTGGGTAGCCTATTACTTCTGTATCCTACCAGTGTTTCTTAGGGCTTTCTCTAGTTCAATACAGTGATAGTGATACATATTGATGAGAAATTTACCACACCAATCCATCTGTGAAGCAAGTTCACTTATTTTCTACCTGATAATTGAAACATGAAAACACCACTAATAAAAACTCATATGGTCATAGGTGTGAGTTAGAGTAGGGATAACAGCCTAAAAAGGGGGATGCAGATGCTGTTACTCATGCTTCCTAGAATTGCTTATACACAGCAGCTCAAATATAATTTGCTTTTTTGAAACAGAATACTGCTCTTTTGTCTTGCATTATCACTCAGCTTTGTTTATGATGGACAGATCTAGTTAAATAGTCATTTAATAAAACATCATTGCACACTTGGGCTATGTAAGGGACCAAGTATCCTGGTTTATCAAACACGAATGGTTTGTCCATGACTAAGTCTTGCTGTTATACCCTAAGAATACAATATTATTGAGGCTTATAAAAATCCATAGAGCATACTTGTTTAAATGGATGCCACTAGCATTTTTGGACCACAGACACAGCATACTACAGTCCAGCCTACTACAGATTCTATTTTCACTACAATCAACATTCAAAGCTCATAGGCTTTTGAGTCTCCAGACAAATTGATTTCAGCATGTAGTTGTTACTTTTCTCTCCCTGTGATAAACTGTCATGACCAAAAGAAAATTAAGAAACAACTTATTTTGATCTACAGTCCTAGAAGTCTAAATGTCCATAATGATAGGGGTAGGCATCTTAGCAAAAGTATAAAAATGGGATAGCAAAAGGAGGGAGATCATGAGCAAGGAGGTCAGGACCGTGAGGAGTGCTTTTTACCCATTGAGACGGTGGGACAGATCTAACGGGAGACCACCAAGTCCAGTTGGAATGGGACTGATGGAACATCCGACCAAACCGGACTCTCTGAATGTGGCTGACGGTGGAGGAGGACTGAGAAACCAAGGACAACGGCGATGAGCATGAGCTCTACAGCATGGACGGGCTCACTGTGAACCTTGTCAGTTTGGTTGCTCACCTTCCTGGACTTGGGGGGAGCTGGGAGGACCTTGGACTTAACATAGTAAAGGGAACCCTGATGGCTCTTTGTCTTGGAGAAGGGTGGAGTGGGGTATGGGTGGAAGGGAGGGGAGGGGAGGGGGAGGAGATGGAAATCTTTAATAAAAAAATGAGAAAAAAATGGGATATCACATGTCGCCTGTATACAGAAATCAGAGAGAACGAGCAGGAAGAAGGGTGAGGCTATAAATAGTCAAAGTCTACCCCAGTAAAGTGCTCCCTCAAGAAATCTTTCCCCTCTTTAAGGTTTCATAAAATTCTCCAAAGTGCATCACCAACTAGAAAACAAATATTCAAATACACAAGCCTATGAAGGATATTTTTCATTCAAAAGATGACACCATTCTACTGCTAACACCATAGGTTTACGGTTAGAGTATAATACAAAATGCATCTAGGTACACTAGCTCAATGATGTTCATTGCTGCTGTATTTATAACCAGAAACTGTAAACAATCTAGGTGTTCCTCAATAGAAGAATGGATAATTCAGCTGTTAAAAAAGTGACATCATGAAATTTGTAGGCAAATGGATAGAATTAGAATAAAAATTCTGAGTGAGGTAACCCAGACCCAGAAAGACTGATATGATTTCTATTCACTTATATCTAGATATTAGCTAATAAATAAATAAATAAATAACCAATAAATAAATAACCAAGCTACAATCCATAGAGCCAGAGAGTTTAGACATAGAGTAACTGACTGGGGGTGAGGGGGCACATGAATCTTCCTGGGAGGGGAAAATAGAATAGATTTTATGGATAGACTGGGAAAGAGAGGGGAGGCATTGTGTAGGATGAGAACAAAATGATCAGGTGGCAAGTGGGAGTGGAGGTGGGATGGGGGGATAAGGGGAATATTGTCTAGAATTGAAAGACATTTTGGAGGTTTTATGGAAATTTAGTATAATAGAAACTTCCTATAATATATGAAGGTGATTCAAATGAAGTCTCCAAATAATGAAGAAGATGGAACCCCAAATGGCCATCTCTTGTCATCAAATGAAGCTTCCAGTACCAGGACTGCACTTCATCTAATTGAATTGCTGGCCAAAAAGTTTCTAAGGAAATTCTCAAACAATCCAGGTTGCTGCCAAGACAATAGTTTGCTTGCCACACACTGGCACCAAGGCTCCATTGTTGTAGAGAGTACCCACACAACTCATAGAACATGGAGAGGTCTAACTGATGCCTACATAGAAACTTCACTCCCATGTTCTAGTGTCTATAATACAGAAAGGTGCTCTGCAGGCTACTGAGAGAGAAAAGTAAACACCAACCCAAGCACGAAACCTTTAACCTACGATCTGTCCTGCCTACAAAATATGCTAGGGCAATGATAGGACAAACCTAGTAGGAGTAAGCCACAGACAGACCTATGTCTTATTTGACTTAAGGCCCACTCCATGAGATGGGACCCATACCTGGCACTACTTTTGTGACCAAATCCCAAGTTTAGATAGCCCAGAAACCTAGGGTAAAATCAATACTACTGGTCTAAATAATAATAATAATAATGTCAGGAGTTGTGGTACATGTCTTTAAACCCAGCACACAGAAGACAGAGGCAGGTGGATATCTATGGTTTCAAGGACAACGTTGTCTACAGAGTAAGTACCAGGATATCCAGGGCTACCCAGAGAAACTCTGTCAACAAAACACAAATAAAAAATAAAATTATAAAACAGCAATAATAATGAACAAAAGTAAAATTACTCTTATTGATAGTCTACTGTACTCAGAGATTGGTGTCTTCTTCAGCCATCATCAGAGATCCTTCTTTCTGCAGCAGAAGGGAACAAGTACAGAGACCTACAGGCAGATATTACACCACACACAAACACACACACACGGTGGGGGTGAATCTTGGAACACACAGCTCTAAATAAGATGCCTCCAGCAAATCCTTCACTTTAGAGGTCATGAAAGTGGAAGTGGAGGTAGAAGGAGCTGTGGAGGCATAGGGCTGTGGACACCAGGGGAGTAAGGCAGTCTGAAACAACTGAACAGAGCTGATGTGACTCACAGAGACTGAAGCCACAACACAGGGCCCCCACAAGCCTGTATAATCCCTCTGCATCTATGTTATCATTTTCAGCTTAGTACTTTGATGGGACTCCTGAGTTTATAAATGAGTGGGTCTCTGATTCCTGTGCCTTCTTTTGGGGCACTTTTGCTTTCCTATTAGCGTGTTCTGTCCAACTTCGATATGATGATTTTCATCTTATATTTTATTTTGTTGTTCTCTTCCTGGTATGAGGTGTGCTGACGAGGTGGCTTTGTTTTTGTTAGTCTGCACTTCTGTCAATTTAGCACAAGCGACGATCATCTGGGAAGTGGGAACCTCAGCTGAGAAAATTTCTCCATCAGAATGGATTATAGGCAAGTCTATGGGACATTTTTCTTGATTAAGGATTGATGTAGGAAGGCGGAGCCCATTGGGGTTGGTGCCACTCTCGGACACATGGTCTTGGGTTGAATAAAAAAAAATAAGCTAAGAAAATCATGGCCAGCAAGGCAATAAGCAGCTTCCTTCATAGCCTCTGTTTTAGTTCCTGGCTCTAGGCTTCCCTGAGTTCCTACACCAACCTTGCTTCATGATGAACTGAAAGTTATAATCTGAAATAAATCTTTTTTTCTCCAAGATGCTTTTCATGGTCTTCATCACAGTAATAGAAAGTAAACTAAGAAAGTAAACTAAGGGGATTCAAGCTATAATCACATACTATGAAGGCCATAGATAGCAGACATAGTAAAGCTTCATCAAAAGGACCAGTGTTTCAAGATTAATTGAACTTAATTCTGGACTCATTCACCATAGTCATATATAGTATATTTATCACTTGCATCTTATCAAGGCAAAGAAGTAGATCACTACTAACTTAATGAACCAATTTGATGCTCTAATTTATTGAAACATTTTCCATTTGTTATGCTATTTCCCCCTCCATTGCAAATTTATTTTCATACTACTCAAGCTCAGTTTCAAATGCCTTATCAACCAATAATTCCTTCTTATTCAACCTAGGCTTTACTCTCAGAGACTTGGCATCAGGAGTCTAGATATATGCTTTTTCTGGTGCTGTTGGTCTGTGACTGAAATATAAGAATACAGACCAATTCAAATTTAATTTTACTTTTCTAAATGGTATCACGAACAAATATGATAGCAATGAAGGGATTCTTCCCTTTCCAGACCATGTTCATCTGAAGTCCACTAATTCTTTAAATACTTGATGAGCTCTAATGGTTAACTATTAGAATATGACATATGAGACATGTGGAGGCACCAACATTTGCCATAGCTCACAACTCACAATGACCTCCCAAATCCATGCAGAAACAACTGGGTGAGATACCCAGTTGAGTGAGTCTGCTTAAAACATTTGCTCGTGAACAAAATAATTTACCTATGAGAAAGTTGGCACATTATTTGCAACTATAATAGGACTATTGTCTAGAATTAGGAAAGTCTAGTTTTAAAAAAATTTCAGGTCAGATAGAATGATATTGTAGTCTTGTGGCAGAATATTTTTCAGAGTTAGAGAAGATTGTATCTAATGCCCCTTCCCAGCAGTAATAACACCACATAAAAGAAAAATAGTGTTTTTGTTCCAGCCTCTCGTTTTACCAAGAATGAGATTTCTGTGCCAGGGAAGAGCTGAGACAGTTTCCCTACAGTTAGCTTTCTGAGGAAGAGTGAATTAACTTTCTCATTCCAGACATTAAAATATTCTAAAGCTGGCCTCCATCTAAAGCTGAAAGTCTTGTAAGCTCAGACTCTACCATCTTAAACCCTAAGGATATAAGTAATAGATTTAGGATGTGATACACTTATGAATTTTAATCTGAATCCTGTTTGAGTTTGTATGGCTGCCAAAAAATGCATATGTAGAGCCTGCTTATCTGGTGATTTAGCACCTTGTTTCTCTTTGGCCTAATGTACATGCAGGTTTTAATAACCAAAGCATTGCATATGTTTTCTTACTAGATAGTTTTAAAGTACATAGCTACAATCTCTTTCCCGAAATTCGGATAAGGGTCTCATTGGAATTACTGTTTGCATGTTTAGGAATTCACATTGGTCTCGAATTGCATTTATTTCTCTAGAGTGATTAAAACCACAAAGTCTTATAAAATGGGACAGAGTAAAAAGAGAATTCATCAAATTGATATTGGTTGCATCACTTCTCAAAGCAACAATATAAGGTTACACTGTCTGCATTCTCTGTCTCTGTCTCTCTCTCTCCTTTTTCTCTTTAAAATTGCTATAGTGTTGAAATCTGTCTTTTCTATTAGTGATAGGTTCTTCTATCCATAGTTTTGGGGACTGAACTCAGGGACTTGTGTTCAAGTATATATTTCTGACTTTCTATATTGTCTTTCTGTTATCAATTACAATCTTCCAAATATTTTTACAGTAAATGAGTTGTAAAAGCAACCTCATAATTTTACAACTGTAGTAAATTATTAAATTTATCAGTAACACTATGATGTAAAAATTTTAATCCTAGAAAATTCTATTTGCTGTTACATTGTATTGATGTAATATGTCCATAACTATATTTTCTATTACTTTGTACATGGTATTGATGTAATCCATCCATAACTATATTTTCTGTTACATTGTCTTGATGTAATCCGTCCATAACTATATTTTCTGTTACATTGTATTGATGCAATACGTTCATAAATATATTTTCTGTTACATTGTATTGATGTAATACATCCATAACTGTGCTTTTGCAGTAACAGTACTTTTGATAACTTGATTTCATCTTCCTTTACTCATTTGCACTGAATTATATATTTTTATAAAATCAGTGAAAATTAGGTTAAGAGAGTACTTTTTCCATTTTCTGTAATGTACATCTTGCTGAAGTGTCTTTCTTAGTTTTCATTGGGTTCTATGTATGTCTTGGTTTTGGTTTTCCTTTAGTACCTATATTCGTCAGGGTTCTTTGGAGGAACAGAACTGATACAATGAATATATATATATATATATATATATATATATATGTCTCACTTTCTTGTTCTCTCTCTGTGTATGTGTGTCTGTGTGTCTGTGTGTGTGTGTTTATGTGTGTGTGTGTGTGTATGCGTGTGGGTGGTATTTATTAGAATGGCTTGTAGGCTGAGCTCCAGTTAGTCCAACAATGGTTGTCTACCAACAAGCCATCCAAGAATTCAATAGTTGTTCAGTCCATGAGGCTGGATATCTCAGGGACTCTTCTGTTTCCATTGGAATTTCAAAGAAGCAGGTTCTAATAGCAGGGAAGGAATGCCTTAGTAGCAGGATAGATGAACTTGCCATCAAGAATGAGGGCAAGCAGCAAAAGCCAAAATCTTTCTTCTTCCATGTCCTTTTATATAGGTTGCCACAGAAGACGTGGCCCAGACTTAATGTATGTCTTCTCACTTTAAATGATCCTGTCAATAAAATCTTTCCAATGCATGCCCAGATGTTTGGGTTTTAGTAGATTCCAGATGAAGTCAAGTTGACAGCCAAGATTAACTATCACAGTACATGTCTTAGGATGGCTATTACTATGATAAAACACCAAGACCAAAAGGAAGTTGAAGAGGAAATGGTTTGCTTGTCTTACGCTTCCACATCACAGTCCATAATTGAAGGAAGTCAGTGCAGGAATTCAAACAGTGGGAATCTGGGGGCAGGAACTAAAGCAGCAGACCTGAGGGTGCTGCTTACTGGCTTGCTCCCATGGTTTGATCAGCCTGCTTTCTTCTTTCTTATTGAACCTGAACCACCAGTCCAGGGTGGCATCACCCAAAATTATCTAAGAACTCCCCCATTAATGAACTAAGGAAATGCTTCACAGGCTTGCCTAAAGACCAGTCTTATAGAAGCATCTTTTCTATTGAGGAGCCCTCTTCTCTGATGACTCTAGCTTGTGTCAAATGTACACAAAAGCAGTGAACAAAGTATCCGAATGCTTGTCTATTTTTCCAATGTCTGTGGGTATTTTGCTTGCAAGTATGTCTGTGCATCATGTGCAGGAAGGTCCCACGTAGGCCAGAAGAGGACATCAGATGCCCTGGTACCAGAGTTACAGGTGGTTATGAGCGCCATGTATATGCTGGATTCTGGGAATGGATCCTGGGTTATTTAGGAGAACAGCCAATGCTCTTAGCCAGGGAGTCATCTCTCTAGTCCCTGCTTTTTTGTCCTCGTGGGACCATAAGGAAATCCCCTGAAGTTCCATATCAGTTAATCTACCGCTAATGGAATTGTGTGTTCTTTCCAGGCTGCTGTGTGAGAAAGTGCTTCTGAAAGTCTCTGTATTTATTTACAAAAAAATGGTACCTGCCAATATGCCCAGTTTGCTAGAGTCTGATAAAAGTCCTATATCACCCCAGGTTTGTGAAATAACTTTGCCTAAAAGGGAAATAGATTGTTAATAAGGAGAATGTATGTCACATTATTCTGTGTGATATTTACACAGCTTCTTCTTTGTACTATGCAATCTTATTATTTGTTTCAAACTGTCTCCATGTTTAAGGAGGCTGTGAGTGGGAGGTGCAGTGGCAGCTTGGACACTTGCCATGTTTCCTGATCAGGGAGTCATAACCCAGGTCAGTAAGTGTCTGCTTTCTTTAAAAGGAATTATTATAAAATACCGTGTAGGTCCCAATACCTTTTCTCAGGTCTAGACCTCAGATCAAGTTGGAGAGAGAGGCTATGACAAGAGTAGAGATATGTATTCAGAAGACCAGAAAGCTTTAGTTTCTGAAGAGACACCTTGCCATAAGACACAGTTTATGAAATTGCATTATGATTAATTCTGATTATCAAAATTATAGGATCTAGAGCAACGTTGGAGACACATATCTGGGCCTGTCAATGAGGAAATTTCTACACCACTCTAACTGTGAGAAGCACCCTTCCACAAGCTGGGGTTCTGGACAGAATAAAAGGAAAAAGCAAGCTGAGTATCAGCTCTCTCTCTCTCTCTCTCTCTCTCTCTCTCTCTCTCTCTCTCTCTCTCTCTCTCTCTCTCTCTCTCTCTCTCTCTCTCTCTCTCCTTCCTGACTGCTGATGCAGCACGCCCAGCTGTCTGGTATTTCTGATAGACTATGCATGCAAATGTGGACCAGAATAAATCCTTCCTTCCTTAAGTTGCTTCTGGAAGAAATTTTATCACAGCAGCAGACAAGGAGCCAGTACATTGGCCTCAGTGAGCCGCTTTGTAGAGAAGTGTCTGTCTGTCACCACTGTGTGTCCAGCACTCTAGTAGTGACCAGACTAGGAACCAGAGTGTAGTTTGATTTTTCCTTTGGCCACCAGCTCACAAATAACAACCTAGAAACTTATTATTATTTATAAAAACTTTGCCTTAGCTTCAACTTCTTCCTATCTAGCCTTATTACTTAAATTATTTCACACATTTTAATCTATATTCTTCCACATGGCTTGTTACCACATCTCCCTTCTACCTATCCTGTTTCTTCTGCATCTGGCTGGTGATTCTGCCCTTCTTACCTGAGTTCTCAGTCTACCTGGAAGCCCTGCCTATACCTCCTGCCTAGCTATTGGCCATTCAGCTTTTTATTACACTATCAGAGCAATACATATTTACACAGTACAGAAATATCCCACATACCCAAGATGTGACTGGATCTCATTAGATGAGAACAGAGATTGGAAAAAAAAAACCCCAGTTGAACTATGTGATATTTAGAGCTTGGACCAAAGAGGTTCTTTTAGATAAGTGGTTCTCATCCTTTGAGTCATGATCCCTTTGAGGGTCAAACAAACATTTCACAGAGGTCACCTAAGGCCATCAGAAAACCCAGAGATTTGCATTCCAGTTCATAACAGTAGCAAAATCATAGTTATGAAGTAGTAATAAAATAATTTTATGTTTGGGGGTCACCGCATTAGGAACTATATCAAAGGGTCACAGTATTAAGAAAATCAAGAACTACTGTCTGAGATAGATTAAAAACCAGTCCTTGCTGAAAGATACACAGAGAGCAAGCGGTGGGAGACCCAGGAAGTTTTCTGTTCACTTTTCTGTCCTTCTCAGAGAAACATTTGATTTGAATTTTAAAAAGAGAAGAAGCGTTTCTGTCACTGTAAGCTAGTTTGAATAATAACTCACAACTTGCAGGCAAAAGGTCATGGCTAAGAGCAACACATCAGTAAATACAGGTAGATAATCTTTTATGTTCCTATTATAAGACAGGACGTTGATTAATAGTTTTTGGATAGTGTGTGGCCGGAGGTAGAACAATGCAGTTTAAGATACAGCACAAGAACAGAAAATTGGCGAATCTTTGGGCTGATACCCTGTCTCACACAATAGCCGAGGACATAGAGAACAGAAGATAATTTACAAAGAAAGAAAAATAAATAAATAAATAAAGCCGTTTCTCAGCAGCTTTGAGAGCAACTTCGTGGGAGTTACCCAGGATGAGTTTGGTTAGAACAAATATTTACATAGAAAAACCCTCAGCAATGCAATGTTGTTCCAATCACTGTCTATGAAAACAGATGTATCGCTATAAATCGTAGTCTCAAGGGGAAGATGTATACTCAAAGCTATTTTAATGCTTTGCACCACCCTCTTTTACAGTTCCTGCACTGGGAAAATAGTATTCAAGACAAACTCCAAACAGAGGAACCTTCATCATTTAAGGGGAAATAAAGTCCCGCTTATGAATACAATGGCGCAGGGACATTAGGAGTGACCCTTGAATCTCCTCCGTTTCGTATCAAGTAGTCATGCTGTAAAAGTCCATTACAAAGACAGCTTGTAATACCAACTTGGACCACTATGCTTTCACTTCTTGAAAAGGATCATAGACCTTTTCGTCTAAAGTACTCTGTAGTTGGTAGTCAAGGCAATTATTTATTGGGCTAGAGAGTTGGATCAGCTCTTAAGAGCACTGGGTTTGGTTCTTAGTACTCTCCTGGAGGCTCACAACTGTCTGTAACTCCAGTCCCAGGGGACCTGGCACCCTTTTCTGACTTCTATAGGCACTTGGCACATAAGTCTGCACATTCGTACATGCAGGCAAAAGACATAAAATAGTAAGACAAATAAATCTAAAAAGATTTTTAAAACTCTGTAACTTTTAATTTTCTCTGTGACTTCCAGAAATAATAATTTTGCCATTTTTAATATTAGAATACCAAAGTGATATGATATCAGTTCCTTTAACACATGTAACTGTTGATTTTCATTCCTCGGGTTATTTGTTGTAAAAAGTCCTATTCTGAGAATTATAGATGGAGTTTTAAACACATGAAGAAATCTAGTACACTTATTCTAGCCAATCCCATGGAGGAAGAGAAGACTCCAGTGGGAGGCAGATATGGAGGAGAAGGAATCCCGGGAACATGAGCAAATGGATTGTAGACAGCAACCTCTCTAACAGTTCCAGCAGTGCTAGATGGTGCATAGATAAAAAGGACCTGAATCATGTGACAGCTGAAACTAAAAAAAATCAATTAGAGTTTTCTTTGAAATACCAGCTAATCAAAGAAGAGTAGGCAGTGGAAAGCAAAAGCAAAAAGCAACTCACTCTAAAAGACTAAAGCTCATGCCACTGTGAGGTGCACATTAATGTCCTCCTAGGAAACAGAGGTGGCTAGGACCTTTTTAGATTCCCTACTCTGTGCCCCAGCAATCAAGATATTTAAACAGTATTGAGTTTGCAGGGAGATATAGGAAAAGTGGATACAAAGGCATAACCCCGATCAGTGAATCAGTTATACAATATAAATGAGCCTCTGTTCTTAAAACCAGGTTGCTCTGCAATAAGTCTTCTTGTATCTGTAGTCTTCAGCTTATTGTCCTTCGGCTCCTCATCAATTCATCCAAACCTATTGTAGTGTTTTGAATAAGACTGGCTGCCATAGGTTTATAGACTTGAATGCTTGGTCACCAAGGAGTGGCACTATTATGAGATGTGGCCTGGTTTAAGTAGGTGTGACCTTGTGGAGGAAGTGTGTCACTGGAAGAGGGCTCCGGGTTTTCAAATGCTCAACCCAGGCACGATGTTATTCTTTTTTCCTGATAACTGCAGATTCCAATGTAAAACTCTCAGCTCGTTCTCCAGCACCATGTCTGCCTGCACACTGCCATCTTTCCACCATGAAGAATATGTATAAACCTCTGAACCTATAAGCCAGGCAAATAAGCCTGTTAATTGCTTTCCTTTATAGGAGTTGCCGTGGTCATGGTGTCTCTTCACAGCAATAGAACCCCTAACTAAAATGACTAACTATATTGTTTCCCTTTAGGTTGATCACACTGTCTTGCACCTTTTGATGTTTCTTGTGTAGAGCTTTCCTTCAAACAAGCATCTGTTCCTGAGAGTTTCCATTAACACTCAGGAAATAGAACTAGGGGTTCCACAAGTAAAGGTGCTTGCCACAAAGTCTGGAAACCCAAGTTTGATCCCTGGAGCCTATATAGTAGAAGGAGAAAACTAACTTCTTCAATTGTCTTAGAAGACATATATATGCTTGTGCATGCTTGCACACATATACACACACATACATACTAAGTAAATAAATATAAACTTTTTAAAGCAAAGGAAGTAAACAAATTGGCACAGTTCAGGAAGAAAACAACACATTACTCGTAGGAAATTCCTGAATCTCATAGTCTGCAAATGGGCTCTGACAAAGGTTATAGAAGTAAGGAGTGTGAGTGAGAGGAGACTCCAAACCACAGAGCTGCCTGTCAACTGCACAGAGAGCTGCGATGATCAGTTCTCACCCCTGTAGGGGTGAGATTTTCGGCGTGATGAACCTACATTGTGTGATCCTATAGTGTGTAACTCCTCACTGTTGCTTCTGTGGGAAACTCTAACTCATCAGTACACTAAGCTAGATTTTATTAAAATTCTTTCTTATGTCTTTTTTTGGTGCCTTGCAAAGATGTTTAGATATTTGCTGATATTTCCTCAGGAAAAGTCACTCAATAATATTCTTTCCGTCAAGTTTCTTTTTGTGTTTATTGTCTATAAGCCTTAAGTTAGAGTTTAAATTGCAGTGAACATAAAGGGGAAAAAACACCTCTGTAACTGCAACCTCTGTCAAGAGGTTAGATACTGTACATATACATTACATATATCCATAGTTACTACTGTTTTGGCAAATGATTTTGGAAAGGAAGTCAATATACCAGTTGACTTAAGGATTAAGTCTTCATTTCACAACCATTTCTCATGTGTTCTCACACAATTCAGGAACACCATAGACCTTTTCTTTTTGCCTTGGTTTCTAGTTGTTGCCTAATTCTAGGCAATGTTTGGACTTAAAATGTGTCATGTTATATAGCAAGCTTTTAAAGCAATTAACTTTTTAATGGAAGGTAAAGCTTTTTACTATTAATAGCAGTTATCAAATAACTTAAATTGTCTTGATAAGAAAGAAATTCAGGAGAATAAACAATTGTAGCAATTTTGTTACACAGTTAAACAAACTTCACTTCAGGAATGTTCCCAAAGAAGAATTTTGGTGTGCATACACACACACACACACACACACACACACACACTCAGCATGCAAAACTATTACACAAAGAAATGAGAAAGACCACCTCTCTGTACTTCCTGACTGCGAGTACAATGTGACCAGTTACTTCATGCTCCTGCTGATATACACACACACACACACACACACACACACACACAAACACACACACACACACACAGAGAGAGAGAGAGAGAGAGTGAGCTGCACCATCAAACTGTGAGTTAGGTCAGAATAAAACTTTACTTCTTAGGTTGCTGCCGTCAAGCATTTTCTTGCAGCGATGAGAAGAGTAATTAATACCACGTTAAGGCTCCCCGCCTTCACTATTCAGTGTTTTGCTTTTGAGTCTAGTACTTCATTTGATATCAGAAAATAATTATACCTCTTAAGCCACAGCATAAAATATATGCCCTTTATTTCTGTTATTTGAGAGGGGTTTGTAGACCAATGTTAACTATTATCGATCTTATTGTATCTCTATCAACTCTGAGGTGGTTCTCTACACTATTTTATACTTTCAAAGCAATAAAAGCAAACCGCCAAAAAAAAAAAAAAGAAATGAGAAAGAATAAACGTTTAAATTTTGAAATTAATATTTATGGGCTCTATTTTTTTTCCTTTCATCAAAGTGATAATGTTTTATCCAAGTCTTTTTCCTACTATAATGTTTTTAAGCATATTAACTATGACTGAATTTCTTAGGTACTTTCCTAAGTGATTGGAAGGCTAAGGTTAGAAAAAACTGAAAATAAAACTGAATTAATTATGACTGCTTGTTCTCCAAAATAAAACACTGCAAGCCCCATCAATCGTTCAGGGGTGAGCCTTGTCAAAGCAAACAAGTACCAAGTCCTCTCCTAGTATGGCAAAGTGAGTTCAACAGTCCTGACCAAATGCATGAGTCACACAAGAAGCGTCCATTTATCTTGCTTGCGCTGACCAATTAAAGCATGCCCCACTTTCTATTCCTGTCTGTTGCTGACTTTTCCTTGTTATAGCAAAGAGGTTGAGTATTTTGAGAGGAAGAACAAGAACAACATTTAGTGTCAGCTTAAATTTTACATTGCTTGTTTAAAAAACAGGAATATGCTCTTGTTCACTTAAAATATTTTTATTCTTGGACAATTGTACACGCACGTATATTGATTCCACTCATTCTCACCTCCTTCCCCATCTTACTCATCCCTTTCTCCTCCCAAAATTTAACTTGTTCCCCAATCCCTACTCTCATGTCCGTGTCCTTTCTTGTTATTAATCATCATATTTAGTTAGAGTTATTTTCACAAACATGGATGTGCAGTTATTTATTGGAGCCTGGACAACGTGCCAACACTTCTGAAGAAAAATGAGTCCCAGCAGTTGTTAACTGCCACCAGCTCCTCAGCTGGCAGTGAAGTCACAATGAATGACTTGGTCCTATCAAAGTTTTATGTACGTAACTACAACATTTCTGAGTTCTTGGGTGAAATGGTCATGTCATGTCCCGAAGACAGCATTTTACAACACTCATTCATATCCTCTGGCTCTAAGTTTTTTGTTCTCTACTCCCGTGCTCTCTAAGCCTTGGCAATGACTGATAAAGATGACTCACTTAGAACTAAGCAATTAGTAATCAATAGTCACTCATCTCCCATCTCCCCCTCAACTTCATGTTTGTTTTTAATAACCCACTAAGTCCACTTCTTTCTCCTTTTTAGAATGAGGCAATGATATATAATATGCATAGTCATGAGAAAGAATAAATTGACATATGAAGAAAAAGAAGCCTTTATTCACTGGTGCTGAGAGTGAACTGGTATAGACATTGTAGAAATCAGTAGGAATTTTCTCAAAAAAATAAAAATAGAAAGATCATATAACCTAGTTATGCAACTTGTCAGTATATAGCTAAATGAGCCTATCTCCTTGCACAGAGATACTTGTGTATTCATGTCTACTCCTGTTCTGTTCATAATAGGAGGGGAATGGAAGTTGCCTAGCTGTCCATCAACAGATGAATGGATAATGAAAATGTGGCAAGTATACACAATGGAATTTTATCCCCCTGAAGATAATTAAATTATTAAAATCTTATATTAAGTAAGGTAACAAAGATGCAGAAAAAATCAAATACTTCTTATTTTGTATTATATATGGATCATCTATCATCTATCTATCATCTATCTATCTATCTATCTATCTATCTATCTATCTATCTATCATCTATCTATCATCTATCTATCATCTATCTATGTATCATCTATCTATCTATCTATCTATCTATCATCTATCTAATCTATCTATCTACTTATACACAGGGGTGGAGAGTGTAGGACATGTGAACAGAAAAGGGACAACTAGTGGGTAAAGAGCGATGAGGAAAGGAAGCTAATGTGACCTGAACGAAGAGAATAATCTATTAGTGATAGAAGAATACAAGATGGAGTCAAGTGGAAGAAGCATATTTGTTTCAAAATACCATCAAGAAGCCTACTGGGTTGGATGTAATTTAAGACAAATTTTTCAAAGCAGAACAAGATAATTAAATGAAATAAATGTAGCACGTGTCATTTGATTTCTAATACCTAATTAGAATCATTTCAATAATCTAGCCACTCAATAGATTTGCACTTAATTTCTTGGCAGAACACACAGGACTTAAAACTGACCTGTGTCTTACAGCTAGAGAAAGTGCAGGGAGGGGTGTTTGCAGCAGCGATACTGTCCTGTCTAGTCATTCTCTTACTTCTATCACTTCTCTCTGATAATACATTCAGTGAATTTTTAAATCAATTTAATTTTAGATGTAAACAAGATGCTTTTATGTTTTTAAGCTGTATATTGTTTGTTTCAAAGAAAGGTTAGAACAAGCATAATTAATCACCTTTCTCCCCTGTATCCATTTGCAGAATATCTGTTTATGGATTGGTGTGTGGGATGTTTTCACATACTGTTGCTACAGCAAGCCCAGCACTAAGGAAGATCATGCTCACAATATATCGTATATCACAATATAAGATAAAATATATTTTATCTTAAAATGGGCAATACTGCTGAAAGTTGGCAATTTATTATAGTGCTCACTACTGATAGACAGGTGCAACTTGTTTTAGTTTTTTTATTTGCTTAAAATAAAAACATGGACCATAGACAATAACTGTTGAATTATCTACAGATTTTGCTAATTTACATGTGGACATAAATTTCACTCTCTGTTTCTATTTAGGAATGTTTTGGGTTCTGCAGACTTTTTAGTGTACTCAAGTTGCTGTATGAATTGCTTTTCCATTGTCTGTTGAACAGTGTTCCTTGTTAGGATGTAGGAAATGGACACATGTCAATGTGTTGGTAAAATCACTTTTCTGGTGGAGACATAAAAAACAGCTATACCCCTCCTAACGTGCTAAAAGCAAATCCAGCTACAATTGCACCAAAATTTACTCTGGGGAGGCAGTGGGTTTATTCTTCTTTCTTATAGAGCAATAGGTGAGTGTTCTATGGTCATAAACATAAACTTAATGCAGCCATACTCGAAGTTCTGCACTCAGCATGATGATGAATCCCCAGGGTAGTGGCAATGGAACCCATTCTCCTCTTCCTTCGCTGTCTGTTTCCTTCACACTCCGGCTCTCACTGAGGCTATTACAGGGGCCTTGGGGTGAAGGATGGTCACATAGCTGATCAACTGAGGTTATTCCAAGGGAAAAATAAAGGATTGGTCTTGGGAAAAGGCAGAAATGTGTAAGGAGCAACAGAAGCAGGTGCCAAGAAAGTAAAAATGGTATGAAGGACTGAGCAGGACAAGGAGATCTGCATGCATGCCCAAGGATGTCTGACCCAGGCCCTGAGGAGGAGGAAGGAAGCATCGCCCTGCCCAACACCATTATGGACTGAGAACAACAAAAAGACCCACATGCAGGCCTGGGGCACTCGAAGGAGAAAACACTGACCTACCTGGTGCCTTGTACCTCCAGGCAGGCAGGCCTATTATGGTAAGCAAATGTATGGTGTGTTATAGGAAAGACAGAGACAGACAGAATGGTTCATGTCCTGTGGACAGAGGCATATCTGAAGAGGTGACAGTGGAGAGGAATGGGCCAGTGAGGGGGGCTTGATCACCACCAAGGACTAGGGTGATATCTTGGCCTGAGCTGTCTGTGTTCATGGCTGAGATACAGCTGAAGTCTGTGTTGATGTTCAAAGCTCCTGATACCATGAAGGATAGAAAAACTGTACAGATTTGAACCTGCTGCTCACTGACTGCAACACTATGAAGAACTGGTCCTGCCCCTCACTGACTGAAGCAATCAGGTGAGAGGATTCTATACCTCACCTGGAAAACACAATAGAGTTGACTTAGTTCACAGTGGCATGGGCAAGCTGATCCTGAGGGAATGAGAATAAGAGAACAGGTTGTACCCCTCTCATACACCATATAGTGGCATGGGCAAAGAAAAGATGCTACCCTCCCCCATCCCTTGCCACCAGCAGCAGGCAGGGTAACTGGCCCAGCCCCTCACCAGTTGCAGCACCCAGAAGAATGAGTCCTGTGCCTTACCAGGGCAGTACAGTTGAGATGAGGCTATTGTGCAAGTGAACAGGCCCCATGGACGTGAGCATGGGATATCTGGCCCTGCCCCTTCTCTGCTATATGGTGGTGGAGGTGGGAGATACCCCTACAACCCCTCACAGCCTGTGGTAGGTGGGAGAACTGCAGGAGAGCTATAACAGCCCTTTACCAAGTTCAGCACTTGGGAAAGTGGCTCCTCATCTGGGGAACACAGTTGAGCTCACCCTGATGGCGTTGATGTAGGTGAACCAGCCCTGAGGGCATTAAAGCAGGATACTTGGCCCTGCCCTTTGCTCCTTGCTGCATAGGGTGACTTAGCCAGGGCAAGGCTGGAGAGTTAACCCTGGCGACAAGGTAAAGTTACTGGGCTGACCAACTCTGCAACTACCCAGGCCTAGAACTGGTACCAAGAATCTAGGGGATGATAGATTAAAGCCCACGCCAGCTTCTGCTCAGTTGATGCTGGGATCTCTGCTACTAAGCAAGATATAGACACTCTGCCAAATAACTGGCTAAAACTTACAAGATGCCCAGACTCTAAGAGACTGACAAGTGCCTTAAATCTTACTTTCCCCAAGGAGGTTTGTAGACACAGGCTATTGGTAGCACACTGTCCACTCTGACAATGGACACACTTGAACTAAATATGCCCTTGTCCCAACTTCCTCCTCTTGCTCAGGATCACATATTTCCAAATCCAAGAACCCCTCAAGTCCCTCTGATACTAGGCAATCAGAGGCAGTCTGACTGCATGCAGTACTGAGGACTACTCATCTACTCTGTGGCATGAAATCTCTCCTTCCTCTGAGACCTGTAAGAAGGGACCTTGATTCTGCCTTGTCATCATGAGAGCACTTTCCATGTTATTTAGCTCATTGGCTCTGAAATCCCCACCATGCTGTGTTTTGGGGGTGTTAATAACTCTTCTAGTAAATCCCTTACCCTTAAGAGTCTCTGTCCTCTGTGAATCCAAGAGTTTTCATTTAATTATTTTGGTACTCATCATATATGAGACCTAATAAAATTTTCCTAGTTGTCTCAAGAAAAGTTTCTGTTTCTCCAGATTGTTTCTTACAGGTGTCTCACCCCATATTTCTATTGCTGGGTCTGTAACTCATGGGCAGAGTGCTAGCCTAAAGAGCATGAAATCCTGGGTTCAGTCTTCAACACCACATAAATCCCAGCACCTGGAGAGACAGGGGCAGGAGATTCAGAAGGTCAAGACCAGCTTGAGATGCTTAGACTCTCAAAAACACTTCTGTATCACATTTGTCTGTGGTGTTTTAAATCACCCTGCTCCTCTCTTTTTTTATATTTATTTATTTATATTTTTAAAAGAAACCTTTTCTAATTTTACTTACCAATCTCAGTTCCTACCCCCTCCTCCCGCTACCGCTACCTTCCCCCCACCCAACCCTATCCACTACTCAAAGAGGTTAAGGCTTCCCATGGGGAGTTGACAAAGTCTAGCATATCACTTTGAGGCAGGACCAAGGCCCTCCCCACTATATCTAGGTTGAGCAAGGTGTCCCTCTTAAGAGAATGGGCTCCAAAAAACCAGTTCAAGCAGTAGGGATAAATCCTGGTCCCACTGCCAGTGTTCCCACAAACTGACCCAATCATACAGCTGTCACCGATATTCAGAGGGCCTAATTTTGTCCTATGCAGGTTCCCTGGCTGTCAGTCTGGAGTCAGTGAGCACCCACTAGCTCAGATTAGCTGTTTCTGTGGGCATCCCTATCATGGTCTTGATATTTTTTTGTTCATATTATTGCTCCTCCCTCACTTTGACTAGACTTTGGGAGCTCAGCCCAGTGCTTCACTATGGATTTCTATATCTGCTTCCATCAGTTGCTGAGTGAAGGTTCTATGATGACAATTAAGGTAATCATCGATCTGAATGCAGGGGAAGGCCAGTTCAGATACCCTCTCCACTATTGCGTAGTGTCTTATGTGAGGTCATCCTTGTGGATTTCTAGAAGTTTCCCTAGTGTAAGGTTTCTTGCTAACCCCACAATGGCTCCCTCAATCATGATATCTCTTTCCTTGCTTTCCCGCTGTGTCCTCTCTCCCCATCGACCATCCTGCTCCCTTATGTTCTCTTCTCCGCTCTCCTTTTCCCCTCCTACTCCCCTCCTGCCCTCCCTTCTCCACAAAATCCAATGCTCCCAATTTACTCATGAGATCTGTTTATTCTCCTTGTTACCTAACTGATGCGGAGGAGATTTGAAATAACCAAAAATAGTCCTTTTCGAATAAATCAATTTTAATAAAGGGAGAAAAATGGGATAGACTTACGTGAACCAAGAGGAAAAGGGAAAAGAGAGAGAGAGCCTACCACAAACCCGGTAATTTTAAAGGTATCCTCCACCCCTGGGGCGGCCACGCCCCTCAAACAAGGGAGTGGTCGGCCGTCCCAACATCTCCCCTTTTGTCTAAATAAGACAGATACAAAAACCAAATACAACTGTATACAATGGGAGCAGGTCATATAAAATTACAAGAAGCAAACAATATAACAGAAATTTTACTAAACATTCTACTTCAGGAAGTCTAAATAATGTAGAAGGTAGCTACAATTATCTAATCTTCAACCCCATCAAGATCTGAGAAGGGAAGTAATATTACTAAAGCAACCGGGGAAGCACAAACGAGAAACTTCCAAAATGTGCAACAGATGACAGAGACAACTGACTGCCTGGGCAACCACACAAAAGCAATGTTGAGGCAACCAACTTTGGCTGAGGCCTGACACAACCTGACATACCATTTTTCAATGGCAAGGAATCTTTAGTAGAACTATCCTATCCTGTCTTGGCAAGATAAGACAATTCTGTTTTATCCACTTATGGATATTTTGTATCTTAGTCAATAGTGGAGGTATGGGCTTTTCTTTGCCCAAAGGCCAGTTCTGCCAAGAAGACAAACTCCCAGTGGAGTGTCTTTGGTGCTCAACATTCTCTCGGGAGTAGAGCATTGTTGCCAGGAGTGATTGTGTCTCGTAAGTACAAAACTCTAGGTTAGATTAAAGGCCATGTTCTACAGCTCTTCAAAGAGGTTGAAGATTATACTATCTATACTAAATATAATCTCTATGTGTCTAGAAAACCTGATTATCCAAAATATAAATATGACAAACATATAATTCTCAACACTTATTTAACTGTATGACTAATAGAATAGACAACAGTGCAATAAATGAAGACAATGATTTCTAAATGTAATCAGGGTCATTACATAATATCAGAGGTAGGAATGTACATTGCAATATGGTAAACAATGTCATTACATAAATAATATCAGAGGTAGAGATGTACATTGCAATATGGTAAACAATGTCATTACATAAATAATATCAGAGGTAAAGATGTACATTGCAATATGGTATATATCTCAATATAACAATTGTTTCAAACAGAGGTAGGATCATACTCTCATACAATGTTCAATATATCAATATACAAGAATCAGAACCAATATAGTTTTCAAAAAACAATAACTCACAAAAATCAATTATTCCTTCAGACCAGTTAATCCCTCCTTTTTTTACATACATATATATATATATATATATATATATATATATATATATATATATATATGTACGTAGTTTATACCCCTGAGTCCATATAAAGCCTCCCTCAACCCCTCAACCCCTATACCAGCCACCAATTAGTGTCCTTAAACCTGAGGGTAAACTTTGTTGGGAGAGGGGGCCTCGTCATCTAAGATTGCTTCCAGCTGACATAGGGGCGACTTTTCTTCTCAGGGGGTCCTGTGAAAGCAAATGATGGTAAAATACCCAGGGTAACATTTCATCTAGGAAGAATGTGTCTAGCCTCTGAATATTTTAAGGAGATCTGGTCAGAATGTTGTCAAAAATGTGCACTATTCAAAAGTGTTCTGTGCAATTGGTACCAAAAAACAGGCCAAATTTTTGTGCTACAAAAACATGACTTCATAATAACCAGTTGGAGTTGATGTTGTGGAGCCCCGTCTTCATCCTGGAAACCGCAAAGATTACTGAAGAAAAAATTTGTTGTTTGTTACGGGAAGGATAAGCATTATCTACAGAGACATATACAGACATATACATGTATATATTCTATGAAAGGTGCATTAAAGACAGACACAGATATGAGGGAAGGCAAAGAAGGCAAATATATTCGTATCATTATTAACATTATTATTATTATTATTCTGTCTCATAACATGACTCCTGACCTGAGATAGAAACTCGGTAAAATATTTTTTCCCTCATTTTTTTATTAAAGATTTCCATCTCCTCCCCTCCTCCTCCCCCTTCCCTCCCCTCCACTCCACCCACACCCCCACTCCCTCACTCTCCAGGCCAAAGAGCCATCAGGGTTCCCTTCACCATGTTAAGTCCAAGGTCCTCCCAACTCCCCCCCAAGTCCAGGAAGGTGAGCAACCAAACTGACAAGGCTCACAGTGAGCTTGTCCATGCTGTAGAGTCCAAGCCCATCGCCGTTGTCCTTGGTTTCTCAATCCTCCCCCACCATCAGCCACATTCAGAGAGTCCGGTTTGGTTGGATGTTCCATCAGTCCCATTCCAACTGGACTTGGTGGTCTCCCATTAGTTCTGTCCTACCATCTCAATGGGTGAATGCACCCCTCACGGTCCTGACTTCCTTGCTCATGATCTTCCTCCTTTTGCTCCTCATCAGGACCTAGGAGAAATCTTTTATAAACAAGCTTGGAATTGGAGAGGGACTGGGCCAGAGTCCAACTCCAAAAAAAAACAGCTCTAAATATTTATAAAGAAATGCATATTGACACACATTCAAAAAATTGTTTTTCATACTCACGGATTTACCCAATGTTAATGCTGATCCTTGGTGGGTTGCAACTGGTTTCCATCCATCAGTATTCAAGATATCCAGGGTCCCTCAGATCCTTAGAAGGTAAGCGTTTTCCATTGGAGATAAGAAAAGAACCCTGCCCCCAAACTATAGTTCTCTTATCAGTATGTTCACCATCCTTGTGCATGAATTGTTATTTTTCTTTTTCAAGGGGCTTCTCTTCAAACCGAACCTTTATTAACTTTGATGGTCGGTAGAGCATGAGACTCTTAATCTCAGGGTCGTGGGTTCGGGCCCCACGTTGGGTGCCAGATGATGCAGCGGAGATTTGAAATAACCAAAAATAGTCCTTTTCAAATAAATCAATTTTAATAAAGGGAGAAAAATGGGATAGACTTACGTGAACCAAGAGGAAAAGGGAAAAGAGAGAGAGCCTAACCCAAACCCGGAGGAGAGGGAGCCCGAAAAGGCCAGTTCCTATAGCCATACTGATGAATTTCTTGCATATCACCATAGAACCTCCACCTGGCAATAGATGAAGAAAATGACAGAGCCTCACATTGGAGCACTGGACTGAGCGCCCAAGGTCCTGATGAGGAGCAGAAGGAGGGAGAACATGAGAAAGAAAGTCAGGACAGTGAGGGGTGCATTCACCCATGGAGACGGTGGGACAGAACTAATGGGAGATCACCAACTCCAGTTGGAATGGGACTGATGGAACATGAGACCAAACCGGACTCTCTGAATGTGGCCGAAGGTGGGGGCTGACTGAGAAGCCAAGGACAATGGCACTGGGCTTTGATTTTCTGCATGGACGGGCTCTGTGGGAGCCTTCTCAGCTTGGTTGATCACCTTCCTCTGCCCCTGGGGCGGCTACGCCCCTCAAACAAGGGAGTGGTCGGCTGCCCCAACACCTAACTTCTCTGGGGTTGTAGATTGTAGGTTGGTTATCCTTTGCTTTACATCTAATATCCACTTATGAGTGAGTACATACAGGTTTTTCATTCTGGGTCTGGGTAACCTCAACCAGGGTGGATTTTTTCTAGTTCCATCCATTTGCCTGCAAATTTCAAGATGTCATTTTTTTTACCATTGAGTAATAATCCATTGTGTAAATGTACCACATTTTCTTTATCCATTCTTCAGTTGAGGGGCATGCAGGTTGTTTCCAGGTTCTGGTTATTATGAATAGTGCTGTTATAAACATAGTTGAGTGAATGTCCTTGTGGTATGAATTTGCATCCTTTGGGTATATGCCCAAGAGTGGTATTGCTGGGTCTTGAGGTAGGTTGATTTCCAATTTTCTGAGAAACTGCCATACTGATTTCCAAAGTGGGTATACAAGTTTGCATTCTCACCAGCAATAGAGGGGTGTTTTCCTTAATCTGCATTCTATCGAGCATGAGGTATCATAGGTGTTTTTGATCTTAGTCATTCTGACTGGTGTAAGATGGTATCTCAGAGTCATTTTGATTTGCTTGTCCCGGATGGCTATGGATGTTGAACAGTTCTTTAAGTATCTTTCGGTCATTTGAGATTCTTCTCTTGTGAGTTGGCTTATTTGGTATTTTGATGTCTAGTTTATTGAATTCCTTATATATTTTAGAGATCAGACCTCTGTCCAATGTGCGTGAAGATCTTTGACCATTCAATAGGCTACCATTTTGACTTATTAACTGTGTCCTTTGCCTTACAGGAACTTCTCAATTTCAGGAGGTGTTGTTCTCAATGTCTGTGATACTGGTGGTATACTTAGGAAGTAGTGTCCTGTGCCCTTGCATTCAATGCTACTTCTCAGTTTCTCTTCTATGAGGTTCAGTGTTGCTGGATTTATATTAAGGTCTTTGATTTATTTGGACTTTAGTTTTGTGCATGGAGTTAGATATGGTTCTGTTTGCATTCTTCTACATGTTGATATTCAGTTATGCCAGCACCATTTGTGAAGGTGCTTTCTTTTTTTCTACTGTATAATTTTACCTTATTTTTCAAAAATCAGGTGTTCATTGGTGTGTGGATTAATGTGAGGATCTTTGATTCAATTCCATTGGTCTACCTATATGTTTTTATGCCAATACCAAGATGTTTTCATTACTGTAGCTCTATAATAGAACTTGAAGTCAGGGATGGTGATGCCTCCAGAAGGTCTTTATAGTACAGAATTGTTTTGGCTATCTTGGGTTTTTTGTTTGTTTGTTTTTCCATATGAAGCATGGGAGATTGTTTTATTTTCTGCTGTCTTCAATTTCTTTCTTCAAAGACTTAAAGTTCTTTTTACACAGGACTTTAACTTTTTTGGTTAGTGTTACGCCAAGATATTTTATGCTATTTGTAGCTATTGTCAAGAGTGATGTTTCTTTGATTTCTTTCCCAGCTCCTTTATCATTTGTCTATAGGAGAGCTACCATTTTTTTTTCAGTTGGTCTTGTATCCTACCACATTACTGAAGATGTTTATCAGCTGTAGGAGCTCCCTGGTAGAGTTTTGAGATCACTTATATACACTGTCATATCATCTACAAATAGCGAAAGTTTGAATTCTTCCTTTCCAATTTGCATCCGTTTGACCTCCTTTTGTGTTCTTATTGCTGTAGCTAGAACTACAAATACTATGCTAAAAAGATATGGAGAGAGCAGACAGCCTTGTCTATTTCCTGATTTTAGTGGAATCTCTTTGATTTTCTCTCCATTTAATTTGATGTTGGCTGTTGTCTTGCTATATATTGCTTTTATTATGTTTAGATATTATTTTGTATATCCCTGATCTCTCCATGGCCTTTATCATAAAGGGGTGTTGGATTTTGTCAAATTCTTTGTCAGCATCTAAGGAGATGTTGATCTATTTTTTTTGTTTACATTGATAGATTTCTATAAGTTGAACCATCCCTGAATCTCTGGGATGAAGCGCACTTAATCATGGTAGATAACTTTTTTGATATGTTCTTGTATTCAATTTGCCAGTATTTTATTGAGTATTTTTACATCAATGTTCATAACAGAGATTCTCTTTCTTAGTAGTGCCTTTGTGTTGTTTTGGTATAATGATAACTGTAGCCTCATAAAAAAGTTTGGTAATGCTCCTTCTGTTTTTATTGTGTGGAACAATTTGAGTATAGATATTAGTTCTTCTTTGAAGTTCTGGTAGAATTCTGTGCTGAAATCATCTGTTCCTGGGCTTTTTCTCAGTTGGGAGACTTTTGATAACTGCTTCTATTTCCTTAGGGTTTACAGGTCTATTTAAATTGTTTATCTGGTCTTGATTTAATTTTGGTATGGGTACCTATCCAGAAATTGTCCATTTCTTTTACATTTTCCTATTTTGTAGAGCTCAGGTTTTTGAAGTATGACACAAAAATGCTGTGGATTTTCTCAGGATCTGTTGTTATGTCCCCCTTTTCATTTCTGATTTTGTTAATGTGGATGTTCTTTCTCTGCCTTCTGGTAAGTTTGGATAAGGGTTTGTTTCCCTTCCTGATATTTCTCAAAGGACCATCTCTTTGTTAATGAAACAAATGATTCTTCATACTGTTTTTTGTTTGTTTGTTTCTATTTTATTGATTTCATCCCTCAAATTGATTATTTCCTGTTGTCTACTCCTCTTGGGTGAGTTTGTTTCTTTTTGTTCTAGTGACTTCAGGTGTGCTGTTAAGTCGCTAGTCTGAGATTTCTCCAGTTTTTTTATGTAGGCGCTTAGTGCTATGAACTTTCCTCTTAGCATTGCTTTCATAGTGCCCCATGGGTTTGGGTGGGTACATTGTGCCTTTATTTTCATTGAATTCTAGGAAGTCTTTAATGTCTTTCTTTATATTTTTGTTGACACAGGGGTGATTCAATTGAGACTGTTCAATTATCCATGAGTTTGTAGGCTTTCTGTAATTAGTATTGTTGTTGAATTCTAACTTTAAGCCATGGTAATACAATAAGATACAGGGGGTTATTCCATTTTTTTTATCTGTTGAGATTTTTTTGTAACCAAATAAGTGGTTAATTTTAGAGAAGATTCTGTGAGGTCATGAGAAGTAGGTATATTCTTTTGTGTTTGGGTGAAATGTTCTATAGATGTCTGTTAAGTCCATTTGAGTCATGACATTTTTTTATTTCTCTTATTTTTCTGTTAAATTTCTGTCTGGCAGACAAGTACATTGGTGAGAGTGGGGTGTTGAAGTTTTCTACTATTAGTGTGTGAGCTTTGATGTACAATTTAAGCTTTAGTAATTTTTTCACATATCTGAATGTATTTGGGGGCACGGATGTTTAGTTCAGAATAGAGATTTCATTTTGATGGAATTATTGTGTGATGAGTATGAAGGGTCTTTCTCCATCTCCTTTGATTGATTTTATTTTGAAGTCTATTTTATTAGATATTAGGATAGCTACATCAGCTTGTTTCTTAGGTCCATTTGATTGAAAAATCTTTTCCTAATCCTTTACTCTGAGATAATGTCTGTCTTTGAGGAGGAAGTGTGGTTCTTGTATGCAGCAGCAGAATGAATCCTGTTTTTGTACCCATTCTCTTAGCCTGTGTCTTTTTATAAGTGAAATGAGTCCATTGGTTAATGACCAACTATTGTTAATTCCTGTTGTTTTTCTGTGATGGTGTTTGTGTTTTTCCCTTCTTTGGGGTTTGCTCATGTGTGTTTATCTGTTGCCTGTGTTTAGTGGGTGCAGCTAACTTCATTGGGTTCGAGTTTTTCTGCTAGTACTTTCTGTTAGGCTGAATTTGGGGTAGATATTGTTTAAATCTGGTTTTGTCATGGTATATCTCATTTTCTCCATCTATGGTGATTAAAAGCTTTGTTGCATAGTGTAGTCTTAGCTTGCTCTTGTGGTGCCTCAGTGTCTGCAGCACATCTGTCCTGGACCTTCTTGTTTTCGGTGCTTCCATTAAAAAGTCGGGTGTAACCCCAATAGGTCTGGCTTTGTATGTTACTTGGCTTTTTCCCTTTGCAGCTCTTAATAGCTTTCTTTATTCTGCATGTTTTGCATTTTGATTATTATATGGTGAAGGTACTTTTTTTTGGTCCAGTCTATTTGGTGTTCTGTAACTTCTTGTACATATCCTTCTTTAGGTTGGAAAAGTTTTCTTCTATGATTTTGTTGAATATATTTTCTGTGCCTTTGAGCTTGAGTTTTTCTTCTTCTGCTGCTCATTATTCTTAGGTTTGGTCTTTTCATGGTGTTCCAGATTTCCTGGAAGTTTTGTGTTAAAATTTGTTGGATTTAACATTTTCTTTGACTGATGAATCTATTTTCTTTATCACATCTTCAATGCCTAAGATTCTCCTTCACCTCTTGTTTTCCATTGGTTATACTTGCATCTCTAGTTCCTGCCTGTTCACCCAGATATTTCATTTCCAGAATTCCCTTGGTTTGTGTTTTCTTTATTGTCTCTATTTCAATTTTTAAGTCCTGATATATTTAAAATGTTTTCTTCATCTGTCTGATTTTTTTCCTTGGATTTCTTTAAGAGATTTATTGATTTCTTCCATTTTTTGTTTGTCTTTTCCTCCATTTCTTTAAGAGAATTTTTCATTTTCTCTTCAAGGTTCTCTATTATCTTCATGAAGTTATATTTAAGGTTATTTTTCTGTTTATCCTGGGATAGGATGTTCAGTTCTTCCTGTTGTAGGACCCCTGGGTTCTGGTATTACCAAAACACTTTTTAGGCTGTTGAATGTATTCTTGCATTGGAGCCTACCCATCTCTTCCTTCAGTTGGTTCAGGCAGTGTCTTTGCCTTCTGGTCCAATTCTTGTAGTTGGTGTCTGTGTCTCAGGTATTCTCACTTGGACTGATTGTTGCTGTTGCTGTCTGTGTCTTAGGGAGCTGATCTTGGTCTGCCCTGTGCAATTGCTGTCTGTACTTCAGAGTCGCTGAGATCTCCAGGGATGGGTGGGTTTGGGGGTAGTGTGGAACTTGTAGATTACAAGGTCTGATGAGGAAGTGTTAGAGCAGCCTGCCTGCAGGAGGCTTGCCTGCTGGGCGACTAATGCAACTGAGGTGGGTGGCGAGGGGCCTGGAGTTTTGCCCTGGAGCCTAGGACCTAGAGAGTGGGTTGTCCAGCTGGGGATCTAGTCACTCACCTCGTGGTCTAATCTATGCAATAGGAGTCTGTGCAATTTCCTTCTTTCAACCAGAAAATTTAGCCTTTTGTCCTACACAATGTTCTGATATGGTTTTCATTTGCTTTGAAGTGTCTTTCTAGCACACATATGCTTTTTGCAGAAGTCGTTGGATAAAGATGCTTGATGAGAACACAGGGTTCCGACTTTTGTAGGAAGTAAAACTTAGGTGAGGTTAACAGTCTACTTTATCTTACCATCACACTTTGAAAATAAAACTTCCCCAGCACAGGCTCTTTTCCAAGACTACACTCACGAGGCTGTTCCCATGTCCTAGTCATTCATTTACAGAATGAGTTCTTCATCTTTTCCCATGACATTGAAGGTATCGTCCATACCAATGTTGTGAACTGTTTGGGCCAGTCAGCTACACTTAACCCTAAGGTCATATTTCGATGGATCTTGGAAGACAGACACACAAATGCAGCCAAAAGAATAAGTGAAATCCAACTTTCATGGTCACAGGGGAGGCCATGCAAATGTGTGACCCAGTGAAACATCCCATGTCTGAGTTGGAGTTGTTTTTCATTACCAGACATTCATCATTTTCTTTTATAACAACTTCCTTTCAGGATCTCACTCTAGACTTCTATATTACAGCCAATTTTGACTCTTTTCTAAATTTTGACTCTTAGTCTTTTGCCCAACCCTCAAACTTTCTCACATTTTCTCTCCTGAAGCTCCTATCCTAATTTCCAAGCTAGTCAAAGTCTTGGGGCTCAGTGACTCTTGTAGTCCATTAATGACTTAGTGAAATAATCATCATTTAATCTGGCCTTGATTAAAAATACGCAGTGTTACAAACCTGAGAGAAAAGTGAATACCTAGATTCCTTTCAAGACTCCCATTGTCATTTTCCCCAAAGTCATTTTAGTCAGTATGGTAGCTTACAAGGTAGCAAACTGTTTGAAACAAGAGTTAACCTTTTTCTTTTTAACTCCAACAATGCATGCACTGCAGCTAAAGTAATATCTTCAATATGATTTTAGCTGAATGACTGCTTGCAAAGATGAGGCATATCATCATAAAACTATTCATTTTTCACATCCTCTGTCACTGTTCTTTGGCAAAAGTATCTTATTTATTTGTTTCATATATATATGTGTTGTTTGTGGAAAAAAATCATGCCAGAGATCATGTGTGGAGGTCATAAGACAACCTGGAAAACTTTGTTATCTCCTACCACGTATATACCAGGAATTGAAATAAGGTGATCACACTCGGCAAAAGGCACATTGACCTCTAAGCCATTTCTCCAACCCCATGTCACTATTCTTATCAAAATAGGAATACAGTAATTTTGCAAACTCAATGATTAACCAGAATTTTTAAAATAATGAAACACTAATTCATAAAGCACATGAATATAGTTTTGATAGCCTGTTTTATTTGTGTATAAATGTATTCTTTTCTTCACAATTTCAAGATTCTACTGGAATCTTTGCATTAAACCAAGATTTTCCTTTCTTTTGTTAGCATTTAAGTCAGATAAAATTTCATTCTTAGGATCTCGAGATGGCAAATATTAATAATTTTTCTGTTAAGCTAGCAGACAGAAACATCCATCCATGAACAGGTATGAATGGACAGTCTCACAATAGTGGGATGAGACACATTTAATTCAGAGTTTCCTTCTGAAATCAAGCATCACCCCACATATGTAATGGTCAGATTGCAGACACATCTTGCAAGATTGAAAAGTAAAAATCTGACTCCAAACTCAAGTGATAAAATACACTACAGAAAATTTAATTGAAAACTAACTAAAGAATGTTGAAAGGTCTCCTAGGAAATAACTTATTAGTGAGCAATTTTTCTGGCACTAGGCATAGAATCCATATGTTCTTCAATGTCAAGTCCAGAGCCTAAAACCAAAGCTCAGGAACTAAGTCTCAAGAGCAGATAAGAACCATATCCACATTTCTTATCTACATCTTTTATCATGTATTTTTGTGGAATAGTTCACTAAAAATCCTTTTGGATTAGTCATTGTAATCCAACAATACCAAATAATTGCCAGAACTTTCAGACAGAGCTGCTTTCTGTGCAGGGCTACAAGCCACATCATGAGGGAAGAAGGAGATGCCTTGCAGAGGGCCTAGAGTTTGTAATGCTATCTAGTTTCCTCTTCCATAGTCTTGAAAGCTGTTTTGTCCATTGTTTTCATGAAAAATCAGACAAGCACACAAACAAATAAACAACAAGCCAGGCTTGCTTATGAGTCTCAGTTCATAAGCAGAACTGCTTTAATTCCAGTATAAATAATGGGTACAAAGAATTTTTTATTAGAGTATGTGAATCTCAACTTTCACGTAGGAGGAGTTGGACATTTCCAATAATAAACTATCTAAAATTTAATCTTTTAAAATGGTGTGCAAAAATAAAAATTTAAGTATCTTAAATAAAAATTACTATGAATTAATCAAGTTATGAATTTTTATGTTTCAAGCAAAGATCAAAAAACCAATAAATAGCACTAAGCCTTAAAGTCTTTACATTTAAAAGAGAATTTTAGAAACTGAGAGCCCTTGCCTCAATGAATAAGGTGGGGAGGGGTATAGGAAAATCCCTGAAGACAGTCTCTGACTCCCACATGTATGCATACACATATATACACATGCACTCACACTTACATACACACACACAAATGCAAACATACAGATACACATGTATGCAAACTACACAGATACAAATTAAAAATTAAATTAACAAAAGGGAGTCTATTCATAGAATATTGAAGGGTGAATGAGGAAGAGCAGATACTCAATACTACCAAATAGGAAAGAAAATAAAAGATAATAATAGAAATTAATTTGTAATTAAACTATCAAAGTTAAAATGATATATAATATTTAGAAATCATGAAAGCCCTAAAAATTGATTCTCTAATAAGTGTATGGACAAAGTGCTAAGCATAATTGGAAGGAAACTTGGCAATTTATTTTCAAATTGTCTTTTTAAAAATTACTTATTTTTATTATTGTGTGTATAAAGTGAGAGAGCGAGAGAGGGTGAGAGAAAGAGAGAGAGAGAGAGAGAGAAAGCATGGGTATGCATGTGCCACAGGGCATTGTGTTGAGGTCAGACAACTTTTGAAAGTCACTTCTATCTTCCCACTCTGGAGCCTGGGGAATGACCCGAGATTTCTAGGCTTGCCCTCAAGCACCTTTCCCCCATGAACCATCTTGCCAGCCCTAAAGTTAACTTTAATTCGAAGTATGTATACAGTATTTCATAACAAATGAGCAAAGCATCTCATTCTGCACATAGTTTAAAATTCTGGGCTGTAGAGATGGTTACATGGTTAAATGTGCACAATGCTCTTGGAGGGGACCTGAGTTTGGTTCCCAACCCCTACATTATGCAGTCATTCCTAACTACCTATAACTCTAGCTCCCAGTGGTTCTGACATCCCTGGCTTCCATATCCATCAGCACTCATTGCACATATCCATAACAACGACACGCAAGCATAGACTTAATTAGAAATGACAAGTCTTTTTCTTACAGTTCATACACATGCAATCATTCAACGTAAACTATAAATAGTTATTTTATATTTGATCAAATATATTTGTATCAGATTATGCAAACTTCATAATTATTAATATTCATGGTTATATGGTTATGATTTATTCCTCAGCACATAGTTAAATTGCATTCTCTCAGTAAATACTTTGGTGATTTCTGGCTTTGTAGTTTAATATGATAAAAACTTCCAGGAGTTTTTGTTTTGCAAAATTTTAAATTTAGAAGTTTGTAACTTACAGAGGATAACATATATTTACTTCAACCCTACTAATTTATGCATACTATATGTTTTAGAAGGTTTGGGGAATTTAAGAAAAAAATAGATTTTTTTGTAGTTATTATTCATTTAATACCATTGTTATGTTGAGATGTTTTGTTTTAAACTTTTTGCATTCTATGTTCATTTAGTAATGGGCATACTAACAATATTCTTTCCAATGATATTCTATTTACTTAATTTTTAATAACCTATGTTGCCATTTTCTGAACTTCTTTGATTTTTACAAATTTTTTTTGGCCATGTATAGAATCCATGATGCTCCCTCTTGAGCCACTAAAGTCCTGGGATTGCAAACATGGTGTGATGACTGTATTCAGAATTTGTTTGATACGAACTTTGGGTTATTTGGGTTTGTGCTGTGTGTTGGAGGTATATATCTTAGTTTGCTTTCCATTGCTGTTATAAAATAACATGGCTGAGAGTCACTTGGAAAGGAAAGAATGTGTTTGTCTTACTTGTTCCAATCACTGTCCAACATGAAGAGAACTCAAAGTAGGAACTCAAGGAGAAACGTGGAGGCAGAGGCCATGAAAAAAATGCTGCTAGTTGCTTGCTCTCAGTGATTTGTTCTGCTCTGCTCCCAATGGTCTGCACTGTTGATAATGGGATCTTTCCTCAGCAATTATTAATCAAGAAACACTACGCAGATTCATGGGGACTGCACAGGTCCAAACCACATTTGTTTCTAGCATTGAGGGGGTGAAGTTGACATGAGATTCCAAGCCCAACCTAGAATCTGTTTCCAATTGACAAATGCTAAAAAAAGAAACTGTTTCCTCAAGTTTCCTTTTGACAAGTATATAAAAATACACACACCAAAAAAAAAAAAAAACTCGCACCTAAAGACAGACCCCCATTCCCAGCAGCAGATGGTCAACAGAAAACAAATTCAAAGGTACTTATAGAGATATTCTGTCTTATGTATTATGATTTCTGATTTGTATTTTTATGACTTTGTGTGTGTGTGTTTCTTGTGCTCTTTGTTTTAGTTTTGTTTCACTTAATCTATTCTTGTCTTTGTATTTGCCTTTTTGTTTTCTTAAGAGAGAAAGAAAGAAGGTATAGAGCTGGAAGGGTAGAAAGATATGGAAGATCTGGGAGGAGACAAAAGAGGGAAATCATAATCAAAATATATTGCATGAAATGAACTTTATTTTTAATAACCATAATAAAAAAAGATATAACGTTACAGTCTTGCCTACTGGTCAGTTGAAAAAAGGCAGTTCCTCAGTTGAGTTACCCTTTTCCCAGGTAACTCAGTTTGTTTGCCACTTTGACAAACACTTACTAGCACAGTGTACAATGCACTTTATTCAAATTCCTAACATATTCTCTATGCTCTTGGTCAAATAACTAGTTTCTCTATTGTTTTAAGGTGTTTGTATTTCTGTGTGTTTTATTGGTATGTTCCTTCAGATCTCTTGTTTTACCAGACATGTGTTTTGAAAATCAGTTATCGAGTAAAGTTTTCTAACTTTTGCTGGACAAATTAATTTTTGTTTAAGAAAGTTTAATTTAGAATATAATTACATTGCTTCCTCCCTTCCTTATTCACTCTCAAACCCTTTCCATGTAACCTTCCTCACTACCTCTCAAAGAATAACATATTTTAATTATCAATGTTATATACAAATGCATAGATGTATATATATATATATATAATTTGCTGAGTTTATTTAGTGTTGTTTGTGTGTATATGACTGGAATTGACCATTTTTTATTAGATAACAAATTAGATTTTTGTTAACTCATCTGGTGGATTTTTTATTTTATTACTATTTTTTATTTATTCTTACTGACCACATTTCCCCCTCCCTCCTCTCCTCCTGTTCCCTCCAAGCTCCCCATCCACTCCTCCTCCATCTCTGCTAAGAAAGGGGCAGGCCTCCAATGGGCATGAACAAAACATGGCACATCAAGTTGGGGCCCAGTCAGGTTCTCCCCCTGCATCAAGGCTGGGTGAGTGAATCCAGCATGGGGAATAGGTTCTTAGAAGCCAGCTAAGTGTCACGGACCAGTACTGATCTCCCTGATAGGAGCCTTAGAAACAGCTCAAGCTACACAACTGTCAAACACATGCAGAGGACCTAGGTCAGTCCCATGAAGGATCCCGAACTGGTGGTCCAGGGTCCATGAGCTTCCATGAGCTCAGGTCAGCTGTCTCTGTGAGTTCCCCGTCTTAACCTTGACCCCTCTGGTTTATAAACCCTCCTTCTTTTCTTCAGCAGAACTCCTGGTCCTGGGCCCAGTTCTTGGCTCTGGATCTCAGCATCTGCTTCCATCAGTTACTGGATAAAGGCTCTGTGATGACAAATAGGGTAGAAACAAATCTGATTACAGAAAATGACTAAGGCACACTCTTCACTCTTGCTAGGGATCTTAACTGGGTCATCCTTGTCATTTGCTGAATGCTGAAAGAACAGAATGATCCCTGTGATAAACACTAAATATGACTATAAATAATGTCCTTATTTCTTTGCTTATAATTTTCTTACACATTCATTTTATAAAACTAATAGGAAAAAGAACTCTATTTACATGTTGTTGACTTCATTTCAATCTATAGAAATATAAAAATAAGCCATTATCATTTATCTCTTGCCACATCTGTAAGAGATCTGAGGAAGCTGACATGTTAATGTGGACCCATTTTTTTTACCATAAATTAAAATTTGATGCAACAAATTGACAATATTTTAGAAAGTAGTAATTTCTCAATAATTTTCTCTGTACATCTGTTGGTTTCTAGAAAACAAATTCAAGGAAACAGAATCTAAATTTAGTGCCTTCCTTGGAAGATTTATTACTTAAAAAATTATAAACCCAGTTAAACTAACTGTTTTATAGTAATCTCGGGGACAGAATAAAAACTGTATTTAGGTTTTTAAATTCACTACTGGCACTGTCTTTTAGGATTTTACAACTTCCACAGCAAGTTAGGTTGTGAAAACCACGAAATATCGAGTTCAAGAATAGTTTATATAAACAGCTCCAAGACAGCAAGAGGTTTTCCAGAAGCCTGTTTCATGTCTGCCCACAGTTTGTTGGCCATAACTTTGTCCCATGGTCATGGATAGCTACAAGTATAACTTACCTCTGTGGTATCTGCAGAGGATGTTAAGTGAGAACTTAGTTAAATTATTGCTGGATTGAGTTATCTATACTATATATTATTAGGGTGTATGCAATATGATGATCAAGCAGACATGACTTCTTAGATGTCAAATCCCCCTGTGCTTATATATTCTAAGTGACAGTGGCATCATTTATTACATCTTTGTGTGTGTGAAGGGTTGTACTGAGTACATTATTAGTAGTTCAACAATTCTGTATCGGGTTTCATTACACTCATTTTACAGACAAGAAAACTGACATACAAAGAAGTAAAGTTCCTTTCCCTCACATTCAAAATCTAGTATAAGTAGACATAGAGAATTTCAAATCAGTCTTTGTGTTTTATACCACCCTTAGTTGCAAGTTATTCTGCTACTTAATCCCTTAAATATTTTCTTTTTTATGTTTCATTATTTGAATTTTAAGTGAATTTCATTTATTTGCTTTATATTATTCTTCCAACCAGTCATACTGTTCGGTAAGGGTGGATCAGATAATTTTCTGAAGAATATTCTATAAAGACAATTGAGCTTGTGTCCATTACATGGTAATAGCTGCTCTTAAATGTTTCATCCTTCTTGATTTTCAAAAGGATATTATTCCATGTCCTTAAGCAACCTGCTCTGACTTAACACAACAGTTTCAGAATTTTTTAAAAGGATTTTGAGAGTGTAAGTAGAATATACATCATCATCTCCTCTATCTTTTTTGCAATGCAAACAACTTTCAGGGAATACTTAAAAACAATATATCCTAATATTTTTATATAATGTTCAATAAAAATCACAGTGAAAGCGATTTAAAGAAAAACCAAGAGAGAACAACCTGAAATGCACCATGGGTGAAGGAAAGGAGAATCTTCCAAGTCCTCAGACCCTCCTCTGCACCAGGGTGAAAGTGCAGAGCTCAGTGCCAGAAGTCTAGTTGATTTATATGTGAATTTGGTTGTTGTAAAATTAATTGTCATAAATTATACTCTGAGAACAACCTAAAATGAAGAATACATGTATTGCTCTAGTAGTGCAGGCTCCTCGTGGGTAAATCATGAAATGTCACAACCTCTGACAAAGTTCCTCCCATACGGAATAAATAAATTCAGCACATATAAGGAGTTGAAGAAATGCCAACTTTAGTAAAAAATGTTTGGAATTTAATTCATGGTCAAATACAGATAGATGCGATTCCAATGCTGGCTCTGGTTTGGCTCAACTAGACTTTCGGCTAATAACGCTACACCAAATAATTCACAATGATAGGTGAGAATATTGAAATGTTTGGTTAGTATTTAATGGGAATGATTTACTGAACATCAAACAGTGATCAGTGGAATTACACAGAGATACTGTAAGGCTGATGTATCAGTCAATAAAATCTGCACTGCAGAGAAACAAACTCTTCTTTGTTTTACATTCTTTGCTTCATGGCCCCTATGGACTCCCAGCTAGCAGTATAATATTTTAAAATACTTAGAATCTCTTATTCATCTACTCTCATTCTTAAAAAGCACCACTTATATCAACCAAGACCATTGTCCATCTTCTCAAGATCTTCAACTTCATAGCATCTTCAAAGTTCCTTAGGCATGCAAGGTCACCAATTCAGAGGCTTCAAAGTTTAAGACACAAACGTTTTTAGGGGTAGGAGTAAGGATATTTTTCTTCATTACAGAGAAACGTACTAGACAGGTGTTCTCATTGATGGAAGTATCACATCTTCAGTACCTTTGCATCACTCCAATATAGCACACTTACTGTGTGGTTCCTCCATTACATGTAAAAGTACTTCAGTTAAAATATTTACTGGGTATCTACTATATAAAAGATACTCATGTAGGTGGTGAAAAATATGAGAGTGGATTTAAAAAAATCATTTGTGTCCTCATAATCCCTAGCTTTGGTTTAGAAAAACAAAAATGCACACACAAATTGTGTGCTGGTAATGACTATGGGTAAGAAAGGCAAAGTGTTCAGACTACTACAGAAGAGGCTCTTTTATGAAAAGGGCTATTTGACCAGAGACCACAGAGAACTCTAGAAGTAGAAGAAGATGCCCACAAAAATCTCTTCAGAAAGAATTAAGAAGTACAACGATTCTGAGGTTGGAATGTATATTTGAAACTCTTTATAGAATAAAACTGATGCCTTTGAGGTTTTGTCATGAAAGATAAGCTCTATGGTAGAAGATGAGGTCAGGGGGCAGAGAAGTGGCATGGCTGACTGCATGGTATTTTATAGTCAATAGTAAGGATCTGGATTAGACACAAGGGGAAGATGGAACTCATACAATTTAGATCCTGTGTGAGTAAAGAGAGTAACTAAGATTGACTAGAAGGATTTGGGCTGAGAATTTTGTTTGGGAATTTGACAATAAGAAAGTACCACTTACTTAACCTGGGGAAATTGTGAGAGGTTGTGGATATGTTCCAAATGAGTTACATATCAGAAATTAAGGATAAAACTTATGTGGGCAGATGGACATGGGAGAGTGGGGTTCTAAAAAGAGACTGTGGAATATGGTATATGTTTAGAAATCTCAGCATATAGAGGTCATGCAAAACTGAGGTATTGAATAAAACTTCCAGAGTGATCTTTTTGAAGAGAATGGAGCCTGGCACACTGAGGTTTGGAGATAAGTTAAAAAAGGGGGGGCGGGGGTAGCAGCAATGGAGTCTGAAGAAGCAGGCAACATGGAAAAATGGGAAAGTGGCATTCTGGATCCATGCAAAGATAGACTTTCAAAAGAGTAATCAAATGTGTCGACTACTGCTGATATGTTAATAGGTTCAGTATCTCCAAACTGCCATTTGTTCTCATGGATATGACTATATTCATAGAGTTGTGGAAGCAAATGCTTTAAGTGAAGTTATTTGTGGTGATACAGATGCCTTATAATCCAGCCACCTGCAAGGCATCTGTGCTGCATCTCTGAGCACTGAAGACGACTATTTAGAACTCTAAACTCTAACCCCATGTAGTGGAAAATAGTGCCAAAAACATATTAGCATTGGCTTGCCTGAATTGCTTTTATTCAATTATTTTACTTCTATTAAAGGACTAACACATTCATAAAATAGATTAAGGTAACCCAGGCACATTCCAATTTCTATGACAAAAATCAGTGTAGGCAGAATAGTTTGGGAAATGTTGTTGATTTAATTTTTAGCCCACTTCCCTACGGTCTAACAAAGACCAAATATCAGGCTCAAGATCAGAGATTGGTAATAGGAAATTCTTTGTTGAAAACGAGGCACTTCTATGCATTCATTTTTATGAGACCAATGATCATTACTAGTCTTGTTTAAGCACACATCCCTCCTAGTGAAAACACTGTTGTTATTTAAGTGATTCTAATATCTAAAGCATACAATATGTGTTAGCTTTTTTTTTTAAATGTTTATTTATTTATTATGTATACAATATTCTGTCTGTGTATGTGCCTGCAGGCCAGAAGAGGGCACCAGACCCCATTACAGGTGGTTGTGAGCCACCATGTGGTTGCTGGGAATTGAACTCAGGACCTTTGGAAGAGCAAGCAGTGCTCTTAACCTCTGAGCCATCTCTCCAGCCCCAGCTTTTTTTTTTAAAAAAAAAAAAAAAAAAAAAAAAAAAGGAAGTCGGGTACGTAGTGCACAGCTTTAATACCAGCTCTTAGGTTGCAGAGGCAGGTGGGTCTCCAAGTTCAAGGCCAGCCTAGACTACAGCAAATTCCAAGATAAGCCAGGGCTACACAGAGAAAAAGTTATCTCAAAAGAAAACAAATGGAATAAATACAAGGTTATAAAATATTGAAACTCATTGGTAATGAGGTACAAAATGATCTAAACTATTTTATCACTGTTTCTACTAGGTTCCTTATAATACAACATCCAAATAAAAACCATTCCATATGTTTCTCTCACATTGAAAAAAATCTTAAGATTTTTTCTCATTTCCTTGCTGAAGAAGGGATAATCAAAGGGAGTATGGGACAAATAGTCGGTGAAGTTGGTTTGATAAGAAAGGTATAAAAGAAATTTACCAGCCTGAGTTCACAGTCTGAAGTTGTACCGAGAACTTGCTGGTGCATGGCTTGTTCTAGGCAAATGGTGGGACTTACAGGTGTTTGAATTTGCGCTTGTGACTCTTCTATTGCTACAAGCCAACTTTATTCTTGTGAAGGATCACCTCTTCTCTATGCTGTAGACACATGCTTACATAGTTCTTTGCCTTCCACTTGAAATTCATCAGTCTTGTTTTGGAAGAATGTTTCCTCTGTTGAGCCACAATGTGTGCTCTTGACTTTTAATCTGATAATCTATGCTAAAAAATTTTGCTATGATTCCAGACTAAAACTAAAGAAAAAAGTCTATCAAAAACCCTTTACTAAAGTGAAAATAAAAGAAAAAGGGGACTAGATGAGGAAGAATCGGCAAGTGGCCAACTATTTCTGACTGCCTTCTCTGGATATATGATTTCAAGAAAGTTCACACTGGATAACCTGGAGACACTGATTGAATGAGAACAGTTGGTTACATTTTTTATAACTGTAGACTGATCTATACTTGCTCTCTCAACAAAGAGAGAAAAAAAGGCCATTGTTAATGAGTGTAGTCTTTAGGAACAACAGAGAGCTCAGCTCAATTCAAGGCCAAAGCTGGACACTGGGGGGATCTGACATCCCCCCCTACACACACATAGCTTACGTTATATGTACTTCAGTTTCCTTAAACACAAATTGGCGGTAGTCCTCACATCCTGAGATGGCTGTGATGCTATAAGAATTTTAGGTGAAAATTTTACAGTGCAAAATATTCAGACATGACAGACTATAATTGGAAATTGAATGATATGTCTTAGAGACAAACAATAAATTTATATACACAGAGAAAATATTTCTTAAATAGAGACATTCTTTGGTTGCAGTGCAAGGTCTTTTTGATTTATGTTGTCAAATGTTTAGTGCGCAGACATGTATTATTCCTTAAGATACTTTGAAATCTTAATAAAGTTGTCTCACTAGAAATCATTAAGAAAAATATATAGGAATTACAACGTGTAAATGAATAATAAGTATGGGAATAATAACACCACATCAAAATTAAGTGGAGATGCAGAGATGTCTTAGCTCTTATGAGCTTGGGCTGCTCCTTCAGTAGACCAGAGTTTGAGTCCCAGCACTCATGTTGGGTGGTCCACAGATGCCTATAATTCCAGAAGGCTTGACATAGCTGACCATCACGCGCACAGGTATCCATGTGCACAAATCCACATCAAATCCATACATATAAAGTAAAATAAAATAAATGTCAAAAGGAAGAAAAAAGTGTTTTGACTTATTGCACAAATGAAAATATACCCAGGTCATGTTGGTCTTAATAGTATAGGATAATATTTCTGTTGTGCTGTGGGAATTTATTTAGTCAACAGCTTTTGTGGGTACTGGACTTAAAGGAGTGGTCTTCTGTCTGTGGGTGTGATCACTTTTAAAAGAAGGGGCTCACTCTCTCTCTCTTGAGTGATGGTCAGAGATCTGATCACAGCTCCTAGCACCCACAGAGCAGGGGACCGCGGCAACTCTCTACCTTGTTGTTCATGAGTGTTTCCCAATAAATATTTGCCATCCCCTTTATCTCAGGCTCTCATGGATTCACTTCCCCATGTTTACCCTGCTCTGGGCTGTCTGTCTATCTGACTGTACATGTTTATACTTTCTACTAGCATGGCAAAATATATACAAGAAAATATAGACAAAGCTCTAACTATCTTTAAATTTAGGGCATTTTTAACAGTTTACTGTTGAAATACTACACTTACCAGCTTCCTTTTAACCAGGCAAGGCAACTTCTGAAGGGAGGGAACTTTGAGATGGACCTTAATATACATATGGTAGTCATTTCCGCCCCATAAGGCTGCATCCTCGTCCTGGGGAGGGTTTTTCCATCTGGCTGCCCAGTCCCACCATGTATGCTGCTGAGATGGTGCTCTTCACTGTGTGTCCACCAACAAGCATGGTCCTGCCTAAGATCAGACTCACTTCTCCTTCTGTCTTCCCATCTCTCTCTCTTTTAAGCCACTCAGTGAAATCTAAGGATCTGTGCCTATACTCACCTTGGAAACTACTGTCCATGCTTCTTTGAAATCTAGTAGAGTAATACATACTGTAATTGAAGTAAACTAGAGATTTGAGATAAACTCATTGATTATAAAACAGTCTACAATGTTAACACCAGAGTAGACTGACCCAAGTCTACGCAGTTAGGATCTTCCAAATGTCAATCACGTTGATGCATGTGACTGACAGCCTTGCTCATTATGCACTAACATGTCCTGGCTTTGAATTAATGTTTTCTTTAGCCAAATATTTTGCTCAACTTATTATATAAACAGTAAAATATCTTCATATTTTCAGACACATAAAAATATCAAATCACTGAAGGACACAAGCAGCAAATTGAAGTTATCAGACTTTGGTTTATTGTAAAATTTAGCAAAGTTTTTCTTATAACCCCTGACCCCTTGCTCTGAAAACAAAAGCGAAAACAATTATTGCTTATCCCTTCCCCTCTACTTGTCTGTGCTACTATACGAGGGGAGAAAGCTTATTATAATAAATAAAAATAAAGATGTAACAGAGAAAAATAAATCAGTCTAGATGAGAAATATTAGGAGCAACAGAAATATCATTAAGCAGTTTAAAAATAAGCTTCTTTAAAAAGGTTGCCTTATTAAAATAAATCACACCAAAAATATAGCAGCAGAGAAGAAGGATACATACAAGTTAATTGCACACCAGTCCCATGCAAAAAACTGGGTCATTAGCCAAAGCAGTAGTACTCAGAATCCAACTTGGGATGCTTGTGCAGAGCCTGTGAGTCCTCTATGATGGAACTGTCACTGAACTGATCCAAGTCTGAAGGGGTCTGATGCCCTGGTACATCATCTGCCAGAGTGTCCAAGTAGCTCCCTACAGAGATGCCATCCAGCCCATCACTGCCATCATGGAGGCTGTTGTAGCTGCCGTGTAAGGAGGTGCCCTGACTCTCCAGCAGGCTGCACAGGCTGCCACTGAGACTGCTGCCTCTGCTGGTGATGGTGGCCTTTTCCTCAATCATCCACTTGATGGACTCGATGCTCTCATTGATGAGGAGCAGCTGGCGCATGAGCCTCACATCGGTGGCTCTGAGGTTGACCTACGGCAGAGAGGAAGAGAAGAAACACATGCTAGTTATTTTATGTTCTGGGAAAATCTCAAATTCGCTTATCCTAAGTAGTGAAATCTACAATTTTAAATTCATAGAATTTTAAAAAATACTCTTCTTTCACTTTCCTTGTGAACTGTTGTCTTCTGGTGGGAGTCAGAATCAAGAACTCACTTCCCACAATACGCATCAGCTTACCCATCAGCAAATAAAAGCTCCACCGAATTTCCAACCCCAATCAAACTTCTTTTTTTAAAATACTTATTTATTTATTATGTATACAATATTCTGTCTGTGTGTATGTCTAAAGGTCAGAAGAGGGCACCAGACCTCATTACAGATGGTTGTGAGCCACCATGTGGTTGCCGGGAATTGAACTCAGGACCTTTGGAAGAGCAGGCAATGCTCTTAACCACTGAGCCATCTCTCCAGCCCCCCCCAATCAAACTTCTTGAATACACCTCTCAAATGGCAAGTTTGTTCATTTAAAAAATGCATTCTTGACAGACCCCCCTACCCCCACTTCCCTCTGCAGGCTTGTGTCGGTTCTCCGGTCCCTGTGTCTCCCAAGTTTTCCTTAGTGTTCTCAGGTGTCCTGCTCCTGTTCTAAGGCCATCCACCCAAAGGGGTCAGACTCTGGCCTCCAGGCAGGTCTGAGGATTCCTGCGGAGGGGTGCGGGCTCCTTTAGATTGTGCTGCCAGGTTCGCTGTGTGGTATTCCATCCCGCCCTGCCCCCACCTTGGCCCTTTTGTCTGGGCTGCGACCCTGGGCTGCCTGGAATCCCTGATCCTGTGCCCTGACATTCCATCTGAACTGGTGAGTGAATGCGGACCCTGGGGCAACCTGCCCTGGAAGAGAGCACAGACCCCCCTACCCCCACTTCCCTCTGCAGAATTGTGTCGGTTCCCCGGTCCCTGTGTCTCCCAAGTTTTCCTTAGTGTTCTCAGGTGTCCTGCTCCTGTTCTAAGGCCATCCACCCAAAGGGGTCAGACTCTGGCCTCCAGGCAGGTCTGAGGATTCCTGCAAGGGAGTGCGGGCTTCTTCAGATTGTGACGCAAGGAATAGGTCCTCCTCTGGCACTGGGGAGATCCAACCAGTTTCAGTCACAGCAAAGATTGGTCTAGGACACCAAACGCCTCTGGGCTCCTTTTGAAGGAAGAGATGGGCAGGCGCCAATGCAGGAGCTCCTCCAACAACATGAGAGGCAACATGACATCACCACAAGCCAGACATCCCGAAACAACAAGAATTGAACATCCTACTCCAGAAGATATAGAAGAAACCGACCTTAAACAGTACTTTATGAAAATAATAGAGGACCTTAAACAGGAGGTAAAAAACTGCCATAAAGAAATGGAGATGAGAAACAAAAAGGTAGACGAAATAAATAAATCGCTCAAAGATACCCAAGAAAAACAAGAAAAACAAGAAAAAGCAATCAAACAGGTAAGGGAAACAGTACAAGACCTGATAAATGAAATGGAGGTACTGAAGAAAACACAATCTGAGGGACGACTGGAAATGGAAACTCTGAGTAAACGAACAGAAACTTCAGAGACAAGTATTTCCAACCGAATACAAGAGATGGAAGAAAGAATCTCGGACTCTGAAGATACTATAGAGGAAATAAACTCACAGATTAAAGAATTAAACAAATCTAACAAATTCTTAACACAAAACATTCAGGAAATCTGGGACACCATGAAAAGACCAAACCTAAGAATAATTGGGGTAGAAGAAGGAGAAGAATTACAACTCAAAGGCCCAGAAAACATATTCAACAAAATTATAGAAGAAAACTTCCCCAACCTAAAGAAGGATGTTCCTATGAAGGTACAAGAAGCCTACAGAACACCAAATAGACTGGATCAAAAGAAAGCATCCCCACGCCATATAATAATCAAAACACAAAACATACAGAATAAAGAACAGATATTAAGAGCTGCAAAGGAAAAAGGTCAAGTAACATATAAAGGGAAACCTATCAGAATTACACCTGATTTCTCAATGGAAACCATGAAAGCCAGAAGAGCTTGGATAGATGTGCTACAGACACTAAGGGAACATGGATGCAAGCCTAGACTATTATACCCAGCAAAGCTTGCATTCACCATTGATGGAGAAAACAAGATATTCCAGGACAAAAACAGATTTAAACAATACGCAGCCACAAATCCAGCCTTGCAGAAAGTAATAGAAGGAAAATCACAAACCAAGGAGTCCAACAACGCCGACAATAACTCAGGCATCTAGCGACCCTTCACCAGCACAACTAGAAGAAGGGAAACACACAAACTCTACTACTAAAAATGACTGAAGTTAACAACCACTGGTCATTAATATCACTTAATATTAATGGACTCAATTCACCTATAAAAAGGCACAGGCTAAGAGACTGGATACGAAAACAGAATCCAACATTTTGCTGTTTACAAGAAACACACCTCAACCACAAAGACAGACACCTACTCAGAGTAAAGGGTTGGGAAAAGGTTTATCAAGCAAATGGCCCTAAGAAACAAGCGGGTGTGGCCATACTAATTTCCAACAAAGTTGACTTCAAACTAAAATCAATCAGAAGAGATGGAAAGGGACACTTTATACTCATAACAGGAAAAATCCATCAGAATGAAGTCTCAATCCTGAATATCTATGCCCCTAATATAAAAGCTCCCACTTATGTAAAAGAAACACTTCTAGAACTCAAGGCAGCCATCAAACCACACACACTAATAGTTGGAGACTTCAACACTCCTCTCTCACCAATGGACAGGTCAATCAGACAGAAACCTAACAGAGAATTGAAAGACTTAATGGAGGTAATGAACCAAATGGACTTAACAGACATCTATAGAACATTCCACCCAAATAGGAAAGAATATACCTTCTTCTCTGCGGCTCATGGAACCTTTTCGAAAATTGACCATATACTTGGTAACAAAGCAAACTTCCACAGTTACAAAAAAATATTAGTAACGACCTGTGTCTTATCGGATCACCATGGATTAAAATTAGAATTCAACAACAATGCTACCCCCAGAAAGCCCACAAACTCATGGAAACTGAACAGTCAACTACTGACCCACACCTGGGTCAAGGAAGAAATAAAGAAAGAAATTAAAGTCTTTCTTGAATTTAATGAAAACAAAGACACAACATACTCAAACCTATGGGACACAATGAAAGCAGTGCTAAGAGGAAAGTTCATAGCACTAAGTGCCCACTTAAAGAAAACGGAGAAAGCGCTCATTGGTGACTTAACAGCACACCTGAAAGCTCTGGAAAAAAAAGAAGCAGACTCACCTAGGAGAAGTAGAAGACTGGAAATAATCAAATTGAGGGCAGAAATCAACAAAATAGAAACACAGAAAACAATCCAAAGAATCAATGAAACAAGAAGCTGGTTCTTGGAGAAAATCAACAAGATTGACAAACCCTTAGCCAAACTAATCAAACGGCAGAGGGAGAACATGCAAATTAATAAGATCAGAAATGAAAAGGGGGACATAACCAAAGACACAGAGGAAATTCAGAGAATCATTAGATCTTACTACAAAAGCCTGTATGCCACAAAATTGGAAAATGTAAAAGAAATGGACAGTTTTTTAGATAAATACCATATACCAAAGTTAAACCAGGACCAGGTAAATGCTCTAAATCGTCCTGTAAGTCGCGAAGAATTAGAAACTGTTATCAGAAACCTCCCTACCAAAAAGAGCCCAGGACCAGATGGTTTCAATGCGGAATTCTACCAGAACTTCCAAGAAGACCTAATACCTATACTCCTTAAGGTATTTCATAATATAGAAACGCAAGAGTCACTGCCAAATTCCTTCTATGAAGCTACAGTTACCCTGATACCTAAACCACACAAAGACTCAACCAAGAAAGAGAATTACAGGCCAATCTCACTCATGAACATTGATGCAAAAATTCTCAATAAAATACTGGCAAACCGAATCCAAGAACACATTAGAAAAATTATCCATTACGATCAAGTAGGCTTCATCCCAGAGATGCAGGGCTGGTTCAACATACGAAAATCTATCAATGTAATCCATCATATAAATAAACTGAAGGAAAAAAACCATATGGTCATCTCATTAGATGCTGAAAAAGCATTTGACAAAATTCAGCACCCTTTTATGATAAAGGTCTTGGAGAGATTAGGGATACAAGGGTCATTCCTAAATATAATAAAAGCTATTTACAGCAAGCCGACAGCTAACATCAAATTAAACGGAGAGAAACTCAAGGCTATCCCACTAAATTCAGGAACACGACAAGGCTGTCCACTCTCTCCTTATCTCTTCAATATAGTGCTTGAAGTTCTAGCAATAGCAATAAGACAACATAAGGGAATCAAGGGGATTCAATTTGGAAAGGAAGAAGTTAAACTTTCATTATTTGCAGATGATATGATAGTTTACATAAGCGACCCCAAAAACTCCACCAAAGAACTCCTACAGCTGATAAACTCCTTCAGTAACGTGGCAGGTTACAAGATCAACTCCAAAAAATCAGTCGCCCTTTTATACACAAAGGATAAGGAAGCAGAGAGGGAAATCAGAGAAGTATCACCTTTCACAATAGCCACAAATAGCATAAGATATCTGGGAGTATCTCTAACCAAGGAAGTGAAGGATTTATTTGACAAGAACTTTAAGTCTTTGAAGAAAGAAATTGAAGAGGATACCAGAAAATGGAAGGATCTCCCCTGCTCGTGGATTGGGAGGATCAACATAGTAAAAATGGCAATTCTTCCAAAAGCAATCTATAGATTCAATGCAATCCCAATCAAGGTCCCATTAAAATTCTTCACAGAGATTGAGAGGACAATAATCAACTTTATATGGAAAAACAAGAAACCCAGGATAGCCAAAAAAATCTTATACAATAAAGGTTCTTCTGGAGGCATTACCATCCCTGACTTCAAACTCTATTACAAAGCTACAGTATTGAAAACAGCTTGGTATTGGCATAAAAACAGAGAAGTTGACCAATGGAATCGTATAGAAGACCCGGATCTTAAACCACAAACCTATGAACACCTGATTTTGATAAAGGAGCCAAAAGTACACAATGGAAGAAAGAGGGCATCTTCAACAAATGGTGCTGGCATAACTGGATGTCAACCTGTAGAAGAATGAAAGTAGATCCATATCTATCACCATGCACAAAACTCAAGTCCAAATGGATTAAAGACCTCAATATTAATTTGAACACATTGAGCTTGATAGAGGAGAAAGTGGGAAGTACTCTACAACAAATGGGCACAGGGAACCGTTTCCTACGCATAACCCCAGCTGCACAGACATTAAGGGCAACATTGAATAAATGGGACCTCCTGAAGTTGAGCAGCTTCTGTAAAGCAAAGGACATTGTCACTAAGACACAAAGGCAGCCTACTGACTGGGAAAAGATCTTCACCAACCCTGCAACTGACAAAGGTCTGATCTCTAAAATATATAAGGAACTCAAGAGACTAGACGGCAAAATGCCAATTAACCCAATTAAAAAATGGGGTGCTGAATTGAACAGAGAATTCTCAACAGAAGAAGTTCGAATGGCCAAAAGACACTTAAGGTCATGCTCAACCTCCCTAGCTATCAGGGAAATGCAAATCAAAACAACTTTGAGATATCATCTTACACCTGTCAGATTGGCTAAAATCCAAAACACCAATAATAACCTTTGCTGGAGAGGTTGTGGGGTAAGGGGTACACTCATCCATTGCTGGTGGGAATGCAAACTTGTGCAACCACTTTGGAAAGCAGTTTGGCGGTTTCTCAGGAAATTCGGGATCAACCTACCCCAGGACCCAGCAATTCCACTCTTGGGAATCTACCCAAGAGATGCCCAATCATACAACAAAAGCATATGCTCATCTATCTTCATAGCAGCATTATTTGTAATAGCCAGATCCTGGAAACAACCTAGATGCCCTTCAGTGGAAGAATGGATGAAGAAACTGTGGAATATATACATGCTAGAATACTACTCAGCGGTAAAAAACAATGACATCTTGAATTTTGCAGGCAAATGGATGGAAATAGAAAACACTATTCTGAGTGAGGTAACCCAGACCCATAAAGATGAACATGGGATGTACTCACTCATAGTCGGTTTCTAGCCATAATTAAAGGACATCGAGCCTATAAATTTGGGATCCTTGAGAAGATAATAAGAAGGTGAACTCCCAAAAAAAGATATAGTAATCCTCCTGGATATTGGAGGTAGACACGATCGCCAGGCAAAATTGGGAACTTGAGGGTTGGGCAAGACTGGGCCAAGGGAAGATGGGGAGAGAAAAGTGTGAAGGGGAGAACGGGGGGAGCTCGGAGGAATGGGGTGCTTGGGATATAGGAAGGGTGGATATGGGAGCAGGGAAGCATATATCTTAATTTAAGGAGCTACCTGAGGGTTGTCAAGAGACTTGACCCTAGAGGGGTTCCCAGGTTTCCAGGGAGACGCCCCCAGTTAGTTCCTTGGGCAGCTGAGGAGAGGGAGCCTGAAAAGGCCAGTTCCTATAGCCATACTGATGAATTTCTTGCATATCACCATAGAACCTCCACCTGACGATAGATGAAGAAAATGACAGAGCCCCACATTGGAGCACCGGACTGAGCTCCCAAGGTCCTGATGAGGAGCAGAAGGAGAGAGAACATGAGAAAGAAAGTCAGGACCGTGAGGGAACCTCCATCTGGCGACAGATGGGGAAGGTGACTGAGCCCCACATTGGCGCACTGGACTGAGCTCCCAAGGTCCTGATGAGGAGCAGAAGGAGCAAGAACATGAGGGAGAAAGTCAGGAACGAGAGGGGTGCGTTCACTCATGGTGACGGTGGGACAGAACTATTGGGAGATCACCAACTCCAGTTGGAATGGGACTGATGGATCATGCGACCAAACCCGTCTCTCTGAATGTGGCCAACAGCGGGGGCTGACTGAGAAGCAAAGGACAATGGCTCTGGGCTCTGATTCTTCTGCATGGACGGGCTCTGTGGGAGCCTTCTCAGCTTGGTCGATCACCGTCCTGGACCTGGGGGGAGTTGGGAGGACCTTGGTCTTAGCATAGAGTGGGGAACCCTGATGGCTCCTTGGCCTTGAGAGGGAGGGAGGGGAGGTATGCGTGGAGGGGAGGGGAGGGAAGGGGGAGAAGGAAGGGAGGGAGGGGAGAGGAGGAGGGAAGGAGATGGAAATTTTTAAATATTAAAAAAAATAAACCATGAGGAAAAAAAAATAAAAAAAAATAAAAAATGCATTCTTCTTTTGGATAAACTAATAACTTATCTATATTTATATGGTACTGGGCTGACAAAAAAGTGGAAAAATGAAAGAATCCTCACAAGTTTTATAGAAACCTCTGCTTATTAAATGATAACATGCCAAACAATATTATAAAATATCAACATTCATTAGAAAAACCTAGTTACCATATACTGCAGGAAATATCACTTTCGTTTTCTTTTAAAAAGAAATGAAACCTGCAGGAAAAAGAAGTTAAGAATACAGTAGAGACTGGCAATCCTTCCGAATGCCTCTCCACAAAGAATGCTGGATCATTAATGCATTTGCTTCTGAGGAGAACCAAACTGGGAGACAGGGACCTCTCTGGCCACAAGAGGGCCTACTCACAGCCAATACAATTTGAAAATGGATTCCCATTCTTCCACTTGGAATGGCAAGCCAAAAAGCTGATCATGCCAATTCTCTTTCAGAGATAGAACTAATTCAAATATGGAGGTCTCTAGACTTATCAAAACCATTCATTCTTGAGTGACTCAAACCACAAAGAAAAAGAAGCCTATTGTCATCAGAAATTTGCTTTCATCCAAAAGGACTTTCTGCTGGAGAGTTAATTCATAACTGAAGGTGAACTTTGGATTGAGTGAATGTGTGAACAAACAGGAAGAGGTAAAATCTCCACCAGATAACAGCTGGGGACAGTGCTGTGCGAACAGAGCCCTTGCCTAATTAAGTGCTCTGGGTTCAACCCAAAGAGGCAGAGACACAGAAAGAAGAGAGACAGAGAGAAGATAGAAAAAAGTTCCACTCTAGAGTAGAATTTTCAAAACGTAATGAAATATAAGTGTAAATATAGGAAATACAAAGTGCACTTCTAAAATACCTTAAATTCACTCAAATATTAAAGCAACTTCTGCATGTTCTCAGTTAAAGGCACAAAGGATAAATCCATACAGAAAGTAACAGGTAAAAATTGGTCTCGATGATATTCCCAAACAGAAGGATATGAACTCATTAGGCCTCAAGTTGCTTATTATTTTATGGTGTTTCAATGACTTTGTAATGACTGAGACCAAGAAGGAGGCATTCTGAGAGTCCTGTGTCCAAATTTACCCACATACCTTAAAAGCCAGACATAGTTCAAAGTACAAATAATGCAAATATTTACAAATCATCAACAATGCACACAATCCACTGGTGAGCACAGAAAAACTCCTACAGAATTCATCAGTAAGCCTCTGAAGTTGAAGACATTTCGCATGCCTATTAGAGGCATGGAGCAAGATTAGCATGACCATTTCCCAACCACTCCCCAGAAGGACAATAGGTGTCTGTTCCCATATGTGTGCTTTATCCCCGGAAAACACCCAACTGGGTCCAGGTCTGACTAGGTCCATCACCACTCTTCACTTCTCAAAGTCTCCTCCATCTTTCAGCTGGACTGTTCCCAGTTACTGACTCTAGTCGCTTCTGCTGATCCACAAGGCCTCTATGGTGCTTTGCGTTTCTATCTCTCAACATTGCTGAATTTTGTGCAGTTTTATTCTATGACTGATTGGTGATAGATATCACAAATAAATGTGTAGACATTGGTCTTCTCAATGAAGTAACAAGTCCCTTGGAGAAGCCATTCTTACCATTCTCCTCTACTGTAAAATCGTTCCTAAGTACTTTTAAAAAGTGCTTTTAGATCTTTGAAATATCTTAAAATACTAATAAATTCGCACTTCCAGAAACTACATAACTCAAGGGTTAATATATACTAAGAATATATTTTTGTCAGCAATTCTGGTCTTGTAGAGTGGTATTTTTCAATTTTATCAAGCAATAAGAATAAAAAGAAAATAGGCTATGAAGAAACAAAAGTTTCTTAACATAAAATGATTTAAGTGAGGAAGTCTTTTGCTTCTATGTGCAAAACATTCAAATGCTATTGAGTCATTCTATGGGGTGGGTTAGGAAAGTAACGTGGTTGAAGCCTGTTGATGCAGATAATGATTATAAATATAAGAGCATGTAACTCCGTGTGCTCTAGGGCAGTAAACAGTGTCTGCCAGATTGCTGGGTGTGCTGGTTTCTGTGGTTGGCTGCTGCTGGTCCCTTCCAGGAGCTCTTGTCTGTTACACAGGGCCTTCTCCCAGAACTAAGGTGTGGTTATGGTATTGATGAGCCCCGGGAGTATGAGCAATCCACAAAAACTGAATCACAATGTTACTCCTGTCTCCAGTGGTTGCCCCGCCTTTCTAGGCGGTAATTCATTTCAGTCCTTGTGATGACTGCACCAAGAACAGTGTAGCTTTGCCACAGTGGCAGGAACCTGTGGGTCTCTCAGCTGCAGTCTTGAGAGCCCCTTGACTTTATTCTAAGCATACTGAGAGTTGGCCCTCATCAAGCTCTGAGCTTCAATGTTACCGGAAAGCCCATTCCTGATTAATCATGCCCAGTCCTCCAGTCCAGTTACAGATTGAATTTCATGACTATCATTTCCTGCATATTTATGACTTGTTAGAATCAATTAGCTTATTAATTGTGCATGAAGGAGTTTCAGAGTACAGAGGACTTTGTCTGCCTAATCATCCCCACTTGCTAAGGCCTAGAACAGTGCCTGGTACATAGTACCTATTCAGTCAAGCTCTGTCCAATGACTGAACACTAGTTATGCTCCAGATTGGACCCTTGGTCAGCAGCCTGGAGCTCTGTCTGGGTTGGTGGTAATAAGGCTTGAAAGGAAGGAAAATCATCAGGAAAAAACACCCCAGGACTGACGCACTCGGAAGCATATACTCCTATTTCTATTCATTCTCAGCACTCTGGCACTGAGCATAGATTCTCCCAAGCTTAAATTTACAGAGTGTAAGATAGCATCTCAAAGGGAAGCGGACTTCAAGCTGTGAGTCACAGTGCACACATGATTCTGTTTGCTCAGGGCCGATAACTTGTTCTAGCACAGCACAGGTGTTCTGCAAATACCCAGTGAAAGGAGCTGAACAAAGAGACCAAACAAACCACGTTTCTCCTCCCCAGGAAAAGTGTCTGCGCTGACTGACTCAAAGCCATGCCAGTATCGACCCCTTTCCCTCCTCACTCCCCACGCCCTATCCTGATCTTTACAGTTCCTGCTCTGTGCTTTGCCTTCACCCTGTGACTTCTAACCTTCAGGTTGGTGCCAAGTAAGTTTTTGGCCTCTGGGGAAAATGCTGAAAATGTCATGTCATTTCTAACAAGTGGTGGACTGGGTTGGTACGAAATTTGAAATGAAGAATCTACAAAGAGCAACTATTCCTAAGAACAAAAATGTCAAGATCTATTCTCTTCTGAACAATCCTTTTTTAAAAATTATGTTCATTTATTTATGTATTTATCCGTGTAGAGGGTGGGGGTGTACAAGTGTCTAAGACATGAGTTTACGTCATTCTAGAGTCTGTTCTCTCTCTCCACAAGTGTGGGTGTCAGGGATCAAAGTCGGGTCACTGGGCTTGGCTGTAGTGTATGTGCTGACGTTCTACAGAGTATTTCATTGGTCCCATTTGGTCCTTCTCATGAGAAAGGAACCAGTCATGAATTAGCATGATGGAATCCAAGGAAGTTACATTTTCAATTAACCAAAGAACTGAGGAGGCTGGAGAGATGGTTCAGTAACTGAGAGAACTAGGCTGCTCTTTCAGAGGACTGGATTTCAATTTCCAACATCCACAGGGTGTTTTTGACCACTCTAACTCCAGTTCCAGGGGATCTGAGGGCACTAGGCCTGCGAGTGGTGCACGGGCACACATGCAAGAAAAACACCCATATGCATAAACAAAAGGAATATTCTCTCAAAGTTAGTGAACTGATCTTCAAGATGGTGATGTATGAGGAATGCGACACATTGTACACATCTGCCCTTGACATGATCTACCTGTGATCTGTGGTCAAACAAGCTTGGTGTGTGGGACTTCAGATTCCCCAAAACAAAGGAAAACCATGAATTTCTATTCCGTTCCCTACGAAGCACAGGACTTGGTATGCACAGCAAAGAAAGTCCTGTGAAAAAAGAAGAATCCTGATCACTGAGACGCTTGTCTCCATTCCCCACCGAGGTTTCATTTCACATATTACTTTATAAGAAAGCATTACTGGGCCGGGCGGTGGTGGCGCACGCCTTTAATCCCAGCACTCGGGAGGCAGAGGCAGGCGGATCTCTGTGAGTTCGAGGCCAGCCTGGTCTACAAGAGCTAGGTCCAGGACAGGCTCTAAAAAAGCTGCAGAGAAACCCTGTCTTGAAAAACCAAAAAAAAAAAAAAAAAAAGAAAGAAAGAAAGAAAGCATTACTGATCCTAAACTGCCATGCTCTCCTTCCATATTCTTTGTCTTCCTTGAGGCTGTGTGATAACTAAATCATTTTTGCTATGAGGAAATCATATGGGCCGTAAGAAGACAGTGAATTCTGGCTCAAAAGCTCCAGCACAAAATGTTAGCAAAAAAAACTTTTGGTTAAAACTGAAATTCTAATTCAACATGAATTGTAATTAGCTTATCAGAATTTTTTTTTTGTTTTTGTTTTTTTTTTTTTTTTGAGACAAGGTTTCCCTGTAGTTTCTAGAGCCTCTCCTGGAACTAGCTCTTGTAGACCAGGCTGGCCTCGAACTCAGAGATCCGCCTGCCTCTGCCTCCCAAGTGCTGGGATTAAAGGCATGTGCCACCACCACCAGGCCAGAAATTTTATGAAAATAATTATTTGAATTCTCACCATTTGAATTTAATAAAAATCATATTTATGTTCCCAGGCAAACATGTTTTATTTTTTTTACTTATTATTACTTTGTGAGTGCAAATGTCTGAGGAATACATATAAATAAAGGCATGTGTCTGTCAGAGCATGCGTGTATGTCACAGCATGTGTGTGTCACAGCATGTGTGTCACAGCATGTGTGTGTCACAGCTTGTGTGTGTCACAGCATGTGTGTCACAACATGCGCATGTCACAGAATGCATGTGTCACAGCATGTGTGTGTCACAGCATGTGTGTGTCATAGCATGTGTGTCACAGCATGTGTCTGTGTCACAGCATGTGTGTGTCACAGCATGTGTGTCACAACATGCGCATGTCACAGAATGCATGTGTCACAGCATGTATGTGTCACAGCATGTGTGTGTCAGCGTGTGTGTCACAGCATATGTGTCACAGCATGTGTGTGTCACAGCATGTGTGTCACAGCATGCGTATGTCACAGAATGCATGTGTCACAGCATGTGTGTGTCACAGCATGTGTGTGTCAGCATGTGTGTCACAGCATGTGTGTCACAGCATGCGTGTCACAGCATGTGTGTCACAGCACATGTGTGTGTCATAGTTTGTGTGTGTCACAGCATGCGTGTGTGTCACAGCATGCGTGTGTGTCACAGCATGTGTGTGTGCATGCATGTGGAAATCAGAGGGTAACCTGCTGGAGTCAGTTCTCCCCTCCCACAAAGAGATCCAGGAACTGAACTCGAGTTATAATTACACAGCCGAATTTTTTTACTGGCTAAGTCTCTTGTGCCCTTCTTTCCTTTCAAAGAGAATCTTGACCTGCTGAATGAGTCTTCCAAATGGGAATGTCTCAGATTGCTTTGTCATGCTTGAAGACTAGGTACGATACCTCCCATAAGGTCCCCTATCTTTTCACCCTTTCGTTTACTAATACCAAGTTCAGTAAACAAAGCAGGCCATCTCCTAGTTACACATTCCTACTCATACCATGATACGAGTCCTGAAAGAGCCAAAGCTATGATATGAATTAGGAAAAGGAAAGTTCACTGCAAGTCCATCATGAAGTCTATGGGACAAGGGAAAGAGGATAGATGGGCTTTAATGCCATACTCTAAGCCTAGTTTCCAGCCAGAAGGAGCAATGAACATCTCTTTCTTTCTTTATCCCTCCCAATTACAGTTGGAGAAAGTATATTGTTGGGGCGGCTGACCACTCCCTTGTATGAGGGGCGTGGCCGCCCCAGGGGCGGAGGATACCTTTAAAAGAACAGGGTTTGGGGTAGGCCGGGCCCCTTCTTTTTCCTCTTGGTTAGCACCTCTTCCCTGGAACCTTGGCCCTGTAAGTGTATTCCATTTTCTCCCTTTATTAAAACTGATTTATTTTAAAAGGACTATTTTTGGTTATTCCCAAATTCCTCCGACCGCCGCTACAATATATGATTCTCGACAACACTCTGTTAGAGTTCTATTTATTTCCAACTTTTTTTTATCATACTTATTTTACAGATATTTAAATTTTAAGCATGAATTGGAGGGATATTGGAAAGGTACCTGGAATATTACTTGAAAGCAGCTTGGCCTAGCTTACGCATTTTCTTAGGACTTCTATTACTGTGATAAAATGCCACGACCAAAGTAACACGGTGAGGAAAGTTATGTTTTCACCTTCTGCTTCCACTCGCAGTCTATTCACAAGGAAAGTCAGGGCAGGAATCTGGAGGCAGATAGTGAAGCAGGTGCCACGGAGGAGTGCTTCCCGGCTAAGTTCTCAAGGACTGTTCCTTCTTACACACCCTAGGACCATCTGCCCAGGGGACACCCCCCACAATGGCCTGGGCCCACCTCCATCAATCTGGTAGAGTCATTTTTTGATTGTGGTTCTTTCATCTCAAATTACTCTAGGTTGTCTCATATTGACGTAAACTATCCAGAAAATGCACGTCTCCATTGTGTGACCTTCTGGCGCCTAATTCTGCTCCTTCTATGAATTCACCAATCACAAGAGACTCCCTGCCTACTCATGGGTGGATCCCCTGAAAGCTTCATCGATAGCTGTATTACACAGCACATTCTTCTATCTGCCTTTCTCAGCAAACCCATGAGGACACTGCTGTCTCTCTGCAGTCTGGGAAGATACTGTGTAAAGTTTCCCTTCACATTCAGGAGAAATGCCTGTGACCATACCCACCTTTCTCATTTGGTTCAAAATTTAGAGCAAAATTTGTTTCTAACTGAAAAGGGGAGGGCTTAATTTTTAACTCTGACACCCTTTGTCAGCTTTGACAGCCTTCATTTACATTGCTCTCTGGTAGAACTGAACTGTAACTACAACAGTTTGCTCTGTTCCCAAACCTGATAGCTGAGCAATATCCCCAGTGACCACATTACTGAGGAAACACTGCCATCAGTCCAGCTGACTGACGACACTTTTGATGACATAGACAGGTGAGTTTGATTATTTGAACGAGGCATGTGTGACTTCTCTAAACCTGAAACCAGTTCCAGGACAAGGGCAACTTATGAGTACTTCTCAGCTCCTTCCGGTGAGACTTCCCCTTGCTAAAGAGAGGTGCACAGCTTTTCTTTCTTATCTCATCAGGTTGTGCTCAAACTGATACCTTTTTCATAGTCTAGTAGACTGAAAGTCAACTTTTTCAATTGTCTGAAGCACATCTGAGGTTAATGCAACAGACTGAAAATTACCTGAGCCAAAATTTCTTTAGAGTGAGTTAAACATGTCTCCCATTCACAGCAGAGAAGCTGGTCCACACAGAACATAGACCAGAAGGTTTTCCACTAACATGAATTATTCTCCATAGCCATCTTTTCCTTAAAGTACCATTTCCAAATAAGGTTTAGGTCACAGGGTTTACTTCTCTGTGACTGTAGTGACCAGGTTTCTTTTTGTTTGTTTGGTAGGTTGGTTGGTTTTTCAAGGCAGGATTTCTGTGTAGCTTTGCAGCCTGTCTTAGAACTAGCTTTCGTAGACCAGGCTGGCCTCGAACTCACAGAGATCCATCTGCCTCTACCTCTCGAGTGCTGGGATTAAAAGTGTGTGTCCGGTTGTGACCAGGTCTCTTTTCTAAGAGGATGCAGGGTGGTATAATGCCAAGTGTTCAACTACCAACCACAACCCATACACACATACACACTTATTTACTGCTGTATTGTTGGCTAGTTCATGCCAACTTGATACAAGCTAGAGTTTTCAGAAAGGAGGGAACCTCAACTGAGAGAACACCTCCAGAAAATCCTGTGGGCTGATGGTCCTGGGTTATATAAGAAAACAGACTGGTTAAGTCACAGGTGTGGTTGATTATAATAATAAAGTCCCACTTTAGCCCAGATTGGAGTATAATAATGGTTTTACAGCACACAGGGAGCAAGCTAGTAAGCAGCACCCCTCCATGGCCTCTGGATCAGTCCCTGCCTCCAGTTTCCTGCTCTGTTTGAGTTCCTGTCCTGACTTCCTTCACTGATGGACTATGATATGAAAGGAGAAGGCAAATAAACCCTTTCCTCCCCAGGTTGCTTTTGGTCATGATGTTTCATCACAGCAATGGAGCAACGACTGAAACATCCCACCACTGTGTTGAAATAACTGAGATAATCAATTTATAAGGTGTAAAGATTTATTTGGCTCATGTCTTCACACAACACACTTTGGGCATGTGGCAGAATAGTACCTCATAGAGAGAGTGCATGGGAAGGAGGCCTATTTAACTTCCCATGGATGAGAAACAGAGAAACAGGCTGGGAATCCAGTATTAAGACACAATGCCCAGCAACAATTTCCTTCTAAAAAGCTGTACATCGTAAATATTTTACCACCTTCCACTTCTGTGACCAAGTCAGGAATCAAGCCTTTGGAGACATGGACTTCTTGCATTTAAGAGCCAAACTCTACCATATAAATAAACTGATTATAAATTGAGTTAATATGGAAAATGTGTGATAGATACATTTGCAGTAACATACAAGGTAGCTTTTGCTATAAACATCTGATAACCAATTGCTCCTCAAATAATGCCTTATTTGTTCTTGATGAACTCTTGGATGTGTGGCAACTTACAAAGATAAAACTGCTGATGCCTGACTGATTCTCGGTAATTATTTATCCTTAAAGTTGAGTTACCTATGGTTTAACTTTCTAGTAGAGTACAAAGAGTATTCATTAACACTGAAACCTGTGTTAGCCTTACAGTGGTGATGTTACTGTTTTATCCATGATGTCAGCTATTTCTTTGGTGAACTGTATAACTGCTTTTGAATATACAACCAAAATTTTATGTCCCTTTTCTCTGTAAGTAAAGTAACAGGGACATTTGAAAATGTATTTATTTTGCATTTTGTATGTCCAGATTTTTTTGTCTGCATATACATCTATTACAGCTTGTGTGCTTCATGCCTACAGAGTTACAGAGGGTAGGTTGTAAGCTGCCATGAGGGTGCTGGGAATTGAAGAAAGTCCTCTAGAAGAACAGCCAGTGTTCTTAACCATTGGGCCATCTCTCAAACCCAACAAGGACATTTTAAAGTTTAGCCTTCAGTATTAAAAATCATCCCTGACCTTTTAAAGTCTAGAATCAATTAATTAAAATGCAAAGATTTATTTATAGTGTTTTCTAGTTTTTGTTATGCATTCTCCTATCATGGCTAATTTCTAGTTAGCAATGTAATGTCAGCAAATGCATTTGATAGGTACTTAGAACACCTCATATAGAGTATTTTTATCTCTTAGATACAAACAGAAAAATTATATTTTTTATTTTGGGGAATTTCATATTTGCATCATTTCTACTTTTTGCCTACAATTGCTCAAGTGATGGAGGACTTTCATTGGTTAATTAATAAAAAAAAACTGCCTTGGCCCTTTAAGAGGACAGAAAATTAGGTAGGCGGAGTAGACAGAACAGAATTGTGGGAGAAAGGAAGCAGAGTTGGGGAGACGCTTCAGGCAGTCGCCATATGCAGTCGCCATGACTCTCCTCTCCAAGATGGATGCAGGCTGAATCTTTCCTGGTAAGACACCACTCGTTGTGTTACATAGATTATTAGATATGGGTTAGTCAAGATGTGAGTAAGAGGCTGAAGCTAATGGGCCAAGCAGTGTTTAAAAAAATACAGTTTCCATGTAATTATTTTGGGTAAAGCTAGTGGGGTGGCGGGACGCAGCCCGTCGCTCCGTCTACACTCGAGTGTCCCTACCCTCACCTTTTCAAATTCATGGATTCTTATTCTTTAATTATTAGTGTATATATGTTATATATACTATTATATATTCATATGTACCATGTATACATATAAATTTATAAATACAACTCTTGAGTCCATTTAGTGTTAGTGTTGCCATATATAATCTGTTAAGGACTGACCACTTGGGACTGGATAACATTAGGAGGCTCATCCCTGGGGAAGACTTGTTCTTTGTCTCTCAACATCCACTAATGTTGCTCATCTAGGGGGTGAGGCCTAGTGAATTTCCTATCCACGCTGGCATGTCAACTGATCTTTTCATTTTTTAGGTCTAATTTAGGTAATCATATCATTGAAATTCCATGGGTATAGCCTCCCTCTCATGTACAGAAGACACTTGCCTCAAGACTATAACTGAAGTAGGAGTAAGATCATCAATAAGTGGTTGAGTGCTTGCTACCTTTGTACAACACTGATCTGTAGGCATAAATCCATACCTAGTGTGCTAATAGTGAGTCTGACAAGAAGTTCCCAAAGCTCACAAAAGCTTAATAAGCAGCTTTTGCATCCCAATAGGTGTTGGTTTTAGAATCACTGGGAAGATAAATAAGAAGGCTTTATTAATCTAGCGTATTTTGCGGTAAGAACATTTAGGGACTTTGATTTTATACCTTAGGAATTTTATCTCCAGATATATGATTTAAAAACAGAATGCCCCTGTCTTGGAGAAGAAGGAGGAGGAGGAAGAGAAGAAGGAGGAGAAGAAGGAGAAGAGGAGAGGAGGAAGGAGAAGGGGGAGGAAGGGGAGAAGAAGAAGAAGAAGAACAAGAAGAAGAAGAAGAAGAAGAAGAAGAAGAAGAAGAAGAAGAAGAAGAAGAAGAAGAAGAAAGAGGAGGAGGAGGAGGAGGAGGAAAGAAAGAGAAAGAAAGAGGTACCTTTATCTTTACTACTAAACAGAGCTGCGATAAATGTAGAATATAATGAAATTATTAATGATGAGGTAGGTATGACAGTGCATGCCCATAATGCAGGCATCTGGGAGCCTGAGGCGAGATGATGGTGCCATCTGGGTTCCTCAGCAAGACACTGTCACAAATATAAGAGGTTGTTTATGGAAATGGCCAAGTTCTGTATGTGGATTGTTGTTTTAGTGTCAATCTGAGATCCACATGATAAATTACTGAGCTCTAGGCAATAGCCAGAAAGGGCAAAGCCCTGCCCTCCATTCCCAGGCACCTCAACAAGCCTGGAAGCACATTCTTGCAAAATTGAACCTAGAGATAACTGCAGTCCTTGGCCTCACCCATGCTCTGTACCTTGATGGGAATCTGCTAGAATCTCTAAGCCAGGGCATTCAGTTAAAATGTGCTCAGAGCCCTGACTCAAAGACATTCTGAAACAGTTTGCTTTTTGATGACACTGAATTTGGGGGAACACAGATCACTGATAAATAGTCACTGTGGCAATCCAGCCACACTTTGATCAGCAAAGGCCTGGAGGGCTTTCAGCTGGTAGATACTTTGGGAGAATGGCAGGCCACTGTGTCTATGGAATGTTACTCTTCTAATATCTAACAGGTGGGTGTTTAACAACTGAGTAAGTAGTTAAGTATTTATCAGTAAAAACAAAGACTATTCTCGTAAGGCAAAGTCAATATTTAAATAGCTATCTAGATTTCCCAGGGGGCAAACTTTGTTCACCAGAGAAGGCTGTTTCTTACACTGAGGCGTGATAGAGGAAGAAATGTTTGATATTTAGTGACACAGCAGATACCCTCAATGGAGATAACTCACATAATACTCTTGAGTATAAATAAAAAGTAAATAATCACACTGATTATCAAATCTAAACTTACATCATAACATTCGGACACGATATGAAGAAGAATTTGGAACAAACTAAAAGATGAGCATAGTGCCATTGTTGAAGTTTCAATATTTACAGTCGTCTTCTATTGTAATTTTTCTTTTCAAAATTGTTCATTTAAGTTGAAAACTCACTTTGAGTTAGCCTCGAAAGAGAAAAAAAAATGGAAGAAGCATGGGATGAGAATAAGAGTTCCCTGGTGAGAAGTATACTATAAGCCAGAATTTTTTGTATATGTTAATTCACTTTCTTTACAACGGGGTGACCTGTAAACTGATGGTTTTGCATAGGAAATATAACTGAAGCACTGGCATCTTATTGTGATACTCATTTTCAACCGTTGTTAGTGATTTGGCCACACCTGCAATCCGTTACAGAGCACGAGTCTCAGTCTTGTCCTGCTTTCCATACAGTGCCCAACACTGACTAAATATTTTCACTTGGGATTACAGGCAGGACTCAAGCCTCATGGGTGGAGACAAGGGTGGGAAGGGGAGCCCAGAAACAGCACCTGCAATATTCTCGCACGCTCTGCAGTACCTCGACTTTCTGTTCTATTGATTTATTCAGGTCTCACCTTTTAAAAACAGCTCTGGGAATAAATAAATAAATAAATAATCAAGCCATTATCATAAGCTTCCTAGGCCATATACTTAAATAGCTGCCTTCAATATAAACTTGTCAATATGTATGTCATCACACACACACACACACACGCATACACCACACACACACACACACACACACACACACACACACACACACTTCTGAAGCTGATTGTTCCCATCATGATTCCAGTCTGACAAGTAACAAAAACGCTGGACAAACTGCAGGTCAGCAACATCCTTAGAATAACTAGCACTGAGGTCACAAGGCAAACTGAAGCCCGGAACACAAGTCAAGAAAATCAATGCGTACCGAAACAGAAGTCCAGAAGTCCAGAAGCAGGCCACCCCAAGCTAGGACCAATGTCACAGCAGTTTTTTAAAGGGCAATTTGTGAGGTGGTGTAGGCCTGGTAGCACCTGCCTGTGAGTCAGCCAAAACCTCCAGCCACACTTCAGTTTCACCTCGAGGAGTCCTGATGAGCTCCCCTGAACTCCTGGGTTTCTGGCAGGAAGAGGCAGCTCTGCAATGTGTACTCTCAGACCTTTCTGCTCTCCTTAAGCAAAACTCTCCATAAAGGAGGTTGTTCTACAAAGACAACCTACAAAGTTAGGTTTTTCCTAAAGCGTAATCTAGTTGAGAGAGGGAAACCCCTCAAGTCAGGCTCACTATAGAAGATTCGGCCTTCAGCTGCCATCAGTAAAGCAGATACTGGTGTGTAACGTGGGGTTAAGACGGAAAGTGCTTCAGGCCATTGATCCTAGTTAGGAAAGTGAGAGATAACAGACTGTCACACAGGAGTCCCTGAGGAGGAGATTTCAGTCACTTGACACCATAGCTGGCATAAACAGCAAACAGCCCCACTCTGACTAAAGCTAACAGGGAGCACACTTGAAGGCCTCCAAACCCAGTTCCTTCAACTTCAACAGCCACAGAAAACCACAGAAGTCTAGAAACAGACCAGAACAGCATAAAAAACAAACAACAACAAAAAACCCCAAAGAGAATAAGGATAAGAAACATTTTTTTTTTTTTACAAACAATTTAAACTAGAGAAACACTTAATTTCTGAAGGGAAGAGGGAAAATCAATTCTACCACAAGAATTGCATGTCCACAGCATCACAGTGAAGGAGAGTCAGGTTGAAGTTTAATCAAATATGGACTGTTCTTTTTCCTCTTCAACTGCATGGAAGGCCTTCACAGTCCAGGTCGGACACAGCCAGCCTCTCCCATAACCCACTGGCAGGAGACAACTTAGCAGACTTTGGTTGTTGATAAGAGAGGCATGGAGTGGTTGAATAGTAGCCAAAACAGCAAAGGTTTTCTTTTGTTTTATTTAAGAGCTATTAACAAGCTTAGCATTAACATTACCAAGTTACAAGTGCCACTCTGGTAATATCCACAGAGATAACAGAGACTATCACCCCAACGGAAGAACTTCACGTTCAAGAAATAAACCTTATTACCTTCATTTTTATCCTCTGGGCCTATTAGAAAAGACAAAAACCAACTTAATAAGGTAATTTTTATCATAGACTTTTAAACTTTATTGGAAATAGACTTCTGAATCTAAACATAAAATTTCAACATATCCTCAAACGATTCCCTAAAACAGATTAAATCGACCTGATTGCCTAGGTTGATTTCTTTTCAGGTAATCTGCTTTTTACTACCAATTTGGCTCAGCCTTACACGGTCATAAGTGAACTTGGAAATTTGTGTCTCAAAGATGTGCAAATAAATGACTTCTGCCAGGATTATCTCAAAAATTTAAGTTTTATTGCTCTAAGGGACGTTTAACAGTTTCATCTCTAGATGAGGCATTTGTTCTTAAATTTTTCCTGAGAAAATATATAGCCACAGTACATTTATCTATCTAATTTTGTTTTGAATGAACTCTAACTATTGGTTTTTCAACTTTACATTCCCTGAACTTAGTTTCTCTTCTTTCTTTCTTTCTTTCTTTCTTTCTTTCTTTCTTTCTTTCTTTCTTTCTTTCTTTCTCTCTTCCTTCCTTCCTTTCTTCCTTTCTTTCTTTCTTTTCTCTCTTTCTTTCTTTCTTTCTTTCTTTCTTGTTTGTTTCTGGTTTGCTTGCTTTGTTGTTTCCAATCTACGCAGGCCCGTGTTTTATTTAACACTGTGATCACATCAGGTCCATTTCACAACTAGATAATGGCAGGTTTTAATTACACAGTCAAGTACGCCTCAAAAACCAAATGTGTGTAAACAGTCACTTACAGTAGTTAAGGAATATTGCAGCCAGGAAGTCTCACATTCTATACATCTTCAGGGGTGCCTAAAACTGATAATCTGGTTTCATGATGGGATGACTTCACAGTCTCTGTGGGAAGACAGAAATCTGTCCAAATAATATGGGAGGCAATAGTGGCTATAGCCGGTTCCTCTCTTTGTCTGCTTTGTCAACTTGCTAAGATCTGTGAAGAAAACATCCTTTTCTGCTAAAGTGGAAAATAACCCTTTAAAGTCGGTGGCCTGTGTTTTCTAGTGTCCTGTGCCCAAGACCATGAAACTGAGGTTTCAAGTACTGTATGTGTCTGTGGACTAAACTGAGAAAATTTTTTACCAGTGACTAATAACATTATGACATGCAGAACCAGCCTGTAAAAAGTCCCTTGTTACATAACACCTGACTCAAAACCCACATAAAAGCATGGATGCATGCACACACACACACACACACACACACACACACACACGATTATGATCTTGATGATATAATAAAAATAAACATTTATGGAAGAATATGAGTAGGCAGGAGAGAAACCTCAGTGATTAAGAACAATGCTGCTTTTCCAGAGGTCCTGAGTTCTATTCCTAGCACCTACAAGGCAATTCACAACCATCTATATAACTCAAGACCCAGGGCATCTAAGGCTGTTTTCTACTGATCCTCATGAGTGCCAGGCACATATGTATTGCATTTACATACATACAGGCAGAACACTCAGGCACATAAAATTAAAAAGTAAACATATCTTTTTTTTCAAGTATCCTACCTAACTTCAAATTACAGCTATTTTATTGTTTTCAAGTACACACAACAGTGTTTTAGTAAAATAACTAAGTCTACTCCAAGAATCCTTCCAATTTTCCTTTCTAAATATAAACCCAAATTGAGGAGGGACTAGAATTGAAAAAGTCTTTCATAGCCAAACTTTTCTTGTATTCTCTGCAAGAGCTCTGGGTGCAGGGCCCTCCATGAAGACAAGTAGACATCAGCCAAAGAAAAATCATACTGTGATCCAACAGAAGTATTTGTAATAACAAGAGAGCTAGATGTAGGTACCGGGTTGCCCAAATCCCAGCAACAAGAAAGTAGAAGAAACAAACAAACAAACAAACAAACAAATAAATAAATAAATTTGAAAAAGGCAAGACACTTCCTGGAGAACTTTTCTGCGAGCTTTCTTCTAGATCACTGGAAGTCTGGCCCTTCAAATGTTGTTTTCTTCATCCACCCTTTCCATCCCAATGGCTGCCCTCACTGCACTGTAGATGTCCTCAGCAAAGACTTGTTTTATGTCTGTGTTTCCTGTCCTGGGCCTCTTTTGAAGAAACACGTTCTTATATGGTATCCGCTGATAAGCACTGTGAGGAATCTTATGGGAACTGACACAAACACAGGTGGCTTCAGCACAGTACAGATGATGCTGAGGGAGCAGAGACCAAGGAATCGGGGCAGTATCCCAGCAAGTGACTGTCAAGTTAGTGTCTCCTGCTCTTCAGTCATTGTTAATTAATTTATCTATTCCTCACCTTTTGTTTGATATAAAAAGCCATTCCAATTACCCAGCACAGTGATACACTGAATTGAATACTTCAGGATAGCTAAGTAAATACATCTTTTGGTTAGGAACAAGGTGAATTCCATGAGGAAAAAATGCAGACTGAAGCTGCTCATTTGTTCCCAGCAACCTAGACCAGAACAACCACACAGAAACTACATTAACTCAAGCACTGCTTGGCCAATGGCTCAGGCATATTTTTAATAAGCTCTTACATTTTGAATTAACCCATTTCTATTACTCTATATCACATTGAGGCAATGGCCTACCAATAAGGTTCCTGCCTATGTCTCCTAGGGCAGCTACATGGAGTCTCTCCGACTCTACCTATTCTCTCTATATATGCAGAGAGAACAGAAATAAAAGCAACCCACTTTTTTTATAGACTAAATCTGCTCATTCGTTCCTAGCTACCCAGGCTTGAATAATCACACAGAAACTATTTTAATTGAAACACTGCTTGGCCAATGACTCAGGCATATTTCAAGCTAGCTCTTAGATCTTGAATTAAGCCATTTCTATTAACCTATATATCACCACAAGGCTATGGCCTACAGGTAAGGTTCTGGCATCTGTCTTCTTCAGCAATTACATGGCATCTCTTTGACTCTACCTATTCTCTCTATATATCTATGTGTGGATTTTCTACCTGGCTTTATTCTGCACTGCCATAGACCAAAGCAGCTTCTTTATTAACCGATGGTAATAAAACATTCACATCATACAGAGGGTAATCCCACATTATCTCCCCCTTTCTTTAAATATTTATTTAATTATTATGTGTACAGCATTCCTTCCATGTGTGCCCGCAAGCCAGAAGGGGGCACCAGGTCTCATTATAGATGGCTGTGAGCCACCATGTGGTTGCTGGGAATTGAACTCAGGACCTCTTGGAAGAGCAGTCAGTGCTCTTAACCACTGAGCCATCTCTCCAGATCATCTCCCCTTTTATGTTTAAAGAAAAAGGAAGATTTTAACTTTAACATAGTAAAATTATATATACAATTATCAAATAAGAATTATAATTACATATTTTTAGACTCAAATTTTGAAGTCAAGATACCTTTGGGTTAACTTTGGTAAGTTGGTTTAACTTAGCATCCCCCAGAATCAATTGTCTCTCTGCAGTCAAAAAATTCAAAGAAAACACAGTAATATACATAATCCAGACTTTCTGTGTGTATTCCATTTTTACATGGCTTATTTTTTTTTACTCCTTTAATCGAAGACTGTCTGTACTCTTTTATATTACTTTTACTGTCTTTTTAAAGATTTTGTTTTATATTTTAAAACCATTTACTTCTTCTTATAACTATCTATACTCTTTTTTCCTCTTACAAGCCTACATGCATTTTTAAAACACATATGACTTGTTTAAAGGTTTATTTCAATTTTGAATTTGATATAATATGTCATGTGGATATCTAGACAGATACAGTTCCAGCATAAATAACCTGTAAATAGATTTAAAGAGGAATTGATATGTGCTTTGCTATGTATTTACTGCTAGGATGCTTTGCAATCCAACATCCATTGACAGTGTAGTTGAAGGCCTTGCCGAGAGAGCATAACCTTAAAATCAAGTTTTTGTTGCCTCTAGTAGCATACTCATGACTTAAATCACCTAGTCACTCTTTGCATGTTTTCGATGTCCTCTTTGATAGATAAGAATACTGAAGATCATTCTTAATATTACCTCTACCCCTAAAGTTCCTTGACTTTCAGAAAAGCACTTGTTAGAAGTACATGGCCACTGTAGAGTTTGTGAAGAAAAGGGAAGGATTCTCCCCTTGCTCCATAAGACATCAGAATGAACTGCCATTGATTCTTGAAGAAACTATTGAAAGAAAATTTATACATAGATAATGATTTTCTGAGGATGGTCATGCACAGAGATGTGAAAAAGTGAATGTGCGGCATGTATTCAGCCCATCCACTGATCCCACAGCGGGACACAGACAGCAACCTATACTAAAGAAATAAGTGAGAGAGGAAGGCAGTATGTGCAGAGAACAGGAGACACACTGTCACTGAGGAAAGAACTCATATGGTGGGGGCATCATTTGAGTTGAGCCTAAAGAAAATAACCACTTGCCCAGAAATCCAAAGATCCTTTTGTGCTTAAAGCCGACAATCCATCTGGAAGAGCTAAAATGTACAGTGTGCTAAGTGGAAGTGGGAAAGCCGGAGGTGGGGTGGTGCCGACAGCTTATTTACATGGAAAAGCTCCTCACATTTTCCTATGTTGCTCATGATCAGAGATTTGACTTTGCTGTGCTGCTGGCTGCTGAGTGAACTCCCTCGGAAAGCGTGTTTCGCTGTGCAGGGCTTTATGAGCATCTCAAACCTATTCATTCTCGTCGGCAAAAATGCACCAATAACAATAGCAAAGGACATTAGAGAAAACTGATTTGGTCGTGTAAGTCAGGGATTTAACGACTTCTGCTTAAATTGACAAGGACCCAATTTAATCAGGTCTCTTCAAGCGCTGTTTGCTGTTTTCCAAACTGCCTGTAATTACCTCTTTCTTTTGAGTTCAAAGTGACAGGTCCACTCTGGAGGGACTGAGATGGGAATAAAAAGAGGTTTAATTTGCACATGAGAAGAAGCAGCAGGCGGCTTCCTATTTCTCCCACAGAATTAGCAGGCAGCATCCCATTTCTCAGTTGGGGACTGAAAACCAGGGCAAAGCGCTTTTGGGGGCTGACACTGAAGGGCCTAGCCCACTGACACCAAATTCTTATTCTGATCTCCATTTCCTACCACGCACTCAACTTTGCTGTCCCTAAACTCTCATAGGAAATACGTTCTTCCTCTTGGATCGTTCCTTTGTGTGTGTGGGTAGGGGGTGGGTATTCTTAAGTTTCTCCAGTTTATGTCTTTAAAAGAAAGAAACCAAAAAACACAAAGGATATTGTGTGATATGACTTCAAAGCAGTGAAGCTCACCATTCCCAATCTCAATTTCACATACATTTTTGTTTTAATTGAAATTTTGAAAACTGTAGTTTGTTGAACATGACTGTGTGTGTCTCTCATCCCACCTAGTTATTAGGCTGAGGCCAGAGATGCTGACTTTAGGACTGCCTGAACCCTTCAGCAAGATCTAATTTCAAACAAAAAGGTAAAAAGAAAATTTCCTTGAGGCTGGACAGGTGGTTCAGCCATTAAAAGCACTTGACAGTTCTTCCAGAGGTCTTGAGTTCAATTCCCAACAACTATATGGTGGCTCACAACCATTTAAAATGGGAGCAGATTCCTTTTTGTTGCTGTACATGAATACAGAGCCCTCACATACATAAAATAAATGAAAGAATAAATCCTTAAAAAAAGATTTCCTCTTTAAGTAGCATCCTTATACCAGCCTAATGAGACAGACACAGACAAATTTTTTAAAATGATCAAAGGTGAGTTTAGGAACACGTTTTCTTTGGTGCTCCTCTAGAAGCCACAGGGGCACAGAGTGCTCTGTAAACTTAGGAACAGCTAATTCACCAGTCCATACTGGTATAATCCTCAATATGAAGTCATAGCCTGAAGTGAGGCTTCCTCCAGGAGCACAGCTGTTAGAGCTCACAGAGTCGTTCAAGGTTTTGGATGAATGGGGACAGCTATATAATAATTATAATTATAATTAAGAGACACATTTTTGACTTAAGCAACTCACTAGAAAAATAGTTTAGTACTAAATACAAGAATTATGATCTTTATCAACTGTGAAAGCACTAAAATTTTTCTATTGTTTTATGAGTAGAAGTTACAATTAACTTTATGCCGAGAAATTATCTAAAATAAGAGATTTTAATTTCTGTTTGAACTTGACAAGAGAGATAGCTACAGACATTATTTAACTGTGGAAATTACTAACACATCAAATATTTCAATAATTTACTAAGGCATGGTTTCAACATTTTTACGAATGTACAGAACCACTTTCTCAAAATCTAAACTTAGTAGTTTATGATTTTTTTTTTACTTTTGGATTCCATGATTTGCTATTGTTGTTGTTGTTGTTGTTACCAAACCCTTATGAGTTTCCAAATGTAGATGAGCTAAAACAAACCTCAGACAGCTTGATATCATATTAAAACAAGCAAACAAGCCTAGTTTTTACTTCAAAGGACAGGTTAAAATACCATTCTTCCATTAGTAGGTTTTGCATTTCTGTCCATTGGACAGGTTACTTAATACTTTCTCTACATCAGCTCTCTAACCCATGTAATAACGGTACGGTGGTGGAAGTGCATGAGGTACTGAATGCAGCCTGAGCTCAATGGAGTTTAGATAACTTCGTTGCTTTTGAAATTGCTCAAACTATATTGAGTTGCAGCTATGTAGGACCAATAAATGCACAGATTTTTTTTAATTTATTATGTATACACTATTCTGTCTGTGTGTATGCCTGCAGGCCAGAAGAGGGCACCAGACCCCATTACAGATGGTTGTGAGCCACCATGTGGTTGCTGGGAATTGAACTCAGGACCTTTGGAAGAGCAAGCAGTGCTCTTAACCTCTGAGCCATCTCTCCAGCCCCAAATGCACAAATTTTAATGTACTCAAGGACTACAGTCAATAATACAATATGGCACACTAGAAACTTGCCAAGAGAGTAGTTTCAGATGATCTTGCTGCAAAAATTTCTCAAAAGTTAGCATTTGAGATGTGTTAGCATGCATGACTATGTAGTGACTTAACTATATAAGTACAGCATCCTGGTTACCTTAAATGTAAACAATAAAGATTACTATGGCATAAAATTTTTAAATGCTTGCCACGTTCAAGGAAGAGAGAATGTACATTTATATTTATTTTGAAGACCGACTCTGTGTAGACTGGACATGAAAATGAATGCACCGAATTTTATTTCTGATAAAAATTTGGTTATTCAGTTGATCAACAGTCTTATTTAAAACTTAACTTTAGTATAGTAAATGTATCCAATCAGCTGTGCATCAACATACCTTTAATCCCAGCACTTGGAGGTAGATGCAGGGGAATTTCTAGAGTTTGAGGCCAGCCGGGTCTACATATTGAGATCAGGTCAGTCAGGCTACATTGTGTGACCCAATCTCAAAAAACAAGAGAGAGAGAGAGAGAGAGAGAGGGGGGGGGGAGGGTGGAGAGAGAGAGGAGACAGACAGACAAACAGACAGATAAAAGAAACAAAAAGGAAAGATGGGAGAAAGGGAAGGAGGAGAGAAAAAAATATGCCTAATCCTTATACTTAAGTGACTATAGTTTTCATTTATAACATTTAAATCTAAACATCTGGTAGCAGTGACACTATACTGCTCTGAAGATTTACATGTTCTGAACTGGTTTGATACATTCCTAAGTGTTTCAATGAAACAATGAAAAGATGACCTACAGCTAGGTTTAGAAATGGTAGATTACTAATGCTAAATAAAAGAAAGCATAGTTAATGGTGGAGTTGGACTACTGTATTTTGTGAAACATGTACAAACTCAGGATTGATGATACACTGGGAAGGGTGCTTAAGTTTCTCCAATATATTTTGAGGATACCTTAATTGTATAAAGACAATAACTTCTTCAAATAGAAACAACTCTAGAGACTGGACATAGAACATTTTTGCACAACTCTACTCTGTTTTATATTATGTCATGCTTGCTTTAAAGGAAATTCAACAAATAACAAGCAGGAATCACTCCTCCGATTTTAACGATGCAGAAGGGGAATAACAAAGGCTTTACAATTACTGACTCCACAAAGGTGGCTGAGAATACAAATGCACTTCTGCTTTCTATTCTTAGCCTCTAATATTGCTAATTTCTGACAATTGCCGCTGCCAGATTAAATGCCTCGCAAAGAGCTGTTCTAGCACTACAAAGTAGCATCCATTCAACGTTAATTCATTGCCTCCAGTTTTGAAGGCCCGCAGATGACGATGATAAAAGCAGATGTCTGACATATGGCAACAGATGGGTCAACACATTTTAAAGAGCTTCTGGGAATAGCATGATTCACTTTTCTCAATTCATACAAAAAATAGGTGAAAAGAATGGAGCAGAAACAATCCATGCAAACTTAATGGGTTCCTAATTTTCCCACAGTTTTTATGTGCCCTACAAAAATATGGGACCCGCAGTTTACAGGGTATTTCATGTCACTGTGTTGGTCTTATCCAGGTAGAAAATTCATAAGCAAACATCAGAGAATGGTAGACAGGAACTTGCTACACCTCTGCAGAATATGTCAGTTGGTGGCAAGAATTATTAGAGCAGATGGTACATGATATATTCATCAAGACATGTCCAGACCTCAGCTCCTAATTCCAAGTACACAATTCTAGTCTAGTGTGACCTGAAATTTTTCATTTGCAATTTTATACTTATATATGCCCTTTATTATAATGCAGACATAGGAAAAATTAATTGTAAAACTCTGACTCAACCACGATACTGCAGAAACACCTTCAGATAGAAGTCTGCCCAGAGAAGTAGCATTACATTACTGCTCTGGAAAAAGAGAAATTACCACCATCACTTGGAGGTGGTTCCCCAGTAAATAAAATGAAAACAAAAGTTACTCACACTGTGAGAAATTGAATGGCTGAATTTTGTTACATAGCATTCTTCATCACATAATAAGCCATAATGTCAAATTATATGCTTTCTCTTGGGTATAAAATTAGAAGAAGAAGAAGAAGAAGAAGAAGAAGAAGAAGAAGAGGAAGAGGAAGAGGAAGAGGAAGAGGAAGAGGAAGAGGAAGAGGAAGAGGAAGAAGAAGAAGAAGAAGAAGAAGAAGAAGAAGAAGAAGAAGAAGAAGAAGAAGAAGAAGAAGAAGAAGACGTTGTTGCTGTTTTGTTAGGGTGTCAGTCAAATAAAAACTTTTATACAAAGTCCTTATAGAATTTCCTAAATCAAAACAGAACTGCCCTGTTTTCCTCACATTTGAACACCGGAACGAAAAGACCAAGTCCAACAAGCTCATCTTTCATACAACTGCTCACGGGAACATGAGCTGCTTCTATGGCAATTAAGATCTTGGCGGGCACAGCTTTGAAAAATCTAATCTGTATTGTATCTAGACTCCTCTGACATCAGTCAAACAACCTGGTTCTGTGACCAATGTCTCGCCTGCTTCCGGAAGATGATTACAAACTGAACGCGGAACTTGTCTCGGGTTTCCCTGCTCTGCTTTGATAGAGCGAGCAGACTGTGATGGGTTTTTTTTTTTTTTTTCAGTACCAGCAGGCTCAGCTGGGCTGATTCGCAGTTATCAGAGTCCACTGTGAGAGAAGCAGGGTAAAGGGGCACCTGCCGTGATGTGCTGAGTTCTGCTCAGACATAGTTCCGCTCAGTACAGTCCCACTGACGACAGGAGTAGGGGGAGTTCTGCCAGCCATGCACTGCGGAAGCAGTAGAGCGGTGTGTTGTTTCCCTATTGGTATTGTTTTATAATCTCACAGAGAAAGTTTTAATTTTTACTTTTCAAGGTTGCTTTCATACTGCCTGGCATATATCCCAATAACCATAAACAAGAGTGCAGACAAAAACAAGTAGTCTTTAAGCAATTTCAGTGTCATAACTACAGCTAATACTTCAATTAATTTCCTTTCACCTAATCTTAATAACATCACTAAATGGTAGAAGTCATTCTCTTATGAATCAGTGGGAATGAGACTCAGGCCTTATTCCTGGTCGCTCTGAGGCTTAACTTGCTGCTCTGTCCCCATGAAGGAGCTCTGAAAACAGTATGCACGTGTTCTTTTACAGAAGAGAGGCAATGTGACAAGAGAAAACCCCATAAAGAACTTAAAATCAGTCAGGTGACTGTGGGGACTGTGCGGGCGCACACCTTTAATCCCAGCACTTGAGAGGCAGAGGCCAGCCTAGTCTACAGAGTGACGTTCAGGACAGCCAAGGCTGTTACATGGAGAAGCCCTATCTTAAAACAAAACAAAACATAAAGAATCTGAAAATCATGTAAAAACAGTGACATTTATTCTTTGAGCTAGGAATTATTTGAGCGTAACATGAAGTTTAGAAAGTATTTATCAAAATTAAAATCTAAGAAACAAGTTAAATATTCAGTATTATAGAAATGCACACACAAAAAACCATTTTTTTTAATGGTAATACAAATGATATTTAAGACAGTCACAAAATAAAAAAAAAAGACAGTCACACGTACAGAGGCCAGAGAGATGGCTGGGGCTTAAAAGTAGGTTCAGTTCCTAGTGCCCACAGCGTGGCTCACAGCCATTTGTAACTCCAGCTCCAGATCATCCAAGCCCACTCTTGACCTCTGTGACCATCAGGCATGCAAGTGGTGCACAGACATACATGCAGGCAAAACATTCATTCACATAAAATGAAACTTTTTTATAGGGCAGTTGAATGGGAAAAATTTGTTAGAACAATAGGAAGCAAAGGACTGAGCTCCCAAAAATGTAACGCTAGAAATGAAAATGCTCATCTTCTACAAGGAAAGCAACTGCAGAAGAAAAACACCCAAATAAAGGGAAAAATGCCACTAACAAAATAATGTAGTCTGGGCAGCATAGTCATCTTTTTGTTCCAGCTGTTCGTGGAGAATCATGGATCTATGTCATTAGGATGATGGAAACATTTAATTTTTCTCTGGAACACTTAAATATGGTAACCCCGGGCAACTTTAATTTATTGAGATCATATTATGAAATCACAAAACCATTCTAACAATGGGGTTACAGTAGGAAGACAACAAATAATTTTGAAATATTTGTATCACATAAAATATTAATAGTCATATTTTGTTTCTATTCTTGTTCCAAAAAATGCTGTCATGTTTTACTTTACTGCACATTTTATTTCTGAGTAATCAACAATGGTTTTGTTATGGCTAGTTCAAAGGTATGGCTTTTAAAGATACTAGATATAAAACACATGGAAACTGTTTTTCTCTGAGAAAAAGAAACATAAGAAAATGAACACGCAATGCAAAAATACCCCTACCTGCATTGAATAAGTCCCCTAAAATAGCAATTATAATTGGTCCTTACCAATTGGACTATCCAGCCATACTCAAACTTCTTAGTTTGCCATTCTCTCATTTAGCATTATTCCACCTTTTTATTAATCTCATTTTCACTAACTTTTTTATTTGTGGGGGCATGTTTCGAGACAGAGTTTCTCTGTAGCTTTAGATCCTGTCCTGGAACTCACTCTGTAGACGAGGCAAGCCTCGAACTCACAGAGATCCGCCTCCTGTGCTGGAATAAAGGCATGCATCACTACCACCTGGCCAGATTTATTTACTTATTATGTATACAGTCTTCTGCCTGCATGTATGCCTGCAGATCAGAAGAGGGCATCATATCTCACTATAGATAGTTGTAAACCACAATGTGGGACCTCGGAATTGAATTACGGACCTCTGGAAGAACAGCCAGTGCTCTTTTTTTTTTTTTTATTCTGTTAATTTTATGACAGAAACACACACAAAAAGTACAATCTCATACTTCTAGGGCTTCTAGGTAAAACACTAGAATTATTTTTTTTATTTTTTTTTTATTTTTTTTTCTCATGGTTTATTTTTTTATATTTAAAAATTTCCATCTCCTTCCCTCCTCCTCCCCCTTCCCTCCCCTCCCCTCCACCTATACCTCCCCTCCCTCCCTCTCAAGGCCAAGGAGCCATCAGGGTTCCCCACTCTATACAGTTGGAATGGGACTGATGGATCATGCGACCAAACCTGTCTCTCTGAATGTGGCCAACAGCGGGGGCTGACTGAGAAGCAAAGGACAATGGCTCTGGGCTCTGATTCTTCTGCATGGACGGGCTCTGTGGGAGCCTTCTCAGCTTGGTCGATCACCTTCCTGGACCTGGGGGGAGTTGGGAGGACCTTGGTCTCAGCCAGTGCTCTTAAGTGCTGAACCATCTCTCCGGCCCCTTTACTAACTCTTAACACAGCCATCCATCTATCTTGGTCATTAAGGTTTCACAATTAATTCATGCTTCTTACTGATGTGGGATTTACTTCTGTATGCTGTGATTACCATTGATGAATAAAGAAACTGCTTTGGGCCTGTGATAGGGCAGAACTTACGTAGGTGGCAAAACTAAACGGAATGCATGGCGGAGTGGGAGGGACACCATGGATCTGCTACTGGAGATGGACATGCTGAAACTTTGCTGTAAGGCCACAGATTAATAGAAATGGGTTAAATTAATATGTAAGAGTTAACCAATAAGAAGCTAAAGCTAATGGGCCAAGCAGTGATTTAATTAATACAGTTTCTGTGTGATTATTTTGGTTCTGGGCAGCCGTACCGAACAAGCAGCCTCCCCCAACATCTTACTACCTCCAGTTTGCTCAAGCAGTCACACCTCTGAATCAGTTGCTATCCTCCAATCTCCCTTAGAGGAGTAATCTTACAAATTAACTATTTTCCTGTTAATCTATTCCTAATTCTGAATTCTTATACTCTGTTCAGTTCTAAAGCTGAATAAATTAGACATAGTTCGAGCTATGAGGAAAAATTGAAATTTATGCCCTGGCAATGCTGAAGCATGCATGAGAAGCCCATAGGTTCTGTTGCACTTGTCCATATTGGGTTTCACCATAAGTTGATGAGGACAACTGACCAGGTCTCTCCCTTAAGAAGGCACAAGATCTCATGATTGTGAGTCACGAAGTGGTTGCTGGGAATTGAACTTTGGACCTTTGGAAGAGCAGGCAGTGCTCATAACTGCTGAACTATCTCTCTAGGCCCTAGCTATGAAAAAATGTCATATATTGAGATATCTAAAAAGGATCAAAAATCAAAACCAATACTAAGTAAAATGTAATTAATTGTTTGATCCTCAGGATAATAAATCAGAATTAACTACATATAACATGGGAAGGGAGGGAAGAGCCAGGCAAAGGGAACCACAGATGACAAGAGGTTAGAACTCTGGAAGGGTCTGAGGAAGGGAAATGGGGCTCCACTTAGGAATTAAGATACAAGTGTACAGCTCCTGAACCCAGAAAAGAGAAAACTAATTTTCTTTATAAAAATATAGCTTTACTACAAATCATGAGACCTTTGAGCTTTGACAAGAATTTTTAATAGCGTAGAAATTAAATTGTTTAATAGTAACCCCATGCCTTATTACCTGGTTCGCTGGTAAACTACCTGAACCCCATGTCCCCAGTGTTACCTGTATCCCTTGTGGGGTTTATCACAGGAATCAATATTGCAATACCTAAGAATATGGCTGTGTTAACTTCATGCCTTCTACTGAAACATTTCCTGAGGTGAAGATGTGGAGCCCCATCTAGGGAACGTACTGACGCTGTTAAATGCTGTGCTTGTGGGTTTTCATCTGATCCAACAAGCAGAGAGGGCTTGGAAATAAAAGTTGCTTTATCTTTACTGCAACAAAACCAAGTCAGTGATTCAAAAAAAAAAAAAAAAAAAGTAACAGTACATTCCTCTGTAAGAACTGGGTGAAATCCAAATGGAATCCATTTGTCTCGAGACTGAATGCAAACAAACATGACCCAACACTTCATGTGGTAAAACTGCAGCACATTCCCAGGAGTGAGGCTGGACTTGTGGAATCAGAGTGTAAATGGAAATGCATTTCCTCTATTTATATTGGCCAAGTCCTTACACCTGGAACAACCAGTTCTGGAAGTGGGGAAGCTGGCCTGTGTTTATCAGTGTGAATGTTCTCCACCTCTGCATCTTTATTTCCAACTTGGCCATGCGAGCACTTGCTATTGCTCCTAAGAGAGTTAACTAACAGCGAATGACTGTGTGTAAGAGTTTACAGGGCAGTCAACAACCCCTCGGCCCACCACTTCATTACGGGTACCAATGAAGATGATGTTGCAGTCTGACCGCCATACTCAGAACTCATAAAGGAACCTAAATCAATGCAGACATCTGAGAAAACTATTCCATCTGGCTCCAAGCACAGCAACGGAGAATGGAGACTTCAGTTCCCTTTCCTATGAATTACTATGACACATATAGGTTGATATGGCGGTGGCTTATAATCAAGCAAGTTCCTTCTTTGGTTTGTATATATCCCTCTCTGTAGCTTGCCTTATAAAAACAGCTCACAGAATACTAATTCTGTTTAAATGTAAAGTAATGATGCTTTTTCTTTATCTTTTATTCAAACTATAGTTACTGAATACCTTTTGTAGAGCAGAATCTTCCAATTAACGTTTCAAAGTTTCTCATGGATCAAGTGATTGAGTGAAGAGATGACTTTCTGGGACAGAACTGGCATAAACCAAGCAAGAAGAGAAATTTCGGGCATGCTGTTCCAAGGTCTTTCTGATGTTTTAGTCAAACCAACTTGTATCTTCTAACTCAGTAGTTCTCAACAATTCCTAATGCTTGACCCTTTAGTACAGTCCCTCATATTGTGGTGACCCCCAACCATAAAACTGTTTTTATTGCCACTTCATAACTGTAATTTTGCCGCTGTTATGAATAGTAATGTAAATACTTGATACGTTTGCAACCAATGTGGAGTTGAACGTTGATGGAACATCGCTCTCTGGTAGGCTTCTGTGAGACAGGTCCTAGCAGTGCTCTGTCGCAAAAACTTTTAAGGACAAATCTGAATTCAACATATGCAGGAGGGGAAAAAAAGACTCCGCCACCGTGCCCCTGAATGCCTGCGTTGAGAAGTACTCACTAAGTTATTGAAAATCATAGATGCACAGCAATATCATACTTTAGAGATTTAAGAATGTGTGTGTGTGTGCGTGTGTGTGTGTGTGTGTGTGTGTGTGTGTGTGTGTGTGTGTGTGTGTGTGTGATATGGAGAAAGCGGGAGACGGAAGAGAATGAGATGGATAAATAGAAGATTTAGTGGTAAGCACAGTGCATTGGTTTCAGCCCAGTTTTTCACAACTCTTATGAAAAGACTAAAATATTACAAAACAAATCATTTTTAAATGCCTGCCACATATTTAGAATTTTTCCTGTAGAGGATCTGAGTTAGAAAGACTGGTTATAGGCAGGAAAATTCCGTGCCGTGGTACTTCTCAAAAGGCAAAGACTGATGCCTTTGGGAAAGGCAGTGTTCATGCAGCTGTGTACAGACCAAAATATCCAGAAGGGAATATATAGTAACTGCTTTAGTTACAACACCAGATTATGTGATGACCACTTTAGATCTTTCTAACTAATACAGCTTCAAATGAAGACACACATATACAAATAGATTGATGCATCAAAACTCATACAATATTATGATCCTACAGAGAAATCCAGTGTTCCTCTTTCTGTTCACTCATCCTATGATGAGAACCTCGCTTATGGGACGACCACTACAATGTTGCTAACTGTTTTAAACACCCCAGATACAGTATGCCTCAGCCATTGTGTCCCCCTAATGTCCTAGGGGTACAACTGTCTCTGCAATACCATTTTATAGTCACATCGTGGTGGCAGAGGACTAAAGTACAGGTTCAAATTCTCATCTGTGGGTCATGTATAATCCTAAAAAAGAAGCTTTTCTCTGGCCTTAATTATTTCTAATCCTCTAGTCTTGACAAGGACTATTTTTCTTTCTAGAAGCCTTTATTTAAACATTTTTGGTGGGCTTAATGCTTTTTCCTCAACTACTCTAGCCAGCAGCATTTGGGCTATCATGAGCCCTGAGTAGAATGTTTGCAATTGACTCAGAGTATTTACTAATTCCATTATTATCTAAGTGGGATGGACCAAATGCTGGGCACAGCTATTTTATTTACATTTTTTTTTTTTTACTTTTGCTTTGCTTACATTTGTTTGTGACTGTCCCTGGTTCTTCCCTCTTGAAGGAAGAAAATATTAAAAGTGTTTAATTTTTTGTTTTTTGTTTTTAATTTTATAGGAGCCTGCAGTTGAAAGACTTTGAATATTTTAAAGAGACTGAACTTTAAAAAAAGAAGAAGAAGTTTGAATTGTTTAAAGATTGTGGGATTTTGAAGTTATGCTATGGTTTATATTGTGGTGTTGACATCATATCCTGGGGATAAACAAACAAGAATTATGATTTAATAGAGATATGTTTGTGTGCCAGGCTGGCAAGGGCTCAACTGTGCTGGTTCTTTGTTTGCTGTCAACTTTACACAAGCTGGACTCATCGAGGAAAAGGAGATTTCAATTGAGCAGTTATCTCTCCATCAGCTTGGCCTATAAGTCTGAGGGCAATTTCTTGATTAAGGATTGATGTGGGAGGGCCCAGCTCACTCTGAGTGGTTCCAGGCCCTGGTAGGCAGTTCTGGATTACATAAAATAGAGCTAGTAATGCTTCTCCATGGCCTCTGATTCAGTTCCCGCCTCCAGGTTCCTGCCTTGAGTTCCTGCCCTCACTTATCTTCATGATGGACTAAAAGCTGTGAGAAGAAACAATGCCTTTCCTCACGAAGTTGATTTTGATCATGGTGTCTTTTCATACAAAAGAAAGTAAGCTAGCACAAGGAATATCATTCTATTGGTTCTGTTCCTCTAGAAAACCTTAACTGGAAACACGGTCGGCTACTACACAGAGAGGACCAAGGGGTAAGTGGCCAGCCACCCTGCAGAACACCCCACTGTATAGGCCCACCATACTGGGGCAAAACACAGGGTCCCTCCCCAACCTCTCTCTGCTTCTCTAGCCAGCTAACAGATGAGTTTCCTACAGATAGGCTACTCCAAATCCTCATCCTATTCATTGTATGCTGAAAGTTACAAGTTCCACTCCACTGCAAACCTCCTACCCCTACCCCCACCACCACCCCACAATCTCAGTAGAACTCTGAAACACAGCCTCCTACTACACAAAGAGGACCAAGAGAGGAACTCTGAAGCACAAGCTGTAACTGCACAGAGTGGACCAAGGGAGCGAACCAAGAGAACAGGCCAAGAGAGAGGGCAAAGAAAGGCCTCAGTGGCTCCCCGAGACACAGATCATGACAGTATAGAGCAGACCAAGAACAGTTCCAAAAGACATAGGCCATTGCAAGGATTAAACCAAAAGGCAAAGACATTGCCAGCATCAATTGGAAGAGATGGTTAGCTGCCAATGCAAGAATTAATTCAATAACCTAAACAACTACATGGTAACATCAGAACCCAGGGGTCATACAACAGGAAGACGATCATTTTATCCAGAAGAAACAGAATAAAATGATTTTAAATGTAACTTTATGAAGATGATGGAGAACTTTAAAGAGGAAATGAAAAATTCCCTTAAAGAAATGGAGGAAAAGACATACAAAAAATTGGAAGAAATTAAATCTCTCAAATAAACCCAAGAAAACAAAGAAAAAACAATCAAACTGGTGAAGCAAACAGTTCAAGACTTGAAAAATGAAATAGAGGCAATAAAGAAAACACAAACCAAGGGAATTCTGGAAATGAAAAACCTGGGTAAAGGAATGGGAACTACAGAGGCAAGCATAACCAATAGAATACAAGAGATGGAAGAGAGAATCGTAGAGATTGAAGATACTATAGAGGAAATAGATTCATTGGTCAAAGAAATCATTAAACCCAAGAAATTCTTAACACAAATCATCCAGGAAATCTGGAACACCATGAAAAGAACAAAATCTAAGAATATTAGGGATAGAAGAAGGAGAACTCCAGCTCAAAGGTACAGAAAATATATTCAACAAAATCATAGAAGAAAACTTTCCCAACCGAAAGAAGGATATCCCTATGATGGTACAAGAAGCTTACATAACATCAACTATTTCAACACCCTCTCTCCCCAATGGACAGGTCAACTAGATAGAAACTTAACAGAAATAAGAGAATTAACAGATGTCATGACTCAAATGGACTTAACAGACATCTACGGAACATTCCAATAAAACACAAAAGAATATACCTTCTTCTCAGCACCTCATAGAACCTTCTCTAAAGTTGACCACATACTCGTTACAAGGCAAACCTCAACAGATAAAAAAAAAAATTGGAGTGAATCCCCTGTATCTTATGGGATCACCATGGTTTAAAGTTAGAATTTAACAACAACACTAATTGCAGAAAGCCTAAAAACTCATGGAAATTGAACAGGGCTCAACTGAACAAAAATAAAAAGAAATGAAAGACTTCTTATAATTCAGTGAAAATGAAGACACAGTACCCAAACCTGTGGAACACTATGAAAGCAGTGCTAAGAGGAAAATTCATAGCAATACGTTCCTACATAAGAAAAGTGGAGAAAGCTCAACTAGTGGCTTAACAACACACCTGAAAGCTCTAGAACAAAAAGAAGCAGACTCACCCAGGAGGAGTAGATGACAGGAAATAATCAAATTAAGGGCTGAAATCAATAAAATAGAAACAAAGAAAATAATACAAAGAATCAAAGAAACAAAGAGCTGGTTCCTTGAGAAAATCAACAAGATAGACAAACTCTCATCCAAGCAATTCAAAAGGCAGAGAGAGAGCATCCAAGTTAACAAAATGAGAAATGAAAAGGTGGACAAAAAAAAACAGACACTGAGAAAATCAAGAGAATCATTAGGTCATACTACAAAAACTTGCACTCCTTGAAATTGAAAAATGAAAACACTGGAAAATTTTCTGAATAAGTTCCAGATAGCAAAATTAAATAAAGACAAGTGAACGATTTAAGTAGACCTATAACCTGCACAGAAATAGAGGCACTCATCAAAAGCTTCAAAAAAAGCCCAGGAACAGATGGTTTCAGCACAGAATTCCACCAGAACTTTAAAGAAGAGCTAATAACTATACTCCTCAAAGTGTTCCACATAATAGAAACAGAAGGAACATTGTCAAGCTCTTTTTTATGAGCCTACAGTTACCCTGATATGGAAACCACACAAAGACTCAAGCAAGAAAGAGAATTACAGACCAATCTCACTCATAAACATAGATGCAAAAATACTCAATAAAATACTGGCAAACTGACTCTAAGAACAGATCAGAAAAAAAACAACAAACCAACCAAACAAACAAACAAAAAAACCCACCTACTATGATCAAGTTGGTTTCATCCCAGAGACCCAGGGATGGTTCAACATATGAAAATCTATCACTGTAATCCACCATATAAATAAACTGAAAGGAAAAAATATTAGCATCTCATTAGATGCTAAAAAAGCATTCAACAAAATACAACACCCCTCCATGATAAAGGTCTTGGAGAGATCAGGATACAAAAATGTATCTAAACATAATTAAAACAATACACAGCAAGCTGACAGCCAACATCAAATTAAATGGAGAGAAACTCATAACAATTCCACTAAAAACAGGAAGAAGACAAGGCTGGCCACTCTTTCCATATCTATTCAATATAGTTCCTTAAGTTCTAGCTAGAGCAATAAGACAACAAAAGAACAAAAGGAGATCAAGGGGATTCAAATAAAAAAGAAAGAAGTCACACTTTGTTATTTGCAAATGGTATGATAGTATACATAAGCGACCCCAAAAACTCTATCAGGGAACTCCTACAGCTGATAAATACCTTCAGTGATGTGGCAGGATACAAAATCAAATGACAAAATATCAGTAACCCTCCTATACACAAATGACAAAAAAGCTGAGAAAGAAATCAGAAAAAAAAATCACCCTTCACAACAGCCACAAATAACATAAAATATCTTGGGGTAACACTAACCAAAGAATTGAAAGATTTGTTTGACAAAAACTTTAAGTCTTTGAAGAAAGAAACTGAAGGGAAGATACCAGAAAATAGAAAAGATTTTCTATGCTCCTGGATGGGCAGGATCAACATAATATATATGGTAATCCTACCAAAAGCAATCTATAGATTCAATGCAATCCCCATCAAAATTCCAGCACAATTCTTCACAGACCTTGAAAGAAAAATAATCAACTTCATATGGAAAAACAAAAATCACAGGATAACTAAAATAACCCTGTACAATAAAGGACCTTCTGGAGGGATCACCATCCCTGACATCAAGCTTTATTATAGAGTTACAGTAATAAAACAGCTTGGTATTGGCATAAAAACAGAGAGGTTTACAAATGGAACTGAATTGAAGACTCAGATATTAATCTTCACATATAGGAATAACTGATTTTTGACAAAGAAGCTAAAATTATACAATGGAAAAAAAGAAAGCATCTTCAACAAATGGTGCTGGCATAACTGGATGTCAATATGTAGAAGAATGAAAATAGATCCATATCTATTGCCATGTACAAAATTCAAGTCCAAATGAATTAAAAACCTCAATATAAATCTAACCACACTGAACCTAATAGAAAAGAAAGTGGGAAGGAACCTTCAATTCATGGACACAGGAGACCACTTTCTAAATATAACCCCAGTAGCATAGACACTAAGAGCAAAATAAATGAGACCTCCTCAAAAGAAGAAGCTTCTGTAAAGCAAAGGACACTGTCGATAAGACAAAAAGGCAGCCTACTGAATGGAAAAAGATCTTCATCAACTCCACATCAGACAGAAAACTGACCTCTAAAATATATAAAGAACTCAAGAAAATAGACATTAAATTTCAAATAACCTAATTTAAAAATGGGGTATAGAACTAAATAGAGAATTCTCAACAAAAGAATCTCAACTGCCCAAAAAACACTTAAAGAAATGTTCAACATCCTTATCCACCAGGGAAATAGAAATCAAAACAACTCTGAGGTACCATCTTACACCAGTTAGAATGGCTAAGATCAAAAACACCAATGATAGCTTATGGTGGAGAGGATATGAAATAAGGGGAACACTCCTTCATTGCTGGAGGGATTGCAAACTTGTACAACCACTCTGAAAATAAGTATGGTGGTTTCTTAGAAAATTGAGAATCAACCTATCTCAGATCCATATACCCAAAAGATGTTCAGTCATACTACACTGACATTTGTTCAACTATGTTCATAGCAGCATTATTTGTAATAGAACCTGGAAAAGACTTAGATGCCCCTCAACCGAAGAATGGATAAAGAAAATGTGACACATTTACACTTTAGAGTACTACTCAGCAGAAAAAAAAAACAAAACAAAAAAAAAAAAAAAAACAATGACATTATTTTGAAGTTTGCATGCAAATGGATGGAATTAGGAAAAAACATCCTGAGTGAGGTAACCCAGACCCCCCAAAATTAACATGGTAATGTCTCACTTATGAGTGGATACTAGATGTAAAGTAAAAAAATATTGAGCCTATAGTTCATTACCCTAGAGAAGCTAAGTAACAAAGTGAACCCTAAGAAAAACATACATGGATTCACCTGGAAATCCGAAATAGACCAGATCACCTGACAAAATTGGGAGCATGGAGGTAGGGAGCGATGAGAGGGTGGAAGGAGAAGGGGAGGAGAGAAGGGAAAGGAAGAGATCTTGAGGGAACAAGATAGTCAAGTTGAAGGAAGGACAGAGATGAGTGCAAGAAAAGAAAATTTTTATTGAGGGAGCCATTATGGGGCTAGCAAGAAACCTGGCACTAGAGAATTCCCAGGAATCCATAAGGATGACCACAGCTAAGATCCTAAGCAATAGAGGAGAGGATGCCCAAATTGGCCTTGCCTTATAGTCAGATTGATGAATATCTTACATATCACCATAGAACCTTCATCTAGCAACTGATAAAAACAGAGGAAGAGACCCGCAGCAGAGCACTGGGTGGAGTTCCCAAAGTCCAGTTGAAGAGTGGGAGGAGTGAGAATATGAGCAAAGAGGTCAAGACCACGATGGGTACACCCAATGAAACAGTTTACCTGAGTTAATGGGAGCTCACCAATACCAGCCAGACAGGAATCCAAACTTGTCCTTCTGAATGTGGGTGACAGTTATATGTCTAGGCAGACTGTGGGGCCCCTGGTAGTGGCACTAGATTTATCCCTACTGCTTGTACTGACCTTTTGGGAACCTATTCTCTTTGGATGGATACCTTGCTTAGCCTAGATATAGTAGGGAGGATCTTGGACATTCCCCAAAACAATGTACCTTACCTGCTCTGAGGAGTGGATGGAAGGTGAGGTGTGGAAGTAGGTGGAAGGAATGGGAGGAGGGGAAGGAGTGTAAACTGGGATTGGTATGTAAAATGAAAAAAGATAGTTTTTTATTTTTTAAAAAATAAAAGAAATTAAAAAGAAAGAAAACCTTCACTAACATGGTATGTATATATAATCAATTTCTCTAGTCCATAAATAAACATGTAAAATATTAATAAGATCAAATGTCAACAATACTTACTATATTAATAATAGCCCAAATTTTTTATCTTATGCTCAAATATAACTTACTTGCCACTACTTATTTAGGTTATTCAGCTCCCTTTTTAAATGTACATGTTTGAGTGAGGGTATAAATGTTTCATGTGTTTGTATGTATGCATGCATGTGAAAGAAAACCAACCCCTGTCATCCTAAAGAATGCCATATGCTTCCTGTAACATAGGGCTTCTCAGTGTCCAGGAAATGATGACGTAAGCTGGACTGGCTAGCCAGTGAGTCCCAGGGAACTCCCTGAGTGTTTCTTTGCAGCTCTGGGATGACAAGCATGCACCGTCATGCCAGGCACTTTTATGCGTGTTCGTGGGATTGAACTCAGTTCATCTGGCAAGCACTTAACAGACTGAGCTATCTCTGAGTTTTGTTGGGCTTTTAGTAAGGATACACAGTGATAAACATACATATGAACTGTATTTTTGCAAACTTATGATTCAGATAAATTTCTGCAGCACTGGTACTGATGCCAGAATTAATAGATTATGGAGGGAATACCTTTGTTTTGTTACTATAACATCAAGCTCATCAAGGAACTTTCAGCACACAGCCCGCAGCAAAACATCAGTGACCATTTCTCCCAATGTACATTGGCACTCTCTTCTCTTTGCAAACAAGCATCAAAGTATATTGCTATTAGTCTCTAATGCCACAACATAATCACAACCCTTAAGTATGCTTTGGAATAACATGAATGGTAGTATATAGATGATAGATAGATGACAGATAGATGGATAGACAGAGATAGACAGACAGACAGATAGATGGCTAACATATATAAATAAAAGAATGATAGAAGATTATTTATTGGCTTAACCTAGAAAAATAGCTGCATCTGAGCTGCTAAGAGTCATGAATATAACTAGGCATGATGGCACATGCCTTTAACCCCAGTTTTCTTGAGGCAGAGTCAGGTGAATCTCTGTGAGTTCAAGACTAGTTTGGTCTACATAGACAGTTACACACCAGCTAGGGTTGCACAGTAAGACTCTGATGGGCTAAAAATATCTCTACACACTAGTACTCCTGGTATCAAAACTTGCTGTAGATTTGTCTAGTTTGTGTTCATGCATTTATCTCTCCCCCCAATGTGTGTGTGTGTGTGTGTGTGTGTGTGTGTGTGTGTGTGTGTATGTGTGCCCGTAGAACAGAGATCAATGTTCAATGTTGGGTGATTTTCTCTATTGTTTTCCTCCTTATTTGGGGAACAGCGTCCTGTGCAGAGCCTGGAGCTCACTAACTTAACTAGACTATGGGGTCAGCAATATGTATGGATCCTCCTCTGTCTGCCCTACCCCTCAGTGTTGGGGTTACAAGTTTTGTTGCTGAAACTCTAAACTCGGGTCCTCAGGCTTTTTCAGAAAGCACTTTATGGATTGTGCCACCTTCCCAACCCCTACCTGTGTTTAAAATCCCCTTCTGAAATCTACCGAGGCTCTGCTGAACTGGAGGGCTACTATCTGAACAGCAAAAATCTGGAATTGAAAGAAAAAACAAGGTTCTGGGAAACAGCTCAGCCAATATGAGCAGTTTTTGCTTTTTGCAGAGACCTACATGATGGCTCACAACTCTCTGTAACTCCACTTCCAGTGGGTCCAGGAGACCCAGTGCCTCTGACTGACAATGATAGTTGTTCAGGGGTTCAAAAGACTTTCTCCATTAATCCCAGTTCCATAGCTATGTCTTAAAAACTCAAGTCTCAATGCAGGAAAATATCTTTTAAATGTGACTCTCTTCAATGACAGACAGCAGGTATATTTTTCTGTCAGCACAGGATGGTTGTTATGGGTTTAATCTATAAAACAATGCAGCATGCTTCTATTTTGCAACCTGAGTGGAAAGAAATTCTTTTCTTCCAGAAAATGTTCTTACGATAGGTGTGATGGTGTATTACTTTAACTTGAGCACTTGAGAGGCATGGTTAGTTGACTCTGGGAGTTTGAGACCAGTCACAGTTACACAGTAAAACACTGTCTCAAGAAAAGAAAAAGGAAGGAAGGAAGGAAGGAAGGAAGGAAGGAAGGAAGGAAGGAAGGAAGGAAGGAAAGAAGGAAGGAAGGAAGGAAGGAAGGAAGGAGAGAGGGAGGGAGGGAGGGAGAGAGGGAGGAAAGGAGAGAAAGAAGGAAGGAAGGAAAGAAAAAGGAAGAAGGAAGAGAGGAAGAAAGGAAAGAAAGAAGAAAGAAAGGAAGGAAGAGTAAGGTTATTTGGCCAGCAAAATGGCTTAGCCACTTTGGTAACCTGAGTTAAATTCCCAGGACCTACCTACCTACATAGTAGAAAACAGATTCCTACAAGTTGTCCTCTGCTCTCTCTCTCTCTCTCTCTCTCTCTCTCTCTCTCTCTCTCTCTCTCTCTCTCTCCGCCCCCCTCTCTCATCTCACCCTCTCTCTCACTCTCCCCCTCTTTCCCTTTCTCTCACACACAAAACACATACACATACTGCAGGTGTTTTCTTTTTTAAAATTGAAGAAAATGTTCTTTATATATGTGTCAATAATTCCAAAGCACAATCTTGGGTATGGGATGGGACAGTAGTTTGTGGATATTTGATGGATATATATTTACTTTCTACTAGCTTCTAGAAAATGGCATTAGGGCTGCCAATCTTAGTGCCACTCCTTAAGGAAGCATAGCTCAGAGGATATACTTATTACATTAAGAACGCTAACATTCTGAGGCAAAATGACAGAGAAGCAGCTGACTTCAGTAAAGAAATAAAAGGACATTACTGCTCCTAAGTATGGTGGAAGAAAAAGTTTATTGCAGATAAAAGGGAGAGCATAGCCAGAGGCAGAGACATCTGGGAGTGTCCAGAGTGAATGTGACCCTGAGTCACGTGAGGAGAGGTGGGGAGAGGAGAGCCAGATCAAGAGCCCAGCAGGTTGAAGGGTAGATCATGTAAACAGAATGGTTGAATTACACAGGAAAAGGCAACTGGGGAAAGCCAGCCCCGGTCCCTGGACTGGAGAAGGTTAGGATGGGGTGATGGGTATTCCAGACATACCCTGTTACACACAGGGGCTGAGGGGTGTAGAGAGAACCTGGAACCTGGTCCGCTCTGATATGGTAAACTGACACCTTAGCTATTCGCCAGGTTTGATACCTAGGAGCAGTTACTGTCTTTATCCCTAGGTTAAACCCTTAATTTGTATGGTTGCCAGGGTCACCCAGGGCTCCTTCTCCTGCCTCACCACAGCCAGCCCCCTCACTCTCCAGTGTGGCACCTGGCACCTGCTGACACATTGGTTTGTGATCTTTTTCAGGCCAAATTATCTTCCCATTTTATCTTTTGAACCATCTTGAAAACTCATTAAGGAAAATGCCTTCCATTTCCCAGCTTCTACCTAGAGGGGTCTAAGTGATAAAAATCTCCTTGCCTGCCCTGACAGGTGCCCAAAGTAAGTGTGATGTTAATTTAGTGAAATTAAAATCTGCTTCTTGTGGAATTTTAAAGCCTTTTGTTTTGTTTTTTAAGTTACAAAAGTAAAGAAACCAGTTAAAATGGCAGGGGCATAGTAAAAACAGGAAGAAAAGTAGCCTTAAAAGTTGAGTATAAATCTGTTTTCAAGATTTTTCAAACATTTTAAATTGTGTTCTAGCACCATTTATGAACTTTTCTTTCAAAAAATACTTCTAGATTTATTTATTTTATTTTATGTGTTTGAATGCTTTGCCTGCATGTATGTATGTGAGTGCTAGGAACCCAAACTCGGTCCTCTGCAGAAGCAGCAAGTACTCTTCACCTCTGAGGCAATTCTTGAGCCTCATTTTTTTCCCCATATGGATATTTGGGTCTAGTCCGTGGAATGGTTCCAAAAACTTTATTGAAACAAAAGTTGACAATCAGTTGCTGTATGTGACTGTGTTATAGTAAGAAAGTTTAAGGCACTACTTTCAGATTTCTATACTCAGAGATATTGAAATTTCCAAACTCTGGCCCCAAATATGGAAATCAGGACATGGTATTCTCACATCAGCTTTCACATGGCACCACCCTACCTGAAGACTGCAGTGTCCCCACTTTGGACAGCCCTGACTGGGATCCAGATTGTCACTCCTGGTCAGTGCATGTCCTAGCCCACAAAATACTTCGATTTTCCAACTAATGGTGGTCTAAAAAGGTAAAGTCAGGAGTATTCATTAGATCCCTTGTGACTAATATTTCCTGCAATTTGCTGATTGCCACCATCGTCCTCTGCATTTCAAACTTGTTACAGAGTAAATCAATGAAAATGATTTTTATTCTCATTTTGGTACAGACAGTTTGAACTAGTTCGACGATCTTTTGAATAACTCATAAAGAAAGAGTATGGTATACACTAGCTTATTAAACACTGAAAATAATTGATAGGCATTACTTATACGTACTGGAAGAAGGTTTAAGATAATTTGAGATTATAAAATGTAGTCATATTTAATAACCAATGAAGTCCTCATCTTAAGAAAATTCTTGAAAATGAATCTTTGTATATACTGTGGAAAGCTCCAAAGAAACAATGTTGAAGCAAAGAGAGTCTCTCAAAACTTACTTTAAAAACAAGCAGACAGACAGACAGACAAAAGCAAAACCTATTTCTGTATATGTGTATTATGTATATGGGGGTGGCATATACCACAATGTGTGTGTGTGTGTGTGTGTGTGTGTGTATGTGTGTGTGTGTGTGTGGTGTATAGATCAGAAGACAGCAGTAAGAGATAGCCAGCTCCTTCCACATGTGGGTTCCAAACTTGAATTCAGGAGAAATGCCTTTAAATATCAAGCCATCTCAATGACCCCAAGAATGAGTTTTAAGGTTGACATTGTGTTCTAGATCCCTAAGGTCAAAGGCAGGAGTGACACAGAGACATAATTATTGACTATTAAATGAATCCATACTCGCAACATTCCCTATCACATATCCTGAGGGTTTGTTCTGTGGGTTTCGACCATTTTATGAGGTACCCTCTTGAGATATCATACATTTATAAGAGCTAAACCATTTTTTAAAAGAAATTTCTGGAATACAGACTAGTGTGGTAAAAAAACACAGCACATAGAGTCAGGTGCCATGAGTCCGAGTGATGATATTGGTCTCTGGCTAACTGTGTGGCCTTAGTCTGCTTTCTCAACCTACGTCTATGAAAAATTATTTTTCAAACTGTGGATGAGAATACCTCCTTTGTTGTAGTCTAGCCTTAGGTACAAATGATATGACACGCACTAAAATGAACTGAAAAGTAGGGAACAAATACTATTGTGTAGATTGTGTTTATTCATCTGTTTATTTTGTGGTGTTTTGGTTTTGTTTGGTATGACAAGGCCTCACTGCTACCCAATGGCTGGCCTGGACCTGACAGAGATCTGTCTGCCTCTATTGTAGAACATTATTTTGACTTGGTGGCCAAAAGAGAAAGCTCGTTACATTCTTCAGCCTCCCAAGTGTTGCACCATGCACAGGATTATTGGGTAGATTTTACATCAGAGGCCTCACGCCTACTTCCAGTTTCATAAATTTTATGTGTAATGCTACATTTCTTTCCTGTATTAACAAATCTCCTAATCTCAAAAATCAAAATGAAAAGTATTCACATTGAAATTTTTGTTCCTTTCCCCCCCAAAATCCTGAAATTACTTACAGTTGGCTTATTGTATCCAATTGCGCTTGCAGATGTCTTTACCGATATTTTCCTTACATGTGGCACTATTTGTATTGTTAAGAATGGCTTCAACTTTAAGGAGTTGGGCCAGAAACAGCTTTTTACCCCTCTTCAGTCTCTTCACTCACCTTTCTGCTTCACGAACTACCTCCGTGATCTCTAAGAGCAGCGGCTACAGCATTTACAGATGAGAATGAAAGATGATGCCCATAGAAGCATAAGAGGAGACGACAGAAGTAAAGGATGGTTCAGAGGCAGTCAATGGGAAATGTGCTTGTCGCATGCACAAGCATGAGGACCAGCTTCTGGGCCCACAAACACCAGGTGCATTCATGTAATGCAGCAATCAAGCTGGCTAGCTAGACTATCCAGATGTGCAAGCACTGCATCTGTACTTAAATATGGTGGAGACCAGTTGAGGAACACATATGTCAGCCTACACATGCACTTGTATACACACACACACACACACACACACACATACACACATATTATACATACATACATACAACATATACATATACATTCAGGGGGGAAGTTTTAAAGAAGAGAACAGAGATCGTGGTGGAATCATACATATATAAAACCTTAAAGCTGGGCATGGTGGTGCATGCTTTTAATCCCAGCACTCGGGAGGCAGAGGCAGGCAGATCTCTGTGAGTCCGAGGCCAGTCTGGTCTACAGAGTGAGTTCCAGGACAGCCAAAGATACACAGAGAAACCCTGTCTTGAAAACAAAACAAAACAAAACAAAAAACAGAAAAATCTCTTAGGTGTTGAAACTAATTGCAAGTGTCTGCAGCACTGTGTTCTTAGGGCACTCATCCATTCTAATAGGAAAAGAAAAAATGACTAATTTTGGGAGTTCCCTAGAAAGGATTGTGCATAGACAGTTAGAATGCTTTTAAGGACAAAATGGTGAGGACAAGCACACACGCGCACGCGCATACACACACACACACACACACACACACACACACACACACACAAAGATAATTCTAGACCATCTAATCTACGAATAATAAAATAAGATGTCGGACTGAGCCTACTACTAAGGAGGTTGACTCAGGCGATAGGTCTGGAAGGTCAGTTAAGTCCATGCTGACTGTCTACCCACTCGACTCTGGAATGTCTTTAGGAGGAGACAAAAGGAACTGCAGAGCCTTATCCATCCCATCTTCACAACAAAACCGCCAACTCTACATAAGACAAGTCAGTTACCTTGCAATTATACCTAAGCAAGGAATTTGAATACCAACAAGAATAACATGGAGATAGAGGGGAATGATGGCCTTCTTCACAAAGATATATAGCCTCACTGCCTTCTAAATGTCTGAAACCAGTGTTTGAAAGATTTACTCGGTGGAGATCTTGGTTAGAACACCAAGTTTATCAACAAGCATCCATCCTGACACAATTTTTTTCTCAGTCTACAGGCATTGAGGCACCACAGAGGAAATATAAAGAAGTTTCATTAATTTGCTGTTGTTGTCCACTTGCCTTTTTACAAATTAATACTAGAGTGCTGGAGAGATGGCTCCAGTTATGAGCACTGTGGTTCCTTCAGAGGATCCATGCTCAGTTCCCAGTACCCGTATGGTGGCTCACAATCATCTGTAACTCCAGTTATGGGGTATCAAATATCAAACACCATTCTCTGGCCTTTGAGAACACCAGGTATGAAAGCAGTGCATACATTCACGCAGGCCAAACATTCATACACACAACAAATTAAATCTTTAAAAAAAACTGATATGCCATGGTCATCCTAAATAGAAAGATATAGTTGAAAGAAAGGAATTTTTATCAACTTGGAAATTCCCACTAGGAAAAATAGATGTCGTCCAGATATTTTTGGTTGAAAATGATCAGTTTTCTTCATCCTACAGTACTACAAATAAAAGGCAAAGAAGCACAAGAGATTGGAAAGCCCTTAGTAGACAAACTCATTGATTTAAAAAATTGTTTTTACAGTTAGGGACTTTGTGAGGGTTTCTATACACGTGCACGTGACACCATGGTGCTTGTGTGGAGGTCAGAGAGCAGCTTGCAGGAGCTGAGTCTCCATGTGAGTCCCGGGTAGCAAACTCAGGCCATCAGGCTGGGGCAAGAACCTTTACACCCTTTAATGCCCAATGGTTCCCAACTTTCCTAATGCTGTGACCCTTAATACAGTCATTTTCCTAATGCTGTGATGACCCGAACCTAAATTATTTCTTTGTCACGTCATAACTGTAATTTTGCTACCATTATAAATATGATATGTGGCCCTGAAATGGGTCGCGAGTCACATGTTGAGAACCACTGCCTAGATCTAAATGTAACCGTTTGCAGGAGTGACTCTGAATTTGGTGGATGTTTGGAGTGCTCAGAGTGTAAGCAATCTCACTTTCTTTTACTTTTCTATTTTATATTTCAGAACTCATTGTTTACCAAGATACGGTAACGACTTAATAAATATTTGGAGGGATTAATATGCATAATGTGTATATGTGTATTTAGGCATATTTAGTGAAATATGAAGAGTAACAAAAATAATCTGCAATGCAAAGACATATATACATGGGAAAATACATATATTTCAATATTGGAAACATTCTCAAATGTCAAGTGAGTACGTAAGACGTGAAGTCCTTAATTAGACAAGATTTGGAGATCTAGTGAGGGTCTTTGGAATGAAATTCTACAGTATTTTTGATAGGTCATGACCTCTGAAGACTGTCTTTTTGCTTGGAATTTATTACTAGTATCTTCCAATCACAGAGAGTGAGAATGGAAGGAAGCTTAGACGTGAACCCAGACAGGAGGTTGCTTGTGTAAGAAGCCCTTCTCACCTCCTGGGGACTGAGGGCCTCTGCTGGGTGGCAGAAAGTGCTGTTGGTTTGTGGCCATTTTCTTCAGAAGGTTTAAAAAGAATTTCCTCCAATCAGCTCACCACGGCAAAGACAAACTGAGACCTAGAGAGGCTAAGACTCGCAAGGCCAATGAATGAATGCCTTCGTCTAAATACATCCGGAATAACGAGTCTTAGATCTACTTGACCCATTATCCTAATCCGAGGTTAACAGAAATGGCAGAGAAAACAAGTGCTGATTGAGGACTAGAGGAAAGGGTAAGAGGCAATCATTAGCAAATCCCTGGGCTCTAGTCACCTGCTCTCCAGGATCCAAACAGTGACACAAGCCATTCATAGGCACATCAAGGGCTAGTAGCCATTGTTTTCCGAACCAGCTGTGGAGAATCTACTCCACAGTGGCCTTGGGACAGCTGCAGCTGCTGCAGCAAGGGGAGGGCAGAGGAAAGCAAACTACCAAGGCGGGCTGCAAGGACCCCGCCGCGCCCCCTCTCGGACAACTGGAAGGCATTTCTGCGTTCAGTGCATTGAACTAAACCACCCTTGGAACCGAGGCAAAGCATAAAGAGCTCACAGTAGGCCCAGACCCGCGCAGCAATTGCGGGCCTTCGGTAGGCTGGTGCGAGATAATCTGCTGGCAGCTGCACGATGGTGCGCAGTGAGTGACGCTAGTAGAAAGTGGGGCCGACTGAGCTTCAAGAGCACCCGGTGACCGAGCAAAGTCCTCAGGGTTCAAGCTTAGCTGTAGTCTAGTCCAGAGGCGAGTTCCCGCTCTCCTCCCAGCCTCTCCCCTGCTCCCGGGTCTCAGGCACCCCGGTCCCCAGGTCACCGCTGACGCATCACACTCACCATCTCCTGCCTGAGGACGTGCAGTTTGGTCTCCAGCCTTTCCAGGGCGCTGGGGTGGCCGCGTCGTGGAGAGCCAGAGGCAGGGGAGGATGAAGAGGAAGACGACACAGACGGTGCAAAGCTGCTGCAGCTGCTGCTGCTGCTGCAGCTCCCGCCAACCCCGCTGGGGTCCGCAGCCCCTTCTCGGGGCGCCGGCTCCTCCCCGCGTAGCGAGCGCGCTAGGCTCTCGGGCACTTTGCGCCCTAGCTTCAGCTCAATGTCTCTGAGGTCTGGCAGCGGGCCGTCTTCCATGACTCTTTGAGAGGGGCGACACTGACAGTAAAGGCAGAGGGCACAAGGAGGCGGCGGCCTGGCGGACTCCGGAGCTCAGCAGCCGGTTCTCCTGGCCGGGCCTGGGTTCCCGCGGGCGCCCGTGCGCTCCATGCCGCGGGCGCAGTCGGCAGATCTGCACCCGGCCCGCGTTCCAGGCTCTGCCGTTCCGCAGCTAGCAAGATTAGTCAGATCGCTTCATTCCTTCTTCTCTGGCCACTTCACCTCCAAGTTGAGTTAATTGATACTGCAGAGAAGGGCAAAAGCTAGTACGTTATACCAAGAGGCAGGAGAGAGCAACGGAACCTGCTCGAGGGGAGAAAAATTCCCATTTCAAACTGTCCATTCACATCCCTGCGCCGTTCACAGTGCCCATCTGGTATTACACCACACAGAATAACGATGTGGCCACACTCCCGGGTCGTTTCATTTTCCAGCCATATGTCTCCAAGGATCGTCAGAAAACACAAAAATCTCTAGTCAATGAAAGAAGTGGGCTCGTCGTGTTTCTATGCGGTATGGATGCATTTAAGATAAAGATGGTTAGCTTAGCTGGGGTTTAAGAGCTCTCTGGTTGTGGCAGCAGTATCCTTTCCATTTAGGCTGTCTCATCCAAGTCATTGTGTTCCTCGGAGCCTCAGAAACTTTAAACTCGGCTGGCAGGTGGACCAAACCAGGGCCAACCCTTGTACCGTATATCACAGACAAGAAGAGCAGCAAAATCTTCCCAATCCTGAACTGACTTTTGAGTCCTACTTCAGCTGAGCATACCCATATTAGGTTACTAAGTTAAAAGTTGTCCCGCTGACAGCTACAACCTGTTAAACATATTTTTAAAATTAGAGGTAGAAAAAAATGGCTATATTTTATGTCGTTTTCCGTCCCCCGTCTTCCTAACAGCCAATGAGCTTAGCATTAGAAAACTTGCCCAATAATTCCCAAGGAAGACCGAAAAGAGTTAATCAATCAATAGCTCAATGAAAATGTACAATAAAATATAATCGCCCTAGCAATATAATATATCCAGTATACTACTACCGCACGCCAAAATGAAAATTAGAGGTGGCAGCAGGAAACAGAGAAGTCGCTGGATCCTTTCTCTTTAATTGTGGAAGAAAAACACTGAGAGTAACTAGTGAAATCATTGTTGTCTCCTTTGAGCATTTACCTATATTTTTCATCTATTTAGGAAAACACAAAACTTTGTAAACCACTGATCTGCAATACTTCTACGGAGTAAATTAGTATAAAGTCCATAGGTTATAAGATTGCTTGAGCATTGTATTTGTGTCAATGAGAGCTGAGAATACCATTTTCAATCCATTAAACTATAATTTTTGGTTTCTGTTAAAGTATTTCAAAGTTGACTTTTTTTTCTGGAACAACTAGATAGTTGTGTCCTTGTTTCTTCTGGCCCCCCTTCCCATTCAGCTTTTGCATTAGAAAAAAAAAAACATAGATAAATGAGTTCAGAGTTTGTTTATATCATTTTCTCATCTAAGAAACCGTAAAAGGAGAGAAAACATAGACCTTCTGAATGAAATATCTCATGTCAGGGAGAATGCTGCTGAAATTGTCTTGTCAGCAAGCCAGAACTTTGCATGTGTTAACTCTTCTTCTTGAAAAAAAAATAGTCAGAAGAAAAAAAGTCATAAGTTAGGTGGCTCAATTCAAAGTCAAAACCACCATTTATGGAATCAAAGGAGAACAAAATTAAGCCTCAACTCTCCCATAAAACTGCATTATTGTCTTAAAGCTGGCAAACCACGAGCTCATTGCATGAGGATTGTACTGTGCCATGTAATTATGGACGCCTCTCATTTGAGTCACGGACAGCTTTTCATTATAAACTCAAAGTCCAGCTCAGAACTCAAACCTCATGTCTTCAATATCTAACTTGAACTTGGTTCAAAAAGCCACCCTTAAATTATCATCAGCACAGTCCCTGTGCATAACTCAGACAGTAGCCGACAATAACAATAGCTTTAAAAAGACATGTTATTCTGGCTTTTTAAGAAAGTCTAAAGGAGAACCTTATAAAACAAAGTCTGTTGTATATTGTTAACACTTCATTCTGTCAAAATATAAAACAAATTTCAGCTGTTGAGGAAAAGGTTAATTATGTTAAACTTTGAAAGGTTCTGTATGATCCCTTATGATATTTTTGTTTAAAATATAAATGTTGCTGGGAGATGGTGGCCTACACCTTTAATCCCAGCACTTGGGAGGCAAAGGCAGGCAGATCTCTGTGAGTTCGAGGCCAGCCTGGTCTACAAGAGCTAGTTCCAGGACAGACTCCAAAGCTACAGAGAAAAACAAAAATAAATAAACAAACAAATAAATAGATAGATAGATAGATATTAAAAAAATAAAATATAAATGTTTTGAAGGCCCAGTTTTCTAATTTGGGGAAGAACTTAGAATCAAAATCCTTACTAGGCCTAAGGAGAATATGGTAAATTTATCTTCACTTTGGTCTGATAAGATAATACTTCTCGGGCTGGGGAGATGGCTCAGTGGTTTAGAGCACTGATTGCTCTTCCAGAGGACCCGGGTTCAAGTCCCAGCAACCACATGGCAGCTTACAACTGTCTGTAATTCTAGTTGCAGGAGGCCCAACACTCATGGCAAAGCACCAATGTACGTAAAATATAAACTAATAAATATTTAAAAAAAAAAAAAAAAGATAATACTCTCTCTAAATTTCTGAAAATTGGATTTCTTTTTAGCATTTGGTCTTGAGCACATTTTTGGTTAATTTTAGAAATGTATCTATGAGAAAATGCATGAGAGATTTGGCCAGTAGGTCTTGCCATGATGTCGGAAATTAGTCATAAGCAGAGCAGTGGGCGCTAGATGGGCTGTGGGCTGGGAGTGCCAACAGGAACAGTGCGGAGGGGGGGGGGGGGCAAGGAGAAGAAACAGACAAGTACAAAACACACTGCTTATCCACCTCACCTCAGTGCTATCCAAAACTCAAGGTATTTACCCGAAGCCTAAAGCACTAAAAAGCCGAGCTGTACAACCATTGAAGGTGGGCAGTTTCGACACATTAGTAGGTTCGGGGACTGTCTCAGGTCTGAGCTCCACTGGCCTTTCTGCTTTATTGAAATGCATAAGGAAACTAAGAATGGATGTTAATCCACAGAAAACACAGAGATAACAAACTTCCTCTCCTGTTGGATTGTGTTCACAGAGAACAGAGGCCTCTTATTTGTTCTAGAAAATCCCTGTAGGTTAATTAAATAGGAGTATTTTTGGACTCGGATGACACGTTCTCAAAGAATGCTACGGTCACACCAGACGGAGGTGAGGCATGCTTCACACATTCCTCACTGAGAGCACTTCCTGGTCAGAGCCCAGGCCTCACAGCCCAAGCAGACTCAGCAGGACTTGACTGTGGGACTAGCACCACTCCCTAGTCTGCTGCAGCCACAGCGGTCAAACAAGAACAGCCTACTACCTTTGCTCTGGCACTGACTGAGAGTCGGCCGAGCTCCTGCTGGCACAGAGTTCAAGGACTCGAACAGTCTTTTCCTGAGACTCCACTCCCCACAGCGCAAAAGAAAATGAAGTTGCCAGCAGGATCAAATTACCTTTAAGAGTTTTAGGAAGTAACTATTTCAGGTTCTTTGGATCTTTGATTTAAATGAATAGAGCTGCTGTATCCGTAAATATTTTTGTTCACCTTCTAGGTGGAACAAGGAAGATGTCATGACCTTACCCACATATAGGAGAATTATATAGCTACTAAAGCCATATTTATAACATCATTTAATTCGCCTATGATTTTGTTGATGGCTTGGAGCTGTTTACCTATTAACATCATTTAGTTCACAGTGAACTTGAGCAAGTTGTACAGGTGAATGCCATAACTATTCTCATCTGCCTACCATCCATCCGTCTGTCTACCACCCTATCTATGCTTAACCTTTTGTGTATCTGAAATGTTTCTGTCTAAAAAGCACAGAGCCTTTAAACAGCCCTCTTTGAAATCTAATTAATATTTATAATCAGAGCCAACCACTTCCTGAAGAGATTTAGTACATAATACTAAAAGTAGGTCACTGGCATCTAAGCCTCCCTTATCCCCTCTTTATCATCCTCGTCAAATCTCACTTTGCCTTTATTACTTGTACTCGTGCCTGATTTTCTCTTTCATGCTTTAACTCAGCTTTTCCAAACTGGACGCAGCCGGAGAAATCTTGGTGCTTTGCTCTGTAGCCATCCCAGTGTGCTTTACAGGACGATAACTTTGACTTTGTATTGGTAAATGTTTACAATATGCTCCATGCAAATATGAAAAGAATTGATTTATCACTCTCTACAGTGATATAAAGGCCTCCATCGTATCCATATCTGTCATGGAGGAGTCAGCCTGAGCTGGGGAAAGATGTGCAGTGGCCCAGTTCAGTATAGTGCTTCTCCTCTGCAGGTCAGATAGATGGAAGGAACTACACTATTGATGGAAATAAATAATAGCAAATTATTTATGAAAATAAATACATTTGAGAACATAGAGCAGTCAAATGTCAAAAATCAGGAGGTAATAACAAAATTTGAGGGTTTGTTGTATTTGTTTTCATTTATTTAGCCAAAAGCTTATACAATGTAATTTCTAAATAACTGGTATGGTTAGTAGTGGGATTGCAGAAATTCCTGAAAATTTCACAACAGTCTTTTTCTAAATGGTATGGGCTGGTTTCTAGACACCTCTACTTGGAAGTTTCTAATACTGTGGCAGAAGAAGTGAATGCCCAGGACGCTAGACAGTTCACAAAGCTAGTGAAATCGCTTGTATTTGTTTCCTTGGATTGCTATAGAGAAGTTTCATGGGGGAGAGGGCAGCTTAAAACAATAACAATTTCTTATTTTCAGTTTTTTAGGCTAAAGGTCTCCAGCCACGAGTGACCAAGGTGTTTCATGGTAGCACAGCTCCAACTACTGCTTCCATATTTGCTGGTTCTTTGCTCCATGACTGTATCTGAAATTGTTTCTTTTAAGGACATCTTATTGGCTCACAGGCCCATCCATCATATCCCAGTGTATCTTATGTTAGCAAATTACAACTGCAGTGATCTTCTTCCACAGTAATCTCACACTCTGGACAGCACAACTGAAAATTAGCTTTCAAAAGCTACTGACGAGGCTTGCTGTGTTCGTGTGTGTGTGTGTGTGTGTGTGTGTGTGTGTGTGCTTTTAAAAGCAGTTTGTGATTCAGTGAGACTATTTTTGTTATCATAGTAAGCCATGCATTTGTATCTTATATAAAAGATAAGCACCATAATTATGTACTCAGAATAATAAAGCAATGGCTACTGGTCATTGTGTCCATCATATTCATATCTATATGATGGATCATCAGCAAGAAGCTTCCTGTCTTTCTTTTTTTTTTTTTTTCTTTTTCCTTTTTTTGGTTTTTCGAGACAGGGTTTCTCTGTGTAATAGCCCTAGCTGTCCTGGAACTTGCTCTTTAGTCCAGGCTGACCTCGTAGAGATCCACCTACCTCTGCCTCCCGAATGCTGGGATTAAAGGTATGCACCACCACACCTGGCTGCAAGAAACTTTTTGTACCAGAAAAGTATTTTAACTCAGAAAATCATAAATTGTTTTGATAATTTGGGAAAAAGTAGAAAGGTTCTAGGTGGAAGCTGTTACAACCTGAAGGAGACTGATGACCAACCCCTGTAGGTTTTTACTGTGTAATGCTCCAAACAAAACAGAGAAGAATACCATTAACCCTCCTCTGTGAAGACACATTTTAAAGTCCAACAGATGAAAACCTCAGTGTTCTACTCATGGCAAGTAAGGAGGCTGGGACTACTCCTAAATTGTACTCTACCACCAACTTCATTTTGTTGTCTTTCTGGTTTTGGTTTGTTTCTCTGATTCTGGGTTTTTTGTTTTGTTTTGTATAAGAGTACTTTGCCTACATGTGTGTCTGGGTATCACTTGTGTGCTTGCTGCCCTCAGAGGTCAGAGGGCATTGAATTCCCTGGAACTGGAGTCACAATCAGTTGAGAGCTACCATGTGGGTGCTGGGAATCGAACCCAGGTCCTCTGGAAAAGTAACCAGTGTTCTTAACCACTGAGCTATCTCTGTAGCCCCCTACAGTTTTCTTTACCTCCAAATAAACATTAGTCCTGTTCAAAATATTTAAGGGAAGAGATTCACCTGCCTCTGCCTCCAAATTGCTGGAATTAAATGATTGTATCACCACATCCAGCTCAACATACACTTTTAATAAATAAAAATATAAAAACATCTTAAGTTATTTTTTTCTGATGAATTAGGCGACTTTATACAGCAGCTGAACCAGAGTTCAAAAATATAAGAGACAGAAAGAAGAAAAGAAGGAAAAACTAATTGAGGCTCTTGCATAAGAGTCATCATCAGTAAAAGGTAAGGGACATGGGAGGGCAGCTCCCATTCTCACCTCCCACTTCCTATGAACTCTCACATCCTTGGGAAGGACAAGGTCAGCACTTGAGGCCAGATCATCATTTGGGAGAACTTAGGTCTGGATAGTAGGAAATTAGTGATTTGACTCACAACTGATGGCCCCACGGGAAATGAGGAGGTGTGAAAGCACTTGTGAAAAAATACCCAATGGAAACTTGTGAACTTAGTCCATGTTGGGTAATGGGATTGTGACCTTCGGGCCAGGGAGACTGCTCCTCTCTGTCTGATGAAGCAAAGGCCAAGGGCATGGCAACTTCTCAAGAAAAAAGTCAAGGCACCCTGACATTCCAGAAAGATGAAAAAGAACTGCAGGGGCAGTTGCTCAACTCCTCCTTGGTTCCTGTGATCTCTCCAGATCCCAGCCACCTATGGCAGCTGACTTCGTGGTGGCTGACCCTTAACTCCATAATAACCTTTGTCTTTGGTAGTTCAAACTCTTCAAAGTTTATTTTAAAAACACGCTAAATTCTGTTTAAATTACATCATGCCATCATGCAGTACCAGAAAGCGTTTCATCTTCAGTTTGAATTCGTAACTCGCTGTTGTTTCTTAAGGGGCCAATGGAGAAGATAAATGATCAGAAATATCTGTGAAGCCAGAACCTAGATTTGATCTCAAAACTGGATCGTGGTCAGGGATGTATATGAGCATCTTAAATGGAATGACTGTGCTCTTCTGTGAGACCTCTAGCTAACAAAAACAGATTTTAGAATTATTCACTTCTTTCACCTGCTGTCAATTCCAGACAGATTCCATAAGTATTTGGGTCGTGGATCCATTACAGGAATGGTTCCGTTGACATATAACCTGACATTACATCACTCAGAATTGAGTGAATGGGGATTAGTGGTGAAGGGAGGACTTACTAGTTTACTGGAATGTAGCTTCTGTTTTATAGAACTTAGGTTTCCTGGTGAAATTTGAAGCCTTTGCTTTGGGTTGTAGCACCTTTCCTACTTACGTAAGTCCACTTTGGTTAAAACAGTACTTATAGATCAAACCATATTTGGCTGAGAAGGCTTGCATTTCATATGTTTTCTTTGATTGGAAATATATTTTAATACAATATATTTCTGATTAAATCTTCCCTTTCCTCCACTTCTTTGAGTTCCTTCCCACCTCCCATCCAGATCCATCCTTTCCTTTCTTTCATTAGAAACAAACAGGCGTCTAAAGGATAATAATAAAATGAAGAAAATAAAATAAAAAGATAAACCAAAACCTAACACATTGGTATATGACAAAGCAAACAGAAGGAAAAGAGGCCTAGAAAAGGCACAAGAAACATGGATACAGAGACCCACCCTTTTGCACACTCAAAAATTCTATAAAAGCATAAAACCAACAACTATATTATAAATGCAAAAAAACCCTGTAGGGCAAAGATTTTAAAAATAAAATGGTGGGCCGGACGGTGGTGGCACATGCCTTTAATCCCAGCACTCGGGAGGCAGAAGCAGGCGGATCTCTGAGTTCGAGGCCAGCCTGGTCTACAAGAGCTATTTCCAGGACAGGCTCTAGAAACTACAGGGAAACCCTGTCTCGAAAAACCAATAAATAAATAAATAAATAAATGAACAAACAAACAAACAAATAAATAAATAAAATGGTGGAATTAAAAAAAGAAGAATTAAAAAAATAAAAAAGAAACAAAACAAAAAAGAAGAAGAAGTCCTGACCCAGCATTATGGGACAAGGAACCTCCAAATATGCCACTGAGTTCCTTTTCTGTTGTCCATCTGTTTGCTGGACATGCAACCTATCCTTAAGAATAGTTTGTTTCCTCACTGAGACTCTCTCAGAGAAAACTAACTTTTTTGCAAGTGTTTATCAATTGCAGAAAGATTCTGGGTTCGTGGCTGGGGGCAGATGGTAGCTTCTCTTTTCAGCTCTAGAACGCAATCTGGTAAAGACCTGTGCAAGCTCTGTGCATGCTGCCTCAGGCTCTGTTGTGAGTAGAAGGCCTTGTTTCCTTAGGCTCTGCTCCCCTTTGTCTTTGACAGTCTTTCCGTCTCCTCTTCTGCAGAGGTCCCTGAGCCAGAAAAGGGAGAGTTTTGATGTGGACATACTGCTTAGGGATGAATGTTCCAAGGTCTCTCACTCTCTGCATGTCTGGCTGTACGTCTTTATATGTGTTCCTATATGTTACAGGAAAAGCTTCTCTGGTGATGGTTGAGCAAGTCATTGATCTATGAATATAGCAGAATGCACTCAGCATTAGGAGCCTTTTTATTGCTATGTTCCTTTAGTAGAAGAGTAGTATTTGATTTTCCTCTATGCCCCTAGACTATCAAGTCTCAGGCTCTTGGTCACTCCAGCACTGTTGGGTATGGTTCCTTGTTGTGGAGTGGGCCTGAAATCCAATCAGATCTTGGTTGGTTACTCCTACAAGTTTTGTGCTACTTTTGTATAAGCATAACTTGCAGACAGGACACCTTTGTAGATCGAAGGGTTTGTATGTAAATTGGTATTTACTTTCCTCTTTTGGTAGTAGCATTTCACATTATTTAAACTAGCATTTCAATCCAGAGACAGGCATATAAGGAAAAGACAAAGAATAAAGAAATTAGTAGATGTCAGCACGTGGAGCTTGAGATAGGAGAATAGCAGAGTTTGAGGCCAGCAAAGGCTAAAGAGTACGACCCTGGCTCAGGAAACAAGCAAATAACACAAAACTCAATAAGCAATAACAGAGTTTTGAAGTCCTACGTCCACTGTCATTTATTTGTCTATGTCCAATGCCAAGGCCCTTTCTCCCTTTTCCATTTGCTCTCAGTGGTGTTTCTTTAAGCATTCTTTTCTGCTCCCATCATGGCAATGCTTCACTGTGCTCTTATGAGGAGGAATGAGCAACTCTGAAGAACTTGCAAGCTGTATGTGTGTACCACTTTCTCCTCTCGTGTCTCTGTAAGTTTCTCTTGGTATTTTCCCTCATCACATTCTGCTTCCTTCAGTGTTGTGGACTGAGCCCTGGTTGTTGGGCATGCCATTCCAGTTCCCTACAACTAAACTTCATTCTCATTATTTTTAGCCTTATTTTTAACTTCTTTCTCTCTTTCCTTTTATTTTAGCCATTCTTGCTACCTGTATTCTGTCTGTCTGTCAGTCTGTCTCTATCTCTCTTTCTGTTCTTCTCTTTCAAGTTTTTGACTAGAAATGTGAGGTGTCCTCATATTGGTTAAAGCAGATTTAACAGTTCACTATAGTTGATTATTCTGCATCTCATCATGCCTTCACAGCTGCTATAGAAAGTAAATCCTCTAAAATAATGATTATAAATTAAGTAGGGGCTGGAGAGGTGGCTCAGCATTTGAATGCACTTGCTGCCCTTCCAGAGGAATGGAGCTCACTTCCCAGCACCCACGTGGTGGCTCCCACCATCTGTCACTCCAGTCCTAGGGGAACCCAAGGCCTTTTTTCTGGCATTTATGGGCACTAGACATGCACATGTTGCATGGACATTCATGCTGCATGTAAAGCAGGAACAAAAACAACAAATGGCCACATAAATTAAGTAGTAAGTAAATTCTAAGAAGAAAGTAGGTTCCTTTACCATGTCACAGACACACCTGTGCTCAGTAAACTTTGACCAAGTTCACGCAGGTGCACATTTAGGAGAAGCTTTATCTAAAGGTAAACACCTCTCTCTGAATCCAGAGATTGTGTGCTTAAGCAGTAGGAAATGCTCTCGCACTTCTGTTGGTCAAAATTGCCAGGGCTCAGCTCCCGTCCTCCACCTGAGTGCAGTGACTGAGAATACCACCTGTCCTGTCACCCAGAGCCTTTTCTTCCTTCTTCACCAACTTGGAGTCTCTGTTCTTGTGTTTATTAAATCTTGCAAAACACATTCGTCCAGTGGGTAGAGAGAATATCTTATGATCTTATAGTAATGAATATGAGGGCCAGGAACTCAGGAGACAGAGGCAGGCAGGGCTCTGTGAATGCCAGGCTAACCCAGTCTACACACTAAGTTTCAGGCCATCTAGAATTGCACGGTGAGACACACACTCCACCACACACACCCCCAATGCCACACCTCAAATAAAAAATCACAGAGAATCATCGAACTTTGGGCTAGAGAGCTAGACGCCTAGTGACTGAGAGTGTTTGCTGCCCTTAAAGAGATCCTGAGTATTGTTCTAGCATCCTTGTCAGATAACTCACAACGGCCTGTTACTCCAACTTTAGGGGATCTTATACCCTCTCAGGCCTCAGTGGGTGCCTGTGCATATGTGACAGAGAAACTCACATAGATGCATATTAAATACAAAAAAGTTAAAAAAGAAAGTGGAAGTGTTTAGTTGACAGAAAAAAGCTCAACTAATTCTAGAATTTGTTTCTTTATCAACGAACAAGTCCTGTGTTGTGTGTTCTTTGTTCTACTTCTTCCCCATCATTTTCATGCCATGTTAGGAGTCCTGCTGAATGTCCATCCTCTAACACCAAGTCGTACCTCCAGCCTTCTTGGAAAGTAGATATGAGTAAGTATTATTCCTTTGCCTATATGTCTATCTGCTGAAAGACATATACCATCTCTACCTGAGTTAGGCAAATATGTGTAGCTCCTTCTGTGATTTCTGAATTCCACTTGCGTAAGATTTAACAATGTCCCAAATTCTAATTATCATCATTTAGTTTCAACCTTATATCATGATGTATAACAGAAATAAATGTGTCTCATTAATATTTTAGGATACAAAACCACCCAGAGATGTAAGCGACTTAATGAAGGTGATAATTCAGCCTTGTTACCATCTCCATTGCTGTGGGCTGGCTGTGGCGCTGTTTTTGACCCTATTAGGAGCTGTCTCCATGCTGTTCCCAGGCACCTGGCTTTGGTTATTCTCTTGGTCTCTGGAATCCATAACATCATCTGCATTATCTATTATTTTATACAAGAGCTAGATCCAGGATAGGCTCTAGAAACCACAGGGAAACCCTGTCTCGAAAAACCAAAAAAAAAAAAAAACAAAAACAAAAAAAAACAAAAAAACAAAACCATCTTCTGCAAAATTGAATTTCTCGCTTTTCTCAGGCTATATCCTGTACTTCCTCCTTTAATTGCTGGCTCTGTGATCTGTGACCTCAGCATCTCACTGTCTTCACTTTGTCTCTCACCCTTACCACTGTATTCAGGAGTTACTCCATTGCACTGATGTTTTGTATCCTGAAGAGTCTACTGTAGCATAGGCTCATCAGCCTGTGATTACATCAGGATCCTAACTGCTCTTTCTTTGAGAAACATGAAGTGTTTTTCTATTCTAATTTACAATATATTGTCTCTAAATACCTTTTGTTGTTGTTTTTTTGTTTTTAGAAACAGGGTCTCTCTATGTAGCCCTGGCTGTCTTAGAACTTACTTTGTAGACCAGGCTGGCCTTACCCTTATAGAGATACACCTGCCTGTGCCTTCCAAGTACTGAAATTAAAGGTGTGTGCTGTGATTTCCAGGCTTCTGTAATTACTTTATTTTAAAAATTTATTTGTATGGCTTTAAAGAGATGTAAGGGTCTCCATTGCCTCTAAACTTAATACAAAATTACTCCTACATACAACACTGCTTTTCTGGTTGCAGCTTGACTTTCAGACCATGAAATGTATTTTACTTCTTCAACAAAATAGTCAAGGGAACCCTAAGTCAGTTTTTTGTTCTAGGAGAATGGTCTAGGGCCTTGCTGATAATCTCCTCTTGCCCATATTTGTCACTTCTTACTCATATCTAATTCATTCTTCAACATCCAAGGCTCATTTTCCCTCTTTTCTACTCTCTCTTCCTCTCTCCTATTTTCCCCTTTCTTCCTACTTTACTTCCATTTCTTCTTTCCTTTCCTCCCATCCCTGTGGCCTGTAGGTGTCATGTGTTATGGTAGAATGATAACAATAAGAGAAAGAAAACATAAAGAAGATCTGACTCCTGTGTTTCGAGAATTCAGTCAAGTGAATTCAGCCTGCTGCGTAACAGCCTCAGTCAAGGGCTCTGAGTCTACATTTCTCTCACAGTATTCAGCATTCATAGAACTGGATCAGAGGGGTCAGTATGACTTTTCAACGTGCAAAGCAAAACATCTGACTTGGAAATGAAGGAAGGAATCGGATATGACTCCTCATCGAAAGGCTTATAATCAAGTTGAGAAAGTAGATTGTGTGTTTTTAAAAATGTAGATCGTATATTCTGACATATATGCTAATTCAGAAAGATACAGCTCAGAAAGTGGCCAACGTATGTGCTAGAAAACATAGAGAAGGCCTCACAGATAAACAGGACTTATGGGGAGAAATATAGCTCATAATAGTGGTTAAGCGGGGGAATGATGTTTCCCAGAATCTAATTCTATATTTTAATGCAATTTTTGTCTATAAATTGAGCTTCAATAACTCTCCAGCAGTCTTGTTTGTTTTAATCTCCATTTATAAGAACTGATCTCAACAAATGAAGACTGTTGCATGATTGCATATTCACACCAAACTTACTGCAGATAACCATATTGTAACGAGCACTAATGAATCACTCGTTCTTTTATAACTCACCTTTAAACTTTACAATTTGGGGTTTTACTGTAGGGAAAGCTAATACATATTATAGAATAAGTAACCAATCAAGTCTTCTTAAAGGGTGTTAGGAGTTTCAATGTGACCTGATATCACAACACTTTACTTCCCACTTTCCATTAAAATTCCTTGGAGCTATCTATGCGAGACATTATTTGCTTTACAAATACAACTATCAGCTTTCAGAAGCGTTCAGAGAATTAATTTATGTTCAAATGCTGTACATACAGGTGGAGGTTACCAACAATAGTACTATTCTTAATGTTATTGTTTGCCCTCATAAAATATTTCTTAGACAATGATGTTTCCTAATTATCATTTTTCTAAACCACGCTCTTGAATGAAAAAAACAATGAAAGTCACCGAAAGGCTCAACTTGGAAGAATATAATTGGATTTCAGAGCATCCATGCTTCAAGTTCTCCTATGACTTTGATACATGTTGCTTAACCTCTCTGCATTTGAGTTTTGTCATCTCTACTATAAAGTTAATTACATAGATATCATAGGACTAATTAGATGCTTAAGTTAACTCCGGCTAGTACCTTGCTTGAGAAAGTTGAACTGTCTGGAGCTGGTAAGGTGCTGGAGCATGTCTGTAATTACAGCTTTCAGAAGGCCAAATTAGAATCCTGAGTTTGAGCATAGGCTACCCAGAGCACCCGTCTCTCACGACAAGAAGAATGGATTAGAGGAAATGAGACAAAGGGAGAGAGGGAAGGGTGGACAGACAGAGGAAAGGAAGCAAGGAAGGGAAAGGGGTTGTCCTCGCAAGGTTTTCGTGGCTCACAGGCAGGAGAAGAGCCTCAAGACTCCTCTGACAACGTTTGCGAGAGCTTCAGCTCTGTGCGCTACTCATGCTCTGTGGCCTGATATTCATGTGTGTGGGAAACACAAGATGAGTAAACTCTTAAATGGCCAAGGCACACATTTTGAGGCCCTCAGTGCTACTCACGTGATATAAGGTAGCAAAACAAACACTTTAGATTACAGTCAGCTGCCTAAGTTTCCCCGAAACCAAGGCATGGACTCTGTTGTCATAGCGATCCAGCCATTGTTTGTATTTTGTTTGATTTCGGTCACAAAAGCACCATCTACTTTGCAGAATCAGTCTTTCTTTCTCCCTCCCCCACTGCCTTTCCTTCTCTCTTCCTCTCCCTCTCCCTCTGCTCTGGCAGAAAGTGATGACAGTGTACTAAGTATTGTGTTTCTGCCACTTGGGACATATTTTGTTGTAGAGATTACGTCCCATCTCCCCTGCCACAAAACAGGGAAGTTGAGCCAGGGTGGATTAAACATGAAGGTTTCTACCACTATGCTTTATTTGCAGCTTGTATTGTTTCAGACCAGACAGTCAGCCCCTGGGAGGTCACCCAGAGGATACCAGGAGAAAAGGAGGCTGGCCAGCATTTAAGGAAATGGGTGTGTGACACCCCACGCACACTGGCTGCTGTCAGTACTTGCATTTAAGAAAATGGGTGTGTGAAACCCATGCACACACTTGCTTCAGGCAGTCATTTGCATCAACTCCTCTCTTCAGACTAGCAATATGTTTATTTCTTTCCTAAAGTACAGCAAAAGCAAAAAATAACTTGTTTTTTCCCCTAGGTCAGGGTACTGACCTAACTAGGAAGATGTAGAAAGTTGACATTCGGATAGCTTTTTGAAAGAGAAGCTTGTTACTATTAGAAGTGTGACAAAGTGTGGAAATGAGTGTCCTCTTCCTCCTACCAGAGGGGTCTATTCTATTCTCTGCTTGCTTCCAGAATTTGGTCAGTGCTCAAGAAGAAGGCCCAGTCGACGTTTATTGAATGTTTTATGCAGCACAATCTGAATTTGGTACAGAAGATGTTGCTGAAATAAATCATGCCCTAGCCTTGTTGCCTGTATGGGTGAGCACAAGAGGCATTTGCAATAACAGATTTCATTGCTGTTTCAGCCATGAAGCTATTCTGTCTGTGTTTATAACTGCTTTGGCTACTTGCTAAGCTGTAGAACTTTTGCGCTTCTTATTTCAGTGGCTTCAAACTGTCATTCTCCTACTCAGCAAATGAGGAAGACAGACGTACATCCTAGAAATGTAAATCAGCTTGTCCAAGGTCATTTCGAAGCAAACTATTTGTATCTGACTTCAAATACATTTCTCATAGGCTATCTACAGTTCCCCAAGAACTACAGCACTGGCAGTTATTAACAGTTAAATAATAAGACTGATGATATGTGTTTGTCCACATAGTTCCCCTCAGAGATACACATAGTACCTCAAGAACTTAAGCTTCAATTAACTTCACTGCTCTGGAAAAGATAAAACAAGAACCCTGGAACTCAGAGTGGAGTGGGAGAAGTGGGGGACAGGACAGGATGGAACAGGATGGGGACAGAGATAATGATTTAGAGATCAGGAGAAACACAGGGGCGAAGAGAGGAACTGATCTCACAACCCTTTTCCGATAGTGAAATAAAGCAATAAAGCAATAAAACAATGCTTGAAACCAAAGAAAGTTGGAGATTAAATGTTTAGTGTTTAATTTGGTGAGGGCATGGGAGATTCATGGTTGGATCTACTAGGTCCTCACAAGCGCAGGAAACCACTTCAACCAAAAGTATTTTGGTGCCTGTTTTTATGGGGCTCAATTAACACTTGTGCACATTATGAAAGAAATTCTATGATATCATGTGTTCATGAGTGTCTTAGTTTGGGTTTTATTGTTGTGAAGAAATACCATGGAGACTCTTATAAAGGAAAACATTTAACTGTTCATTTAAGTGGTTCACTTACAGGTTCAGTGCATTATCATCATGATGGGAAGCATGGCAGCACATGGCAGACATGGTGCTGGAGTGTTAATATGACCTCTACATCTAAGTTGGCAGGCAGCTGAAAAAGAGAGTGACATTGGTCCTGGTTGAGCATTCAAAACCTCAAAGCCCACCCCCTGTGACACACTTCCTCCAATAAAGCTACACCTATATCAAGAATGTCTCCTAATAGTTCCAGTCTCTATGTGCCTATAAAGACCATTTTCACTCAAACTACCACGATGAGTATGGGCATTTGTAAAAGCTCCTGAATGCTTCTCTCCCAATAAGTAGGTAGGAGTGACCAAAATGATTTTCATTTATTTTCTAGGGTAGAGTGGCTCACTGTTTTTAAAAGCATGTGTGAAATCAACTTGGAAATATTTGACTAAAGAAAATTAACTTTTTTTAAACCATAGAGCAAATTAGTACTTTCATTGGTTAAGGACATCCTAAATCTTGGCGAAGAGAGTTTATGGTGCTAGGATTCAGGCCTTATGTTGGCCCTTTTTACCTGGCAGGATGCACCAAGGGTCCTTGGCTGCTACTTAGTCAGTATGCAGGTGCAAAAGTTCCCTTTAAGAGACAAACTCATTTCTTTAAAAGACAAACTGCTCTTTTTCTGGCTGCTTTTCTGAAGTGGCAGGCTGGTCCTTGCCTCTTCTTTCTCTCTGTATTTGTCTTTCTCTTCCCTCCCCCACTCCTTGTATTCAATAAAACTCCCACGTAAGCTCTGCCTGCATGGCATGTCTGTCCCTCACCCTCCGTGGGCTCTCCACCCACCACAAGGCTTCTTTGCCCTCCAAAGTCCCTCTCCTTTTACATCATATGCATTTCTTAAATTTGCATAACCACAGAATCTATTTTTTTTCATAAAATCTCTGTAACGTTCGTTTTGCATAAACTGTTGTTGCGGAATGCATTTCTACAGTTCCAAAAAAAAAAAAAAAAGTGCAATGCTGCACATCTATACTCAACTGCAATGTTTGGTTGTGGGACTGGGCTGACACTGTAGCTCAGGACAAAAAAAAGACCTCTTTCTAAACCCTTAAAGTCCCTTGTCATATCGCTGTGATTTCTGCTGTCCAGCAGTGACATTTTTAACCTACTCAGATTCAGGAACAAACTGAAGATGCATTTTAAGGAAACATGATTATTTCTCTGTTACCCACTTCTCTAATTTTAGAAGTATTTCCCTTACAATATTATACACAGTGTCCTCCACACTTCCAGGGATCTCCATCCCGTTCAGATCACCTTCTTAGCAGGAGGTGTACCTTTTACTTTTCAGGGGCCTCTGCCTCATACTGGTCCCTAGGCTCTTTTGTTAGAATACTGGAATAAACAAAAGTGGGACTGGTTCTTAAGATAAAGAACTAACCTGCCTGCCGAGGCAAGCTCATTTAAAAATGCAAATGCTCTCCTGAAAGTATAAACAGTTGAGCTATGTTTTCCAACAGCCCCCCACAGAGCTAACGTGTAGGCAAAGAGCCAGGCTCTTTGATGCTGGACTAATTTGATAGGATTAAAGGGGAAAAGGAGAAGGAAGGAAGCTGAGGGTATGGACCAGCTTGAAGCTGAAAGACAGGGTTAGAGCTTACACAAAGGAAATGAAACACACTGAAAACTGGTCAAGGTCCAGAACTGCAGGATCAGACGCTTGGGTGGGTGGGTAGAAAAACTTGCCTCAACAACAAATCACCTTTGAAGCTCATCAGGAATCCCTCTACCACAGTGGTTCTCAACGTGTGCGTCCTGACCCCTTTGGGGGTTGCATATCAGAAAGGGGGGTTGCATATCAGATTCCTGCATATCAGATACTTACATTACAACTCACAACACTGGCAAAGTTATAGTTATAAAATGGAAATGAAATCATTTTATGGTAGGTGGTCCCCACAACATGAGGCACTGTATTAAAGGGTCACAGCATTTGGAAGTTTGAGAACCAATGTTCTGGTTTGTCAGGGAACAAGTTTTTTTTTTTTTTTTTTTTTTTGGTTTTTCGAGACAGGGTTTCTCTGTGGCTTTGGAGCCTGTCCTGGAACTAGCTCTTGTAGACTAGGCTGGTCTCGAACTCACAGAGATCCGCCTGCCTCTGCCTCCGGAGTGCTGGGATTAAAGGTGTGGGCCACCACCGCCCGGCAGGGAACAAGTTTAAAGAAAAAGATTCTGCACTTGAAAGTGGAGAAAGCCAAGTAAGCCAGGCCATGGTGGCACACACTTTTAATCCCAGCAGAAGCAGAGGCAGGGAGATCTTTGTGAGTTCCACACCAGCCTGATCTACAGAGCTAGTTCCAGGAGAGCCAGGGCTATAAGAGAAACCCTGTCTCTGGGGGGGGGTGGGGGGGGGGGAGGGTGGGGGGGGGAAGAAAGCCAAGTAAAGTATAGAAAGTCTAGTTTATCCATTTCACCAGGGAGTGTCAAGGGCTTAGATAGTCTTCTAAACACAGAAGGAAGATGTTCTTGGAAAAAGTAGGCACAACATAACACCCCTGTGATCCCAGTTTTCAGGAGGAACAGACAGGAGGGATCGGCAGCTCAGCATCATCCTTGGTTGCTAGTGTTTGAAGTCTGCTGGGATACATGGGATATCTTGAAGAAAAGCTAATAAAATTTTTCTATATATCAAAGATCATTTGAATTTCAGTCTGTAAAGGGGGCATTTAACACTTTCCCCAAAATGCTCTGGAGTTCATGGAGTAATTTCCTCTGCATTTTGAATCAATTTAAATTTGTTTATACTCACTGAGTGTATCAATACTCTGGATAAGATGAATTGAGCTTTCGATGACCCATTTACCCTCATTAATTATACTTTATCTCTGATGAAGAGGGTAATCTTCCTGAACATCCATTCACGCTGTGTGTAGACCAATAGTTCTCTGCTTTCTTAGGGCCTACAAATGTGTAACTGAGTCAGTCTGGGCCTCTTCAGCTGTGTTAGGAATGCAAGCTGACAGTAACTGCCATTAAAACTCAGGAAAATCTAATTCTAGCTATATAAATATAGTCTTCACAGTATACCAAGCAATCAGAATCTTTTTTTTTTTGGTTTTTTTTTTTTTTTTTTTTGAGACAGGGTTTCTCTGTAGCTTTGAAGCCTATCCTGGAACTAGCTCTTGTAGACCAGGCTGGTCTTGAACTCACAGAGATCCGCCTGCCTCTGCCTCCCGAGTGCTGGGATTAAAGGCGTGCGCCACCACTGCCCGGCAAGCAATCAGAATCTTGCTATGAACTTAGCTTTCCCATCTCCCCATCGACATGTGTGTATTTTAAAAGCTAATAAAAAAAGTGGATTCTGAGCAGGAATGGTACTCCTTTATGTGTGTATTTTAAAAGCTAATAAAAAAAGTGGATTCTGAGCAGGAATGGTACTCCTTAAATAAAATTTGAGAGGCATTTTATGAAAATAAAAGAGTTATGTTGGAAGTACATAACCCGAACAGCTTATATGAAGGATTAATGCTGCGTAAGGCAGAAGGCACAATTTATAAGAGGCAACACGATTGTATACGTAAATTACTTAGAAAGTTGTATTTTGTGTGTCAGGATAAAGGTTTAGTGAGCATTCCTAACCTGAATAGAACCAAATCCCTCTGAATAGAACCCAGATTCACATTAATTGGTGAAATAATTTTCTGAGCAACTAGAGATAGCAGTAGATGCATTAAGAAAGGAAAAATAAATAAATAAATAAAAGTTAGACATGTCTTAATCCCAGAACTTTGGAAGCAGAAGTAGGAGAATTCCTATTCAGTTCAAGGCTAACCTGGTCTACCCATCAAGTTCCAGGACAGCCAGAGCTACACAGTGAGACCTTTTCTCAAAAATAAACAGAAATTAATAATAACAGCATTTTAAAAAGAGGAAATAAGAACACAGATGATCCCATGCTGAGTTCCTGATTAGACTACAATGAAGCCTAAATATACATCTGTACCCTAGGTAAAAACAGTGAGAACTCCAAATAAATATTTCCCTTGACCTGGCAAGGTAGCTCACTGTGAAAGGTGGTTGCTGCCAAGCCAGAAGTCTCAGCTTGATTACCCAGACTTCCAGGAAATAACCTGTAAGTTACTCTCTAATGTCCACACAGAGCTTTGATATAGGTAGGAGTGTGTGTATTTGCACACATACTCTTAACATATACACAAGAGTGGACATAAAGGAAAGAACCATACATACATTAAGTACACAAATAAATGTAATTTGAAAATAACTTTTCTCTGTATTGTATAAAATATAACTAAATCAGCCCCTGGGGCAGGAAGACTGTGAAAAACTCTTGTGTTTTCTGTGAAACACTCTTGTGTTTTCTGCTTCCTTTTCATTTGTAGTTTCCTTCAATTCTTTCCACGGTTCTTTCTAAGACTGTACCTATTCTGCTGTTTTGAAGCATTAGATTCAGGCAAGGTGATGATGCTGTCAGCTCCAAACACACACTTGCTCAAAGAAAGGGATTCCTCTGTCCAGGTCCTCACAAGATCAGGGAAACACAATTCATCCAATTCTATGTCGGTGTCGGTGTCGGTGCCTGTTTTGATGGGGCGCAATCAACACTTGTGCACTTCATGAGCAGTGAAGGAGACATAGTGGAGAGATGCTCCATGGCTCCGTTCTCTGTTTTAATCTTAATGGCTAAGTCACTGAGAAGAAGTGTCCAATTCAAGCTAAGACCATGTCTCTCTAGCTCAAGATCAGAAGGAGGATTGAGAACTGGAAACCCTGGATGAAACTAATAGGAGCAGCATGGGAAAGTGATTCTCCAAAATGTGCATGAACCTTTTATTTTATTTTATTTTATTTTATTTTTTATTCCCTCCCCCCCTTCTTGCCCTCTTCTTAGTTTCCCCACACACACCTTGCCTCCATTTCCCCTTAAACATACCAGGCCTCCCAGGGATAACAAGCAGACATGGCCTAGCAAAATGCAATAAAACTAGGCACAAGCCCTCATACCTAGACTGGATGATGCAACACAGTAGCAGGAAAAGGATCCCACAAAAAATCCAAGTTAAACAACACCCGTGTGTATACAGACGTCCTACTGCAGAACCATGTAGGCTCTGTGATTGCCCTTCAGTTTCTGTGAGCCCCTATGAGACCTGCTTAGTTGATACTGTGGGCCAAGTTCTCCTAGTGTCCTTGATCCATTTGACTCCTATCATTCTTCCTCTCCCTCTTCTGCATGGTTCCCATGCTCCACTTAATGTTTGGCCGTAGGTCTCTGCATATGCTCCTAGCAACTTCTGGAGGAAACCTCTCTGATGATGACTAGGTTACCAATGATATCAGTATGTGCATGAACCTTTAACTCCAGGTTTGGATCTGATGGTCAAGAGCACAGAGCAGAGTCTTTGATGACAGAACCATAACACAGAGTCAATGTTAGCACTCCAAAGGCATTTAGCAATGGAAGCTATTAGATATTGAGACTGTAGGTAGACAATGTGAGTATAATGTGAGAGAACCTGACCAAATTCATAAAATAGCAAATCAACTTTCACTGTAGGAGTTAAGAAGATTATATAAATTAAAAGGAAAGTACAAAGGAAGATGTATAATTCAAATGAGAAACAAAGGGATGCTGGAAGAGAATCATTCACATCACAGCAGGACTTAGATCAAGGAACATTGTCCGAGGTGGGGAGAGAGGAGACTCACATAATAATGAATAGGTAAATTCACCAAGAGGACCTGGAAACATGTATATAATTTAACAACAGAAATTCAAAATAAATAAAAAATAACTGCTAGAGCTTAAAAAATAGGTAAATCTACAATTACATCTGTGAAGTCTCCAATATTTGCCTCTTAGTAATTGATAAAGCAAGATGACACTGAGAGAGTCAGGTGGTGCTACGTGCCTTTAATCCCAGCGCTCGGAAGGCAGAGGCAGGTGGATCTCTGTGGGTGTGAGGCCAGAATGGTCTACAGAGCAAGCTCCAGGATAGCAAGGTTTATAGAGAGAGACTGATAAACCAGTCTGTCTCCATCTTATGCTTGAAAGACATCTTATAGAAAAGATAAATTAGATTCATTTCTATTTATGGTTAAATCTGTTTCTTATGGATTGGGCTATACCCTACCTGTAACCTTAACCACAAATCGCTCCGTACTGCTTGTTACAGAAAATGGTAACCATGGTTTTATTTCAAGAGGATTATAGGACCATCTTGCTGTGACCACCTTGGAACCAGGCCTTTGTTTCAGGAGACTGTTGTCACTAGCTTGTTATGCTTACACTCTGCTTCTGTAGTACCACTTATTCAAGAGCCAGATCCTCCATTGGGAAACCCCTACTCCTCAGCTATAAATGCTTTATCTTCCCCACATCCAGGGCTGAGCTCTCAAACTTTGCCTTAGGGGCGACAGCCATGCTTGTGACTAAAGCTTGTTTTAGTTAATATGGCAATGATTTGGGTTTGTGGTCTTTCTCTTTGCATCCATGGGATTAACGAGACTGAATCAAATCAGAAAGAAAAGCAAAAAGGATAATGCAGAGAAAGCGAGAACATGAAAGAAACAGACATCACCATATCCAGCCAAGAAACTTCAATAACATCCATAGGACACTCCATTCCCTAGTGAAAGAAGCTCATTCTGGCGCCTAATGAATGCTCAGCAAGAAAACTAGATCCTAAACTGGAAATAAAATCCTATAACAAATGTACAAGAGTTGATTCATATGAGATACCTCCTCACATAATAACATAATATAACTAGAAATCAGCCCAATTGTGGACAACTTTATCACCACAACACCCTTTTTTATCCGAAGCTCAGGGAATATCTCAGGAGACAGTGGACAAGAAAGGGCCAGAGGAAGGCCAGTTGTGCTGGGAAACATTATCTTCTGAATATGCCGTAGCCATATACTTAGGAACCCAAAGCAACTGCTGTCACCTGTACATTATGAGGACCTTGAACATTCCAGCATAAACGATGGAGGCACACATGAGATCTCACCCCTAACTGAGCAACTATTGACAATTAATGGCTGCTGGACACTCGGGAGTTGTTTCTTCAAGGGTATAGCCACTAGTAAGCTGTCAATCTTGAGTAAGTAAGCCCTCACCCATACACATGTAAGCAACCCTAATGAAACTCAGCTATTTCAGATAAGTTCATGAAAGTATGAGCCAAAGAAGAAGGACTCCAGATGGAGTGGGGATCATAGAGGGATACACTCTGTGTGTGTGTGTGTGTGTGTGTGTGTGTGTGTGTGTAAGAGAGAGAGAGAATGTGATAAAAATATGTTATATGTGTATATGCAATAGTCAAAGAATAAATTAAAATTTATTAAAAGCATAAAACAAATATGCGTAGGTCTATGATGTGACATTTCAGGGAAGAAGTTTCTGGATCAGAATATGACTCTCTTTGCTGTTTTTTCCTTTTCCTTCTTTTCCTTAGTGAGTGGGTGTGTTTATCTTCTGTACCAACCTATTTGATAGTGTTAGTAGCATGAAATGTCTTGGTAGACTCAAGATTAATCCCTTGGTCTGATTGTTATCATTGTGATTTTTAGTGTCTATTCCTGCAAAAATAACCCAGCCTGTCCTCCCTGACACCTCAAAACAGCTAAGAAATACAGAATTAGGAGCCTATCTGCTCGGTGGGCTATCTCTCAGAATCTCAAATAGGCTGTTTGGAAAACTATAGGTTAGGCTTAATCAATTTGCTTCTCAAGAGTATATTCTTTAAATGCTGTATTGCAATCATTATTCTGATTTCTATATATAAAAATTAGACTTCTGTATATAATTAGAGTAAGCACAAGGTGAAATTACCAATGTTTATTATTCCTTCAAAAGAATTGCTTTTCTCTATTCTGTGATATTCAGAATATGACTAAGCTGCTCAAGCCAAGACACCAAGAAGTGAGTTCTCTTAAGTGTAAGTATACATATAGGTATAGAGATGATGGAAGAGATACAAAATTTAACTATCTCATGGTCCAGCAATACGGATTGCCCAAGATAGACTGGGTGAAAGTGCTTGCCACTGTACAAACCTGGCAATCTGAGTTCGGTCCCCAGAACCTACACAACAGTGAAGAGAAACAACTACACAGAATTGTCCCCTGAATTCCACATGTACACGGTGACATGCATCTAACCCCAGTTAGATGCATCTAACCCAATGCTAACAAATAAAATTTTAGAAACCGTAAAAATTAAAAAAAAATCTTCCCCAGAAAATTACAATTCTTTCATCCAGCAAATTCACTGTGGAAATTGTTTTAATATGCCAGCCAGAGTGTAAAGAAAGATGAACAGTTTGATCTCACCAAAGACACAGGTAGGAAGGAAAGAGGAGCATAGAATGAGTAAGGTAAGAAATAAGAATAAGCAATACGCAAAATGCCGTGGGTGTGCCTGCAAGGGGGCACCTACCACTGGTGGGGGCAGAAGAAAAGCTTCATTCGATAACAATAGAACCCCTCAGACTTTAGGATATAGGCTTCACGGGGAAGCATGATAGCGTGTGCAAGTGAGAAGAGTAGACGAAACAGATTTCTCTGGAAACACTTTTCTCAGAACTGGTGAGGCAGTTTGCCTGGCGGGGAACTGAGCCACAAAAGTGGCTCTGAGAGTGCTGTGAGAACCAGGCACAATCATTGCCCGCATCTCTGAATCATCAGAGTGGGAAGAGCAGCTCCTCTGCCCTGTACATAAACAACCTTTGTCTGGGCGAGGGGAAGGGTGGCCTGGGCCAGACTGAACTGCTCTGCTGTGGCTTGCGTTGCAGAAGATGAGGCAGGTGTTACAGCAGGGACAAAATGTAAAATTCATTTTATATTCTTCTTGAAAACATGCGGGCAGCTAAGCAAAACTAGAGCGTATTCAAGTAGGGTCACCCCAGGTAAACGACAACTCCTTGGGAATGAGGCTGGCGAAGGGAAATATTTCAACAAATGGTGCTGGAATTCTGGACATTCATATTGAAAATGAAAATTAAAGGGCCCTTGACCATTGCCTTATTCCAAATTCCAAAGTGCATTCATTTACCTATAACTCAACTGCTAAAAGTATTTACAAATTTTAGGGGGAAATGGAAGACTCATGTTGCTTGATAAACACAGAAAACAACAAATTAAAAAGTTAAGCAAAAAGTTAAGCTTAATATCTGAATTCATGTGGATGAAATTTGAGAATTAAAAGATGCGGGTGAGTCTTTTCCTGTGGAAAGGTAGAGGTTGAGTTGAAGAGAATGTGAGACTATTTTGGGAGTGTAGCTGGGATTTATTTTTGATAAGGCTTTGCTTACACAGAGGCACACACATTTTCTGTATATAACTTTACCAGAAATCAGAAAAAATAATGAGTTCCACTTAACTTTAAGCACCCCAAAGTATCTGGTAGGCACTGTGCTGTTATTCATAGTTACTTTGAAACGCACTAAACACTGACCTAAATTCATGGATGGAAGAGTGGCTAAATGAATTGGCACAAACCACTTTTGCAGTAATGTTAATTAGTGAATTTAGATGGGAGAGACAGAAAATATGCTGGCTTTTTTCAATTTTGCTCTATGTTGAAATTTTACATAATTAACATGTAGACAAATTCATTTTTGATAGTTTTCTTGTACATCCTTTACATGTAAAACAAATGTTTAGACTCATTTGTTTTTTAGGCAGACAGCCCTAAAGTGACATCCACCCATTTACCCTCCCTTCCATTAGAACCAAATGAAGTCACAGGGTAGATAGATGTTGTCATAACTAGTTAATAAGGGTCTTCTTCTGACACTCCCTACTCTAGTACACTGCTTCAGGGTTTAGGGCTGATAATTAGCAAAGCACAAGTCCCTACTGGGAATGGGAGTTGTGAGTAGGACCACAATCAGGTCATTAGGGGCAGACAGTTAATGCTGAAGGTTCTAACTGTGGGAACACACCTCTATTAAATGACTGACATGTTCAAGCTAAAACAAACAAACAAACAAAAAAAAACCAAAAAAACAAAACAAAACAAAACAAAACAAAACAAAACAAAACAAAAAAAAACTTTCCAAATGCTTTGGAACAAAACCAGTCAGCTAAATTCTCCCTTTAGCTGCTAGTATTATCTATACATTGTTCTGTTTATGACCCCAATAATATTTGCACAGATGACTGATTAGGAAATTTAAAAGTATAATTACTGTATTTCTCCATTCCCTCTTGTTTCCTCATACACAGTGTCATGTATCTTGGGAACACTGTCAACCACCCAGTTGAACAATCCTGAAAACGGAGGGTAATTTCCGATTACCCAATTTCTTTAGGCCTTCAGCCATCATCAAGTCTGATTAATTCTGAATGTTCCAGAACACAATCCTCTTTTCCTTTTAATGTTGCTGTCTTTCCCTAAAGTTATCATCTTTGCCGTGGGTTACTCCCCAAGCGTCTTTGCCATATTCACTTTCCTCATTCCCACTCTTCCCTATATAAAAGCTAGGTAATTTTTCTCAAAATACATCTGTACTGTGTAGTTTGTTTGAAATCTTTCATTACCCCCGCCCCGTGCTTTGCTATACTTTCCACTGTATAAATTCTAAGACTGCTGGACAGGCTACTTTGTCTCTCCAGATGTTCCACTCCACCTGTGTGTCTCTGAAAAGACCACATACCTGGCGAGTTTTACATGACCCACCCTCTCTGGAATGCTCTTCCCCCAGCTTCTAACTCTCTTTCTGGTTTGGGAGTTGTTCAGATATAAACTATCACGTGTCTAGAAGATTTGCCTGGCCACAACAGATAAGCTGCTCTCTGTGTTTCAGTGTCTTCTCTAGATGAACAAATGCAGGCTTTCCTTGTTGGATCCTCCAGTTTATTTTCTCAGGATCTATGTTTGAAACACCAAAAGTCTTTTGTATAAATTGAAACTTACCTTCACACTGAACCAATTCCACTTTATTTTCATACAGTCTCTTTTTAAAGAGTATGTGGTTGCTACTATGATTTGAAAATCTTAATATTATTTCTTAATTTCTAGGAGATATTTGTATTTCTTTTTCATAGAAGATCATAAGAATAAAATGCTCTTATGTGATATTTTTGTTGCTCTGTTTAACAAGAGACCTTATATCCATGAAAAGTTCGAAGCACTACTACACAATTATGACAGATATGTTAAAAATAAATTAAGTAATAAAAATAAAAACATTTCATTTTTGGACTAACTTGAATAGTTTTTTGCTGGTTGGGTTGTTTTTGTTTTGGTATTTGTAGTTAGAATGAGACACTTAGAAATGAAAGGATTTTTTGAAAGAGGATCCACCCAGACACAACACTGACAGAGATGGAGGATGAGCTCACCAGGCACCATAGCCTACTGAGATTTTATCTACAGTTGAAAGCTGACAGTTGTTTTCCTGCCACCACACCAGTGGACGTTAATGCCCCTAAACCTGCCCGGCTCTCCCCAGAGGACAGAGTACTCCTCAAACAGTTAACTCCTATGTCTCTTGAGCCTCGATGGACAGGACCTCATACGACCCCTGCCTTCTCATCTCCCCCAAGGAACAGATGCCTGCCTTCTCCGGGATGACAGTTCATGGGATGCCTTTCCAGCCACACCGCTCGCTAAATGTGAACACCTGGCTCCCCCCTTCCCCATGCCACCCAGTGCCCACAGGAAGTAGCCAGATTTGAGTCTACACCCTTTGTTCCCAAAGATTTGGGATATTATGGGATAAAACAAAAGAAAATAGGACATGCAGTTAGGAGGGGTCATGTTGGGGAGGATGGGAAGGGGAGATACCATATGTTTCACTATATATTTCTTTGAAACTCCTAAGAATAAAATAAAATAAAAAGGGCCCAGAAAGGGAGATAGCGCAGTGGGCTCAGCCAGACACTACTAGATGCTTTCCCATGGTCCCAGGGTGAATTTCCAACATCCACATTGTAATGTTAAATGCTGCAGTTCCCTGAGGTACAGCAGCTGGCCACTTCAGGTGGTTTAGCTTAGCTGCGGGTGGCAGACCCTGTGGGCCACAGCTGGATCCCAGGACCCGAGGCCTCCGTGGGTCCCAGGCAGGTGGGAGGCGGCAGGTAAGAGACCTTGGAGGGTCAGCTGGTCCCATGAGTTGCTGCAGCGGGTGAGAGACAGAAATGGATAGACAAGCCATGCAGAGAGAGGGTTTGGGTATAGTTTATACAGTGGTTATGGAGGGGAAAGGGAAAGGGGGAAGGGGAGAAGGGGAAAGAGCAGAGAGAGGCAGAAAGACTGAGAGAGAGAAAGAGAAATGGCAGTGGAGGGAGAGGAGAAGCTACCTCAGAGAGAGAGAGAGAGAGAGAGAGAGAGAGAGAGAGAGAGAGAGAGAGAGAGAGAGAGAGAGAGAGAGAGAGAGAGAGAGAGAGAGAGCGCCAGCTCAGGCTAGAAGTGGAAGGAAGATCTGTTTGCCTCAGCAGACCGGGGAAGAAGCGGGAGAGGCTTGTCTCTTAAAGGGACAGGACAGACCATTACATTCCCATCTCGTTTTTATAATAAAAAAGCTGGAGGTTAGGCACAACAGGAACTGGGATGGCAGATTCTCAAGACTGCTTACTGATTATTTGTGGGTGACATCTTGGTGGAAACCTGAGAAAGCTGGGTGCTGGTCACATCTTGAGGTAGCTGGTTTCTTTGCTCTTGTCTGGTGTTTGTGGTATGGGGATATCTGGTGTCTCTTACACCTGTTTAAGGTATTGGCAGAACAGAGGACAAAGTTAAGTTTAGGGGAAAAAAATTAGGACCAGGGAATTGAGAAAGGTGTATCTAACCTGTTTAAGGTGGATCCTTTAATTCAGCTGCTTGGAACTCACAAGAATTTTTTTGGTGTTTGAAAACATAAGTTTTAAACAGCACCAGAATGATGGTGACAGATATTTTTTCATAGTATAAAGTACCTTTAAGACTATGAAAGGCGGTGTGAGAGAGAATATATTAATGAAATTTGTTTGATGAGGCTGTCCTTTTAAATGACAAAACCTCTCAGCTGTCAAAAAGCATCAGAGATTTTTGAGAAGAATAAAATTTATTTTCCAAATCTTTGAGCAGTTGAGGACTGTTAATCGGGTATAGATAACTTATAGAATCTGCCTGGAGAGTTGTGTCCAAGCTTCACTGTACTGACTCTCAATTTATCAGGTAAGATTTGCACTTGTAAAAGACAGAACTCCAAAAGCTACAGAGAAACCCTGTCTCGAGAAAAAAAAAGACAGAAAGAAGAAAAAACTGCTTGCAATAGAAGGTTAATGGCAGAACTGATAATAGTCGAGAATAGCTTAATATATTTTAAAATAGGATTGGATTACATATACAGTATTTTTTGTAAGAGGCTTAAAAATACATACCAATTTAAAACATGAGACTTATTGGTTTGTAGTCTGAAAAGAGATACAATGAACAGACAATTATAACATTTAACAGTAAACATAGGTGTACATAAGTTACATGTATGCGCGTGCGCGCGCACACACACATACACACACACACACACACACACACACACACACACACACACTGAACAGGAATTGGGTGAAGTGGATGCTTTTGGTGGGCCCTACCAAAGGCATGCCAATGCACAAAACACACATGTAACAGAGTCAGCACCAGGGGACCAGACAGGGAATAACTCAGTAAATATGGCAGAACTTGGTCACCTGATCTGGCCCTCAGTTAAGATGGCAGTGAAGTCACCTGACCTCAGTCAAAATAGCAGTGGTCACATGTTGTATGGAGAAGCCACTTTTTTTTTTGAGCCGGGGGAGTTTTAAATATAATAATAAGAGAGACCTAAATGCATGATCTGCCATATTGCCAAGCCTCAATGCCACAAGCTGCGGCAGGGAGCAAAGGCTGGAATTGAAAACAGCTGTCTCATGGATCTGACTAATCTTGTCGGTTTCCATGGGACCAATGGCAGCAGTGGCAGGAATAGTATAGAAGGAATGAGAGCAAGAGGAAAAGAGCATTTTCAGACAGGTGGGGAAGGGGCTGCCCAGCGAAAGGAAAAGCAGAGCCATGGGACACCGGCAGAGCATTTGCAGTTGGGTGGCTGATAGTTTGAGGGTTTTTAGTTCATAGTTGAAAATGTGAAAACCAGCGGAAACAGCGACACCACAAGGCTTGTAGAAGAACACCTTTTCTCTACAGATGGGGCATGAATGAAGCTGACTGGTCATGGTCCAGGCAACTCGAAAGCCAGAGAGGCTGGAGGCCTGTCTGAGCAGTCTTTCACACCAGGGACCACTTATGAGTGGTCCAAAAGAAAAGAAAAAGAAAAGAGAAAGAAAAATCTGAGAGACCCCGATCCCAAAGCAAACGCATTGCTCAGCGTGTGCTGTGCTAGTGCAGGAGGACCACCCTGGGTTGTCCAACCACATTTATAGCTATGGGAAGCAACCAGAGATGAATGTCAGTGAAGGGCTCAACCATAGCCATGAAGACTGTGGTTGGGGCAATCCCTACCCCCTTTTTTAGGAACACTATAGCATTGCTGGGAGCTCAATGGTCAATTCTTCAGGTTAAGAGAAACGGTTAAGCTGACTGGAAGGGGAAAACTCACCACCAAAGATGCTGGTGAGCATAGAGGTTGGTGCTCAGGCAGAGATGTTGTAAAGAAGCACAGTTCCTGAGCCTAGGGTTCCATGTGTCCTCAACTGGGCTGCGGATGGGCAGGAGGGAATGTGGAGAGAGCCTGGCCTAGTCACAAAGCATTAAATATTATGATTTAGATAAAATGGTGCAGGTCCTCAAGGGGTGGCAGAGGGCCACAAGGAGCCACAGTGGGTGAGAGACAGATATGGATAGGCACACCATGCAGAGAAACTGGGTATTTATTTAGTGGGTTATGGAGGAAAAAGGAAAGGGGAAAGAGGGAGAGAGAGAAACAGAGACTGAGGTAAAGTAGGGGAGAGGAGAAGAGCCATGGCAGTAGCCGCCTCTTCCAAAGAGATATAGGGCAGAGAGAGCAAAGAGTGCAGGCTGAAAGTGGAAGGAAGATCCACTTGCCTCGGTGGAAGGGGAGGAGTGTGTGGGGCTTGCCTCTTCAAGGGACAGGACAGACCATTACACACATTGATGCTCACAGCCGTCTATAACTCCAACACAAGGGGATCCTTGGCCCAATCTGGCCTCCATGTGCACTAGTCATGCATATGATGTACTTGCAAACATATATGTGAGACACTAATGCACATAAAATGAAATATTTATTAAAGAACTAAAAATTAATTTAAAAATCCTTGTAGTGCTTTAGCTTCACAGTTTAATTCCATGGAAAGAAGAAGGACTTCAGGGAGAACTTTAGAGTCTTCATGGAGTCATACAGACAGCAGATGAATAGCTCTGTTCAGTCCTGGGGAGTCAACACTTCTTCCAGCTTCCTACTTCCTCTTGACACCACCCTTTCCAAATAGACTTAGATGTTTCCTTAGATGACTAACATCCAGCTTCTAAACGGCTGTCCAAGGAGTGGTTAGTCCACTCATGCTCTATCTAACTCACCCTTGCCCTCCTTCCAGACTATAATCTCATTAAATGAGGGGTTTCTTTTTATTGGCAGTTAAAGAACTATATAACAAGCTACATAGTAGCATTAAACGACAATAGAAGAAACAGAGTTGTTAAGCAAAGGTAGTATGACTCCAGATAGATAATCAGGAAGTTGTGCTGAGAGCTGTAAAATATGTGATGAAGCCCATATGTAAAACATGGGCCTGTAAAACATGCCCAGAAGCCCACATGCATGTAAAACACATGCAGAAGCCCACATGTGCTGCCAGGCCTTCTTCTCACAGGTCTCTTGAAGTTCCTGAGGCAGCATAAGACCACAGCCCTGGAACCCTTGGCAATAAGCTGAAGACTTGATGGTAATAAAGTTGCGTTCCCAGGTACTCCTGCTGGACACTGTGGAGCACAATCAATTTAACGATGTATATAAACAGTTGGAGGGTTTAATGTTTTTATAGATTTACAACGTCAAACTGAAGTCAATTTTCAACAGGGATGTAAGAACCTTAAAGTCTAAATGGATCCATATTCAGTCTACTAGATTTAAATCTAGTTTTATAAGAATGTGGGTTTGTAAATAAGCAGATAAAAATACTTAAAATCCTTTCTGTTTTCATTGATCTTCAAGTAAGCTGTTTTCTAAGGACAGAACTTGTGTTAGGAGTGGGTTTTTTGGTTTTGTTTTCATAGAGAAAAAGGGATGTGTTTGAGCCGAAGAGATGACTCTGCAGTTAAGAGCACTGGCTGCTCTGCTAGAGCCCCCAGGTTCAATCCCCAGCACCCATGCTGTGGTTCACAAACATCCATAATTGCAGTTCCAGGGATCAGTTGTCCTCTTCTGGCTTCTGTGGGCACCAAGCTTACACATGAAACACAGACAAATATGCAGGAAGAACACTGATACACATACAATTAAACTTAAAAAAATAAACCAGAATGAAACAAAAGAGGGAAAACAAAGAAAGGGATGTGGGGAGGTAGAAACTTCTAGTGGAAATGTCCATTTTTAGTTTCAACTTTCTAGACAAACAGGGTGCCCGAGAGAGCTTTGGGGAGGTGGATACACAGTTCCCCGCTGCTCCAAAGGTGGCTTCGTGGATCCATCAGACAGTTCTGGTCTTGGTGGGCACTGCACTTACATGTACACCCCTCCACATACACAGATAACTAAAACCTAAATAAAGAAACAGCATAGAGCATACTTTAGGAATGAAAGAAAAGCAATTCACATGATCTCTTAGACTCTATCAAGATACATATAAAGGGAATTATAAACATTATTTGGAAAGTAATTCAAATCTTTTTGTTACAATAATCTGACTGTTGGGACACAATTTCTCATTGTGCACTCATACATTGATGGATATTTACTAAACAAGTTATACATTTTCAGAACATCATTTGTTTATTAAAAGTTAAAGAGCAATAAATGAAACAACACAAGATTAAAGAAATACACCAAATTTGGGGATTGATTATACACACAAGGAAGGTAAGATGACCAACACATCAGGCCAATTAAATTTTAAGTAATTCTGTTTTCTCTTCTACCCCATTGTCTTTGTTTCATGGCCTACAGGTGTCATGCATAATGCATTTCCAATTACCTTTTAAATTGGAGCAGATGGAATTGAAGGGTAGAACAATGACCATTGTCCCTTACCCGTACTGGCTTTAGGTTTTATTGTATAGTGTTATATCCCTTGTCTCCTGCACGCCTATGCCAAATGTTGCTGCCTTTTGAATTAAAATAGGTTTTTAAAAATCACCTCAAGGAAACCCCCTAAAGTATTTTTGTAACTTCCTGTATCCTGAATGCAATTTTATTTCGGAAATGCTAGGGAAGGAAGAATCTTAGTTCCCTCCTGTCCTGGCCCAGATAAACTCACACCTTATTCAATCCAATAAAATAACCTCAAGAAATTGTAAGCATGTAAAATCGTGATTGGACAAAAGTTAGCTAGAGACAGCCAGCCAGGTCACTTTCAGTAAACTTGAACCTTTCCCATAGACTTGTCTTTTTGTAGATCAATGAGAAACATGGAAAGTCTATATTATATAGGATCATATCTACAGTTATTATCTTCTGGAAATTGAGAAGTTTCCACAATAGATTACATAAAGCAATAGTATTCCACTGTTAAAATATCTGTACTCATGCAAAGCCTTGGCCCAAGAGTGAAGTAAAATGACCTTCCTTATGATGAGGCAAGCCTGCTGGCAGTGCCTGAATTATTCTTCTCTCAGCATATCTGCTGGATGCTTTCTGAACATGAGAAACATGGAAAGTCTATATTATATAGGATCATATCTACAGTTATTATCTGAAGAAAGATGCATTGATGTGACAAGCTGTGGCTAGCCAAGTTGACACCATGAAGTCTGATTTCATGTGAAGTAGACCATGCTATGATAAGCCAAATGCTTTTACTGTTTGGGGATCTTGAAATGAAAAATAATGAACTGGTAGCTGGAGACAGAAATTACCCCAACATGGAAATGATTTTAAAAACAAAACCAAACAAAAACCCTTGTAGACTCAATTACATGAGAAAAAAAGGGCAAAGTGAAATTACGAGACAACAAACTAGGAGAAAATGAAATTGAGAACTATAGGGAGTAGAGTAGAGTAGGAAGAGAGAGAGAGAGAGAGAGAGAGAGAGAGAGAGAGAGAGAGAGAGAGAGAGAGAGAGAGAGACACACACACACAGAGAAAGAGAGAGAGTGGTCAGTATAGTCAAAAGGCAGAGTTTTTTTAAATGTAATTTTTCTGTAATAAAAATACAGAGGTTCCAGCAATTTTAGTAGCTGTAGTAATCATTGATGACTTGCATGCCTCTGGTATACTCATACATGACTTTACCTGAGAACGTAGTACTAATTTTCCAAAAATCCTTTGGTTTAAAGCAGGATAAAATTGAGGAAGAAAGGAGACCAGAGTGAAAACTCCAGATGTCACCAGGCTGTGCTCCTTCTGCAGCTCCAGAGGTATCTTTTCTTAGCTGCAGACGTTCCACTTGGTCTCCTCCTGTGTCTTCATATGGCCTTCTGCTTTGGATACGTTTCTAATTCCCATCTAGCTCCCTGTGATTAAAACACACTTGTCCTCCAGGCATGGTGCTCATATCTGTAGTCTTGACAACTTGGAAATGGAGGCCAAAGGATCACCCCAAGTTCCAGGCCAGCTACAGTTGCAGAGTGGGATCTTATCTCAGAAAGCAACAAACAAAGCACTCATCAAGAGGACCACTTAAAATAAAATAACACCAAAATATAGGGAGATTTTGGGAGAGGAAGAGGTGAGGGAAGGGAAAGCGGCATCAAGAGAGTGTAATGAGAGATTAAGAAGATATATACATGAAGACATCATTTTCATTGGGAGTATGATGATGTCGTATCGTGACTGTGATTTTGATTTACACTGTGGTGGTATTTAGTGATGTTGAAGTTTTTTCATACACTAGATGACTAGATAGAATTTTATTTATTTATTTATTTATTTTTGATGGACTGCTTGGAACTTGATATGTAGACCAGGCTGACATCGAACTCACGGATATTCTAGTCTCCACCTATTCCTCCAGAATGCTGGAAATAAGGATATATGCCACCACTCCTGCCTACATAGCCTGTAATTTTGCAAAATGTCTTACGTTGTGTTTTTTACAAAATGTTTATTTAGATAATTTGCCCAAATATGTTTTAAAACTCCTCTATAGGATACTAGCAAAACACATTCAATAGCATATCAAAAGATTGCATGTCATAACTAAGTGCAATTTATCCCCAAACATAATGAAATTAATTAATTAAAATATGAGAGTGAATGAAGAACCACAATTCTAAAGCATGCAATACCAAGCGTTGCTTGCTTTCTCTGCTTTTTTGACCATTTCTTTTGCTGAAGCTTCTTGGTTGGAGAGAATATAACCTACTTCTTATTTCACTGTCTGTGCTTTTAGATTTTATCCAAAAGCTCACTCTCCATACTTATATCTTAATGTTCTTTCCGTGTTTGTTTCTAGTGGTTTCATGGTCCCATGTCTTATATTTAGGTGTTGACACAAAGAACAGTTGTCTGTGAGCATATGGACTCAGTTCCGAAAGTTTCTGTCTTCAGTTGTAGTAAAGTAGCCTACGTGCTGGCTTAGACCACCATGGTGCTGTTCTGATTGTTATGCTGTGGCATGTTATGGGGTCATATATTGTGTGTCATCAGTAAACAATGGTCAGTTAACTTGTCCATTCCTATTTGGAGAGCCTTGGTTTGTTTCTCTTGGGTTATTTTCTCAATTCTCTCTAATATTCAGTTGACTGAATATTAAAAGGTGGTGGTGGTATTGTTGGTGGTATTCTGATTGTTCCAAGTCTTAGAGAAAAGAGCTTCATCCTTTTGAATTCTATGTGAGGTCAGCTCTGAGTTCGTCTTATATAGGTTTTGTTATTTGAGATATGTTCATACTGTCTCTAATGTCCTGACAGTTTTCAACCCTCATAGCATTGACTTCTATGGAATGCTTTTGTTTGATCATAAATGGGCATACAATGCTAATATTTTATTCTGCTAACACGAGTCTTATGGCTTTGGAACTCTGCATCTTGATCCATCCTTCTGTTTTTGGATAAACTCCTCTTAGCTTCTCAACAGGACACTAGTTGAGCAGTCACAGCAAAATCAAAGTTTCGTAGCTGTCAATCAGTGATATTTGTTTTTGTTGTACTCTTTCTTCTCTGGTATCCAGGCCAGTTTGGCATGACAGAATAAAATTAAAAGTTTCAACATTTTAGAATAGCTAGAGAATAATTAATGTTAGTTGGTTTTTAGGAACTTGATAAAACTCAACAGCAAAGTCCATGGATTCTGGTTCTTCTTTATAGAGGCTGGTTGTTGCTGATGTCAGCTTACTACTTTTGATTGATTTAAGTTTTCTATAAATTTATGGCTGGGTTTTGATATGTGTTCAGAAATGTACCCATTTATTCTACTTCTCCCATATTGTTGTTAATAACCTTTAAAGTTTCTGGGTTCTTTAGAGGCTCAGCTTCCTCAGCATATCAAAGAGCATATCTGTTTACCTGGGAGACTGTGTATGTATCTTCGTGCAGAACCCAGGAGCAACCAGCTCACAGATGGCTTCCCCTGTTTCTTCCTGGAATTGAGAATGCATAGCATTCATTATCCATTTATTTCAGAAGGCTTTCATCAGGCCGAATCCTTCAGGAAAGGCTGGGAAGCTACCTTCTGTGATGGTGGGTGGAAAGATGTGACTTCTGGCCTCCTTCTGGGTTTCTGAAAGATGAGAGAGATCACCTGGCTTAGACTTGGGGACTCATCCTTTCTCAGGACAAACTGCCTAGCTTCTTCTTTGGGTTTTGGAAGCATGAAAGAGGATGCTTCCCATGCTGAAAACGTTTGGGTAGGGCCATCCCACCATTCCCAGGCCTAGCACCTGAGTGTGGAGTATACAGATCCATCTAGAGTTCTGGACAGAAGGGCTGGCCTCAGCGACTTCTCAGGAATAGCTGCACTGCTAGGCTAGCACATCAGCTGTGTCACAAGAGATAGGTGGGTTTTCAAGACAGTACTGTGCATCATAGATCAGGAGACTTTGCTTTCTCCCAAAGTTTCTATTTGATTTTGAACCGCAGACTTTCTGCTTATAAATTTTGCACCAGCTAAGGAACTAAGCACGTCCTTCCAAAGAAGAGTACACAGCTGTGGAGCCTGACCTCTGACTGGGCTCACTGAATCGCTGCCTTTCCTCCAAACTTTGATTAGGTTGTCAGCCTTGAGTCACTCTGTGTTGTTCAGAGAGCTTGAATTGGTCCTCCTCACTGATTCTCAGTAGAGAGAAAAATCGAAATGGTCCAAAATATCTGCCAATAGAGATTGCACTAAATAAACAATAATAATCACAACACTGATAACCAGGGTTTAAAGGCTATGTGAGCCCCCCGCTGTCTTTCACAGCAAACACATTCCCAGTTTTCCCTTTTGAATCTTGGATTTCATTTGTACCTTTAATTTTCCTATCTTTTGAAAAAAAATAGTTTCCTATTAAGACCCAATCAATGTATAAATTTTTGTGTTCAACTTTTCTCTCATAGTACATGGATTCTTTCTCCTCTGAAAGCTTTTCAACTGGCAAGCAACTTTATTTATGGGACATGCATATTTAAGCTTGTACAGCATTTAAAAAACATCTGCAAGTCAGTAGAACCAAAAACTTGGAGATTCACACCCAATAATGTTCTTTTTTTTGATAAACAATAAAACCTGATGAAATTGTACTCCCAAGTGCAAGTTCAGGATCTATTACCTCCGAATAATATTCCATTGGCATTTGAATATTTTAAACTGAAGAGCATTGAAAAAAGAGCCGAAGCTGTGTGTGGTGTCACACACTGCACTCGATGGCAGAAAAAGGTGAATTTCTGAGTTCAAGGCTAGCCTGGTCTACAGGACTACAAGGAGAATACCTGTCTTGAAAAAGAAAAACAAAACAAAGGAAGGAAGGAATGGAGGGAGGGAGAGAGGGAGGAAGGAAGGAAAAAAAAGAAGAAAAAAAGGAAGAAAAAGATAAAAGCAGAAATGAAGGTCTTCTACTGTCCCCTGAGGCAGGCCACAGACTCATTTGCGGGACCTTTTCTGTAACTGGGACCAGGAAAGGCAGGCTCTTGTTTCCCAGGAGTGGAGGCATCAAGAGGAATCAAATAACACCTTGCTACGTTTCCTCCAGTTTGGTCACTTATCACCTCTCTTCATTCATCCATGTTAAACCATATTTACTATTCTCGTCTCTTCTTCAGCAAATCCAAACATAAAAGCATTCTACTTTATCCATTTAGTTATGTTTTCGTTTTCCTTTGAACTCTTCTATGATCAAACTATATTCAATCAATTTTATGATGTTTTCTTACTCTGCTTTGCTGCTTGTTTAACTTTCTCTTATCAGTCTCTCATTTCTGACAAGGATCATGCCAGTGACGATGGGAGAGGCAGAGCTGCTTTTCCTCCTCTACTGACTCCTGGCAGTTTGGTTGCAGTGTGGCCTCTCTGAAACGACCAAGGCAGGTGTGTCCTGGGGCAGCTCTTTTCCTAGCACCTTCTAGCTCCTGGAATTGACTCTTGCAGGGGCTTGCCGGATCTCTAATCACAGCAGAATTACTTAAGTGCTTGCTTATGACACAGCTTTGCATATACGGTTTTTCTCTGCTACGATCTCCTGGAGCCCATACCTTCTGTGTGTTGTAAATTATAGTCCCTTATTCATGGTAGGAATGACTTCAAGCAGTGAGCATATAGCAAAATCCTTGCCACAGTCTATATAGTCTTTGTTTAATTTTTTTATTAGTTCATTTGATCAATCTGAAAAAAAAAAAGCTGCTGTAGCCAACTACATTTAGAGACAACTAAGAGTTCACCGTAGACTAACCACGATGCAATTTCTAAATAGGCCTGTGTCACTGTAGAATTTAAGTTCTAGGTTTTAAAGGGGATCTATGACATCTAGTCTATCAATGCATTTCCAAACACTACATGCTTACAAAGAATCTTGATGTATTTATTTAACTTCTCTTATGGGTAGAGATATATTTTAGCATTTGTGCAAGAAGACCTGGACCACAGTGCCCTCAGTTCCACCCTTTCTGCAAAATGCTGGTAGTTATGTCAGGCTGTGGTGGTAAAATTTGGAAATGATGATGAGGTCAGTGTCGGCTTTGATACTAAATTCTGGACATTAAATATAATTTATTTTTTATGAATCAATTTATATTTATTTATTTAATTGAGATCTAATTTATTTTATTAATCTGGAAATTAAATATAAATAAAAGGAAGTCTGTTTAATACTGTTTTTGCATTTCTCTGTAGCATTCCAGCATTTGAGCATCTTTAGCTGAAGGCAGAAAATGGCTGGGATAACAAGGGAGAGAACTTTGGGTTGTAAACACTAGTTCAAGACATCGTCAGTGACATCATGGCTGCCAGCAGATGAGTTTAAAACACGTTCTTCAGATTTTTCCACATATATCAAAGGTATTAATATGTGTAGAATGACAAGAGACAAAGATTTAGAAACACAGATAAGAGCTGTGAACTTGAGGTTGCTGGTTTAATAAGGATTTCAAACTCAAGGGTTCTTCTCCTGGAGGCTCAGTCGTGAGACAAGCCACCTATGAAGTTAATCTTCTTTGGCCTCACTTATCTGCACTTTGAAAATAGAGAATTTTCAGGAACAGAATTTCATCTGAATAAAAACTCTACTGTGTGATGTTATTTTTTTCCATTTTGTTTTATTCACAAATGAAATCAAACATATTAAACTATGAACTTCAGCGTGGCTGACGGAGGCTATCTGTCAAACAGAGCTCCTACTCTGTAAACATCCTCCTCCTCCCCTTCCGGGTTTTCAGGGCCTTTTCTCTAGACTCTCTTTTTTAAAAATCTGCTTGAAAAGCTGAGGCCTGATAAGATCAGTATTATTTAGATGTGAATATCTGATAAGCCATCGAGGGTCACTTGTCACAATGTGAGTTTACCAGGGGTCAAAAGCCTTAAAGTAGAAGAAATGAATCTGTAGCTGTGGTATTCTAGGAATTAGCTGCTTCTTGAGGTAGACACTCTTTGCCCAGTTCCCTGGGCTTTAGTGTCTCAGAGGTGTAAAAAGTCTGCAGCCTCCCAGTTGCTGTAGCAAACACCTGAGTGTTAAGGAACCTTTTAAAATTGGGCCTTTGTTTTTCTGTGTCCTCTCCCAGGATGCTTTTGTTTAGGGTATGTTTACCCCAGTTTCAACTTCTAGATTAGTTTTGCTGTCATCACTTTGCCCAACAGCTGATACAGAAGGTGACTCCCCCTAGCAACCGTGGGCCAGGTAAAACCAGTTTTGTAGCTTGGAAAATTAGATTTAATGGCTTGTTTCACATCAAATGTTGGAAGCCAGGTATGGTCGCTCACAACTGAAATTCCAGCACGTGGGACGTTGAGACAGGGTTGTCTTAGATGTGAGGCTGACCTTGGTTTCACAGTGACTTCTAAGGCAGCCTGGGCTACAGTATAAAATCTCATCTCAAGACACACGCGCGCGCGCGCGCGCGCACACACACACACACACACACACACACACACACACACACACACACAAAGTGATGGAAAAAAGGAAGATCCTGGTGCTGGTAGTCTTTTTGCTTGAGTCAAAAATAACTGCTCGTTTGAAGGGTAGACTCTGACCTGGCATTCTAGTTGGACTTGTTGGGAGACGTTGGCAGAGAGTCGGCCTCCAGGAAGGTGGGCTTCTTTCAAGTCATACTAAAAAGATAAGAAGGACCATTTATTACTTAATGAAATGCTGTTTGTCCTGTGTTCTTTCTCTTTTCTAGCATGCTTTCTTAATACCTTGTTCTTCACCCGACTTCCTTACTCGTGCTCCCAAAAGCCTCCCTCCTTTCTCTCTTTCCTGTGTTTTCTGCACATTGTTGTAGACAACATGGTGTCATATTTTCTATATCATGAAGTTTAGAGGTAAGAACAGGTAGATGGAGACAGCCCGTGTCAGAGGTTAAAGCTGTAAGGGGGAGGGACTTTGACAATCAGACTCCAAATCTCCCTGTCCAGAATGGAGATTTGGAAATTCAGTGTGGTTGGGGGTGGGGAGGAGGGGGATTGTTTTCACCTTTGGGTGCTAACAGTGTGACCAAACAACAAACAAAAACACTATGTTTTCTTTAGGAAAATTAACTATAATAGTTATCTACTAGTTAAATATTTCTTTTCTGATTTTGTAAAAAGCACAAATGAAATACCCACTATGGACAAGTGCCTGTTGCACTTAAAAAGAGGTAGCTGTGATAAGAGGCATACTCTGTGAAGGCATGTTACCCTTGAGAGGTCTGGATCAGAGTCGTTTACTCTGCCAACTGAAGGGTTGAAAGGAAGCACAACAGAAGGCTGTGGGAAAACCTCAAACCTGGCAACCAGAATCTGCCACTGAAGAAATGCTTTTATTAGGGGTGAGGAAATGTGAGTACACACACACACACCCACACAGCAAGGCACACAAAGAGACAGCTCATCTACAAACTAGAGGGGGGGGGACAAAATCTGGCCTCTCTTTGAGAGCTAGAGGTTTTAAGGGTCATCCAGAGGTCCTCATTTCAAAATTTATGGTTAGTTAATTTGAACGAAGACAGGGATACCATATCGTTGGTGTAAATATGTCTGGATTAGGCCTTGAATTTAACTTGCTCATCACTGCTTGACTGGGGCACGGTGTTGGGTGAATGCTATTGACATGTGCAAAAGCCTGCTAAACCTTTAAGACCTTTGTGAGGAGGAAGAAGCCCCATGTTGTCCATTTTCTTTCAGAGTCCCTCTTTCTGCCTGCTTACCAGAGATCTAATTCCTAGTCTTGCACAAGTGTGTGTGTGTTTGTGTGTGTGTGTGCACATATACACACACTCTACCCACCACCCCTGAGGTGGGCAGACTTGAGACAATGCACTGACCCTTGTGTATGTATGCTTGCATGGGTTCCCATTTTGTGTGTGTGTGTGTGTGTGTGTGTGTGTGTGTGTGTGTGTGGTGGGATCCCTTTAGAGAATGACATAATGCCCCCTGGTGGAAGATGGAAGATGTCACAACAGTAACAGCTCTGAAAATTGACTCCTTTCAGACTTATTTGTCCTGATAAATATCTATGTGCAGAAGTCATTCCTTAGTGCTGAGTGATCTGCAGGATATCATCACTAAAATAAGACATGATTTCCACCCTAAAAATTGCAGCATTTCTGAGATGTAAGTGTAGAAACAGCCAAGAATGTGCCTTGGGCAAATTGGAGTTCTGGGAAGACTCACAGCTGGGGCAGGGTCATATAAGGAGGGCTGTGTTCCACCCAGGAGGACTACCCCTTGCTGGGCACTGGGAAAGGCTGTCTGGAGTGGATAACTCTTGCTGGTGGGATCCTAAGAAGCAGGTAGGTGCATAAAGGAAGCACAAAAGAGAAAACAACAACAAAAAGAACAAATCACTATCCACAAACAAAATAGCACCATTCTACATTGTATTGGAAGAGTTAATGATTCAACTTAAGCATTATATGTTTTGTACAACTTCTCTGGCATTTTCTGTAAAGGACTGTACTGTCCCTTTAAGAGACAAGCCCCACCCACTCCCTCCCTCTTCCATAGAGGTAAGCGGATCTTCCTTTTGCTTCCAGCCTGAGCTCTCTTTTTCTGTCTCTCTCCTGAAGAGGTAGCTTCTCTTCTTCTCTCCCCTACCCCCCTCTGTTTCTTCTTCTCTTTCTCTATGCCTTTCTTTCCCCTTCCCCCCTTCCCTCCTTTCCCTTTTCTCTCCATAACCCATTAAATAAATACCCACTTTCTCTGCATGGTGTGCCTATCCATCTGTTTTTCACTTGCCATTGCTCCTTGTGGGCCAGTCTCTCACCCACTGCCTGGGACACACAAAGGCCACGGGTGGTGGGATCAGCTGCCTCTAATGACCCGCTGTGGTCTCCCACCTGTTGCTGCCCTAAACCACCCACAGTGGCCACTGTACCCCTTGGGGAGCTGCACCATTTTACCATTACATTTTTCCCATGTGTTAATATCCTGAAAGCTTCACAGAAAAAAAAATGTCATAGGCCTTTTATAAACTCTGTAGTGTGGCAAGGGTGGGCTACCTGAGATTCTGCCACACACAATAACAAAAACACTCCCCAAATCCCCAAATGAACAAACAAAACCCCCTTAAACTCTCAGCACCCAACTGGGCAGGCAGAAAAGTCTAAAAAAGAAGAAACATAGGGATGGTTTAGTAAAGGATTAGAAAAAAGAGAGCTGTGCCATACATTGGAAAATAAATGAACAGACATCATGTATATTGATTACAAAGATGGGAGACCCAACTGGAAGGTGAAGAAGAAAAAGGGAATCCAGACTGGTTCCTGTTTGGGGCAGTGCCTCATGAATGGTGCAACTTGCACTCTGGCCCAGGGCAAGGCAGAAGGAGGCAGCCTGTGGGGTACACTATACACAATTGACATTTTAGATGATTCATCAACTGGAGAGGACTGCCTTGCAGGTTAACATGTGGAACTGTAGCTCATGGTGATGGCTGTATCCCTCCCTTACTGTCAACTTTTATTTCAAAATATTTAAGGGAAAACTTGGAAATGTTTGTTTCAAGTTGTGTACTCTTTGGATTATGTTCGTTTGTTTTCTTCAAGACAGTGTTTCTCTGTGTAGCAGCTCTGGCTGTACTGGAACTCTCTTTGTAGACCAGATTGGCCTCAAACTCCGCCTGCCTCTGCCTTCTAAAACTGGAACTAAAGGCATGTACCACCACTGCCAGGCTCTGTTCTGAATATTGAGGTGAAATATTGCCACCCTTCCCACTCCTGCCATTCAAGACATGAGTTGTCTGTCTGTCTATAGTGTTCACATGGTTCATGCCCTCTGGATATGGTAGCTATTCGTTCCTTAGCTCCAGTTGACTGCCATAATATGACAGCGCTTATGGTCAGGTTACAGTTACTTTCTTTAGCTGCCCAAAGCACAAAAGCCAACCTTCTTGTAACTACTGCAGCACATGGCTCTATGGCATTATTTCTTATTATTGATCTGTTACCTTGCTCATGTTACAAATTTAAACTCTATGATCCACATGTACATAGTGGATAACAGCACACATGCATCACTAGTGTTGGTGGTTTTAGGCCTCACTGGGGTCTGTGATCTGCCTCTTGTGGACCAGAGAGACTACAGAATAAGAAGTTGAGAATTATTGTTTCAGGAAAAGAGATTAAAACAATGAGGGAGATTGAGAACTCCCAAGGAGAATTTGTAACCTGCAGTGAACCATGAACCGAGGAGCTTGCCTCCAGGCAATTATTGAATCTAAAAGAAAGATAATTTCACAAGCATGAGTGGGGTGGGGTTGGCATTTCTTCTGAAGGCTGTAGCTTATAAAGGCATTTTTTTTCTTAACCATTTTTTTTTAGCATTTTGTTTTTGACTGAAATGCATTGTACATATTGATGAGGTTTAGTGTGATATTTCAAAATGTGTATATAACATGCCCTAGTCAAATACAGATTCCTTGTTTGTTTGTTTGTTTATTTATTTATTTATTTATTTTGAGACAGCGTTTCTCTGTGTATCCCTGGCTGTCGTGGAACTTGCTTTGTTGATCAGACTGACCTCGAACTCATAGAGATCTGCTGGTCTCTACTCCCCACCACCACCACCCAGTCAAATACAGTTTCTTTATCCACCCTCCTTTCCAACCACCCTTATCAACCTTAGGAATTGTTGCTTAGATTTTATTTATTTATTTATTTACTTTTACTTCAAAAGGGTTCACATGACCTGTGTGCCTGGTGCCTTCAGAGGCCAAAAGAGGGTGTCAGATCACTGGGAACTAGAGTTAAGCTGGTGTAAGGGCTAGGAACCAAACCTGGGTTTTCTTCAAAAGCAGCAAGACCTTTTGATTTCTGAATCATTTCTCCAGTCCCATTTACCATTACTTTACATACAGGTTTTCAACCTTTGCTTTTGAGGAAAAACATATGGCCTTTGTCTTTTGTATGGGACTAATTTGACTAAACAAAGTTCCCTTCTTTCACTGTTTTTGTGGAAAATGACAGGATTTCACTTTATTCATGACCGAATAATATTCTACTCCATGTGTGTACCAAATTTCTTTTCTGAACCTAGAGAGGAACTTAGGTTAATTTTACATGTTAGCTATTGGAGACAGTGGTGCTATAGCAGAAATGGGAATGCATGTCTTTGAAACCGTCATCTAGCTTCCGTGGTAAACGGCGGTGTATGCCGCAAAACACCCAGCTGGATCACATGGTGAGTCTATTTGCACTTTTCTGAGGAAGCACCCTAGAGGCTTTTTACATGGCTGCAATACTTTCCATCCCAACTGTGAGGAAGAATTACCCTTTCTCTTCCTTATTTTCTCTTCAAATCATTTGCTTATTAGTAATATAATTATTTGCTTCTTCCTTTGCATTTGTTTTTGAGCTCCTTATATATTCTAGACTTTTAAGCTTTTCCTTTAGTTCTTTGTCAGATGAATAGTGAGGTGAGTGTTTGCTCCCATCTGTAGTCTCCATGCTGACATTTCTGCCTTGGGTGTCATCCTCTGTGTTCATATTTTGTACTGTCTTCTTGAAGTATTTGTTTCATTTTCTTCTAGTCATTTTCATATGTCATTTCAGATCTTATATTAAACTATCTTATCCATTTTGGGCTGATTTTATATAGGTTGAGTCTGCTGGCTTATTTTATATCAACCTGACACAGTCTAGAGTCATCTAAGAGGAGGGAACCCCAGTTGAGAAAATGCCTGCTTAAGAATGGGCTGTAGGCATGTTTGTAAAGTATTTTCTTCATTAATGATTTATATGAGAGGGCTCAGCTCATAGTGTGTGGGGTCATCCCTAGGCTGGTGGCCCTGGGTTCTATAAGCAAGCAGGTTGAACAAGCCACAGGGAGCAAAGCAGTAAACGCATCCCCTTATGGCCTCTGCATTAACTCCTGCCTCCAGGTTCCTGCCATGTCTGAGTTCCTGTCCTGACTTCCTGTGATAGTAAACAGTGCTGTGGAAGTGTAAGTCAAATAAACCCTTTCCTCACCTAGTCGCTTTGGTCATGGTGTTTGGTTGCAGCAATAGTAACCCTAACCAGACAATGTGTGATGGAGGTAAAATTCCCCCACGGGTATCTAGTTTTCCCAGCACTGTTTGTTGATGAGGCTGTCCTCACTATAGTGCGTGTATTTGATGCTTTCCTTGAGAATTGGTTGGTTGTGGACACATGGGTTTATTTCTGGAATCTCTGTAAAATCCCCGGTCTAAGTATTTATCATGCACTGATGCTGCCTTGGCTACCGTGGCTTGGTCTGTGTTTTTCTCCCTAATGATTCCTTTTATTTTTCAGAGTATGTCTTGAAATCACATCCTGTGACACCTCCAGCTTTGTTTAAGATTTCTTTGGCTGTTTGGAGTTTTTCACAATTCCGTGTGAATTTAATGTTGTTTTTCTCTATTGTGTAAACAATACCCCTCTTCTTCCTGGAAAGGTTTTACAGTGTAGTCCTGGCTATCTAGAGCCCAGGCTGACCTTGAACTCACAGAGGTCCTCTTGCCTCTGATTCCTGAAGGCTGTGATCAAAGGCACCTGGCCCATTGTTTATAAAATGTTATGGAATTGCAATGTTTAATTTGGGTAGTAGAGACATTTTAGTTATGTGAGCATTTAAGAAAGGAAAAACCAAACAGACTGGTTTTATGAAGGATTTAAGGTATGTTAAGGGTGAGATCACAGAGTTGAGAGCACAAGCAACTTCAGTAGAAGCAGCCTCCAACAGACTCACGTGGGTAGGCGGGAAATAACTGAAGAACAGGAAATTTCTCTCAAGATTTATGACAGAAACTTAGAATCCTTCAGTCAGCTTTGTAGTCTTGATTTATTGCCCCTGATCATCGCCAGAAGAGAGTTAAGGATAAACTTTTCATGAGAGTTTAGTAAGGAAACATGAAGAATCTGGAACTGGCTTCATTTTTCTCTGCTGGTAATAGCTGAGCCAGTTTCTCACAAAGGAACCATTTGTGAAGCGCTGAGGATTGGCTCCGAAGTTGCCTACTCCGTAATCCACAGGACTGTGAGTGTTACCTTGTGGGATAAAGTGGACTTTGCAGACATGATTATGACCTCAAGACGGGAAGATTATCGTGGATTACCTGGGCGGGTCTGAAACGCAATCTCACATTTCCTGACAAGGTGGAGTCAAGGGAAGACTCAATAAAGAGAAGCAAAGAAGGCTTTGTGACAGAAATGAATGTTCACAGTTAGAGGCCGGAGATGCAGGCCTCAGAGTTTATAGCTGGAGGAAGGCACATAAGCCAAGGAAAGAAAGCCTTGACATTCTAGAAGCTGGGAAAGACAAGGAGGATTTTGCCTTAGCTTCAAGAGATAGGGAAGTCCGGAGCAAATGCTGGGCTCAGCTCAGCAAAACTGACTTTGAAGTTAAGAGATTTATATTTATATATGGTATTTATCAGAGTGGCTTACAGGTTGCAGTCCAGCTCTGCCAACAATAGCCATTTACTAACAGAAAGTCCAGGAATCCAGTAGTTCTTCAGTCCATGAGATTGGATGTCCCAGTATACACTAATTCTGAATAAGTCGGCTCTAATGCCAGTGAAGCAATGGACTTGCAACTCACAGGGAGGGCATGTAAACAAAGAGCAAAAACTTCCTGCTTCCATTTCCTTTATATAAGCTTTCACCAGAAGATATGGCCCAGATTAAAGGTGTATCTTCCCACTTCAAAAGATCCAGATTAAGAATGGGTCTTCCCACTTCAAACAATTTAATTAAGGAAATATTCCTCACAGGTGTCTAGAGACTTTTGTGTTTTTGTTATTTCCAATGTATTTAAGTTGACAACCAAGAATAGCCATCACAATACTTAAAACATATAACACAATTACTGTAGAGATCCATTAAAATGTTATTTAAGAATCTTTAGTTAAGGGCTGGCAAGATGGCTCAGCGGTTAGGAGCACTGATTGCTCTTCCAGAGGTCCTGAGTTCAATTCCCAGCAACCACATGGTGGCTCACAGCCATCTGTAATGAGACCTGGTGCCCCCTTCTGGTGTGCAGGTGTACATGGAAGGAATGTTGTATATATAATAAAATAAATAAATCTTTAAAAAAAAGAATCTTTATTTAAATAAAAGTATATATATATATATATATATATATATATATATATATATATATATTGGTGGCGCATGCCTTTAATCCCAGCACTTGGGAGGTAGGGGCAGTCGGATCTCTGTGAGTTCCAGACCAGACTGGTCTACAAGAGCTAGCTCCAGGACAGGCTCTAAAGCTGCAGAGAAACCCTGTCTTGAAAAACCAACAACAACAAAAAAACAAAACAAAACAAAAAAAAAACCTAAAATTGTAGCCGGGCGGTGGTGGCGCACGCCTTTAATCCCAGCACTCGGGAGGTAGGGGCAGTAGGATCTCTGTGAGTTCGAGACCAGCCTGGTCTACAAGAGCTAGCTTCAGGACAGGCTCTAAAGCTGCAGAGAAACCCTGTCTTGAACAACCAAAAAAATAAAAAATAAAATAAAAGTATATTTTGTTTTGTGTAGCTCTGACTGGCCTGGAACTTGCTCTGTAGAGCCAGTTAGCCTCAGACTCAGGTATCTGCCTGCCTCCTGCTGAGTGCTAGGCTTACTACACCTCTTTTGTTTTGTTCTGTTTCTAAGTGTGAAATAAACCCTCATTTGTGATATGAATGCATCTATTCTTTGGAGAATTTTGCTCTTAACTGTGAGCAACACGATCAGTTGTGTTGTTGATGGGACCATGACACATATTGAGAAAACCAGGAGCCCAGGACAGTGCTATGGAATAATCTTTTTGTACACTGTGAAAATGTCTGTGCCAAGGCACCTTCTGATTAGTTTAATAAAGAACTTAATGGCCAATAGCTAGGCAGAAAGAGATTGGCTGGGACTTCCGGGCAGAGAGAGAAGAAGAGGAGATTAATCTAGGTAGCAGAGGACATAGAGAGGAAGCAGGAGATGCAAGATGGAAGAGGGGTAAAAAAACTGAAGCAAAACATAGATTAATATAAATGGATTAAGTTATAAGACCTAGTGGGACAGGCATAAGCCACAGGTTGAGCTTTCATAATAATAATTCTCTGTGTCATTCTTTTATGATATTTTATGAGCTGGGGGCCAAAGAATAATCCATCTACAGAAATGGCTAAGAATTTGTCACCAATTCAAGCAGAGAAATGAATAAGCATATATTTATTTACCTTCACTGCAGTGTTCTATCTAGCTTAGTTCCTTCTGGATTTAACAATAAGGAACAACTTTGTATTTTGCCATTATTTGAGGAAGCTGTCATTGGAACGTTTTATATTTTATTTGAATTTTCCAATGATTTTAGCAAGAGCACTAGAGACTGTCAATCACAGACTCTCCATTAACTCTCTTTTTTAACGCAAGACTATTCGAATGGGCAGATTAAATTGAGTTCAGTCATCATCAGTTATATCAATAACCACATAAGATGATGAAACTTAGTGAGCTTTTAAAATACTAATGTCTCAGCATGGGGCATTCTTAATTCCACTGTCCTACACTGAATGATAAGGTTGCACGATTCGAAGATGCAGAGAGCAGCTATGTTTGTAGAAATATGTCTGCCGTGTTTTGTTCTAGAACAAAATCTATCCTGCCATCTTCACATGAACATTCATAGTTGCAAATTTAGTTCAGTTTTCAAAAGAGAAACCGCTCAAATGCATACATAGTATGGGCTGGCAATAAACATTTTACTGTGCTCTTATTTTTGCCTTACAGCTAGAATCTGTGACTTCTAGGACTATACTGACACCTAGCGGAAATCGGCTCTAAGCACTGAGGCGCTCCAGTGGTTTTTACAAGTTTCCTGATCCACTTCTCAATTTATTATTATTATTATTATTATTATTATTATTATTATTATTATTATTATTGTTATTATTATTATTTGTTTTTTCTTTTGTTCCCTGCCAACTAGGAATTTATTTGGAATAGAAGTATCTTGTCATGAAAAGCATAACACAATGTATAGAAAACAGAAAGATAAACCAATAATTCCCACTCATTAACAAACTAAGAAAGATGAAGCAAAATCTGTGTCCCTTTGATGCCCTGTCATGAAGCTCATCTTTGCTGGGAGTTCAGTAGCTGAAAGGTACTGAATAAAAATCTGAATCAAATATATTTTATTACTTGAAAACTATGTACTACCCATGATAATAAGATTACTATTGAGACAGAACGTCTCTCTCTCTCTCTCTCTCTCTCTCTCTCTCTCTCTCTCTCTCTCTCTCTGTATGTGTGTGTGCAAAATTATATATATATTGTGCGAGTGTGTGCAACATTATATATGTGTGTGTGTTTACAACAGTTTAGTAGTTTAGTGCTTTGTGCTATGTGTAAATGCTGTGTAAAAATTTGTTTCTGTATTTCAAATCTAACCTGGAGACTCAGTTACGGAAGAACTTCCTCCTTAATTTGAAAAGCTAGATATACACAAGCCGATTCTGTCTCAAATGCGTAGTTTAGAGATGAAATTGAAGCACTGTGGTTGTCAGAGACCATGAAGCGGGATCGCTAAGTGTTTTGGGAAGAGCTGTAGCCTCTATTCAGTACAGGAACATGGAAATAACTTGAGCCCGGCAATATCTATTTTGAGGTTGCCTCACAAAGCCCTGGAAGCACCAAACAGGCAGACGGTGCAGCCGCAAAGGAGGCTTCTGAAAGGAAGGCTGCCAAACCCAGGCGTTCCCATCCCGATTTGCATAAGTGCAAGAGCAGTTCCTCCTGCGATGTGGTGCTGCACCCCAGACGCTGGGAAGCAGCTGAAGCAGCAGATGACCGCTTACATTGCCAGAGCGCGTGAAGCAGCGAACATCCCCACATTACTCACTAAGTAATGAGGAGGGGACTTAGAAACGTTGTGCGTTTCAGACGGGCCTGCCAGTTAGCCCCTGGGCTCCGCTTTGTGTGCTCCACACACACAGCGGAGACTCTCGGGAGGTAATGCAAATGAATCAACAGACAGCGTGAGGTCCCAGCAGCAGCAGGCAAGGTACCGCCTATGCAACAGGGCGTGATGACAGATAATTAGCTGTGACATGCCCTCGATGGCGCTGGGATGAGAGCATTCAGTTGGAAACCAGCGTGCTACGAGCCATCGCAAACCGAGAGATCAAACTTTGGAGCATAAACTCATTATTTTGCCAGGATTTTTTTTTTAAACGTAGTTGTTGGGAAAAAAGTTTTCATGGAATTTCAGTGGAACCAAGGTTAAAATTTTATTAAATTTTCTTAGATTTTAGGCCACAGACCTTCACTTCAGATACATTTAACATAATTCCCTCTTTGAGTGTTTAAAAAAAAAATCTGTTTTGTAAAACTGGCCTTTATTTTACATGTAAGAAATGGTGGCTTAGAGAAGTCACGAACTTGCCCAGAGACAAGGTGAGGTAATAGAGGACAGTCAGGCTGGTAGGGCATGGCCTTAACTTCAGTACTCAGGAGGCAAAGGCAGATGGAACTAACTCTGAGTTCGAGGCCGGCATGATCTACTTAGCAATGGAGTTCCAGGACAGTCAGGAATAAGATATTGACATTTCTACATCATTTAAGTTTTCTTCTTCGAAGCTATATATATATATATATATATATATATATATAAACACTCTAAAGATCATTACTAAGACAACTGGTAAAATTTGTTAACTATATATTAGAAAGGGTGTATTTGATCTCTGTCATATTTCCTGCTCATTTCATTGTGTTTAATAAGAGAACGCTATTGAAAAATCCACAAAGGAGACACAATGGAAACAGAAATAAAGGGCCTGGGTATTTAGGAAACACACACACACACACACACACACACACAGAGAGAGAGAGAGAGAGAGAGAGAGAGAGAGAGAGAGAGAGAGAGAGAGAACACACATGCGAATTTCAGTATCTGTTAAATCTCACTGTAACATATTTGATGGCTCATTTTTTATTCTCACAAACATTCCAGAAATTGGAATTTTTCTAAAGAAAGATAAATATGAATTACAGGCCAGTTTTTCTTTGAAAGCTTTCAATATTTATATACCAAATTAGCCATTCATTCAATATCTGTATTCTTAGAAGCGGCCAAATGGGGCTGATTCCTAGGGCCTCCTTTGTCACAAACCGTCAGTGTCTTTGGTCCGGCAATCACCTATTGTCTGTGAAAGCACTGGATGCTGTGCCTCCCACCTTTCATTCTGTGTCCCCAGGAGCCCGGTGACTATGATGAAGAGGTGTAATTGCATGAGAAACAAGAATGCATGCTTGCCATTACTGTTTATCTGGGACTTTTAGCAGTATGGGGAGATTATTAATTACAAATGTCTCTTCCATCCTCATAGAAGCTGCTTCTTTTCTGTTCTCAACTATGACACCAGCATTTTATTTTAAACCAGAAAAGGAGCAGCAGCTGTGAGCACTGTTCATTTCAGTCCGAGCTGCTTGCTGCTCATAATCCAAATTGTGAAATGTGCTCAGAGGGGCCATCTTGTGGGAGATTTCTATTCAATTTTCAGCAGGTTTATTGACAAAATCTGGCCAAATCTGAAGGTTAGAAAAAAAAATAACAGTGTGGTTGTTCATTTGGTGACATGTCATAAGCTTCTGTTTTAAAATCTAAATAACAAAAGACGGCCAGAGTGTATCTCAAAAATGTAATTTATTTAATTGAAAAAATTGTTCTAAATTTCTGTCTGAAGGCCACAGTGAATTGTATTCTGTGTCTCTTCTGCTCTTTTCCCCATATTACATGCCTAACATTTTTTTGTACAATATAGGAAAAATTAAGAATAAACTTTTGTGTGGTTATATATTTTGAAATACCTCATTTTATTTCTACTTTGAGAATACCACTTTCATCAACAGTTTTCTCTAAATCAAAGCTGATGGAGCCCTGTAAGTTGCCTGCCAGCTTTCACATCCAAATCATACTGCCAGGAACAGAGCGTTTTCATCTTAAGAGGTGGGGTCTCTGCTTTGCCTCTTTCTTCTAAATAGCATGTTTAGACTTGAGGCTGGCCTGGGACTCACAGAGATATGCCTACCTCTGCCTCCCAAGTGCTAGCTGAGCACCGGTAGGTATAGCTAGATTTGTATTTCTTGTCTTTTTTATACATACTCAGGAAGATGAGAGCACTGATATTCCATGGCTCCATCCAACACATCTTTCACATGATTTTTTCTTCTGTTTTCCTGGTAGCTCTACTATTGTTGGAGAATTGTTCTCACTGGCAATCCATGGTGCCAAGAACACCTTGAATCAAGGACAGAGTCAGCTATTGCCCGACTGGATTAGCCGTAGAGATGCTGGAGGATCTGGAAGTTGGATAGAGAAGGACAGGAAGAGAGAAGGTGGGGCTGACAGGGACTTCCTGGATTTTTGGATCAGAAAATGTAAAGTAAGGTTAGTTGATCATGTCTCCACTGTTACTTAGATTTATCAGTTTTTAATCTCAATTTCTGACCCCCTAGTTTTTATTAATACTAACACATTAGTACAATTTAGGTAAACATTACACACTATAATAATTCTTTTTTCTTTTTGGTTTTACGAAACAGGGTTTCTCTGTGTAGCTTTGGAACCTGTCCTGGAGATTGCTCTGTAGGCCAGTCTGGACTCGAACTCATAGAGATCCCCCTGCCTCTGCCTCCCGGGTGCTGGGGTTATAGGCATGTGCTACCACTGCCTGGTTACACTATAACTCTTATTGCCAAGTCATTTACTATTTATGTTAGCATAAAGCTCCTGTTTTTAACTTTCTACACAGCTCCCACAGTGAAAGTTCCTTCCTCACACCCTAACTATTTTTTGAGAATTAATAACTATCTCACCTTTCATGAACTTAACTGAATTCCATTAACCTTTTAGGACTTAATATATAGTCTCAACAAAATAACTTTCTTGTCTCTATGCCTTTCATGTGACATACGTGACATAAAATTTAGTGTTGCTCTGTCATTTCCAAGTATTTTAACTTTTGTTTTGAGAGATATTACCTAGACTTGAGTTTTCCTTCTCTGCAGAAGTTAGGGTTAGTATTTCATAAAACCATCTAGGCTAGAAAACAAGTTCTGTAAATTTGCACTGAGCTAATATGAGAAAATCAACTGATTAATTTAAAATAGGATTTTATTTTATAGAAAATTCTAGATAATTTCTCTGTCTCATTTCCTTGAAATAAAAGTAAACATGATTATATGTGATTTTTAAAAATAATTTTTGAGACAAGGTTATTTTGTGTAGCCCTGGTTGTCCTGGAACTCTCTGTAGACTGGGCTGACCTCAAACTCACAGATCTATCTGATTCTGCCTCCCTAGTGCTGGGAATAAATGTGTATATTTGCTTATTTATGAGATATTTGGAAATAAAAATATCACAATTTTAGTAGGGCTTCATTCATGCCTTGGGAATTGTTGAAATATATTTTTGGATTATACAGAATGTATTTATAGAAATATTAATATTTTTGTTTGAAAATATTATACTTTGTGTGGTAGTGTTAGTAAATTCTGATTGTACCATCTCTTTCTTATTCCTCAATGAGGTACATAATTGCTATTTATATAAGCATTTTCCTATGCCTCATCCATGTAAGAGATTTCACCAGGAATGTAGAGGAGCTCACAAAGATTAGCTCTGTTTTCCAAAAGTAGTATTCAATGAAATGAAAATAACAGTGTAGTTGAAACTTGTTTTACTCAATTGAAATAATTGTTCTTAGGAAACATTTAGTGCAGTCTTTTAAATATATGGTCGTGTGTCTTCACCTTTAAATGATATTCTTTTTCTTTAATAGTTATTTATTTTATGAGCATGAGTGTTTTACCTATATGTATATGTTTTTTATCAAGTGGGTGCCTGGTGCCCAAGAAAATCAGAGAAGGATGTCAGATTCTACAGAACTGGTTTTAAGTGCCATGTGGGTGCTGGGAATTGACCTGTGTCCCCTGGAAGAATAACTGGTGCTTTTAACCACTGAATCATCTCTCCTGCTGGTCTAGCTTAAACTTTAAACACTTCATTTTTATTTTATTTATGTGTATATGCGTGCATCTTTGTGTATGTGTGTACATGTATGCAAGTGCAATGGGGGTCTCCAGAGTGTGAGATCCCTACAGCTGGAATTACAGGCAGTTACAAGTTGCCTGATATACATGATGGGAGCTGAAGTCCTATCTGCTGTGAAAGCAGCAAGCACCCCCCTCAGCTTGAGGTGCCAGGCTTTGTTGACTCCCCATGGGAGGCCTTGCCCTCTCTGAGGAGTGGATGGGGGAGTGGTGGGAATGATTGTACGGAGGGGGAACCGAGGTTAGTGTGTAAAATGAATAAAAAATTAAAAATAAAAATTGAATATATAAAAAATTGATTAATAAAAAAGCAGCAAATATTCTAAACCACTGAGTCATTTCTCCCACTTCCCCAACTTTATCTTTGAGACTCATCTAGTAGATAATCATTTATAAGTTAATTTTATAATCTCAGTTAACAGAGTCCCTTTATGGAGGACCTTAGCAATTCGACCTTCTCTCTTTTCAGTCACTGTGTAGGATTTGCATATGTCAGTTCTTTATTTCTGATGATCTGACTCTTCATTCTTTGAGCTGGTAAACAACCATTTGTTACATTTTAAATTGATACAAGGTAGCCTAGTTATGTTACTTGAGCTCCTGGAATAAATTACCATCCCTTGTACTCCAAGTCCCTTTACATCTTGGTCTCATGGTCTCTACAAAATCCTATACGCCTCTCTAGCAGATGTTCTAATTCCTAGGATGCTTGAGGCGCCTGAGGGGCTGCTTCACTTACTCTGGGGACCCGGCCTCTAGCTTTCCTTGTTGTGCTTGTTATATCCTCGGCAGTCATTGGCATTTGTACAAGAGTGATGCGTCCTCGCCTGTACTACAAAGGAGTTTGATGAGATACTGCTGATTCTTTCCTTCAGTATGAGAAAGTTTCAGCAGAGGAACCTAGAGAAGGCAATGTTGAAAAATACATGCATAATTTTATTTAAATACATATAAATTCCAATTTAATGATATATCCATGCCACATCTACTATATACAACTATATGTTAAGCCACAACAAATCAAAGAAACATGAGAGAAGTGTGGTTTGCTTCCTCCTTCCTTCCCTTTCTCCTTCTATCCCCCTCCCCTCTTCTCTCTGTCTCTATCTCTGTCTCTGTCTCTCTTTCTTTGAGACAGGTTCTATGTAGTTTTGTCTGTCCTGGAACTTGCTATGTAGACTAGGCTGGCCTCAACTCATAGAGATCTGCTTGCCTCTTTGAGTGCTGAGGTTAAAGACAGGCATTACTACTCCAGGCAAAAGTGGAATTTCTGGTATTATCTTAATATTGTTGAAAACTTGGTCTCAGAAATGCTGTAGGAACAAATGGCATCATAATCTTTGCAGGAAAATGGGTTGAATTGGAGATTATCATGTAAGCAATAAGGTGAACTCAGAGTCATCAAGGTCATGTTTTCTATCATATGTGGAACCTAGACTTATTTTGTTCACTTCACTGTGTATGTGTGTATGTGTGTGTGTGTGTGTGTGAGAGAGAGAGAGAGAGAGAGAGAGAGAGAGGGAGAGAGACAGAGACAGAGACAGAGCTAGAGTTAGTCTTATCTAAAAGATTGACACAATGCACAATCACCTGGAAAGTGAGTCTTAATGAGGCACTGTCTAGGTCAGATTGGCCTGTGGCTATATTTATGAAGGATTATATTGATTGCCTTAATTGATGTTGCAAGTCCCAGCCTTTCAGTGGGTGATGCCATTCCCAGATTTTGAGCCCTGGATGATGTAAGAGTCGACAAAGCTAGCTGAGCCCTGAGCATGATGCTTCTACCCCTCTTTGTGCTCGACTGTGAACTTGCTTCAGGTTTTTGCCTTGACTACCTCACAATTATTGAGTATGACCTGGGGTTGTGATCTTGTGAGCTGAAAGATGCATGTTTTTCCCATAAATTGCTTTTTGTCAGAGTATTTTATCAAGCAACAGAAATGAAACTAGGACACTGTGTGTGTGTATATGTGTGTGTGATAAATGTGTGTCTGCATATATGATGTGAGTTTGTTTGTATGTGAGTGTGGGTGTGAACAGGCCAAAGCGCATATTTAGAGGTCACAGAATATCCTCAGATTTCAGTCTTTACTGTCCACCTTGTTTGGGACAGGTCTCCCTGCTGTTCAAACTGCATTTGACAGGCTTACTTCCAGTGAGCTTTTGAGAATTTTCTTGTCTCTCTGGAGATTATGGATGAATATTTGGCTTTACATGGGTTCTGAGGATTTAAATTCAGATTCTTATACTTGTGAGTCAAATACTTTATACATATAAATATATATTATTCTATGTGGGTATCCACCATGAAAGCAGAAGGATGATGTTTGCAGAGATAAAGGAGATCAATGGGAGACTGGAGGAGGTGAGCAGAGAAGAACGGGCACTAAGAATATGAAAAAAGTGCACTGATACATGCATAGAAAGTGTCAAAATTAAACTCATTATTTTTTATGCCAACTAAATTAATTACTTATTAACTATTAAATAAACATTGGTGTGAGTGTGTGTGAGGAGTATTAGAATATATGGGTGCCTCAGTCCTTGATGAACAGCAGAAATATCTGTGATGTTCTGAAAATTAAAAGAAATAAATTTTAATGAAAAATTATTTGACTCCAAACTGGATAGCCTATAATAAATAGTTGTTTAATGAATTTTATTCAAATAAGTATCTGCAATTAAAAAAGAACAATTGATAAAACATATACTTTACCGAAACTAAATCAAGAATAATAAAGAAAGCCTAAATATACCAACAATACCGAGTCATCAATGAAAATGTCCCATACATGAAAAATCTGATCAAGATGATTTAATGAATAAATTTTGTCAAATATTTGAAGGATCAAAACCAATATTTATCCATAAACTAAAAAAAATAGAATTCATAAAAATTTCAGACTCATAACTTGAGGCCAATATTACCCTGACACTGAAATGAAAAAGAAATACATGCCTCTGACAAAGTACATGCAAAATCCTGATTGACTTCATACATGAGTCAATCAGCGCAATAAACACACTAACAATGAAATGTAAAACACCCACACAATCAGGGGCTGGAGAGATGGCTCAGTGGTTTAGAGTACTTACTGCTCTTTCAGAGGACCAGGTTCAATTTCCAGGACCCAACATGGTGGCTCACAGCTTTGTAAATAATTCCATTCCAGAAGATCGGATGCCTTCTGAGAGCTCTGGGAGTTCTTACTTGTAAGTGGTGCACAAACATATACTCAGACACACATACATATACACAAAATCAATATACTTTAAAAATCACCTGATCAGAGAGAGGTTGATTACCCTACAGCAGTGATGCTACTATTGTGCAGGTGCACACATCTTGCTTGGGAGGTTGCTGTTCTAGTTCATGTGTATCTTTTTCCCCTAGTGGCCTGCACAACACTTGCTGACATCATTAGTCAGCAGGGAAAAGGCTTACAGCTCAATTCCAGCTTGCTTCTCTCTCTATTTAAGATATGTGGTGTGTTCAGCAATAGAGTCTTATCAACTACCTGGGGTGTACACACACACACACACACACACACACACACACACACCCTGTTTGTTTGTTTATTGAGATAAGGTTTTTCTGTGTAGTCCTTTCTGTCCTGGTACTTGCTCTGTAGACTAGACAGGCCTTGAACTCAAAGATCTGCCTCTGCTTCCTGAGTGCTGGGATTAAAGGCCTGTGCCACTTTACCTGTCTTTAAACTTATATTTTTTAGTTGCCTTAAGGAGAAATAAGTTTTTTTTTATGGCATTTTCCTGTATCCTTACTTTTGTTTAACCATTACTTTACCTTCTCTCACACCCCCATTTCCATCCATGCTTCCACACCCCCAATTCCTTCTCTCTGTTTTCATATCATCTGTGTCCCACTATTCCCACTTCCTTAAGTCATCCTCCACTCAGAGGGCCTTTGTTTAGTTTCCCTACCTTTACAGCTACTCCAGTTTAAACATCTTAAGTCAGAATCCACATACTAAAGAAAACATGTGGCGCTTATCCTTCTGAGCTTTGGTTACCCTATTCAGCATAATTTTTTCTAGTTTCATTCAATTACCTGCCAAATCCACAAGAAGAAATTCATATCTGTCGCTGCAAACTTACTGTATTGTTAATTGTCACATAGCAAAACTGCCTTCACTATTTATGTTAGTACCCAAAGACACGTGCTCTTCCCAGCCCTCATCAGAGAAGCCCCTTTCCAGTGATTGGCCATGAGTACAGAAATACACACCTGCTCAAGGTGATAAGAAAAAGTAACAGTTGAGTACTGAGCCCTAAACAGGCCATTTAGAGCACTACACCCTGAAGACTTTCACCCACCGTGCGAGAGTTGGGAGAAAGAAGATGAGAATTGGAAGATAGGGAGAAATGCTGTGGAATGTCTTTTGGTCACAACAGAGACAGTGGCGTCATGACTTTACATCCAGCTGTGGCTGCCTGCAATGGGTCTGAAAAGAGTGGTCTGTGGAGCAGTAAGTCATGGATGGGAAGGCACTCACAGAGCCCTCTCCCTTCCTGTTGGTGAGATGTGTTGGTCACTGATGGATTGTGAAGGAGGGACAGCACTTGTCTACAGTTGTGTACTCACTGATGAACCTCCCTGTGGCTGCATAGATGACCCTGGTTAAACTCATTGTCCCGTGAACAAATCAAAACAAAAAAGCAAAACTGGAGACATAAATGTTTAAAAGTGACAAGGGGAGGCTACTAGGAGTGGGAGGGAGGTTTGAGAGGGTAGGGGGTTAAAACAATCACAGCATCCTTTATGCATGCATAGAATTGTTAAAGAACAGATTAAATAAAAAAATATTTGACCAGTGTGGCAGGATAGGCCTTTACTCCTAGCACTTGGGAGGCAGAGGCAGAGGCAGAGGCAGAGGCAGGGGGATTGTTGTGAGTCAGAGGCCAGCCTGATCTACACAGTGAGCTCCAGACCAGCCAGGACTACAAACTTAAAAAGACATGGTAATTTAAATAGATTGTGAAAAACAAAAACCAAACTCTCAAAAAAAAAAAATAGATAACCAAGGAAACTGACCTCAAGGTAATAGAGGTCAATGTGGTAGTTTGAAAGAATATAGCCCCCAAGGGGAGTATTACGAAGTATGACCTTGTTGGAATAGGTGTGGTCTTTTTGGAGGAAGTGTGTCACTATGGAGGCTGGCTTTAAGGTCTAATATATGCTCAAGCCACAAGTGAGAAAGACCACTTGCTGTTGCCTTTGAATCTCAGCTACTTCTCCAGCACCATGTGTGTCCGCCTGCTGCTTTGCTTCCTGCCATGACGATAATGGGCTAATCCTCTGAAAATGGAAGCCACCCCAATTTTTCCTTTCTAAGAAATTTACCTTTATAAGAGTTTCTGTATTCATAACATCTCTTCATAGCAATAGAAACTGTAACTAAGACAGAAGTTGGTACCAGTGACTGGGGTATTGCTGTGATAGGCCTGACCATGCATTTTGTTTGAAGGAATATGAACCTTGGGACTATGAGTTAGAAAAGCAGTTGATTGCTTTGAGTGGTGTTTAATGGGTCATACCCTTTGGAGCATGGAAGACAGTGCAGCTAAGAGTTAATTAAACTGTGGGGCCTGGTACAAGAGGTTTCAGGGGAGAAGAACATTAACATGTGGACTAAAGATCATAATTGTGACATTTTGTTGAAGAAGACCTTTGGAACTTGTCCAAAGAGTCTGCCTAAGGCTAAAGTGAAAAGTTTTGTATTAATTGCTGTTGGTGTACAAAAGAGGTCCACAGTAGCCCAGAATGGAGTATAACAAATGTTTATTTATCTGGAGATAAACTCACAGAAAGAGTAGCAATCTTCAGTCTTCTGTGTGCACTGGGAACTGGAACCCAATCCAGCAGCCAAGAGACCCCCACACACTTTACATCCACATTTATAGCACATGAAACTGTGCCCAAAGTGGACCGGTATCTTAAAGTTTGTTGGCTGAAGGAGTCCCCACAGCAAATTCCTTTGGCAGAAGAAATCACAAAACAGCCTAGTATAGACTCTGTCATATAGTTATTAGTGATAATTCTTGTAAGAATTTATAATGAGGAACAAATTAAACAGGATAAATTACAAAATATAAAACTTGAGGGAAAAAAGAGCAACAAGAAGTGGAATAAAGTTAAGTCCCGTGTTCAAGGAAATAAACAGATTCAAAGAAATGGAATAAAGGGCGTGAATTCAGAGCAAGATCTCACCTAGATACGTTTCCAAGTTGTGAAAAGGAATTATTATTATTATTATTATTTCTGTAACATATGAAAGCCAGCAGTTTATGAAACTGCTCAGTATCCCTAATGCCAGAGGGATGCTCAAGGGACATTAACTCACATCTGCTAAACTGCTCCTTGAGACTGGAAGTTAGCATGTGTTGGTGAGGGTGCAGACACAAAAGGTGGCTGACTACCCAGTCATCTGATTCCTGGGTATGTAGCCAAGATCTGAAATGAGGATCTCAAAGAGGTGTTTGAAAGCTTGTGCTTGCTGTAGCATTATTCATAAAAGCAGAGGCATGGGAAGCAATATAAATGCCCAATGACAGATTGTTGCCTGAATTCTAATTGTTCTTAATAATAAAAGCCCAGAGTCAGCTATAGGGGTTAATGCTGAAGATCAGAGAAGCAGCCACTAGAGAGTTCTTACCTCTTCCAATGCTCAGACAGAAGGGGCGATCCTGTCTCTACGAATCCTCAAACTGCATCCCCAGACTGCCTCCTCAGACTGAATCCTCAGACTGCTTTTGAACTCTTGTCTCCTCCCACCTTATATTCCTCTCTCCACCCAGCCATACCACTCCTGTCTCTACCTCCCTACTGCTGGGATAAAAAGCACATGACTCCTAAGTACTAGGATTAAAGGTGTGAGTTATCACTTCTGGACTTGGTGCTCTGTTTCTCTTTTAGACTGGTTCAGTTTCTCATAGCCCAGGGAGGTCTTGAACTCACAGAGATCCACCCTCCTGTCTCAGGAGCGCTGAGATTAAAGGCATACACCACTTCTGCCTGGCCTCTATGGCTAACTAGTGGTTTAGTTCTGCACTCTGATCTTCAGACAAGCTTAATTGTTAGTTTACAAACAGAATATCATTACAAAAGATGATTAGATAAAACTGTGTATGCTTACAATGAAATATTATCTAACTTTTAAAAGGAAGAAAGCCTTGTCATTTGTTAGTGGATGAATTTGAGACACACCACCTAGTGAGTTAATTTAGATTCAGAAAGAAAAGTACTGATTTCACTTATGTGTGGACTTGAAAAGAGCTCAACTCCTAAGGGCTAGGAACTGAATAGAGATGCCCAGGGGATGTGGGGAGCAGAAAACATGGAAGTGTGAAAATTCACAAATTTCTTGCAAGATGGATAAACCTTAGAGACTGAGCACGGGGCTTAGTGCCTGAGGGTAGTGACTACATTTTAGACTTTAAATATAAAAGACTGCCAAAGCAGAAAAGCTAAATGAACAGGGAGCAAGGCAACGCTTGGCGGCTACAGCCCCATGTGCAGGTTGTGCTAGTTCTTCCCTAGGTAGAGCCGAATGTGAGTCAGCCATCTCCAATGAACCAGTTTTTAAAATCTCGTTTCCACGACGATCACCTTGCATGCGTTTTTCTTCACGTAGATCACTACTTTGTAGCATTTCCAGAGACTTCTGTGTCCTGTTGAGCTCATCTTAGTTGATTCTTCATCACATAAGCTTCTCTAGCCACCTCTACAGAGCACAGCCCTTTTTCAGGCTTTTAAACAAAAGCCAAGTGTTGATTTTTTTTATGTTGCTGTACTTGCAGCTGGTTTTTGGCATTTGTTACAGTAGTAGTTTTGTGTACCATACTTCCAAATTTTGTTTTTTTTTAAACCCTATGTATTTAAATTCTGATTTTATTCAGGACAATATAAAACCTCTCACCCAACTAAACAAACAAATGCCTCAATTGTTTTTATTCCTTGGACATGAGAAAAGCATCTAACACAATATAACTGGATTTTGGGGGTAATACCCATTTTCAAATAGTTAAAAACATTTAGTCGTGGGATATATATGAGGTTAAAGACTAAGGAACTAAAAATAGCTCCAATGTTATAAACAAAAAAGCACAAAGACCCACTAAGATTCCTATAGACAGGTTAAAGGGGACTTGCTCCTTTGAGGACCAGCTTTGCCTAGACTGTCTAAACTCCAGACACCCTACTCTGTGTGTGTGTGTGTGTGTGTGTGTGGTGCAAAAGCATGCACGTGTGTAGGTGAAGTAGGTCTATTCATTTGTAAACTACATCTTGTTCAAAATCTTTATATACACCGAGGTTTCTCAACATGACCACCATTAGCCCTGTGCTTGTGTGTTGCAAACCCCAGGACGACAGTGACATTTCTACACCTCTACCTATTAGATTGTAGTCACACTTGGAGTAGCCAAAAGTGTCTCTAAACCTTGACAAAAGGCAGCTGGGGCAAAATCCAGTGGAGTCATAGCCTTAAATGCTGGGTTTAGTGCTTATGACAGTAGTTAATAGTTAATGTGTAGTGGCATTTCAATTGTATTTTAACAACTAAAGCTTAACTGAAGATCTGAGAGTAAAACAGCCCCACTGACCTAGCAGGCCAGGTAATGGTAACATACACCTTTAATCCCAGTAGCTATAAGAGTTTGCCATAGAAACTGAGCAGTGCGTGCCTTTAATCCCAGACCTAGTGAGGATTATAAAATAGGAGGAAGCAGTTCTCAGACACAGTCTCATTCTGAGATTCCTGGAGGCAAGATCACCATTTTGGATTGAGGTCGAGGTAAGAGTCTGTGGCTGACTCTTTTTTGAATCTGCAGGTTGAACCGCAATTTCTATCTCTGAGTTTTTATTAATCATGCTTCATTAATATCCGCATTAACAAAATTGCTGTTAATTAGATGTGAGAATTGAATAAGATGGGAGAATTCAAGGATGTCTCTAAGATTCTCTCTTTCAATAGTGATTATGTCTTTTATAATAAAGATGAAGTAGTGTATTGTGGGGTATATGATCACTCTGTGTGAAGATGTGTCTGCCTTCCCTCACCTGCCTAAGGCACCTTCTGATTGGTTTAATAGAGAGCTGAATGGCCAATAGCAAGGCAGGAAAGGGTAGGCAGGATTTCTAGAGAGAAAAAGTATCTTGGGGGAAGAATCTGAGAAGGGGGTTTGAGGGTCTGCCCACTGGATGGGGAGGAGGTTGTGGGACTACGGTACTGAGGAGAGGAAACAAGCCACATGGTAGAATGCAGATTAATATAAATGGATTAACTGTAGTTTCAAGAGCTAGTTGGAAATAAGCCTAAGCCAAGGCCAAGATTTTATACTTAATAGTAAGTCTCCATGTCATTGTTCAGGAAGCTGGCAGTTCAGAAAAAGATCTGTTCCATTGGTGCATCATAATTTTCAATGGCTTCCTTCAAATGTGGACTTAAAGTTGAAGTAAGACTTTAGATGGAACTTATGCCCAAAAGACTTCTGTCTCTATGTGCTGCATCCCAACAACTAGCAGATCCCTGCTTTGTGAGCTACATATCTATTTTCTCTTTTTAACATTACACTAGTAACTTATATTTAACTTAAAGTCCACTAAAACCCTCTGACTATTTGTGAAGAATTTCGTTAGTTCTTATCTTCTTCTACTTTGTATTTTCCATTTGTTTTTTACCATTATATTTCATATATTTTTCTGATTAAATTTTATCTTTTTTATAAAGCATATTCTTGGTTTTGTCAATATTTAAAAAACTAAGTATTTTCATATTTTATATCATATCTTTGCCCAACCTTATACTACATTTCTTGGTTGCTTGGTTAATAAAAATTTTGTTCTGAACACAGTAAAAATGAAAATACATAACATATTGAATACCGATGAACTGGCTAAAAACAATTATCTTATAACCAAATCATGGAATACTTATTTAGAAGGTCTCAAAAATTCTACCCTCTCCTCCAATTTTAAAAATTAAAATTAAAATGAGCAAAACAATATCACTATTTCTGAATATGCTGCTGATAATAAAGACAGGATGTATAGCAACTAAGGGCCACACAAATTTAATAGCTCTCTTCTCTCTCTCTCCCTCCTTCCACTCTCTTTGAGCTCAGGTTATCACTATGTAGCCATGCTGGTGTTACAGGCACGCACCACAGATCCTGGTGGCCCAGTCTGGGACTCTTGTGCCTCTCATTCACTTTGCTTAGAGAATAGCTGAGTTCAGTTGTGGCACTGGCATGAAATGAGCCACCGCCTCAGGAAAGGATGGTTTTTTTTTTTTTTTTTTTTTTTTTATTGTGTTTGGTTTTTTTTTTTTTCATGGTTTATTTTTTTTTTTTATATTTAAAAATTTCCATCTCCTTCCCTCCTCCTCCCCCCTCCCTCCCCTCCTCCTCCCCCTTCCCTCCCCTCCTTCTCCCCCTTCCCTCCCCTCCCCTCCACCCATACCTCCCCTCCCTCCTTCTCAAGGCCAAGGAGCCATCAGGGTTCCCCACTCTATGCTAAGACCAAGGTCCTCCCAACTCCCCCCAGGTCCAGGAAGGTGATCGATCAAACTGAGAAGGCTCCCACAGAGCCCGTCCATGCAGAAGAATCAGAGCCCAACGCCATTGTCCTTTGCTTCTCAGTCAGCCCCCGCTGTTGGCCACATTCAGAGAGACAGGTTTGGTCGCATGATCAATCAGTCCCATTCCAACTGGAGTTGGTGATCTCCCATTAGTTCTGTCCCACCGTCTCCATGAGTGAACGCACCCCTCTCGTTCCTGACTTTCTCCCTCAAGTTCTCGCTCCTTCTGCTCCTCATCAGGACCTTGGGAGCTCAGTCCAGTGCTCCAATGTGGGGCTCAGTCACCTTCCCCATCTGTCGCCAGCTGGAGGTTCCCTCACGGTCCTGACTTTCTTTTTCATGTTCTCTCTCCTTCTGCTCCTCATCAGGACCTTGGGAGCTCAGTCCGGTGCTCCAATGTGGGGCTCTGTCATTTTCTTCATCTATCGTCAGGTGGAGGTTCTATGGTGATATGCAAGAAATTCATCAGTATGGCTATAGGAACTGGCCTTTTCAGGCTCCCTCTCCTCAGCTGCCCAAGGAACTAACTGGGGGCGTCTCCCTGGAAACCTGGGAACCCCTCTAGGGTCAAGTCTCTTGACAACCCTCAGGTAGCTCCTTAAATTAAGATATATGCTTCCCTGCTCCCATATCCACCCTTCCTATATCCCAAGCACCCCATTCCTCCGAGCTCCCCCCGTTCTCCCCTTCACACTTTTCTCTCCCCATCTTCCCTTGGCCCAGTCTTGCCCAACCCTCAAGTTCCCAATTTTGCCTGGCGATCGCGTCTACTTCCAATATCCAGGAGGATTACTATATCTTTTTTTGGGAGTTCACCTTCTTATTATCTTCTCAAGGATCCCAAATTTATAGGCTCGATGTCCTTTAAATATGGCTAGAAACCGAATATGAGTGAATACATCCCATGTTCATCTTTATGGGTCTGGGTTACCTCACTGTAGTGTGAAGTGGCGGGGCTGCGTCCTGCCACCCCGCTGCCGGCTAGCTTTACACCCGAAATAATTACACAGAAACTGTATTCTTTTAAAACACTGCCTGGCCCATAGTTTCAGCCTCTTATTGGCTAATTCTCACATCTTCCTTTAACCCATATTTAGTAATCTGGGTAGCACCACGAGGTGTGGCTTACCAGGAGAGATCTTAACCTGCGTCCATCTCGGAGAGGAGCAGCATGGAGCTTCACCACGCGACTGCCTGAAGCGTCTCTCCCTAACTCTACTTCCTTGTTCCCACAATTCTGTTCTGTCTACTCCACCTACCTAATTTTCTGTTCTTAAAGGGCCAAGGCAGTTTTCTTTATTAATTAACCAATGAAAGAAACATAGACAGATAACTCTCCTCCATCATTTCCCCTTTTTCTGTTTAAACAAAAAAGAAAGGCTTCAACTTTAACATAGCAAAATTACATATAACAAAACAGTTATCAAGCAAGTATTACAGTTACAATATTTAAATCTATTTTATCTTTTATCATAACTAAGGAAATCTATAACTATCTATTTATTCTTCAACTCCATCAAAGACTCCAGAAGGATATAATATTACCTAAGTAAACAAGTCATTTGTAACTTTCAAACTTTAGAAATGACAGAGACAACTCGCTGCCTAGACAGTCACCCAAAGTTCCTCTGTACCGTTGGGGCATCCATCTTCAGCCTTCAGGCCCATAGTGTCCAGCAGACTTTTTCATGAAGCAGGAAATTCCAAAGACAGTTCAGTCACTTTCTGCTGTGTCCTGCAGAACGTCTCGCAGACTCTTTCATTAATCTGAACCCCGAAAGACCATCTCACCTTTAGGCAAGTTCAGCAGTCCTCTCTCTGCGGGTTCTTTGTGTCCAGTTTATGGAACAGTCCAGCCAAGAGCAGTTTCTTGCCCAAATGGCTAACAAACTCCATAAGTAGCCTCTTCGATGCCCATCTTCCTCTCGAAATAGATTGGTGCTGCCAGGAGCAGACGTGTCTCATTGTCATGAAAAACCCTAAGTTATTAAAACATTAAATGCCATATTCTGCAGTCTTTGAAAGATATGAAGAATGCCTATCTGAAATATATCTATGCACATCTAGAAAATGACTAACATGACTACAAGCTTGACTATTAATCGATGATTATCCATTAACGACCTATATTTCCTAATTATACATTACATTCTTTAAAATGAACTACAATCACAATAGCTTAATCAAAATCAGAAATACATATACATATAACAAATTGACCTTAAAATCCATACCAATGCAAATTATTCATATCTATATCATATCCCCCTTTAAATGTAAAAGAACATTTATAAACAATATTCGGGAAAATGGGCGCAGTTATTTCTCTCCAAACTGCTTCCTGCTGAATGGGGGCGCTGTTATTTAGGTCTTTTATGGTGTAACCTGTGTGCTAGGTTCCTCTCAGTTGGCAGTTGAGTGAAGTAATTTTTTGAAGATGTTCATAGCAACCTTTCAGGAGGGCGTGGTCTATCATACCATATTGGGATAGAAGCAATCCACAGAGTCTCATCCTCTGTGAAAACAAAAGAAGAAACTCTTTTCCAAAGCATCATGTTCTTAGATCCAAATCCTGAAGTCATACCATTAAAATGTCCATTCTGGTCTAGACTGGCAGCCCATATAATGAAATGTCTCTCTGTACTTAGCTCCTTTACAGTCAAAAAAATCAAAGAAAACACAACAAAATACATAATCCAGACTCTCTGTGAATTTTCCATTTTTATGTGGCTTATTTTTACTCTATCACTTTACTTCTTTTAATCTATAACTATCTGTACTCTGTCTCTTTAAAGACTTTAACCTTTTTTTTTTAAGCATTAACTTTATTTTTTATATTTTCTTCTCTCTCTCAAGCCTACATACATTCATCCAACACTGTGACTCATTTAAAAGTCTTTTATGTCTGAATCTGTCCTGTTGTGAATCTGCAATTTTTTAATATCCAGGAGCACTTCTTAAAAGGTTAACCACTTCTTAAAAACTTAAGTTGCGCCAGGTAGGGGTAATATGGTACCGCCTGTTTACAGCCAAGTCCAAACCTTAACTGCGCTGTTATCATGGTAATTACGATAGTTCCTGCCTGAGGTCAGCACAATTCAGGGTGGCGGAGCAGAGCCAGAGCTGCTACTGCCTCAGTACACAGCAGTCCACATTGGAGCTGCACTCAGCAGTTTAATTTTGATACTGAGCGTGCAGCACAGAAACTCTTTTAATCCAAGTTACAGCCAAATCAGATGCGCAGAGCACTGCGCAGACTGAAAACACCTCTCTCTCTATGGCGGCAGGAATCCGCAAACTCTGTCCCGCTCGCCTAAGCCTGATTCTGCCATCTGCCCAGGTGCAGGCAGGGAGCAGTGAGCCATTGGCATGGTCTCAGAGTACTTTCTTTCCGATCCCAAGCGGGCAAGGTTTTTAAGTGGATTTAGTCACCACGTTGGAGCGCCAATCTGTAGTGAGAAGCGGCAGGGCTGCGTCCCGCCGCCCAGTTCCCAGCAACCTGCTAACTTTATCCGAAATAATTACACAGAAACTGTATTCTTTTAAAACACTGCCTGGCCCATAGTTTCAGCCTCTTATTGGCTAATTCTCACATCTTCCTTTAACCCATATTTAGTAATCTGGGTAGCACCACGAGGTGTGGCTTACCAGGAGAGATCTTAACCTGCGTCCATCTCGGAGAGGAGCAGCATGGAGCTTCACCACGCGACTGCCTGAAGCGTCTCTCCCTAACTCTACTTCCTTGTTCCCACAATTCTGTTCTGTCTACTCCACCTACCTAATTTTCTGTTCTTAAAGGGCCAAGGCAGTTTTCTTTATTAATTAACCAATGAAAGAAACATAGACAGATAACTCTCCTCCATCACCTCACTCAGAATAGTGTTTTCTATTTCCATCCATTTGCCTGCAAAATTCAAGATGTCATTGTTTTTTACTGCTGAGTAGTATTCTAGCATGTATATATTCCACAGTTTCTTCATCCATTCTTCCACTGAAGGGCATCTAGGTTGTTTCCAGGATCTGGCTATTACAAATAATGCTGCTATGAACATAGATGAGCATATGCTTTTGTTGTATGATTGGGCATCTCTTGGGTAGATTCCCAATAGTGGAATTGCTGGGTCCTGGGGTAGGTTGATCCCGAATTTCCTGAGAAACCGCCACACTGCTTTCCAAAGTGGTTGCACAAGTTTGCATTCCCACCAGCAATGGATGAGTGTACCCCTTACCCCACAACCTCTCCAGCAAAGGTTATTATTGGTGTTTTGGATTTTAGCCAATCTGACAGGTGTAAGATGATATCTCAAAGTTGTTTTGATTTGCATTTCCCTGATAGCTAGGGAGGTTGAGCATGACCTTAAGTGTCTTTTGGCCATTCGAACTTCTTCTGTTGAGAATTCTCTGTTCAGTTCATCGCCCCATTTTTTAATTGGGTTAATTGGCATTTTACCGTCTAGTCTCTTGAGTTCCTTATATATTTTAGAGATCAGACCTTTGTCAGTTGCAGGGTTGGTGAAGATCTTTTCCCAGTCAGTAGGCTGCCTTTGCGTCTTAGTGACAATGTCCTTTGCTTTACAGAAGCTGCTCAACTTCAGGAGGTCCCATTTATTCAATGTTGCCCTTAAAGTCTGTGCAGCTGGGGTTATGCGTAGGAAACGGTTCCCTGTGCCCATTTGTTGTAGAGTACTTCCCACTTTCTCCTCTATCAAGCTCAATGTGTTCAAATTAATATTGAGGTCTTTAATCCATTTGGACTTGAGTTTTGTGCATGGTGATAGATATGGATCTACTTTCATTCTTCTACAGGTTGACATCCAGTTATGCCAGCACCATTTGTTGAAGATGCCCTCTTTCTTCCATTGTGTACTTTTGGCTCCTTTATCAAAAATCAGGTGTTCATAGGTTTGTGGTTTAAGATCCGGGTCTTCTATACGATTCCATTGGTCAACCTCTCTGTTTTTATGCCAATACCAAGCCGTTTTCAATACTGTAGCTTTGTAATAGAGTTTGAAGTCAGGGATGGTAATGCCTCCAGAAGAACCTTTATTGTATAAGATTTTTTTGGCTATCCTGGGTTTCTTGTTTTTCCATATAAAGTTGATTATTGTCCTCTCAATCTCTGTGAAGAATTTTAATGGGACCTTGATTGGGATTGCATTGAATCTATAGATTGCTTTTGGTAGAATTGCCATTTTTACTATGTTGATCCTCCCAATCCACGAGCAGGGGAGATCCTTCCATTTTCTGGTATCCTCTTCAATTTCTTTCTTCAAAGACTTAAAGTTCTTGTCAAATAAATCCTTCACTTCCTTGGTTAGAGATACTCCCAGATATCTTATGCTATTTGTGGCTATTGTGAAAGGTGATACTTCTCTGATTTCCCTCTCTGCTTCCTTATCCTTTGTGTATAGGAGGGCGACTGATTTTTTGGAGTTGATCTTGTAACCTGCCACGTTACTGAAGGAGTTTATCAGCTGTAGGAGTTCTTTGGTGGAGTTTTTGGGGTCACTTATGTATACTATCATATCATCTGCAAATAATGAAAGTTTAACTTCTTCCTTTCCAAATTGAATCCCCTTGATTCCCTTATGTTGTCTTATTGCTATTGCTAGAACTTCAAGCACTATATTGAAGAGATAAGGAGAGAGTGGACAGCCTTGTCGTGTTCCTGAATTTAGTGGGATAGCCTTGAGTTTCTCTCCATTTAATTTGATGTTAGCTGTCGGCTTGCTGTAAATAGCTTTTATTATATTTAGGAATGACCCTTGTATCCCTAATCTCTCCAAGACCTTTATCATAAAAGGGTGCTGAATTTTGTCAAATGCTTTTTCAGCATCTAATGAGATGACCATATGGTTTTTTTTCCTTCAGTTTATTTATATGATGGATTACATTGATAGATTTTCGTATGTTGAACCAGCCCTGCATCTCTGGGATGAAGCCTACTTGATCGTAATGGATAATTTTTCTAATGTGTTCTTGGATTCGGTTTGCCAGTATTTTATTGAGAATTTTTGCGTCAATGTTCATGAGTGAGATTGGCCTGTAATTCTCTTTCTTGGTTGAGTCTTTGTGTGGTTTAGGTATCAGGGTAACTGTAGCTTCATAGAAGGAATTTGGCAGTGACTCTTGTGTTTCTATATTATGAAATACCTTAAGGAGTATAGGTATTAGGTCTTCTTGGAAGTTCTGGTAGAATTCCGCATTGAAACCATCTGGTCCTGGGCTCTTTTTGGTAGGGAGGTTTCTGATAACAGTTTCTAATTCTTCGCGACTAACAGGACGATTTAGAGCATTTACCTGGTCCTGGTTTAACTTTGGTATATGGTATTTATCTAAAAAACTGTCCATTTCTTTTACATTTTCCAATTTTGTGGCATACAGGCTTTTGTAGTAAGATCTAATGATTCTCTGAATTTCCTCTGTGTCTGTGGTTATGTCCCCCTTTTCATTTCTGATCTTATTAATTTGCGTGTTCTCCCTCTGCCGTTTGATTAGTTTGGCTAAGGGTTTGTCAATCTTGTTGATTTTCTCCAAGAACCAGCTTCTTGTTTCATTGATTCTTTGGATTGTTTTCTGTGTTTCTATTTTGTTGATTTCTGCCCTCAGTTTGATTATTTCCAGTCTTCTACTTCTCCTAGGTGAGTCTGCTTCTTTTTTTTCCAGAGCTTTCAGGTGTGCTGTTAAGTCACCAATGAGTGCTTTCTCCGTTTTCTTTAAGTGGGCACTTAGTGCTATGAACTTTCCTCTTAGCACTGCTTTCATTGTGTCCCATAGGTTTGAGTATGTTGTGTCTTTGTTTTCATTAAATTCAAGAAAGACTTTAATTTCTTTCTTTATTTCTTCTTTGACCCAGGTGTGGGTCAGTAGTTGACTGTTCAGTTTCCATGAGTTTGTGGGCTTTCTGGGGGTAGCATTGTTGTTGAATTCTAATTTTAATCCATGGTGATCCGATAAGACACAGGTGGTTACTAATATTTTTTTGTAACTGTGGAAGTTTGCTTTGTTACCAAGTATATGGTCAATTTTCGAAAAGGTTCCATGAGCCGCAGAGAAGAAGGTATATTCTTTCCTATTTGGGTGGAATGTTCTATAGATGTCTGTTAAGTCCATTTGGTTCATTACCTCCATTAAGTCTTTCAATTCTCTGTTAGGTTTCTGTCTGATTGACCTGTCCATTGGTGAGAGAGGAGTGTTGAAGTCTCCAACTATTAGTGTGTGTGGTTTGATGGCTGCCTTGAGTTCTAGAAGTGTTTCTTTTACATAAGTGGGAGCTTTTATATTAGGGGCATAGATATTCAGGATTGAGACTTCATTCTGATGGATTTTTCCTGTTATGAGTATAAAGTGTCCCTTTCCATCTCTTCTGATTGATTTTAGTTTGAAGTCAACTTTGTTGGAAATTAGTATGGCCACACCCGCTTGTTTCTTAGGGCCATTTGCTTGATAAACCTTTTCCCAACCCTTTACTCTGAGTAGGTGTCTGTCTTTGTGTTTGAGGTGTGTTTCTTGTAAACAGGAAAATGTTGGATTCTGTTTTCGTATCCAGTCTCTTAGCCTGTGCCTTTTTATAGGTGAATTGAGTCCATTGATATTAAGTGATATTAATGACCAGTGGTTGTTAACTTCAGTCATTTTTAGTAGTAGAGTTTGTGTGTTTCCCTTCTTCTAGTTGTGCTGGTGAAGGGTCGCTAGATGCCTGAGTTATTGTCGGCGTTGTTGGACTCCTTGGTTTGTGATTTTCCTTCTATTACTTTCTGCAAGGCTGGATTTGTGGCTGCGTATTGTTTAAATCTGTTTTTGTCCTGGAATATCTTGTTTTCTCCATCAATGGTGAATGCAAGCTTTGCTGGGTATAATAGTCTAGGCTTGAATCCATGTTCCCTTAGTGTCTGTAGCACATCTATCCAAGCTCTTCTGGCTTTCATGGTTTCCATTGAGAAATCAGGTGTAATTCTGATAGGTTTCCCTTTGTATGTTACTTGACCTTTTTCCTTTGCAGCTCTTAATATCTGTTCTTTATTCTGTATGTTTTGTGTTTTGATTATTATATGGTGTGGGGATGCTTTCTTTTGATCCAGTCTATTTGGTGTTCTGTAGGATTCTTGTACCTTCATAGGAACATCCTTCTTTAGGTTGGGGAAGTTTTCTTCTATAATTTTGTTGAATATGTTTTCTGGGCCTTTGAGTTGTAATTCTTCTCCTTCTTCTACCCCAATTATTCTTAGGTTTGGTCTTTTCATGGTGTCCCAGATTTCCTGAATGTTTTGTGTTAAGAATTTGTTAGATTTGTTTAGTTCTTTAATCTGTGAGTTTATTTCCTCTATTGTATCTTCAGAGTCCGAGATTCTTTCTTCCATCTCTTGTATTCGGTTGGAAATACTTGTCTCTGAAGTTTCTGTTCGTTTACTCAGAGTTTCCATTTCCAGTCGTCCCTCAGATTGTGTTTTCTTCAATACCTCCATTTCATTTATCAGGTCTTGTACTGTTTCCCTTACCTGCTTGATTGCTTTTTCTTGTTTTTCTTGTTTTTCTTGGGTATCTTTGAGAGATTTATTTATTTCGTCTACCTTTTTGTTTGTCATCTCCATTTCTTTATGGCAGTTTTTTACCTCCTGTTTAAGGTCCTCTATTATTTTCATAAAGTACTGTTTAAGGTCGGTTTCTTCTATATCTTCTGGGGTAGGGTGTTTAATTCTTGTTGTTTCGGGATGTCTGGCTTGTGGTGATGTCATGTTGCCTTTCATGTTGTTGGAGGAGCTCCTGCATTGGCGCCTGCCCATCTCTTCCTTCAAAAGGAGCCCGGAGGTGTTTGGTGTCCTAGACCAATCTTTGCTGTGACTGAAACTGGTTGGATCTCCCCAGTGCCAGAGGAGGACCTATTCCTTGCGTCACAATCTGAAGAAGCCCACACTCCCTTGCAGGAATCCTCAGACCTGCCTGGAGGCCAGAGTCTGACTCCTCTGGGTGGATGTCCTTAGAACAGGAGCAGGACACCTGAGAACACTAGGGAAATCTTGGGAGACACAGGGACGGGAGAAACCGACACAAGCCTGCAGAGGGAAGTGGGTGTAGGGGGTCTGTGCTCTCTTCCAGGGCAGGTCGCCCCAGGGTCCGCATTCACTCACCAGTTCAGATGGAATGTCAGGGCACAGGATCAGGGATTCCAGGCAGCCCAGGGTCGCAGCCCAGACAAAAGGGCCAAGGTGGGGGCAGGGCGGGTTGGAATACCACCCAGCGAACCTGGCAGCACAATCTGAAGGAGCCCGCACCCCTCCGCAGGAATCCTCAGACCTGCCTGGAGGCCAGAGTCTGACCCCTTTGGGTGGATGGCCTTAGAACAGGAGCAGGACACCTGAGAACACTAGGGAAAGCTTGGGAGACACAAGCCTGCAGAGGGAAGTGGGGGAAGGGGGTCTGTGCTCTCTTCCAGGGCAGGTTGCCCCAGGGTCCGCATTCACTCACCAGTTCAGATGGAATGTCAGGGCACAGGATCAGGGATTTCAGGCAGCCCAGGGTCGCAGCCCAGACAAAAGGGCCAAGGTGGGGGCAGGGCGGGAGGGAATACCACCCAGCGAACCTGGCAGCACAATCTGAAGGAGCCCGCACCCCTCCGCAGGAATCCTTAGACCTGCTTGGAGGCCAGAGTCTGACCCCTTTGGGTGGATGGCCTTAGAACAGGAGCAGGACACCTGAGAACACTAGGGAAAGCTTGGGAGACACAAGCCTGCAGAGGGAAGTGGGGGTAGGGGGTCTGTGCTCTCTTCCAGGGCAGGTTGCCCCAGGGTCCGCATTCACTCACCAGTTCAGATGGAATGTCAGGGCACAGGATCAGGGATTTCAGGCAGCCCAGGGTCGCAGCCCAGACAAAAGGGCCAAGGTGGGGGCAGGGCGGGATGGAATACCACCCAGCGAACCTGGCAGCACAATCTGAAGGAGCCCGCACCCCTCCGCAGGAATCCTCAGACCTGCCTGGAGGCCAGAGTCTGACCCCTTTGGGTGGATGGCCTTAGAACAGGAGCAGGACACCTGAGAACACTAGGGAAAGCTTGGGAGACACAAGCCTGCAGAGGGAAGTGGGTGTAGGGGGTCTGTGCTCTCTTCCAGGGCAGGTCGCCCCAGGGTCCGCATTCACTCACCAGTTCAGATGGAATAGGATGGGTTTTAAGTGGTTTGGAATTTGCTTCTTTGTGAGTATGTAATGACTTCACTATGCTCTGTGAGACCACCAAGAGTGTTAGTACGCCAGTTCTCGAAGACAGTAAATGAACATTATTCATCATTATTTACAGAACAGAAAAGGGCCATCTGGTCAAGAAAAATTATAAGGTCTCCTCATAGAACTGTATAATAACTACAGGCATCCATGAAAAACAAAGAAGCAAATTGGCTATGTTTATAAGATAAAGCCTGTAGCATCCCATAGTGAGATTATTTATGTCTATATTTCAGGTAGGACTTCTCTCTCCTATGAATTATTCCATATTAACTCTTCTGGTCTCTCCTATCATCAATATTATTGGCAGATTTTTACCACAGCTGTCATTTTTGTAGATGCATCTTGCATGTGACACTTCCCCCACACCCGTTTTTTTTTTTTTTTTTTTTTTTTTTTTTTTTTTTTTTTTTTTTTTTTTTTTTTTTTTTCCTTTTTTTGTAGAATGTGTTCCAAAATGTTCGGGATTGCACATAGGGCACTCCGTGGTTTCATTCTCAACCAGTCTTTCTACTCCCTTCCATCAAGCCGTGCTGTAGCCACATTGACCCACTTTAGATTTTTTTAATGTTCTGTGTTGTATTAAAATACTGTGCCTTTGCTTACACTGTCATTCTGAAAATACCCTTCTCTGCTTTTATATTTGGTGAATTCGCTGAGATTCCTTGAAGCTAAAGTCAAATCTTAACTTCTCAATTTTCTTTTTATTTATTTATTTATTATGTATACAATATTCTTTCTACGTGTATGCCTGCAGGCCAGAGGAGGGCACCAGACCTCATTACAGATGGTTGTGAGCCACCATGTGGTTGCTGGGAATTGAACTCAGGACCTTTGGAAGAGCAGGCAATGCTCTTAACCACTGAGCCATCTCTCCAGCCCACTTCTCAATTTTCTAATCCCGACTTTCTTCAGAAGTTCATAGTGCCTTTAACTAACCCTGTTATTAAGTACGTGATTAATGAAAGTTCCCAAATGGGTAAATATTAACTTATCCAAAATATGAAGTGGGGCTGTTTAGTTTCATTGATATTCTATTAAAAACTTACATTATGCAATAACATCTCTAAAATGTTATAAATAAATATGTAATATTTAAACATGTTAAGCTGTGTTTGAAGAGAATCAACCTAATAATGCTACCTGAGAAACTTTAAAGCACTGTTTTATATGTATCATTTAACATATTCTGTCATATATTTTGTCTCCCTAGCCTTAATAATGTTTAAACTAAAGAAAGCTGGTGAATATAACTTAATCTTGTTTCTGTATCCTAAGCTGGGATATCAAACCATCTATGTTCTGTGGTGTTATGATTATTATTACTATTATTTCTTTTAACAATTTTTTTAGTAGAATATTTGTTATGGCTAGCCCAAATAGTTCATCTTTGGAACATTGTTTCATTGCACAAAAGAAAAGAAAAGAAAATACACATCATATTAGAATACAAGGTAAGGGCCAGATGTGGCGGTATACATCTTTAATTCCAGTACCGGGGGAGGCAGAGGCAGATGGATTTCTGTGGGTTTTAGGTCAGCCTGGTCTATATAGAGAGTCCCAGCCCATCTGGGGAAACAGAGTCAGACTTTGTCAAAAAAAAAAAAAAAAAAAAAAGAAAACATCTTTGAAAAACAGGAACTAATGAAACAAGATTTTATTATATTTGTTTTGAAGTACACAAACAGCTGACAAGCGGTAAGAGAATGCTGTTGAAGTGAAATGAATAGATTTGATGTTATCCACAACACAGTGTCCTTCGTCTTACTCCTTCTCTGCAGACCTCGAAGATACTAGAATTGGGAGGTGGGCTGTGGCATGGGCTGTGGGAACACAGTGGCAAACAAGCGGTAACAGCTGTGTTCCAGCAAGGTGAAGCTTTCGTTTTTACAAAGTGTGACAAGAATTGTCACTTTGTTGTGACCTTGCACCTGAGCCCAAATAATATATGCTGACATCAAAACAAGAGCAGTTTCAGAAAGCTAATCAGGATCTTATTTGCTTACAAAGTAATGTAATTTAACCAATCAACATGGCTGTCTTTATCTCTGTTGACCAGTATCAATAATAGCAATGCACTCACATGTTAACAGCATAAGAATGGCCACTTGCACAAATGAAGTAGAGATTTTTACATTTTATTTTTCTGTGCACACAAAGCATTGCTTATTCACAGGCCTTAGGCAATCTTTAGAATATAAGAAAGCTCATCACATTATTCCCTTAGATATTATGGAGCTGGTACAATATGACATCTTAAACAGAACTAATGATTAGAACCCATTGAAAAGATTCTGAATTCTCATCCCCGAACGGCAATGCTTTAATTCTGACACACATCTATGTAAGAAAGAAAGGAAGCAAAATGAAATGTGGGTGATCACTGTGTTTCAATCAGGCTGTGTCCGTCCTCCTGCGTTAGGGGACAGACAGCTATCAGACCATGGACTGATTAGGATTCGGGAGCTCCTCGTATTCCTCAGCATAGCGTTGGTAGTGATCAGTGAGAAGAGGCTGATTGGCTTCATTCTTGGAGCTTCTAGAACGGACCAGACAGGAAACTCCCACAAAGATGACAGCCACAAGTAGCAGTCCAGCCACTACAGCAATCGTAATGATTTCAGAAATAGTGAACTCTTGACCTGTTTGAAAAATATAAGAGTGAAACAAACATTTAAATAATCTTCACTAAAATTTGATAGCTCGTATTTAGGCACTGTTCAAGGACTCTGTAGAGTCCCTCATATTTAGATTTATTCATCATTTTACTCAGCACCTGCCTTCTTGAAGGTACTTCTTAATTCCTTCTGTGAATGAGGCATATCGAGATGAATGTTATTGCCATTCCAAAGTTAAAGACAAGACGACTCAAAGAATAAAGAGCCTGTGCAGGGTCAATGGGTATAGGAAGAAATGCTGGTTTTGGAGCCTCGTTTCTTCCAGTCCCAAGTTTGGTGATCTTTCACAATATTTTAGTACTTTTGTTGAGGAAAATTTACAATTGACGGTCTTTAATTTTAAAATATCAAAAAGCAGCGTTTTTCTTTTAATAGATAAAAGAAAGTGGCATGGTCCTATGAGTAACTGGTGACATCACAGTTGTTTAAACTGAAAACTCATCCTCTCCTTGGCTGGACACATAGCCTTTCTCATGTTAGAATTAACTTCAAAATTTCAGTTTTGTTATTTTCAAGATGAGTAGTAAAATACCTCTAAAGATTATGAAGATTAAATAAGACAGAGTACTGTTTAATTACCTAATTACTGGGTCAGAGTGAGTACCCAGTAAATAAGAAATTCCCACATTTTTATTCCCAAACAAGAATCTATGGGAAAGCTTCATATCCAATATAACACGCCAAGCTCAGCACACTGTGAGGACCCTACCTTTAAGATGACACATTTGCTTTTGGAGAACACCACATTAAAAATTCGCTGACAACACTCACCTGGCCATTGAACTTCATAGGCATATCCCAGGTTGTCGGAAGCAGTCACAAACATCTCTGTGTTGGTAACTGGAGGCCAGAATGGTACCATGTTATATTGCCTGTTATGTCCAATGGGAGCATTTTCCAATGGGAAGATAGAAATATCTAAAATATTTCAGAGGAAACGTGTAAGCAGGCAGGAAGTTGATATCAGAGTAGTTGCTATGCTCTGAAGACGGCGAATGTGCAAAGAGCATGTGGAAAGTGTTTCCAGAGTTTACAGGAAATATGGGCACAAGGCAGGTGTCACTGCAGAACAGGGTGAATGCAGTACCAACTGTATCACAAATAACAAAAACCCAGAAACAGACACGGGTTCAACCTGAAGATCAGAAAAGCAAAGCAGCCAAGTCACTAGAGAGCTCTTACCTCTAAGAAATCTTCAGACTGAAAACGAGCAAGTTCCCGTTTTATACCTGCTTATTTTCCTCTGTAGTCCTGGGATTAAAGATGTGAGCCACCACTACCTGGATCTGCTACTATGTTGATCTTGCGCAGCCCAGGGTGGGCTTGAACTCACAGAGATCCAGAGATCCATCTGTCTCTGTTTCCCAAATCCTAGGATTAAAGGTGTGTGACCCCACTGCCTGGCCTCTAGTGACTTAGTTTTACCTTCTGGTCTTCAGGCAAGTTTTATTTATAAAACATAAATAAAATACGGCTATAACCAACACTGGTATTGATAGAACCTTTAAAGTCAGAGGACTTGAGCAACAGTGCTCTGTAAGACTCTCACCAGCTCTTCTGTTTTTAAACTATAGAAGCTAATTTAAATAAATCCACAAACATCTGTCTTATTCAGTGGTCTGTAATTCAAAATTGAGAGATAGTAGCTTTGGACCTCAAATATATCTGCTTAATATATATTTTTTGAGACAGGGTTTCTCTGTAGCTTTGGAGCCTGTTTTGGAACTAGCTCTTGTAGATCAGGCTGGCCTTGAAACTCACAGAGATCTGCCCACCTCTGCCTCCTGAGTGCTGGGTTTAGAGGTGTGCGCCACCACCGCTTGGCCTGTTTAATATTTCTATTTTTTGTTTACTTTGAGAGAATTCAGTATTAAATCTATTCCCTTCTTTGACTATTAACAAAAGTTTTTAAAAATTGAATCTGATTTCTTACACAATTTGATTCCTAGGATAGAATAAAATAGAAAGAGCCTTTCCTCTTTCTGTCTAAATCATCTATTAAAACAGAAGGCAAATTTTCTTTTAAAAAGTGGGTTTCTGTCATCAAGGATGAAAGTAGGGATAGGTGCTTTGCATCAAATGCTTGCTGTGCTTTTCTTGTTAATCTGTTTTTATGTGAGTGATATTAGACACCAAATGAATACCACAAAACCAGTGCTGGATCTGTACCTAGAGGGAAACTAACTTCTTCCTTTAAGACATCTAGAATATGTGAGGCTAGCCAGGGTTTGGAGTTTCTATGTGTTGGAGGTTTGTTACCCATGGAATGACTCATGGAAGGATAACTCAGCATTTACTTTGAGAAAAAGTCAGTCACAGAAACGGTGATGTCTTTTATATTTTGTGCCTTCAGTTTTACCACATACTACAGGGAATCAAATATTTATTCAAATGTATTGAGTGCCTACTAGTGCTAGGTATTGGTCCAGACACTAAACAAAGAAGTCAACTTCCAGTCCTCAATGCATCCCATCCTGTTTTAGTGTCAGTAACCTGTGAAAGTTCCATGTTGAGGCTTGTAATCTGGCTATAATTTTCAACTCTCCATTTGACCTGTCTATTGAGTCCTGACTTGATCACTCTCAATTCAGTTTGTCTTCAGATATGGGATAAAGTTTACTAAAATGGGCAGAGGAATCAAAGCAAAGGCAACAGTCACACTTGGATCCCATGTGACTTCCATTTGCAGTATCCTTTTTACAATCTCCTTTTCTCCAGTGGTGTAATGCAGTGACCTTAAGTGTCTTCCCAGTTTCCTGTGTTCTCATTTTCTGGTTTTATTTACTTATGAAATCTTCCACTTTCTAATATATATATATATAAAATTTGGCCATTTTAATTTCTACTAACAGGTGCAAAAATTCCAGGAGGAAATGACTTCTGAGTTCTACATGCTATTTCTGGTACCTATAATGTTGTCCAGGAAACATTAGGTGCTCAACGAATGTTTGCAAAAAGATTTATGATTGCTTCATTTCCTTCCTAGCTGAAGAAGTAGTAATCATTTTCGAAAATGTACAAGCTGCTTTTTCTGAAAAAAAAAAATCATGGAACTCTGGTCTATGTGTGAAACAACACATAACTCCAAAGTAATGAAAGAAGGATATTGAATTACATGCTACTTAGATTTATAATAGTAGTGGTAAGAGGCAAAGACAGGCAGATCTTTGTGAATTTGAGGCCATTCTGGTTTACATAGATTAGTCCTTTGTGCAAGTCAAGCCTACATAGTGAGAATCTGTCTCATAACCAACCAAGAAACCTATAAAATTAGTAAATAGGAATGAATATAATTGTTGCTAGCATTTAGATGTGCTGTATTGCTTTGTGTCCAACAACAGGGTTCTTCAGCATCATACTGTAAGACAACAACCTGATTTAGCTTTTTTTGGGGGGGGGGTGTTGAGAGAGACAGGGTTTCTCTGTAGCTTTGTAACCTATCCTGGAAGTAGATTTTGTAGACCAGGCTGACCTCAATCTGCCTGCCTCTGCCTCTGAGTGCTAGGATTAAAGGCATGCGCTCCCACCGCCCAGCCTGCTTTAGCTTTTTAAATGTTGTTATTCTGACTTCAGATTTTTATAATGCTATAATTCTAATTTTCGAAGATTCTTGAATATGTTTAAAACCTTTGATGAGCTCAGAAAAACAACTCTGTCCTCTCTGCTCCTGGACTGTGTTCAAAAGTCTGCTTTTGCGAGACTGTTGCATGATTCTTCCCCATTTCTTACTTTAGCTGTTCTCATTAATTTGTGGCCTCCTTTCCCAAGGGATGTTTAGAAATAAATGGGATATGTGGGAAGGTGTCTGATTGGTCAGTTTTCAATTTTACTCAAGTTTTCAGCACTTACTTTTTCTATAGTTTAAGACTACATTTTATCAGAAAAATGTCACAGGCTAGCTACTGTTTATTTATGGGCTTTCTCTATCCACTGACAGCATAGTGTCTGAGAATCCTTAAACTGCCCAGAGCTCAAGTAGAGAGGTTGGGGGGATGATAAGAAAAAACAAATTTCTACTTTCATCAACAACCTTTGGATTTATACGAAAGAGCAATAATTAGGTTTTAGCCACTGTATGAAACATAGAATAGTACACATTTTCATGGTTTCTACAAAACTATAATAAGAGAACAATCCTACTCCCTTTGAGAAATCTAACACCCACAGCTTTGGGAATGGCTGCATAGATATTACTTGTATATTTTTGGCTAGTTATTCAAAGCCTGTACTTAACAAGAGCTGATTTTGTTCATTTCTAACCTATTCATTCCAGTTTATGTAGTGTTGTAATAAAAATAATCTAGTGAAAAAGACAAGATCTCCTGAGTAAATTGGGAGTGTGAGGATCACGGGAGATGGTAGAAGAGAGAAGAAAGGGAGGGAAATGGAGAAAAATGTATAGTTCAATAAAAACAATTTAAAAAATAATCCAGTGAAACACACTCAAAGTGATAGCCATTATAGCAAACAGAACAATCTTGTTCTGACAATTATTAAGTTGAACACTGGAAAGACTGGCAAAAAGCAAGTGCCCAATGTAAAGGTGTAGGCTAAGGAGTGGGGAGTATGATGGAAAGTTAGGGAAATGGCAAAACGTAGATTACTGGACCTACATTGAATCACAAAAGTATTAATTTCTTACTTTGTTTTTAAAGAAATTACAGTGGTTCGAATGAGAATGATATATTTAAATGCTTAGTTACCAGCAAGTAGATCTGTCTGAGAAGGATTAGAGGATTAGGAGGTGTGGTCTTTTTAAAGTAGCTGTGACATTATTGGAGGAGGTGTGTCAACGGGGGTGGGGTGGACTTTGAGGTTTCAAAAGTTCACTCCAAGAAAGACCTGTGCCTTTCTCTCTCTCCCTGCTGCCTATGGATCAGATGTAAACTCTCAGCTACTGCTCCAGCATCATGCCTGTCTGCTTTCCAAATGATGTTATTGGGCCAACACTCTGAAACTACTAAGTAAGCGCCCAATTAAAAGTTTTCTTTTATAAGAGTTGTCTGGGTCATGGTATCTCTTCATAGCAGTTGAACAGTGACTAAGACAGAAAACAACACTCTAAGTAAGTAATTCATTGCTTGTTGCTGTTATGTATTTAAATACACATGAAAGCCGGGCGGTGGTGGCACATGTCTTTAATCCCAGCACTCTGGAGGCAGAGGCAGATGGATCTCTGTGAGTTTGAGGCCAGCTTGGTCTACAAGAGCTAGTTCCAGGACAGGCTCCAAAGCTACAGAGAACCCCTGTCTCAAAAAACCAAATAAATAAATAAATAAATAAATAAATATAAAATATGAAGCAGGATAACAGTTAATAAATTCATAACCTTGCAAGTATTTATGTGTGAATTACCTGTCTGAATTCATTTTTTTTTTTTTTTTAGATATTTCCCTGTATAACACTGGCCAACTTCAGAGTACTGGAATTATAGTCACTACCATAACTGGCAAATTACTTGTTTCTTAAATGATTTCTGACAGAATAACATTTTGACCAACACATGGATTGCTGGTCTGGGAAGGTTGTAACAGAGCTTTCTGATATACATAAAGAAGTGTGAGGGCCTCGCTGGATAGATAACGCAAAAGAGAGCTAACCTTCATTATTGTGTGTGCATGATAAAAGCACAGCAGCTAAAATTCAGAACATTTCCAAAGTATGAACATTTATGATGTTTATACTAGTGGAAGTACTTTTATGGTTTTGAAAAGCAACATATTTCACTTGGCTGAGTAGGACCGCAGTAAATGAGGTCTCCAAAATAATATTTTAAAGAATGCAGAGAAATGAACTTGAAAGAGATTTCCTGTGGCATAACATAAAAACTCTTAACTTTTCAAGTCAATCAAATTTTCATTTCTGTGAGGCCATAAAGTCATACGACTCAGAATTACAGATTACAGATATGGCACTTTTAGTGTTTTGTGGAACTCAAGAATAGGTCTGTACCATTCTTCTATTTATATTAAAAGGAAGGGAGAAGGTTTGTTGGAAAATAAGGGTAGGAAAAACTTGGAGCACGTGGGAGTTGTCTTTTCATGACAGGAATGCCAGTAGTGACATCTTAATGGTAACGGTACTGAGAGACTTCCACAGTATTCAAAGTGCTTTTGCGTATTTGGCAATGGCTGGATGGGAGAGCTACTGCATCTTTATTTTGGAGTCGATTTTATGGTTGTCAAGTGCTAGCTTAGACTGATAGCAACACCACCAGAATAATCCCTTTGTGAAGCCTGCAAAATCACAGAAAAGCATCTCACCGGCGTTATACCTCCTCAGCCATTCGTCAAAGACCGCATCAGTGAATGTGTGCAGGAGGACAAAGATCGGATCATTGGGAGACAGATGGGTTTGTCCTCCTGTTCCGTTCAGAAAGAGGTGGGCCAGGTTGTGAAGGCTTCGAACAGCAGGGTCATATTTCCCGGTGGGATCACTGTAACCTATATTTAAAAGTAAGGATGAATTCAGTAGAAAACATTGTGAGCAATAGCATAGATTATATTAGGAAGCTATTTTTCACAGCTCGCCAGGCTAAATATTGACTCAGTATGTGTTGCCCCTTGTAGTAATGGCTGATGACATTTGCTTGCTCTACTCAGAACTAGGTTAGTTCTGAACCGGTAGTGTGGTATTCCAAATGTAGCTTCTAGGTTAACAATAACAACCTGCAAAAGATAGCAGTCAAAATATATGAATACTGAACTTTGACAAGGAGCAGATTTTTCTGCATCGAAACAGAGACAGTGGAAATCCCCCAGTTACTGCTTCCACCACTGAGAGCATCGCTGCCACTGTCTGGAAACTCTCCTGCCTTCCTCCTTTTTAATGACTGCCAGCATATTTATTTTCAGAAAATTAATTTTGTGGGGATGCTAAAATGCCCTCAATTTCTCTCTTTTTCTACATAGTTTTAAAAATCTGGAAAGATTCTTGTTAAAATATTTAGAGAATTTTTAAATCCCTCTACATATTAGGCAGATGAGGATAAATGCCAGTTTAGGTCAGAAAGCAGTTGGGGCTTGGGATTTGTGATAGAGTTAAATGTGCCTGATTGGGTTGAACTGCCATGTCTATACAGTTACTCACTCATTCATTTACTCACTCATCCATTCATTTTCCTAATTTCTTTGACTCAGGGAACATAGTCAGCATATTGCTTTTAAAAATCAGTACAGTACAGTCTTATAGATATCAATTTCGTATCTATATATAGTAAATATTGAACCAATTCTGTTGGTGAGTTAGTATGATTTAAATAAACATAAGGAGAGTATACATATTTGGTAGTAAAAGGGAATAGAATTGAAGTTAGTGATTGGAGTTACAGCTTATGTATCTCTGAACAAAGAAGAAAGAGAATCATCCCTGTTGGAAGGGGGGTGGTGCATAGAACCCGGGTGATGCTGGCACTCAAGGGGGAATATCAATAGTAACAAATTTAAAATTAAGTTAGACATAATTATACTCCTTTAGAAATTTGAATGCATCATTGTTGGCTGTCTCAGAAAAGACACTACACCTATTTGAACTTCAACTTAAAAATACTTTGACTGCTATGAGGAAAATCAGGCTAAAACTCAGTAGACACTTATTTAATTTTTATAGACTCTTAACATTTATTATAAAGTGTTTCAACTTAAATAAAACTGCCCAAACCAGACTTTACAGACTGTCAAGCAATTGAAATTTAAAATAATTGTTAATCTTACCCTTTTAAAAGCAACAATTTGATGACTACAAAAGTTACCTGTAATGCTACACTGTGACATCATTACACAGGAAGCCCGATAACTGCCAGGCACTAAGTTGGAAAGACTATAGAAATCTGAGAGGCTTGAAACAATAATTCCTCATGATTTTTTCTCTGATAACCGCATATAATCTGATACTCCCCTTACTTTTGAATCTGAAATTATGACTAAATCAAAATCAACAGTCAATTCATATAAGCCCATGTGATCAACATGGCATTCAAACGCTTTCTTAAAACATCTAATTTGGGGCTCTCCAATTTATCCTCATAAGTAAATTAATTCAAAACACCAGTTTTTCATTTGTTTGTTTACTTGCCTTCCACTGTGTTTCGAAAACTGTTTGTAGAATTGGAATAAAAAGGAGGTGTGTCAAACACACCAACCTCCAAGCACTGGGTGACATCCTGTGGCGCAGGAAGACGCTGCACTGCTGGTCTCCCCACGTTCCCAGCTGGGTTTCTCCTGATGGGCCCACCCTCAGTGCCTAGGGAGGAAAGGCATGCACACAGTTAGAGAAAGTCTACAGGTCTGGCTACTGCTCTTTCATATACAGTGAAAATACTGAAAGTTAGATCCTTGTGGAATAAAGACATGCTCATCTGTGAAAAACATCTAAATAACCCTGTCGTACTTCTGTGAACTGAGATAACCTGATATATCAAAACATTGGAAGAAAACAATAATCACGTTGACAGACATGGGTCTGCGTGCTGCTAAATTGCAACAAGCTTTATTAAAAGAATATAAGAACACGAGAAACTGAGTTTTGTTAAGAATAATCTTATAAAACTAAATATAAAACTAAAATATAAGGCAGGCCATGTAGCACATGCACTTGGGAAGCAGAGACAAGTGGACCTCTGAGTTTGAAGCCAGTCTTGCCTACAAAACTAGTTCCAGGACAGCTAAGGCTACACAAAGAAACCCTGTCTCAAACAAACAAACAAACAAACAAACAAACAAAGAGACAAACAAGCAAACAAAGAGACAAACAGAAACCTTAAAATATATATTTCACCCTTATATGAAAAATTTTACCCAAATGCCATCTGTTAAAAGTCTTCAGAGAGGTAACAAAAAGTACCCCCAAATCTCCTTGGAATTTTGTGCTTATTTCAATCAACCAATGTTTTCTACCTTTTTAAAAATAAATTAATATAATCAATAAACATTTTGAAGGGTAGTATGGATGCCTTAAGGGAGGGAAGAAAGGTAAAGAGAGAGAGAGGAAAGGAAGAGAGAGAGAGAGAGAGAGAGAGAGAGAGAGAGAGAGAGAGAGAGAGAGAGAGAGAGTCATAAAGAATAGATTTTCCAGGAACTTTAAATGACAAAATGACTGGGAAGAACTTCTGTAAGTAAAGTCAGAGAAATTTTGTAAAGTGTGTAGTCTAGAGAGGGACAGTAGCACAAAACTGTAAGTGTCCTTCTGTTTGTCTCATGAGCACATGAGCGCGGTTGTTAGTCCTGGCACAGTGCCAGGTGCTTACCAGACTTGACAAGGAGTTGGTGCAGTGCAGTATTGCTTTCCTATGGCTCTTTGGTGAAGAGCTTGCAAGGCACAGATCAAGCTGTAGGGAATGATGGAGTTAGACCAGAGCCACATTGTGAAGAAATCAGGTTCCAAGCTCAGAAAGTAACACATAATTTACTGGGAAATGGAGGAAACTGCGGTGAGTGGGGCAGAGTGAGAATGGTTAAGAGCACATTTTATGAATCGCTATGGTGATTGATAGACTCATAAGTGCTCCACAGGGACATGGCAAATAGCCCATTGGCCTGTGAGGGGCAGCACTGCAGCTTCAGCTTGTTTTTCTTTTCAATCACAAATGTCTTATATTGAATCCTATGCACAATGTTCCCTATCTGTTGCATGAGCATAACAACCATTAAATACCTTAGCAATAAAACATAGACCTCTGGCTGTTAGGATTGCAGTATCCATTTACATTTTGGAGTATAGACTATACTCAAAAACGTTCAGGAATCACTAAATCTAAAGTTCAACTTTTAGCTGTATTTGGGGAATTGCTGTTTGGGGAATTATCAATAAATCCCATGAGGCTTGAAAGTATGGTTTACTTTGGTTGCAAGAAACCGCACCCTAGTTTATCTTATGGTATGTTATGGTTGAGACTTTGGGTAGTAAAAGAAACTGGGACTGATGTAGCATGTGATCAAACCGGACTCTCTGAACGTGGCTCACAAGGAGGGCTGACTGAGAAGCCAAGGACAATGACACTGGGTTTTGATTCTACTCTATGTACTGGCTTTGTGGGAACCTAGTCTGTTTGAATCCTCACCTTCCTAGACCTGGATGGATGGGGGAGGAACTTGGACTTCCCACAGGGCAGGGAACCCTGACTGCTCCTTGGACTGGAGAGGGAGGGGGAAGGGGGATGGGGGAGGGAAAGGGAAATGGGAGGAGGGGAGGAGGTGAAAATTTGTAAAATTATATAATTTAATAAAAAAAGAAAAAAAGAAATTGGTAGAGCCATTTTGATTTTGTCTCAGTGGTTTTCAAATTTAGTTGAACATGGACAACCTCTGCTAATTCAGTCACTAATGTCCTATGACTTCTAGTCCTGTACAGTTTCCACATTGGACTGAATGAGAAGTTCAGAAAATGTGTGAGGGAAAAACAGATTTGAGAAGTTCTGTAAAGAAAGAAGCACTGCTTTCTGTATGACGAATCATAGATGCATTATGAGGGCAGAAAGAATGTCAGGTGTCACTGGCTCCATTTCCCAGCTGCTACATTCTGTGAAACAAGTAAATAACAGTGTGTCTGGAATCTCTAAAGGAAGGCCGATCTAAGGACACACATGCCCCAGTCTCCAGAAGATGTCAATGAAACTATAGAAATGGATAAAATCTCAGACAGAAGTAGGATAAAAGAAATAATTTTCATGGGAGTTGAAGAAGACATATACTAAGAATCTCATCCTATATGAGAAATATGATGTGATTAGTAGAGTGTTTGCCTTTATTTTTTACTGTGTTTGATTTTCAAGATTAAATGTGTGTGTGTGTGTGTGTGTGTGTGTGTGTGTGTGTCTATGTGTGCACATTTAGAGATCACAGGGACACCAAGTGGGTTCTAGGAATTGAATTCAGGTTGTCAGCCTTAACAACATCAGCTTTTACTTTTACTTAACCGCCTTGCCAGCCCTCTTTACCATGTTCAATAAATATGATGTTTCATTTTTACATCTTAAATTGTCACAGTGGACAATCTTAAAATTTGTTTATACAAGGAAAAGTAATCATCAATTTTCACGAAGTTGTGAGGCTTGTTAAAGAGAGCCACAGGAAAAACCTATGACAAAACAAAATACTTTCACTTCTATTTTTTCCTTTTATGCCATATTTTCTTGGACTTTTAAATTTTTTTTCTTTCTGAACTGGGAAGATAGCTTATGAAAGCCAAGTGCTCGAGACCTGAGTTTGACCCAAGAACCCACAGGAAAAAAAAGTGAAGAACATCAGGGCACACTTGCAGTATCAGCATTGGAAAGGCAGAGACAAGTAGAGCCCCGGGCTTGGTAGTGGGTCATTGATGAGTTCTGGGGCAGTAAGAAAACTTGCGTCCCTATTCCCCTGCTCCAAAGCCAGATGGAGCCTAGAGCCTGGTTTTAATCAATGCCTTGAGAGACAGAAATAGCCTGGCAGTTGAATCTCTATGGGCTACACAGTGAGTTGCAGGCCAGTTAGAGCTACATAGTGAGACACAGTCTCAAAACTAAAAGAAAATAGGCAGACAGAACTAAAACAATGACAATTGAAGGTGGCCTATGGCTTACATATGCATATACACATACACATACATACATATACACATGTGTATTTGCACACGCATGAACATGAACACACACAGGCAGACACATGCCACATGATTATGTCTAGCCACCAGCACGGCAGGAAAATATCTAAGAACTCCCAGTCCTAAGCACAATAAGCCTGGTGAGAAAGACGAATGTGTTAGTATATGAAGACACTCTGACCTTCAGTTTCATTCCTCTGTCACAAGGTGGAACCAATTGCTCAGGTGTTAGGTTGCTAAAGGAAATATTCATCTATTATCACATTTCTTATATTAGTACAAAACTAAATATTTTTCTAATGATAAAAATGTTCTCAGTTCTTTGGATATTTAAACTATTCTCTTTTTAAGTGTCTAAAGCAATATAAAAATTTATACATAAAATACAAGCAGAGTTTTTAATATACCACATATATAATAATAAATCACAACCTTAATTTTCATATGGAAAATCAAATATTTTTCTGTAAATGCCTGAAGTAGAAAAACAAGAAATAATAGAGAACACCAACAATTAAGACTGTGTTAGTAGCACAGAGAGAAAGAAGATGGGCAGCTCTTGAACAGACCACTGTATAGCAGAAATGATCTGTGGCAGAGGCACAATAGTCAGAGCTGTGCATGTTCTCTTCAGGAAAGCTGGAGCTGAGTCTGCGGGCATCTTTTCTTCTTTTCTTGAGTGTATCCCTACGAAAGGTATCCCTTTTGGATGCTGGTTCTCTGAACAAGCATGGAATTTTCCTTTTATTTTTGCTTCCTTCTTGTTCTGCTCCTAGAGCACTCCCAACTAATTTTTTTGCATATTTCAGATATTCTTGCAGGATATTTTCAGTAAAATCCCAACCCATGACTGCTAAGTAGTGCTTAGTGTGTTAAGAGGATTATTGTACTCTAGGATTTTTGGAAATAAAGTTAGCAATGTACTGATCAAATTGCTGAAGAACAATAATAACACACAGATACTTTTTACTTCCCAGGAGCACCTTGTAGACTGCTTTGCATCTCCTTGGTGCACTGGCAGCAGGATTCATTCTGAAGAAAAAGGCCTTGCAGGAGCACAATTATTTTATCTAATAAAGAATAGTGAATAGTATTTCTGTCATTTGGGTCTTACTGTTGCAAAGTGTTCCCAGGGTGTCGTAATCTTCTAAAGACTCGCAGACCACTCTCCATTGAGAAAAGACAGAGTTGGGGTTTATAAGAGTAGAGTCAAAGCTGCTTCTGGATCCCATTAAGTCATCGGTGCAAATATCACAGACGTTTTTCCCAGTTGCAAAATTCCAATAAGGAAGGGAGAAAGAAGGCTCCTGCAGCATCTCCTAGATTACAGAAATCCGTTAGTGGGCCCTGATTCTACTTACATCCTTTTTCTTTGCTTGCTTGACTCTGGGGTTCTTTTCTGTTAGCTCTCTCCATGTGCTAAAGAACCAGTGCATGCAACAATAATACCTAGGATCCCAAAGAAGTTAAGGACCTTATTGAACAAAGTTTGTAATTTAGTTGGAGGACTCATATAGGTAGTAGAAGCAACAAAACTCACTTCATGAAGAAATTTCTACAAATAATTTGGGGAAAATATTGTTTTCATTGTTGGCAGATAATTGTGTTTCTATTGCTTTTATTAAAATTCTTGATGTTTCTATCTCTTTGCTTTCATATTATTTTTAGGTGTCTCCCCATTCCTTCCCCCCACCAAGATCTGTGTAGTAGTTCTGGTTGTTGTGGATTTTGTAGACCAAGCTGGCCTCAAACTCACAGAGATTCACCTTCAGAGTGCTGGGATTAAAGGCCTGGCTCCACTCTTCTGTTTTTAATGGAAGCACTGCCAATTCTTCGCATCATGTGACCTCAGTTTTGAAATGATTTGTGGAACAGTAAGTTTTGTTTTTGAATTTGGTCTGAATGACTGTAGTTAGGTAGAGTCTGGTTTGCTGACAGACTGCATATTTTGTCTCATACAGATTCTGTTTTCAAAGCTCAAAAGTTTGTTTAGAGACCTACACTGCAAAGCTGCACTAGGAAGACGGGAGTCTGCCTGAAGCTCACAGACAGAAAGCTAAGCAGATTCAGAATGAATTCTGTGCCTGTTGTTTTTAAGACCAGTGACCTAGTTTCCACTTAGAAACCATCTCACACTTTTTGAAAATGCTTGAGACCAAGGACACATGCTTATTTTATCGAATTCCTTAAAACACTGGTGTGGGAGGTCCTTCTGTCTATGTGTTGCTTTTATTGGTTAATGAATAAAGAACTGGCTTGGCCTATAGCATGGGAGGAGAAAGGCAGAGGTAGGGAAAAGCTATGGAGCCGCCTGAGACAGACACTGGGAATTTTGCCGGAAAGCCACTGCTATGTGGCGATACACGGATTAATAAAAATGGGTTAAATTAATATGTAAGAGATTAGCCAATAAGAAGCAAGAGCCAATGGGCCAAGCAGTGATTTAATTAATCCAGTTCTGTGTGATTATTTCGGGTCTAAACTAGACTGGGAGGGGGAGGGGTCTGCTGCTACAAAACACTGCTTCCTTCATTCTCTTTCTTTGGCCTTTGGGGAATTGTTTTCAGAAGTTGAGATTTAGTGTGGAGCTGCTTTGACCTTGGGTGACTTTCAAGGGCCTGTGTCTTTCTGATCCTTTTCTGTGTCTCCCTTCTGACAGGCATCTCCTTATCCTTGGGTGTTTTTGAGCTCAGAGGCTTTTCAAGGCACCCCCAGCTATTGATCACTAAAAGTTTGTATTACTCATACAAAAATAATCACTGTGCTTTAAAAAAGTTAGTGGCAACTTACACGGGCTCATTATGAGTCAAGCCCAACTGTGACATTTGGGAGCCATAGCACATTCATATATATTTTGTTGTGCGTCACAGGTAGCCTGGAACGTGATGATGCCTTGTGCTAGAAAACGGAAGTCATCGAGGTGGAAGTTACAACAGCAGAGTTGAGGCTGGAGACACTTCCCACCCACCTTTCCAAATTCTCGTATGCCATTGGGAAAATGCCTTGAGAGAGTGAAGATCTAGAATCTGTTACCCATGGCAGATTTATCCACTCACAATCTATTAAATGTCTTCCTTGTAAACAGCCTTAAATATGGTGCTGAGAGGAGTGGACGGACTCATTTAATCACCTTCAAAGTGCGTACAGACAGACTCCTGCCAGCTGTCTTTGTATTGCAGTGTATCATTCTGTCTCCCAACCATTGCTTTTCCTTGAAATGCTAGCACAGTGCCTCAGAAATCAACAGTTTTTCTTTATTTTAAGAATATATTAGTTAGTTTTTAAGACTTTAACTTTGGGATAGAGATTCATGACTATTGCTTCAAATAGGTAGCAAGTTTAGTTTACAGACTTAATAATTGAGATCCAACAAAAAGCAGTTTTATCTGGGCTGGATACTGCTCCTAGGGCCTTTTGCTTGCTAGGCAACCGCTCTGTCTTTTAGCTAAACTCACAGTCCCTAAACTGTTCACTTTCTGGATGACAATATTTTTCTCAAATATTTGTTCAGTTAGTGAAAAGGCAGCAGTTAGATATTTACGATACTAGATATTCTAGTGTCTTTTGAGTGTATCTGCTTATAAAAAAGGCTTGAAGTGACTGTGTTTGTTTGAGGTCTACTTTACATTCCTCTTCAAAACGGTAGTTTTCAAATGACAATTTGTGTTTAAAGATATGCCATTTTGAGGTCCTTTTAGAAACTATATATATTAAAGGTGTGTAAAATCATGTTTTGATATATTTGAATGTGTGTGCATATATATATATATATATGCATACATACACACACATGGAGTAAAATGATTATTACCCCCAAGAAAATGAACACACCCATCAGTTTTTAGTTATGTGATGCTTTTGAGTGGGGCTCTTCTGTAAGCCTTAAAGTGGTAGTGGGTATGAAAAAGTTTAGTTCAGTGGACATGAAAGGAACCATCCTGCTCTAGAATCATCAGCTGTTTGAGGGGCTCTGTGTGTGGATGGAAGAGAGAGGCACAGTGCACCCCTTCCCAGGAGGTGGCACCTGCATGCATTCTACAGCTCAGGACCAAGGCCTGGAAACTGACAATTCTGTTGTTTCCTAAATCATTTTCCGGTTATCAAGCTATAGATAATTTCTAAACTTTTAGTTCTTGGCCAAACAGGGTCTCTATTGCAGGGCCGTCATTAGCTTTCTTTCATTTCACTGCACAAAAGATCAAGGTTGATGAACGATCGAATAATCAGTGGGGAGGAATCTTACCTGGAAGTCACAAGTACCCTGATAACGCTGGTTTTGTCAGGGCTCATTCATGTCATTCAGTACAAAGTGAATCACAATGCTTTACACTTAGGGACCTGAAAACCAAGACAGAACATACCTGCATGTCTCTCTCCAGCTGCAGCAGATGGTACCTGTGCCACGTGAGAAAAGCTGGTCCTTCATGAGAGAAATCCACGTCACCAAAGCTTTCCTGCCCTACCCCGAGGAAGGTTTTTTTGACGGAATAATAGTGTGTCCAAACAAAGTAGTTGTAGATGGAAATGTTCTCGAACTGTGGCCTGTTGCCATCGGGTCCCAGTATGTCTTCTGACCTCCTTGTGGCAATGACAAATTGAGGATGCGTTGTGCGCTTTGCCATATCCAAGGCTCTCACAAAGTGGCTCCTTTCTTCTGTACTTAAGTCAAGAAGATTTCTCCTGACTTCAGGCATGAAAACGTTAAGTTGTGAAAATCAGCACAATCATATTACAACATGTTATGCTCCCCCATGTCCATTAGTTCATATGTGCACCCATTCAAATCTTTTATAAGTTACTTAACTGGTTAAATATCATTTCCAAGATGCTTGGGACCAGAGACCTTTAGAGTTTATATATTTTGAAATATTTTCTTGTACATTATATTTTGGGGATTAGGTCCAAAGCGAAATGTAAAATTCATTTCTTTCATATACACTCCATTATACACACAGCCCAAGACAATGTGAACCATAGTTTCGTCAGTTTGTGTTTAAAACAAAGATTAGCAATATGGGACTTTCTATTTGTGATACTATATTGGGCTTGAAAACTTTTGGAGTTTGAGGAATTTTGGAATTTTTTATTATGGATTCCCAATCTGTATGTTATTAAAAAAAAAAACCCTAATGTAAACCTTTGTTTAGACTTATCTCTTGTTCATTCCCTCTTTTTCTCAGCAATTTACTTCAATGGGGTCTCAGGCCTTAGTAGGTTCTGAGAACTTATTACAACCAACTCCATGATGTAAATACCAATCAGGCTGTAAAACTCAGCACATAGATAATACCACCTGCCAAAACTAAAATAAAGGCCTAATCCATCGATGTCCATAGAGCTCTGGGAAAAATCTATAAATGTATTAGCCCTTCTTTTCAGTTTCTGTAGTTCTGCTTCTGACTAACTGATCGTGTTAACTGAATTATCCCAGCCTAAAACATGGTTTTATGCATAAAAGCGCACCCTGAGGAAGGCTCAGGGCTACACTGGGATCCTGAATACTCAGTATAGTCACTGTCTAGCTAATAAAGCCTTTCTAAAGCCTGTTCAAGCAGTCTTCTATGGTGTATACCCTGCAAAATTTACTCTTGAGTCTTTAAAGACTTTTTAAATCTTACAATCTTACATGAATATTTGTGGTTCTGTGATATTGTCGTATTTATTTCTGTTCACTATTAGCATTTTTTGTTTTAATTTTCTACTTTTTTTGAGATAGGATTTCACTGTGTAGGACTTGCTATCCTGGAACTGACTCTGTAGACCAGGCTGTCCTCAAACTCAGAGATCCTCATGCCTTCTTTTCCTGACTGCTAGGATTAAATGCATGTGTCAACACCCCACAGTGGAATTTCTACTTTCTAAACATCATAAATCTTATAAAAAACAAGGGAGATGAGCCGAGCATAGTGGTTAAAACAGAGAGTTTTCTGTATTTTGGCACATTTTCTTAGGCTCAATTTTCATGTATGTGGTATTTGGATAAAAAGAACTCTTGTTTTCCAAAGACAAAGATCAGAGAGAACACACACACACACACACACACACACACACACACACACACACACACACACACACACACAGAGAGAGAGAGAGAGAGAGAGAGAGAGAGAGAGAGAGAGAGAGACCAGGATGTGGATGATAATGAAGTCTCAAAAGATAGTCTGTGAAACCCTTGTTCATTGTCTGAGACATGGAAAACCAGCAAGTGCTGCTGCTGTTACTGTTTCATGCTCCACACACTTGATCCTTCATCTAAAATGCAAGGATTCCATCACCACTGTGAGGATCTATGGTTCTCCATGGCAGCCCAGAGAGGAGAGACTGCCTTGTTAGAGTTAGCTAGATCTCAGTGGGAATACCATGCTTGCCAAAGGTCCAAATTGATGAGTTTGGCCTTTCTGAATCTAATGGACAAAGATTAGCATAAACACCTCTAGTGATACAAAATCAGTTCCCAATACATAGTTATTGCTCAAGCATTTTTGAAGGAAGTACTGTGTGTGGAGGTGACATAAACACATGTGTGAGGACCAGAGGAGAGCGTCAGCTGTCTGCTATCACTCTCTCCCTCGCTTACCTGACGGCCTCTCGCAGGCGTTCATGACATTTTGGCTAGACCTGTGGTTTTTCAAAACTCCATAGATTCACCTGTCTCTCACCCTTAGGCCTGGGGTTACAGGCGCCTGTGGCCATACCCAGTTCCTTAAGTGAGTGCTGGGGACCTGAAGTCAGGTTCTCCTGCTCCAGCAGCAAGTGTTCTTACCACTCACTGAGCCATCTCTCTGGACCTATGGAAACACTATTAGTTAAAATGTGTGGGTATCAATCCCATATTTCTATACCAGACAAGGTTCTTCAACTTCCTAACCTTCAGTTTGCTCAACTAGGGAGAAATGGTTGAGCTTTATGATTTGCAGCTGTTTCCTGATGTAAGCGCTTCAGGTTCTGTATATTGTGTATAACCTTGAGTCTAATTGAGTGAAACTGCTTCCCCCATCTTTCCACTCACCTACGAGAGTTTTCTGGTCGCATGCAGCTCCTCTCCACCCAGGACGGCAGGTCCCACAGTTGTGTCCTGAGAAATTGCCGTTGCACTGACATGTCCTATTGAAGAACTTAAGAGGCCAGCCCTCTCGGTCATCTTTGCCGTCGTGGGGGTAATGGGGGCTGTGCGGTCTGGAGTCTGCGGTCACAGACTCACACCTTCCCCTTCCTGACGATAAGCCACAGGGGTCAGTCCCAGGTCCAGAGGAAGGAGAGAGGTCTGGGCAACACTCTCTACTTCTCAGAGCCTCAATACTGGTACACTCTCGTGGAAACTGAGCCCAGACTTGATGAAAAAGCATCAGGGAGAGGAGGCCGGAAGCCAGAGGGAGGACTTTGTAAGATTTCATTCTTCTAGAAGTAAGAGTACAGGATACAGATCTAGGATGCTGCTTTTTGCAGGGAGGAAACTGAGGTACTTAGATTAAAGCCAGCTGAAAAAAAAAAAGGGCAAACAGAGTTACAAATCTTTTATTGAGTACTCTTTCCAACCTACTCCAAAACGGAGTCCTTTTATGTGAAACAATATTACTAAAAATAAATAAAAACAATTTACTTTTAAATATCAAGAAAAATACCTAGTTCACTGAACCCATTCTTCTGGTATTTGAGTTTTCTTACGTAAAGGAGAAACCCTGTCTCGAAAAACCAAAAAAAAAAAAAAAAAAAAAAAAAAAAGAATCCAGTTCTAGGGCTAGGGAAGTGGCTCAGTGGTTAAGAGCATGTATTGTTCCTTCAGAGGAACTAAGTTCAGTGCCTTGTACCAACATCAGGTGGCTCATGATTCCTTGTAACTGCAGCTCCCGGGGTTCCCCTCTGCCCTTTATGGGCACCTGCACTCATGTGCACATATCTCTGTGCAAACACATAATTTAAGAAGAAAACAGAGCTAATATAAAAAGACTTAACCTGGATATCATTTACTGAAAGCATCTACTAGCAGGTGACAACCATACTAACATTTAACCACGGATCTGAAAGGTGAATTGGGAGCAGGAACCTAGCAAGCAAATCTCCATCCCAGTACAGCTTTGGCCACAGTTGACCTCCATCAGACCTGCTCACCAGTACCTTTAACTCCGAGAGGGTTTCTCTGCTGTCTTCCTTCTGAGCAAGTGTTGGATGTCTGCTTGTCCCCTGGTGCCAGCTGTTAATTGCATATGGGTTTCTGCCAGTCAGTAAATCCCAGACGGACCACTCACACTGGGAGGGGCTGGTTCTCTCCTCCAGCTCTCACTAATCCCTTCTCACACCAGTGAATTCTCCTGCCCTTTAACTACTCCTCAGCGCATGACTCCCTCCCCACTGGTTCCCTTGTGATGGCTAAGGTTTTAAGAAAAGGTCAGACATACTGATTTGGAAGATGTGTGAGAGACACTGAAGAGCTTTTGTTTTCATTGTAGCGATTTTATTTTTTTTCTTTATCTGTATACTACAAAGGATGGAACAAGATGAAGTGATTTCTCAGCCCCACAAAGTCCAGGTGGTACTGGTGTTCTCTGGTAGCTCTTAAAGAGCCACTTTCTCCTGAAACTGAAAACTCATGCCTAGGTAGCCAACATTCAGACGTAAGCCTGAGTTTGGAATACGTGATTACTGTGCAAAGCTTGTCAGAATTCATGATCAGTGTTGGTTGTTCTTTTGATGCTAAGCTAGAAGTGTACAGAAAACAATATATAAAATAACCCGATATGTGTTCAGCAGCCAAAAGACAGCTAAGGATCTGTCTATAAATTAAGGTAAGAAAGAATAAGAGTGCTTGCTTCTGTTTCTACTTATGTATGCCAGCATATAATCTGTTAGAACCAGAATTATCAAACCGAGTTTGATACAAGAGTGCCTGTACATTTGGTCACTCTTATTTTCAGGTTTTAATCAGTTGTGCATACAACATATTAATGTGAGTACATACTAGGACATTCCTTTAATGCGTAAAAGAAACCAGAATATTTCTGTTGATGATTGATTACATACACAGTGGACAAATACGTTTTTTCTTCTGTATCTCTAGGCGATTTGAATCTCACGAATGAAACCATTCCTGTATAAGTAGGCTTTAGTGACTAGATTTCCCCCACTAGCGCCGTCTCAAAAGTGTACTTGAGTTGCTGCATGTGAAATCCTACAACAAAATTTTATGGTTCTTATGGCAGTTTGATATATTATTGTAATAATATATAATAATACATTTACCCATTCTACAGTTATTAGACTTTTGGGGGTGTTCTCCTGTATATTTTTTGTCTTGTGAAAAAAACCACTATAAATAATCGTTAAATGTTTTCTGTTGAATATTATATATATTCACGGTAAATATCTGTATAGGGAGTTGTTAGTCTTGAGGCTTGGGAATATGTATAAAGTAATTTTAAATTACTTTCTAAACTGTTTGTATCATTTCCCATTTTCATCAGCATTGTTCAAGGTTGCTAACACTTAGTATTAATAGACTTATTTGTCAATACTGCATTGAATTCTTTACCTTTATTTCCAGCCTCACTTTCTGTGGTTTCAATTATTTGTAGTCAGCCAGCCTGAAAATATTAATCAGAAAATTCTAGATATAAGCAGTTCACACAGTTTAAACCGTTTGCCATCTGTGTGGAATGATGAAACCTCATACAAACCATCTGGACCTGATTCATCTTAGTTCTGTGTTTCCACCCTCTGTGTGCTCCTCATTCTCTGTTATTAGCATGCTGCTCTGACCTTTCCTTAGCTCCCTAATCCTGTGTTCTCCATCAAGTGAATTTGGATGGGAGTCACAGATTATAGATAAAATGCAAAGGGAGGTTATTGTAGAAGAATATGAGGCATTCTCAAGGATGGGATGTGACAATTATGTCAACCTACATATTTAGATATTTTTTTTCTGTGTGTGTTTCTTGTTTTATTTGGGGTGGGAGGCAGGAGGGAAACAGAGTGAGATAAAAGACTAGAAACAGACAGCCCGCTAAGTTCCCTTCTCAAACAGGAGGCACTGCCATTCTGAGAGCAAGCTCACCGAAAGAGCACATTGAATTAGTTCTTATGGGAGAGAAGTGTGCTAAACTTTTAGAAAGCCTCCAGAGACGTAATAACCATTCTCTCTCTCTCTCTCTCTCTCTCTCTCTCTCTCTCTCTCTCTCTCTCTCTCTCTCTGTGTGTGTGTGTGTGTGTGTTTAGTTCAATATCACATCCCTACCCAGGGTCAGAGAGACAATTCATATCTCCCTGTTTTGACCAGTGGTCAAAGACCTGGGGTTTCGACTCCTGGTTTTATAATCTGATTATGAAGGGGGTTCAGCCTCGGTGACATTCCAGCCTGCTGATATCTGAAAAGCCTGAGGAGTGGTTTCAGAGATTATCAGGCCAACTGTAAAGATACTGAGATGCATGGGTTCAAACAAGTTTTATGTATTTATCAATGACTTTATGGTGTAAGAGCCGTGATGCTGGAAGCCTGGATCCTGAAGACAGCCTACAAGTGATTCTCTTCACAGAAAAGGTAAAAGTTTTGTTTGGTAAGGAAGAAAAAAACAAACCAAAAATATATTGACGTTCCTAAATTATATAGTAAGAATGATTACAACAAAACAAAGTAGATAAAAAAATCCTTACTTGGTGTGATTTCATACATTCACTGGGAGATGTGGAATGTACCCTCAGATGATAGATTAGTGAACCTTCTTTGTATTATCAGCTAGATAAAGCATCAAATATATATTTTTAAAAGGTTTATTTTTATTTTATATGCATGTGTGTTTTTGTCCGCTTGTGAATCTGTGTACCATCTGCATGCAGTTCTTGCAGAGGCCAGAAGAGGGCATCATATCCTCTGGCACTGGAGTTGCAGAGGTTTGTGAGCTGCCTTGTGCCTCTGGAAAAGCAGGTAGTACTTATAATCGCTGAGTCATCTCTCAAGGCCCCCAAACACCAAATATTAATTGTTAGGACTTTTCATGAGCACTCAATAGTTTTTACCTTGTTTCTAGTTCTTCATTATCACTGATATCTTAATTTTAGAGATAATTTAATTACTGTATTTCTCCTGCCTCTTTCTTCCCCTTAGTCTCTTCAAGGCCTCCTGTTTACCCCTCACCATTCTCCTTCAACTTTACTAATTTTCTTACCCCCCCTTTTTTACTAATTGCTATAAAATTGTGTGTTGCATGTGTGTGTGTTTTCATTTTCTTTTTTATTGGCAATAAATAGTTTTTTTCATACAATATATTTTGATCATGGTTCTCCCCCTCATTTCTTTCCCCTTTCTTTCTTCCTCCCCACCATCCAACTCCATGTCTTTTTTCTATCTCTTAAGAAAATAAACAGGCAAATAAAAAAGACAAAAAATGAATACAACCAAATGAACAAACTAACAAAGAAAGAAAAAAAAGAAACAAAGAAAGAATAGGTGAAACATATACACACACATGCACACAATCCATTAAAGCAAAAAATTGGAACCATAATATACAAGCAAAAGACTAGTAGAAAATGTCAGAAACAAAGTAATATGAGACAAAAAAGTCCTCCAAAAATACATTTGAGCTCATTTAGTGTTGGGCATGAGGCCTGTTCTTGGGTGCATTACTTATGTTTTTTGGTGAATTTGAACATCAGATTGATTCCTTAGTCTGTCTCTGTCTCTGTCTCTGTCTCTGTCTCTGTCTCTGTCTCTGTCTCTCTCTCTCTCTCTCTCTCTCTCTGTATGTGTGTGCATGGTCTTGCTGATTCAAGTGTGTTTATAGAGGCCAGAGGTCAATCTCAGACACTACTCCTCAAGTGCTGACCACTTTGTTTTTAATGGCATGCTCTTTAATTGGTCTGAAAGTCACTGATCAGGCTAGGTTGACTGGCCAGCAAGCCCCAGGGACACATCTGTCCCATCTCTCTTTTGTCGAGCATCTGAATCATCAGTGCTAACACTCTAGTTCTTTTTTTTTTTTTTTTGAGTATAATAGAGGGTTATTTATTTAAGGGTAGAATCACAGATCTTCTGCTCAAATGGGGAATAACAACCAAATCCTGCAACTGGAAGAGAAGCCATACCCATGATTTACATCAGCATTTATAGTATAAGGCCACGCCCAAGTAGATGTGTAACTTAAAGGCTACTGGCTGTAGGAATTTGTATAGCACCCCCTGCCTCTCTCCTTCCTTTCAACCCGCTACCATCATTCCCATGCTCTCAGTTTACCCAGGAGATCTTGTCTTTTTCTACTTCCCATGTAGATTAGATCCATGTGTGTCTCTCTTAGGGTCCTCATTGTTGTCTAGGTTCTCTGGGATTGTGATTTGTAGGCTGGTTTTCTTTGCTTTATGTCTAAAAACCAGTTATGAGTGAGTACATATGATAATTGTCTTTCTGGGTCTGGGTTACCTCACTCAAAATGATATTTTCTAGCTCCATCCATTTGCCTGCAAATTTCAAGATGTCATTTTTTTTTCTGCTGTGTAGTACTTCATTGTGTAAATGTACCACATTTTCCTTATCCATTCTTTAGTCGAGGGGCATTTAGGTTGTTTCCAGGTTCTGGCTATGACAAACAATGCTGCTATGATCATAGTTGAGCACATGTCCTTGTGGCACGATTGAGCATCCTTTGGATATATATCCCAAAATGGTAATGCTGGGTCTTAAGGAAGGTTGTTTTCTAATTTTCTGAGAAATCACCACACTGACATCCAAAGTGGCTGTACCAGCTTGCACTCCCACCAGCAATGCATTAGTGTTCCCTTTACCCCACAACCTCTCCACCTTAAGTTGTCATCAGTGTTTTTGATTTTGGCCATTCTTAACAGGTGTAAGATGGAATCTCAGAGTTGTTTTGATTTGCATTTCTCTGATGACTAAAGATGTTAAGCTTTTCCTTAAGTGTTTTTCAGCCATTTTAGAATCCTCTGTTGAGAGTTCTCTGTTTAGGTCTGTAATCCATTTTTTATTGGATTATTTGTTCTTTTGATAACTAATTTCTTGAGTTCTTTGTCTATTTTGGAGACCAGACCTCTGTCTGAAGACCACAACTCTATTTCTTTTATGAAGGTTCTGGGGATTGAACTCAGGTCCTCATGCTGTGGGGCATGCGCTTCCCTTACTGAAACATCTCAGACCATTAGCTTACATCTCTTTGTGCTTGAAGTAGCGAACATGTAAAAAAATGTAGAGTTTTTAAAACTTATGTCGAGGCACTATGGATAATTGAATATATTATCCATTCCTTCACTTCTTCCTGATAGTGGCTATTGTCTGCAAAGTAATAGTTTCCACGTTGAGTAAAGAAAACTGAGTATAAGTGGAGTTTGGAAATATGACTCTGTTATGAAAGTCACTTCTCTCTTAATATTCACTAATGCTCCGTTTTATGGTCTACATTTAACATTTTCTTTCTTTTTTTTCTTTTTTTGGTTTTTCGAGACAGGGTTTCTCTGCAGCTTTTTTTTAGAGCCTGTCCTGGAACTAGCTCTTGTAGACCAGGCTGGCCTCGAACTCACAGAGACCTGCCTGCCTCTGTCTCCTGAGTGCTGGGGTTAAAGGCTTGCGCCACCACCGCCCGGCTTTATTTCTTTACTTTAAGACAGGGTCTCACTATGTATCACCGGCTGTCCCGAAACTCACATTGTTGACTATACTGGTAAAGAACTTACAGAGATTCACCTGCCTTTGCCTCCTAAGTGCTGGTTAACAGGAGTATGTTACCAAGCTTGGCTAAGTTCAACAGTTAAGTTAGATGCATGTCACTTGTGGTCCATTTATGACATATACATTACTCTGTAGTGAAGATTTGCTATAAACATTAATTCTGTCCCAGTTGTAAGGCTCCAGGTTAAACTTTGCAGGTTTAAATATCCTGACTCACTGAGCATTTGTCTTTAAGTTTTGAGTGTTTATCTTAAAAATGCTCCAGAATTCTAGTGGGCTCTCACACTTATCCATCAATATCTCAGGTTTCTTACCCACTCAGGGCAAAATTATTTGTGAAAAATGAATGATATAAAATAATATTTAGGTTGTTGTTTTTTATCAAAGGCTTTGAGTTTATAAAAATGGACTTGTTTAATTGTTTAATTAATTAATAGATTAATTGTTGTGGAATATTGCTTTACACTTTGTGAAGATGTGTCACTGTGATTGGTTTAATAAAGAGCTGAATGGTCATTAGCTATGTAGGAAGAGGTTTGGTTGGATTTCTGGGGACAGAGAGCTCTGGGAAGAAGAAAGGAGGGGTTGTGAATCAGATGCAGGGAGAGCAAGACATGCAGGAGGGGAGGGAAAAGCCACAAGTCACATGGCAACATGTAGATGAATGGAAATGGGTTAGTTTAAGTTATAAGAGCTAGCGGAGCATAAAGGAAAAGCTTTAATAGTTAACAATAAATCCTGTACTATTTTGTTGTGAACTGGTGTCTCAAAGAACAATCCCCCTACACTTGATAAATGGTCATTTCTGTCTCGTGAGTAAAATTGGTATGATGAACACATGTGCAGCGGGGTCACTGCCTCTGTCTTTCAGCATGTCACGTGTGCAGATGTCTCAATACGTTTTTCTTTTTCCTGAAACTCTAGTTGAAGTTATAGACTAATTATCAAAGTAGTATGTGTTAGCATTAGGGAGAAGAGCATGAAGCCCAAGGCTGTCACTCAGCATAAAACAATTTTGTGACTTTTTCCTATAGTTCTAAAATCAATTGTAGTAAAAAAAATACTTATAATCTTTAAAAAGATATTTAAAACTCACTGCTCTACTCATGTGTACTCAGTTATAAACATATAGATAAATACAGTGTGTCATGCTATATTGAAAGACAAAAAGACTACCACGATGGCCCTCACACAATTTTATCTAATTTTCATAGTTTCCTCTAGACCACTGCTGATTTCTATATTCAGTTGACATTCTGAAATAAGGCTGAGAATTCCAATAGTGATGGACTTGTCCTGAAAGCTACCACACGGCCTCAGTGAACATTAGCCTTTTTAACTGTCCGAGTCTCATTTCCTCATATGTAAAATGGATGCGATAAACATATATTGTTAGAAACAATAAAGCTTAAACAAAAGTTAGCATTAGGGTAAATATAGAACAACACTGAGATAAGTCAAAGTTGGGTATCTACCTCCCCCCTCCCCAAGACAGGGGTTCTCTGGGTAATAGCCCTGGCTTTCCTGGAACTCACTCTGTAGACCAGACTGGCCTCAAACTCACGGAGATCTGCCTGCCTCTGCCTCCTGAGTGCTGGGATTAAAGGCGGCTGCCCCCACTGCCCAACAACAATAGGTATTTGAAGTGAAAGGAAATATTGAAACTGATGCCAACCATGATGTCTTAGACTGCAGTGCATTAACACAGTGCTTTGATTGCCACTGACATCCAGGCACCAAGGAAAGTGAAACATTTCCAACAGCCTGCTCTAACAAAGCGTGGAAGCCTGCAAATGGACACACTGTCTGCTGGTGTCTTCTAATTCAGGATGTTGGTGGAGAGAGTATGAAGGAAAGATATATGCATTGTCCCTCTTTGCTCTAACATTGTGGAAAGTTTAAAATGTCATCAGACATTATAGTGTATGTCCGATATGAATGGTAAAATCCATGTCTGACAGCCCTTAGCTCATTGCAGAAAACTGTTGTAGGAGTTCTTCAGTAAAACTGAAGTCTTGTTGTTTTAGGGTAGTACACTTGGCTAAGGCTAGTGCAGTGGGAGCCAGGTAACACTTTCACAGAGAAGATAAACCTCTTACCATTTAACAGTAGAAATGCTGAAATATCTTTAGAAAAGTGCTAATGTTGAGTTGTACATACAAAGAAATAGACTCGAATCAACAGGAAATAAGCTAAGACATGGGAACTTAGGAGAATTTAGAACCATGATGCTTAGAGATGGACACATTGACAGCCCAACAGTTGCAATAGACTGGTATGTGTGTATTGCAATTCTGCTTAGATTATAGTTCAGGAGAGCAAGCCTGAGTAACTTTTCTAATTTTTGAAGTCTTGTGGTTGTCATTTGCGAATCCAATATCTAAAGAATATAGAACAGAAATCTGGCTTAAATTGAGAGACGGAAGTTGTTAGAATTGAATGTATTTTTTCTTGTGAGAAATTTGTTAATAAATATTAATGCTTTGTGATTATTTGTACCAAATGCAGCAAAGACACAAATTATCCAGTTAAATGGTATGCTGTATTAGTGAATTCTCTCCCTAGCTGAACTAAGCTTTGCTTTATTGGCGGCAACTCTGTGGGCGTTCAGGCAACTGGAACGTGTCCATTAGGCCAGTCATGTGCTTTTACCTTAAGGAGAAGCTTAGATTCAGTGAACACAAGGGAAGGAATGTGAGGCCTGTGTTCTATGTGCAGCAAAGACCCCATCAAACACACGTTTGATTTAGGAGGAGATGGGTTGCCGCCTGTGCTCTGTAACAGCAGAGACCCCATCAAACACAAGTCTGATTTAAGATGGAATGGTTTGCAAAGGTTTGAGAATGAGGTTTCTAAAAAACTGTGCTGTTAGTTTCTTAGATGAACCATTGAATCTGAACAGCAAATTCCAAATATTGGCATGGGGCCACCTAGCAATAATTTGATTTCTCTTCATTGGAAGTGCTTCTTGCTGAAGTAAGAGAAAATAATTTAAAATGTTTATTTTTTGGCTGAAGATTTTATATTCTCCCTTTCTTAGCAGGTGACCTTGTAAGAGTGCCGTGTCGAATACCCTGTGGATACCTGTGTGAGTTAAGAAAGCAACCAAAGATGGCAGTTTGGAATGGGATCGAATGTTTGTGCAGTCACAGTTGCTGTGCTCGCCTCAGTGTGAACACAGTGTGGTGCTGGTGAAAGACAGTTTCAATTCTTCCAGTATTCTGAAGAGAGTCTCTCTCTTTTAAAATATATATTTTTATAATTTTAAACTATATGTAAGTGTGTAAGTGCAGGTGCCCTTGGGGGGTGGAGGGGTGGCAGCCCCTGGAGCTAGAGTTACAGATAGTGGTGAGCTGCCTGACATGGGTTCTGGGAAACAAACTCATGTCCTCTGAAAGGGTAGACAGTCAGAAAGTGCTCCTAACCACTAAGTCACCTCTCTAGCCCCTAATTCTCTCTCTCTCTCTCTCTCTCTCTCTCTCTCTCTCTCTCTCTCTCTCTCTCTCTCTCTCTCTTCCTCTCCTCTCTTCCATCATTCTCCTCTCTCCTTCTCCCTCTTGAGACATGGTTTCTCTGTGCACTCTGGCTGTCTTGGAACTCACTCTGTAGACCAGGCTAGCCTCAAACTCAGAGAGCCACCTGCCTTTGCCTCTGAGTGCTAAGCCACCACCAGAGCAATCCTCATTATCTTATTTAGCATGTACTATGGGCAAAATAAGACCTGGGTATTGATGTCATGGAATCATATGTTGTATATCAGCATTAGTACAAATTCAATTAAAACCATTAAATACTTGAAGACATGAAGATTTTATGTATATGTACAACATGTCTTGACCATATCTACTGCTCACTACCCTCAACTTCCATTAGGACCTTCCACTCACATCTACCTCACAACTTCACCTTCTCTTTAATTCTTTATAATTAACTTAGTTATCGAGTTATTTTTTAAAACTCATTCACTTCTGTTAGTGCTGCCTTCATGTACATGATTGATGGGATTATTCATTAAGGTCTGGCGAAACTTTCAGTGGCCACATTCCTGAAGAGAGGTGATGCCCCCTTCCAAAGTATCTTAGTTAGGGATTCTATTGCAGCAGAAGGAGCCTGAAACACTAGGCCTAGTTTGAACATATAAGATCTCAAAGCCCACCTTCATGGTGATACAGTTCCTTCAATAAGGCCACACGTACTCCAACAAGGCCACACCTCATAATAGTGCCACTGCCTATGGGTCTAGCATTGAAACATATGTGTCTATGGGGGTCATTCCTGTTCAACCACCACATTCCACTCTCTGGTCCCCATAGATCTGCAGTCATAACATAAAGAAAAGTGCATTTAGTCCAACTTCAAAATTCTTCATTGTCTAACAATCTCAGACTTATTTAAGAGTTCAAAGTTCTAAGTCTCTTATAGGATTCATTCAGTCTCTTAACTGTAAACCCCCATAAAATTAAAATCAAAATACAGATCACATATTTCCAATATATAATGGCACAGGATATATATTACTGTCTAAAAATGGAAGAAAAGGAGAATTGTGAGGAAATGCTGGAAACAATGCAAGGACAAAAACCAGCTGGGCAAATTCCAAACTCTGCTTCTCCACGTCTGATGTCAAAGGCCTTTTCAGATCTCCAACTCCTTTCAGTTTTGTTGACTGCCAGTACTCTTTTTTCTCTTAAGCTGGTTCCACTCCTTGTTAGAAGCTTTCATGGCAAGTTTCCCATGACTCTGGCATCTCCAAAATCTTGGGATCTCCAAGGCAATCCAGGCTTCACTTTCACTGCTTCATACACTGGCCTCTCTAAGCCTCACTTCAGGGATACTCCTGACACATTCCTGCCCTCAACAGCTCTCCTTAGTTGTGTAGGAACATTATTCCATAACCTTTATTCTTCTGTTTTTGACTCAAAAGCCAGAAATAGGTGATCTAACCTGCCAAGTTCTGCTGCTTGCTGGGGACAGAACATGGCTCCTAATTCAACTACATCTGTTTGATCGTTACCTTCACTACCTAAGCTTGACTGTCCTAGAATTTGCTCTGTAGATTAGGTTGGCCTTGCACTCAAAGATTCATATCCTTTGTCTCATGAGTCTTAGGATTAAAGACATGCACCTTGTCTGGACCTAAACCATTCTTTAATTCCTTTTCACAAAATGAAAGTTTAGATGTGTGTAATCTTGTTCTGAGGTCACCACTTTCTTTATTCCATTTAATATCAGGTGTTTCTTTAACCTGTTTATCTTCTTAAACACAGGGTTTATCCCTACTCTACTTCCTGGTGACCCTTTTTATCCTCAATCTATACATTTTCTATTTTTACTTTCTCAACTTGGTCCTTTTCATAATAAATTTTCATAAGATGGAACATTGCTAACCACACAATAGAGTCTCTACTAGACTGTTTTGAGAGTTTCTTTGCTAATAGAATTAATCTAAAACTCTTTACTCTAACCTCAAATAGACTTTACAAACAAGAGCAAAAAGCAGCAACATTCTTCACCAAATTAATACAAGAATGATCTCTAGGCCTATCACAAAAATACCCTAGTTTCTTTTTTACCAAATTTTGTCTTAAGGTTCTTATTGCTGTGAAGAGACACCATAACCACAATAACTCTTATAAAGGAAAACATTTAATTAGGGTTGGCTTACACTTTCAGAGGTTTAGTCCCTTATCACCATGACAAGAAGAATGGCAACATCCAGACATGGTGCTTGAGAAGAAGTTAAGAGTTCTATATCCCGATCAGCAGACAGCAGAAGACTATGTGATACAGTGTCTATAGCTTCAGCATATATGAAACCTCAAAGACCATCCCCAAATGACACAGTTCCTCCAACAAAGCCATACCTACTCCAACAAGGCCACACCTCTTAAAAGCACCACTCCCCATGGGTCAAGCATTCAAAAATGTGAGTCTACAGTGGGTATTCATTTCAAACTACCATGCATAGTATCTGCCAGAAGTTCATCAGATAGGTTAGGGTTAGATGTCCATCAACTAAGAAGTCCATAGTGAAAATGTGGAGCTATACACACTTGGATACTACTCATAAAGTTTATAGGTTTATAACATTCACAGGTAAATGGATGGAGCTGGAAATGTGTGGTGGAAATTTAGTGTTGTTGACTTGAGAGCAGTGCTGCTGGTGTCAAGACCACATGCCATTCTTGTGCTTCTCTGTCCTGAATGCATGGGTGGAATGGGTACTGGAGGTTGTCTCTGGGGAGAAGGCAGCACATCACAGAAATCGTGTCACAATAACGATTTTCACCAGGAAGCAGCATAGGAAGAATGCTGTTTTCAGGAATCCCCAGGCAAACAGAAGATTGGAAAATAGCAGACCCAAGCCTTGTCCAAGTCTACACGATTTTCATGAATCTTCTGCTAGACACCATTATCCCTTAGTAATAGCCTCATTGACAGGAAACCTAGAGACTGATAGTGTCTCCTGAGGTTGGGGAAATATTACACTTCCAATTAAGTAGTATTACAGATTCATAAGTAATTCAGCCATAACATATTTATGAAGGGTTGTGGGTGTCCCACTGGAAACGTCAGACAAATGTTTCTGTTAACTTTTAGTAGCATCTTTACTAAACTACACTAAAAATACCCACTACCTGAAGTTCAATGCTGAAAACCAAAGGAAAGGAAATTTCAGGAATATTGGATTAAGCAACTTCTTTTCATTGCCTATTTTGGGCACAGTTAGTAAAATTAGTAAAAACTACCCTTACTAAGAAGAGACTAAAAATAATCTTCAGAACAAACTATCAACTTTGGATAAAATCAGAAAAATACTGAAGTAGGGACCTGTCACATCAGGACAACTATTAATGAAGATGAAACTGGACACATGGAAGTAGATGTCAGGAAATTTGCAGAGGGAAACCTCACAGTCTATGGGAGCAGGTTGGCAATCTCAAGAGCTTCATTTTTGTTTTGGTTTGAAAGTGGTCTGTTAATGTTTATTTGTGTCTTTCAAAAACGTGTGAATTAATCTTGCTCAGTTTTTATGCTTGACTTTTTTAAACATAAATTTTTGTTGATTATTTGGGGATCTTACATCATGTACCCAATTCATAGTCATCTCCCAGTTCCTCCACCTTCCGGTGTCTCCTTCACCCTGGTAGCATCTCCTGCAAAAGGAAAACTCAAAAAGAAATAACAAGAATGAAATAAAAATAAAAAAAATAAAAATAAAAAATGAGAGTAAGAATGTTAAAACAAACAAAACACCAAAAACCAAAACTGACCAAGCAAGCAAGCAAGCAAGCAAACAAACAAACAAACAAACAAAAAACCTTACTTAGATCCTATATCTTTCTTGCCTCTCCATTGCCCATTCATTTTACTAACATTGGGAGCTATAGTGTATGGTGCAGTATACACTCTTTTGTCCAAACAGCTTTATTTGCAACTGTTATTTGTGTAGCTTTTTGTTTGTCAGATTCAAGGCTTCTGGCTTCTGGTACACCATAAATGTTGTGCTGTAGGAATTCCTACCACCAGTAACCTTTCAGTTACCACCCACTTGGGCATGGCCTCTTAGAGTATAAATGCTGATGTAAAACACATGATTGTTCTCTCTTCTGGTGGAGTGATTTGGTTCCTGTTCCCTGTTGGTGCAGAGGACTGTAATGTTAGTCTACCCCTAAATAAATAACTCTTTATTATACTCAACTTTGAGCTAGTGGGGGATTTCTTTTTAGCATCCTTCTTCATGTGGCACCCACATGGATCTGCACTCCACACCTACTGGGTGGACTGACTTAAGGGCCTAACTGGTCCGTAGCCCAGAAATTCTCCCAAACTCACCCACTTGGCTTGCTTTTACCTACTAAGCAGTTTTTGTAAAACTCTCACAACAGCAGAGCTAACTGCATGCAGCGACTTGGAAATTTCTCAAGTTCACGCACAATTCCCCCCATTGCAGCATTTCCTGATGCATGGTGACTTGTGCAGGTTCCAATTTGTGCTCTCTGCCCATGAATTCTGGGCTTCTTGATTCATGTATGGAATTGATTTAATTGCTTTTAATTTGTCAAGCAAGGCATATTTCTCAGTATTTAACCAGCACCAAGGAAGAAAATCAAAGCGGTGCTGGACTGTGCCTGTCACCACCTGTTGTACTGCCACTAGTTGTGACTGTAGCCATGACACCTTCAGGACAATAAAGATTATTACACCTAAGACAATTAACCAGATGTCATAACAGGTAATTAATAAATCAACAAACTTGAAAGTTATATAATGGCAGACAACATTACCAAGGAAAATTTTAGTAATGTTTTTGCTAATACTATGGATGGTATTCTGCAAGGTTTATATGGTTATTGTGATACATCAATTTATTGGATATTTGTTGTGAAAAGCATGGGGCCCCTTTGTTCTGTCCTACCCAGCTAACTTACACCAAAAATAATCACATAGAAATTGTATTAAGTTACTGCCTGGCCCATTAGCTCTAGCTTCTTTATTGGCTAACTCTCACATTTTGATAACCCATTTCTATTAAATCTGTATATCACCACATGACTGTGGCTTACCAGCAAGATTCTAACCTATGTCTGTCTTAGGCCAGAGATTCATAGTGTCTGCCTGTCTCTGATTTCTTCCTCCCAGAATTCTGTTCTGTCTTCCCCACCTACCTGAGTTCCACCCTATCAACTAGGCCAAGGCAGTTTCGTTATTCAACTAATGAAAGCAACACATAAACAGAAGATCCTTCTACACCAGATATTAGGACTCAGTTTTTTCTTTATATTATGTCCTTAAGAAATGGTTTGAAATCAGAGCCAAAAATGAGGCACTTTTAGAAATGATACAGTCTTTACAGACTACAGCTAGCTGATAGGATTAATACCATCGAAAACCAAAAGTTTCCTAAAAAAATTAATACTATTGAAAAGGGTAACATTAATTTGACAGAAAAAATTGAATCCATGCCAAAGGATACTGAGAAATTATCTGAAAGGATTTATACTGTTGAATTTGACAATCAAAATTCATTAAAAAGTTATGGTTGGTTAGCAGATAGACTATCTCTCCAGGAAAACAATCTGTATGCTATTCAAATAATGTCCAAGAATGAGATGTTATCTTTAAAGGAAAAACTTCAGACCTTGGAATCACATATGCAGAATGAGGACCAGAGGGTAGGTACCTCAATGAAATCACTAGAAATATATATGGGCCAGGAGATTCAGGCTTTACAAAAGACAGTAGTAAAAAGAATTGAAATGACTGAGGAAATTATTGGAGCTGATGAGCAGGGAAAGGCACAAGAACAGGATTTAACATACTCAGTAGCTGTCAGAGACGACTTACCCAGGGTTTTAACTTCTTACCCTGTAATCTACTCTGACAAAACATCAAGTTCTAAATGCCCAAAAGGATTCAAAGAAGGTAGATGGATACCTATAGGAATGAATGCTTTAAAAGAAATTAAGCAAGCAATAGTAACTTATGGCTTGCATTCTGCATTTGTTAAAAAGATGGTAAAGATATGGGCTTCTACCATTAAAGCCATGCCACCCGACTGGCTTCAGTTAGTTTCAGCTGTCCTAGATGATGGGCCTCAACTGATGTTTACATGTTATTTAATGGAAGAGGCTAAAATTTTAGAACAACAGGGAAAAGCAAAAGGCCTTGAGACTTCCCAAGATCAAATTCTTGGTGAGGTCACTTATGCTGACCCACAGGCTTAAGCTCTTTATGATGAACAAATCTTGTCCCTATGCCACAAAGCAGCCTTAAATGCTTGGGACAGGATTCAAGAACTAGGAAAGTGAATTGGCTAGAGTTAAGCAGGGCCAGAGAGAACCCTTTAGTGACATTTTACAAAGACTAACTAAGGCTGTACAAATAGGAGTAGCAGACCCAGATGCTAGATGAGTACTTATTGAATTCCTGGCTTTAAAAATGCCAATTTATAATACAAAAAGATACTTGGGCCTTTAAAGGTTAGATCAGCACCAATGGATGAATGGATCCTGTATACAATGAACATTGAGACATTTGACTATAATACTGAATCTAGGGTAGGAGAAGCATTTTCCAAAGGTATGAGGAGACGTCAAAATGCCAAATGTTTTAATTGTGGTAGAATAGGACATATGAGAAGGGATTGTAGACAAGAAATTCCTAGGAATAATATCTCCTCTGGGAATGGCAAGAATTGGAGGACTCAGCCTTCAGGTATATATAGAAGGTGTGGCAAAGGCCTACATTGGACCAGAAACATGCAGACCAACAAAAGACAGACAAGGCAACCTTATACCACCAGGAAACTCCTTGGAGGCCTCTCACAGGCCCCCAAGTCAAAAGTAGTCCAGTCATTCCCAGTCACTATGGAGGACATGTCTCACCAGAAAAAATAAAAAAATCCAGAGCCTTCTGTAAAAGACCATACTGTTCTGGATGATGGAATAAATGTGGAGGATAAATAAAAAATTTGAATAGGAAATAAGAAACATGTATTCTGGCAGACTTCTATAAATGATCAAAGACCAAAGCTAAGAATGAATATAAATGACATTGTAATTGTGGGTTTGATAGACACGGGTGCAGACGTGAGTATCATTACTTCAAAATATTGGCATCCAAATTTTCCTCTTCAAAAGGCAAATGTTCAATTACTAGGAATTGGAACCCTATCTCAAGTGAAACAAAGCATGAGATGGGTTGAATGCATAGGGACAGAAAGACAGAGAGAAAGGCTGAGGCTGAATGTGGCTAATATTGCAGTGAATTGATAGGGTTGTGAACTGCTACAGCAATGGAATACCAAGATTAACATTTCTGCAGTCTCAGAATCTTATAGTTCTGGGAAAGATATTATAAGGTACTATACAGAAAGGTCATCAGCCATTCAGGCTGTACAAGAACACAAAGCAACTAGCAAACCTTTAGAGGTATCAATGGTCCTGCCTTTAAAATGGTTAACTGTGAAACCAATATGGGTTAAACAGTGGCCATTAACAGAAGATAAATGGCAGGCTTTAGAATAGCTGGTACAGGGGCAACTGGATGCTTATCATATTAAAGAATCAGCCAGCCCTCAAAATTATCCTGTATTTATTGCTAAAAACTAAAAAAAAAAAAAAAAAAAGAAATCTGGTAAATAAAGAATGGTGGTATATCTAAGAGCTGTCAACAATAATTTAACCTATGGACCCTCTACAATCTGAAATTCCTCTGCCTTTTCTATTATCAAAAGAATGGCCTCTTATAGTTATTGATTTCGAATATTGTTTACACTATACCTTTACAAGATAAGGACAGAGAAAAATTTACCTTCACAATGCCTACTTATAATAATTCTCAGCCTACTAGGAGATACCAATGGACCATCCTTCTACAGGGAATGCTCAATTAGCCCCACTCTATGCCAATACTTTGTAAGTCAGTCATTGGAAATAATAGGTAAAAAATTTCCTAAATCTATAATTTACCATTACATGGATGACATTTTGCGATCTGATTCAAATATAGATACTTTAGAAAGAATGTTTGAAAAAGTAAAGAAAGTTTTGCCAAAATGGGGATTACAAAATGCTCCTGAAAAAATACAGAGAAGAGATTTTGTTAATTACCTAGGTTATAAAATACGTTTACAGAAAATTAGAACACAAAAGGCATAAAATAGGAGAGACCAATTACAGACTCTTAATGGCTTTCAATGATTGTTAGGAGACATTTCCAGTCTATGACTAGCTGTTGGGATAACACCTCATCTAATGATTCATTTAAATAAAACCTTAGATGGCAACAAATAGTCTCAGACAATTAACTGATGAAGTAGAAAAGGAATTGATTGTAATTGAAGAAAAATTACAGGAGGCATATGTGGATAGAATGAATTCAAATCTTATTTGCATTCTAGTTATATTACCTTCCAGAATTTCCCCTACAGGAATTTTAATGCAAAGGGAAGATATTATCTTAGAATGGATCTTTTCTCACATAAACCAAGTAAAAAATTGAAAACTTATGTGGAAAAAAACTCTGAACTAATTATAAAAGTAAAATTGAGACTTCCTCAACTATTAGGTATAGACCCATCAGAGATTATACTGCCTTTTACCTCTGATGAAATTAAAAAAAATTATGAGATGACTATGAACCTTGGCAAAGAGCTTGCACTATTTTTTTAGGAGATATTAATAGCAATTTTCACAAAAGTGATAGAAATAAACTTATAAAGAGAACTACTTGGATTCTCCCCACATTGTATGGGATACACCAATAACTGAGCCCATACATTCTATACTGATGCAAATAAAACAGGAAAGGCAGGTTACAAATCAGAAAATTTAAGTAAGTGGAATAAAGCCCTTATAATTCTGTCCCAAAGGGGGAATTCTCAACATGGTACTAAGGGATTTTAAAGAACCTCTTAATATAGTTACTGATTCACAATATGCAGAAAGATTTGTCTTTCATATTGAAACCGCTAAATTTATACCAGATGATACAGAATTGACTTCATTATTCATTCTGGTTCAAGATATAATCAGGAATAGGTTTTGTCCCATATACATAACACACATCTGATCCCATACATGTCTGCCAGGTCCTCTAGCACAGGTAATGCTGAAATTGATCGATTATTAATTGGAAGTGTGTTGAAGGCCTCAGAATTTTGTAAGAAACATCATGCCTGTAGTGAAGGTTTAAAGAAAAAGTTTTCTATTACATGGCAACAAGCTAAGAAAAATATAAAGAGATGTCTCACTTGCTCTTTCTATAAGCAAGCACCACTACCTGTAGGGACTAACCCAAAGGAATGAAATCTGGCAGATGGATATGTTCTACTTTGCAGCATTTGTAAAATTAAAATATGTACACCACACAATTGACACTTATTCAGGTTTCAATAGGGCCACTGCTTTGAGCTCAGAAAAGGTTGAATCAGTAATCACAAATCTATTAGAAGCTATGGCCATCATGGGTATACCTGCACAAATAAAGACAGATAATGGCCCAGCATATGTTTCTAAGAAAATGAAGCAGTTTTTGCTTATTTTAATATAAAGCATATTACAGCTATACCAAACAATCCTACTGGTCAGGCAGTTATAGAAAGATCAAATGGAACTATAAAGGATATGTTAAACAAACAGGAAGGGATGAAAAATATCCTCAGAAGTAGACAGCTTAATGCTCTATTGACCTTGAATTTTCATAACACTAATGAGAAAGGAACAACAGCAGCAGAGAGACATTGGATAATAGAAGTCTTCTGATTTAAATCAGCTGGTGTATTTCAAGAATGTGTTGCTCTCACAATGGAAACCAGATGTGCTATGTTGGGGAAGGGGTTTTGTTCTTGTTTCAACAGGGGAAGAAAGCTATGGATACCATAAAAATAAATAAAGATTCTACTTGAAAGTGAGAAATCTCTTGAGAAAGAGAAATTATGACTCATCCACAGAGGTTACAACCAATCACATGGCGAGGAAACCTCATAAGGGTTGGTGCAGGATTCTGCTCTTGTCTTTGCAGGAAAATACTCATCTTCAGAAAATCAAGAGACCCTTGACATCTAGATCCCTAAAGAGGAATAGATAATTATCCAGATGGGATCACCAAGCAAAGAGAATTATCACTTATGAGGACAAGTCATCTGAGGGTAAAACTCTATGAATAGTAAATAAAATAATTGTCATGACTCACTTAAAAATCAAAGCTGGCTTTGGAGTCGGACAATGGTTCTGTTCTTCTCCTCATCCAAGCATGTTGTTAAAATAAAAATTCAGAGTTTCTGTCTCATGTCAGGAGCCATGGTATGGGACAGAAAGATAAAAGAATTTAGAAAAAATTTTACTTTTATGTATACCTATTTTTGTCTCTATTGTACCTTTCATTAAATATATATGTCTGTAAACATAATGTTTAAGTTTTCCACAAGGAACAGTGAATTTTCCTGCAGTAATCACTGAAGTTTCCAGGAAGAAGATGGGGCCCCACAACAACTTCACCTGTTTGATATGACACCATGATGCTGATAACACTACTATAAGACCTATTTTGGGTACCAGCTGCTCAAGACATGTCCAAGCTGGTTAGCTGAAATGGTGTACTGTTTTTTTTTTTTTGTTTGTTTGTTTTTTTTTTTGATTTTTTTTTGGTTTTTTCGAGACAGGGTTTCTTTGTAGCTTTGGAGCCTGTCCTGGAACTAGCTCTTGTAGACCAGGCTGGTCTCGAACTCACAGAGATCCGCCTGCCTCTGCCTCCCGAGTGCTGGGATTAAAGGCGTGCGCCACCACCGCCCGGCTTTGGTGTACTGTTTTTACAACATTCTGGTCAGAACTCCAAATAGTAACCTCAGAAAAACCTACTGAATACTCAGAGACTATTTGCAATTATACAGTAATTTTGAAACTTAACCATTACTTTACTTTCACAGGAGCCCATACAAAGAACAGCATCCCCATGACAACTAGAAGTAATTCTAGAAGATGATGTCCACTTTCCCAACAAAGTTTGTCCTGAGGGTTAGGGACATCATTTATGGTTGATTATAGTTGTTATAGGGTTGGGGGTTGGGGGAAAATTATGTAAGTTCAAGGATCTCTTAGAAAAAAAGGGAAATTTGGTGGGATAACAGATTAGTGTGAGCTTACTCACACAAATAATAATAGTGAGTAATAGAGTGAATACTTGTGAGCTATTATTAATATGTAATTTACATTGATATAGATTCTTATATATTGATACAAACTTAAATTACATTAAATATGTCCCTACTTTTGTCTATAATACTTGTATACGTAGGCAAAGTTGTTTTGTCATATTGTATGCATACATGCCTCTACCTCTGCTTAAGACATTTTGTATATTGATACAAATTTGGGATATATTTACCATATCACAATATACATTTCTACCTCTGATCAAGATACTTACACATTTTTACATTTTGAGGTCATTGTCCTCATTTGTTGCAGAGTTGTTTAAAGATTGTCTAATATTCTGATATATAATCTTAGTCTTTAAGTCTTAGCCTTTAAGTTATTAAGAAATATAATTTGAGTCATCTATGTTTGCATACTTATAGTTAGACTAATCAGGTTCTTTAGATAAATAGAGATTGTATTTGGCATAGATAGGTAATCTTCAACCACTTCAAAGAGCTGTAGAATATGACATTTAAATAACTTTGGGTTCTGTTGACATGAGACACAATAGCTCCTGGCAGCACCAATCTGTTCCCGGGAGTGTTATAGGGAATGCAGGGCCCTTTTGTTCTGTCCTGCCCTGCTAGCTTATATCTGAAATAACCACACAGAAATTGTATTAATTAAATTACTACTTGGCCCATAAGTTCTAGCCTCTTATTGGCTAACTCTCACATCTTGATTTAAACCATTTTTAATAATCTGTATATCACCACGAGACCGTGGCTTACTGGGAAATATTCTAACCAGTGTCTGTCTCAGGCAGAAGAATCATGGCATCTGCCTGTCTGTCCTTCTTTCCAGCATCCGGTTCTGTCTCCTCTGCCTACCTAAGTCTGCCCTATCAAAAGGCCAAGACAGTCTCTTTAAACCAATGAAAGCAACACATAAACAGAAGAACCTCCTACATCACAAGAGAATGTTGAACACCAAAGACACTCCACTTGGAGCTTGTTTTCTTCTTGGAAAATTTTGATTGGGCAAGGAACTGCCCATGCTATGACCACTGACAAAATGCATGATGTCTAGACAGGACAAGCAAGATAAAAGAAAAAAGACTGCCAAGACAGGTTAAGATGGTTTTGAAAAATTTCCTGCCTCTGAAAATGGTCTGTCAATTACTCTAGGCCTTAGCCAAAGTTGGTTGCTCCAATGTTGCAAATGAGACTTTGGGTGATTAAGCATGTAGCCAGTTGTCTCTGTCATTTGTTGCACATTTTGCAAGTTGCTTGATTGCACTTACTGCTTACTCAAGTGATATTATTTTCCTTCTCAGGTCTTCGAAGGAGTTGAAGACTATATAGTTGTAATTACTTTCCTGTCATGATTTGGCCAAGTTATTTATAATGCAAGACTTAAACGTTGTGGGATAGGAAAATTATTGAAACATTTATCACATGTTTCTTGCTTGATATTGTTTATGCTGGTTGTAATTCTGATTTTTATACCTGATATTTGTTCTTATTGTATATAATTTTGTATTAGGCTTAGAACTTTTTTATTTAAACAAAAAGAGAAGTGCTGTAGGAATTCCTACAACCAGTAGTCTTTAAGTTACCTGTCCACTTGGGCGTGGCCTCTTATTGTGTAAATGCTGATGTACAGTGCGTGGTGGTCCTCTCTTCTGGTGGAGTGATTCGGGTCAAATAACTCTTTATGATACTCAGTTATGAGCTAGTTTAGGATTTCTTTTTAGCGTCCTTCAATGCTGAACCCTCACCACTGGGCTCTCACTATATCTCCTCTCTGATATCCTTCTGTTGCCCCAGGTAATGGATATCCTGCAGTGATGGTTCTGCAGGGCTGGTCCTTTCATGTACTCCAGAAGGTCATACATATATGGAGTAGGTGTTAGTGAGTGGCAACTCAAAACCCTGGGTGTGTACCTGAGTGGTAGCTGAGTTGGTCAGTCTGGGATGCTGGGCCCACACCTTTAGGTGAGGGGCCTTGATGAGGGGTAGGACCAGCTTTCCCAAGTGCTGGTAGCCAGCTTTCCTATGAGGGGTGATGCCAGGGGTCCAGGTTGTCTCAACATAGCCCTTGTATCCCAATATATGGTGCAACACATGGTTTACATAAGTCCCTGTGGTAATACACACAATGGACATTAACATAGTCCCCAGTTCCACCAGGACCATGAATCCAGATGTGGTCATCAGCAACAGCCTGGACCTGGTTGTCATCATGGTCCCAGGTGGCAGAATAGACCTCCCAGATCAGAATGGGCCTAGCAGTAGTATGGCTGCTGAATTCCAACATGACCCCAGCTGGTGGCCCAGGCTCTGGGCAGTCATGTGGCTCTTGATGGTAACAGGAGCCATGGGTATAAACTCAGATCTCTGCTGTGATAGGGTCACAGACACAAACAAAGCTCCTGGCAATAGCTCAGGGCAGACACACTCTGGCCCTAGGTGTCAGTGTAGGCCACCCTGATCTGTGTGGCCCTGGAGGTAGCCTGACCCTCAGACACCAACCTGTCCTCAAATGTCATCCCAGACCCTGGGCATCCTCACAGCCTTCACTGGTAACAGGAGCTCCACACATAAATGCAGACGCTGACTGTGGCAGGTCCACAGACCCAGACATGGACCTCAGCAAAAACTTGGGCCTGGGTGACACTACAGCACTGGATGGCAGCCCAGGCCACAGAGATAGCATAGCTTTGTCACTGCATGTACCTCAGAAATCAACATGGCCTCACGTAGTGCCCCAGGACCCAGGCATCCTTGTGACTCTTGGAGGCATTACAGGCCATGGACATCAACACAGATCCCAGCAGCAAAGAGTCCATGGACCCTCATATGCACCAGATTGGGCTTAGATACCACCATGGCCCTTGGTGGCAGCACAGGTCACACAAATTGGCATTAACTCAGATACCAACATGGCCCCATTTAGCAGCCCAGATGCTGGGCATCTGCACAGGCCTCCTTGGAAATAGGTACCATGGATACCGACATGGACCCTGGCTGTGGTAAGGCCACCACTTAGCCATAGTCCTTGGCTGCAGCTTAAATCCGGATACCTCCATGGAGTTGAGAGAAGCCATGAGAGAGCTGAGAGTGTAAATGTCATGGTAACAAGAATTTCAGTCCAGTGCATTCCTAAGCAGATTGAGAGACTTGCCAGAAAGAAATGTGCCAAATGATAGAGGACAGGTGAACCTTTCCACATGATGGAGTCTCATAGGGGGAGAGGAACATCCTGGCACACTGGTGTGGCTTTTGTAGTAAAAGTAGACAAAGCAGGCAGATCCATGGTGGCACCTAATAGAGAAAGAGGGACAAGTGTTTATAGCAGGTTGAGGAAAAAACACACAAGAGGAGGACTAGGAAAGGCTTTTGGGAAAAGGGAGGGTTCCAATAGAGGGAGAGGAATAAGCCTGGTAGTAAGTAGAGAGTTTCCCACATGGTGGGTGCCATGGAGGGTGTAGCAGACTCCAGGAGTGTAGTATGAGCGGAAGGCCGCTTCCTGCCACCGGGCTAGCTTTACCCAAAATAATTACATGGAAACTGTATTCTTTTAAACACTGCCTGGACCATTGGTTCCAGCCTCTTATGGGCTAACTCTCACATCTTGATTAACCCATTTCTATTAATGTGTGTAGCACCACAAGGTGGTGGCTTACTGTGAAGGATCTTAATCTGTGTCTGTCTCGGAGAGGAGAGGCATGGTGACTGCCTGAAGTGTCTGCCTGACTCTGCTTTCTTTCTCCCACAATTCTGTTCTGTCTACTCCGCCTACCTTATTTTCTGTCCTATTAAAGGGCCAAGGCAGTTTCTTTATTAACCAATGAAAGTAACACATAGACAGATGACCCTCCTCCATCACAGGAGTCCTAGAGAGGGCACTCACCAAGTAGGTGAGGAGAGATAGATGGTTAAAGTAGGTGGAGAAAAAAGTGGCTGAAGAGGTTGACTCTAGAATTTGGAATCAAATATGGTGGGTAGCAGAAGCCAGAAGAAACTAATGGTTTGTGCATACTTTAAGAGATTCATATCCACAGCTTGGTTCATTGAGGCTGAGTGCCTTGGGAAAAAAAAGTCATCTATGCTAGTCCTGTGGTTTTGGCACCAGATGAATGAAAAAAAATTGAAATGAAAGGAGGAAGAGATGAAAGCTACTAAAGTATAGAGATTTGTATTGTAGATATGAAGTAGGAAGCAGGCAGAGGGAAGAGTCCAGGATGGACACAGCTGGAAAACTAAACCAGACCATGAGAGGGGATTGAGAGAAGGAAAGAGAAAAGCCTATGACCAAGAGAGCCAGCCTGGGTCAAGAGACCATGAAAGACTGGTTTAGCCAAGATGGATGAGTAATATAGGGACCAGGCTTGGGGCAGAAAAGCAGAAGGGAGGGAGAGGTTTAGGGTAGAGAGGAGTTTAAGAAGTGGTGGGTAGAACCACAGGTACTGAGACTTGCCTTTAGTTTGAGACCTAACATTTTTTCCTTCCTTCCTTCCTTCCTTCCTTCCTTCCTTCCTTCCTTCCTTCCTTCCTTCTCTCCCTCTTCCTTTCTTTTGTTACTTCAGGAGAGTGAGATAATCTCCGGCAATCATCAAAATGTTCCAAACTAGTATGGCTGACCAACAGGCAGCTATGCCACTGAGGAATACATAAACCCTGAACCCTAGCCAAGCTTCCACCTTCATATTGTAGCTCATAGTTGGTGCAACAGGGTGTGGTGACTGGGATTTCAGGTTGGTTTTCCTAATATTTTCCTTCTACACAGCAGTGTTAACTAGTCTCATTGTCATTAAAACAGCCATAGCATGTTGGAGAGAAGACATAGCTATTAAAGTATGTGCCAACAAGCAACAAGTTTGATGAAATTTTGGAGCGTCAGAACTCATGTATATAGTGGGTAGGTGTGGTGTCCCACCTGCCCTTTCAATGGTCAAAGAAAGAGACAGAAGACTCCAGAGCAAACCAGCTAGCTGACTAGTCCTATGGGGCAAGCTCTGTGTTCAATTGAGAAATCCTGTCTCAATTAATAAGATTGAGAGCAATGAAGAAAGACTCCTGAAATTAACTCTGCTACTCCAGTGCACACACATGCACCCATACACTCAAACAGCCATGTACACACATAGCACATGTATATATAAGGAGAGAGAAGAAAAAATGGACCTATTTATCAGGTGTATTTCTGGGTTTTTTTTGTAATAGGACTGTGGGACAAAGTCACCACAGCAATGTTGCTTTGTGAAGCAGTGGCCATGCTGAACAGAGAAGAAATAGCTACTCTACAGCCCTAAAACCAAAAGGTTAGCACAGACAACCCAAACTAAAAGTGGAGTAAGGGATTGTTTACATGGTTCTATGAAGAAGACAGAAAAGTGATCGAAAGGCACATGAAAATTATTCATCAATTACAATTTATAGAAAAAGACATATCAAAATGGTAAGAAGAGAGGGCATTTTGCTCAGGCTGAGCACTGTCTACAACATAACAAATGATAGTTGTTGGCAAGGGTGTGAACCATCTAGAATGCTTATGTAAAGTTGCTGGGAATGATAATGCTTTGAAAAATGTGTTCTTCAAAAAATTAAAAATAAAATTATCATATAATTTAATCACATCAAAATGTTCTCAAAAGAATTTGAAGCAAAGTTTTGAAGAGATTCTGATATAATGTTTATAGTTGTGTTACTCATAATAGATGCAACCCAAGTATGAATGGACAAACAGACAAACTACATTTGTTGCAAATATTACAGATTCAAAACCACAACTTTTACCTCAAAAGTGATCAGATAGTTTATTCTGTGGTCAATATGAGTAGCCATAAATATTAAGTTACTTTCATAGGTTATTTTGTCATTGTTCTTTAGAAAAACCTCTATTTCCTAAATTATCTTATAGTATAATAGGTTTCCACATGGGGTTTTCATTCATTCATATGTATATTTGATTGTTGTTAATGTTTACTGTATGTCATAAATGAATTAAAATTTGCCATAAGTATACCTGCGCAACAATAAACAGTACACACTGGATTCTGCAGTATCTGTGGTTTGGAGGACCCACTAGGGACTAGGAGGGCATTATCTGCAGCTGCTGGGATTCTGCCGGACTCTTATCCAAATTCACAGACAGAAAAGAATGGAGTTCTTTTGTAGTAAGGAACGAGGCAGGCTGCATTCCCGCCCGGCTCCCGACCGCCTGGCTCCCGCACAGCTAGCTTATGTCCTGAAATAACAACACACAAACTATATTCATTTAAACACTGCCTGGCCCATTAGTTTCAGCCTCTTACTCACATCTTGATTAACCCATATCTAATAATCTGTATAGCACCATGAAGTGGTGCCTTACTGGGAAGATTCTAGCATACGTCCATCTTGGGCAGGAGCTTCATGGTGTCTGTCTCCTTGAGGAGAGTCATGGTGGTCTATTAACTTCCCAGCATTCTGTTCTGTCTACTCCACCCACCTAAGGGTCGGCCTATCAAATGAACCAGACAGTTTCTTTATTAACCAATGAAATCAACTCAAACAGAATACCCTCCCACATCATTCTTTCTGCCTTCTCTTCCTTGGGGTTCCCTGAGCTTCTAGGGGAAGGATTTGATGGAGATACCTCATTTAGGGCTGAGTGTTCACAGGTCTCTCACTCTCTGCATATTATTTGATTGTGGGGCTTCGTATTTGCTTCCATCTTCTGAAGGAGGAAGTGTCTCTGATATGATTGAACGAGGAATTGATCTATAAGCATAGTGGAATATCATTAGGTATCTTTTTTATCACTTTAGTTTTTTTTTAAATTAGCAGTAGTTAGTTTTACTGTGTATCTCTGGGCTATTTAGTCTTTGGTTCCTGGTCACCCACGTAGTACCAGTTATGGGTTCTACTTTTTAGAGCTATGGGCTCTATCTTGTGCTGTGGGCCTTAAGTCATATCTGAATTTGGTTGCCTACTCCCACAAGCTCTGAACCACCATTGCCCTAGCATACCTTGCATGAAGGACACCAGTGTTAATTATAAGACCATTGGTTATGCAACTGGAGAAAATATCTCTTCCTTCCCCAGCAAACATTAAATAACTAAATTCCCAGGGAGGGGCATGGCCTCATGAGGCCTTTCCCTCTCTATGACAGAAGAATGCAAATGGGCCCTGTCTTGAACAGGTCTTGGATAGGTAGTCAAACTTGCTGGAAGTCCAAGAGTGGAACAATCCATTTTAAGGGCATGCATGGAGACAGCATTCCAGAACACTCCACTCTTTCCTCCGGTTCTTCCTTTCCTTCCAATGAACTTCACATTCAATACAATTTCAAAAAGAAGAAAAGGAAAAAAGAGAAAAAAGAAAGAAAGGAAGGAAGAAAAAGGAGAATGAATAAAATAGAGTTGCTAAATGAGAAGGGGGATGAATAATTATTGTTTGGACTGTAAACAATTTCTATTTTGTAGTATAATAGAATAGAAGGAATTCATGAGAAGGGCCATGGCTCTGATTGTACAAAAAGATGAATGTATTGGATGGTGCTGGACTGAATCTAAAAGCAATTAAGGCAATATCGTTTATGCTTTGTGTATTTTATCACATTGGAGAAACAGCTATTTTTTTTCTTTCTCATGGTTTATTTTTTTTTATATTTAAAAATTTCCATCTCCTTCCCTCCTCCTCCCCCTCCCTCCGCTCCTCCTCCCCCTTCCCGCCCCTCCTTCTCCCCCTTCCCTCCCCTCCCCTCCACCCATACCCCCCCTCCCTCCCTCTCAAGGCCTTGAGAAACAGCTATTTAAACATAGGTGTTTCATTTGTATTTTCCACAGAAGCAAGGCTAACAACTAGCAAAAAGAAACTGCACATGAATTTGAAATTTCAAGTTAAGGTAGACTTGCCAATCAAAGCACAGGACTTCGATAAATTTGAAGTTTAGATAAATGACAGGCAGTTTTTAGTATAAATGTATTAGAAACACACTAATACTCCCCCTTGCATCAGATACCCAGCCTATTTAGGAATGTTGTGTTTCTGCCCACTAAATCTATAAATCCTCACATGGGTTTCAAGGTTCTCGCTGTTTCTGACATGGTTCAAGCATATTCAGTGGTGTGAATAATCATGCAACTTTTTAAAAATGAAAATGAAAAGGTCATTGCTTATTATCCTTCTGCATTCTTTCTGAGTGAAGGCCATGGCCAACTTGATCTGAGTAAAACCGATATACTCACAGTCCTCTCAATGGGAGGGGAAAGAATTGGCAGCCACCTCTTGGTTTAAGTCAGCACGTGATGGCAATGTGCAGGCAAACAGTAGGGTGCCATTACCTGGCAGCACTCATCTCCATGTTGAACTTTAACTGATTTATTACGTTTCTAAAAGGTGCTGTATTATATCAAATTGTTTTTAAAAAATGAGCATTCTACTCTTTTATATCCCAGACCTAGATGTTCAAGGAGAAATCTAAGTTTATTTTCTTGATTTTTTTTTTAAAGCAGATGAAAGTTTATTTCCTTACTTTTCCTTAACATTATACAGCAACAATTACAATTGTTCCTTAGAATTTAGGGTATCATTCACAGTAAGGTGGAGATTTAATCACAGAGTAATACATGTAAGACTATATTAAAATATTCCAAAACAGTCAAAGTTGGCAATATTTACATTTCTAAACACAAAATTTGCTTCATAATTGTATTCCAAGAATGTGGTAGTTATTATTATTATTATTTTTTAGATTAGATAGTCTCTACATTGGACGTTATCCATCATGACAGCAGAGACCTTTTTTGCCCACAGTAATTTTTCAATCTGTACTCCCATTCTGTCAGGATTTGTTCCATGGTATAAAGTAAGCAAGTAACAATTATAAGCAGTTCAGGGGCTAAGCCTTAGGAATGTCACATTGGTACAGTATTTCTTACTGTGAAGAAAGGTTTTAGTTGTTCAGACTATCTGTCAGTTGACTTCCTAACTGAACAAAAGTTAGAAGCATGGTAGACTTTGCCCACTTTCCTCTTTCTTTGACTCCTAACACTTGGTGTTTGAATGCATAATTAAAATAACGTAAACTGCAGTTCTTATGATTTGTCAGCTATGCTCTGCTTCATTTTTCATATGACTTTTAGGTCAGATCATTGTTCCAGAAGAAATAGTTTGCGTTCCACTCTTCTTTTTTATGCTAACTCATGACTCTGGCATAATACCCATGTTCTTAGGCTAAAATGCAGTTTTAGTGGTTGTTTCAAACTCTAGCCACATAATCCTGCCTTTGTTGCAGAGACACAAGAATAGTAGCCTTCTGTATCTACCCTTGTAATTCCAGCTAACTTTCAGTAACTTCACCAGTGGCACCATCTAATAGATTGATAACTGGAAAGAATTTCAATCATCAAAAATACAAATATTTACAATTCAAACATGCTGCTGGGGTCTGAGGAAACTTGCATTCTAGTTTAGGAACCAGAAGATAGATAGATAGATAGATAGATAGATAGATAGATAGATGATAGATGGATAGATAGATAGATGATAGATGGATAGATAGATAGATGATAGATAGATAGGTAGATAGAACGAGAGAGGGAGAGAGAATAAACTAAACCAAACTGACAGTTAAACATTCCCATTGTGTGTGCATTGTGTAGCAGGTGATTTAAAGGAAACCAATGCAGAGGTGAAAAAGACACTAATAGGATATCTGGGAGCTATTTTGTTATTAATGGGATAACAAATATCTTTGTGAGGGGGTAGTACTTAACATAAACATGTTAAAATGCTGCATACTTAGAGAATATATCTTTATATAGAATTTAGAGCTCTGTCTCTATATATCAACTGTAACAGATAAATTTCTTTTATTTTTTCATTGTTACAACAAAGAAGAAATACACAGTCTTATGTCACTCCACTCCCTTAGTGTCCTACAGTGCTTTTTGTTGCTGTGCTAAGACACTGGCCAAACTCAACTTGAGGAAAAAGAATTTATTTCATCTTACACTTCCACCTAATAAGTTAGTCATTTAGGAAATCCAAGGCAGGAAGAGGTCAAGAACAGAACTTAGAAATGGGAACTGAAGCGAAAACTTTAGAAGAACAATATTTATTGGCTTGTTCCCTGAGGTTTGCCCTACCTGTTTTCTTATATAACCCAAGACCACCTGTTCACAGCGCGCTGTGCCACCTCACATCGACCATTAATGAAGAAAATGCCCCAAAAACTTGTCTGAAGGCCAATCTGATGGGGCTATTTTCTTACTGTAAGTCCCTTCCCCCCAGATGACTATAGTTTGATTTTTTATTTTTATTAAAAATTTCCGCCTCCTCCCCACCTCCCATTTCCCCCTCTCCCACCTCCACTCCCCCTCCCTCTCCTGTCCAGAGAGCAGTAAGGGTTCCCTGCCCTATGGGAAGTCCAAGTTCCTCCCACCTCCATCCAGGTCCAGGAAGGTGAGCATCCAAACAGGCCAGGCCCCACCCCCCCAAAGCCAGTATGCGTAGTAGGATCCAAATTCAGTGTCATTGTCCTTGGCTTCTCAGCAGCCCTCATTGTCCGCCATGTTCAGGGAGTCCGGTTTTATCCCATGCTTTTTCAGTCCCAGTCCAGCTGGGCTTGGTAAGCTCCGAATAGATTAGCCCCACCATCTCAGTGAATGGGAGCACTCCTCGCAGTCCATATTTCCTTGCTCATGTTTTCCCTCCTTCTGCTCCTCATTTGGACCTTGGGAGCTCAGTTCTGTGCACCAATGTGTGGCTCTGTCTCTATCTCCATCCATCGCCAGATGAAGGTTCCCTCACGGTCCTAACTTTCTTTCTCATGTTCTCCCTTCTTCTGCTCCTCGTCAGGACCTTGGGAGCTCAGTCTGGTGCTACAATGTGGGGTTCTGTCTCTATCTCCATCCATCGCCAGATAAAGGTTCTATGGTGATATGCAACTATAGTTTGTTTAAAGTTGACAAAAACTAACCACTACATTGAGTTATTCCTTAGAATATTATTTATACAGTTACATATCTGGCTACCTGTCTCTATATATACTAGAAACATTATTTAGTAGCTGAAGTGTTAAAATGTTTTTATTTTGGTTGATAAGTAGCAGTCTCAGAGTTTACCTCTTCAAGCTCCTTTTCAGGACACTTCATATTTTCTCATTAACTAGTAACTACAGTGTTAAAAAATCATCACTGAGCTAAGTCAAGGCTGCCCAGTGATTGAAGGCTAAGACTCATATGACTAGAGTTGATGGGAAGCAATTAGATTTATTAAAGAGAGTCATGGGAACTGGAGGGACTGTTGACTTGCAGGCTTCCTCCTGTTTTACACTGAAAGTACAAAAGGTTTTATATTGAGGGAAAGGAAGAGCAAAAAGGCTATCTATGTACAGAGCATATAGAGAGGGATCTTTCTCACTCGGCTACATCTCCTTTCATTTGTTTTTATAGAATACTTTCACAGGTCCTTGATCTTCTGGGAAGCTAGTGTTTCTGTGTGTGTGAAAGTCAGTGTCAGGGGTCTTCTTAAGTTATTCATCACAAACTCCAGAGATCCATCTGTCTTCACCATGGTTACAGATGCTAGTCACTATGCCAGCTTTAATGTAGGTGCTGTACTTATCTCCTCAGGGTTAAGCAATAGGCACTTTCTTCATCCAGCCATTTCCCCTAGCTTTTCCTGTAAGTTTTAATGATCAAAAAGGCATATTAATGAAGGTCATAGAGTGTATCGGGTTTTGTAAACCTAGAAGCAAATTATTTAGAACTGTTCAGATGAAGTTTATATTTACAATTTTGAATGTGGAACTAAGCCTTATATGGCTCTCTCTCTCTCTCTCTCTCTCTCTCTCTCTCTCTCTCTCTCTCTCTCTCTCTCTCTCTGTGTGTGTGTGTGTGTGTGTGAACAATGTAATGGAATTAAATTTTTCACAAGAATAACTTCCCTGATGACCTTGCCTGTTATAATGGCAATCATTTCTGTAAGGGGTATAAGGTTCGACTTCTTGTATTTGGTCCAACTGATTGTGCATCTTATTTAACTGTTGTTATATTTTTAGCATCATATTTGGCTTCCTCTTGTGATGAAACGTCATCAATGGATGTGGGGTCTATGGTGTCTATGGTCTACCTAGTTACAGAATCATTTGAAGGTTTCAAGATGAGAAACAGTCAAAAGACATAGATCCCAGTTCTGCATGTGACCACATTCTGAAGGTAGAAATGGAAAAACAGTTTATTCTTCTGAAGCTCACAGTACTGAAATTTTATATTCATTTCATTATCTACAAAGTGTTTAATTTTCTCTGCTCCTTAATCCTGAAACTAGTACATACTTTTGACTTCCTCAATTAATTTCCCTAAATTTATCTTTCACATTTTTAACTAAAATATTTATGGAAAAATGAATTTTGTGCTAAGAAAGCTCAAGAATAATGCACATGATTTAGACTGTTTGCCTACATGGTAGGACTAAACTGAAAAATAAGTGTTTCTGAAATTCAAAACCAATGCAAGAGATTCTGCTTGATTAAAGAAGAAGTGGAAGGTATATTTATGAGGCAAACCCCTTATTCCATTGGGCAACTGGAAAGAAGCTTTTAACAATAGACACCTTTATTATTTGAGCTATGGATAATAACTTTTTCACTTTTATGAGCTGGAAGAATCTTTAAAATTCAAGATTTAATAGGTCTTTAAAATGCACATTTCTATATTTCAAATTTATCTCCCCCCACAAATTTCAAGAAATTGTAATTCATTTAATATTCAAGTTTATAGTTCAACTTTTTGGGCTAAGGTTTGAATAAGCTTGTTGGGATATTCATGTAAACTATGTATTGAAAGTTAGATAATAAATTGTCAGTTGAGACTAAATAGTAAAGAACTTAGAACAGGAAATCATGACGGTGAACCTAAGGACTGCATGTGATTTTGCTTAGTATTTTTTGTTTGTTTGTTTTTTGTTTTCTTTTAACTCAACAGTTTTCTTGAATGGTGAATCATTTTAGTCAAAAAGCAAACCATGCTGTTTTAATGGTTTCCTTCACATAGGAAATGTGAAGTGATTACTTATATTGCTCTATTATTAAATAAACTTTTAATTATTTATTAAATAAAACTTGAGAATCACATACTGGCACAAAAACCTGGTAGATCTGAAGAGTGATGGAGGAACAAATCAGCTGACCCTAATTCTCCACACTTCCAGATGGGAAAGATTGTGCATCTTCCTCGGCCCCTCCCTACCAGTTCCTGTGCCCCCACCTTGGTCCTCCAAGCCTCTATGGCTAATTATCGTCAGTCAATCTTGACTCCCCCTTCTGGTTCAAGATAAACTTTACTGAAGTCTTGTAGTGTCAGTGAGAACAAACCTCCTGCAAGAGGAATGGGGTCCTAAGCTTTTCTTATGCTACCGGCCAAGAGGTTGTTATCATTGCCCGTCTCCTGGACCTCTCTGTTTATATATTAAGTGCATTAAACCCAGTGGTTCTCAACTTGTGGGTCGTGACCTCTTTGGATGTCAAAAATGTCTTTCAATGTGGTTGTTCAAGACTGTCAGGTAACACAGATACTTGCATCACAATTCATAACAGTAGCAAAATTACAGCTGTGAAGTAGCAACAAAAACAATTTCATGGTTGGGGTCACCACAACATGATGAACTGTATTAAAGGGTTGCAGCATTAGGAAGGCTGAGAACCACTGATCTAACATAACTACTATTGTGTGTCCCTGAGCCTCTTCCTGAGACTTCTAGTTAGTATCTCAGCATCTTTCTTTTCTTGGAGTATGTGTCTTTGCTGTCCTTGTTCAGAAGCCTATAGATCTTTGTTAGTCTTTAAAAATTAACTAAGACTCAGTTACAACCCTTACTCTAAATATGAGACTCTCATCCATGTCAACATTTTTAATTTTTCCTTGCAAACATCTTTCCACTGAAATTGTTATATATTTTTTCTTCTTAATTCACATCCTTCTTTATGCCTCCTCTCTTACCAGAATAAATGTTGCTAAGGAAAGAGTTCCTTGTCTGTCATCTTAAGTGTTGTCCTTGCAGCTCCTGTAACAGAATGATAATTAAAATACAGTAAATATTTACTGCAGAAATGAATGTGTGAATTTTGAGTTCCTAATTAGTAGAAGTAAAAAGGGGAATGTGGCCAGACTTTTCACTGTCTATTCATACTAAAACATTCTTCGCAATTTGGTTGAGAGTTTTCCTACCAATAGTAGCAGAAAGAATTTCTTCAAAAGGACAACATATTGGAATAGACATACTGTGCTTCTTGTGTCTTCACTGAGATCCTTAGGGCATTCTCAGAAACATGTTTTCCTAAGTAGCTATATAGTCAGTGCTGGAGTTTGTCATGTACAGGTAATACCAGAGTTTTGTTCCCCTTCATTCTAAGCACTGTATTCAATGCTAATTGAATATATACTGGTTTAGCCTTCTGGTCCATTCTGTTTCACTGGTCCGTATAAGCATACAAGTGATAGCAAGCATAGCATACAAAGGATAAGAGCAGCTTGAACTGAGATTGCACTGTATCTCTCACCTCTCCCTGCCCATCTTTTATTTCTTTCCATGATTATGTTCAATACACATGCATATCGGTTGCATATGCATATGTATATGTGCACATTAGGTTTCAAATCACTCTAGATGCAGGCCAATTCTCATTTTATCCAGGTAATAGCTTCCAGTCATCAATGTCACACTTGATTTGTGCTATATAGAACTAAATTTAGCTCCTTTTCATTTCACCAGCATAGGATAGCATTGCTGTTGTAGTGCCATTGTTGGGTCCTATTCTTCAGCTAAAGTAAGCTTGAAGTATTATAGCTGTTTTTTTCCCCCAGTAAATCCAAAAAGTCTTCCAAACACATTCAGCTAGCAGAGAAGTCTCTCCACTTCTTCCTACGCTTTTGGCACCTTATTACTGTGATGCGCTTGCTCAATTTTTTCTGCTTTTGTAGCATGATCATTCTAACCTTTCCAAAAATTCTTTTTATCTCACTGTGTCACTTTTGAAGTTGACTCACATGCCTACTGTCTTTTTGTTTGAAACATTGTCACAGTGTTAATATCTGACATTTTAATTCTGTATTTTAGAGTTTTTCTTGTATTTGGGTCTTCTTGCTTAATAATAACCTGTCCAGCTAGCCAACTGAAAAGCCACTTTTGTTCAGTCTTCATTATTTTAACTTTTACAAGATTAAATACTAATGATTTAAAAATGACTCATTTGAAATCAGAAATAGTATGCCTGCAGAAACCTAGTGACTTTTCAGTAAAAAGACAAAAAAAAAAAAAAAAAAAACCTACCCAGTGGTATAATTCTGATTAAGATCAATGGATAATACTTGACTAAGAAATACAGATTATGATTGCAGTTGCTTTTCAAAAACATAATTAATTAATTAATGTTAGTATTTGTTTGTAATCATCATCATTAGTGTCAGGAACAATACGACTACTACTAGTATGATAAGGTGTATTCTGTTCCTATCATGTGTCAGGTACCTTGAAATTGCTAATAAATTTTATGTTATTTTATAATCTTATGAATATCTAATCTAAAAGTTGGATAATTTAAATCAATTAGCTATGGATAAATGAAGGCCAACAGAGAAACCTGAAGCCTCATTCAGGTCATTTGTGTGAACTGCAATACAAATGCCATCTATCAAATATAAAGAATAGTGCGTTACCCAGGACTCCCAAATATCATCTGATTCAGCTGAAACATTTGCACACACGAAACTGAAACTCAGAAGACAAGGAAAGAATGAACCCCACTGATGAAGTCAAATAGAGAAATTCCAAAGTATGAAAAGTAAAACCATTTGACTTTTTTTAAGAAGAAAAAAAACCTAAAGAAATTCTTACAAAAGAATGTAATTGAGTGAACTTTATCAGTGTAGTTCTCATGGATACTTGGCATTACCCATGGAACCAAGTGACGTCAATCATGTTCACAGGGTTGGTACAAGTGACTCATGACCTGCAAGGCAGACAATGCAATACTGTCTCCTTTCCGGAGTCTGAAAGTCACCAGTCGAAACTTTGCAAATGCTGTGTCCTCATAATTAGCAACACCACATCTCCTCCCTAATTAAGTTTGTCATGCCACAGCCAGACCCGTCAGAGCCAAGGATCTGAGACTGAGAGACATCAAGAAGAAAGTAGCACCTCGAGATAAGTGCAAATAGTGGAGAAACAGATTACTAGTTTTCCAGAAAATCTGCCAGCTCCCGAAGCAACCCTCCACTTTCACATTAGCTTCTTAATTATATAGTCACCGCAATTAACTTGTGGGAGCTAATGAATGCAGAAAAGAACTACACAGTGTACCCTACCATTTAAGTTATTCTGAAGGAATATGGGAAAACCATTATTTCTAAAACTCAAAAGTAAATCCGTATTTTTTTATAATTCCAGTCTGGAAATGATACATCTGGGGATTGTGACAAAATAACAGAGAAACAGAAAGAACACACTCTGGTGATGGAGGCAGTGCTGTGTTAGTGAGTTGGGTTTTTTATTTTTAATTTTTAATTTGCTTGTTTTGTCTGCTTGGTTCCACACAAAAGAGAAACCTTTGACCCAATGTGGATAATTTTTTTCAATAAACATATTGCTGCCTTTATGGTTGTTGATTTCCTGAGACCACGTGCTCTGCCATAGCAGAAATATCGCACAGGTCTTGATTTTCTAAGTGTGAAGGGTTTCTTTATCATCCAAATAAAGTTGTATATTTTTGGTGAGAAATTTAGGTATCCTGAAAAATAGGTTTTATAATTCATAAAAACTTGAAAGAAAAATTAGCATGATCTTAGATATAATTTTCTATTTTTAATGAAATGACACATAGAACTTTACTCATTATTATTATTATTATTATTATTATTATTATTATTATGAGCTCAATCCCATGCTCCAATGTGGGGCTCTGTCTCTATCTCCGTCCATCGCCAGATGAAGTTTCTATGGTAATATGCAAGATATTCATCATTATGGCTAAAGGATCGGGCCATTTCAGGCTCCCTCTTCTCAGCTGCCCAAGGAACTAGCTGGGGATATCTCCTTGGAAACCTGGGAACCCCTCTAGAGTCAAGTCACTTGCCAACCCTAAAATGGCTCCCTTAATTAAGATATATACTTCCCTGCTCCCATATCCACCCTTCCTTTATCCCAACCATCCCATTCCCCCAAGCTTTCCCCATCCTCCCCTTTACACTTTTCTCTCCCCATCTCCCCTTAGCCCCATCCCACCCCACCCCCAAGTTCCCAATTTTTGCCAAGCAATCTTGTCTTCTTCCAATATCCAGGAGGATAACTATATGTTTTCCTTTGGGTTCACCTTCTTATCTTGCTTCTCTAGGATCATGAATTATAGGCTCAATGTCCTTTATTTATGGCTAGAAACCAATTATGAGTGAGTACATCCCATGTTCATCTTTTTGGGCCTGGGTTGTCTCACTCAGGATAGTATTTTTATTTCCATCCATTTGCATGCAAAATTCAAGATGTCATTGTTTTTTACTGCTGAGTAGTACTCTAATATGTATATATTCCAGACTTTCTTCATCCATTCTTCCATTGAAGGGCATCTAGGTTGTTTCCAGGTTTTGACTATTACAAATACTGCTGCTATAAACATAGTTGAACAAAAGCTTTTGTAATATGGTAGGGCATCTCTTGGATATATTACCAAGAGTGATATTGATGGGTCCTGGGGTAGGTTGATCCTGAATTTCCTGAGAAACTGCCACACTGCTTTCCAAAGTGGTTGCATAAGTTTGCATTCCCACCAGCAATGGATGAGTGTACCCCTTACTCCACAACCTCTCCAGCAAAGGCTATCATTGGTGTTTTTGATTTTAGCCATTCTGACAGGGGTAAGATGGTATCTCAAAGTTGTTTTGATTTGCATTTCCCTGATAGCTAAGGAGGTTGAGCATGACCTTAAGTGTCTTTTGGCCATTTGAAGTTCTTCTGTTGAGAATTCTCTGTTCAGTTCAGTGCCCCATTTTTTAAGTTGGGTCAATTAGCATTTTAAGGTCTATTTTCTTTCCATTCTCTCCATATCTTTTCAATATAGTGCTTGAAGTTCTGGCAATAGCAATAAGACAACATAAGGGGATGAAGGGGATTCGAATTGGAAAGGAAGAAGTTAAACTTTCATTATTTGCAGATGATATGATAGTGTACATAAGTGACCCCAAAAACTCCACCAAAGAACTCCTACAGCTGATAAACACTTTTAGTAATGTGGCAGGATACAAGATCAACTCCAGAAAATCAGTTGCCCTCCTATACACAAAGGATAAGGAAGCAGAGAGGGAAATCAGAGAAGCATCACCTTTCATGATAGTCACAAATAGCATAAAATACCTTGAGGTAACTCTAACCAAGGAAGTGAAAAATCTATTTGACAAAAACTTGAAGTCTTTCAAGAAAGAAATTGAAGAGGATACCAGAAAATGGAAGGATCTCCCTTGCTCATGGATTAAGAGGATCAATATAGTAAAAATCACAATTCTACCAAAGGCAATCTATAGATTCAATGCAATCCCCATTAAGGTCCCCTCAAAATTCTTCACAGATCTTGAGAGAATAATAATCAACCTTAAATGGAAAAACAAGAAACCCAGGATAGCCAAAACAATTTTATATAATAAAGGAACTTCTGGAGGCATTACCATCCCTGACTTCAAACTCTATTACAGAGCTACAGTATTGAAAACAGCTTGGTATTGGCATAAAAGCAGAGAAGTCGACCAATGGAATTGAATAGAAGACCCAGATTTTAACCCACAAACCTATGAACACCTGATTTTCAATAAATGAGCTAAACGTACACAATGGAAGAAAGAAAGCATATGGTGCTGGCATAACTGGATGTCAACCTGGAGAAGAATGAAAATAGATCCATATCTATCACCATGCACAAAACTCAAGTCCAAATGGATTAAAAACCTCAATATCAATCTGAACACACTGAACCTGATAGAAGACAAAGTGGGAAATAGTCTACAACACATGGGCACAGGAGATCGCTTCCTACGTATAACCCCAGCAGCACAGACATTAAGGGCAACGTTGAATAAATGGGACCTCCTGAAACTGAAAGGCTTCTGTAAAGCAAAGGACACTGTCACTAAGACAAAAAGGCAGCCTACTAACTGGGAGAAGATCTTCACCAACCCCGCAACAGACAAAGGCCTGATCTCCAAAATATATAAAGAACTTTACTCTTATACTAAATAATTTAGAACCTTTGTTATTTTTTGGTGAAAGTACTCATGCTCAAGTGGAAAAATAAGTTTTAAGATCAGTGATTTCACAACAGTGAAACACGTTAACATTTTAAATTGTACATGAACACAGTAAAAAGTGAATTCACCCAGTTTATTGCCTAAAGTCCTCTAAACTCCAATCCTAAAACATCAAAAAGTTATCTCATAAAAGTACAGGTACAAACCAGCTTCACAGGATATAGAGAGACACATACAAACAAAACAATAGCAAATTCCAATATATTAAAATATAATAAGCCTTAATTATGAATTTATTTACGACATACAAATGAGCATTTAGTTTCAGAAAAACAATTAATGAATTTGATGAAGTAAAAACAAGAAGCATGTAGATCACAATGTTTAAAGGGCCCTTAGGAGAATCAAATAACTGTTTCTGATATCAGAATATTGTTGAACTATAAACAATTTTCCCCTTAACTTCAGTGGAAAATGAATGTGTTTCAAAATAAGATACTTCATTAATTTTTATTAAAATAAAACTGGGGCAGCAGCTAGTGGTCACTGTTGCCATGATTACGATTATTGTTTTTAGTTATTTTTTCCTAATGCAGTGAGACATGCCATAGAACAAAAACGTAGGCACTGGAACTGAAGACATGAGTTTACACTGCTGTTAGTGGTAGTGAGATCATGGTAGAAAATCAACTAGAGTGCTTATCTAGAAGCCGGGAAATGGCTCAGAGGTTAAGAGCACTGGCTGCTTTGCTAGAGAGTGTCGACTCCCACCACCCACATGGTAGCCTACAATGGGCTAGAACTCCAGTCTCAGGGAATCTGATGTTCTCTTCTGCCCTCCAAGGACATAAGGGATGAGTATGGTGCACAGCCATACAGAGAGTTAAAAGTAAAATACTAAAAATAATCTTGTATGCAATATTAATAAGACAAAACAGGTAGATTAAGTCATAAATGTGTAAAGCATACATGTCTGCACAAAAGGTGTTTGACATGAATAAGACAGTATTTTCAGTACAAAGCTTTCACTATTGAAAAAAATCCATAAAATTGTAAATAAAAGGACATGAATTGCAGTTATAGACTCATTAAAAGTTTCAACAAGGGGAAAGTGATAGGAGAAAGATGAGGCATAGGAGGGGAGGAAATGAAGGTGGATTTGATAAACAATGAGTGGAGTGGTTTGAGTAAGAATGGTACCCACAGACTCGTATTTGAATGCTTGCTAAGTGGCTTTAGGACCTGTTGCCTTGTTAGAATAGGTGGAGTAGGTGTGGCCTTGTTGGAGGAAGTGTGTCACTGGGGGTGGACTTTAAGGTTTCAAATGCCCATGCCAGGCCCAGTGCCCCTTTCCCCTTCCTGTTTCCTGAGGATCAAGATGTAGGACTCTCAGCTCCTTCTCTAGCACTATGTCTGTTTGCATGCTGCCATGTCCTGCCATGAGGATAATGGTTAAATCTCTGCAATAGTAAGCCAGTCCTAGTTAAATGTTTTGCTTTATAAGAGCTGCTGTGGTCACAGTGTCTCTTTAGAGCAATAAAACCCTAAGATGACAAGTGTACAGAATTCTCAAACTATAAAAAATTTCTGTTTACTGAGTACCAGGCACATGCTTGACACAGGTAGTTTGAAGAAAAGGCATAGAGACCTTCAATGAATTTAGGACAATCTACAAAACTCCATAATAAAGATAATTTTAGATGTTCCTTTATGATTATTGGCAATGGGTTTTTTAGAAGGGTATAATTCTCCCAATGTGTCATGTTGTTTGTACACCTTCGCACATAGCAGGGAAGCCTGTATTTATTTCTCACACTTTTTTTAATCACTTAGCAATCTATTCAGACTTTATAACACCTTTTCTTTTTGGTTTTTCAAGACAGAGTTTCTCTGTCTTGGAACTAGAACTAGCTCCTGTAGACCAGGCTGACCTTGAACTTACAGAGATCCACCTGCCTCTGCCTTCTACGTGCTGGGATTAAAGGTGTGCACTACCACTGCCCAGCTAACATTTTTTCTTAAAATAATTTTGTAACATGTGCTCCCAAACATTAAACTTAACATATGTATTACTTATTTCAAAGATACTACCATTAGGGAAAAAAATCAAGAATATGATGACATACTTATATATGATTTTCATAGCAGTTTCTTGTGTTAGGAATAAATAACAAATTGTGGTAAAATTGTGAGATAATGAATTAAATGAATTAGTGAATGAAAAGGACTGTGGGTGCCTTGTTCTTTGCTGTTATGAGCATCTTAAATGTTGTCGTAAACAGTACAGCCTGAGTCACTTTTGAATTAAATGGAAAGTCAGAAACACAGCAATCAGGATTGAGATTTATGGGAGGAATAACTAAGACATCAAGATACATCAAACCATGTTATGAATCTAAATCACAGTTAGATCTCAGGTTTAAAAATGTTTATTTACAAAAAAATAAAAAAAATGTTTACTGAGGGAAATTAAACTTTTTAATGTTAAAATGATAATTTTATTACTTTTTAAGAACACTTGTTATTTTTTACATTTTGTACAATACATTTGCTTTGTTATTACTGTTAATAAAATGCAGCTATATTCATTTTAAATTCTAGATTCACATTCACACAAACAGGTAGGCCCATGCCTGCCCAAAGGGAAATACTTTAAGTACTGTTAGTGGGGGTTGCTTATTTTGCTTGCATTCTCCTGGTGACAGCTTAGCACATTCTTTGGCTCAGCCTATGTGTTGAATATTCATTCACTGAATTAATGAAACACTATTGATTCTGATAATTGTATTCATAATCAGTCCAATTCTTACAAGACTACCTTACAATTATCTTATAATGGATCCAGCAATTTGTTCACCTCAGGTAAAATTACAGATAAACCAATACTGCTTTTATTATTTCTTTTATTTTTGAGATTATCATTACATTATTTCCCTTCCCTTTCCTCCTTCCAAACTCTTCCATATACCTATCCTTGCCCTCTTTCAAATCCATGGCCTCTGTTTCATGAGTTGTTGTTCCATGCATATATTGATATACATAAGTGTGGTGGTTTGAGTAAAGCAAACCCCCATTGGCCCATAGGGAGTGGCACTACTAGGAAGTGTGGCCTTCTTGGAGTAGGTAAGACCTTGTTTGAAGAAGTGTATTAATGAGGGGTGGACTTTGCGGTTTCAGCAGCTCAAGGCAGGCCTGGTGGCTCACTGTCTCGACCTCTTCGCTACCTCTCCACATCATGTCTGCCTGCATTCCACTATGCTTCCCACCATGTAAATAATGGACCAAACCTCTGTACTGTAAGCCAGTTCCCCCACTGAAAATTTTTTCCTTTATAGAAAACAAAATAGAGAAAAACCACAGCTAAAACAATATGTAATCCTAAATGTCACCTTTTCTGTCTGTATAATGCTATTTATGTGCATGTTTTCAGAACTGACCATTTGGTATTGGATAATTGGTGCTATTTCCTGAAGAAGAGTTTCTCTTCCACTCCCAGTTTTTCTTAGTTGCCTCTAGTTCTTTGTGTAAGGTTGAAGCCTCATGAACTTTCTCTAGTTCTCTTTAGCGTGTCTATTGATGTTGTCTTTGTTCATCTTATGTGTAAGCAGTCATTTTGTGATACTTCATGGTTGTAGCCTCTGAAATTCCTAGGAGACACAACTGTTAAGCAAATTCACTGATCATTTGGTGCTTGTTATCTTTCCATGCTCTTGAACCATGGGTGGAGTAGTTGTTTTGTAGATATATCCATTTGGACTGGGCTTCACATCTTTATATTTCAGTTGGTTGGGGTTTTCTGCAATAGTCTCCATCTGTTGTAAAAAGAAGTTTTCTTGGTGAGGATTAAGGACCTAATTTACTTGTGGATATCACAATCACAAGCACACATTCACACACACACACACACACACACACACACACACACACACACACAAAATAGGTATTACACTGGTATGGCAAACTGGTGGTTGTAGGTTCTACTCCAAAGTCCATGACTTCACTAGCCTTGGGTGGTTGTTTTGATTTCCACAACCATGCTTTATTTACATCTTGTTGAGCAGGTTTTAAGTCCAATTGCAGATCATATCCAGGTATGTGTGCCACTATTGCACCTGTAGGGTAACCATTCTATGATGGTCATTATTGTGGTTCATACCACTAAAAAGTCTATTTTATCTGCTATTTTATCCATCATTCTTTCAAATGCTTTCTCAGCTTATTTTGTATGACCTTGAAAAATTCTTGAAACTCAAACTTGAAATAGTTTACATTAGAAGATGGATTTTAATATGATGAGTAATTTTACTCCTTTCATTAGCAGAGGCTTTCTGGGTCTTCCTTATCACTTTCTAGAATGTTCTTTCTTTGTGATAGCCATTTTTAATATGGGCATCTATTAATCACTCTAATTTCTAACCATTTATCCATTTACGTGTACTTCTGGTTCCCTCACAGACTGTTATTTCCTTCACAGAAACTATTCTTGGTCATTGTCTTGATTACATCTGGAGTTAGCTAAAACCCAAATGTCTGGGCATACCTGCAAGGGATTTTTTTCTTAATTAAATCATTTGACGTGGGAAGACACACTTCTAATATCTTTGAAGTAGGACCATCCACCTTTAACCTAGATATTTTGAGGTGGGGAGATCCCCCTGTTAATCTGGCCCACATCTTCTGGCAGCCTGTATAAAGGATGTAGAAGAAGGAAGCTGTCTCTCTTTTTCTGCTTGCTCTTGCTCTCAGTAACAAGTTTATTTCTTCACTGACATTTGAGCCTACTTCTTCAGGATTCCAGTGTGCATCCAGCCTCATGGACTGAACAATTAGGGGAGTCTTGGACCTTCCATTGATACACCACCATAGCTGGAGCTATAACTTCTGTTCCTCTAGAGAGCCCTGCTTAAAAAAATGTGACTTACTTAATTCTGGATTTCAACATAGTTTCTGCCACACAGGAAGCAATTGTTCATTACCACATGCCCACACACCAATTGGTGTTTATTGTCAAAAAATCTCTTTGCACTTCTTAGATCCTGGATATAATATTAATCCTTCCATAAATAATTTATTTATTTCCACTAAACAGAAATAACTGGTATGGATAGGTAAGAAGTTCAAGGCATTAGTAAAAAAGTGTTAAGCACTGTGAAATAAGCCTCAAATTCTCTGGGATCATCAGTGTTGACCAGAGAATGGTAACAGTAGCAGCCAATGAAATCCTCTTACAGGGACTTCAAATATGATACAGCCTGAGATATTGATCTATTAGAGAAAACAAGCATCTTATTCATTTTTAAAAATAAAATATTAATTAGGGTTTGAAAAATCTCCTTTCAGTCAGTAGATATCAAAGTATTCATTGTACCTTTAGTGTTGAATTCTAGTCAATATTTAAAAAATAACCTGATGAAATGTTAATGGCACATTACTTTTAATTTCTTGATAACCAATGGCAAGAATTAGGGGGAAAGATGTTCATTTTTATGTCACTACACACATAGCAAGTTACCTGCCTCAGGAAAACAAGATGTGAATTGTGCATGTTTTACCTCCACAGCTCCTCCTAAAGCCTGTGGTGGGAATCATTTTTAGAGTTTGCATTGATAAGTGAAAGTTGTAAGAAAAATATATTTCGTTCAAATTTTAATTTGGAGCCAATAAGTTCTGTTGACAAAAGAGATCCAGTTAATAACACCGTATTCTAAAATTAGGAACTGTTAGACTTCAGTACACATATCCTAGGTATGGCTCAGTAAATTGCAAGGGAATATGCGATGCGGAAACTGAGGTCTGAGCTTGACAAATGCAATACAATATTTGAAATGTGTTAAGTACCTATGCGAAATGTGAATGGCCTCTTTATCTGCCAGTGTTAAGGCTTATGGTAGGTTTTTTTTTTCCCTCCCTGTGATTTTATAATAGGTCAGAGGTTATTTAGGCCTCACATGCATATTTCTGAAAGGGCAACACACATTGAAAAAATGTCACTGCATTAATGCGTGCCATTCTGGGCTTACTTGGCCATGCCCACTTGTCACAATTATTGCCAAAGCAATGCCATTGTGAGTCCTGTGATTCTCTGCCCATGCAATTTAGACCACCCCATTTCCATGTTCTTAAGGTAATTATGTCCCACCAAATGTCAGCTAAATGACTTTGACATTCAAGATTCCTAACAGCTTTTGAACACCATGTTATCTGTGCTCTTTGTAATTCATATTCATGCAAATCCCCAGTCCCAGCCACATTATGCCATCCCATCTGCTGAGAAGGTTTCCACTCTTCCCGCCTTGGAATTGCTGTTGGCTGGGGAAGAAATACCCTTTGAAAAGCCTCAGTGTTGGCTGACTCCATAGATTTTACTGCTGGATGTTCTGACCATGGTAAGTGAAGAAAGAGAAATTTTGTCAAAGTAAAAATGAACTTAAAATCTAGCATTTAGTGTTACCTTTTGAAAATCAATCATTATTATTATCATTTTTTAATAAGGTACAGCAATAATTTTCTCAGACTCTGTTTCTGAGTAACTGTATTTTGTTTATTCTATTTACTTGTTAATGATCTCAATACCAGGAAAAACTCAGGGACATATGTCCACAAGAGTAATCACTTTCATAGCCTTATGTAATATAAGCTTTGGTGACAACTTCATCAATATAAACTGGGGACCCCTTACATTTAGGCAGATAATTATGATTTTGTATTAGATCTAGCTGCTAGATAGTGCACATGGGCTTCTTCTATGGGCTTCTTCTTCTTCTTTCTTCTCCTTCTCCTTCTCCTCCTCCTCCTCCTCCCCTCCTCCTCCTCCTCCTCCTCCTCCTTCTTCTTCTTCTCTTTAAAAAAGTTTGTTTCTTCTTTTGTTTCTCAACATAGTGTCTTGCTATGTAGTCCTAGCTGGCCTGGAACTTGTTATGTAAACCAAGGTGGCCTTAAACTCATAGAGATGTGCAGGCCTCTGAGATTAAAGGTATGTACACCCACACCCAGCTATGGACTTTTAAAAAAATTATTATTATTTTATAACTTGTTATAACTTTAGAAAGTGATCTTACCTGGAGTAACACTGGTTGATGGTTAAACTTTTAGAATCATTTCCTTTCTCCAGTGGACAATGACAGATCTCTCTCAAGTCCCTTACCAAACATAAAATCTATATTTGATTCACTGACCTCTGTGGTCATGATTAAAGAAAATAATTTTCTTTCTTAGGTAAGTATGCTTGTGTTGTAGGAGACTGCTTATTCATTTCCATCTGCCCAGTCCATGGAATAATCATACAGAAACTATATCATTTGCAATACCTTTTGGCCAAAAGCTTAAGCATATTGCTAGCTAGCTTTTATATCTTAAACTAACCCATCTCCATTAATCTGTGCATCACCACGAGATCATATTCTACCAACAAAGTTTCGGTGGGCTCCAGTGGAGGCATCTGTCCCCTGTGGTGGCTATATGGCTTCTCACTGACTCTGCCTACTTTCTCCAGCATGTCAACTAAATCTACGAAAAACCTGAGAAAGCTTGGAAAGAAATCCTGGACACAAAAGAACAGTGTTAAGAATGGATTTATGGTAGCAGCATTTTCTTGGGTGGGCTGTGTTTGCTAGAAGAAAACAGAGGCATGATTCCTTTAAGAAAGGTCTTCCTGATTCAGCTGTAGTAAAGAAAAAACAAACAAATGAGAAAATCCTCGAAGTCTCAAAATGGCAAGTTCCTGGGCCATGCTGCCAGTACGAACTCAGGCTCTTTCAGGAGGCCGAGCATTTAAATGAGGTTTATGAGCAGCTTGTTACAAATTGCTTAATGGCATGACATAGACCCGTTGTATACCTGTCTCACAGAGGTAGTGAACAGACCTCTTCTATGTTGGACTGAGTAGAGACAAAAGACAAAGCAGCCTTGGTCCTAGCCATGCCTGCTTAGCATTAAAAAAAGTACTCCTGGTCAAAAGATAATTACAGATATACAATAAAGACAAATTCAGATGAAATAGACCTCTCAATGAGTCACATTGTGTTAAAAAATGTATGTAGCCTAGGGTGAGAAAAGAAAAAGAGTATAGAGAGTTATAAAAAGAAGTAAATTTTTAAAAAAATAAAACAAATTCTTTAAAGAGACAGAGTATAGATAGTCATAGATTAAAGGAGTAAAAAAATAAGATAAATATTAAAAAGTAATGTGGGATTTCCCCCCATATGCTGTGAATATCATTAGTTAATAAAGAAACTGGCTTGGCCTGACAGGGTAGAACAGAACTAGGTGGGGAAAATTAACTGAATGCTGGGAGAAAGAGGGAGGAGTTAGAGAGAAGCCATGGAGCTGTTGCCAGAGACAGACACTGCTGAAACTTTGCTGGTAGGCCATGACCTAATAGTGATGCATAGATTAATGGAGATGACTTAAATTAAGATGTAAAATCTAGCCAATAAGAAGCTAGATCTAAAGGCAAAGCAGTGATTTAAATAATATAATTTCTGTGTGATTATTTTGGGAATCTGGACAGCTGGGAAACAAACAAGTGGCCTCTTTCAATAAAAAAGTAATAAAGTAAAAACAACAACAAAAAAAAACCCAAATAAGCCACATAAAGATGGAAACTACACAGAGAGTCTTGATTATGTATATTATTGTGTTTTCTTTGAATTTTTTGACTTTGAAGGAGCTAAGCACAGAGAGACATTTCACTGTATAGGCTGCTAGGCTAAACCGATATATATGTTCTTAAGGTATCTTGACTTCAAAATTTGGGTCTAAAAATTTGTTGTTTTGAAAAAGAGGTTCTTCTTTTGTTTCCACAAAGGATGAGACCTGTGGATCTCCTCCAGACTAATATGGTTTGGTAGACCAAGACCCCCTCAAAGTCACTGTGAGAACTCCCCAAAATTACTTCACGCAACAAAATGTAGGAAGCAGTTTGGAGAGAACTACACCAAAATTCCCTAAATGATTGTTTATAAATATTTCTTTACATTCAAAGGGGGATATGCTCTAGAGATGAATGCTTTGGTATGGATCTTGGTTTATCAAAACAAATTTTAGGTCAATCTTATTATATGTATATTTCTGTAATATTGAGGTATTGTGTTTGTGCAGCTCATTTAAAAATGTAATGCATAATTAAGAAATATGGGTTAATAGATAATCATCTGTAGTAGCCAAGCTTGTAGTCATGTTATTTAGGTTTTCTAGATATATAGAGATATATTTCAGTTAGATAGGGATTCTTCAAAACTTTCAGACACTTTCAGAATATGGCATTTAAAACATTTTAAGAACTTGGACTTGTCATGACAATGAGACTCATCTGCTTCTGGCAGCACCAATCTACTTCAAGAATGATAGGCACTACAGAGGCTCTTTATGGCATAGGTTAGTCATTTGGGCTAACTGCACTTGCCTGGACTGCTTGACATTATGTTGCATGAACTGGTCATATAGGACTGCTGAACTTGCCCAAAGGTGAGATGATCCTTTGTTGCAAGGAGGGAAGCTGGCCACTTGTTCATCCCGGCCACCTGGATAGCTTAGCCCCAAAATAACCATACAGAAACTGTATTAATTAAATCATTGCTTGGCCCATTAGCTCCAGTTTCTTACTGGCTAACTCTTACATCTTAATTTAACTCATTTCTATTAATCTGTGTATCACCACATGGCAGTGGCTTACTGGGTAAAATTCTCAGTGTCTGTCTCTGGTGGCTCCATGGCATTTCTCTGACATTCTCTGAAATTCTTCTTCCTCCCAGCATACAGCCTAGCTTTCTCCACCTAGTTCTGTTCTTCCCTGCCATAGGCTCAAAGCAGTTCTTTTAATTAATAGTAACACATAGACAGAAGGACCTCTTACATCAATCCTTTGGGGTTCCTGCTTCATATAAGAGTCTGCTAGACATTCTGCAAAACACAGAAGAATGTGACTAGTAACCTGTCAATATAGGTGAAACTGTCCTTGAAATTTCTTGTTTCATGGAAAAGTCTACTGGATACTATGGGTGTGTAGGCTAAAGATGGATGTCCCAATGTTACAGAAGAACTTTGGGTGATTGTTCAGGCATCAGGATGTCTCCATCATTTCTAGAGTTTTGGAAGTTGCTTACAATGTACTTCTTATTAACTTAGGTAATATTATATCATTTGGAGGTCTTTGATGGAGTTGAAGAATAAAAGTTTTAATTATAGATTTCCTTAGTTATGATAAAAGATAAAGTAGAAATAAATATTGTAACTGCAATTCTTGCTTGATACCTGTTTTGTTATATGTAATTTTACTCTGTTAAAGTTAAAACCTTCCTTTTTACTTGAACAGAAAAGGGGAAATTATGTGGGAAGTCCTTCTATATGTGTTGCTTTTATTGGTTAATGAATAAAGAAGCTGCTTTGGCCTGCAATAGGGCAAAATAGAGCTAAGTGTGAAAACTAAACTGAATGCTAGGAGAAAGTAGATGGAGTCAGTGAGAAGCCATGTAGCCACCACCAGAGATAGATACCTCCACTGGAGCCTGTTGAAACTTTGCTGGTAGAATATGACCTCATGATGATGCATAGATTAATGGAGATGGGTTATTTAGGATATAAGAACTAGCTAGCAACATGCTTAAGCTTTTTGCCAAATGGTATTGCAAACAATATAGTTTTTGTGTGATTATTTTATGGTCTGGGCAGCCAGGAATGAACAAGAGGCCTCTCGCAACATGCCTGTTGCTACTCATCCAAGAAAATACACTTCTTACAGTATCTTATGTGGGACGTAGTTTAACCACAATTCAATGTTGACAATTTTGTCAGTCTCTCTGAAGTATAGTTTAAGGCTCATGTTGAAATTATACCACTTATTTCTGATTGAAAAATCCAAGAGCCTCTCTTCATTGAGCCTCAGTTTCAATGGCTTTTAATGCTCTTGCTCTCTCAGAAAACCTTTCTAGCCCCAGAAGCAAGCAAAGATTTATTGTTCACGCTATATAGTGTAAAATAGTCATAAGAGAATAATAGAAACAGACTCTTTTATATTTGTTTTTATTTTTTTCTGCCTCTCCCTTGACAGGCTTGAGAATATTAGTCCCTTAGAAATTCACTTAAAATATTTGATTTCTCTAAACTGAATTAGACTAAATGAATTATCTAAACAAATTTCTGAATTTTTTAGAAAATATGTTTTCTAGTGTGCATTTTTTCTGCTGTTTCTTCAGCCATATTTGCTTTGAAATATTGTGATAATAAAACATTATTCTCTATGTATTATGTTGCTCACTATAATGAAAGCCTAACATTGTTAGATGTTAGTTCTTTGGCAACTGGACACAAAAGCACACTCAGATAATCTGAATCGTATTTTAAAAGAATCACTTAAAATGGAATATATACTGCAGTGCATTTCAGAGAAAACTTTGTTGTAGAATGAAAGGGGGTAGATTAGTTTAAATCTCGTATATTGAATACAAATTTATCTTACATTCCTAGAGAGCAAAGGAAAAGAAAAATAACACTTTCAAAGAGCATGCTATTTTGGATGTAGTAGCATATTATGTATTCATGTTCTATTTTGTTACTTACTTATTTTCACCTTCGGTGTCCATGTCAGGTGACATCAGAGGCTGAGAGAGCTGAGGTTAATAGGGTCAGAAGTTCTAGTACTCTGTTTGCATAATGTGAAACATCAAGTATGGAAAGAATGGTATCTGCGTCTTCAGGAGAAAGACAATGAAGAAAGCCTCAGAAGATATGCATTCACTAGCACTGCTCAGCTGTACACATGGCTTACTTTAGTGCCCCTTTTTCTGGTTTTGTTCTTATGATTTCTTTCATACTTGAGGTATGATGATGAAGACTTCAAGTTGTTTTGATTTACATTTTCTTACTTATAATGACTTTTAAAGATATTTTTACCCATTTATTTTCTTCTCTTGAGAACTTCTTCTTTTCCTTTTAAAAATTATATTTTTATTATTTAAAATAATTAAAAAACTTTAATATATATTTTTCCCATACAACAAGTCCTTCCAGATCTTCTTCCTCTCCCTAACCACCCAACTTTAAGTTCCTTCTCAAAAAACAAACAAATCCCAATACAACAACAACAAAACATCAAACCAGGAAAACAGAATAAAATCACATCCCCCCAAAAAACAACACCAACAACCTCCCCCACCAAACTGTAAGCAAATAAAAGTACATGGAAAACTGTAGAGTTCATTAAAGTTGGTCATTGACTCCTAACCATGAAGTCTGTCCTAAAGTTGTTGCTAAATTCAGAGTCAGTCTATCAGAGAAAACTCATTTTTCCTCTCCCAACTCTTTATAAGTGACAGTTCAGTTGTCAATCTTTATCCTAGTAGCATGGTTTCATTTCATTCATTCATTCATTCATTTTTTCTTTCTTTTTTGGTTTTTCAAGACAGAGTTTCTCAGTAGCTATGGAGCCAGTCCTGGAACTCACTCAATAGACCAGGATGGCCTTGAACTCATGGAGATGTACCTACCTCTGCCTCCCAAGTGCTGGTATTAAATGTGTCCACTACCATCGCCTAGCTCATTTCTTTTTAATGTATCAAGACAAAACAAAAGCTATCACTTTGGCATTGGACAAGACAAACCAACAGATAGAAAAGTGCCCAAGAAAAGGCACAAAAAAATCAGGCCCATTGTTCATTCACTCAAGAATCCTATAAGAACATTAAACTGAAAGCCATAATATAAACACAGAGAAGCTGGTGCAGACTTGCGTGGGCCCTGTACATGTTTCATTGGTTTCTGTAAGTTTATATGAGTTTTGCTCATGTTGATTAATAGGCCTATTTTTTGGTGTCTTTCTTCCCATCTGACTCTTAACCTTTTCCTGTGCCCTCTTCTGCAGGGCTCTCTGAACTTCAGGGGGAGGGATTTGATAGAGATATCCTATTTTAGGGTTCAATGTTCCAAAATTTCTTACTCTATCTGTAATGTCTGCCTGTGCGTCTCTATATTTGTTCCCATGTCTCTAGCAGGGAGATTCTTTGATGATACCTGAACAAAACACTGACCTATGAGTGTGGAAGAATATAAATTAGGAGACATTTTATCACTACATTTTTTCCCCTTTGTTTTTTTTTTTTTTTTTTTTTGTTTTTCGAGACAGGGTTTCCCTGCAGTTTGTAGAGCCTGTCCTGGAGCTAGCTCTTGTAGACCAGGCTGGTCTCGAACTCACAGAGATCCGCCTGCCTCTGCCTCCCGAGTGCTGGGATTAAAGGCGTGCGCCACCACCGCCCGGCTCCCCTTTGTTTTTTAGACCACTATTATTTGTTTTTTCCCTAACTACCTGAGTTATCTAGTCTCATGTTCTTGGTCATCCAAGCAGTGTCCAGTGTGTGTTATATGACATGGAGTGGGCCTTTAGTCAAATCTGATTTTGGTTGGTTGATCCCACAATGTTTGTGCTAACATTACTCTAGCGTATCTTGTAGACAAGACACACCATTGTAGATGAAGTGTTTGTTGTTTGCTTGGTGTTTATGTTACTCTTTTTGTTTGTGTTTTGTTGTTGTTATTGGTTTTTTTTTTTTTTTTGAGACAATGTTTCTCTTTGTAATCCTGACTGTCCTGGATTTTGCTCTGTAGACTAGATTGCCCTCAAACCCGAGAGATTTCCCTGCCTCTGCCTTCTGAGTGCTGGGATTAAAGGCGTGTACCAACACTGCCCAGTTTATGTTACTGTTTTGACAGCATGCACAGTGCCTCCCTTGTACTGAAGACACTGGAATACACGGATGATGACTCTATGTAGTGCACCAATGCAAACATTCCCTGTTCAATATAGGTGTTGTCTTCAACAACAGGGTCTTGCTGTTTGTAAAGAGCGACTGATAGTCTTGGCTATAGCCTGGGTTTGGTGGTGGTGGGGGATTCACATGGTGCCTCTTTGACCAGCAACTAAATTAGATGTAACCCAATCCTAGTACTGAAAACTTTGTTGGGTGACAAGATATGGCCAGTTGGGATTTTGTCTCTCCATTTTTGGTGATTTCATTTATATGGCCTTCACACATATACTTTAGGAAATTTCTACTGTATTATGTTTTCATACTCCCCCTCAAATGTCCCTTAATTTAGTTGCCTCTCTTTATATTCCCTCCCACAGCTCCTTTCCCCTCTCCCAACTTGATCCTCCCATTCTAGCCCCTCCGTCTTTCCATCCATATCTATTTTATTTCCCTTTTCTAATGAGATCGATCTGTTCCCTCAAGCTCCTTACTCTATACAACCCTTTGTGGTTCTAGTTTGGTTATTATTGGCTTAAGAGTTAATACCCACATATACATGGATACAAACCATACTTATCTTTCTGGGTCTGGGATACCTCACTCAAGATGATTTTTTTTCTAGTTACAAAAATTTTTCTGCAAATTTCATTGAGTCAGTTTTTTAAATGACTGAGTATTACTATATTATGCAAATGTACCATGTATTTTTTTTTATCCATTCTTCAGTTGTGGGACTTCTATGTTGTTTCCAATCTCCGGCTCTAATTAATAGATCAGTAATGAACCAGACTGAACAAATGTAGCTGTGGTAGGATGAAGGGCCTTTAAGTATATGCCCAACAGTGGTATAGTTGGAACTTGAGGGGAATTGATACTCATTTTCCTGAAAAACTGCCATGCTGATTTTCATAGTGGCTGTTTGAGTTTGTGTGAGTGTTCCTCTTACTCCACATCCTCACTAGCATGACCATCACTTATTCTGTTGACCTTAGGCTATCCTGAAAGGTGTAAGACAAATTATCAAAGTATTTTTTGATTTGCATTCCTCTGATGATTAAGGATGTTGAACATTACTTTAAGAGTTTCTCAGCCATTAAAATTTCCCCTATTGAGAATTTTGTTTAGATCTGTAATCCATTTTTATTTGGGTTGTTTGTTTTCTTAATATCTAGTTTCTTGAGTTCCTTATATATTTTGAATATTAGCCTTTGATCCTTTGTGTAATTAGTAAAAAATATTTCCACATTTTGTAGGCTGACTTGTTGTCCAAATGCTGGTCACTTGCTGTGCAGAAGCTTCATTATTTGTTTATTTTAGGGCTAGAATTAATGTGGTTCTATTCAGAAAGTCTCGTTTCCCATTTCAATGAAACCAAGGCTATCCCCCTTTGTATCATTTTAAATTAATAATGTGCTAAGATACATATTCACAGTTTGGGACAATTTCCATTTTTACTAACTCACAAAAGCAGTACTAGAACAAAGTGTGAGGCATCCTGAACTCCAACATGCTCATCTAGAACTCATTTTCCATCTAAATGCTTTTTCAAATTAGGTGTCTGGATCTTATTCAATGTGTAGAACACCTTTTGAGACTCAGCTGCTTTTGGCTGTAGCAGATACTACAATCTTTGCTGTTGTTGTATCCATCATTACATTTGCAAATACAGTAATTGATATATTTTTAATGCTTTACAAATTTTACACTTGCAAATAAATGAATAATATACTATATTTGACATATCATTGGATACCATGATTGATTAGTAATTTGACTTCAAATGCGTGTTTGTGGTGTTTCTATCTTGGGGTTAATACAAATATATGAGCAGGCAAAAGGATTTAATGCACTATTTAATCTACCAATACAAGAAATGTGTATTGCTCTTGAGAATATATTTTATGCGGCACTTTATGGGACATAGAAGATGTTCGTTAGTAGGTATTGCCAAGCTGTTTTCTGAGGGACTTGTACAAATCATGATTCTTCTCATTCATGTTATAGAGTTGAAATTTTGCCTTTCTGTTTGATATTTTTCTAAAATTTACATGTGTGCTCATGTGTGTGTGTGCATGTGTGTGTGTGTGATCAATAAGTGGTGATTGGATACATCTTTCATTATACCTACTTTTACATGTTCTATAATTAATAGATGGGATATTAAGCAACATTTTAAAAATTACTTATCAATATGTCTGTCTCTAGTAAATAGGGCAATACATTATTTACTGTAGTGAGCCTGAATTTGACTCTGTTGCTAAATCATCTAATTAATTCCAATAGCATTTTTGAAAATTCTTTTCAAGTTTTCTCTGCAGGGAAATTATCCATTTATCAAGTCAATTTTTTTTTCATAAATTCAATCAGTTTACCTTTGATTACTTTTAATACTCACGGTACTTATGAGACTCTCCAAACATGGTCCTCACTACATGTGAAACAGAGAACTGTGGCCTTGCTCTTAAGCACAAGTAGAGCTGCTGAGCATACTCTCTCTACACATCTATTCAGAAGGAACATTTGCCCAGCATTTTATTTTGATATCTCCATTGAATGCTTGTGTTAAGAGTATACTGTCAGTACAGTGATTGCAAATGTTTCCCTGATTTTTTTTGTCATTTGAAAGAATTTCTGAGATATTGAGGCTGAATCTTCCTTAGTTGTTAGAAAAATGGTAAAGCAATGCTGATGCTTGGGGTTTGGCTTTTAATTATGTTACTTCTTATTCTTTGTGTTTTCTTTTTAAAAAATTCTTTCCCTCTTTTCTTCTTTTCTCCTTCTTCCTTACTCTGCATCCCTCCCTTCTTTTCTTTCTTTCCATCTTTTCTGACAGATCTTACTATGTAACCAAGGCTGGTCTTAAAATATGATACCCGTCTAAGTTTCTTAATTTGCTGTGGTTGCAGGTATGGACCACCACACCATCATCCATTTCTTATATAGTTATAATCCTTTCCCAATTTTCTATTTTTTGTTACTTTTTAAAGTTGTGATTTTTGTTTTCTCTATTTTATCTAAATCTAAGCTTTTATTGCCTGTCCTTGTGGTCATGAGGGATACTTTCTATAGTTTTAATCTTATAAGATTTAGAAATGCCTAACTTATGAGCTAGAACATATTGAATTTCAGTTAGTTTCCATGCACACTTGAAGAAAGGCAAGTCATGCATTGTTAATGGAATGTTCTCCAAACACCATAAGGGAAACTGGATGATAATGCTGCTCAAATTGTGTGTGTCTTGTTTTGAGTTTTTTCTCACAACTTTCAGTGAATGTAATGATTTTATGGCAACTCATTCTATCTTCTTGAAACTATTTTAATTCTGCATATGAATTCTTGCTTGGAAATAACTAAGTTCTAATTTTGAGCTCTAGTTCTGTTTTTAAGTCAGATAAGAAAGTGAATACAGCTTTGATACTGTAGATGCTATTTCTGAATTGCACAATGTTTTCAGCTGTAGAGGCTTACCTTCTACGTATCGGAGATGACCAAGGGCAAGAGCATACGTATACTCTTGCTTATACTCATAATTATACTATTGTGGAAATCTTTTGAATAGCTGTAATCAACAAGTTAAAAGAGTGTTTCTCTTGCCTGGTATTGGGGTTTTTTGTTATATAGTCTATGACTCTTGTGGGGAACATTGTCAGCCCAAATGGAAAGATTTCATTTAAAATATATATACTTGTGTATACTTAGATTTATATGCATTAAATGAAGTTTTATGTGGGCAATCAGATTCCTCATCTTTTCCAGACATCTTTACTGTTATGGTACCCTCTTGTTCCTTCTGTATTTATTTCCCCCTTTCCCTAGTTAATGCCTCAATTTTTCTCCCTTCCTGTCATATGACCCTGCTGTTTTCTTCTGTATTACTTCCCACCATGGTCTCCTTTGACTTTCTTGGTTTCGGCAGTTACTCTAGGCTCTACTCACATCTGAAGACTTGTAACTAGGAATTTCTCATGAGAAATAACATGCTATATTTGTCTTTTCAGAGGATTAGCTTTCATGATACCAGGAGGTACCACTAAAGCTTTTAATAGAGGGAAGCAAGCAATAGTCATATGCTTTGATGCCTATGAGAGATAATGACTATGCTGGCACAATGACACTCAGTATCCAATAACGGCCTACACACTTTGGTAACCAGCAGCTCTCTAATTGGACTCAAAGGCTTCTCAAGAGGAGAAAAATCATACCTGGTGTTGGAAACCTAGCCAGCTATCCAGGCCTAGTGAAATCACTAAACTTGGAGAAGGGACTAAAATTATAGGCCCTTAACCAGCATAATCTATACTCTAAGTATTTGTCCTTATGCTCAATGAATATAAAGAAACCTTTCTCAATAGACAGAGATCATGACAGAAAACCACAACGAATCATAAATAAGCGAGAGAGAGAGAGAGAGAGAGAGAGAGAGAGGTTATGTGGTACCCAGTCTCAGCTTATACTTTGAAAACATGGCTCCTATATTTAAAACCCAAGGAACAGGGCCCTGGAAAGGAGGGTGCAATGATTATAAGAGTCAGAGAAAATGGAAATTTGCTGTGAGATTATATCTTCTAGAAATACCATAGAGGCTACATCAATGAAATCTATTCATCATGGTGGCCTAAACAAGACCTGAATAATGAACACCAGTGGACATACTAGCATGGAAAGGGAAAAGCTGTGGGACCTAATTCCTAGACAAAAATTATGAGCAATAGGGGAATGCTGAGAGCAGAAGAAATGATTTTCCTGGGGAAGTGTCCCCCAATTGGTTATCCAATACCAAGTAGTCAGCCCTGACAACATACACATACAAGTAAGATTGTTTGGACTAAGCAGGCTCTATTTACATTATTTTATATATACATATATTATTCCTAAACACACACCCATATGTATATAAATAATATATTTACATAAATATATGAGTATCTATCTATCTTAAATTCTGTGAGTGAATTTGAGAGAGCAGAGGAAGATTGCAAGAAAGGGGCTAGAGGGAGGACAAAGAAGAAAAGAAGTAAAGGTATTATACATAAAAGAGAAAGTAAAGTATACATCATTTAAAATGAGAAACATATGGATAACTCTAAAGCCATGCTGGAGACAGTAATAACTCTTTCCATGTATCTAGCTCTTCCCAGACAAATAGGGCACTTTAGTTTATTTAAAAAGACTAAGAACTATCAACCAGAAAAACTGGAAACTAGGACTATGTCTTCATAATGATGGAAGCAGTCATTTCAGCCTCTAAATTATGCAGATGGTTGTCTGTGTCATTTTGGATGATGTCAATAAAAATAAAAAATATGTATTTTTTAGATTTTGTGTAAAGAAAATCTGTATTTAATCTAGGAAATCTGCAATATTTTCAGATTTTAGTGTATGTGTTTCAAAATGCAGAGCTAATTGGATTGGGGAAATGTGTGTGTGTGTGTGTGTGTGTGTGTGTGTGTGTGTGTGTGTGATAAGATTTCTCTGTGTAGCCTTGGTTCTCCTGAAATTTGCTCTGTAGACTCAGCTAGCCTTGAACTCAGAGATCCACCTGCCTTTGCCTCCCCAGCGCTGGGGTTAAAGGATGTGCCACCACCACTGCGTGGCTGGAAAGTTTATATTTTAAAACTGATTTTTTATGGTGTGATGGCTACTTTTATGTCAACTTAACAAGTTGCTAGGGTCATTTGGGAAGTGGAAACCTCAATTGACAAAATATGCACAGAAGTTTGATCTATTGGCAAAGTTGTGTTGCTTTTTATTCTCTCAATTAGTGATTGATCTGACAGGGCCCATATTACTGTGGGTGGTGCTACCACTAGACTGGTGGTCCTGGGTTCTATATAAGAAATCAGGCTGAGTCATGGTTTTAAGACCCCTTGCTCATATAATCCCTCATCTCTCTCTTCAACTGGACTCCCAAAGATAGGCCCAGTACTTGGCTATGGATCTCTGTATACACTTCCATCAGTTGCTGAGTGAAGGTTCTATGATAACAATTAAGGTAGTCACCAATCTAATTGTAAAGGAAGCCAGTTCATGCACCCTCTCCACTATTGCTGGGATTCTTAGCTAGGATCATTTTTCTGTATTTCTGGGAAATTTCCTAGTCAGGTTTCTCCTTAACCCTATAATGGTATAGGAGGTCCTTCTGTCTATCTGTTACTTTCATTGGTTAATAAACGAACTTCTTTGGGTCTATATCAGAGCTATCAGGGAACAGAGCTAGGTGGGAAAAACAAAACAGAATGATGGGAAGAAGAGGAGGGAGAAGCCATGGATCCTCCACCTGAGACAGACGTCGTCAGTTAGAATCTTGCCCGTAAGCCACAGACACTTGGTGATACACAGATTAATGGAGATGGGTTAAATTAAGATGTAAGGTTTAGGCAATAAGAAGTTAGAGTGAATGGGCCAAGCAGTGATTTAATTACTACAGTTTCTGTGTGGTTATTTTGGTTTGGCTGGGACAAACAATCGGTCTCCTTGCAACACGGGCTCTCTCTGTCAAGATATCTCTTTCATTGCTTTCCTGCTCCATTCCTTCTCCAGCTCAACATTTGCTCATGTTCTATTTGAGGGGACCCTGGCAGTGGGACCAATATCTATTCTTGGTGCATGAGCTGGCTTTTTGAAGCCCATTTAATATGGTTCGATGCCTTGCTTAGTCTTGATTCAAGGGGGAGGGTTTGGTCCTGCCTCAACTTAATGTGCCAGGCTTTGTTGACTCCCCTTGGGAGGCTTTAACCTTTTTGGATGAGTGGATGGGGGGTGGATTGAGGGGAAATGGAGGGTGGCTAGAAGAGAAGTAAAAGGGGGAAACTGTGGTTGGTATGTAAAATGAATAAAAGAAATAAAAATAAAGTATAAGAAAAAGAAACAAACAAACAAGAAGAAAGAAATCAGTCTGATCAAGCAGTCAGAAGCGAGCCAGTAAGCAGTACTTTCCATAGCCACAGCGTTAGCTCTTGCCTCCAGGTTCCTGCTCTGAGTTCCTGCCCCGACTTCCCTGGAGGATGGACTTTATAAGATATAAGGTACCTTGCTCACCTATGTTTATAACAACATTATTCATAACAGCCAGAACCTGCAAAAACCTAGATGCTCCTCAACTGAAGACTGGATAAGGAAAATGTGATATTCTACTCCTCAGCTGTAAAAAATGATGACCTCTGAAATTTGCAGACAAATGAATGGAACTAAAAAAAATCATTCTGAGTGAGGTAACACAGACCCAGAAAGACAAGTATGGTATGTACTCATCCATAAGCGGTTATTAGGAGTAAAGTATAGAATAACCAACCTACAATCCACAGCCCCAGAGAGGCTGGATAACAAGGAGGGCAAAAAGAAGGATTCATGGATTTTCCAGTGAAGGGGAAGTAAAAAATAGCTCCTGGGTAAACTTGCAGCAGAGGTTGAGGGCATGGAGGGATGGGAACTAGAAGGATCAGGTTGGGTGGGCTAGGTGCCAATTGGAGGCAGCATGGAGGTAGGGGGAGTAACAAAATAGATGTCTTGGTTGAGGGTGGGGGCATTTATTTCAGGCTAGGAAGAAAGCTGGTACCATGGAAAACCCCAGGAACAGTCAAGGTTGGTCCCAACCAAGACTCCTAGTAATAGTAGAGAGGATACCTGAACTGGCCTGTGGGAAGAGAGCCCGCTTGTTCTCCTGGCTGCCTGGTTAACTTAGACCCAAAATAATCACACAGAAACTATTAATTAAATCACTGATTGGTCCATTAGCTCTAGCTTCTTATTGGCTAACTCTTACATCTTAATTTAACCCATTTCTATTGATCTGTGCATCACCATGAGGTTGTGGCTTACCAGCAAAGTTTCAGCATGTCTATCTCTGGTGGTGGCTCCATGGTATCTCTCTGACTCTGCCCTTCTTCATCCCAGCATTCAGTTTAGCTTTCCCTGTGTACCTAAGTTCTGCTTTGCTATAGGTTCAAAGCAGTTTATTTATTCATTAATGGTAATCACAGCACACAGAGGGGAATTCCACATCACCTTCCCTTTTCTGTCTTAACTTTAACATAGTAAAAGTACATATGGCAAAGCAGGTATCAAGTAAGAATTACAGTTATCTACTTTATCTTTATCATAACCAAGGAAAACAATAACTATCAATTCTTAACTCCATCAAAGACTCCAGAAGGATATAATATCATCTAAGTAAACAATAAGTTGATTGTAAGCAACTTCCAAAATTTTAGAATTGATAGAGACATCTCACTGCCTGGACATTCACTGTTCTTTTGTACCATTGGGGCATCCTTTTTCAGCCTATAGGCCCATAGGATCCAGCAGACTTTTCCATGAAGCAGGAAATTTCAGACAGTTTTGCCTATATTGCCATTTTGCCAGTCATTTTCTTCTGTATCCTGCAGAATGTCTCGCAGACTCTTTCATGAAGCAGGAACCCTGAAGGATTGTCTCACCTTTAGGCAAGTTCAGCAGTAATTTTTCTGTGGATCCTACATATCTAGTAACCAGTCCAGGAAAGAGCAGTTTCTTGCCCAAATGGCTAGCAAACTCAATAAGGAGCGTCTTCAATACCCATCATCCTCTTGAAGTAGCTTGGTGCTGCTAGGAGCAGATGTGTCTCACTGTCATGAAAAGTCTTAAGTTCTTAAACATTTAAATGCCATAGTTTAAAGGTCTCTGAAAGATTTGAAGAATACCTATCTAACTAAAATATATCTCATATATCTATAAAACCTAACTAACATGATTACAAGCTTGACTATTATAGATGATATCTATTAACCTATATTTCTTTTTTTGGTTTATTTTTTTATCTTTAAAAATTTCCATCTCCTCCCCTCTTCCTCCCTCTTCCCTCCCCTGCACCCATACCCCCCTCCCTCCCTCTTCAGGCCAAGGAGCCATCGGGGTTCCCTACTCTATGTTAAGACCAAGGTCCTCCCAACTCCCCCCATGTCCAGGAAGGTGATCAACCAAGCTGAGAAGGCTCCCACAGAGCCTGTCCATGCAGAAGAGTTAAAGCTTAGCGCCTTTGTCCTTGGCTTCTCAGTCAGCCTCCACCGTCAGCCACATTCCATAGAACCTCCACCTGGCGATAGATGAAGAAAATAACTGAGCCCCACATTTGAGCACCGGACTGAGCTCCCAAGGTCCTGATGAGGAGCAGAAGGAGAGAGAACATGAGAAAGAAAGTCAGGACCATGAGGGGTGCATTCACCTATGGAGACGGTGGGACAGAACTAACGGGAGATCACCAACTCCAGTTGGATTGGGACTGATGGAACATGAGACCTAACCTATATTTCTTAATTACATTATATTTCTATTCTACATGAGCTAGACAAACACAATACCTTAATCAAGATCAGAAATACATACACAAAGTTGACCTTAAATTTGTATCAATAAACCAAGATCCATACCAATGCAAATTCCTATGTATATCCCACTTTAAATGTAAACAAACATTTATAAACAATATTTGGGGATATTCCTGCTGTTTATTGGGCAAAGTAATTTTTTGAGGGATGTTCAAGGTCTTGGTCCATCAAACCACACCCATCCCGAAAGAGCTAGAGGTCGCGCTGGCAGCACAGCACAGAAAGTCGGCATTTATAAAACACTGTTTTTTATGCTACAGCTGAGTCAGGAAAATCTCTCTTAAAGGAGCTGTGGCAAGCCACCAGGAAACAGCAAGAAGCTGTGTTAAACTCTTTATTTTTGTGTCCAGAATTAAGCTCTCTCAGGTTTGTAAGTGGATTTTAGTTTGCTATGTTGGCATCAATCTGTAGAAGGAGAGCCTGCTTGTTTGTCCCGGTTGCTGGGCTAGCTTAGACCTGAAACAATCACACAGAAACTATTAATTAAATCACTCTTTGGCCCATTAACTCTAGCTTCTTATTGGCTAACTCTTACATCTTAACTTAACCAATTTTTATTGATCCGTGCTTCACCACAAGATCATGACCTACCAGCAAAGTTTCAGCATGTCCATTTCCTGGTGGCAGCCCCATGGCATTTCTCTGACTCTGCCCTTCTTCCTCCCAGCATTCAGCTTAGCTTTCAGTGCCTACCTAAGTTCTGCCTTGCTATAGGTCCAAAGCAGTTTGTTTATTCATTAATGGTAATCACGGCACACAGAGGGGAATCCCACATCACTGGCTGTATTTTGTAAGCAGATTGGTGACTTCCCTAATTACATTCAGAGATACTCTACTCAGTAACTGATGGAAGCAGAGGCAGAGATCCACAGACCAACACTGTGCTGAGCTCCAAGAGTCTTGCAGAAGAAAGGGAGAAGGGATTATATGACGTGGGGTGTCAGAATGGGAGCACCCACAGAGACAGCTGATCTGAGCTCTAGGGAGCTCATGGATGCTGGATTAACAGTTGTGGAGCCTGAATGAGAGCTACTTAGGCCCTCTACAGGGGTAGCTTCTTCTCTTAGTAAGGCTTCTAATAGTCAAAGCAGGACATCTCCCTGGCACTTAGCTGGCTTTTGGCAACCTCATGCTGAATTACTTCAATCTAAGGAGAGGATACTTCCTTTCAACCTATTGGTGTGCCTGTGTCCTTACATGCCAGAATCTTCTCATGTCTTTATGATACACCCTAGGAAATTTGTCTAACTCACTCTTTCTGCTCATTGACAAGTTGACTTGACTCATATGTCAGTTCTGTTATTCAACATTTTTGAAGCCTTATGAAAACCATTGTTTCTGTTTTCTGTATCTTCTGTGCTCTTCCCGTGAATCCTTGTTTTCTAGTCGTTCTCTACCATTCTTTGAGAATATTGAATGTACCTATTTTATTGTTGTTTACCTGCTTTTTGGAGTGATTCCTATAAGTTGTAGTGTGTGTTCTGTGATGTTGTTGGAGTATTGTAATTTTGCCAACATCTTGAAATTATCATCCTACAAGTTACATTTCTCAGTGTAAAAAAAGTTTCTCTGACAAAGGTTGAGAGTAGCACTAATCTGTGGGTATAGACACAAATATTTAGAAGGTAGCTTAGCAATGTTACTATTTAACAAAACAAGAGTAATAAGTTTCCCTGCAGGGCCTATGATTTTCACAGCTATTGGTATTGACCAAGTTTACAGTACCAAGAATGAATTGCTGTGCGTGGAACAGACTTCATATCTAACCAGAAAGTGGTTGGTTACTCCATAACCTTTATTTCATTATAGAACTAATGGGTAATCTTGCTTTGCATTGTAATATGCATGGCCCAGTACAGGGCATGACTGTCTTTTTTTTCTTTTTTTTTGTTTTTTTATTGATTTTTACTGAGCTCTATATTTTTCATCATGTGGTTTGCATAGCACCTTATTGTACCATGAAATCTAGCCAGAAGTTTAAGAGTTTGAGAATCATTTATTTATATATGGCCTGTGCTGAGTTGAGAGGTGTAATTCTTACATTCCTCTGGATTTAGCAGGCTTCATAATAGTGTTGTATTCATTGTAGTCATTTTCAATAAAAACTATCCTATTAATAAAGAATGTGATGCATATATTTGTGTGTTTGTTTATGTGTATGTGTGTGTGTGTGTGTGTGTGTGTGTGTGTGTGTGTGTGTGCAGGAGCACATATATGTGGAAGGGAGAGGCAGACATCAAGTACCTTCTTTTACATCTTCTCAACCTTATTTTTATGAGATAGAGTCTCTCACTAAACCAGAAGCAAATCAATTCAGCCAGACTAGCTGGCCAGCAACTTATAATGATCCTCCTGTCTCCTCTTCCCCAGTGCATGGTTATAGTCACATACTGCCACACCCAACTAGTTCATGGGTTTTGGAAATGGAAAATCCTGCTTGCACCACAAGCACTTTGCTAATTGAGCCATATCTGCAGCCCCATAGTTTTAAAGTTTTGTTCAGAACATCTAAGTGCAGGAAGCCAGGAATCTTTGCTTCTTTATTACCGGTAAACTATATTTAATTGCAGAGATAGCTATCTTAATTCCAGGAATAAATGATTTCAGAATTTGAGAAATAATCATGGGTTATATAATTTAATTCACTCCATTTTGAAACATGAAATAGGCTTAAATGATTTGTGTAATTGGGCATATTAACAAGATTTTGCCTTGATAGAAGTAAAATATCTGTCATTATTGTCTTTGTGGCGCATAAGTGGGTTTTGCTTTGTGTGTCAATTTTGCTATCTTTATATAGAGTATACTTAATTAATACTGATTATCTTTTCTACTAATGTCATTATGACCTATAGCTTTAAAATGATACTATTATATATCATACTGGGCTAAATATCATCTTTGAAAAATGCAGTATACAATTAGAGTTGTAGTAAAACTTATCCAAAGAGCAATGTAAAAATTAAATGTTGAAATTATTGAAATTAAGAAGGCATATTTTAGTACTTAAGAGAAAATGAAATAAAACAACTTCACTTAAGGCATTTTACAATTAGTAAAGTAAAAGAAATTACAATTGCATGAATTTTAATTGCCTAAGAAATTGTACTATAAGATTCTAATAGTCATTTACACTTAAAACATGTCAGTTCTTAATTTTCAATAATTGCTTATAGTATCATGATAATTGCATTCTTATGAGAACTTGTAGACATATTCTACAGGTCAAAATATGTCACAGTTTCTGAATAGTGAGGATAGGAATTAGAAGGTTCTTTCTGTCTTTCTTTCAGTCTTTCTTTTCCTTTATTTCTTCCTTTATTTCTCAGTCACACTCTGAATATTCTATTAGCTTACTTTTTCATTTTTAGAATGTCAAAGATTTATTTTATCTGTGTACATGAATATTTTGATAGCACATATGTATGTGCCCTCCATATGTCCAGTCAACATTGAGCTCAGAGAAAGGTGCCAAATCATCTGGAACTGAAGTTGCACATGGTTCTTAGCCTACATGAAGGTTCCAAGAATTGATCTTGCATTTTTGGCAAGAGCAGCAGGTTTTCTTAACTAATATTCTGTCTCTTCAGCCCTAACAAAGATCACTTTTGTTCCTATATCTTGGTGGATCTGTTTTATAGTCTGCTCAATTCTCTGGGAATTGGCAACATGAAATCAGTCTTGAGTTAAAATTTGACTGTTGCTTTTCTGCTTGTTGTATTTGCTTCTTTAGATCTCCCCACTTCCTTCACCAAGCTTTAGACTTATGACTTAATTTATGGGTTCCCATCCTCTTGTTACCTTCTGCCTTGAAGTTGGGTGTCAGCAATTTCAAATGGTGTCAAAGTTTTATTTCACTACTTCCCTATTGCCAGACAAATGGGTAAGGGCTTTTCTTTAACAACTGCCTGAAGACTCTTTCTACATACCCCTCTCTATTTGCAGGCTTGTACTTGCTCTATCCAGTTTCCTCAAGCAAACTGATAGTAAACACTTCCTATTTAGGTTTGCACCGGCACACTCACTCGCACCGTTGCTTGCCAGTTATCCCTCTATTGAGCTCTGTTGCTCAGTGCATATGTACCTTCTGCATCTTGGCAAGAACCAGTTAAGACACTGCTTCACTTGGTAACATCACATGTGATCTTGAATCGCAAAATCCCTTTCAGACAACACACATAATGATGTCCATTACTCAGAATTGTGGAGGTCTGTTTAAAATTGACATTGATCAGTCTAGGTCAGGCTTATCTCTTCACCTTTATCTGTTGTCATAGTCCCTGCTCAGATGCTAAGTTCCAGCTAGAATGCAACCCTTCTGATGTCCCCATTCTTCAGTGGGCATGTTTGAAATATTTCACATTATTTGGGACCATTTCCTTCCATCTACTTCTCTATTTCCTTTAATAAAGGCATCTACCACATACTTAGTCAAGAATGGCTATCCTGACTAGTCTCAACTTCCATCTAAGCTGAATGGTTAAAAACAAGTATCTCTATTCAGCCTTTATCTCACAATAAAATCTTCCAAGTTGCTCGCTGAACACCAGTTTGGTCCCATATGGTTGGTAGTTAATAAAATTTTATTGCATAATTTAAATACATAAGAAAACACAAGTTCTCAGTATTTCAAAGTTTATTGCTTTAAGCTACTATTAGATAAATAACAATACTATAAAACAAAAACAAATAAATACACCTTGCCAGTACTCTATTGTTTTTGGTTAGTTTGAACTTTGTCTTTTCAAAATAGACCTTTGAGAGAAGTGGGAGGGATCTTCCAGTCCTGGTGTTCTTGAGATTTAGGTCAGTGTGGGCTTGGCAAACCACCTCACTAGGAATCAACAAGAAGAGTATAGTTACGACATAGAATAAGTTTGACTTGCTCATCTAAGACCAAAAATGTACCTTTGATAAGCAGAGCCTTTCTTTATTAACACCCCAGTTTTAATATAGTTTGAAACAAAGTTATAAGGCAAAGTTACTTTCAAATTTCCCATTCCCTGTAAGATTTGATAGGTGTAGTATACTGTGCAAAACAATTTCAAGAGTTCTGGAAATATAGTCTGGCAATAATTTCTTAGTCATTTGCTATGTTCTTGTTTATACTTGTGTAGATTAGATTGAATAGCAGCGGTTTAGCATGCAATCTTACAATATTGATTCACACAAAAGGCAAAGGAACAAGTCTGTTGTATGTGAACTCACCTAGTCTTGATTTTAATCCCTCCCTCCCCCCACAGAAATCTGGGAAATTCTATTCCCCCACGTTTTAAATATGGAATCATTTTATGAAAGTCTATTACACGTCTGCTTTATTGATTGCAAAGTTTTTCTTGCCATCTTTGTAGTCTAATAAAAACAGTTTTAAAGCCTCATGCTTACTTTTTCCAAATACTTCACTTCTTGATTGGAGCTCATTTTTATTTCTTTTTAACCAGACAACAGGAAGCTGCATCAAACACACAATAATGCTTATGCTGTGATAGGGCGGCACCAGAGAATCTTTTCTTAAGCCTTCTAAACAAAGATAAGGTTCTGGAAGTCACTAGTAGTACCAAATAGTCAAACTTGCTTGCCAGCTAAACTACAGGTCTTCTTGCTGTGGTCCTGTTGAATTTGATGTCTGTTTGGATAGATTTTTTTAAAACAGATATGGCATTTTGTCTATTAGTGATGATGAAAAAAAGAAAAACAGTAGAAAATTACTAAAAGGGCTCAGATTTCAGAAACACTCACTCACATTTTATTTTATTACTTCATTCATTTGATAAGTTTTGCTATAACCCAGTGGATGGGAATGAAAGGCAGCTTTTACTATTATTTAGACATAAGTAGCTGCCTTGTTTCAAGGCTTTCCTCTTTTCTTTAATTTTGAGTTTTGAGTCATGGTTTTTCTTGGTAGCCAGGTCTAACTCTCATTTGAAATACTCCTGTTTCAGTTTTCTGGATGCTGGTAAGATAGGCTATACCTATCCTATCCATCTTATACGACTTAAAGAAAAGCAACACAATAAAAAGAAATGCACACACCCGAATACTTTTCTAATCTTAGGATAAGGAAACGTTGACTTTATACTCATATCAGAATTGGCATGAAGAAATAGCAAAGGATCCTCTCTGAAATGCAAGTACCACCCACTCATGAGCACTGTGCTCAAGAATGGCAGGATCAAGTTTGCAAGTTTGGGTTCAGGCCTTCAATCCTTTTTTTTTTTTTTTAACTTCCCAAGAAGAGATTGTCCATCTTTCTAGCCTGAAGTCACCCTCAAAGACTGGTGTTGTGGTGAGCATGCCAGAGTGACAAGAGGAAAGTGAGGTGAGAAAATAATTGCACAAGGAGGGGATCAGTACTTCAAACTCCCCAGTTAGCAAAGTCCACAAGGGCTGAATGAAAGGGAATGGCAGTCTGCACTCAAAAGAAGTCACAGTGTTCATATGAAAAGACTTATATCTTAATGGAGTACTAGACTTGTGCCAGGAATCACACGTTAATGATGCCCTTTTCTAATTTTCAGAATTTGAGACAAGACCTACCCTTGGTATTACAATCTGCTCTGTAAAGGAACAGAAATAATAGTATACACACATGCATACACACACACACATACAGAGAGAGAGAGAGAGACAGAGAGAGAGACAGAGAGAGAGAGACAGAGAGAGAGACAGAGAGAGAGAGGGAGAGAGAGAGACAGAGAGAGACAGAGAGAGAGAGACAGAGAGAGAGGGGAGAGAGGAGGAGAAGGGAGAGAGAGAAGAGAGAGAGAGAGGAGAGAGGAGAGAAGGAGATATCTTAGATAGAGTACAGAGAGAGAGACAGATGATGAAGAGACAGATAGAGAGACAGAGTAGAGGACAGGAGAGCACGATAGATGGGATGAGGAGGCGAGATAGACGAGTCGTGAGAGATAGAGGAGAAGGAGAGAGAAGGGAGAAGAGAGAGGAAGCGAAGTGTGAGAGACAGAGAGAGTCTAGAAGACAGAGCAGGAGCGAGAGGGAGAGGGAGATTTCGAGAGGAGAGAGAGACGAGTTGAGAGATGAGAGGCGGAAGAGAGAGAGAGAGAGAGAGAGAGAGAAGCTGCAGGTTGGTAGTCCAACACTGGCAGTTTCATGTGGAAAGGGTGAGAATAAGTTAGATGTTCAGAACATGAGTCTGGATGTCTCAGCGGCCCCAACCTGGAGAGCTGCTGATCTTCAATCTAGATTGGAATTCTGTAGAAGTTGGTTCTAATCCCCACCGAAGCAGCAGGGTAAGTGTACTGGCCAGTGAGAGTGAGGACAAGCAGGCAGAAAGCATGAATTGTGCTTCTGTCCTCTTGTGGGGCCTGCCATCGGAGGTGCTGTCTTGAATTAAAGTGGGAAAAATCCCTCACTGCCATGTTCAACCCCTTGGCTTTTAGTTGCTTCCAGATGCAGTCAAGTTGACAAGAAAGATTAGTCATCACATTTGAGCCGAAGATGAGGGATATAGCAAAGTTCTGTTGCAAAGAAACAAAACAGTAACTACATCACAGGGCAAATAAAACCAAAATTGAGAAGGAAATAATAGAACCTCAAGCAGACACTTCTCCAATTAGCCAATCTTTCTGAAATAGTTGGTATGTATAAGGTAGTGACTCAGATTTTTTCCCATTAAATATTTGCCTCCCCTTGTTTCACTCCTCTTTCAAGTAACCAAATCTAATGAAAATATGTCTGAATATTTTATCTCACTTAAATATAAAACATTAATAGAGAACATTTATAGCACACTAAATGGGTATTTAGGAAGTGAAATGAGTATTTAGGGCGTGAAACAAAATATTAAGGAAGTATTTGCCTCTATTTTGTGTAACTTCATCATGTGAGTATTTAAATACATTTGAGAAATTTTGAACAAAACATAATTACATGCATACTCACAGAGAGAAATTTCTGTTTTTTTCTCTGAAAAATATATCTTTAAAGAGACTTGTTGATAATAAAATATACAATAAAGTCAACCATTAAAATATATTTACATAAATTCAAATAATGAGATGTTTTCTTTAATATAAAAGTAAACATGATTATAATTTTGTAAGTGAGAAAAAGAGACAAAATACTTATTCATGGCTTCTAGGCATTCCTCAGCAGGAATAACTCAAGTAATTTCTTATTTGGAAGACAGTTATTTTCTTTCTTTTTTTTTTTTTTTTTGTTTTTTTGAGGCAGGGTTTCTCTGTGGCTTTTGGAGCCTGTCATGGAACTAGCTCTTGTAGACCAGGCTGGCCCCGAACTCACAGAGATCCGCCTGCCTCTGCCTCCCGAGTGCTGGGATTAAAGGCGTGTGCCACCACCGCCCGGCGGAAGACAGTTATTTTCATTGGTAATGAAACTCTTTATATTTTTAACCATTCTTTTGACTGTATGAGAGTTTGAACGCAGGGCCTTGAGTGTGCTAGGCAAGGCTTCTACCACTGAGTTGCACCTATAAACCCTTAAAGCTGATTTTTAAAGACAGGTAATAATTTATTAAAAATCTATGAAATGGAAAACTTGAGTCTGTAACACAGACTTTCTATTTAAGGAACACATCAGTAATCATACATGAGAGCCTACATACCACAAAAATCAACTGATCAGGACATATTTCATTGTCTAATATACAGCAAGGTCCCCAATGATGATGGTGGTTTGTGATGATTTGACTTGGGTATTTTTTCCCTCCCCAGTCCTTCTCTAGGACAGCAGTACACTTGAAGCCTCAGAAAATCCATTCCACCTTCTCAAACACTGTATCTTTTTGCATGAGTGAGCAAAGGTTCACTTGACACCCATCAGGTCAAACCTGTCACTTAGGGGATCTGGATATCATAGTGGTAGGCTGATAATTAATGCCAACTTTGAAGATGCTGTGATGACCCCATACAAACTGGTGTGCTAAGATGGTGATGATCAACATTTTCATCTTTGAGAAGTGTACTAAAATAGGTCTAGTTAGAGTTACTATTGCTGTGATGAAACACCATGACCAAAAGCAAGTTGGGGAGGAGAGGGTTTATTTGGCTTACACTTCCATATTTTTCGTCCATCACTGAAGGAAACCAGAACCGGAAATCAAACAGGGCAGGAACCTGGAGGCAGGAGCTGATGCAGAGGCGCTGGAGAAGACTGCTTGTCAGCCTGCTTTTCATGTCTTGCTCAACCTGCTTTCTTATAGAACCCAGGGCCACCAGCCTGGGGTGACCCCATCCATAATGGGCTAAATCCGCCCGCATTAATCACTGATTAAGAAAATACCATACAGGCTTGTCTATAGCCTGATCTTATTTCTTAAACTGAGGTCCCCTCCTCTTTGAATAACACTTCTATGTAACAATTTGATGTGAAAACTTGTCAGCACTCAGGACAGGCAGGAAGCTATCTATATTTGTAAGGGTACCATTTCACCACTGCTGCTTCCATGCAGGCTTTGACGAATTCACTACAGCAACCTGCTCATGAAGGATTTCTTAGCAGAAGTGACAAGGGCAGAAGGGACCCAGGGCTGAGAAGATGTGAACTTGTACTTCAGGGAGATCTGGAACCCCACCAGGTCAACATTCAGAGTCCCATCCAACCCAAGGGAAGGTGAGACAGCATATGACTTGACATATCAACCTATTCAAGTTAGCAGAGGCTAAGCCAAAGAAGTATTGTTGCCTCTGTGTAAGCCCCAGAAGCATAACATTCACAAATGTTTATAACTGAACACTTTGTGCATCATTAAATAAAAATTGGGCTTAGTGCCTGCTAAACCCAGTCTGGATGTGAGCTAAATGTTTCATGAAATATTCAAATTTACCTGTTAAGATAAATCTATGTGTGTATGAGAGATAGATAAATAGACAGGTAGATATGTCAGAACTAAAACATGACAAAGGAGTTTTCAAGTACTTATAAGAAAGCCAACTGGTAGGCATGCAAAATCATCTCAAATGACAGCCTAACCACACCTTGAGAGTAGCTTATATGGATCACAGAATACTGTCTGCCTTTAGTTAAAATTCACAAGTTTTTAAGATGGGCAGAGACTGGGCCATGTTGTTCAGGCACATATATTCCTGTGTGTGTAGAGAACACAGGCAATCAAAACACTTTTAAGTATAATTAGAACCCAAAAGAATACTAACTTAAATGTCTTTCAGGAGGGCCACTGTTGTTTCATTTTCTACAACTGTCCATTTCTGATGTCAAGAAAAGACGTTAAATAAATGAACAGTGTAGTCAGATGGGATTGCAATGTCCTTCTGGCTATCTAAAATTAAGACCAAACCATTTCATGCATCCTTAGACTGTTTGTCAGTAGCAATAATTATGAAGCGAGAATCAATCTGAAGAAATCTTTCCTTGGTGTGCTCACTGTTTTCCCGTGAAACGTATTGCAAATCTTCACAGTTCCTGAGCAGCAGAACCAGTCCCGTTCCTCGGTCCAAGCAATGGACTGTGTGAATGGTGCCAAATGAAGCGTTTTATTTCCTCTTTTGTTTGCTGCACCCTAATAAGTGGGCTTGCATATAAGATCTTGACCTTTTGTAGCATCCTTTTAAGAAGGAGCCTAGGATGCAGATTCAAAACCGCATGCCTTCTCTATACGCTGCCATCTAGGGCAGAGGCAGGACCACTGCCACAGACTGGAAATCCAATGATAGTGTAGGATATATTTTCTAAAGCAGCATTGTTTGCTATAGACTTCTACAAGCTGCTCCCTATCTAAGCAGGAACATATACAATTATCTTTGCGTTAGAAGTGGGCAGCTGCTCAATGCGGAGAATCCTGCCGTCACTTTGCTCAGTGTTTGGAGACTGTGGGACCCAACATTTTCAGGCCTCATTAATCTTCAGTTAAGTTCTGTAATTCCAGCAGGCATGGTAGGGCTGTTTAATTACTCAGAACAGTAGAGAAGTCGCCAGTTTCTTTTTGAGAGCTAATTTATTCATTCTAATATTTAACCCTGCTGCTCCTTGCTTGGAGACAAGCATTCTGTGGAAGATGGGAAAGTGGAACAGCTCAGTTACAGAATGATAAGGACTTCTCAGAGAAACAGCAAGGCGTTTCTTGTGAAACCAGCAGACTTTTACATCTACTTGGATTTGGATTTTGTTTCTCAATTATCTTAAGTGGCTACTTCAAAATGAAGGCCTGTTACCTGTGATGGATTGCAGTTACAAGCAAGCACACTTTATTTTATCTTTGATAACTGGAAAAACTGACAACGATATTGAATATATTTTAACAAGGTAAATTTTCCTATCAAGTATTTGGTAGCTGTATAAGTCTGTCCTGTGCTAAACATCTGCTTCTTTGGTAAGGAGTTAATTTGACCAGACTCAAAGCAGACCACACATGAATGATTAAAGTAAAATTTAATCCACTGACACAAGAGAACACTGGGATAAAAATATGCATCCCTTATACACTTGCTGTATCCTGAGGTCATTAAGAATATCCCAGTCTAAAGTCACAGGGATTTCCTTCCCTTAATAGAAAGCTGCCGGATTATTTTGAGAATGATAGCTCCCTCCTACAATGCCCATAATTGGAAGGTTAAGGCAGAGAAGTCAAGAAAAAACAAGGCAGGAAACAGTGTTGGAGATGTATTTCTGCTGGTAAAGTACTTGCCTAGCATGCATCATGCCCTGAGTTTGATCCTGGCACTCCACGCACTTTGACACACTGTATAGTACTAGGATATTCTATAATTCTAGGACTGGGGAGGCGGAGGGAGAATGATCTGCAGCTCAAGCCACATAGCAGCTCAGAAGCATCCTCAGTGTTCAAGACCTGTATGAGCTGTAAGAGAGCTTGTCTTAAAAATAAAAACAAGAAACAAAAACAACCAACTAACAAAAAACTGCTTGCTTAAAGCTAGACCGTTGTAACCTGTTCTTATGAACAGGGTTCTACTAGCACGTCCACACATCCACACAGGTGTTTGCATCCGTGCTTGCATTTTGCGTCTGCCGTGTTCTCAGACCTCATTATGAGATTGATGGTCATGCTGTACAGGTTATTCTAATTATGTCATCCTCGTTAGCAGAATATTGACTTTACCAGAGTATTACCTACTGGCCAGCAGGTGGCAGTGCCAGACCATTTTGGACTCACAAATTACAGACTTCCCTCAGATTGCGTGTTAAGACATTCATGCAAGTGGCTATCCGAAGGATGGCTTTAAATGATTTATTTTCTAATACAATCTTGATGAAAAATGACCTTTCAGAAGAGAAGTAATAAGTTTGGTCCCATTTGGTTTAAATTGAAATACAAGGGCCACTATGCAGAAAGCTGCAGATTTTTTTTTTGAAACTAGCAGATTTATGAGATCTAACTTTTATGAACTCTAAAAATACACATTTAAAAGTAAAAGATTCATAGTTTTGTGTCTGGAAACTATAAAGACACTACAGGTGTTTTCTAGAGTCTTGAACATATTTCTGAGCATGCAAAGTATAAAAATAAGACAGTCTGTTCTTGTCACCCAGGCCAGGTATGGAGAATTACTTAATCATGACATTATTTACTTATTTATTATTTGTATGTATGTATGTATGTATGCATGTATGTATGTATATATGTATGTATGTATGTATGTGAGGCCACACGAGTTAACGTGTTCTTTTTTTTCGTGTGAGCAGATGTGTACAGGTGACCACAAGGACTAGAGCACTGGTATTTAACTTCTTTGTCAAGACCCCTGGGAGTTGTCAAAAGACCCTTTCACAGAGGTTTCCTAAACTATTGGAAAACACAGATATTTACATTATTATTCATAACAGAAGTAAGTTTACACTTATGAGGTAGTAGGAAAAAATTTGTGATTGGGGTTCCACAACATGAAGAACTGTATTAGAAGGTTGTGGCACGAGGAAGGTTGAGAACCACTGGGCTAGAGGATGACTGAGACCCCGAAGTTACAGACTGTGAGCCACCTCACATGGTGCTGGGAACTGGACCTGCATCCACTGCACAAGCAGTAAACGCTCAAATCCACTGAGGCACCTCTGTAGCTTCTAATAATGGTCTCTAATGCCTGAGAAACTTCCAGCGTCATTGGCAATGACCGTGTGGAGAGTGGAAAAAAGGTAGGAATCGGGGCTTTATCAGTCTACTTTTTCTTTATGAGGCTTTCAAGAATTTTTTTTTTTACAATGACTGTTTTTCTAATTATATCAGGAAAAAAATGAAATCAGGCCAGCAACTGCAAAAGAGCTATTTTGTGCTTATTTTGTGGTTCATGGTGACATTCTGTGACGACTAACAGACACTGAAGTCTGCCACTTTACCACTGCTACTAAACCATCCAAGGATTTCTTCTTATTGTTGTTGTTTAGCTTTTCTCTTCTGATAGCAGCACTAAGTCCCCAGAGTCCCTTCATTTGCTAAGCACATGGTCTACTCCTGAACTCTCCCTTCATTCTTTCTGTAATGTTGGTTTGTTTTCTTCTGAAGTACACCCAAGCATTAGACTATACAAAGTGACATGTGACAGTAGAGAACCGGGGAGTCTTCTCTGGAATCTTGCAACTTGCTCAGAACTAATGAACGAATACTGAAGTGATTAAGGAGATCCCTGGCCACCGAGTTTCATCCAATGTTTTACACATGTGCTTTCTAAGACTGACATATATTCCATAGCAAGGCCTCCCAGTAATGTTGTACTAGAAAACATTGGTTAGATTTTGTCAATTTGACACAAACTGCAGTCACCCAAAAAGAACCTTCAACTAAAGAATTGCCTCCATCAGACTGATCTGTAGGAATGTCTCTGAAACATTTGCTCGGTGAATGACTGATTTGGTAGGGCAAACCCATTGTGGACAGTGCCACCCCTGGGTGGGCTTGGGGTATATAAGAAAGTAGGCTGAGCAAGTCATGGAGAGAAAATCTTAGTATGCAACACTCTTCCATGGCTGCTGCTTCAGATCCTGCCTCCAGGGTCCTGCCTTGACTTCCTACCCTGACTTTCCTCAGTGATGGGTTGTAAGCTTTAAGCTGAGTAAACCCTTTCTTCCCCAAGATGTTTTAGGTTAGAATGTTTTGTCATAACAACTGAAAAACAGAGAACTAGAACTTAGGTACTGAATATTTCTCATGTCTTTTTATTGGACTTGCACAGTGAGAACAGACAGAAGTTGATATGAACTAACCTCTCTCTGGGAAGTGTTTGTCACATGATTATTCGTGCTATCTGAGGTTGCTAATTGCACAGGTCTGTGAAAAGAAGGGTGGTAAGGTTGAGTAGATTTGACAGAAAAAATCCTAAATAAAGCATTAATTCCAGTGGAGTTTATATTGGTGGTATGGTTCTTTTATTGAGGTATGGAGCATATTGGGCACTTTTGGAGGTGTTCTCTGAAGTAAGACAATGCCTTAAAAATGTTAATAGTCCCAACCAAAACGTCTGGTTACTCTGTAATATTTAAATAGTTTACAATGAAACCTAGAAGCTAAAATGGTGACTATCAAGAGAATGAAAGAAATTCTGTCAAACCAAAGATTATAATTTCCACTTAGTTGCTTCATAAGAATTATCACTGAGCATTAGAGAAGAGAACCACTCTCCAGGTTGGAGGTGTATGGCAATGTATTCAAAATGAAAGAAGTCTCCTGAAAATCTTTACAAACAAATAGACATAAACCCAATGTGTGTATACACACACACACACTCATATATATATATATATGTGTATATATATATAATCTATCTATCATCTATATCTATCATCTATCTATCTATCAATCTATCTATCTATCTATCTATCTATCTATCTATCTATCTATCTATCTATCTAATCTATCTATCATCTATCATCTATCTATCTAATTGAGTGTGCTGGATCTGAAATAACTGAGTGGTTCTTTGAGTTATTATTAATACACAATGATACCTGATGGCTTGATTTATACTGATCTGCTTTGTCCTCTGAAGGCTTTTTATATAAGTTGTACTGTGGTAACATGTTTATTGGCCCAGTTTTTAACATTAACACCTGAATTGTCTGGGCAGCAGGCAGAAATGACACAAGCATCTGGAATTCTAATAACTTATATTACTAGTAATTTCCATGCAACAACACAAATTAACTCCTGAAAATCTAACCAGATGTAAAACTCAGATAGCTTGCTAATACTTGTAATGGCACCCACAATGCTGCCGAGTCAGGTCATCACAGCTCAGGATCATTTCCATGGTTTGGCAGCCATGAGACAAAGGTTGAGACAGAGGTCATGATTGACTTGTATCTGTGCTTCAGAAAATAGTGGTGTAATCTCTTGACAGCTTTCTTGATGGGTTAGCAACTGCTTTTCAATCACTAGGTAATTTAGTCTCTCCTTTTTTTCTATGTAGACAAGAGCACTTTATAAATGTGTTTAAATTTAGCTGTGTCTTGGATGTTATTGCCCTTGACAGTGCAAGTGTTTCTTTTGAATGCACAGTGGTCTGAAAAATGAATAAATACAATGCTGCTAATGCCCTTTATTTTCCGTGGCTGGGACAATACTTCCCAGCAAGCTGGAAATAAACTGTGGGCATCTTCTTTCTCTCAGCAAGACTACTCGTGGATAATAAATCTAAATTGAGCCCATTGTATCTCTTAAAATTAAAATAGCAATGACAAATGGCTCATTTTTCATACCTTTATTTACTTCTTAATTAGCCTTTTCTTCTCCTTAGGCAGACATTAGTTAAGAAGTTTCTAATTTTGTGAAATAAAAATACCAGTTATTATTATCATGGCTCCCATTTATTCAGTATTCAACAATGTTTGTGTATTTGTTTGCTGATGAGGTACTGGGTGGACATTAAAGCCAGGGTCTTATGCCTGCTAGATTGTCATTGAGTTCTCCCCACAGGATGCAGCAATATTCATTATGCAGCTATTATAAACAGGTCTGGGGGTCAAACTGAGTCATACAATGATGACTAAGACACTTGTAGTCCTATAATCCAAAATAAAATATTTACAAAAAAGAAAAAAAAAACTACGATAAGTTGTGGAAGAAAAGGATGCGATAGGTACAGTGGACCCAACAAACAGATCTCAGCATGAACCTGGAGTGGCTAGGAACAAACAATTCACAAACAGTTTGCTTCCTCAACATACTTAACCAAGCACATGCTTGTTATATGGGAATGAAATCCAAGACAACCGGCCCATTAGACAAGAGACACACATCCTGCTCTTAGGAAAATTATTATCTATTAGTGAAGACATACAACTAATAGATATATATGTTTGTTGTGTTAGGGACAAGGAAATGTCAGCAATCTGGATGAGGAAGGGGCTTCTGTTTGGAAGCAGTCAAGGTGGAGACCTTGGGAGGTGATGAGACGGGTAGCCCGAGGGAGCACCTGTGAAGCTTGCCCGGATCTGAAGAGAGGTTGAGGACAGAGGGGGTGTAATGCACCTGCTCTCAATTTGGGCTTGGCAGGTTTGCTGATAGTGGCAAAGCTAATGAGGTTGAGTGAGGAGTAAGCTGAGGAACACACTGAGAGCTTGCTAAGATTCAGGATATGTAACGTTTGGACAACATGTGTTTCCCTTGATTGAGATGAAAAGAACTTGGGCAGATTTTGAGCAAGCAAGTGAAATCTGGTTTTAATTTTAAATGTTGGTTTCAACTGTTATGGGAAAAGTCAAATGCAGATGACTGGGACGAAAGCATTCAATCTGGTTAGTTGTCCAGAACTCGATGGGGTGTTGGACTCACGTGTGATGTTGGAGGGGATAAGAGGTACTTTTATTTACTATCCATTTCACATACATTGTTCGTGGAACCTTGGTGAATTCAATACGGTGCCTAAGGAAAAGAAAAAAAAGGCAATCACAATGTATATTATTTTGGGGTGAGTGGCTGGGTAAATATAGGTCATGTAATCAACTAGAGAAGTTAATTTTGAAATTATTAAGAATGAAGTGTAGGAGAAGTGCCTCGAGTTGCTCTTTGTAATCACTAAGACGTCAAAGGAGATGACTTTGGTTGAGCTCAATAGGTGAGCGAGAGTTAGTTGAGCCTGTGTGAAGAAATGAGGGAAGGCATTTTCATTTCACCCCAAGTCACTCAGATCAGCTGTAGAATTTAACTCAGGTCGAAGTGACTCTGGTATCACATCTTCCTACCCTTCAATTCCTTGTTTCTACCAACCAATGTTGGGATGAGAAGCATTTGTCAGCTGCCCTGTGGGCTCCTTTAGAACTTTATGATTTTAAACAAAGTAGGGCAATAACGATAGCATACAAGTTCATAAATAAAGGTATCGTGGCTGATGTCACCTGCTACTATAAAGTTGTTTCCAGACTGAACTGCAGAACCGCTGTAGCACTACACCATTGTAATGCTCATAATAAATGCCCATGTTTGATTTTGTTCAAATATGCATTCATATATTAATATGCAAATTAACAACTAATTTTCTGTGTCTTAATATGATCTGTTTCAAGTCATTTCTTTTTTAACTTCACCGATTAATTGCTGGAAATGAAATTAAAGTTCTGACTCAAAATGAGTATAATCTAATCTCGCACTGTTTGTTAAGTTTGGTAATCTAGAGTGTTCAAGATATTCTAAAAGAGTAAATTAAATATATGTATATATATTTATATATAATTTTATGAGTTCTTCTAGTTTGTATTTATATATTTTTAACACGTTGCAGAATACTTACTATTTACTACTTTGTAGAAGAAGCATAATGAATCTGATACATCGTCTATGTTCTAGACACACACAGTTCGAAAGATATTCCACATGGAAGTTCACACACACACACACACACACACACACACCTGGATTTGGCTGTTTGCACACTTTTGCTCTCTTCTGTAACTGCAGACTGGACACTTGCTCTTTTCTGGGCTGGAGTATTTTTCTCCTGGTGTGCCTGTCCAATTACATAAAATTAGGTTCTGACTACACAGTGTGCTCTATAGGTTTCTTTTTATAGAAGTTGCTATCTTGTGCTATTTCTAAATTTTCTTTTCTTATTTTTTCTATATTGGGAGTACTGTGGGAACAAAGAATTTTTATTTAACTCTATGTAGTCTGAGACTTGCAATATTGTTAGAATGTAGTGTTCTTGTTTGTTGGGTTACAAAATGAATTCAGTGTTGAAATATGCTACACACCAGGGGAGGGAGGGTTAAATTTTTATCATCAAATTTTCCTCAGTTAAAGAAATTAGGATAATGTGTTGAATAGCCGTATGACCAAAACTTTTAAGTTGTTATAGATTTGACACCAATTATGTTTCTAACTTATAATTCATATTCATGTAGACTTAACATAAGAGATTTCTGTTTTGTCATAAATCACACATTGATTTATAAAAAGGCAAATGTCCAGCCTACAATTCCAGAAGAAAATGTACAAGTGTATGAACAGTTGAAGCCAGGAGTGTGTGTGAATGTCCCTGTGAACTATCTTTTGGACTGTATGTCTAGAACATAGAAGACGTATCTGATTCATTACATTTCTTCTACAGAGCAGTGAGTAGTAGGTATTCTGAAGCATGCCAGGAACAGGTAAACACAAAAGAAGTAACAAACAATGTTTCAGCTTAGGTCTTACATTTTCCAGTTCTCATCCAGTTCTGGTAACTTGAATACTAATGGATTTATAAAAGGCCTGAAGAAGATTAAAAGAAAGACATTCTCTAGAAATATGCAGAAAATCATTCCGTTGCTAATCAGAAAGCCTTAAGTCAATGTGTCAGAAAATAAAGTTCAAATAGTTTGATGACTAGTATTGAAGTCAAACCAAGAGATGGAGACTGTAGAAACATGTTTGTTGACTGACATCTTTTTCAAGAGGAAGATTATTAAGACAGTCCCTAAAATTGAATGATTCCCCTCAACACAGAAGGAGGGAAGAGAAGACGTGCAAACTACTTTCTGCAACCAGATGCATATGGAATGCTGGGAAACTGAAAAAAGTTCATTGGCTGCAAGTGCAGAGATTTAGAGTTGGTTACTCTTGCATGGAGCGGCTTGTTCGTCCCGGCCATCCAGAATAATCAAACAGAAATTGTATTAATTAAAACACTGCTTGGCCCATTAGCTCTAGCTTCTTATTAGCTAACTCATATTAATTTAACCAATTTCTATTAATTTTGTATCGCCACGTTCTAGTGCCTTACGGGCAAAGATTCTAACCAGCATCTGTCTCAGGTGGAGGATCCTTGGCTTCTCTCTGACTCTTTCCTTCTCCCAGCATTCAGCTCTGTCTTCTCTGCCTACCTAAGTTCTGCTCTATCAACAGGCCAATGCAGTTTCTTTATTCATTAACCAAGAAAAGCAGCACACATACAGAAGGACCTCTCACACCAGGTTACCACTTCCCCAGGGTTGAATAGGGTTCTGGAACATGCCAAGCCATAGTGTATGCAATACATGGAGACTGAGAGTTTACATGGCTGACATAATTAGCTTTGTAAATACTATATGTGACAATATAAAGAAATAAGTCATAGCTAGAAGGGATGCCTTATTGCTTTCCTAGCATGGGGGACTTTCTTGGAATCTTGCCCAATTAATCTTGGTGGAGTGAATGAGTAAACAAATGATCAATGGCTAGGTTGAGGAGATTCTGGACCCAAGAAAAGAATTGGAATATTTCAGAACTTCAAGTGAGAAAAGATGAACAAATATCAAGAGATAAAGTCAAATTTGGAAAATAAATTTGATACAAAATCAATGGATTTTGATGATATTTTGAATGAAAATGGTAGAACACCAAGAAAAAAGTCTGATAGCTTTGCGGTTTCCACACTTTGGGAGCACAGGAAGAGGAAGCATTGTGAGGAGAGGGGAAGAAGATGTATTTATAATGAATGCATTGGAGTGTGTGCAGTCCTAGGACCTAGCATGGACCAATAGAAAGCACGCACTGAGAAACATTCAGTCATATCTATCACTTTAGGAGGTAATAGCAAGCTTAGTTAGAAGTACAAGCTGTAGCAATGGCCCAACTCTGTTCCAACACCCTTTGATTTACCTGTTTTGTCTCCTCCTGTCTTTCTGTTCCCTGTTAGCATCACAACATTTACTGAGTTTTGATGTGGGGTATGTGCTCCAGAGTCATTTGTCTACTTAGTCAGGTGTTCTTCACTCTTATGCAACAAGGCAGGTGATTCCTCCCATAAGAAAGAAAAGTGGACTGAGGGCAGGTGGGGATGGGAATGTGAGAGATCAGGTTTGGAGGGAGGAAGCGGAGGAGGAGAGTACTGAAAGAGACTGCTGGAAGGGTGTGGTCATTTCCAGGTCAGGTAAAAACGTGGTGCAAGGAAATCTCCCAGGAATCTTCAAGGATGGTCCCAGATAAGACTCCTAACAGTAGCGGATATATAGCCTGAATTGGCAATCTCCTGTGACCAGACTGGTGCTTAGTCCCCTTGTCATCATATCGGCTTCCTCCAGCAACTGACTGAAATAGACACAGACCAACAGTCAGACATTAGGTGGAGTTCGGGGAATCCTGCAGAAGAGTGGGAGAAAGGGTTGTAGGATCCAGAGGGATCAGGAACACCTCAAGAAAACCCACAGAATCAACTACGCTAGGCTCATAGGGGCTCACAGAGACTGAACTGACAACCAAGGAGCCTGCATGGGACTGTCCTGGGCACTCTGCTTGTTTGTTATAGTTATGTAGCTTGGTACTCTTGTAGGACTGCTAACAGTGGAAACAGGGGCTGTCTCTGACTCTTTTATTGGCTATTGGAACCCTATGCCTCATATGGGGTCTCCTTGCCCACCATTAATATGTGGAGAAGTGCTTAGTTTTACTGTGACTTGACATGCCATGTTTATTGATATTCATGGGAGATCTGCCCTTTCCTCAACAGAAAAGGAGGAGTACAACAGAAAAGGAGGAGTAGTGGATGGGGGTGGGTGGGAACAGAGTGTGGATTGGGGATTTGGGAACTGGGAAAAGAGGGGAGGACAGGTAAAACAAACAAATAAATAAGATTATTACAAAAGAGTGAGAATTAACATTTTTATAGAGTTGATAACTAGCAAAATATCAAAGGCTCTCATCTAGAAATTACAGCAAAGTTGGGATTAGAATACAAATCTCATCTATTTTACATGTATTATTTTACATTCCAGCTGCAGTGCCCCTCCTTCCTCTCCTCTCAGTCCCTACCTCCTAACCCCCCTCTGTTCCCACCCCAAATTCACTCCTCCTTTGTTTCTGTTTAGGAAAGGGCAGGGAACCATGAAAATACTTGGCTTATCATATTGTAAGGTATCTGGTATCTATATTTGTCTCCTTTACTAGAGAAGGAGTTCTAATGAATGGGAAATGTTTTTGTTTTCAGTAAAATATGCAATTAAAATGATTTTGTAATCAAATACATAGGACTTGACAGAAAATCGGAACTTGATAGGTGATTCAGAGTTAGAACACAGGAAATAGAGACAAAGAAGGAAAAAGAACTTCGTGTCAGATTAGCTAGTATTCTGCGGTTTGCAACTCGATGTTTCTTCTTTTTTTCCTCTTTTTTCTTATTTCTAATTTTTTACACATCTATGATCCTTCTGTGATTCTTTGAGATCCTTGAAGCCTCTCCTTTTTTCTATTAGCTGCAGAACATTCCACTGAAACTTAGCATTGCAGATAGCATATGTATATAAGTGGAGGTTTTGCTTGAAGTGCAGAGCTCTCTGAACTCTATTCACTGCTCTCTCGGTCTCACTGTCTCAAAGCATCCCCTGAATCTGAAGAAGCTGGCTTCTTGATCTTTCCTTCCATTTACCATTGCTGCTTCTACTTTGAACAAAGCACATGTTTCAGTAACAGCCAGTGAACTATTGGCGTTTCATTCCTTCTTGAAAATCCGTTTCGAAATGTGCTTGCCACTGTCTTCAAGTAGCTCTATTGCTCAATCCCTCACCCCTTTGCTTTTTGCCTAAGTGTCTTCTTCTAATCTTTCAAGATTTAGCTTAAAATTTGCCATCTCCATGAAGTAGTCACTTATAATTCTAGTTTTACTCATCAAAGACTGTCACTCTTTACTAGAAAACCTGTGTGTGTGTGTGTGTGTGTGTGTGTGTGTGTGTTGGCAGCTGTTAACTTATCTACATTATACTTGGTATTCAACTTTTACAACTTATAATAATACAAAGTTTCTTTTCTCCATCTGTAACAATATCCTATAAACACACATGAGGGATTCAGTGTAGTTTTTAACTGGAAGAATGAACCAGTTTGTTGTTGTTGTTGTTGTTAGTAGTTGATTGTATTTTATTTCCTAACTGTAACATTCTGTCACAATCTGTAATTTTCAACATTTTGCTCTGTGCTTTTGTTTTCTAGGAAATCCTTAAATCTATAACAGAAGAAGCCTCATATTTCTTTCTTCACTTCCTCTTTCATCATAGTCGAGTAATTATGTTCTTGGGAATGTTAGAGCTGACTGTGAATCTTAGTGATGGACAGTAAGTGGAAGCTCAGAGTTCTACAAAATCTGCTTTCAAAGGGAATCACAAAAGAGATATAAAAGTTTGCAAAATAAGGGTATATATGACTGGATTCAGGTCATAATTAACATATTCTTTTCTTATATTAAAAGATTCATTGATGTGTGTGTATGCTACCTAGAAAAGAAACAAAAGTTGTACATAGTCAAAGTCTATAATTGGAGTCTGGAACCAACCCAACACTGTGTTTCTTGCCAAAACCGTGTGTGTGTGTGTGTTTGTGTGCAAGAGAGAGAAAGAGAGAGAGAGAGAGAGAGAGAGAGAGAGAGAGAGAGAGAGAGAGTGAGAGAGAGGGTGTGTGTTTCCATGAATCTATCACCCACCTCTGAAGAGACATGGTAAAAACAGTCTTAGTGTTACATATTTCTAGATGCCTCACATAGACAAAGACAATTGTTTTCTCTGAAACGGCAGTTCCCAAGAACTTTGGAACTGGTCTTATATTTATGTGTCATTGCTGCATTATATAAGCTGAACTTTAGGCGCTGTTCCTCCTTCCTTCTAAATGATGGTATTTCAGGATGTCCCACAGCTTGTCTGATTATTTCTGTCTCTCAGCCTAGTTCTGGAGTACCAGGGCCAAGTGCTCACATTTTCATCTCACATCCTCCCTTCCCCCAGTAAACCTCAGTAGGCCTGGTAGGAGAAGTGAGCTCATGTGGGAAAGGTGTCTGATTTTCCTGGTTCACTGTCTCTGTTCTTTGGCATCTTCTGTCTCTATGTGGGTGCTAGCCTGCTCAGAGTCAAAGGAAAGAGTGCTGGGAGTATGGCAATTAGATTTTTTTCTCCCCTTATTTTCTCTCAACTTCTCTGGCAATCATGTACTCTACATTCTCTGCAACAACGGCTCATTTATGATAAGGATCAATCTCCATTTCTCTACTAATTGCCTTTCTCCAAAGGGATTATCAAAGTAGCGTTAAGGGTTGTATTTTCCCTACTGTCAGACTCTGTCTACTTTGTTTCTCAGGGAAAGTTTAAGTCACTGACCCTTTTCTTCAACCTGTCTCTCCCTAGCAGCTCACTTTTCGAAGTAGTCTGCCTCAGCCTGGCTCTTGTTCTTACTTCTCAAGAGACCACAGAACATCATCACTAGTGTCAGTGCTCCCCATATTACAGAGGAGGAATATATCTATGACACTCTCAGAAACATTCTCCCTGTGATCTGTGGGAGTCAAGACAGATGACAGATTGTCTGCAAGCACCCTCCTGGTCTACAAGGGCCCTCCTTTAGAGATCTGTCTTCTAGCCAAGGTTCACTTGAGGTGGTAGGAGGAAAAGCCAGGTCGTCTTATATGATGGCCCTCTCCTTAAAGAAAATTCCCTTAATAAATGACTGGACTTTTTTTGTTCTGAGGGAGGAAGCAGTCAGGATGACAGGGCAGATGAACAACTCCTTGGTAAGTCATTGGAAGTCTCTTTAGTCCTACCTTCAAATATTGAAGGACCTCATGGCCCTCAGAGCTAATGATTTTGGGAAAACTTCAAGACACTAGGAAGGCCCTGATGCAAATCTTATGTAATTGCTTGCTTTATTTCTCTGAGTTCCTTTAGCCCACAGCACAGCTCCAAATACATCAAAACCAATACAAAAACGAGGGAGCATTTAGTCAGATAAATAGCCCATTCCCAGCAAAAGAGAATATTTTCTTCTCAACATAATTAAAATTTTTATTGTAAAACTATGAAGCTTTTGTTTACTTAAGCAATTAATCTAGATAAGGCTTTTCTTAGCCATCACAATTTGTATTCATTGTAAAACATTTTGTTGGGATTACTATGTATAACATGATGACATCATGAGACCTCAAGGTACCATTTCTTTTCTTTTTATTTGACTGGGAACCTAAAGATGATTTTCCACATAGATCTATTTCTACTTGTCTGTGTGCAGTATAAAAATAAATAGTCTGTCATGAAGTAGGATAGATAGACTCTTGGGAGATAAAATAAATGAATCAGAATCTCTCATTCATGTGAACCTAAAAGTCTAGGATCTGGAAAGTTTTAATCTATGTTCTGAATAGATCAAATGGCAAAGTAGAAAGATTTATAATAAAGGTATAATTTCCTAAGAATAGTAGTGTATGGATGTGATGCAGATATAGGTTATAGGTATGTGTACCCTCTCACACACTCACACACACACAACCACTTACCTATGTACAGTGTGAGCTGTTTGTTCCCCTACAAAAATGACAAGTGTGGCAAAAGGTGTGCAAAGCTTTTGTGGTTCCCTGGGTTTGAATAAATTATTTATGAGCGTATTTACACAGTGTTACTATTTATGACTTTTACTTAACAATATGCATATCAAGAAATTTAAAGCTAATTTGTGCCTGCGAGTCAACAGAGTCACTAAGAAATACTGTCTGTAACAGTTATTTGACCTTATCAATAGCTTATTGTCATAAAAATATTTCACAAGAATAGTGACTTGGTCACTAACAGAAATCGCTTGGGATTTATTATCATTTATGGTAAATACATTTTCTTAAATACTGTTCTCTTTTCTATTCTATTATAGCATTTGCGGTTAAAGTCATAATTGTGGTGTGAACAAATCGCTGTTCTTATTTGTTAGTAATAAGGACAGAAGATAGAAATTAGACAATTTAGGGGTAGGGGCCTTGATTTGTGGGCTTGGTCAGAATTCAGAAATGTTTCTGGTTAACCCTATGTCTCTTAAATGCTCTAGAACTCCCTCCTCCATCCTAGACCATCTGTAGTTGAAGGGCAGGTGGGAGTAGATGTCTATAATCTTAGGTGGGTGCCTGGGGGGTCCTTCCCTTTCCTTTTCTGAGAGAAGTTAGTTCTGCCACCATTACCACAGAAATGTCATCAGAGCCTTCCTTCCACTTACTTCTTTTGTCGTGACTACTAAGGTGCTCTAGAGTATCTCAGTAACTACTGCTCCAACATGGCGTTGTTTATGTCAGACCAGGAGGAAATTGCTTTACTGCAACGACTTTTTTCCAGAACAAGTTATGATAAATAGGTGTAATAGAGAAGACTAAAATTCACAAAGAGAAAATAAAAATGAATTTATAAAAGGAACTATGCCTTTCGAGGAAGAAACAGCTTTTCTTTGCCATGACAACTAAACCTTACAGACTTCACTTTCTTCTCTGCTGCCTAACCTGTGACAACTTACCCTTTATCCTTGATGCTCTAAACCTCAGAGATACTGCTCTTACAGCTCTGAAGGGAAAGTTAGCCCAACGTACGTTTTACATTGATGTACCTGTGCAGGAAGTTTTCACCAGCAAAGTGTTATAGTCCTTGTTCCAGGAAACGTTTCCCTAATGCATGCTCCAGCAGAGGAGGGTTTCCCAGTGAGGTTGTTACAATCCTGCTTCTGAGAAGTGTTACAACTCTGCTCAGTTTCCTGGGAGTGGAACAGTTTTTTTTTTTCCCAGTTTATTTATTTTTTATTAAAAATTGCCATCTCCTCCCCTCCTCCTCCCCCCTCCCTCCCCTCCCCTCCACCCACACCCCCACTCCCTCCCCCTCCAGACCAAAGAGCCATCAGGGCTCTCCACACCATGCCGAGTCCAAGGTCCTCCCAACTCCCTCCAGGTCCAGGAAGGTGAGCAACCAAACTGACAAGGCTCACACAGAGCCCGTACATGTCGCACAGTTTTGCTCCAGGCAGCAACAAGCTGAACAGGTACAGGGCTTATATAGAGTTTCTTAGGGGCATAGATTTCCAGGGTGAAGATTTTCTGCGTGGGGATTGGTAGGGTCTCAACTGCTAAGTCTGGGACAAGATCAGAGATTACCTGAATTTTGTGCTTAGAGATTGGTTAGATCTCAAGTACTGAGTTGGTTAGGAGCAGGGTGTGTTTCCTTGGCTGTAATCTCAGGGCCAGGGTGTTTTCTCATTGGCCCTTTTAACCCTACAGAGACACTTGTTATATTCCCTCCTTCTTTTGCCTAACACAGTTTTCACATGATAAAACAGTGTGTTTTCAGGGTTAGAGGGAGTGTGGCCTGAAGGTGATTTTGAAAAGAGATAGTAAGAAAAGTAAAAGACACATAGAGTCTCTGCCCCACAAATTGTTCACAGAAAATTCCAGAGCACAACTCTCCTCCACAACTGTGGGACCTTCCAGCAAAGGTAGTTTGAGAGGTTTTATGTTTTCCTACCCAAGGACTTATCTTTTGTGAGACACATAGATAGTGTTTTCTTTCCAAGCCTGAACTTGATCAAACTATTCTTATCACTCCTGTCTCTCAGTTTGCACTGGTAGGAGCAGTGTGTGGTAGGACCTTCAGGTATCTTGTAACAGTATTATCCATCTCACATCAACAAAGTAATTAATTAAGAAATACTTGCTATTCCATTGATACCTAAAAAGATCAAGATCACCTAAATGGCTACTGAGAATGGATATGTGCAAATTTTTTGTGTAGATATTTTAAATATTTTTCTCTTATATCTGCTCAAGTTTCCCCTCCCACCATACCTTTCCAGCCCATACCCCCAATCTTCCCTTTTCCTGAGATCCACCACTTCTCCATTTCCATTCTGAAAAGAGCAGGCTTCCCAAGGATCTCAACAAAACATGGCATAACAGGTTAAAACAAGACTAGGCCTAGTCACAAGTCTGAATAAGGCAACCCAGTAGGAGGAAAAGAGTCCCAAGAGCAGGCAAAAGAGTCTGAGACATCCCTCACTTCCCTTGATAGGAGTCCCAATAAGAATACCAAGTTACATGCCTGGCAGTGGTGGAGCATGCCCGTTATCCTAACACTCTGGAGGCAGAGCCAGGCAGATCTCTGTGAGTTCGAGGCTAGCCTGGCTTACAGAGGGAGTTCCTGGACTTACAGGAGTTACAGTGGTAGTTCCAAGGCTACATAGGGAACCCCTATCTCAAAAACACACAAAACAAAACAAAAACCAAGTTACACAATCATAACATGTATGCAGAGGAGCTAGTTCAGGCCCATGTAGGGTCTATTATTGTTGCTTCAGTCTCTGTGAGCCCCTATGTGGAAAAAAAGAAATAAAAAAAAAAACAAAGTGAAAAACAAAAGCATAGTACAAACTGGAAGACAGTCAAAAAACTTAAATAGGATTAGATAATAAGAGTAGAAGAAACTTGGAAAATAAAATTATTAAAATTATGCCACTTAGAAAATAGTGCCTGGAAGATCAGGTTTGTATCTGAAAGGGAAAAGCTTTCCCCCAACCCCTGAAGAGAATGCCTAAAAGTATATAAACAGGAAACAGTAAAGAGGTAAAAGGGGGGGAATGCTAAATATAAAAGGAAACAGGGGACCAGTGAGATGATTTAGCAGGTTAGGGTACTTGCCAAGCAACTTGACCTGAGTTTGATCCTCAAAGTTCACATTCAGAAAGAAGAGTACTGACTTCACAAAGTTGCCCTCTGACCTCCACAGGTGCCGCACGGTGCGGTTATCCACATATATACACTATGCATTCATACACACAAAGAATAATAACAAACGTCAGAAAAAATGAAAGCAAATGGGCAGGAGCGATATTTGAAGAAAGACACAGGTTAAGGCCTGACAGAAAGGGAAAATTTGGAGGACATGACAAGGAAAAGGTGTCCCCCGGAATATCTAGTTTCCAGAGAAGCAAGTATCCAACTGATTCTCCCTCCTCCATCATAAACATTCAATCCCTAGGAATTTCATAAGAAAATGTATTTCCAGGGAAAGGAAATACCATCAGTTCCCTGTGAAATACAGAACGTCTTGGATGCAGACTCAAGAGGACTGAGACAGAGTAGTGTGGGATGAAGTTTACTAGAATATTTATTGACGTTGTAAACAAACACACAGGCGGGCAACAGCACGGCAGTGGCATGATGAGCTTTCAGGCCCAGGCAACAGAGACAGCCATCATGGTGGGCTCTCTGAAGAGAGGAAATCAGGGCCCATATGGCAGATGTGGGAGTCTCTTTTTACACCTTTCTGAGGATGCGGGAGGTTTCACAGCCTAAGCCTAAAGCAAGGCTCTGATTCTCAGGCAGGAGGCTGGGAAGGGGGTGGGAGGAGGGTATGCGTTCACCAATACCTGATTTGAAATGAACTCACCTCCCCAGTGAGAAACCCTGGCATCTGGAAGACTACAGCTGGAGACTCACAGTGTCTCAGCAGTGTGCCTGTCAGTGTGAGAGGGGAGGGGTGGCTGTGGGGATGTTTTATAGAGCTCCTGTCAGTGTGAGAGGGAGGGGAGGCTGTGGGAATGTTTTATAGCCTGAGCAGCAGCCAGGTTCTAATATTACATGCTCCCACAATCCTACTGGCTTCGGGTTTTACTTTGTCAGATTATAATTCTATCCAAGGTCTCTCTAGAGCCACCTCACTTACCTCATTTATCAAAAGGGTGAGACAAAGGAGAAAGACGTTTCTCACCGAGCTTTTGAGAAAAAACCTGAAAGCCACCAAAATGTCCTATACGGCTAAGGCTAACACTATTAACTGTGGCTTTCTCTTGAAGTCCAAGCCCCACTTTTTTGTCTTACTTCTTGAGAAGTTCGGAGAAGCCCACGTCTGTGCTCTGGAGTGTGTCTTACTCTCTTCCCCTTGAGCACCCTTTTCTCCTCACTCTCACGTGCTTAAGCTTATATGAACTAGTCTTTAATGGAATCTCCAACTTTGCGTCAATGTGGTTATACCTGAACTTGTGTGTGTGTGTGCGTGTGCGTGTGCGTGTGTGTGTGTGTGTGTGTGTGTGTGTGTGTGTAAGCCACAGATGGCAATCTGGCCTGGGTTGGGGTCTGTTTAAGATTAAGAGAACTTCTCAGGCTGTTGAGGGAAACAAATCCAGTGATCGGTGATCAGGTAGCTAGGTAGTTTTTATCAAATCTGAATAGCACTGGGGCTGGAGCCCCACCCACCTTTAGTCAACAGCTCATGAAACCAAAACCTGGAATTGCAGGACTCTAGTTACCTGTCAGAGGAATGACCTGTGAGACATGTAATTTAGTTAATGTTCTATTGCTGTGAAAAAGCATTATGAGCAAGGGACCTTCTTTTAAAAAAGCATTTGATTGGGGGCTTGCTTACAGTGTGGGGCGGATAGTCGCTCACTATCATTATAAAGAGAGCAGTGCAGATAGGAAGATAGGGATGGCTCGGGAATAGTAGCTGAGAGAGAATTTGGGACTGTAGTGGGCTTTTGATACCTCAAAGTTAACCCCCAGAGATCTGCTTCCTCCAAAAGGACCACATTTAATCTTTTCTAAATAGTCCACCAAAAGGGACCTAAACATTCAGATATATGGGATTATGGAGGGCCACTCTCACTCAAACTACTACATTCCCCTCCCATAGGCTTTGCCATATCATAATGGGAAATGCATTCAGTCTAACTTCAAAAGACCCCATAGCCTTTCAAAATCCAATACCCAAAGACTGAAACCCAACAGGATTCAAATCCTTTATCTCTATGTCTTATGGCAAAGTACTTAGATAGCTCTTTCCTCCAAGCTTGGCTTACAGTATCACACTTCTCTCTCTTGGGCTGTTTCCATATCCTGGCTACAGCTTTCCTGGGCAGGAATCCCATGACTCTGGCATCTCCAATATTTTGGGGTTTCCAATGCAATACAGGTTTTGCCTTAACAACCCCAAACATTGACCTTTCCAGGCCTCCACGCATGGATTCTTCTGCTGCATGCCTTGCCTCCATGGCTTTGCTTATGGATGTAGGAAGAGTCCACCATGCCTTTATACATGTGTCTTTCTTGGTAAAGCCAGAACCACAGGGCCAAATTGCCAAGTTCTTCTGCTTACTTGAGATGGAATCTGGCCCATATCTTGAATGACATTTGCATAAGCTTTACCTTGATGATGCTTTTAAGTTAAAGAAATCTCTTGGGCCATTTCCTCTCACAGGTTGCAGAATTATCTAGGTGTGGTGTTGCCCTGAAGGATGCAGAATTATCTAGGTGGGATCTTGATCTGAAGTTTCCATTCCTTTATTGCATTTAGCATCAGTCCTTTAAAAAATTTATTGTCTCCTTGAGCACAGGCCTTGGCTCCAACATTACTTTTCCTGTGCTCTTTTTCTCTGAGAGCTGTATATTTTGTATTTCCTATTGCCCTTCTTAATCCTTTTTTGATTGTAGATCTGCATAAGAATGATCACAAATAGCCATGAGACTTGACCAATACTAGGTTATCTTGAGCTTTCCTCTGAAAATAATATTAGTCCAAAATTCTTCAACTCAACTTGCAGCAGATTTTTTGGACAAGGCTGAAAAGCAGCTGTACTCTTTGTGAAAATATCACAAGACTGGTTTGCTATGGGATAATCCTTTTGTATGCTGTGAATATGTGTTGCATTTCTTGGTTAATAATAGAAGTTGATTTGGCCTATACTAATGTAGAATAAGGATAGGCGGGAAAGTCAAACTGAAAATACAAGGAGGAAAGATGGGCAGAGTCAAGAGAGAGATGTGAACAAACCACCCAGGAAGTAAGATGTCAGAGGATGGGTAAAGTCATGGCCTAGTATCAATACATAGATTAATGGAAATGGGTGAATTTAAATGGTAGTGTGTTGACTGAGGTTTTTTGTCCTGCCCGGTTCATTTAGTTGTTAAGTCCCAAAGGAATCACAGAGGTCTACATTAGTTATAAACTGATTGGCCTAGTAGCTCAGACTTCTTATTAACACTTATAACTTATATTAGCCCATTATTCTTGTCTATGTTAGCCACGTGGCTTGCAATCTTATTCAGCAAGGCAGTCACATCTTGCTTCTTCTATGGCTGGGTCACAACTGTGTACTAGGACTTCCTTCTTTCCAGAATTCTCCTGTTCTCATTAACCCATCTCTACTTCCTGTCTGGTTGTCCTGCGTATACATCCTGCCTAGCTAATGGCCAATCAGCATTTTATTAAAATACAATTGACAGGGTACAAACCATTGTCTAACAGCAACAGTGTGTGTTAGTAATAAGCCTGAGCCATAGGCCAAACATTCTGTAATTAATATAAGCTTTTATGTGTTTATTTGGAATTGGGTAGTTGGAAAAAAAAAAGATTCTCTTGAGCTGGGCCTCCACAGTCCATATTGCTCTTAACACAACTACCTTCTTTGTCCCTACTAGGATGGCCCATTAAGCCCCGTTTAAATCACCCAACCACTTTTCTAATCCAAAAAACCAAGTTCACATTGTACAAAAAGCAGCATGGTCAGGTTACAGCAATACCCCACTCCAGGCACCAACTTTTATCTTAGTTCTGTTCTATTGCTGTGAAGAGACATCATGACTAAGACAACTTTTAAAAGAAATCACTTACCTGGGGGCTTGCTTATAGTTTTAGGGGGTGAGGAACATGGCAGCAAACAGGAAGACATGATTCTTGAATAGTAGTTGAGAGCTTACATATTGATCTGCAGACAGGAGACAGAGAGAGAGAGAGATATTGGCTGTGGCTTTTGAAACCACAAAGCCCACACTCAGTGACACACTCCTCCAAAAAGCCCACATTTCCTAATTCTTTCTAGACAGTCCAGCAACTGGTAACCAAATATTCAAATATAGGAGTTTGTAGGGTTCTCATTCAAACCACCATGGAGTGCAAGGATAAACTGCACAGAAAGGCATGAATAGATAATATACATTTGCTTCTAAGAGTCCTATGATTTGTGAAGTAATTCATTTAGCTGGAGACTTCTTGGTAAGCAACAATGACTTGTATGGGAGGTCCTTCTGTCTATGTGTTGCTTCCATTGGTTAACGAATAAAGAAACTGTCTTGGCCTATAGCATGGGAGGAGGAAGGCAGAGTTAGAGAGAAGCCATAGAGCTGCCAGAGATAGATGTTGGGAACTTTATCCAGCAAGCCACAGCCATGTGGCGATATACAGATTAATAGAAATGGGTTAAATTAATATAAAAGTTAGCCAATAAGAAGATAGAGCTAATGGGCCAAGCAATGATTTAATCAATACAATGTCTGTGTCTAAGCTAGCTGGGTGGCCTTCCAACAAATGACACCATTATTCTCATCTAAAAGTGTCAGTTCAAGGGAGCCTAGCAATCATCTGGATAGGACAAAGTCCTTCAGAATGACCTGCTTGTTCTTAAGACTTTAGAAATAATATAAAGTTGACCTGAAGTATATCTATATAGTGGGCTCTTGGCTATGATACACTCTTACCCTTTGAGTATCTGTTTTATCCTAATGTGGAATAAACTCTGTCTTCTACGTGATACTTTATGTTTTTATCAACACTGTTTCAATGGAGATCAAAGAAACCTTGGAATTGAGAGGGTCCTATTTCCAACTCTTTCTGCTAAAATATTAACCTATATGCAAATGAAACTGATCCAGTACAGGTGAACAGAAGCTGCAAGGTTTGTGAAAATATTGATCATTGATGCCACTAGTTTGTATTTTAGTGAGTTATCGGCCAGCTATCTCTAAAGAAACAGAACCAACATGACATGCATATGCTTATTAATTATTATATATGTATACATTATATATGCATGTATAATATCTATTTATGTAAAGTATTTAATTAAAGAAGTTTTATTTAAATATATTTAAATAAAATTATTTAAAATTTTCTAAGAATTTCATAGGCTGTACTTTTATAATATTCACCCTCCCTCATTTCCTCCAGATCCACCCACTATTTCACAGCCACCTAAATATGAGTCCTCAGTTTTTACAGGCCCACTGAGTCCCAGCAATGTTGCATGGCCACCCCCTGGAGAATATTAGGCCTATCATTTTATAGAAAATTAACTCTCCTGTAAAATGAGGGCCTGCTTGTTGGAGTTTCTCTTCTGCTCAGTTCCCACAGCCGGTGAATCCCAAAGAGAATCACACAGAGGTCTACATAAGTTATAAACTGATTGGTCCTTTAGCTCTGGCTTCCTATTAGTTCTTATAACTTATATTAACTCATTAATCTTATTTATGTTAGCCACATGGCTTGGTACCTTTTTTAGCGGGGCAGGTCACATCCTGCTTCTTCGGTGTCTGGACAGGACTACCAGAAGAGCTTCCTTCTTCCCAGAATTATCCTGTTCTCATTGCCCCTTCTCTACTTCCTGTCTGGTTGTCCTGCCTATACTTCCTGCCTGGCTACTGGCCAATCAGCGTTTATTTAAAACATAATTGACAGAATATAGACAATTCTTCTGCACTTTCCATCTCCTGGAAGCTCTCACTTACCAACTTTTCAGATAAGAGTGTGAATTTGTGTTTGCCTTCCCTCTCCATGCTGGAGTTTTACCCAGTGATCTTGTACAAGTCTGGTGAAGACTGTTACAACCACTGTGAGCTCATGTGTGTAATTTCCCTTTTATGTCTAAAAAACACTGTTTAGTTTGAAGAATTGGAAGCTGTTAAACATGCAGTGTTAGCGACAACCTGTAGTCCAATCAAAGAACAGGCTTTACTGTACAACTCAGGAAGCCCTCTCATGGCTGAGTTTATTTATTCCCCCTTGGGAGACTTATCTGTTTTTCTTTTAAGATCATAAGGTGACTGAGTAAGTCCACAAACATTATGAAAAGTGATCTTGTTTAGACAAAGTCTACTTATTTAATGTTAATCTAAATATACCCATAAAAAATTGAGCATTGTTTGGACCGAGTCTCATTGGCTCATATAAAACCAATCGTCTGAGAGGACTGAAGTAGGACTCGTTAGCCTGAAGGAGCATGCAATAGAAATACCCAGTCATGTAGTACCACATGGATCATACTGTATCAACATAGAAAGAGTAAGGTAACATTGCATAAATTACATAATTACATTTATTTGTAATAGAAAGCACCTTCATAAGATACTACATATTTGCAAACTTAAACTAGTAGTCATAAATCTGTCAGTATAATGTGGTTGGAAAGTGGAGAGGGGAGGTTCACCTTCTAGATTTGTGGTCCCCCAGACTTTACTAAGTCAGCGTCAAAGAGCCTGCCTTTTCATTTCAGAATACACAATTCTGTCTAGCACTTACAGTCTGCTTACCAGTGTTTCTCCACTTTCCGGGGACCACAGTGGTGGTTTTAAGAAGGCTTTTTGAGTGCGGTTAGGAGTTAGTAGCAAAAAGAAGTTATCATTTATGCAATTTCAATCCTTCAAACATTTAGATCGTTCTTCTCAACAGTATAATTTAGGCAAAAAAATTTAAGCAGCAACTATTAAATTATTCAAAATAACCCAAAACCACAGATTGAAAACCTCTGTTCTGGTTAATAATACTCCTTATTTTGCAACAAGAAAAACAATTAGCATCAGTACTTTTGAGAAATGGAATTTTCTTTTCAGACCTTTCTCAGAGAAGCATTTCAGTCCTCTTTGGGCCCTGGGTACTAAAGGGTGTGAGACCTTTATCATTCTTTCATGAATGGTGATGGGAACCAGAATAAGCAAGGTGGTGAGTCAGGTTCAAGGCAAATTTCATTTTTGCTATAGTGGGTCCATGGACCATGACTGCCTCTTGGGAGTGGTACAGATGGACTGTTGGATCAATGGGCTGTGACTGTCTCCTGGGAATGACACAGATGAACACAAAGACTTTCATATCTTTCTTGACAAATTCCAGTTATCTGTAATGCACACCAGCTGAACACTTCAGTAGGGTGTTTTGTCAGCGGTGGAAATGTTTGCTCTGGGTGGCGTTTCTTTGAGGCCTTGCAATTTACTTATTCCATTAGATGTACAGTCATATTAACCTCATCAGCCAACATGAATAGCATGCAGATTTTTAAAAAAATACTTTATTTTATGTTTGTAATTGTTTTTGTCTGGATATACATCTGTGCTCCATATCTGTGCCTGGTGCCCATAGGATCTAGAAGAAGGTACAGGAAACCCTGAAAATGGAGATACAAATGACAGTTGTGAGCTACCGGTACTGTGGGTGATGGGAATAGAACCTCTGAAAGAGTAGCCAGTACTCCCAACCATTCCTCCAGACCCTAGCAGACAAATTTTAAATGTTTTTTTTTTTTTAGTCCATTCTGTAGGTGCCGTGCTCTTTCATCAAGTCTAACTTTTGTCCTCTTATGCATCAGCTTGCCATTTCACCTTGGCATCAGTAGGCTGTGTGATAGCCATGAGGTGTTCTGAATGGTGGTCCCCATATTAGAGTTGTGAGGTTGGAAAAGGGAGTTCTTTACAAAGCACAAGGAAGGTGTTCTGAGACCTTACCTTTCCAAGGACATAAGAATAGAAACCACTGTCAACTGGAGAGCTGGCAGGTCACAGACACTATGCTAGACATCTCATGTGTCATTTATTTCTTAATAAGCTTCATTTAATTGGTCTAACCACACTGGAAAAGTACAATGGGTCATTTTAATGTTAGAAATTACTCAAAATTAAAAGCTGTTATTTTATAACCAAATATGTCCTTATTTATAATACCACAGTATCACTAAAATATTGGAGTGGTTAAAAAGAAACTGAGCTTATGCAAGGCTGGAAAACGTGTCTCAACTTTATTCTGATGTCTAGACAGTTTCTTTAGAAACACATTATGGTGCTTTGAATGAGAATGACTCCTATTTGCACATATATTTGAATACTTATCCTGAACTGTTTGGGGAGGCTAAGAAGGCTTGGCCTTGTTGGAGAAAGTATGTCATTAGAGGTGGAATTTGTGGATTTCAAAAGCCCATGCCATTCCCAGTTAGTTCCCTGTCTTAACATATAAGCTCTCAGCTACTTTTCCAGTGCCATGCCTGTCTGCCTGCTGCCACGGCCTCTGCTATGGTGGTTATAGACAACCCTCTGAAACTATAATCAAGCTACCAATTAAATGCTTTTTTAATAAGTTGCCTTGATCATGGTGTTTTATCATGGCAATAAAAAAGTCACTAAGATAGATAAGATCTCCTAGGAAGATAAACAGTACAGTCTTCTAGATCTTTCCTTGTTCCATAGCTCACCTGGGGACCTATTCCCAGAAGCAGGCTGTCAACATTGTCTACCCCAGGTAACTCCTGGGATGCAAAGGTCTTGGTATTAGTGAGATTTTGTATATACCTTTGCCTTCTTATTTCCCTGCAGATAGTCAGTATTACAGCCTAGGTTCCAGAGATTGCTCATCTCAGCAATGTTAGGGGCATCCTTTGAACTAGAGCCCAGGTTACCTATTGCTTAGACTGAAGCTGTCTTGGACATGAAATCATTGGCTAATGTTCCCCAGTAAGTTATCACACTTAAAACTCCTTAGAAAAATATTCTTATGTGTAGCTAGATCAGTTACCCTAAGTGCTTGTTCTTTCTGAGGCACCATTAAAGTAGTAGATAAGTTCAAGACACAGGAATCAAGAAAGTTGACTAACCAATTGTAGGCATCACTGCTGGCTCTACTTGGCCACAGCTGCCCTCTGTAAGCATATCTGTGTTTGGGTGTTCTTTCATTTCATCCCAGAATTCCCCACAGCATATTAGCCTTAAGTTCCATCTTCACTTCTAAGCTTCAACTCCACCTATTTAATCAGTCTCCCTACACAAAGTTCTGTTCGGATAGAAAAGGTTAGAACACATGTATTGACTGCCACACTCCCTTCTCCGTTATGTCCTACTGCTTTCTGATGGACTTTTTAGCACAGGTAGCTATAGTATCTTCATTATTTGGGGCTCAGTGGAAAATGCCGTGATAGTGGCTCCAAATGAACCGATCTTTCCGTGTCTGTGGCCTTTTGAAAATGACTTACCTCACCTAAAAAGAAGAGGAGGAGTCAGTACATCAACTCTAACACAGCCTTCTCAGTAATGAACACAAAAGGAAGAGGAATTAAAGCAGCACCTTTGCTCCTACACAGTGGACAGGATTTTATCAGGAAAGTGGACAGAGGTTTCTTTTTTTCCTTTTTTGAAAAATGAACAATTTAAAAATGCCCAAGTGTCCTACTTTTCTCCTTTGATTTATAGTGTTTTTCCAACCACGTATATTCCATATTCAGATGATGAAATGATTAATTTTCAAGCCTGAGAATCTTGATTAAAGCATTAATCACCATGTAGCAAATTAGCTTAAGACTTAAGATTAAAAAAAAAGTGTGTTGGTTTGTGTTGTCTCCGTTTTCCCACCAATTGCTGCCTCTGCATGAAGAAAACAACACCTTAGGTGTGAAATATTAGCACAAAATATCACAGCATCTTGGGAAAAAAGTTATTTTCTACTCAGACACTTCTACCCAAAGTGTCTCAGCCAACAGTTATCCTATTTAAAAAGCCCTTGTTTTCATAAGTGGTTTGTGTTCTTTGTACTTTAGTTTTGGCCTTTTTAAAAAATAGGTTCTCTGTGAAGCACTCTACAGGGTAACATAAATATGAACATTGCTAGTACTTAGAACTGTTAAACCATTTCTGAAAAATCTCCAAGAAAGAATTGATCCATGCCACAGATAGTTGCAGAAATGTAGCCGTCAAAGGGACAACTTAGATCTTTGACTGTTTTTTAAATTGCTACATTTAAGATATAGGAGAAGGTTAAATGATGAAGTGCATACTTTTATCAAATAATATATAAGCATTAAAATTAATTAGATATGAAATTTGAATTCACTTGCAGGTATATAGCTCATACTTTCTAGAAGCAGTCCATTTACGTTTAAGAAGGAGTAGACGTGATATCACCATGGTTTGAGTATGCAGGCTTTTGAGCACCATGGATAGTATATTTCTATTTGAAAAAATGGAGGGAAGTAAATAGTATGTTTTTGATGAGTAAAAATTCTTTGGAAAGGTGAATAAACCTTAATAACCATTGTTACTCCAATGTTATGAAGAAGTGACATAATACATAGCGATCAATATGGGAAGTAAGGATTAATAGTCCATGACCTTTCAACTTTGTCAATGTATTATTTACTTCAAATTAATTAAAAATATTTTGGTTTAATAAACTGAGCTTATATGAAGTCATCTTTTTTTTTTTGTAAGACAGCTCTTATTCTTACCTGTTCTAGTCATGCTCTTTATATCTGAGAATTTCTAAACAATCAAACTGTAACACCTGGGGTATAAATTACAAGTAAATGTATTATAATTAAAGTATAAATAGAATCATTTTATATTTGCTGAAAATACTTTATAAGATTTTTTTATAAGGACCAAATAAATATTCAAAAAGATAAAGGCCCCAGAAAGCTGAGACAAGATGAGCTAAATTAAGAGAGAATTCATTACATATTAAATCTTTTACTTCTACCTGAACAGGATTTATAAAATTACATATTCTTGTATGTCAAGATTGATCTTCTGAACTGTAAACACTTGTGGTTCGTAGATCTCCTTGTCCCTTTAAAGTGTTTACGTGTTGTAGGAGGGAAGACAGATGTAATTTAAATATTTAGATAGGGTTAATCCATTCTATCTTTGCAATATACATCTCTATCATCTTATTTTTACTTACCTTGGATTTTTATCAGTCTCTGATATGGAATCATATTATAATGTTTGCCTTAAAATATTTATACCATGAAAGGCAGAGTTGGGCTATCAGGTTGATACAGTGGGAAAAGCATGTCATGGAAGGACCTATGCAGAGAGCTCTGAATTAACTGGACCTGGCTCCTGAGGAGGAAGATGAACAATAAAACTGGGGTTCATAGATTTCTACAAGACTGGTTCTTGACTTTTCTATGCTGCCTGGAATTAGTTGGTTGAGAGAATGCTGTTCCCTTTAAGCAGTAGGAAACTTTACACAATGAGTGGCAGATTTCACAGAGTGACTTAAATAAAAATGCAAGCCTCAAAGTAATGTCACTGGCAAGAACAAGGCAGATGCCTAGCATTGGAGGTTCAGAGTGAAGATTCGGTGTTGAGGTGAAATCATTGTTCTATGTAGAAACCAAGGAAGACAAGTATAAGATAAAAGAAGGGAGATTACAGAGGGTGGCATAGAGTAAACTAGAAGATGCAGTGATCTCACATGTCTTTACTGCTGTACCTAAAACTATGAAGAGAATTTCTGAGTCCCACACTTGTAACCATGGGGGATCTTTCATGTCTTCTCAGGATGAGTACATCCGCATACCGGGTTGCAAAGCTATGGATGACATCAGGAGAAGAATGACACTGGGAAGGAAGGATAGCATCCGTGGCTGCTGAAAATATGAGTGCCGGAAACGAGAGGGTTTTACAAAGAGGAGAATCTATTACCTGTAAATTCATTCTCTAGAGTGGGTGAAGGATCAACAGCAGCACTGAGGGCTCCTTTTTTGGCTGCTTCCCTTGAAAGAAAAATTTTACAGTGGTTAAGAGAGGCTTCCTTTAAGAGTTTGTTTTGCTAAATTTTATTTTTCAATATGCCCCATAAGATAGACTGTGATTGCTTATTTAAAGATGATTTTAGAAAAATTCAAAATTTAAAAGTTTTACTATGTCTTTTTTAAGAAAGTCGTATGATCTTTCTTTGTGTTGACTGAGTACGAGTTTTCTGTTCTGTCTGGTTCTTGAAGTCATTAAGGCCCAAAGAAATCACACAGACGTCTATATTAATTCTAAACTGATTGGCCCATTAGCTCAGACTTCTTATTAACTCTTACAACTTATATTAGCCCATTATACTTGTTTATGTTAGCCACGTGGCTTGGTACCTTATTCGGCGAGGCAGTCACATCTTGCTCCTTCTGTGGATGGGTCACAACTGCAGAAAAAGTTTCCTCTTCCCAGAATTCTCGTGTTCTCGACACCCTGCCTTTATTTCCTGCCTGGTTGTCCCACCTCTACTTCCTGCCTGGCTACTGACCAATCAGCGTTTTAATAAAATATAATTGACAGGGTACAAACTATTGTCCCAAAGCATTCTTGGACTCCAGGAGTTCAGCACAGTGCTTAGCTGTGGATCTCTACATCTGCTTCCATCAGTTACTGGATAAAGGTTCTATGATGACAATTAATTAGTCATTAATCTGAGTACAGGGGCAGGGCAGTTTAGGTACCTTCCCCACTATTACTTATATTCTTAGCTGGAGTCATCCTTGTGATTTCCTGGGAGTTTCCCAAAACCATGATAATATACCCACCAAAACAGGCAACTCAAGCAAGTGAAAGCTCACTGACCCTGAACTGACAGCCGAGGAACCAGAAAAAGACCAAACTAGGCCCTCTGAATGTAGGTGACAATTGTATAGCATGGGCAGTTTGTGGGGCACTAGCAGTGGATTTATTCCTAGTATAAGAACAGGCTCTTTGAAGCCCATTCCTAAGTTCCCCCTTGCTCAGCCTAGATACAGGAGGGGAAAGATAAAAAAAAAAAAAAAAAAAAAAGGCAAAAAAGGCTTTTTAATTTTTTCTCTTCCTTCCTTCCTCCCTTTCTTTTCATTTACTCAGTGTGTGTGTGTGTGTGTGTGTGTGTGTGTGTGTGTGTGTGTGTGTGTGTAAATGCAGAGGTCAGAGGACAACTTGCAGAAGTCAGTTCTTTCCATCTATAATGTAGGTCCAGGGATTTAGCTCAAGTGATTATGTTTAGAGGCAAATGCTTTCAGAAAACTTTTAATATTATCTTGAGGACATATCTGGCCTACAATGTTAAACACTTGTGTTTTTTATTTAGATAATGAACTTTGGTGTTTATCCTCATTTTATAGATTCCATATTCTGAATCTACTTAAAAAGTAAAATTATCTTAATCCCCAAATTGTCCAGGTGCTTTCATGGTCATTGTGGACATGCAGAGGCATGGAAATCATGAGCCTCAATGCAGTTCTTATAGCTCAGGTTGAACAAGGTGATTGTCCATTTTCTTGTTTCAATTGGAGTAGACTTGTCCTTTAGTAATTCTGGACCAGTTTGGATCTAGGATCCTATCTTGAATACCCAAATCCACAGATGATCACATTCCATCTAAAATGGTGCAATGTTTGTTTATATTCACTATACATGCTTCCACATGTTTTAAATCACCTCTCAGTTATTTAGAATACTTGATTTAATACAAATTCTATGTAAGGAGTTATGCGTAAGAAATGTCGTGAATCATGCTTTCCACCATGATGATGATGGACTAAACCTCTGAACTATAAGCCAGTCTCAATTTAATGTTTTCTTTTGTGAGAGGTGCTATGGCACTGGTGTCTCATACTAAGCAATAGAAACTCTAACACACTCTGAATTCCAAGTTTCCCCATTCCTACTTTGTCTTGTCATGCATTCTAAATAATTGAGAGGTGAACAGTTTCAATATGTCATTGGCATAGCACACTTGCATGTGGAGGGATGGTCACGGGACTACAAACCACTAGCTAGTTTTCTCATGCATTTAGTAAATTCTTGTTGTGTTTTCTGTGGTGGTTCGACTGTTTAAAGTGGCCTCAGCAAAGGGAAGAAAGAAGGCTGTGAAACACCTTGGGAAAAACTGAGGTACATGATTCATCCAGACATAGGTTATTGTGTTGTTAGTCCTAAGATATATATTAATGGATTGAAAATACAAATTAAATAATGAGTGACTACACAGAAACACAAATGAAACAGAATCATGTATTTATCAGGTTTCCAGACTTTTTTTTAACAAGAGGCTTGCATGAACACAACCCTGTATTTTTCCAGGGGCAATGCTTCATCACTTGCGAATTCAGCATTCACAGTGATTTTATATAACATAACAACTGTGAACAATGGGAATTGAGAGAGAGGGAGAGTGTGAGAGAGAGAGAGAAAGAGGGAGAGGGGGTGTAAAATCAGTTTGTACACATATGAATTGTGATGAAGGAAAGCAAAGTAAGATAATAGACACATTTGTCTTAACATAAATTAAGCAACTGTAATACATATTTCAGTAGTCTATAATTGTAGTTCTATTTATTTTCAAAACAATAATTTAGAAATCCAGATTATTCTGGTGTCTATTTTCCATTGAATTGTATTTCATGTTTAAAAATACTATATAATTTACATAACAATAAATTATGGTTAGAACATATAGCCTCACAGATTGTTTTATTAGGGGTTAGTATATTCACTTTTGTCAGTAAGCAATACTATGGTTGACTTTCAGTAATGTTCCTTGGCTATTTCAAGGTTCTAGTCTGTGTTTCAGCAAACTAGAAATCTCCATAGCTTTACATCTGCACTGCAAAGACTGTATTTCAGACACCGTGGAAAGAGATGCTATTCCAGTAGAGATGATCATAGTTATTTTACCATCATAAATTGTGTATTTTAAAAATGACAAATTGGGCACAGAGCGATGGATCAGTGGTTAGGAGTACTCACTGCTCTTCCAGAGATCTTGGTTCTTTTCCCAGTGTACTCATATTGGTTCATTATCATCACTAACTCCATGTCCAGGGGATCTGATGCCCTCTTTGAGCCTCTGAGGTCACTTCACACATATGGTGCATATATATCCATGAAGACAAAACACTCACACACATAAAATAAAAAAATAAAATCTTTATTTGAAATATTAATTTTTTCTTTTTATCATATTTTCATTATCCTTAACTTAAAATATGTCTGAGATAATTATAATTGTAGATTTTCTCCTTCTATCTTTAGGAATCAGTTATCATGGTGTATCCTTCTATATTTTTAATTTAATTTTTTTCATAAGATATTTTTTAGTTAATTATTTGTCCAGCTCCAGTACAGTTTCCCTTCCCTCCTTCCTCTCCTCCAAACCCCTCCCTCCAATCTCTCCTCTTCTCCCAAATCCACTCTTTCTTTTTCTCCAGAAAAGGGACAGTCCTACCATGTATATCAACCAGGCATGGCATATCAATCTGCAGTAAGACTAGCCACCTCCTTTCCTATTAGGGCTGGACAAGGCAGCCCAATAGGAGGAAAGGGTCCCAAAAGCAAGTAGCAGAGTCGGAGACAAACCTGTTCCCCCTGTTAGGAGTTCAATGAGAAGTCCAAGCTATATAACTGTAACAAATGTGCAGAGGACCTACCTAGGTCAGTCCCATGTAAGCTCTCTGGTTGGCAGTTTATTCTTTTTGAGCCTCTATGAGCCCAGGTTAGTTGATTCTGTGAACTTTCTTGTGGTGTCCTCGACCTCTCTGGCTCCCCAATCTCTTCTTGCCCTCTTTTGTAGAATTCCTCAAGTCCTGCCTAATGTTTGGTTGTAGGACTCTGCATCTGTTTCTATAAGTTGCTGGGTGAAGCCTCCTTAATGACAATTAGGCTAGGTAACAATGTATGAATATAGCAGGATATCATTAGGAATCATTTCATTGCTATTTTTTTTTTTTTTTTTGCTAGTCATGTTTGGTTCTATCCTAGGTCTCTGGGCTGTCTAGCCTCTGGGTCCTGGTCTTCCAGGTAGTGTCAAGGGTACATTTTTTTCTCATGGTATGGGTCTCAAGCTGAATCAGTCATAGGTTGGCCACTCCCATAATTTCTGTGACACTTTTTTTTTTTGCTATATATCTTGTAGGTAGGGCAAATTGTAGGTCAAAGTTTAAGTGGTTGGGTTGGGGTCCTAATTCTTCCACTGGAAGTCTTGTTTGGTTATAGAAAATGGTGGGTTTAGGTTCTACATTTCCCAGTGCTAGGAGTCTTAGCTAGGGCCACCCTTACAGATTCCTGGGAGTTTCTTCTATTGCATGAATTTTCTAAATTCTCTCAGATATGTCTCCTGATTCCAGTTGTCTCTCCCTGTACTCTCTGCCTCTATCCTCCCCCAACCTGATCCCTCCTGTTTCCATGCCCACCCCCATGGAGACCCCTCCCCATCCACCTGTAGTATCTAGTCTATTTCCCCTGCACAATGAGATCCATGTGTTTCCCCTTGAGCATTCCTTGTTACTTAACTTCTACAGGTCTGTGGTTTGTATCATGATTCTCCTTTACTTTACAGCTGATATCTTCTTATAAGTAAATATATATCATGCTTGTCTTTCTTGTTTGGGGTTACCACACTCAGGATGATTTTTTTTCTCGTTCGATACATTTGTCAACAAATTTTATGGTGTCATTGTTTTTAACAGATGAGTGATATTCCTTTGTGTAAACATACATGTTCTTTATCCGTTCTTCACTTGATGAACATCTAGATTGTTTCCAGTTTCTGGCTATTATGAATGAAGCTGCTGCTATAAACATAGTTGAGCAAGTGTTCTTGTAGTATGATAAAATGCCCTTTGGCTATAAGCCCAGGAGTGGTATAAATGGGTCTTGAGGTAGGTCAATTCCCATTTTTCTGAGAAACTGCAATATTGATTTCCAAAGTGGTTGTACTGGTTTGCACTTCCACCAGCAATGGAGGAGTGATCCTCTTGTTCCAAGCTCTCACCAGCATGAGCTGTCACTTGTGATTTTGATCTTAGACATTCTACAGGTGTAAGATGGAATCTCAGAGTGACCCATTTTTTAAACTTTTTAATTATCTTTGTGTCTTTCACATCATGCATCTAAAACCCATTCCTTTTCCTGTCCCTTCGTGTCTGTCATCTGCCCTTGCAGCAACCCCCACATAGAATACAATTTAAGTAATCCTCCTGGATATTGGAAGTAGACACGATCGCCAGGCAAAAATTGGGAACTTGATGGTGGGGTGAGACGGGGCCAAAGGAAGATGGGGAGAGAAAAGCGTGAAGGGGAGAATGGGGAGAGCTTGGAGGAATGGGATGCTTGTGATACAGGAAGGGTGGATATGGGAGCAGGGAAGCATATACCTTAATTAAGGGAGCCATCTGAGGGTTGTCAAGAGACTTGAATCTAGAGGGGTTCCCGGGCTTCCAGGGAGATGCCCCCAGCCAGTTCCTTAGGTAGCTGAGGAGAGGGAGCCCGAAAAGGCCAGTTCCTACAGCCATACTGATGAATTTCTTGCATATCACCATAAAACCTCCACCTGGTGATAGATAAAGAAAATGACTGAGCCCCACACTGGAGCACTGGACTGAGCTCCCAAGGTCCTGATGCGGAGCAGAAGGAGGGCGAACATGAGAAAGAAAGTCAGGACCATGAGGGGTGCGTTCACCCATGGAGATGGTGGGACAGAACTAACGGGAGATCACCAACTCCAGTTGGATTGGGACTGATGGAACATGCCACCAAACCGGACTCTCTGAATGTGGCCGACGGTGGGGGCTGACTGAGAAGCCAAGGAAAATGGCGCTGGGCTTTGATTCTTCTGCATGGAGTGGGAGCCTTCTCGGCTTGGTTGATCACCTTCCTGGACTTGGGGGGAGCTGGGAGGACCTTGGTCTTAACATAGAGTAGGGAACCCTGATGGCTCCTTGGCCTGGAGAGGGAGGGGGGTATGGGTGGAGGGAAGGGGAGGGAATGGGAAGGAGGAGGGGAGGAGATGGAAATTTTTAAATATAAAAAAAAAATGAAAAAAAAAGAATACAATTTAAGAGAAAAAAGAAAGGAAAAACGGCAGAATCTCATCATGGAAGTTATAGTGTGACACAGTAGGTCATGCAGTAAACCCTTTTGTCCTTATTTATTTACCTGCAGATGTTCATTGGGAAGAGTCATTGTTCTGCTTCCAGGCCTCTGGTTTCTGCTACACTGTAGAGGCTGGACCCTCACTCGAACTCCTCTTGGATATCTCGTTGTGGCCCTGTGTCATGGAGATCCTGCAGCTTTGTCTGTAGGACTAGCCTCTTCCCATGCTTTAGCAAATCATAGGTGGAGTGGGTGTTGGGGTGGGCCAACTCATAATCCTGATTTGGGGCTTGGGTAGTTGCAGGGTTGGTCAGCTTGTCTCATCCTCACTACCACGGTGAGCTCCCTATTTCAGCCCTGGCTAGTTCACCCTTTGCAATAATGAGTCAGGGGTGGGGACCGTTCTACTTTCTTGCCTTCAGGGTTGACTCTTCCACACCTGGGCCATCTATTGTGTTACCCTGGTAAGGTGCAAGGGCCACTTTCCTGAGTGCTTTCAGCTGGTGAGAGGCAGGAACAGCTCTCCTGCTCTTATGGCTTCAGGGTCATCTCTCCCACCTGCCACAGGTAGGTAGGGGGACAATGAGATGAAATCTCTTCTCTGCCTACACTGTCTAATGGCAGAATGAGAGTGGGTCTCACATGCCCATGATTTCACGTAGTTCACCCACACCCCTCTCAATGAGGCCAACTCTGCTGTGCTGCCCAGGCAAGGTGCAGGGCCCACTTTGCTGAGTGATGTAGTTGATAAGCGGAGGGTCAGCTCCCTTACCCACCATGGGTGGCAGGGGTAAAGGGGTAAGAACATCTTTCCCTCACCCTTACCAAAACAGGGCAGATGAGGGGGGCTTTGGCCAGCTCACCCACCTTCACACCTTCAGGACCAGCTCACTCCCTTACCTCCGCCAACAGCGTCAGCTCTAATGTGCTGCTCAGGTAAGGGGCAGGGCCCACTTTCCTGAGTGTTATAGGGAGAGGGTCAGCTCCCTATCTGTTGCAGGTGGTGAGGGATGAGGGGTAAAGGGATACATCTCCCCCCCCCAACTCCATTGCTGATAGATGGGTATTTGGGGCAGTTATCCCATGCTCACAACTTTGGGGTTGGCTCATCCACACCTCTGTCAGTGAGTTGGCTCTAATGTACTATCCAAGTGAGGTACAGGGCCTGTTCTCCTTGGTACTGAAGCTGGTAGTGGCAGGGATCTCTCTCCTGCTCTTATAACCTTAGAGCCAGATCTCCCACTTGCCTCAGGCATAGAGGGGTTGGAGTGGGAGGGCATCCCTATCCCTCCCATGCCCAAGTTGCCATGCAGTAGATGAGGGTTGGGGCCATATTTTTCATGCTCATATTCTCAGGAGGACTTACCCCTGATCCAGTTAACAGGGTCCACTAAATTGTGCTTCCCAGATGAGATACAGAGCCCACTTTCCCAACTGTTGCAGCTGGTAAAGGGGTTAGCAGGCTCCGTTGCCAGCTGGAGGTCATAGGGTTGAGGAGGGAGGACATCTTTTCCTGGCTCCCACCACCATGCCACAGACGAGGGAGATGGTGCCAGCTATGCCCATCTCACACCCACAGGGCTGAATCACCCACACTCTATCGTACTCAGGCAAGGTGCAGGACCTGTTTTCCTGAGAGCTGCAGTACGTGAGGGGTTGGTTCAAGTCCAAGGGTGAATCAAGGAGGGCATCTTTTCTTCACCCATGTCATCACATGACATACAAGGGGCTCATGACCTGCTGTCTCATTCTCATGCTCTCAGGGCCAGCTTGCCCATGCCCCTGCCAACAGGGTCAGCTCTGTAGTGATGCCTAGGGAAAGTGGAGGACCCTTTTTCCTGAGTGTTTCAGCTGGTGAGGGGCAGGGCTAATTCTGGACAGCCCTATACTCTCAAACCTTGGAGGTATCAGGAGCCCACGGATATCACCACAGTCCTAGGCTGCATCAGAGCAATGAACTCAGACTTGGGCCCCATCAACAGCCTAGGCCCAGATATCACCGTGGCTGTGGGTGGCAAATGAACCACCCGCTTCAGTCCATTCCCCACTTCTTTCACCACTTCAGATATACCTCTGTACACAGGACAAGAATATTCTCTCTCTGTCTCTCTCTCTCCCTCCCTCCCTCCCTCCCTCCCTCCCTCCCTCCCTCCCTCCCTCCCTCCCTCCCTCCCTCTCTCTCTCTCTCTCTCTCTCTCTCTCTCTCTCTCTCTCTCTCTCTCTCTCCTACACTACACTGTATATTTCCTTACCATACCAGTGTTGGTCTGCCTGGACCTGCAAAGTGCCAGGTGGTCGATGTTTTCTCCTTGGAGCCCGGGGTAGACCACCCTAGGCATGTATGTGGGTCTCTTTGTACTGCTCCATCCTCATCCCAAAATGATTGTAACAGTGCCCAATTGCCTGGTGCTAGGCAGGAGCTGCTGGAGTCGTCCTCTCGTGGGTCAGTTGATTTTGTATTGTTCTCTTCGCTTTTATTTATTGATTTCAGCCCTCAGTTTGATTATTTCCTGCCTTCTACTCCTTTTGGGTGTTTTTTGTTGTTGTTCTAGAGCTTTCAAGTGTGCTGTTAAGTATCTAATATGCGATCTCTTTAATTTCTTCATGTAGGCACTCAGTGCTATGAACTTACCCCTCAGCAGTGTTTCATTGTGTCCCATGGGTTTGGGTATGTTGTGCATTCATTTTCATTGAGTTCTAGGAAGTCTTTGATGCTTTCTTGATTTCTTCCTTGATGTAGTCATTATTTAGTAGAGAATTATTCAGTTTCCATGAATTTGTAGGCTTTCTGTTGTTCTCTTGCTGTTGAAATCTAGCTTTAATCCATAATAGTCTGATAAGGTAGAGGTGTTATTTCAGTTTTCTTGTATCTGTACAGACTTGCTTTGTGATGGAGTATATGGTCAATTTTGGAGAAAGTTCCACAAGGTGCTGAAAACAGGTGTATTCTTTTGTGTTTGGGTGAAATGTTTTGTAGATATCTGTCCATTTGAGTCATAATGACTGTTAGTCCCATTTTTTCTCTGTCTAGTTTTTGTCTGAATGATCTTTGGTGAGAGCAGGGTATTGAAGTCTCCCACAATTAATGTGTGTCGGTTGGTGTGTGATTTAAGTTTTAGTAGTGTTTCTTTTACAAATGCGGGTGCCCTTGTATTTGGGGCATAGATGCTAAGAATTACAATGTCCTGTTGGTGTATTTTTTCTTTGATGAATATGAAATGTCCTTCTCCATCTCTTTGATTAATTATGGTTGGAAGTTTGCTTCTTAGGTCCATTTGCTTGAAAAAATTTTTTTCCAACCCTTTTCTCTGAGGTAATATCTGTCTTTGAAGTTGAGGTGTGTTTCTTGTATGCAGTAGAAGAATGGATCATTGTGTTTTTGTGTCCATTATGTTACCTGCTATTTTTCATCTTTCTTTCTTTTTTTTTTTTTTTTGGTTTTTCGAGACAGGGTTTCCCTGTAGTTTCTAGAGCCTGTCCTGGAACTAGCTCTGGTAGACCAGGCTGGCCTTGAACTCAGAGATCCGCCTGCCTTTGCCTCCCGAGTGCTGGGATTAAAGGCGTGCACCACCACCGCCCGGCTTTTCATCTTTCTTTTGGGTAGTTGAGTCCATTGATATTGAGAGATATTAATGATCAAGGATTGTGAATTCCTGTTATCTTGTAGTTGCTGTTGATGGTTGTGTGTGTGTGTGTGTGTGTGTGTGTGTTTGTGTGTGTGTGTGTTTCCCTTCTCGGGCTTTGCTGATTTGACACATTCTATTTACTGTGTTTCTATAGGTGTAATTAACCTACTTGGATTGGAGTTTTTCTTGTACCTTTTGTTGTGCTGGATTTGTGGATAGATATTAATTTAATTTACTTCATCATGAACTATCTTGTTTTCTCCATCTGTGGTGATTGAAAATTTTTCAGGGTATAGTAGTCTGGCCTGACATCCATGGTCTCTTAGTGTCTGAAAGGCATCTGTCCAGGCCTCTCTGCTTTTAAAGTCCCCATTGAGAAGTTAGGTATAATTCAAACCTATATGTCTTTATATGTTTCTTGGCAAATGTCTCCCTCTCCTAACAACCTATCTCTCCCGTTTCCTTTATATTACTTTACTTTTTTTACTTAACCTCTTTATGAAGTTATGTTTTTATTATTTTTCTTTGGTATTTTGTTCTCAAAAACACTTCAGTCTGAATTTTTCCTAGCTAGTACAGTCAGATCTGAAGAGCAAAGGAGAAGGAAATGGTATAGATTTGAGTGGACTGTACAAACAGGACATAGATAGAGATGCTTCCTGCTTCTAGATTTTTGGCAGCTTAGTTAGGTTTTTAAAATACAGCTTATTTTAGTAATTAATGTGTAAATTGCCTTCTTGGTTTTTCTAAAATGGTTATTTTTTGTATACATGCAAATAAACCTATTTGTTTTTAATCTTTATTTCTGTTTTTCTAATGCTTTTTGTACTAATTTCTTTTTTTAATATTTTATATTAAAACATTAAATATAAAAAACATTCAAACATGTTTTGCCATGGGTGTTAGGTTTCCCAGAACTGGAATTATAAACAGTTGTGAGCTGCCATGGGGGTACTGGGAATTGAAACCGGTTTTCTAGAAGAGCAATAAGCACTCTTAAGCACTTAGTCATCTCTTCAGCCCCCCAATGATATCTCTTATAATTATATTTTCATCCTCTCAGTTAAAATGATCAACATAAATACCGTGTAATAAATTCACCTGGGATATCAACTAGTATATATTATGTCTCTGTAGAAAATACTCATTTTTATCCAATACTCCAAGTTCTGTAATTAAAGGCGTGTGCCACCACTACCCAATTTTTTTCTAATTTTCTACAGAAAAATTTCCCCTTTAAATGGTAGGCCCGTCAAAATGAATATCACCAGGTCAATGATGGTTTGGGGGGAGAACTAAGTGTTGAACACTGTCATGTGATTCTTGGTGATAGTCTATGTTGAAATTTGTTCTTTTCTAGCCATTTTAGCTTGGCCTAGAGTTAGAGCATGCCTAGCCACTGCTAAGTTTAAGGGTCAGGTCTCCTTTTGTCCCTTTGTAGACTCTTTACCTGTGCTCCTTATGCTACTATTGATAGATTACAGTCAAATGGATCTTATTAATGCCTGACCAAAGAGTTTTTGTAGTACTGGGGAGAAAGAAACTGTGTCTTGTTTCCAATCATACTATTTCTTGAATTTCACTTCTTTGTTGTTGCTGTTACCTACTAGTGCGTTAGGAGAAAATAAATAAGAAATCAAATGTTCCCATACAATTTTACTTTAAATTACCATGCAATATTGTATTTATTAAGTATATATTAGTTGGAAGGTGCTGTACTAAGTGAACAACAAACCAAAAAACCAAAATGGATTGCTGATAGTCTAAAAGGTGGCTTAACTTATGATGTTCTGGAGAGAAGAAATTCTTGTCTAAACCACAGACCAGACTGGAGCACGGAAGGCATGAGCAGAATGGTACAAAGCCCCGAGACAGTCAAGAACATTTTTGTTATTGGACAGATCCAAAGGAGGAATGAATGATTAATGCCCTGACGTAGTGTGTCCTGGAAACTTCTGCATCCTGGAGGCTCCAGACAAGGATTAAATATGCATATTTCAAGCAGCAGAGAATTGGCTCAGTGCCTAATGAGGCTGAAGGAGATTTTACAACAATTCCAATGTGGGTTTTCTTATAAACTAGAAAGGAGGAAGATCAGTATTAACCCTCATGTTTACTTATCTAAAGGGGATACCAGTCATCATTGTGCTCTATCAATTTGATACGCTTGTCAATTTAATTGTTGACCTGTGGGCTTGCTCATTGTGAAGTAGAATGGGAAGACAGAAAACTGAATAGTATATGAGAAGGGAAAGGAGTTAAAGAGTCTGATTGATGGCTCTTGCAAGTCAAGAATCAAGGAATTCTCCCATAATTAACAAGACTTGCTATAAAGGTGTCTGGCAGAGAAAGAATATTCCTTTTATACAGAGAGGTTTCGAATAATGTTAAAGTAGTGGTGAATCATGTAGAATAATTTTCTATAAGGTGTAACCCAACAATTTTATAGGAATCTCATAAGAAATTCCACCATAAAAGGGAACCCTTGACTCCTGTGTAACACTTATGACTCATGTTTCTTTTCTTATCAGATTACTATCTTTTCCAAGGTATCTTTTGATCCACTGTGTAATCTCATTTGTCAGAGAGAGAGGAAGAGAGAGGAAGAGAGAATAAAAATGAATGCAAGGTTTTTTTTAAAAGTAACCATTCAAGGTGTAACTTGAGAACCATTAAAATGTTGTATACGGCCACCACTAAGATATGTAATCATGGCTTTCTCTCTCCCCTCGCCACCCCATTTTTTAACCAGGGAAGTGTGTGAGTGCAGTCCCCCACTACCACAAATTATGCAGTTTAGTTTCCACATTTGGGGAAATTGCAGGGGTCAACACATCTGGAGTGCAATGGATAAGCCTCCCCCTGGGAAAACCATCTCTGTGATCATGGCATCTCCCCTGCCAGGTTACATATTGGCTTTCTATTGAGAAGCCCATATGCACCACTTTGTGAGTCTTATTGCTTTTCTGAGTGTTTCTCTCTCTACTAACTCCTATGCTTACATCTGTTAAATTATTTCTAATCAACTCCAACTCAGCTTCAAATCGATTTGTTCAGAAATTCTTTCCTGTGGTGTAATCAAGAATCCTCTCTTCACCTGTGTTAAGGTTGCTGAAAAGAGGCTGGAGAACATAGCAGGATGGGGGTGTGTCTGCAGTCCCCACCCTACAGTCACAACTCTCTCCCTCTGTATTCCCACATCATTATCATCATCACCTTAACCCAAGAACTTAACAAACACCAATCATATTGTTTCAATTTATCCAGGGCGCAATATTGAGGATGCTTCAATTTTTCTTTTAGGCACTGACTTGGAAGCATTCCACAAAGTGGGTCTGTGGTACCAGAGCAAAAATAAAGGCAGGAAAGTCAACAAACCCAACAACACCTGAATGGCCAAGATAGTTAGTTACCTTAGAAACCCAGTTTCAGAAGCAAAGACTATACAACTCCACAGGGCAGTGGACCTTTACTCTGGCTACTTTCTGCAGTGGATAACTAGCTATTCCCAAATTGCTTCTTTGTGTTCAGCAAAGTGTTCAACAGTCTTACATGCCTAGCAACTTCTGACTGTTAATTGTGCTACCTAATTCTGTTTCTCTCTTCATACCCTGTCATCAATGTGGCTCTATCGAGGATGGCCTCTAGTTATCTTTTTAGCTGTGGTAGCATCAGATTTCCCTTTCCTTATTGTACTGTCAGGAAAGGATGAGAACTTCAGGCTTGGGGAATCATTTTATTAGAACATGAAAATTTTAATTTCTGTTATAATTGGGATATAAGTAGTAGATCCATTTGTCTGGATTCTTCATTTTCTCAGGTAAATTTGGGCTGATTTTAAGGAATCATGTCAATTGCTTCTGGCCAGCAATAAAAGTAGAGTCTGTCTTTATTTATTTTTTAAGGGCTTACTGATTTTTACCATCTTCATCAAACTCTTTTGATTTTTCTGTTTTTTGTTTGTTTTTTGAGATGGAGTTTGTCTGAGTAGCACTAGCTGTCCTTGAACTCACATTGTAGACTAGTCTTGCCTAGAGGTATTTTTAAGTGAGTACAGAAACTGTCAACATTCTTCACTTCCTATTAACTGCCACTTTCACCACTGGTAACAAAGCAACCTCTTAAAGTAAAGGCCTGGGTGGCTTTACTCTTAATGGAATGTTTTATTCTATGGAGTCCATTCTATTTGCCAAAATAGTATCATTTCATTTATTCTTCATGGTAAATTGCTGAGGTAGATCCTCTCTTTAATTCTGTGTCATCTGTTCAAAAAACTAAGTCTTATGGAGGTTCAAGAGCTTGTCAAAGGTCACTGGGCTAGGCGGTAAGGGTGTGAATGCAGACTTCAAGGCTCTGCAGCCAGGGTTTCACACTACTACATTTTTATATTCTACCACTTCACCTTTTTAGGTTCTTGGCAAATTCATCAAATCCCAGCATTCACACATGATTATTAAGCGTAAAAGCTGTGTAAACATTAACCTGATTACGAACCTCTTCACAGGTGGGCAATTCTGAAGCACATTTTGGAGGAATAAATGCTTCCAAGGCTGGTCTGTATTTTGCTCGCTAGTCCTTCATTTTTCCTTATCACCCAGATCCAAATGATTAACCTGAAGTCAAAAGTCCTTCCTTGAAGCTTGTCCTCAGTCTCTGGGCTGGCTCAGATTCAAAGCTCCCCAGGGCCGCCTACAGCTAACAGATGGCTATCTTCCTTCTGACTTGGCTGCACTGGGTCTGGCCACCATATTTAGGATTTTTGAAGCAAATGAAAAATATGTTTTCCTTCTTCTAAGTACCCAGAGACCCTGAAAAATTTTCTAGTTAACTTTTAAGAAATGGGGAGAGAGAGAAAGAGTAAGAGAGAGAAGAGAGAGAGAGGAGGGAGAGGATATTTTAAAGCACATCATTCTACACAGTATATTTAAATCCTTCTGTGGAATTTCCCCACCAAACTGAAGAAGTGGTTATTTCAACATGATTTATTTCCTGTGTTCTAAAAGTATTTGAGAATGGAATAATAAATGATCAACATTTATATGTAATATTATTTTAATCCACTTAATGGGTTATGCTTTCAACTTACCAATGCCTTCAGATTTTACAACTTAGTTCCTTAACATATTTTGTTACTATTTTATTTGATGTATATGGGTGTTTTCTTGTGTTTATTCTGTTACCACATGAATGCCTTGTGCTCATGGTGACCAGAAGAGGGTACTGGATCTTAGGAATTGGAATTCCATGAGGTTTTTCTAGCCTGCAATGTGGGTATTGGTTGTTGAACCCAGGTCCTCTGGATAACAGCCGTGTGAGGCACTTCACCAGACCAAACAGTTAGTTTCTAAAAGTATTCATACTTCACACATGTCCTGGTACATCTTAGACAAAAATTAAATAAAGCAATAGCTTTATATAGTACTCCCGAAAAGATTAGATTTTGTTATGTATGACAGCAGTTCTTAGAAATGAAAGTGAGGGCTGGGATGATGAATCTGTCAGTATATTACTTGCTGCACTATCCTTGGTCCTAAATTAGGATCTGCAGACATCATGGAGGAAGCTGGGTTTGACAGAACTTGCCTACAACTCCATAGCTGGAGAACCAGAGACAAATGAATTCCTGGGGCTTGCTGGCCTGCCAGTGAACTTACAGATCAGTAGAGACTCTGACTCAAACAATACAACTAAAATATTAGTTGAGAAAAACCACCTAACATTAGTTTCTAGTCTCCACATTCACCTGCACACACACACAAATGTCCAATTGTACATGTATACACACACACACACACACACACACACACACACACACACACTCACAAACACCCAAAGAAAAGATGATGTTTATAATAGACGTGATTCTGTGGAAAACATTTGTTCTTGGCAGAGGAAACAATGAAGAAAGAACTAGGAAAAAATTTCAGCTATAATATAAAGTTCCATGTACTGTGCACCCTCTAAGCCTGGCCCCGTGTTATGAGATTGTGTATATCACACAGGTGCTGCCTGCGTCAGAATATCTGAGGTCAGGGCCTTGAGCTCCTCATTTAGGAGAAAGATTATAAAATTATGCATAGAAGTAAATATTTACTTAGAATGAGTAAATAATTTGCCATACTTTAGAGATTTAATCAGCCTTCAAATATAACAAACTTCATAAAACCCAGGAAATGCTGTTTTTTAAATTAATTCTTTGAAATCTAAACAACAAAGAGAACCCTAGGAGAGACATGCATGGATCTAAACAGGAAAGTGAAAAAGACAAGATCTCCTGAGTAAATTGGGAGAGTGGGGTTCACAGGAGAGGGTATAAGCTGAGAAGGGAGGGAGGGAGAGAGGGGAGCAGAGAAAAATATATAACACAATAATAGCAATAAAAAAGAACATAAAAGTTAACTCTTTGACACATTTGTTTCCTTTATCCTTTTTCTGGGCATGAGGCCCTGATAGTCTTTTCATTTGAAATTATGTAGTGAACGTGGGTACATACCTAGAATGGGTCTTTAGGCAGGGTATGTTATTTTTTTCTCATTTTTATTAAAGATTTCCATTTCCTCCCCTCCTCCTCCCCCTTCCCTCCCGTCCCTTCCACCCATACCCCCACTCCCTCTCTCTCCAGGCCAAAGAGCCATCAGGGTTCCCTTCACTATGTTAAGTCCAAGGTCCTCCCAACACCCCCTAAGTCGAGGAAGGTGAGCAACCAAACTGACAAGGCTCACAGTGAGCCCGTCCATGCTGAAGAGTCCAAGCCCATCGCCGTTGTCCTTGGTTTCTCAGTCCTCCTCCACCGTCAGCCACATTCAGAGAGTCCGGTTTGGTCGCCTGTTCCATCAGTCCCATTCCAACTGGACTTGATGGTCTCCCGTTAGTTCTGTCCTACCGTCTCAATGGGTGAATGCACCCCTCACGGTCCTGACTTCCTTGCTCATCATCTCCCTCCTTTTGCTCCTCATCAGGACCTTGGGAGCTCAGTCCAGTGGTCCAATGTGGGGCTCTGTCATTTTCTCCATCCAACGCCAGGTGAAGGTTCTATGGTGATATGCAAGATATTCATGAGTATGGCAATAGGATCTGGACATTTCTAGCTCCCTCTCCTCAGCTGCCCAAGGAACTAGCTGGGGGCATCTTCCTGGACACCTGGGAACCCCTCTAGAGTCAAGTCTCTGCCAACCCTAGAATGGCTCCCTTAATAAAGATATATAATTCCTTGTTCCCATATCCACCCTTCCTATATCCCAACCATCCTATTCCCCCAAGCTCTCCCCATCCTCCACTTCACACTTTTCTCTTCCCATCCCCCTATCCCCCCATCCCACCCCACCCCCAAATACCCATTTATTTTGTCCGGCAATCTTGTCTACTTCCAATATCCAGGAGGATAACTATATGTTATTTTGATATACTGGGTTTATAAATAAATCGAGGGATCCTCAAGGAACAGGGTGACTGTGTTATTGATTTTTCAGTGCCTAGAAGAGTAACTGACATTGAAAATCACTAAACATGTTTGTTGAGTAGAGGAATAATTAAGTGGTGGGTAGGGTTTCATTAAAAGATAATCTGGTTTAGCGAAGAAATCACAACTTGTAATGCTGCTGAAAATGCTGCCCGGGTCCCTCTCTTGTTCAAAGTGTTTGAATGCAGAGGGAATTTTAATGGCATTACCTCCTTCATCCTCAGCTCCCTCTACCCCTCATCAGTCAGTACTTGGTGGTTAAGCCAGCCCCTGACCTAGATGTGCTATGTGGCTCTGTATTACTCTTTTATGGATGATGAGAATAAATAATGTGTACAAGGTTCTGGCCTTTCGCAAGGTGATTTGGCTGAAAAAGTGCTGTAGAACACTCTATTCTCATGACACCTATTCCAATCTCGGCACCAGAATGACCTCCTCGCATCAGCTGAGTGGTCTCTCCAAATGAACATTTGCATGTGTTTTCACCAAACCCTTGCAGAATCGATTCCTGCAATGCACAACATGAAGGAAAATAAAAAGAAAAATGCATTTCATAAGATAAAGCAGCCTCTTTTCCCCTTTAAATAAAATGAGCTGGGAAGAGGCAGAGAACTTTTATGATTCAGTAATGGCCAAGATATGATGCTCTTCAGCTCACAAATCAAAGAGCCCCAAGCTGCAAAAGCTTCAATTTTGAAGAGAACAGCTCAGGGCCAGGGAAATGTCATCCTTTTTATAGGTTCAACAAAATTCTTCTGTTTTTCATCTTGCAACACGGGCATTAGATCAGCTCTTCAAGTCCCTGGGATGTCTGGAATACTGACTTGTAGGCACTTTCTAAAACATAGGGTCAAGTGCGAATAAATGCTACAGAAAAAAGGAGAAAGTAACACAGGAGAGAGACCCAAAATGGCTGAGGAGAATCCTGACTGAACGCATGTCATGAGGAGATTTTAGAGTCACATAAATGCCCCCCAGAGCTTATCACCACGTGCCTTCACACTAATGAGAGGGACTGACTTAGAACACAGTAGGGGAGAGGAGATCATCATGGGACAGTCCTCTTGTGCCAACATTTAAAATGGAGACTGGAGATAAACGGGCTGTAAGGATCTATTATTGAGAACAAAGTACTTCAAAGAGGAAAAAAAACCTTTGAACTCTGCAAAACTTATTAGCTGCAATGTTTCTGATTCTTATGATGACACTTGACAGTCTGATAGACCATAAGAACATTTACAGAGCTCTCTTTTATTAGCTAATGGATTTAGGATGCTAGAACAATTCTTCTTCTTCTTCTTCATATTTTCACTGTGAAGCTTTATTATTCCATTTCAAAATAAAACTTAACACAACTACTTACTACTTAGGAAAGAAGTGTTGTAATATCTGATCCTTAGTCATTCATGAAGACAGATAACACTGTGATTGAACTGTTTATGAATTTACTCATGTAACAAACACTGTGAAGGTTATTCAATGGCCATTTAATATATTTTGCTGTACCATCTCCAAATCAATAAATTAAGATTCTGATTTCTATATACAATAGACAGACTTAGATTATAAAACTGTCATCTCTTTCTTTCTTTCTTTCTTTCTTTCTTTCTTTCTTTCTTTCTTTCTTTCTTTTCTGTTTTTTTTTTTTTTGAGGCAGGGTTTCTTTGTTGCTTTGGGGCTGTCTTGTACCAGCTCTTATAGAACAGGCTGTCCTTGAACTCACAAAGATCTGCCTGCCTCTGTCATCTGAGTGCTGGGATTAAAAGCTTGTGCCACTACTGCCCAGATAAAACTGTCATATTTCTATACCCATATGCATGTTGGCAGAAGAAAGCTAATAAAGAGTGAAATATAGCTAGGAATGGTGGTATATGACTTTAATTCCAGTACTCAGTAGGCAGAAACAGGTGCATCTTTATGAGATCTCTACACAGCAAGTTCAATGCCTTCCAGGATTCCATAGTGAGTGCCTGTGTTAAAAATGACAAAAACAATAATAACAGAAAAAGAATAAAATTTAATCTCATATAATACAATTTAATCAAGAAAGTACAACTAAGAAATATTTGTGACTACCAGCTCAGAGTTCTGGTGATCCACAAGTTAGTCCATAATGGACTAGAGATTGTGACTTTTCTTTGTCTTGATGAGGCCCTTCTTGTGAAATAAACAAAACACAGAGTCCTTTTAACTACAGAGAAAAAAAATACTCAGATCATGTCAGAGGGACAATCAGAGGGTCTTAATGTCAAAGGAAGTAGGAAATGATAGTGGAATGTCAAGGTATGTCTAGAATTTATTCTGTGAATTTTGAACTTTTATAGAGACCTTTTAGGTAAGAATAATTTGTGAATAAAGTAAAATTTTAGAAGAATTTATTTAGTTATTAGAATATTTTAAGCAGTAGTTGCTACCTAAGCTGAGAATGAATAGAATTAAAAGTTAATTAGGATGTTTCCAGAACTCTTAATTTCCCAGGTTTTATAATGCGCTGAAAAGTGTTCAGGTGAATAAATGACAGCATGATTAACATTTTACAGTTTGGTAGATACCACTTAACTGTTCCTCTGACCAAAAGAACATTGAAATTTTCTCTATCGATGATTCACTTTGGAGATATGTCAGGCCTAAACTCTCTTTTAGCTAGCAGCACTTTTAAGACATTTATCAAGACAAGCTTATCGGAATATCTCATGTTTAAAGTTCAATAACACCTAGCACAAACCGCTGAGCTCCTTTTTCTAGGTTAAGAGGTTTAAGGGTAAAGGAGAGAAAGAGAATGAGAGGTGGGTGTGGAGAGATTTGGAGGGAAGAAGACAGAGGGAGAGGGATAGAGGGAGAGAGAGAGTATGAATCTTAAGTCATAAAACTTGTGTGTGTCAATTACATTGACAATTTTCCTTGACCTGTTATACTCAGCAACACCTGGAAGTAAAGAGAAAAGTGAATTAACTTTTTCCCTTGTACAAAACATCCTCCTGCCCATCATCCTAAGCGTTCACCACTCAGGAGCTAAATCTAGTTGATCATCACAGATACCTGTGATAATAAATCTACTTAAAACTACAGCTTTGCCAATATCCAACTTTAATTTTAACCTTATTACCAAATTCATGTCCTCATGGTCTCCCATTCAGCAACATGGAAACTAAAATATTACATATGAAATGGGAAATGGAATAATAGAAAGGAGAGACAAATGACACTAAGGTTATTTATTAAAGCCTCAAGATATAATTGTTTAATGTTTACTTAAACTTATATACAATAAACATACACACAAGCATGCTTGCGCACATGTGCACACACACACGCACATGCATGCACCCATGCACGCACACACTAACAGAAACTCATATAGAAATTAAGTCACTTGGGCTGGTAATGCTTTCCTCAAGGACCATACACTACCCAAACTCCCAGTATTAGGTATCAGAAACCTTCTTTCAAATGGTTGGTCATGGTAGTTCAGGTGACTCTTTGAACAAAACAGATTATCAATGTAACTTTTGGTTATACATATGCTTATGGATCTAACAACCATAATTAAAGAAAAAGAGGGGCCATGTGATAGAAGCATATGGGAGGGGGCAGGAGGAGGGCAGCATGGAGGATTTGAAGGAAGGAAAAGGAGGGGGTAAAGTGATACAATTATGTTTCATTTGTGTTGGTGAAGGAACTGAAGGCATAAACAGGAAGAGCAAAGACATTTGAAAAGTTCAGCTGAAGAACAGAATTTGGTGAGCAGACCATTTGGTAAGATGTTTTTGTTACACCTAGAAAGAATGGAAAATTCCATGGAACTTACTTGTACTTTGAATTTTGAATTGTAATCAAATACAGCTATAGCCAGATATAGATTAGTTCTGCATACTTGAACAACCATATATAATACTGTTCCCTTGCCAGCATCTAGACAGCTTCCTTATCATTTTTATTGACTGTCAGATGCTGCCTAACTTTTAAAAATTAATTCTTGGTCTGTCTAAGCCAGTTCAACTTTCCAAAGAAAATAAAGTATATTATATAGTTAAGTAAAGATGTATGGAATAAAACAACTTTATACTCAATATTTAAAAGTGACCTATTTTCACAAAATTGAATTTTTATAAACTAATGTGGGTAAAAATATTTGAAAGCTGCATATTTTGGCCAAAGTGATCCAGGTTTTTGAAGTAAAATCTGGCTCCTAATTTAGAAGTTTTCGATTTGTGTTTGTAATCTGGAATGTCTAGAGAAGTCAGGAATCTAGGGTGGACTCATGAAATAGGGGGAGAGGAGACTTTAAAGGGTGTGGGAAGTAGGAACACATAGACTGTAAAAGTAGAGTGGGAGACTGGGGCTGAAGAGTTAACTGGGAATTGAGGCAGGGCAATAAGGAAGCAGTTCAATGAAATACTCTATGGAAACCCACTTCTCTTTAAGTTCATTAACATTATAAAAAAGTGGGAAAGAGAGACAATAAACATGAAGATGGAAAAGGGGTGTGGGGAGAGTACTGGGGGAGCAATAGATGAATAAGATCAATATTGCATACATATCCAAAATTGTCAAAAATACATACAGAAGATATTAAAATGTTGGCAGTCACTCAAACTACATCAAATGTGTTGGTTCAATAGGGGTTGAACAAAATGAACCTTTCTTTAAACAGTTATTTATTTTGTTTTATGCAATGCCATTTGCTTGCATGTATTTAAATATACTATTTGTGTGCCTGTTTTACATGGAGGACATAAGAGGACATCATGTTCTCTGGAATTGGAGTTATAGGCAGTTGTAAACCACTATGTGCGTTTTGGAAACCAATCTTGATTCTTCGAAGGAACAGTAGGTGCTTTTAATCTCTGATTCTTCTCCCAACACTGGTTTACTGGACTTTATGCTAGACTTTAGAAACAGAAGAGGATCCAAACAAATGTATATGCAGATCATAGATGATATACCAGGAATCAGCCAGATTAACAGATCATGTGTATATGACTTTCCAATACATATAGATGCACAGGTATTGTATAAGCACAGACTACTTAGGAATGTGGGGCAGAGGCAGATGAAGTTTGCTTTGGAGTTTGTAGAATATGCTGAAGTTGTTTAGAGGAGAGTAGATTTCGGGAAGCACATGATCTCAGAATGTATAATGCCACACAGAAGCTTGTGTGAGTTAACTAAATGTAATTTGTTAATTTAAATGATATTACTTATTTAAATGAACCAGTCTAGGCTAGTTAAAGATGGTCACACAAATCTTTGGTTGACTGTTGAGTAGACTCCATTTCTGGTTCCTTGGATCTGGCAGTCTCTGCCTATATGAATATTTAGATGAAATAGGAAAGAAATGTTGCTTGACTCCAGTGTTTGGATAATGGAACTATGCCTTAAAAGAGTATTTTCTCTATATTGGAGTATTAGTGAAGAGGGAAGCTAGCCATAACATTAAATTTGTAAGACATTTGTTTATTTTTTGAGACAGGGTGTCAGGTAACCGAGTCTGACCTCAAACATATTATGTGCTAGAGGCTTTCCTTAATCTTCTGATTCTTATGCTTCCATCCCCTAAGGGCTGATTTACTGCAATGGCATGTGGTTTCGTAATGATTTAGATTTAGATTACTTTACCATAAATACCATGTGAAGATGTTAGGAGACTTCACGGAGCGGCAGTCCTTTCAGACCTAAGGACTCCCAAAGGTTTTCCTCCAGCTATATCTAGCATCTTCCACAATTGGGATACACTGTGTAGGAATGTGGAATATGGAGAAAGTAAATTAAGGTCACAGACAAGGGTGTTGGTGATGAAAGGCAGATCTGAGGTATGAAAGGATGTGAGAGAAGTCTTATGGTTGGAACCTTGAAAATCCAGATTGAGAATAAATTTAAAGTATACTCTTCTCACTATTTCAATCTTCATGTGTGGGAAGTACTACATGAAGAATTGGGGAACTAGAGAAAGGGTCATTTTCTTTCATGGCCTTCCAGCTGCTGCAATTTCTTAAACCTTTCTCCTCTAGTTGAAAGTTAGAGAACTGTTACTTTATGAAGTGGTCTGTATCTGGATGCTTGATATTATGTTTTAAAAGTCAGGTCAACCTATTTGAAAAAGAGTGCTGTAGGCATATTTTTCTGTCCCACTTTCCAGCTCCCAAATAGCCACACAGAAACTCCAGGATTAATTATGAAAGTTTGATCTATAGCTTAGGCTTATTACTAACTAGCTCTTACAACATAAATTAACCCACTTTTATCTATCTACTTTTTGTTTTGTAGCTTTATTACCTTTACTCTGCACTGCCCATACTGTTTCCTCTCTGTCTTACTGGCAACTCTACTTTTCTTCCCAGTATCTTTGCCCCGAAAATCCAGCCTAGCTATTGGCCATTCAGTTTAATATCAAGACAGTCCAATAGACAAATCTTCACAGCGTACAAAAAAATTATTCCACAACAGAATAAAATTTAGATTAGAGAAGCAGAAGAAATAGATCTTGCTCTAGCTATTTCATGGCATGAGTAATAGAATACCCTTGGATGAAACACCTTCTCTGTTTAAGTCTCATTCTCCTACTTTGTGGCATGCTATAGGTAGGCAAGGTGAGCTTGAATGCTTCTTCTAATAGTTGTGTCTATATTTCTCCTATCTATCTCTTTGAGGAAGATTACTCATATTGTACTGACACTGCCCCAGCCATAATCAGCACAGTCTCTTCCATGTAGCACCACATACCTCAGGCTGCATATGTGTTTCTTCCTTCAACTTCCATTCTTTTCATTTGTCCTTTATACTCTTACTTCTTTGAAAGCTTGGGAGTGAGGCGAAGGTAGATAGTCCTTTGTCAAGGACACAGAGCTAGTAAATGACAGTCAGGCCTCTAACTGGTTCTCATTGACTCTGTAGCTATGTACATTTGCAACTGCTACATTGATCTCACTGAAAAATAAGAACACTGAACTATTGCTGAAGTTATGATAGTTAGATTTTTAGCACAGCAGCCAGTAGGTGTGATCCGACATTGCTGTGATTCAGAGGAAAGTCTTACTCAGCTTCGCACATAGTATGAATAATGGCATCAAAAATGTTCAGTGTAAATCTTCACAGACCTCAGGCCTGGATTAGTATGCTAATGTTTAAGCTATTGCAATATTTCACAGTTAGGAATAAATGGCTAAACATAAAAACGTGTATTTAAATCTGGATGGATGTGCCTATAGAGGCACCAAAGGCACTACTAATATTATCTACACCTTTTTTATCCTTCGAGATTGAAGGTCTTTAAAGTCAGCAATAAGTTGGGGTTGTCTGGTTGCTCAGCCTAAGGCAATCTACCTCTAAGGATAAAGGAAATGCATCAAAGAGAGTGCTCTAAAAATCTTAGATATTTTTCATCACTATGAGCATGGCAGTAGTGAGGCAGATATTTCAGGTATCTGATGGTCCATCAATGAATGAGTCAGCATTAGGTGAACCCTAAAGCCAGAGGCAAGCAATATGAGCCATAGGAAAAGATCACTCAAACTCTTCATGTTTAACCCCCAGTTAAAGCAGAGAAAATAGCATCAGATCACTCCAGGAAAAAAAAAATCAAAAGCAGTCATGTCAATGAAGGTTAAGGATGGACTGAGATATGGCATAGTGGAACATATCACACTGATTTGTTCTTTCACATAAAATCCTGAAACTCTGCTGGGAAGCAGTGGGCAGTGATGATGAGCTTCCCAAGAACAGTGATGGATTTCCCAATGGATAGCAATAGACCTCCCAACTGCAAATGGCATTAGGACAGAGAATCATTAAACTTGGAGTTTGTTCAGTAATCAACTGTCAATTAATATTTTCAAAGTTATTAAAAGTGAAAAATATTATAGGTACAATTTGTGCAATATCATTTTATATGAGCAAACACACAAAAACAAAGAAAAAATCAACAACAATATTAGCCTCATTAGGAGCCGGGAGTCTTTTGAGATCTTTATTAATTTTAAAGCAAATGCTATTTTATTATTCTAGTAGTGTTATGAGTGTGGTTTATATTTAAAATACTGCTTTAAATATATAAAATATCTTGCATAAGTTTTCAAAGTCTATCAGTAATGCACCTTGCTGCTTTCAAAACTCATTGAAAGTTGATATCAGCAACAAACACAACCATCTGTTCTCACATTAAGGAGACCCTGGTAGAAAGACTAAAAGGTACCTTGGTTTCAAGGTCATGATTTAATAAATAAAGACAACTGTAACAACTGTAGCTTTATATGAGAATATCGAGGATTTATGCTGAAGATATTACAGGTGTTGCCAATTCTTTGGTGACTTGTTACCTACATTTAAAATTCATAATCCTAAATTCTAGTGTAAACCTGTAATGAAGAGCTTTCTTGTTCCTATTGAAGTTTCTAGGCATCTTAAAATCCAGAATTCATCAATAAACCACCTGGAAAATATAGACATTCTTAACATAGGATTTTTATTGAGTCACAACTTTGAAACTTGGCACCTATTAGAAACTCTGATAGGATCAGCAATTACAGGAAGGACAACGAAGTTGCCTTTGGGTAAATAGTAATATTAGAGGGTATAACCACATTTCTGCTGTAGCATAATGGGCCCTCAGACCTTAGTAGGCTCTCAGACCTTAACACAGCTGATGCCATGATGGAAGTACTGCTGTCCTTAATAACTACTTCATAGCCAGCAACACCTGCCAAATGAGAAAAAAGGCCTAATTTATCATATCCATAGTTCTGAGATGGTACCTAAATGTAATAACCTTGCTTTTCGGGCTTTTGTGTATCTACTTCTGTCTAACTTATTGATAACTGAAGTGGCTTAACCCAGGATAAAATTTTTTTGTGCTTAAAGGTCCACCCTGAAAAAGGCTCAAGATTGCACTGGGGTCCTGAACACTCATTGTAATCTTCAGTCAGTTAACAAAAGCTTTACATTGGTTTGAATAATTGTTCTTGGTGGATACCCCACCATCGTAACACACCATGAGTTTATTTATCAGGTGAAGGATTCTGGCTCCTGAAAATGCTGTATTTTCAGTTATGTAACAAATTGAAACTAGAATCAGCTTTTGCTCTTGGGACATAGTGTTAGGTAATGCCTGGAATATTTCTGATGAGATACCATTTAACAAAATCCTCACTTTGAAAAACAGGGTGCCTCTGGTCCTTGTCTTTAGGGTGGTAGTGCAAGCTGGCCTTGAATTCTCTGTGTAGCTGAGTATAACCTGACCTTGACTTTTTGATCTTCCTGAATTGCCTTCCAAAGGGCTATAATCACACATTTGTGTCACCACGCCTGGATTATGTGCTGTGTTGCTGGAGCTTAGATCCAGGGCTTTGGGTATGCTGTACATTATCAATGTAGCTATGTCCCAAGTCCCTTTAGAATGGCTTTATTGTACCATTTACACTGTTTCCATACCTTGTATGTGCCCTGTTTACGAGGTTTTATATAACTTGGTATTTTGCAATTTCTAATTTTCGCCCATTAGCTATATATGACAAGAGCTAGTATTAAAATAATCTAAGGAGCCGGGAAGTGGTGATGCATGCATTTAATCCCAGCACTCAGGAGGCAGAGGCAGGCAGATCTCTGAGAGTTCAAGGCCAGCCTGGTCTACAGAGTTAGTTCCAGGATAGGCTCCAAAGCTACAGAGAAACCCTGTCTTGAAAAACCAAAACCAACCAACAAAACAAATAAATAAGTAAATTTAGGACCAACCTCAACACAGGGATTAACCCAATTATTTCCCTATAAATGCTTATGACATAAGTGAAAAAAACTTGCTCTGCTACAAGCAGGTATAAATCACAATGTATTTCTTTATGAGGTTAAGGTTCTTGTCAAGCATTGAGACTGTGTATATGTGCGTGTCTGTGTGTGTGTAAGACGAGGAAGAAGAGCAACTGACATAAGCCACATGTGACAAGTACCAGGCAAGTAAAATAAACTCTACCTACTGAAGGACTCATGAATGAAATGTATTAATTAAACATGGATTCTATATCTTAGTCACATGTCTATGTCTATATCCAGTGCAATGTATAAAATGTTTTGAAATTAAAGGTGTGAAATGACAAAATGATGTCAATAGTAAGAATAATCAAAAGTTCATCATTTAGTTTTCATCCTATGAAGACTTCTGGTTCTCAGAAATGTTTCTTCCACTATGTATGCATGGAAGCATGTAACATATATGCATATGTGTTTGTGTATGTGCACAAGTGTGGGTATAGTAGCCAGGGGTTGATGCTGGATGAAGGGATCCATGCACCACTGGGTGCCCTCATCTAGACCCTGGATTAAACACCCAAAGACAAATTTACAACTCAAAGAGATCCATTAATAAGCAAGTCAGAGAGACTGTGTAACTGATTCTGAATCTGCCAGAAACAGCAAGTGGCTCTGCAGGAGTGGCTTTTAAGGAGAAATAATGGGGTTAGTGTTAGAATGAATTGTCCAGTCCTCATTGGACTTGTTGCACACTACAGCCAAATAAGGCATTTTGATAGCTGGACCTTTGTGGGAAGCCTTCAGGAATGTGGAAGTGACAAAATAAGGGAACCTAGTGGTTTGGCTTTGATAGCCAATCTCAGGAATGAGGAAATTGCCAAATAAGGGAGACAAAAGAAGGAAGAGAGAATTACAAGCATCCTATGGGCACAATGCTTGACATATTTTGACCTTTTAGAGCCTCGTCATTCCCATCACTGGGTTTTGGATAAGTGGGCATCATTCTTCTGGCTCCTTCCTGCTGATCAAGGGTGAATTTCAAGGAAAAGAAAGTTATTAGTTAGCAGGGATTGATGATGAAGCTGGTGTGGGAGGAGATGGAGTGAGGGGCTTGAGAGAAAAGTACAAATTCGGTCAGTATGTTCCGAGTTGAGGACCTGGAAGAATCCTTGAAGCCATAGATCAGTGGTTGCCTCATATAGGTCATCTGGCTCACAGAAGAGTGTTTGCAGAAGCCAGAAATCTTCCCAGAGGCCATCAAGAAACTGTTCCCATGTCCAGATGAAATGTTCACAGGATGAAGACATGATGTCGTCTTTGAAAATGAGGGGATTATAAAGCCTGAAGATGAACTGAGTAAAATTTTGGTTATTTGACAAATTTGTTTGGGAAGAAAGAGGAAAGGCAGTTAAGAATAGAGGGGCAAAATATCAAAAGAAAAACAGCGGTGATGGCAGACCTATCAAAGTCCAGACCCAGTTCATTATGGTAGACTGGAGCCAGCTTGAGGAGCTGGAGTCAAAGAGAGACATCCCTCTTCCCTTCTTTTTGTTCATGTATTTATTTCTTGTTCTTACAGCCCAGTCAAAGTGGACCCTTCCTTCCCTTTCCTACTTTCTCTCTACCACCACTCTTTGCCCCTGCCCCATCCACTCCTCCTCCACTGTTTCTCTTCAGATACAGACAAACCTCCTATATCAGCAAACCATGGTATATCAAGTTGCAGTGAGACTAGACACCTCTTCTATTAAGGATTGATGAGACAATTCCGTTGAAGGAATTGATCTCAAAATCAGACAACATAGTTATAGAAAACCCCTGCTTTCACTGTTAGGGGTTTCACGTGAAGACCAAACTTCACAACTGTAACATATATGCAGAAGGTCTAGGTCAGACCTATGCAGGTTCCCTGGTTTTTGGTTCAGTCTCTGTGAGACCCTATGAACCTCAGTCTCTTGGGCATGTGAGTTTTCTTGTGGTGTCCGTGAAACCACCGGGTCCTACAAAACCTTCTGTACCACTTTCATAGGATTTTCTTAGCTCTTCCTAAAGTTTCACTGTGGGTCTTTGTATTTGCTTCTGTTAGTTTCTGGGTGAGGCTTATCTGATGACAGTTAGGCTAAGCATCAGTCTTTGAATATAACAGAATATCATTAGGAATCATTTCATTGACATTTTTGTGCCATTGGTGTTTGGTTCTACCCTAGGTCTCTAAGTCACTTTTGGTTCCTGGCTCTCTGGGTGAGCTCCCTCTTAGGTATGGGTCTCCAGCTGTGCTAGTCATTAGTTTGTTACTTCCACAATTTCTATGCCATCTTTACCCCAGCACATCTCATAGGCAGAAGAGGTAGATCTTTCCCTTCTTTGGTGTTTGGAAATATAGGGCTTGACAGTTTGGGAGGGAGATTTGAGCCAGAGAAGTAAGCTATCATTGGAGAAAGATCTGAGGCTGGGTCATGGAGTCTAAAAACAGTTATATTTTGGTTTTGAAGTCTTGACCTGGAAGAATAGAGTGGCCCCAAATGTTACTGACCATAGATGTTACAGTTAAGGCAGTGACCAGAATTATCCCCACCTTAATAGGCAGCTCTAGGGAGATGAGTTCTTGAGAAGAATCGGTAGAATTCAGATTGGCTGTATAAGATAAATTGAGGGACACCTGACATCAGAAAACAAGATCTTTTTGCATCAGGGAAAGAAAAATTTGAGAGGCTTCTGTTATACCAGAATTGCCTTCGACAGGATGCCCAGGTGAGATTTGAATTGACATTTTGGAAATATGGATGACTGGGGAGCTTTTGTCAAATGGTGAAAGCAATAGTTGGTAACAAATCTTTGGAGCTGGTGTATAAAGGTTAAGACAACCAATCTCTGGTTTCCAAAGGGGAGTTGGATGTCTGGGGACAAGTGGTCAGTGGTGGGTGATGGGGTATTGGCAACTGAAGGTGAGAAGGCAAATCATATTCAATCCTACCTTGCTCTAATAGTCAATCATATTCAATCCTACCTTGCTCTAATAGTATCCTTACTTCTTGAATTACTTTTTCTTTAAAAAATAAGGTTAATTAAAATAAAATTACATCACTTTCTCTGCCCACCCTTCTTCTCCCAGATCTTCTCCTCACCAAGTTCAAGGCCGCTACATTTACATATAAATAAGTGAACATAAATACGACTGGCTGAGTGTTCAGCAACGTCAGTTTTGAAAACAAACACATCACCTGTTCACTCCTGTAGCAAAGCTTAAAAAAACTACTTTTACCCATAAAATAATTATTTCATTCTCTCTTCCTCATTTCTCGTAGAAATGAGGCTACAACTTTTTAGAAAAGCCTCATCTTAGTAAATAGGTAAGGTGAATAAATGTTTTGAAGCGTCTTTCTTGCCTATGACCTAGTCTAGATGTAAGGTATACATAAGATTTCAAAGACCTGCCGGGCGGTGGTGGCGCACGCCTTTAATCCCAGCACTCGGGAGGCAGAGGCAGGAGGATCTCTGTGAGTTCGAGACCAGCCTGGTCTACAAGAGCTAGTTCCAGGACAGGCTCCAAAGACACAGAGAAACCCTGTCTCGAAAAACCAAAAAAAAAAAAAAAAAAAAAAAAAAAAAAAAAAAAAGATTTCAAAGACCTAAGGTATATACATGCAATAACTGACTTTTGAAAAGTTTCTTTGAAAGGAGAGTCTTAATAGTGCAAACATCCGGTAGCCCCCCAAACCCTGCTGATGGCTGTTAGTGTCAATATGAGTATAATTCATTGCATTTTCTCCAACTACTAAGTATAGAAAAAATTTCCCACAATTATCTATCATGACTTTCTAAAATTTGCTTCTACTTTCTTTTTTGTTAAAAAAATGTTAGGTTTACTCTGGCTTTTTATGAAATGTTTATATACAATAAATGGTCTCTTTCAGTTTCAGATGAAAATATTTACAAATAAACAAATTGTTAGTTTGCATCAAATTACATCACTATCCTTCAAGTCAATGAGTAATATTTTAACTGTGTTAGTAAAATTTCTGTTGATAACTCACCAACACAATTAATTTATAAGGAAGATTTAATTTGATTTATGATTTCTCAGGATTCAATCTATAGTTTCTAACTTAGTAAACTTTTTGTTGATACCTCACCAACACAATTAATTTATAAGGAAGATTTAATTTGATTTATGATTTCTCAGGATTCAGTCTATAGTTTCTTACCTTCATTGTTTGTGGCTTTGGAAGCACAGCTCATCATGATGGTATAGAAAGCTCCATGTAGGGTGGAAAGGAGAGAGACAGAGATATAGAGTAGATAGGTAGGTAGGTAGGCAGATAGATAGATAGATAGATAGATAGATAGATAGATAGATAGATAGACAGACAGACAGATAGATAAAGGGATACTCCAAATCTTCCTCACAGGCATTCTCCAGTGCCGTAACTTCCTTTCGGTAGGTCCTACCCCACTTCTAGAGGTTCTATCACTCCCGCATAATCCCACTGATGGAGGAGAGTTATCTGTCTATGTTTCTTTCATTGGTTAATTAATAAAGAAAACTGCCTTGGCCCTTTAAGAACAGAAAATTGGGTAGGTGGAGTAGACAGAACAGAATTGTGGGAACAAGGAAGTAGAGTTAGAGAGACGCTTCAGGCAGTCACCATGTGAGTCTCCATGCTGCTCCTCTCCAAGATGGACGCAGGTTAAGATCTCTCCTGGTAAGCCACACCTCGTGGTGCTACCCAGATTACTAAATATGGGTTAAAGGAAGATGTGAGAATTAACCAATAAGAGGCTGAAACTATGGGCCAGGCAGTGTTTAAAAGAATATAGTTTCCGTGTAATTATTTTGGGTAAAGCTAGCTGGGTGGTGGGATGCAGCCCCGCCGCTTCCTTCTACATCCCACCAGATGAGGGCTAACTATTTAGTATACGGGTCTTAGGTAAGTCCCCAACCCCATATCTAAAGTACAACATTATCATTTCCAATATGACGCTGTGATTGAAGAACAAATGCATTGTCATCTCTCCTTTTTGCACTAAAATAAATACCCGATATCTGATAAGAATAGAGTCCTAGTATAATTAACTACTGCCAGTTGTGTAGCACAACAAACCTTCATTGTGAGATTTGAGTGTATCTATTATAAAGTGATTCAAGCTGAGTATCTATTATTTAGATCCTACTTATTTGTAATGCAAATAAAGGGTGATTTTAAGCAATAAGTACTCAAAGAAGATAATAAAATGCCATAGTGTCTTATCAGTCATGTTGCCCTAGCTAAGACCAGGGCAAGGCAAAGATATCACCTGCATATGCTGAAACAAACCTGAGATTGTACCAGGCCACAGCTGAAACTCAGGGGTTCAATTTGCTGCAGTCTGTTGAGCAACAGCTGGATCTTCGGTCAGTGTGTTTACTAAAGGACACTGCATGTCTCTCGTGCACTTATGTCAGAAGAAGCCCAACCCACTCTTCACACTTGCAAAACACTTAGAGAAACAAGGAAAATTCCTTCAGAGTAATTCCGCTTTTGGTAGGGACTTTATTATTGCAATCAATTATAATGTCAAACCTGACAAACTGAAGTTCATAAATAACTGGCCCATAACAGGGTGTCTTAAAGCAAGAAGGATACTCCTGGTCCTTGCTCATTTTTATACAGCCTTGAAGATCACTTATTCTGCTGTTAAACAGATAAATAATAACACAGAAATAGCAAGCCCAGAGATGATAGAAAACATCTCAAAGTTTATGTAATCAACAAAGGAGAGCAGAAATATTGAACTACAAGCATATCAACAACACAGTAAAAACAACCCAGTTGAAGTTGATTATTCAGTACTTAAAAACTAAGCTATTATTTCCTGCTATTTTCCTCTGAGTCATTTGGTTGTTATGAGACATGTATAGAACCAGTGATAACTGAAATTGATACAAATGTTCACAGTCATGTGTAGGCCTGAATACAGGAGCCCGAGTTTCCCTGCCAGCAGTTCTGGGCTGTCAGTGGTTCATATCTTTGTGTGACTACAGAACCCATACTACCTTTTCCATGTTTTTTTAAAAAGTTAAGAGAAACATGTTTTTTTCCTTATATTCTAAAATGATGTAACATAGCAAAATATATAACATAAGCAACTCATTGTATGTATGTTTCTGTTGACCTCGTGATTGGAAAACCAAAATACAGAGCGAATGCCTTGTGTATGACTGTATCTCATACCCTACCAATACACTGTCTATATATAGTACATATTCAGTGAAATAGGATGGCTGGACCAATGACGACATGAGGACTGTTACCTAGCACCTGATTAATAGCATCTGTATTTACTACTTTTGATTGTTTCTTTTACTCATTCTCAGTAGAGTACTTGGCAAATATTTGAAATTCGCTTTCAAACGCAGGCACACACATAGCCCTTCTTGGCTTTGTCATTTGCTGATCTGCATGGTATAAATACTTCTGCAATGGGTCAAAATTCATAGCAAAGACTGGCTTCCAGGAGTCGGCACCTGTGTGCTCCAGCATGCATCAGCTCTCTCTTGTGAAATACATCTTTATATCCCATTTCCCCTTCCTCCTCTCCTCTCAATTCCTCCTCACTTCTTCACCAATTTCCTCTGCCCTCCCCCATTCACTCTGCCTCTATTTCTATTCAGAAAAGTCTTCCATGGATATTGACATGCTATGAATATGCCATATCGAATTGCAGTAAGACTAAACAAATACCTCACCTTGTATTAAAGCTGGGCAAGACAACTCAGTATGAGTAATAGGATCCCAAAAGACAGGAAAAGAGTCAGGGACAGCCCCTGCTTTCACGCTTAGAAGTTCTATAAGAAGAGCAAGTTACACAACTGTCACATATGTACAGAGGGCTGAGGTTAGTCCCACGCAGGCTCCCTGGTTGGCAGTTCAGTCTCTGTGAGCTCCTATGAGCTCAGGTTATTTGATTCTGTTGGTTTTCTTGTGATATCCTTGGCCCCTCTTACTCCTACAATCCTTCCTCTCTCTTTTCAGTGGGATTGCTGAGCTCTGCCTAATGTTTGTCTGTGGGCCTCAGCATTTTTTACCCCACTGGTTATGAGGTGAAGCCTCTCTGATGACTATTGGATAAGGCTTGGAATACCAGAATATTGTTAGGCATCGTTCCATTGACTCCCCTGCCATGTGCCACTCCAGGTGTGTTTGTTTCTATCCTAGGTGTCTATGCCATCCAACCTCTGGGGCCTGGCACAGCAAGCAGTGACAGGGTAGGATGAGCTCATTCTGGTGGCTTGGGTCTCAGGCTGGACTAATCATTGGTTGACCACTCCCACAGTCTCTGTGCCGCCCTTACCACAGCGCTTCCCATAGGCAGCACAGACTGTATGTAGAAGATTATGTGGTGTCCCAGCCTCCCCACTGTCGAATCACAAATACTTCAAGGTCCATGGAAATTTTGACAGGACTTTTTTAAAAACTATTTTATTACTTAAAAAATCATACCAGTCCAAATTCCCACTCCCTCCCCTCCTCCCACTCTTCTCCCACTCTCTCCACAGACACTCCCACCCCACCCACTCTAATCCTATGAGAGGGCAATGCACCCTGCCCCTGACAGGACTTTCAAATAACTCTTTAGCAAGCTAATTTGAGAGTCCTTTGGACTTCATAATTAATTTCTTCCATCAAATAGAAACCATATTAGAGAAGTGTATGTTTCTAAAAGACAGAAAAAAGATGATATAGTGTGTTCTTGAATATATTATTATTATTTTGCCAGTTTTCTAGGTAATCAACCATGTATGCAAATAATCATGTATTTTAGATTTCTCGGAATGAAGAATCATGTGGAAAACAGGTGAGGGCCCAATCCAGAAAGCAAACCAAGGATAGTGGAACTTGACCAAGGATAGCGGAACCCGTTTAGAAGCTGAGTCAATGAAAGTTTCTTCTCAGTGTGACCCAATTGTGTATGAAGGCTGACTTTGTGAGTGTACATGTTTGATTCTGTTAGTGTGTATTAGTGTATGAGAGTGAAAATCAGTGAGTGATGGGGTTTGATGTTAGTGTGATAATCTGTGCAACCAAGTCTGCAATGTGCAAGTGGGACAGTGTGTGTGCATGTCATGTTTGCTTGTTTTCTGTGAAGGAGGTGAACAATGCATTGGTTTTCCAGCTGCACCTGTGCTCACTTGGGTGTAACTTCTGAAAGTCTATACAGGAACAGAGTTCCCTGGAATATGTCCTGTAATGGTTCTCTTGTTTTATATAGCATCTGGCTGTACCTAGAGGGGTAGCATGTAACTAATGAAGGCGTAACATTCATGGCTAGAGTACTTCCACTTCACACATAGTGGAGTGGAAAAATAAATAGAACTATAGAGATATGAGGCATGAACAAGCTCACACACCCTGCTTTGCCTATCCCTGAGGATTTTGCTGTCAGAGAAAAATCCCATCTTCACTAATTTAAGGCTTTCTCTGCTGAAACATTCCTAATAGATTCATGAATTCTTAATAGACACATTTCTTCAGAAAGCCTGGGTGTAGGGGCTGAAGAATTTTTTTTTTTCACCACAGTAAAATCATTTCAGGCTCCCAAATATCTGTTCATCTAAAGTGTCAGGATCGAACAGATCCCAAACAAACATATACTTCCTCCTTCTCTGCACTGAAATTAGAGCACTGGTTTTTGTAAAAAAAGATCAGAGTGAGAAATGCTGTTTCAGAGAACAGATGCAAATATATTCTGAATAAATTTCTTATCTCCACTTTATAGATGAATTTTCTTCCTATTAATGTATTAAATCTCTAAAGATCTACTTCCCCCATTTCCACCACAAGTATAACTTTTCCTTTCAACTGACAATCAAAATATAAGGTCATTATTTGTTAATGAAAAACATGTTGGTTGAAATTGTATTCTCCCCTCCACTCTGCTGAGAAAGCAAAGAAAAAATAAAGGTTTGTTCTGCCCTGTTTAGATAACAGTAAAATCAGAGATGAAATGATTATTCATGAAATGAGGAAATCACCTGCAAGGTAATTTGTCAAAGTAGAGCGTGACTTTGAGTTAGGGAAAATATTCTGCTACCCTGATACTACAGATGACAAGAGTTTAAGAGAAATCCAGAGCAATTAATTTTCATTGCAGGAAGTGTCTTCATCTGGTGCTCTGCTGTGAATGTGGCTGATAAGGTTATCAGAAGCACAAGACTGAAGTGCTGATTTGCTATTAGGTTTCCATTACCACTTGGCATTGTATTATGTTTGAAAACTCTGAAGGGAAAGCAAATACAGCATAATTAAAAGCCCTTTTCTACATAATAAGCGCATGCTGACGGGTTACCATCCGATATGGGCATGAAATTGGATAATGTTTCAGAGGTTTCTGTTTGTCTCCTCAAGGTTATGAACCAAGGATGTGAATGTAATATGAATCTATGGATGTGTACAGAGATGTGTTCCTTTCTACAACAGATGAAATGTCAACAAATACTAGCAGAATGCATAAAATTATTTTAAATATTTCTACCCAGTAGTTCAATAATGCTATCTTAAATAAAAAAAGACAAAGCACATTACCCTTTTCAAGTCCTGATAATGCAAAGGAAACTTGCCACTGTGGCCTGGGTCATCCTAGCAAAGCAAAGCACCAGGGTTTGAGTTAAGACTCAAAAAATTTCACCCCACTATCTTAAAAGATTGCTATTTTTGCCTCTTCCTAGAGTTAAGTGTCAAAATAATAACAACAAAAATAACCCATGAAGTCATGGCCATGCCTTCATTTTCCCCACAGAATGAAGAGGGTAGAAGAGGTTTGGCATAAAGGCAACTCCTGGATGCTGGCTGAATTTGGAAACATCTCCTACAGTAAGTTTCTGAAGGACAAAAGGAAGATGAAATGGTTATAAGAACATTATCAAAGGAAAGATGTATTCCCAAACTGCTGGAGGTGGTGCTAGCACCTTGCAGATATAACTGATGGATTAAAAACCACAATTATAACACTCTGCAGGGATGATAATGAAGGTAAGAACGTTAGGGATATCCTCAAAAAGGTGGGCTCACCTGATAGCTGGTGTCTGAATAGGAGGATTACAAACAGCAGATGCTAAGTCTAAGAAAAGCCTGCTAATGACACCATAAATAAATCATTTGTGTCACTCTAGCTGAAAACAAAGGGCATATATTTAAAACGCAGGATCATTTTTTCTTTTTTTTTTTTTTTTTTTTTTTTTTTTTTTTTTTTTTTTTTTTTTTTTTTTTTTTTTTTTTTTTAAAAAAAAAAAAAAGAAGAAAAAAAACCACTTTGAACTTGTTCCAACCCAAGCTCCAATTCTTCACATTTATACTAATTCTAAAAGCAGTTTCCTTTCTTTTTAATCATTTACATCTCTCAAGGAATAAAATTAAAGATGTAATAAAAACTAGAACAGGAAGAAAAAAACACAAAAAGTATTTTGCACATGTGAGTACGTAGTACTGATGATTATTTTGGAGCAAGACAAAGGGATCTGTGATAAAATGGCCTGTGGGTGCATTCGGTTTGGGAGGCGGGTAAGGAAGGTAGGTCCTGTAGAAGCATCAGTGCTGGAGGAACAGTGCCCGCGTTCTCAGATGGTGGCTCTGTCACTGCTAACCATCCTTGTGTCTTTGATGTTTCCTAGTCTCCCATTTCTTCATGTGTCAAAATGACTTTGAACATTGCCACACATCAAAAAGTTGGTGAAGATTTGTTGGTGTCTAGTTTCTTGAGTTCTTTATCTATTTTGGAAGTTAACTCTTTGCAAGATGTGAATTTGATGAAAATCTCCTATTCTGTAGGCTGTTCTTATTGATGGTGGCCTTTGCCATACAGAAGCTATTCAGTTTCAAAAGGTCAATTATTAATTGTTGATCTTCATGCCTGCATGATCAGTGTTTTGTTTAGGAAGTTGCCACCTGTACCAATTTGTTCAGATCTGTTATCTCCTTTCTCATACAGTTCAGTGTGACTGGTTTTATGTTGAGGTCTTTGATCCACTAGGACTTGAGTTTCATGCACAGTGATAAATATGTATCAATTTGCATTCTACATGTGAAAAACCTATTAGAGCAGCGCCATTTGTTGAAGATGCTTTTTATTCCTTTGTGTGTTTCTGACTACTTTATCAAAACCCATGTGTTCATAGGTGCATGAATTTATATTTGTGTCTTCAATTAGATTCCCTTGATCAGCATGTCTGTTTTTATGCCAATACTATGTGGTTTTCATAGCACTATAGTACAACTTCAAATTAGGGATGATGATACCTTCCAAAGTGATTTTATCATTCAGGATAGTTTTAGCAAAACTGGATTTTTTTTTTTCATATGAAATTTTCCTCTCAAGGTCTGTAAAGAATTGTGCTGTAGTTTTTATGGAGAATGGGTTGAATCAATAGATTGCTATTGGTGCAAAGCAAACAATCTAATTTAAAAATTGGGATCTAGATCTAAACAGAGAATTCCCTCTAATCTAAACTTTCTAAAGAAATATACTAAGGCTGTTTGCCTTGAGATATAAATATCCAGAAGCTGAAGCTCATTTGGAGAATTTTATGCTTATATGTACTTCCCAGTACAGTAATCTCAAATGCCTGAGAAACAATTAAAGAAATGTTCAATATCCTGAGCCACCAGGGAAAAGCAAATCAAAACCACTTTAATATTCCACCTTTCATTGGTCAGAATGTCTAAGATCAGTAACATAAATGACAACTCATGTTGGCAAAAATGAGGAGAAAGGGGAAACCCTCTTCCATTGTTGGTGGGAAGTGCAGTCACTACGGAAACAAATATGGCTGTTCCTCAGAAAATTGGGAATGTATCAACTTCATGAATTAGTTTTACCACTCGGGCATATATTCAAAGGATGTCCCGCCCTGCCACAAGAACACTTGTTCAAGTATATCCATAGTGACTTTATTCATAATAATCAAACAACCTATATGTTTCTCAACCAAAGAATGGATACAGAAAATGTGGTATATTGCCTTTAATCCCAGCATGTAGAGAGGCAGCATGTAATCCCTATGTGTTTGAGACCAGGCTGATCTAGGACATCCAGGACTGACAGAGAAGCTGTCTTGAAAAACCAACAACAAAAAAGTAGTGTATTGACACAATGGAGTATTACTTATCTATTAGAAAACATGACATCATGGAACTTGCAGACAAATGGTCAGAACTAGAAAAAATCATCCTGAAGAAGGCAACCAGACTCAAAAACACAAATATTATATGTACACATAAGTAGATATTAGCACTGGGTGGGTAGAGGGATAGAACAAAAACTCCCTGCTGGTAGCTAGAAAAGCCAAGGGAGCTGGGGAGGGGCCCTTGTTTTTTCTCTCACGTGTAGCTCCTAGGGAGTGGGGCATCCAGCTGTCCAACCACAGGGCCACTGCTGTCTCACCTCTTAGGTCCACTCAGTATTGGAGCAGGCTGTGTAGCAGGGTTTCACGGAGCTCTGTAGATATATTTTTAATATGAAAAAATATTCTTTAAGTATTTTGGATTTCTCCTCTATTTTAATTAAGAGTAGACACCTTTGATAACAATAATGATATTTATAAACTAATTGGAAGTTTACAGTGAATGGGGATGTCACAGTCCTATACGAATCTCATCCTTGTGACCACTAGTTCTCCTGTTTACCAGGTTCTCAGTCAAGGGAAATGTCTTTGTGTGACTCTCTGTCCCTAAAAGCTTTTGAACTTTAGAAACCTGGCCCCTACTCCTGAAAATACTTTAAAAAATTACACATTGCTTGAAATGTCTTCAATTTCATGCCAGTTTTGAAATGGTTCTAATATCAGCTAAGTTAAAGAAGAAGAAAAATGACTCCCATTTCACTAATATCTAGGACAAATTAGGTATTCAGGAGAAAATATTTTAAAGCCTAGAGAGATTTAAACTAATCTTATTAGTTTTCTAAATCTCATCTTATTAGTTTTCTTGTTCACACGACTCTACTGTACATATGAAAAGTATTTCATGGAAATTAAAGAGAGGAGGGCCACCACCTAACACCATTAAATGCATTTTCCTTAATTTAGTTTAATTCTGACTTTGATAAGGATGTAAACTGCACAAGATCAATGATTGGTGAATTATGCTCCCAGTAGAACACCATAAAGCACAGGGGAGTCTTCAGCTCAGCAGCTCTACTGACTTGATTTTATTGTGAGACTCTAAAATTCCCTCTAATCTAAACTTTTCTAAAGAAATATACTAAGGCTGTTTGCCTTGAGATATAAATATCCAGAAGCTGAAGCTCTTTTGGAGAATTTTATGCTTATATGTAACATAAGTTGTTTCTTCACTATCAACAATACATAAGCATTTTTCACTTTTCCCTTTTTTCATTATTTTTTAAATTTTTATTTATTTTTAAACATTTTTGTTTTTTTTGTTTTTTTGTTTTTTTTTTCTTTTTTTTCTCATTTTTTTTTTATTCAAGATTTCCATCTCCTCCCCTTCTCCTCCCCCTTCCCTCCCCTCCCTTCCACCCATACCCCCACTCCACCCCTCTCCAAAGACAAAGAGCCATCAGGGTTCCCTTCACTATGTTTAGTCCAAGGTCCTCCCAGCTCCCCCTAAGTCCAGGAAGGTGAGCAACCAAACTGACAAGGCTCACAGTGAGCCCGTCCATGCTGTAGAGTTCATGTTCATTGCCATTGTCCTTGGTTTCTCAGTCGTCCTCCATTTTGTTTTTATTGTGCTATATATTTTTTATCTACTCTCTTCCCTTCCTCTCCCTTCCTTTTCGGAAGATCTTGTCTTTTTCTACTACATATGTAGATTAGATGCATGTATGTCTCTCTTAGGGTCCTCCTTGTTGTCTAGGATCTATGGGATTGTGAATTGTTGGCTGGTTTTACTTTGCTTTATGTCTAAAAGCCACTTATGAGTGAGTACATATTATATCTGTGTTTCAAAGTCTGGGGTTACCTCACTAAACATGTTGTTTTCTAGATCCATCCATTTGTCTGGAAATTTCAAGATATCATTTTTTTCACTGTGTAGCACTCCATTGTATAAATATATTCCATCTTCTTTATCCATTCTTTGGTCAAGGGATCTTTAGGTTGTTTTTAGCTTCTGGCTATGACAACAATGCTGCTATGAACACAATTTAGCACATGTCCTTGTGATTTGATTGAGCATCCTTTGGTTATATACCCAAAAGTGGTATTGCTGGGTCTTGAGGAAGGTTGTTTTCTAAATTTCTAAGAAATTGTCATACTGATATCCAAAGAAGCTGTGCCAGTTTTCACTCTCACCAGCAATGGAGGACTGTTTCTTTTATCCCACAACCTCTCCACTTAAGTTGTCATCAGTGTTTTTGATCTTGGCCATTCTGACAGGTATACCATGGAATCTCAGAGTTGTTTTAATTTGCATTTATCTGAAGGCTAAGGATGTTGAACATTTTCTTAAATGTCTTTCAATCATTTTAGATTCATCTGCTGAGACTTCTCTGCTTATGTCTATACCCCATTTTTATTGTATTATTTGTTCTTTTGATGACAAACTTCTTGAGTTCTTAGTATATTTTGGAGATAAGTCCTCTGTCTGATGTGGGGTGGGTGAAGATCTTTTCCTGTTCTGTAGGCTGTTGTTATGTCTTGTTGACCATGTCCTTTGCTTTACAAAAGTACCTAAGTATTTCTTTCAAGAAAGGGTTACCTTTAAGCAGGGTTGTTCTACTAGAGTTGTTATGATCAAAGCCTGGGTTTTGGCAGCCCTTGTAAGCCAGATTTGGCTAACTGTCCTCAGCAGGCCAATTAGAGAGACAATTAAAAGTGAAAAGGAGAAAAAAAAAGAGATATATTCAATGTAGACACATTGGGAGGAAGAATGAAGAGGTTCAGTGACCTAAACCTTCTGAGAACTCTTTCTTCTTGGTCCTGACATAAGATTTAAGTTTAAATAGAGTTTACAATTAAATAGGTATAAATCGATGACAGTCTTGTTCAAGGTGTAGTCCTAGCCATTTTCATTGTCTCTGCTCTACTCCTTGTTTTTAGGTGATTCTGACAGGTTGTCAGACTGCTAGCAAGCTCTAGGAAATAAGTTCCCTCTCTGTTTGGCAGTGGTCTTCAGACCTGTTTCTTCATTCATAATGGGACTTCTAAGAAACTCCAACTTCTTGAGCACCATCTTTTCTACAGTTTGGTAGAAAAGATGAGCACAAGTGTCTCTGTTTAGAATCTGTTCTCTCCTGTTTAGAGTGACACATGCATGCTGTAATTCTTGCACTTAGGTGGTAGAGATAGCTGGAAAAAGTTTAGTCAAGGAAGCATTTGTCATTCAAGAGCATCTTAGCTAGATTGTGTCATCAGCTTTGATACAATTGATAGTTTAACTTTGAAAATTCTCAGTTCTGGCCTGTCTCATGTATTGCAACATCCTTTGCCCCTGCCTGTGAAAGACTAGTGGCATCCTCACCAACATGTGAGAGTTAGGATAGTGTCATATGTCTGTTGGGACAAAAAATGCCTTCTCAAGTGAATAACTGACTTGAATTTGAAGTGGTCAGGAATAAAGTCCCAAATGGCAAAGACCTACAACAGATCCACATTTCTCCTTCAGTGTATGTTCACGAGAGAAGCTGTGGCCTTCTGCTGTTTACTCTGACGATTGTGCTGAGCCAAACTCTGCTTTTGCTTTTTTTTTCTGCAAACTGAGGCCACAGAGGAATTGGAGAGCTACTCATGGACATCACTTAAAGCTCTATTCAAATGCCCCCCCACTCCAATTTCCTCGATCAAACCCAAATATGTGGCCGTCATGCTAGTTTAGAGATGGAAGAATATTGTGAGCATCTCTAACAATAGCAATAAACACAAGAGTTAGGTAAATGAAGAAGTGACATCTGAAGAAGTTATGGGGACTATATTTATCTGGATAAGGTCACTATGAAGGAAGAGGAGCAACTCAAGGTAAGAAACTCTGGCCAATAGTGGCAAAGAATGGCTAGATTGTGGATAACACCTGTTGAAACTGTCCTAGAAGTCAGGGGCTCAAATAGTTATAAACCCTCTGGGTGCTTAAGAGACTCAGCACTGGAAAATCGCTTTTCTAAGTATGGGTAAACATCCCGCGTTAAGGGCAATAAATATTAGAATTATTGAATGCTCACCGACAGTTATTTTGAATATTGAATTCCCTTATTTTGACTCTTCACAAGTCTATATCATTAACATTGTTCACACCTTCTACATTTTATATGTAAGAAAATTATAGACAAGGTAAATAATTCGAGTTTTTGAAAAGCACACGTGAAAAACACTGAGTCTCAGATTCAGGTATGTCTGACTCCAGAATGCATGTCCTAAATAATCACATGATATACACAGCCTAATGTTCTAATGTTAGCCATGTTCTGCTTCATTTGCCTTTCATGCCAGCCATTCCATTTATCATCTCTTACATCTAGAACCAACTTAAAATTGAAGCTGAGTCCAGATTAACTGGCTACTTTTAAAATGTCCTAATAATAAATGATAACATTAAGGGGTATATAATTAGTAGACTGTGAGACTTAATAAATCTTTTAGAACAATATCATCCATTACAGAATATGCAATGGCCTCCCATACAGATGACAATAATGTATGATCTAAAATGTTAGAGGAGATTTGCAGATGTTTTGTCAACTTGAGCAACCATGAATGTCTCTGGGTTTACAAGATTCTTGGGGAAGCTTCATTCAGTTTTTTCAGGTTCGTCTACATTTGTAATATAGCTTATTTAAATGAGAGACCATCCACCACCATGACATGTTGTGGGCTCTAATATTGTGGGACACTGAAAGAGGGACATTCAATTGCATTTCCCAAGACACCCTTATCTCTGTATTTAGAAGGCTGAGTTTTATTAAAATTAATAAAAGGGAGGAATTGTGGAGGACCAAAAATGTGAGCCTATTTCTACCTTGTCTGAAGGTCAGAGAGGTTGAGTTTGCTCAAAATTGTTGACAACAACCAGGGCTACACATCCTAATATAGGGTGTGGTTATTTGGCTCTTTTGACATTAAGATGGCCCACACAGTTGGATCCAACCCACTCTGACCAATGGTCACGGTTTTCAAGCATACTTCTGCTTTCTTTTTGAAATAAAAGGTTTGACCTTGGGAGTGGCTGCCATCAGGATAATTGGTCTAGGGTGGGTTCACTGCCTAAACGACAGAAAACTAATGAAGCAAACAACTATTCTAGTTGCCCTTTCTATCATATTAGAACAGTCTTTTTCTTTCTTCCTCCTGCTAGATTGGGTATAAAAGTGTATACCCATACTTAGAAAAGTGATTTTCTAGTGCTAAATTAAACATGGGGGATTTCAGTATTCACTTGAACTCCCTCACAGCATTATGTTGTTTTCTGTTTTATTATCTTTACGTCATTGTCCTCTTTACTATTTTTCTGATCCCTATACCCCTACCCTGGTAAGTGGTATTTTTGTCTTCAACAGATAGGTCACCAGTTTTACATCAAGTATGTGTTACATTGAGAGAACCTGAATCAATATACAACCAACCAACCAACTAAACAAACAAATAAACAAACAGAAGGAGAGTGCTCAACGGAAGGTCAGACAGGAACAATGAATGGTAATGGCCCTGGTGTACTTCTTAAATCATTACTGTTCTTTAAATTCTTCTTCCTCTTCCTCTTTCTTTTTTATTTATAAAAATGAATTCTTGTATATATAATTTGGTTTGTAGGGGAAAGGAAACATTTTTATACACAAGAAATTAGGTAGCTCAAATGATGATTTACACATATATATTTAAAAATAATAGATCAAAACATTCAGTAATTTTATTTTACTAACAGCTAATTTGCACATTTTCAAAAATTAGAAGAAAGCTGACACCTGGGTTATCAAAGCAGCATGAGTAATAACTGACTTGATGGCATGCTTTAGTCAAAAGGACAGAAATAAATAAGTAGTAATTACCAGAGTCATGCTTGCGGTAAAGACAGATTCACAGTTTTATATAACATTGACAAATAGTAAAATAGGAGATAACATATAAGCATCACATGTCTTTTTAACATTACTTTTATGTCGAAGAAAAATGAGAGTGAACTGATCATGCATGCTTTCTGTAAACCTGAAGCAAGTGGAAACAGATATAGTGGGAGGCTGATGCAGGATGATGGGAAAGAGAGAGCCGGAGGGAAGGAGAGAAAGGAGTGGAGAACAAGGAAAAAGAGGAAGAGACAGAGCAAGGTGCATACCCTCTGAAAGGGAAGCCTTCTAGAGAACCAGAGTTTTCCTAGTATTCTCACAAGACAGTCCCACCAAATGTGTGTTCTTTCTCTACTGTCAATCTCCCTGCCTTTCTTTTCAGATGCCTTGACACCATGGCTATATCTTGTCACTTGGATTCAGTGAGGGTTACAATGCCCTTCCCAAGGTCAAAGTTTCTTACATTTACTTAATTGCACACTGAATTTTCACATTGTTGCATTAATCATTTTCTTACAGTCTTTATGAGGTTTTGCACAACTTGAATTTTAGCATCCAGAATGATGGTTCTTTCTGGCAAGTATTAGTGTGCATCTGCACAACTTTATTCAGCTATTAGACATCAAAACTGTTGGTTCTATAAAATAAATGGCAGAGAGGAAGGCCACTGTGGCATAATAACACACACTGCAGAATGTACTCACTTCAGAGTGCTGTGATGAACTGCTCATTGGCTGAGGATATTTGTAGAACAGTGCACTAAAGCTCCTTGAAGAAAATTTATAGTGTAATCAGCCATACTAGCTCTGTATCTCACTGGATAAGAGTATGCAGGCCCTTAAAACTTGGAGAAAATGCATAATATACAGAAACCTAAATATTTTAAGAAACTTGAGCACCATACAATGAATTAGAGCATGGCGATGCAGTAAATGGAACATTCATGCTTTGAAAAACAAATAACCTTGTTGAAGTCTTCAAAGCATTGATTAATATAATGGCTCTCTTTCATGTTTCTAAGTTGTCAAATGTGCTAGTGACAGCACTAAGATCCCAGCTCTTTGCTCTGGACCCGAGGCACATCATACTCCTGGTAAAGACTGATGCATGTGGTATTAGTATCTGTGATGGCGGTGTCTCAGATGTGCTGCTTACAAGATCAGAGAAATCATGGTACATTTTAATTACACATTTTCACTGACATTTTCCCTTATTCATAAACTCAGATTCACAAATATGTATCTAGAGCATTTTATTTTGCTTTTGTTAACTTCACAACTGTTCAACAAGGCAATGCTATATCTCTATCATGTTAAATTTTATCTAAAATTTGAAAATCTGTCTTATTTAATTGATTATACTTTCCTGAAAACACTTGATTGCTTTACAAGATGATCATATGCAATCTTTCTAAAGTCCTGTTAGTTATGTACTATATGCTTCATAATGACACAGCAGCTGAGGCACCAAGAAAGTGAATGTACAGTGACTGGGATATCTTTAAATAAGTTTATCTCTAAAACCTATTCTTCCAAATCTATCATGTTGATAAATATCCAATTATAGCTTTCCTTCACTAGGCTCTACAAGGATGCCAGAAAGAAAACTGTTTAATCTTGACATGAAGGAATAACTTGAAGAAGGAAACGTGTTTTCTTTTAAAATAAGATTCCACTACCCAATTCCCCAAAGCATGAAGGACTGATGATCTGTAGTAAGTTATTACACACCCTAGCAGCTCTAATATGCTTGCCTCATCCTCAGTAGAAACATATGAGTTGATCAATTCCATTTGTAATTACATCTGGGAAAAGGGATTATGGAGACAAATACACTCAGCTGTGTGGTTCCCATGAGTGCAACATGAAATTAATCATGGGACCAATCTTCCTTTTGCTCCAGTGGTATTGATTAAGGAGAATTCTTTTCCAAGTCCAGCATGTAAGAGTCTTAACAAAGAAGTATCTAGAAACACAAAATAAAAATGTTTTCCTCAGAAATGAATTTGATATCTTCATGTGTAGATTACCAGTAGTATCTTCTTTTGTGGGTGGTGGTTCAAGACAGAGGTTCTTTGTAGTTTGGAGGCCTATGCTGGAACTATCTCTTGTAGACCAGTCTGACCTTGAACTCACAGAGATCTGCCTGCCTCTGCTTCTCAAGTGCTGGGATTAAAGGCGTGCACCAACACCGCCCAGCTACTAATACTATCTTAAGCTCTTTGCAATAGAGATTCATTATGACCTTGTCAGATGGATGATGTTTACTCATTTCTGAGTTTTAACTAAAATTTCACTTAGTCATGAATTCTATCCAGCAGTTCAGAAGTCCACTAATATTACAATTCATAATGGTCGTGTATCCAGTTTCTTCTACTTCGCAATACTGATTGGTTCTCATTCACTAAAGAAAGCCACCTGAGGATGATGTTTTGACATACACAGCTGGGTGTGTCAACTAAGACATAGATGAACCTGCTGTTTACTTCATATTCAATCTAATAGGTTTTTATATGTAGTTCAAATAGTTGATGAAACCATTACTATGTGTTATTTCAGTTAATTTTATAGGCCAAATGTAAACAAGATAAATTTTATTTTACTGATTTTCACAAAACATTTAAAGGCTCACTTTCCTCTTGTCTCTGTCTCTTAGAAAATGATGTGGAGTCCAAATTCTGAAGCCAGGAAAGGAGATTCACAGGTAGATGGGAGGTTTCAGAGAGCGTGAGGATCTATAGACAGATATGACATAGTTTACTCTACAGTCTAGAAGCCACTAGGAAGGCAGGCACTGAGAGCTACCAAGGTACATACCAGAACACATGGACCTCTCATAGGAGGACACAGACACTGCACACAGAGCAACACAAAAACAATAGATAGACTGGCTGATAAAGGCAAAGGAATGACAAAGACCTTTCTGATCTCAAGTCGTATTCATACAAAAGCCACCCAGGAGTGATTATGTTAGGAATAGCTATATAACAGTCATTCTGCTTACTTTTGAGTTCCCAGGTCATTTGGCGTCAGCTGAGATGTCTGCTGTCAGCTGTGTCTATATCAGCACAGGGTTGTCAAACATAACCTGCCCCTTACTGCAGCCTCATGTTCCTGTCAGCTGTTTGTATAGCAGAGAAGTTGAGATGCTGTTTCTTGCTCAGGTGCCTAGAAGACCCTACAGGTAAAGGTATTTGGGGGCTATATAAGATGGAATAGTACTGAAGACTTTCAGAATTCATTTCATAGATAAATAAGAGGTGGAATTCTTCAGATTTCAGAGGAGGGCTGGGAATATAACATAGTGGTAGAATGCTTACTTAGTGTTGTTTGAGGCCCCAAGTTTAATCCCCAGAATCAGAAAAGAAAAAAAAATGACTGAAAGTTAAGGGTTTTCACAAGTTTATAAATAAAATTCGACAAATTTTATTTAATTATAGATTTTATTCTCAGAAGATGTCACAAATTCCTGTTCCTAATTTGTGCACAGTTTGGGAAGTAATTCTCTAGAATATATCAGGAGTGTCTAAAGCTTACCATCTGCCCTAGCTTGCTTTAATTGGCTACTTGACACAACTCAGACTTAGCTGAGAATATAGCCTCAATTGGATTGAGGAAATGCCTAGATCAGATTTGCCTGTAGGCATGTCTATAGAGGATTGTCTTGATTGTCAATTAATGTAGGAGGGCCCCATACACAATGAGCGGTTTGACCTTCTGTCAGGTGGTAGTCAATTACAGAGAAAAGTTAATTAAACCTGAGCATGTGAGGAAATACAGAGTGAGCCAGTAAATAACATTTGCACATGGCTTCTGCTTCAAGTTCCTGCCCTGAATTCCCTCAGTGACAGAGTGAAACCTGTGAGCTGAAATAAACCCTCTCACTCCCCAAGACTCGTCTAGTCAGAGTATTTCATCACAGCAGCAGAAAGGAAATGAGAATGACAGCCCTGTGTTAGTCCTATTAGATCAGCCAATACAAAATACACTAGACACAAATTAGTTAAAAAAATAGTTACATCAGAAATAGAGCTACAGATTATATATGTCTTTATATTACCTCACAGTGTTCAATCAAATCTACCACCAATGAGTATAATCAGTTATTCCATGCTATGTGAATTACATGTTTATGTGCTATACGTCTTTTTAGATTAAAAAGTAATACACTTTTTTGGAAAAATAAAAGTAAATATGAAATAAAAATAAGGAGAAAACAAATATTTATAAAAGGCAACCAAATAGTCCATTTTCTTGAAGTGTATTTTTCCTTTATGTGAAGAAGCTGGACTCTACAATTTGAATCTTCTGTGCTAAGTATTATTCTTCTAAATAACATCAAAATGTGGTGAAATATTTAGGACTTCTAACCTTTCAGGAGGCCTTTAGCTGACCGGAGGCTGTGCCCTTGGACATGACAGTAGGACTCCAGGCCTTTGATTCTCCTGTAGTGAAGAGGGCGAGCAGGCCTGCTTTTAGTCCCGCCAGGATCCCACACGGCTAGCTTTACACCCGAAATAACAACACACAAACTGTATTCATTTAAACACTGCCTGACCCATTAGTTTCAGCCTCTTATTAGCTAATTCTCACGTATCTTGCTTTAACCCATATCTAATAATTTATGTAGCACCGTGAGGTGGTGGTTTACTGGGAAGATTCTAGCTTACATCCATCTTGGGCTGGAGCTTCATCACATCTGACTCACTTCCTTTCTTCCCAGCATTCTGTTCTGTCTACTCAACCCACCTATGTTCTAACCTATCAGGCCAAGCAGTTTTCTTTATTAATTAACCAATGAAATCAACAGATTGATAGAAGACCCTCCTACATCATTCTCCCTTGAAAATGAGGTCAGCAGACTCACTCTTACATATGTGGCTTTGACATATGTTGTCTGCTGCCTAGACACAGCATCCAAAGTAGGCATTGAGATCTCCAAAACTGAGTCAAGATGACTTTTTTATTTATATGTTAATCATCTCTGATATATATTATAACCAAAGGAATCTCACTTACATATTTATGAATGAAGAATATGAAGAAATCATGGCATTCACTTTTTAGACTAAACAGAGACTCTTATTTAGAAGTAGTCATCCCAAATGCCATGATGTTCAATGAGTCAGTCAGCAGAATAAGGTCAAGAATATGAGTAACTGCACACTTTGCTTTGGATTGGTGCCTTGATTATACCATGGATCTTTTTATTTTCTAAACATCACCATAAATGACTTAAATTAAGATTTATGGAAGACTTCTAAACTGTCACAGAAATTTTTATAGACAGTGTTCTTATATTAAAAAAAAATCAGAATTGAACATTTAAGTTGTATTTTTCTGAACCATTTTCTAACATACTTTAAAATAATATTTAGTATAATTATTTTATGTTCAATGGATTTATGTGAATATTTTTCTAAATAGATATATGGCTTGTCTAATCCCACATTCAAAATTTTTCTATGTTGCTGCTTGTTGAGAGCTGTGTTTCTTCCCTTAACTGTGAACTGTGAGCATCAGTTTCTGTTTTCTTTTCCTGTATTTTATTGCATTTGATTTTGATGATATTGGAATTCCATAATGGACATTCTGTCAAGTGCTACCACTAAAAAAGAAAGCTTTGGTTTTAAAAAACAACTTATGTATAACCAACATGGAGTAACTGACTTGAAACTATGTCCTTCTGATTTAACAATTGTGTGTTGTAATTATGAGTCTATCTTTATGAGATTAACTACATAGTACAAATAGAAACCAATTCTTCTAAAAGCAATTATTTTATTTTCAGTAATTAAGATTTAACTGTCATCTAATATTTTAGAGGAAATTCATTTAGACTATTTTAGGATAGGTTGAGGTCTAAGATTGAGCCACCAGTTATGAAAGATTGATGATGTATCTCTCCATCAGCAGACTCTCCTAGTTATAGTCTGTCCACCACTGTCTAAGCAACAGCAGGTTTTGGGTTAAGACCCAGTTATTTGTTTTCAAATTGACAGTTCACATTTGTACTAAATTGTGATGATTTTAGCTTCAAATTCACCTGTAAAATGCCAACAATCTAGACAGTTTCAATCATTTAAATGTTCTTTTGATCAGGTCTAACTTTTTTCACATAACATTGTATTTATGAATTACCCATTTTGACTGAGGTGTGTGATTGGTAACCTTTTGTTACCATTCTCTTTTCCAGCCTCTGTCTGTATAGTGGAGATCCATTCCCTTCTAAGCTGCATTGGTTTTAAATTTTTGATGATTATGTGATTGTCTTCTCTACATCTGTTTATCATGCTGGTGACTGTGGTTGGCTTTCCACACCCTATCTATTCAGTAAGTCAAAAATTGAACTGGATTGTTACTTTAACATCTTTTCATTAGATTTCTTTTTGGCTTTTTATGAAATATTTGTCTTGGAGAAAGAACTTTATGATTTTTGTGGCTTTGATTGTGTGTAAATAAAGTCACTGTCTCCTCCTGACAAACTACTCCTCTTCTCCTGGTCACCTTTCTTGTATGAACTCCTCCCAAACAGTAGGCATGTCTGTCTGTATTCTCTGCTTCTTCCTCACTGTAGTATCTGCATAGTTTACAAACCTACACATTGATTTGAGCCCTAGGCATCAATGCAGATAAACACATAGAGCACTGTGATTTCAGAGGTCTCTTTAACTTTCTCAAGTATTGTGTTATGCTTAAGTATATGGTATACCCTGGTGCTTGGCATCCAATTTTATGCTTCTTAAATTTCATAGACTTGTGGCCTTTTCAGGTTTGTATGATGATAAGGTTTTGTATTTAGGTGTAGTTTTAGAATTTAATCTTTTTGTGTTTTGTTAATTTACATTTTACTGTCTTAAGCTATTTTAAGAAGGCAAACACGTCACCAATTAGTTTTCATACGCTTGTTTTCACTTTAATTACACAGCAGTCTGATTTCTGGTGGGTTAAGACTTACCCTCTATGACTTGATTCTAGAGGGGTTCCCAGGTGTCCAGGAAGATGCCCGCAGCTAGTTCCTTGGGCAGCTAAGGAGAGGGAGCCAGAAATGTCCAGATTCTATTGCCATACTCATGAATATCTTGTATATCACCATAAAACCTTCACCTGGTGATGGGTGGAGAAAATGACAGAGCCCCACATTGGACCACCGGACTGAGCTCCCAAGGTCCTGATGAGGAGCAAAAGGAGGGAGATCATGAGCAAGGAAGTCAGGACCGTGAGGGGTGCGTTCACCCATTGAGACGATGGGACAGATCTAACGGGAAACCACCAAGTCCAGTTGGAATGGGACTGATGGAACAGGCGACCAAACCGGACTCTCTGAATGTGGCTGATGGTGGAGGAGGACTGAGAAACCAAGGACAACGGTGATGGGCTTGGACTCTACAGCATGGACGGGCTCACTGTGAGCCTTGTCCGTTTGGTTGCTCACCTTCCTGGACTTAGGGGGTGTTGGGAGGACCTTGGACTTAACATAGTGAAGGGAACCCTGATGGCTCTTTGGCCTGGAGAGGGAGGGAGTGGGGGTATGGGTGGAAGGGAAGGGAGGGAAGGGGGAGGAGGAGGGGAGGAGATGGAAATTTTTAATAAAAAATGAGCAAAATAAATAAATAAATAAATATTCAAAATAATACAATAAAAAAAGAATTGCCCTCTATGAATAAATGAGATTCTAATAAAAATATATCAGCCAACATCTCTGACCCTGTATAGGAATCAGTTCTTCAGAGAAACAATTGTGATGTATATTTTAGCACATTATCATAATACTCTAAAAATAAATTATAAATTGTTAGTATCTTCACTACCTAGCAGAGTTCATTAAAGTCAAAGAAGCCAAATGTCAGCTGCACTATCATAGGTCTAGTAAAAAAGAGCAGGATTTAAATACAGTCCTCATAATAATGACCAGTTTAAAAGCAAAGTTAAAACAATCTTATATTTAACACAATAAAAATACTTAGCAGTAACTTAACTAAATATTGAAAGATATATATATATATACTGAAAATTACAAAGCAGTGGTGAAAAACTTAAAGGTATAGATAATGGAACAGGATCTCTCTTTATAGTTTAAGAGATTTGTATTTTTGAAAATGTTGTACTCTTCAAAGTGATCTACAGAGTCAATGCACTTTCCACCAAAATACCTGCGAGATTTATAAAACAAAACCAAACCTAGGGCTCATACAAAATTACAAAAGCTTCAGAATAAAATACTACAGAAACCACGCTTCATAACTTAAAGTGCTTTCACAAGGTTATAACAATTAAAAGAACATACACGGGCAGGATGGGGAGGCTCCAAATTCAGGAATAGACCTGCATATGGATAGTCAACTGATATTTAGCAAGGGTGCCATGAACACACAGTAAAGAACTGGATAATGCACTAATGTTATTTACACTAAAAGTAACCATGGCACTTTTGGTAATGGTGTAAAACTGCAGAACATTAAGTAAAGAGAGTTAAGCTAATCACGAAGGACAACTATGTCAAGATTTCTGCTTCTTTAGTGTATTAAACTGTCAAGTTTCTACAGAGAATATAATAATGATTACTGTAGGTTTGGGGCTCTACAATTATAAAGTTTCCCTTATGTTTCATAGGTATATTGTAGATATTTGCCGTAAAGGTAACAGATAGCACAGTACATGAAGTTAGCAGTATGTATTTTGTACTTCACATTTATAAGAAGATAGAACCTATGTAAATTGTTCTTGTTATATAATACCATACTAAATTAAAACCCAAACCCAAAGTGACACAAAAAATTGCTGATAAGGCTTAGACATGTGTGTAGCCTTCATTGTAATGGTAGTGTTACTAGTAGGTGTGTGTTTGTATGGCCCATATCATCAACAGTAAAATGTATATACATTAATACATATAATATATATATATATATATATATATATATATATATACACACACATACACATATTCCCCTTGCTCCTCAGTGGCTCTTTTCATTTCAGTATCATCGGGAATAACATACAGAGGTTATTCCTCCTAAGTCAGGCTTTTTCTAAGAAAAAAAGTGTTTGAATGGCATTCCGTAATCATTGATATTGTTTTACTATTTAATCAACATCAGAGAAGGGTATTTAACAGCTTACCTCTAATTCCTTAAGTGTATTTACTTCTTCACACTTCCTATCAATCATTTATTATATAGAGGCTTGTGTTTTGAAGTGATTTCCTTTTGTGGGCTCTTTATCATAGTAATTGTGTTTGCTTCAGGCCACTTCATTAATTTGGCACATCAATATTTAATTATGTTCAACACTGACAGTACATAAATGCATATTGTACTACATATGGCCCTCAATATTTCTTATGAGCTGAAGTATATTTCCCTCTAAGTTCATATACTGAATACCAATCCCTGTTGTCTCCAAATGTGAATATGTTTAGAAACAAAGGGTTGTTGCAGAAGTGTTTAGTTAAAATCATTAGGTAGGCCTTAATCAAAAATTACTGATTTCCCTTGACAAACAAGTGAAATTTGGGCGAACACATGGGAAACACACACACACACACACACACACACACACACTCATATTATCATCATTATATCTTCACATGAACTTTTGTGTGCTTCTGTATTAGTTGTTCTTCCGTCACTTTGAACAAATACCAGACAAAACCCACCAATCGAGGAGGAATTTATTTGTGGTCAGTCTGAAGGAAAGCTGTCCATCATGGACGGAAGGCTCAGAACATCTTGTCTGTTTCCCTGATCAAACAGGAGAGAATGGGAACACTCATCCCTGTGTTTAGTCTGGTCTCCTATCTCATGAGACAATGCTATGTACAAGTAGATCTGGCTTCCCTCCTCAGTGAAACCTCTCTGGAAACATCCTCATGTACACAGAGAGGTATGTCTTGTAGATGATTCTAATCCAGTCAAGCTGACAATGGGAAGAGGAGAAAACGGTTATAAGTCAAATAAACAATGCTGGACACTCCTTTAGGAAATATATGAGATAGCATGGCATTTTTTCTATTAACCTATCACTATCCTGTCTTTAATGGGGATTATAAACAATTAAATCATGAAAGATACAGTTTCATGTATTGGTTGTATACCTTTAATAAATGCACATTTTATTTAATGAAGACTCTTTGTACTTTGCTTCTATATCTAACTGATGATGAATTAAAAGAGCAAGCAGCATTAGAGTGCTGTGGGTTAGAGACAAGAGGTGGAAGAAGCAGGCATAACGTGAGCCGAGGTTGTCAACCTGGTTGGCACTGATATTACTTAAAGCAGTGGTTGAATCTCAGGAATACAAGTTAGAGATACGGTCTGAGACTGACTTCTATTGCAGTAGCATAAAACCATGGATTTGGGTGATAAATTTGAGAGAGAGAGAGAGGGGGGGGGAGAGAATTCAGTGATAATAGTACGAAGAAGGAGAAAAAAAACCAGGAAACAAAAATATGTTTAAAAAAGTATTTTTTTCCATAGGATGAAATAGATGTCCCTTTAAAAGAGAACCAATCGTTGGTTCTACATTACTACTGAGAGTATTTATGGTGATATTAATTCATAGACAGAGTAACTGTGATATAATTCCAAGCATTCAGAATAATATCAGGAAATGTAGCCTCTTCTTGGAAATATGGCAAAGTACTTAAAAGTTTGGAATTAGGGCGGGGGACCGCCAAAAGTCTTAGAATATAATCTTGGTTATGTCATCTATAAACTGAGGCTAACTGCACAAATATTATTCTTTATCTCCTTTTCATTTATGATATGATAATTATCCTGCTTGCTTCCTAGAGTTTGTTTCAGAATTACATGCAATCGCATATGAGAAGTATATACTGATATGCAGTGACCTCCAATAATAATATTTTCAAAGAAGGAAATAGCACCAAATAGCAGTTTGAAATGCTTTCAGAGACATTTATCTGACACATTTCTTACGCCCTCTTAACATGCATGTTCAAAGTCAATGTGGATTTGTATATCCTAGGAATAAAATTGATACTTTATAAAAAACACTAAGATGGGCTGCTTATGTAGCTGTTTTTATAAAATGTGTTTCGTGCTGTCTGTTATGTACACAAGTATTCCTCACTTATAAAGTTTTATTATCTCTGCTGTGAAGGCCTGGGGTCTCAAGAATGAACATGAGAGCTGTATTACAATGCAGGACAAACATCAGATGCACAGGCTGGGAAAATGAAATGAACTCTTGTGTACGAACATTTACCAGCCTTCCAGTAGCTTTCTAGTTACAGAAAACTCTGGGTGCTTTTTCTCTCATCAAATCTTTTTTTTTTTTTTTTTTTTTTTTTTTCATCTAGTGTGAGGAGAAAGGAAGGAATCAGATGTGACTTAGAGCTTCTGGAATACACGATAATAAAACGTGTGTGTGTGTGTGTGTGTGTGTGTGTGTGTGTGTGTGTGCATAAACATGCCGCATAAGAGAATAATAGTGAGAACCTCAAAAATAACTTGGACAGATATTTTTACTAAAGAGATCTAAATTTTCATTAGATATTTATGTATATGTCCCTGTGTGGGCCTGTACACATGGGTTCAATGCCTGTGAAGGCCAGACGAAGGCATCAGATACTCTGAAGCTAGAGGATTACTGGAGTAGGAGTCACCTGACTTTGGTGCTGGGAAGTGAACACAGTGTCCCTGAAAGAGCTGCGGGTGCTCTTAACTGCTGAGCCATCTTCCCATTCGTTTGAGAGAGAATTAGTCTTGGAAGTAACTTAACATTTCCAGCACAATGCTGTTCATTCTATACTTGACTTTCCAAACATCAGTTAGAGAGTAATAGGTCTTTGGAATTAAAATCAGTATATTTTTTTCTGCCAACATTTTAGTCCTTTCCTCATGAGTCAGTGCTTTCCCTCGGCTGTCACCATGGCAGCCTTGCTAATTCAGCCACTCCCCAGTCTACACTGGATTTCTCTAGCTTTGCCAACACGCAAGAATCCCTGTCACAGAATGTTTACCCACCGACTTCGAGGAATTTCCCTACCCCATAAGGGTATATATTACTAATTTCTATGTAACCTTTGAGTTTCAGTTTAAATACCTCTTCCTTAGAGACAAACCTACGTTGATTAACTGGGGCTCTTTATTATCAATGCTTAGAGACTGAGGTGTTCTTCTTCATGAACTTATCAAGCCACTTATTGAAGTCCTCTACACTGTGTAGGCACTTAACTGATACTTGCTCAGCGAATGAATATAGACATAAACTCCTTGGTCTTCTGCCCACTCAAAAGATTTTTGCTTTTGCTGGAATTTGCAAAAGAAATATATTTTCTTTTATAAGTAATACCATTCAAAATTTCCACCTTCTCCCCTCCTCCCACTTCCCTTCCACTCCCCCACTCACTCTTCCCACTCACCCTCCAGTCCTAAGAGAAGTCAGGGTGCTCTGTGCTGTGGAAAGTCCAAGGCCCTCCCTGCTCCATCCAGGCCTAGGAAGATATGCATCCAAACAGACAAGAATCCCAAAAAGCCAGTACATGCAGTAGAATCAAAACCCAATGCCATTATCATTGGATTCTCAGTCAGCCTCCATTTTCAGCCACATTCAGAGAGTCCGGTTTGATCACATGCTTGTTGAGTCCCAGTCTTGGTGAGATCCCCTTGGTGAGATCTCCTTAGATCAGTCACACCGTCTAACTGGGTGGACGAAGCCCTCGCGATTCTGACTTCCTTGCTCATGTTCTCCCTCTTTCTGCTCTTCAACTGGACCTTGGGAGCTCAGTCCAGTGCTCCAGTGTGGGTCTCTGTCTCTATCTCCATCCATCGCTGGACGAAGATTCTCTACGGACAGGCTTATTTCTTTCTTTTTAAAAAATATTTATTTATTTATTTAAATCTCAGCCTGTTTCCCCTCCCTCCTTTCCTGCCAGTCCCTCCCTCTTACTTCCCTCAATTCTCCCAATCTACTCCTTCATTTCTGTTCAGGAAATGGCAGGTTTCCATGGCATATCAAGTTGCAGTAAGATTAAGTACCTCCCAATGTATTAAAGCTGGGCACGGCAACCCAATATGAGGATTAGGGTCCGAAAACCCAGAAAGAGTCAGAGACATCCCCTACTCCCATTGTTAGTAGTTCCACAAGAGGACCAAGCTCCACAACTGTACCATATATGCATAGTGCATAAGTCAGTCCCATGCAGGTTGTCAGTTCAGACAACCTATGAGCTCAGATTAGTTGATTCTATGGGTTTTCTTGTGATGTCCTTGACTCCTCTGGCTCCTACAATTGAAATGCTTATTTCTTAATATTTGACCTTGAATTATAATGTTATTGCCATTCTGTAACAATTTCTTAACTTTGTAGTTTCAAGAAGCAGATAAAGAAACTCAAAGCCATAGTCACAGTCAGTCAGCTCCCTGAGTGCGGCATCAAGGCCATGAAACGAGGGTAAAGGATAATCTTAGAAGGTTAAAAAAGAGAAACTCTGGATTCCAGAATTTAACATGTCTTTCAAAAGATTGTGAAAGGTTTTAGCTATGCTTTTGATTTTGGGATATGTAATCTGCTATTTTTTCCCTTTAAAAACAGCATCTGACCTATTTTTAAAACACTGGATGAAAAAAGCTTAAATCTTTTCTAACCTATACCAGATGACTAATTATGAAATTTTAACAGTAAGATGATGTCATGGTTTTAGGAGATTTTTTTAGTTGCTTGGTTTGCTGAACTGTTTTAAAGAATGCTACTTTAAGAACTGTGAACCCAAACGAAAAAATAACAAAGATTTTAACAACATGCTTTCTATTTTCTTCAGTAGAAATAAAAAGAGGTGTTATATTTCTATCTTATTACAGTTTTTTGGAGTTACTTTTAATAATAGCAAAAAATCTAAAGAGAGCAAAACATTTCAAAACAAAATAATCTTCAAAGTCAGCTACGTGTCATCATTTAAATTGAAAAGTCAAGAGCAGCATAGATTTACTACCCTTTCATGTATCAAAAACCAGGGTAGTGAGGACAGAGACGCCTTGGCTTCCTCTTGACCTTGGAGTTTATGTTCAACAAGGCACATCTCAGTTGGAGACATTGTAAATTTTTACTTTTGGTGGAAATGAAATTACTACCCAGCTGTATATTTAGTGTCACCAAATCACAAGTTTATCTACAAAAAAAAAAAAAAAACCCAAAGTCCATTTGATAGTGAATAGAATTGTGCATGGGTTTGTAATTGGAGAGTGAAAGCTTTTCAAGATACTAAAACAATTTCAGGAAGCCCCACGGAAGCTAAACAAACAGCACAACATACAATTTAGATATGAGACATGGAGGAAACTGTAAATATTTGGTCAAGGTCCTATTTATTGTCTAATGCCACTTCTAATCTGCTTATTTTCTACTCTATTTTCTTCTTCTTTAATAATAATCTTTAAAATTCAAGCTTGAAACTTTTTAATGATCAAATGTTCTTATCATAAAATCTAGTTCAACGTCTGCCCTGTGGGAAGTCCGTGGTCCTTCCCCCTCCATCCAGGTCTAGGAAGGTGAGCATCCAAACAGGCTAGCGCCCCCCACCCCAAAGCCAGTATATGTAGTAGGGTCAAAATCCAGTGCCATTGTCCTTGGCTTCTCAGCAGCCCTCATAGTCTGCCATGTTCAGGGAGTTTTTCAGTCCTAGTCCAGGGAACCCTTACTGCTCTTTGGACAGGAGAGGGTGGAAGAGGGGAGGGGGAAGGGGGAGGTAAATGGGAGGTGGGGAGGAGGCAGAAATTTTTAATTAAAATAAATAATAAAAAATAAAAAAGATGGAAAACAAGGAAAAAACAGTCTATCTAACAATCTAAACTAAGGGGAAAAATGGTTGAAATATATGTAATTCTATAACTTGCTACATATGGAAAACTCAATGCTAAATGCTGTTTATTTTAGAATACTTGTAAGGAAGATTTATGTTTAGTATAGTTAATATACTACAGCATGATTTTATAAACTATGCATTGTAAGTAATACATACAGAATTTGTAAGTATATATAATATATAATAGAATACATGCATCATGGCTATAAGTGTAGATATATGTAAATTATTCTGCTGTGGTCTTTTAAACATATGTTAGTATTTTTTATAAAATGTTAGAATAGTGACAGCTCAGAAGTTTCAAGGTTATTAAGTTTTATTGACTTAATATTTGCACAATATTTAACTTTTCAAGGAAGTATCTCTGTGTGGATTTCTGTTCTGAGATAAAGTTTTGCTGTGTGTCAGACAAGACTGAAACTTGAGTTCTATCATAGATTCTCACATGCTGTGATGATAGGTGTATGCCATTGGGTACTTCCCATCCTGTCATCATTTGAGGGTCAGTTGTCTCTGATTTTGGTAACAAGTAAACAAAGTGATAAATCAGTTCTTTATTTTTTAACCTTGCAGCTGTCTTGGTGCACATGTCTGTGGTACATTATCTGAAAAGATATCGTATCTGCGAAGTAAAGCACTAAGATTAAGAGGAGGTAGGGTGGGAAGAGAGGCATCTGTACTGCTATTGGGCTGTGGGTGGCACTAAAGGCAGGTGTTCTCTCTCTCTCTCTCTCTCTCTCTCTCTCTCTCTCTGTCTCTCTCTCTTTCTTTCAATCTTTCTCTCCACCTTCTCACCTTCTCCTAACTTGGCAGGATCAAATTATATATCCCTGCTTAATTCTTAATTTCAAAATCACAATTTGCTTTTCAGCTTTTCTTCTTCTTCTTCTTCTTCTTCTTCTTCTTCTTCTTCTTCTTCTTCTTCTTCTTCTTCTTCTTCCTCTTCTTCTTCTTCTTCTTCTTCTTCTTCTTCTTCTTCTTCTTCTTCTTCTTCTTCTTATTATTATTATTATTATTATTATTATTATTATTATTGTTATTATTAATTTTTATTAAAAATTTCTGCCTCCTCCTCGCCTCCTCCCCGCCTCCCATTTCCCTCCCTCTCCCCCCACTCCCCACCCCCTCCCTCTCCAGTCTGAAGGGCAGTAAGGGTTCCCTATCCTGAGGGAAGTCCAAGGTCCTACCGCCTCCATCCAGGTCTAGGAAGGTGAGCATTCAAACAGGCTAGGCACCCCCAAATCCAGTACATGCAGTAGGATCAAAACCCAGTGCCATTGTCCTTGGCTTCTCAGCAGCCCTCATTGTCTGCCATGTTCAGGGAGTCTGGTTTTATCCCATGCTTTTTCAGTCCCAGTCCAGCTGGCCTTGGTGAGCTCCCATTAGATCAGCCCCACCATCTCAGTGGGTGGGTGCACCCCTTGCTTTTCAAACGCAAGAATTACAAATATGTCCCACCATTTCTAGTTCAATAGTTTCTCAACCATTGTTTAGAAAAGGCTATGAAAAGCCTTTGAAATTTCACAGCGTGTCATGATTATTGGTAGCATGTTTCCATCAGTTGTTTTTGGAAGACAAACAGTCTAGCACAGGCAAATGACATGACAGAACAAAATGATTTGTTAGACAACATAACCTGAATATCTTGGTGGAAATTTGATGACTCTATTTGAATTCTGAAAGACCAATTGCCTATAGGATGAATACAAGGAACTCTATACAAATGGTATGAAATTTCATAGGTTAGAATGAGTGATGATAAGTGAATATATGTTGAGAAGAACCTAAGTATAGCATGTGGAAACTGGTTTCTTTTACTGAAAAGGTATTGAAGGAAAGTAATATTAAAGCAGGATGTATTACTAGTCAGCAGTAGTTTTAACCCAAGGGCTGTTTAGAATGGGCATGCTTCCATAATTCTGGTCTGAGTAGTTGAAAATGTAATTATTCAGAAGTGATGTAAAGTACAATACTTTGAGCCAAATGTATACAGGCTTGAGAAAAACTCCCCCTCTTACTGCTTTGCAAGTCTAAACACATTTCTGTTGCTTAGCACCTCATTGTATCATGTCCATGTGTGTTGTGGTAAATGAATGAATTACATTATGAAGATTAGATTAGACAATCCTGCCAATGTTAGAAAGCAAAATTAAACACTTATTCTCATTTTCAAACACAATTTATTGCATAATACACATTTTTGGCACTTTCTCTTTTCTTAATACTATAATTTTTGTTACTTAAAATAATACTTGAGATTTTTAATTTTTTTAATTTATAAGTTTTTTTTTTGTCTGATTCCAATTTCTAGGTGGGTCAATATATGTTTTTCTTTGGGTTCACCTTATTACTTAGCTTCTCTAGGACCATGAACTATAGGCTCAATGCCCTTTGTTTGTGACTAGTATCCACTTAAGAGTGAGTACATACCATATTTGTTTTTTGGGTCTGGGTTACCTCACCCAGGACAGTGCTTTTTCATTTCATACATTTACAAGCAAAATTAAGATATCATTATTTTTACTGCTGAGTAGTACTCCAATGTGTAGATGTGCCACACTTTCTTTATCTATTCTTCAGTTGAGGGTCATCTAGGTTGTTTCCAAATGCTGCTATGAACATAGTTGAATAAATGCTTTTTTTAAAAAAATACCAATCCAAGTTCCGACTCCTTCCCCTCCTCACATTCTCTCCACACACCCTCCCACCCTACCCCCATCTAATGCTCAGAGAGGGTAAGGCACATTGCCTTGTGGAAGGTTTAAGGCCCTCCCTACTATATCTTGGCTGAGCAAGGTATACATCCAAAGAAAACAGGATCCCAAAAAGCCAGTACATACAGTGAGGATAAATCCTGCTGACACTGCCAATAGCCCCTCAGTCGGCCCCAGCCATGTAACTGTCAACCACATTTAGAGGAACTAGTTTGGTCCTATGCTTGTTTCGTCCCAGTCTGACTGGAGTTGGTGAGCTCCCATTAGCTCAGGCAAACTATTTCAGTGGGTGAACCCATCATGGTCTTGACCTCCTTGCTCATATTCTCATTTCTTCTGCTATTCAGCTGGACCTTGGGAGCTCAGTCCAGTCCTCTGATTTGGGTCTCTGCCTCTCCCTCCATCAGTTGTATCAGTTGTGGGAAGAAGGCTCTATGGTAGTATTTAAGATAATTATCAGTCTGACTACAGGGTAAGTCATGATCAGGACCCCTCTTTTCTATTGCTCAGAGTCCAAGGTAGGAGTCATCCTTTTGGATTCCTGGAAATTTCTCAAGAGCCAGTTTTCTGCTAACCTTGTAATGACTTCCTTAATCAAGATATCTCTCTCATTGCTCTCATCTCTGTCCTTCTTCCATCTCAACCACCCCATTCCCTCAAGTTCTCCTTTCCCCTCCCCCATCCCCTCCTCTTCTCATCCTACCCTCCCATCTCCCCCACCCCCATGCTCCTAGCCCTGAGAGTCAAATCTGTTCTTTTCCAATCTCCAGGTAGTTCTAGTCTATATATTTTTCTTTGGGTTCACCTTATTATTTAGCTCCTCTAGGATCATGAACTATAGTCTCAATGTCCTTTGTTTATAGCTAGTATCCACTTATGAGTGAGTACATACCATATTCATCTTTTTGGGTCTGGGTTACCTCACTCAGGATAGTGTTTTCTACTTCCATCCAGTTACATGCAAAATTCAAGATGTCATTGCTTTTTTTTGTTGTTGTTTGCTTTTTGTTTTTGGGCTGAATAGTATTCTAATGTGTAAATTTGGCGCAGGTTCTGGCTATCAGATATAATGTTGCTAAAAGCATAGTTGAACAAATGCTTCTGTAATATGATTGAGCATCTTTAGGGTATATGCGCAAGAGTTGTATTGGTGGATCCTGAAGTAAGTTGATACCCAATTTTCTGAGAAACTGCCATACTGATTTCCAAAGTGGTTGTACAAGTTTGCATTCCAATCAGCAGTGGATGAGTGTTCCCCTTACTCAACATTCTCTCCAGAATAAGCTATCATTAGTGTTTTTGATCTTAGCAATTCTGACAGGTGTTAAATAATATCTCAGAGCTTTTTTGAATTGCAATTCTCTGATATTAACGATGTTGAACATTTTCTTAGGTATTTTTTGGCCATATGAGATTCTTCTGTTGAGAATTCTCTGTTTAGTTCTGTATCCTAGTTTTTAAAATTGGGTTATTTAGAATTTTAATGTCTTATTTCTTGAATTCTTTATTTATTTGGAGTTAAGTCCTTTGTTTGATGTGGGGTTGATGAAGATCTTTTTCCATTCACTAGGCTGCCCTTGTATCTTATTGACTGTGTCATTTGCTTTATAGAAGCTTCTCAGTTTTAGGAGGTCCCATTTATTTATTGTTGCTTTCAACATCTGTGCTACTAGGATTATATTTAGGAAGGGGTCTCCTATGCCCATTCATTGAAGACTACTTCCCACTTTATCTTCTATCAGGTTCAGTATGGTTTGATTTATATTGAAGTCTTTAATCCATTTGGACTTGAGTTTGGTGCATGGCAATAGATATGGATCTATTTTCATTCTTCTACATGTTGACCTCCAGTTATGCTAACACCATTTGCTAAAGATACTTTCTTTCATCCATTGTATAATTTTAGCTTCTTTCCCAAAAACCAGGTGTTCATAGGTCTGTGGATTAATATCCGGGTGTTCAATTCCAATGATCAACCTTTCTGTTTTTATGCCAGTACCAAGCTGTTTTGATTACTGTAGCTCTGTAATACAGCTTGATGTCAGGGATGCTGATGCCTCTGGTAGTTCCTTTATTGTACAGGATTGTTTTGGCCATACTGAGTGTTTTGGTTTTTTTTTTGGTTTTTTTTTTTGGTTTTTTTTTTTTAAATATTTATTTGTTTGTTTGTTTGTTTGTTTATTATGTATACAATATTCTGTCTGTGTGTATGCCTGAAGGCCAGAAGAGGGCACCAGACCCCATTACAGATGGTTGTGAGGTACCATGTGGTTGCTGGGAATTGAACTCAGGACCTTTGGAAGAGCAGGCAATGCTCTTAACTTCTGAGCCATCTCTCCAGCCCGAGTTTTTTGTTTTTCATTATGAAGTTGATTATTGCTTTTTCAAGGTCTGTGAAGAATTGTGTTGGGATTTTGATGAGTATTGCATTGAATCTATAGACTGCTTTTGGTAAGATTGCCATTTTTACTATGTTGATCCTTTTTATCCAAGAACATGGAAGATCTTTCTATTTTCTGATATATTCTTCAGTTTTTTTCTTCAAAGACTTAAAGTTCTTATCAAGTAGGTCTTTCATGTCTTTGGTTAGTGTTGCCCCAAGATATTTTATGTTATTTGTGGTTATTGTGAAAGGTGAAGTTTTTCTAATTTCCCTTTCAGCTTCTTTATCCTTTGTGTACAGGAGGGCTACTGATTTTTTTGATTTGATCTTTTATCTTGCCACATCACTGAAGGTATTTATCAGGTGTAGGAGTTCTCTGGTAGAGTTTTTGGCTTCACTTATATACACTATAATATCATCTGTAAATAATGAAAGTTTGACTTCTTCCTTTGCAATTTGAATCCCCTTGATCTCCTTTTGTTGTCTTATTGCTATTGCTAAAACTTCAAGAACTATGTTGAAGAGATATGGAGAGAGTGGACAGCCTTGTCTTGTTCATAATTTTAGTGGATTGTTTTGAGTTTCTCTCTTCATTTATTTGAAGTTGGCTGTTGGCTTGCTGTATATTGCTTTTATTATATTTAGATATGTTCCTTGTATCCCTGATTTCTCCAAGATCTTTATCATGATGGGTTGTTGCATTTTGTCAAATGCTTTTTCAGCATCTAATGAAATTATCATATTTTTTTTATTCTTTCAGTTTATTTATATGATGGATTACATTGATAGATTTTCTTATACTGAACCAGCCCTGCATCTCTGGGATGAAGCTGACTTGATCATGATGGATGATTTTTTTATGCGTTCTTAGATTGAGTTTGGCAGTATTTTATTGAGTATTTTTGCATCTGTGTCCATGAGTGAGTTTGGTCTGTAATTATCTTTCTTGATTGAGTATTTGTGTGATTTTGGTATCAGGGTAAGAGTAGCCTCATAAAAAGAGTTTGGCGATGTCCTTCCAGTTTCTGTTATATTGAGCACCTTGAAGAGTATAGGTAGTAGCTCTTCTTGGAAGTTATGGTAGAAATATGCACTAAAAACATCTGGCCCTGGCCCTGGGTTCTTTCTTTTCTTTTCTTTTCTTTTCTTTCTTTCTTTCTTTCTTCCTTCCTTCCTTTCTTTCTCTCCTTCTTTCTCTCCTTCTTTCTTTCCTTTCTTTCCTTTCTTTCTTTCTTTCTATCTTTCTTTCCTTCTTTTTTTGGTTAGGAGGTTTTTTTTTTTTTATGACAGCTTCTATTTCCTCGAAGCTTATATATCTATTTAAATTGCTCACTTGATCTTCATTTAATTTTGGTTTATGGTATCTATCTAAAAATGTTTATTTCTTTTACATTTTCCAATTTTGTGGAGTATAGGTTTGTGTAGTATGACCTACTGATTCTCTGAATTTCCTCAGTATCTGTTGTTATGTCCCCCTTTTCATTTCTGATTTTGTTAATTTGTGTGATCTCTCTCTGCCTTTTGATTAGTTTGGATAAGGGTTTTTCCATCTCTTGTTGATTTTCTCAAAGAACCAGCTCTTTGTTTCAATGATTCTTCGCATTGTTTTCTTTGTTTCTATTTTGTTGATTTTAGCCCACAATTTGAATATTTCTTGTCTTCTACCCCTCCTGCGTGAGCCTGTTCTTTTGGTTCTAGAGTTTTCAGCTGTGCTGTTAAATCGCTAATGTGAGCTTTCCCCTCTTTCTTTATGTGGGCACTTAGTACAATGAACTTTACTCTTAGCACTGCTTTCATGGTGTTCCATTAGTTTGGATATGTTGTGTCTTTATTTTCGTTGAATTCAAGGACATCTATAATTTCTTTCCTTATTTCTTCTTTGACCTAGGGGTGGTTCAGTAGTTGACTGTTCAATTTCCATGAGTTTGTAGGTTTTCTGAGTGTAGTATTATTGTTAAATTCTAACTTTAATCCATCCGATAAGACACAGGAAATTACTCCAATTTTTTTTTGTATCTGTGGAGGTTTGTTTTGTTACCAAGTATGTGATCAATTTTTAGAGAAGGTTCCATGAGGTGCTGAGAAGAAGGTATATTCTTTTCTGTTTGGGTGGAATGTTCTATAGATGTCTGTTAAGTCCATTTGATTCATGATATCTGTTAGTTCTCTAATTTCTCTGTTAAGTTTCTGCCAAAGTTTGACCTGTCCATTGGTGAGAGTGGACTGTTGAAGTCTTCTACTATTAGTATGTGTGGTTTGATGTGCAATTTACACTTTAGTAATGTTTCTTTTACATATGTAGGTGCTCTTGTATTAGGGGCATAGATGTTCAGGATTGAGGCTGCATCTTGATGACTTGTTCTTGCTATGAGTATAAAGTGTCCTTCTCCATATCTTCTGACTGATTTTAATTTGAAATCAATTTTGTTAGATATTAGTATAACTACACCCACTTGCTTCTTAGATTCATTTGATTGGAAAACCTTTTCCCAACTCTTTACTCTGAGGTAGTGTCTGTTTTTGAGGTTGAAGTAGGTTTCTTGTATATAACAGAAGGGTGGATCCTGTTTTCATATTCATTCTCTTAGCCTGTATCTTTTTATAGCTGAATTGAGTCTCTGATATTAAGTGATATTGATGACCAGTGGTTGTTAATTCCGGTTATTATTTTTTTTTTGGTAGTAGTATTTGTGTGTTTCCCTTCTTTAGGTTATGCTGTTGGGTGGTTATCAGATGCCTGTGTTTTTATGGGTGTAGTTAGCTTCCTTGGGTTGGGGTTTTTATTCTGGTACTTTCTGAAAGACTGGGTTTGTGGATAGGTATTGTTTAAATCTGCTTTTATCATGGAATATCTTGTTTTCTCCATCCATGGTAAATGAAAACTTTGCTGGGTATAGCAGTCTGGGCTTGCATCCATGATCTCTTAGTATCTGCAGCGCATCTATCTAAGACCTTCGGTCTTTCACAGTTTCCATTGAAAAATCGGTGTAATTATGATAGATTTACTTTTCTATGTTACTTGACCTTTTTCCTTTGCAGCTCTTAGCATTCTTTCTTTATTCTGTATGTTTTGTGTTTTGATTATTATATGGCAAGGGGATTTTTTTATCTTTATTATTTTTCTTTTTTCTCATTTTTTTATTAAAAATTTCCATCTCCTCCCCTCCTCCTCCCCCTTCCCTCCCCTCCTTTTCACCGATACCCCCACTTTGTCCCTCTCCAAGCCATAGAACCACCAGGGTTCCCTTCACTATGTTAAGTCCAAGGTCCTCCCAGCTCCCCCTAAGTCCAGGAAGGTGAGCAACCAAACTGACAAGGCTCACAGTGAGCCCGTCCATGCTGTAGAGTTCATGCTCATCGCCATTGCCCTTGGTTTCTCAGTAATCCTCCACCGTCAGCCACATTCAGAGAGTCCGGTTTGGTCCCCTGTTCCATCAGTCCCATTCCAACTGGACTTGGTGGTCTCCCATTAGAATTGTCCCACCATCTCAATGGGTAAACGCACTCCTCACAGTCCTGACTTCCTTGCTCATGATCTCCCTCCTTTTGCTCCTCATCAGGACCTTGGGAGCTCAATCCGGTGCTTATATGTGGGGCTCTGTCATTTTCTCCATCCAATGTCAGGTGAAGGTTCTATGGTGATATGCAAGATATTCATGAGTATGGCAATAGGATCTGGACATTTCTGGCACCCTCTCCTCAGCTGCCCAAGGAAGTAGCTGGGGGCATCTTCCTGGACACCTGGGAACCCCTCTAGAGTCAAGTCTCTGCCAACCCTAGAATGGCTCCCTTAATTAAGATATATATTTCTTTGTTCCCATATCCACCCTTCCAATATCCCAACCATCCTATTCCCCCAAGCTCTTCCCATCCTCCACTTCACACTTTTCTCTCCCCATCCACCCATCCCCCATTCCACCCCACCCCCAAGTTCCCATTTTTTGTCCGGCAATCTTGTCTACTTCCAATATCCAGGAGGATAACTATATGTTTTTCTTTGGATTCACCTTCTTATATAGCTTCTCTAGGATTTTTTACAAATTATAGGCTCGATGTCCTTTATTTATGGCTAGAAACCAATTATGAGTGAGTATATCCCATGATCATCTTTTTGGGCCTGGGTTACCTCGCTCAGGATGGTGTTTTCTATTTCCATCCATTTGCATGCAAAATTCAAAATGTCATTGTTTTTTACCGCCGAGTAGTACTCTAATATGTATATATTCCACACTTTCTTCATCCATTCTTCCACTGAAGGGCATCTAGGTTGTTTCCAGGTTCTGGCTATTACAAATAATGCTGCTATAAACATAGTTGAACAAATGCTTTTATAATATGATTGGGCATCTCTTGGGTAAATTCCCAATAGTGGGATTGCTGGGTCCTGGGGTAGGTTGATCCCAAATTTCCTGAGAAACCTCCACGCTGCTTTCCAAAGCGGTTGCACAAGTTTGCATTCCCACCAGCAATGGATGAGTGTGCCCCTTACTCCACATCCTCTCCAGCAAAGGCTATCATTGGTGTTTTTGATTTTAGCCATCCTGACAGGTATAAGATGGTATCTTGAAGTTGTTTTGATTTGCATTTCCCTGATTGCTAAGGAGGTTGAGCATGCCCTTAAGTGTCTTTTGGCCATGCGAACTTCTGTTGAGATTTCTCTGTTCAGTTCATTTTTTGATTGGGTTCATTAGCATTTTAAAGTCTAGTCTCTTGAGTTCCTTATATATTTTGGAGATCAGACCTCTGTCTGTTGCGGGGTTGGTGAAGATCTTTTCCCAGTCTGTAGGCTGCCTTTTTGTCTTAGTGACAGTGTCCTTTGCTTTACAGAAGCTGCTCAGCTTCAGGAGGTCCCATTTATTCAATGTTGCCCTTAATGTCTGTGCTGCTGGGGCTATACGTAGGAAGCAGTCTCCTGTGCCCAAATGTTGTAGAGTACTTCCCACTTTCTCCTCTAACAGGTTCAGTGTGTTCAGATTGATATTGAGGTCTTTAATACATTTGGACTTGAGTTTTGTGCATGGTGATAGACACGGATCTACTTTCATTCTTCTACAGGTTGACATCCAGTTATGCCAGCACCATTTGTTGAAGATGCTTTCTTTCTTCCATTGTGTGCTTTTAGCTCCTTTAACAAAAATCAGGTGTTCATAGGTTTGTGGGTTAAGATCTGGGTCTTCTATTCGATTCCATTGGTCGACTTCTCTATTTTTATGCCAGAACCAAGCTGTTTTCAATACTGTAGCTCTGTAATAGAGTTTGAAGTCAGGGATGGTAATGCCTCCAGAAGTTCCTTTGTTGTATAAGATTGTTTTGGCTATTCTGGGTTTCTTGTTCTTCCATATAAAGTTGATTATTGTCCTCTCAAGATCTGTGAAGAATTTTGATGGGATCTTTAAGGGGATTGCATTAAATCTATAGATTGCCTTTGGTAGTATTGCCATTTTTACTATGTTGATCCTCCCAATCCACGAGCAAGGGAGATCCTTCCATTTTCTGGTATCCTCTTCAATTTCTTTCTTCAAAGACTTAAAGTTCTTGTCAAATAGGTCTTTCACTTCCTTGGTTAGAGTTACCTCAAGATATTTTATGCTATTTGTGGCTATCGTGAAAGGTGACGCTTCTCTGATTTCTTTCTCTGCTTCCTTATCCTTTGTATGTAGGAGGGCAACTGATTTTTGGAGTTGATCTTGTATCCTGCCACGATACTAAAGGAGTTTATCAGCTGTAGGAGTTCTTTGGTGGAGTTTTTAGGGTCGCTTATGTACACTATCATATCATCTGCAAATAACGAAAGTTTAACTTCTTCCTTTCCAATTCGAATCCCCTTGATCCCCTTGTGTTGTCTTATTGCTATTGCTAGAACTTCAAGCACTATATTGAAGAGATAAGGGGAGAGTGGACAGCCTTGTCGTGTTCCTGAATTTAGTGGGATGGCCTTGAGTTTCTCTCCATTTAATCTGATGTTAGCTGTCGGCTTGCTGTAAATAGCCTTGATTATATTTAGGAATGACCCCTGTATCCCTAATCTTTCCAAGACCTTTATCATAAAGGGGTGTTGAATTTTGTCAAATGCTTTTTCTGCATCTAATGAGATGATCATATGGTTTTTATCCTTCAGTTTATTTATATGATGGATTACATTGATAGATTTTCGTATGTTGAACCAGCCCTGCATCTCTGGGATGAAGCCTACTTGATCATAGTGGATAATTTTTCTAATGTGTTCTTGGATTCTGTTTGCCAGTATTTTATTGAGAATTTTTGCATCGATGTTCATGAGTGAGATTGGCCTGTAATTCTCTTTCTTGGTTGTCTTTGTGTGGTTTAGGTATCAGGGTAACTGTAGCCTCATAAAAGGAATTTGGCAATGACTGTTCTGTTTCTATATTATGAAATACCTTAAGGAGTATAGGTATTAGGCCTTCTTGGAAGTTCTGGTAGAATTCTGCATTGAAACCATCTGGTCCTGGGCTTTTTTTGGTAGGGAGGTTTCTGATAACAGTTTCTAATTCTTCGCGACTAACAGGACTATTTAGATTGTTCACCTGGTCCTGGTTTAACTTTGGTATATGTTACTTATCTAAAAAAACTGTCCATTCCTTTTACATTTTCCAATTTTGTGGCATACAGGCTTTTGTAGTAAGATCTAATGATTCTCTGAATTTCCTCTGTGTCTGTGGTTATGTCCCCCTTTTAATTTCTGATCTTATTAATTTGTGTGTTCTCTCTCTGCCATTTGATTAGTTTGGCTAGGAGTTTGTCAATCTTGTTGATTTTCTCCAAGAACCAGCTTTTTGATTCATTGATTCTTTGGATTGTTTTCTGTGTTTCTATTTTGTTGATTTCTGCCCTCAGTTTGATAATTTCCAGTCTTCTACTCCTCCTAGGTGAGTCTGCTTCTTTCTTCTCTAGAGCTTTCAGGTGTGCTGTTAAGTCTCCAATGTGTGCTTTCTCCGTTTTTTTAATGTGGGTGATGGAGGCGGGTCTTCTATCAATCTCTTGATTTCATTGGTTAATTAATAAAGAAAACTGCTTGGCCTAATAGGTTAGAAAATAGGTGGGTGGAGTAGACAGAACAGGAAGAAGGAAGTGAGGTAGATGGCTCAGACAATTGCCCTGCCTCTACAGCCAGATGCGATGAAGCTCCAGCCCAAGATGGACGTATGCTAGAAACTAAACGGTAAGGCACCACTTCATGGTGCTACACAGATTATTAGATATGGGTTAATCAAGATGTGAGTAAGAGGCTGAAAATAATGGGCCAGGCAGTGTTTAAAAGAATACAGTTTCTATGTAATTATTTTGGGTAAAGCTAGCCAGTGGCCGAGAGCCGGGCAGGACAAGAAGCAGGCCTGCCCACAGCTCCCCACTACATGTGGGCACTTAGTGCTATGAATTTTCCTCTTAGCACTGCTTTCATAGTGTCCCATAAGTTTGAGTATGTTGTGTCTTTATTTTCATTAAATTCAAGGAAGACTTTTTTTTTTTTCTTTATTTCTTCCTTGACCCAGGTGTGGGTCAGTAGTTGACTGTTCAGTTTCCATGAGTTTGTAGGCTTTCTGGGGGTAGCATTGTTGTTGAATTCTAATTTTAATCCATGGTGATCCGATAAGATGCAGGTGGTTATTAATATGTTTTTGTAACTGTGGAAGTTTGGTTTGTTACCGAGTATGTGTTCGATTTTCGAAAAGGTTCCATGAGCCGCAGAGAAGAAGGTATATTCTTTTCTGTTTGGGTGGAATGTTCTATAGATGTCTGTTAAGTCCATTTGGTTCATTACCTCTATTAAGTCTCTTAGTTCTCTGTTAGGTTTCTGTCTGATTGACCTGTCCATTGGTGAGAGAGGAGTGTTGAAGTCTCCCACTATCAGTGTGTTTGGTTTGATTGCTGCCTTGAGTTCTAGTAATGTTTCTTTTACATAAGTGGGTGCTTTTGTATTAGGGGCATAGATATTCAGGATTGAGACTTCATTCTGATAGATTTTTCCTGTAATAAGTATAAAGTGTCCCTTTCCATCTCTTCTGATTGATTTTAGTTTGAAGTCAACTTTGTTAGAAATTAGTATGGCCACACCCGCTTGTTTCTTAGGTCCATTTGCTTGATAAACCGTTTCCCAACCCTTTACTCTGAGTAGGTGTCTGTCTTTGTGGTTGAGGTGTGTTTCTTGTAAACAGCAGAATGTTGGATCCTGTTTTCGTATCCAATCTCTTAGCCTATGCCTTTTTATAGGTGAATTGAGTCCATTGATATTAAGTGATATTAATGACCAGTGGATGTTAACTCTGGTTGTCATTTTTTATTTGGTAGTAGAGATTGTGTGTTTCCTTTCTTTGAGATGTGCTGGTGAAGGGTCGCTAGATGTCTGAGTTATTTTGGGCAATGCTGGACTCCTTTGTTTGTGAATTTCTGTCTATTACTTTCTGTAAGGCTGGATTTGTGGCTACGTATTTTTTAAATTTGTTTTTATCCTGGAATATTTTGTTTTCTCCATTTATAGTGAATGAAAGCTTGGCTGGGTATAGTAATCTGGGCTTGCATCCATGGTCTCTTAGTTTCTGGAAAACATCTATCCAGGACCTTCTGGCTTTCATGGTTTCCATAGAGAAGTCAGGTGTTAGTCTGATAGGTTTTCCTTTATATGTTACTTGACCTTTTTCCTTTGCAGCTCTTAATATTCTTTCTTTATTCTGTATGTTTTGTGTTTTGATTATAATATGGCGAGGGGATGATTTTTTTTGATCCAGTCTATTTGGTGTTCTGTAAGCTTCTTGAACCTTAATAGGAATATCTTTCTTTAGGTTTGGGAAGTTTTCTTCTATAATTTTATTAAATATATTTTCTGGACCATTGAGCTGTAATTCTTCTCCTTCTTCTATGCCTATTATTCTTAGGTTTGATCTTTTTATTGTGTCCCAGATTTCCTGAATGTTTTGTGATGAGAATTTGTTGGATTTGCTGTTTTCTTTGATCAGTGCGTTTATTTTCTCTATGGTATCTTCAGAATCTGAGATTCTTCTATCTCTTGTATTCTGTTGGTTATGCTTGTTTCTGTAGTCTCTGTTCGTTTACATAGATTTTCCATATCCAGCTGGCCCTCGGGTTGTGTTTTCTTCCTTGCCTCCCTTTCAGTTTTCAAGTCTTGCACTGTTTCCATTATCTGTTTGATTGTTTTTTCTTGGTTTCCTAGGATATCATTTATGGATTTACTCAATTCTTCAAACTTTTTGTTATTCTTCTCGTCCATTTCCTTAAGGGAGTTTTTCACCTCCTGTTTAAGGGACTCTATTACTTTCATAAAGTAAATTTTTTATACTTCTTCTTGATTAGTGTGTTCAAGTCCTCCTGTTATACCTTCGCTGGGTTCTGGTGCTTTCATGTTGTTTTTCAAATTGTTGGAAGAATTTTTGCATTGGCGCCTGCCCATTTCTTCCTCTAAATAATCCCCTTTGGGTCTTCTTTTAGAAGTTCAATTCACCCCAATGAATTCAATTCATTCACCCCAATGAATGATGGATCTTCTGGTAGACAGTCAGGTCTCCTTGCTGGCCAAGCGGCTCACTGACAAAGGGCCTACCTTGCTGCAGGCAGGTTATTGAAACAGGGGACCTCCCGTCGGCCTGGGTGCACTCAATTCTAGGTCCCCGGCACCTAAACAGACTGAGCTGTGGGATTTTGTGGCCCCAAAGATGGGAGGATGAAGTGGGGGGGATTCTGGGTGCAAGCTGGGAAGGGACAGGAAGAGAGAGGCAGTATCCGGGGAGAATAACCCCTGCAGGAAGAGCAGGAAGTGTGTGTGTGTGGGGGGGTGGGGAATGTTGGTGGTTCCTCTCTGGGCAGCTGCTGCGTTTCAGGCACTCACTCACCCCAATGAATGATGGATCTTCTGGTAGACAGTCAGGTCTCCTTGCTGGCCAAGCACCTTGGTGACAAAGGACCTACCTTGCTGCAGACAGGCTATTGGAGCAGGGGACCTCCCACTGACCTGGGTGCACTCAATTCCCTGTCCAGGTGCCCACAGGCTGGGCTGTGGGATTTTGTGTCCCCAAAGAAGGGAGGATGAAGGCGGGGGAGGGAGGGAGGTGGCGGGGATTTATTTTTTTGATCCAGTCTATTTGGTGTTCTGTAAGCTTCTTGTACCTTCATAGGGATATCCTTCTTTAGGTTGGGAAAGTTTTCTTCTATGATATTTTTGAATATATTTTCTGGGCCTTTGAGCTGGAGTTTTTCTCCCTCACATACCTCTATTATTTTTAGGTTTGGTCTTTTCATGGTGTACCAGATTCCCTGAATGTTTGTGTTAATAATCTGTTGGATTTAATGTTTTCTTTAACCAATGAATCTATTTCCTCTATAGTATCTTCAGCACCTGAGATTTTTCTTCTATCTCTTGTATTCTATTGCTAACACTTTTCTCTGTAATTCCTTTTTGTTTGTCCAGATTTTCCATATACAGAATTCCCTTGGTTTGTGCTTCAAGTCTTGAACTGTTTCCTTCACCTGATTGATTGTTTTTCTTGGTTTTCTTGGGTTTCTTTGAGGGACTTATTAATATCTTCCAATATTTTTGTCTTCTCTTCCATTTCTTTAAGGGAATTTTTAATTTCCTCTTTAAAGGTCTATGCCAGGTCAGACATGCTAAATCATTCCCAGTAAGCCACAACCTCATGGTGAACACAGAATAATAAAATGGGTTAAATTGAGATGTGAGTATTAACCAATAGGAGGCTAGAACTAATGACCAAGCAGTGTTTTAATTAATACAGTTTCCATATGATTATTTTGGGTGTAAGCTAGCTGGGTGACCGAGACAAACAAAAGCCACCCTCCTTGTGCAACAAAAGGTCTCCATCATTTTCATAAAGTTACATTTAAAGTTGTTTTCTTATACTTCTTCTGGATTAGGATGATGAAGTCTTCCTATTGTGTGACCACTGGGTTCTGGTGTTACCATATTTCTTTGTAGGTTGCTGGAAAAATTCATGCATTGGCGCCTACAGATCTCTTCTTTTCAAATGAGGCCAGCAGTGTCTTTGTGTCTTGGTGCAGTCCTTGTTGTGACTGTCTGAGTGTTTGGGAATTTTTCTTGGTATGTTCTGTACTGTCAATGGCTGTCTCAGAATGCTTCTGAGGTCTCTATATGCATTATATGCCTGCTCTCTTGGTCTTGTCTCTTGGGTTGCTCTCTTGGTGCTCTCTCTTAATCCCTTCATATTGTAGCAAGCTCTTTGTCCCTCTTAAGTCCCCTCAATATTGGAGCAAGCTGTGTTTTAGAGTTCCACCAAGGTTTCAGGAGGATAGGCGGGTTTTTCAATACTTGAGAATTTTGTTCATAATCAATGCCTTATCTCATCATTGATTTACTCCTTTCTATTATCACCCATAATTGTATATTTTTTAAAACTCTTCAAGATAAATTTGTTTTTTCTAAATATTCTTGGGTGTTATCATTGGAGCATGGTTGACTTGCCATGGGATGCATGCTTAGAGAAAACTGTTCATTTTTGACAACCAAAAGTGTAAATTGATTAATAGTTAGGTGTGGGATTTTATAAATGCCTCCCCTCTCCATACTTAAATTTGGTCTGGCGTAGGGATGCACAGGTTTTGTGTCAGCTGCAGCAATTGCCAGCACATGTTTCTTTGTAGTCATCCATGGTGTCTGCCTCTTACACTCTTTCTGATCCCCCTTAAGCAATGATCCCTGAGCCTTGAGAAGGGAAGTACAGTATGTGTGCTTGCCTATAGAATTCCTGAACCTTCTATAGTCTCTCATTCTCTTAACTTTTGCCAGTTGTGGGTCCCTGTGCTAGTTGCCATCTACTGCAAATGAAAACTCATAAGATGAATTTATGATGTAATAATTTATGGGTGTAATGATAAGTAATTAGGAGTCAGTTTAATACTATATCCATTTAATAGCACAATATTAGTTGGTTATACCCTAATGCCTATGTCTAGTTTAAGGATGTGTTCTTTGCTTGATAATGGTGCCTGGTATGAGCTTCACCTTAACTCCAATAAGAAAGTTGATTTTTATTCCTATGATTTTTTATGCCATGATTTCATCAGTAGGCACATCTTTTCAGGGCAATCATTGTAGGTCTCATGCTACAGAGTGAGTGTGATTGTGAATGGCACCTTCCAGCACTATGAAAGTTACTTAGTAGGAATAGAGATCCCAGTCTATACCTTCCTGTTTTTATCAAGTATATGATGTCTTTGAAGGAAGAGATTCCCATTGTATAGGAGGCCATGGCAGTTACAGCAGATGGAAACTAGTATTTAGTTGTCAGCCTACCAGAGGAGTGATTCTCTGATGAAGGTTAATACTGTCCAGGAAAGGTGTGCAGGACCATAGGCTCTAGAAAATGTTTCTCACATTTGCAAAGGCAGCTTGGTGTCTCCCAAATATCTGTATTGTAGTGTGTAATCTCATATGATGTATACATGTATTCTCATGATTGCATCATAAATCTTATGGGTACATTTATCTGTGGGCTGTCAGGTAGGCAGCTTTTCATTCATCTGTATAATTTTGATATATAGAAAATATACTAGGACATGTTTCATAACTCCATCTATTTGTCCCATGAGGACTGCAGACACTTAAAAGCCTGCATTGTTCCCCTTGCTCAGACTATCTGTTCACAATTAGCTCACTTTTACCTCAGAGTAAGTACAAACTAGACTAAAGTCTTTTGGTAAATAGATCTTAAGTTAAAACTTTACGGCTATGTATGAAGTCAGAATTGCAGATGTCCAACCAAGGTTGCTACACAAAGCATTCTAAGAAAAGCATGCCAATTCCCCACTTTCCAGTCTGCTGACAATAGATCTATGTCTCATAGTAGTCACTGGGCACTGTGCCCCTCCCTATCTGGCTACAGTTTTACTCCTGAAACTTTGAAACCCTGGTGTTGCCATGGTAAATGCCTTGGCTCCTTATTACTTGCCTTAGTAATCTGCTTTTGACCAATGAGAGGAAACTCCTGTAACTTTCTTTGCTTAAAGCCTTCTATAAGGAGATAGTTTTGAGGCTAGAGGAAAAGAAGCTAGAAAGAAATCTGATCTGAAGCCATTGTTAACATTTTCAAGTTTTTTTGGTGATAACTTTTATACTGAGGGAATCTTTGGAACTGCATTGGCCAACAGCTCCCAAAGAAGTAACCCAATTTTGGCACATTTGAGGGTAATTATCCAGTATGTGAAAAATATGTAGTTCTATTTATTAAACTAGCTTGATATCCCCATCTCATGAACATTCATCAGTAGATAACTAAATGTGATACTAAATAAATAAGCAAAACAAAAGATTTGACTTCTCTTTTCAATTCCCCTTTGCTTACCCATTAAATAGGTTGTCTGGTAGCACAAAGAACTCACAAGTGTCTGTCAGCAATTACAGAAGGAAAATTTAGGTTCACACAAACTTGCCTCTTGAAAGGAGTCTGAAAGAATTAAGACTAAAAATGGGTCACTTTTAACCCTAACAAGACAAACATATAAATTATAAAACCAGGGAATAATAAAAAATAGTTCTATTAAATTTATTTATATATTTTATGCATTTGCATCTATGCACCATGTGCATGTCTTGTGTACTTGGAGTCTAGAAGAAGATGTTGTATGCTTGGAACTGGAGTTACTGATGAGTTTGAGTTCCCTTGGGTTTTCAGCTCACAGACTTGTGTATTTTAACACTTCATAAACTCTATTAATATAAAGGCCTATGTACTATAATCTTTTTCATATACACATATCAACTGTATCTGTTTCAAAGAATCCTAACTTAAAGACTTCAGAAAATTGTGATACATAGTAATTGAGGTGGACTCCTGGAGATCTCTGAGTAGAGAAATACCTAAATTAAACTGAGTTGGAGAAGGACACTATGACATGTAGGTGGGGAACATAACATAGAAGAGCAAGGCTAGAGTGGCATCTTCTTGTAAGGCTAATGGTTTGGGGCAAGTAAGAGATTGACTTTATGCATGAAGTAGAATAGCAGTTTTAAGATGAGTGGGAAAAAGATGAACAAAAATAAATTTGAAAAGCTTTCAGGATTTATTTCAGAATAGACTGTGAACCCAAGTCAAAAGTCAATAATGACTGAAATTTTGAATAGCAGAAAGATTCTTCATGATGATTGGTTAATCATGTTTGCTGTTTTGAGAACTGCATTTACAGAGTTATAAATAAAGGTAGTTACCACTGTTTACTAACACATGGGCCACAACATATCTGAATATATTAAATTAGATTAAATGGTATCATATAGAAATATAAACATCTTGTTGGGCAGATGACAGCTTGTCTTGGTGAGTGGCAGAAATCTCTTCTTTAAATGACTGACCTTCTCACTGACTCTAGAAATAAAGAACTTTGAAAGTAGTTATTAGGATATAGAGATGGTAGTAATCACAAGTGTCTGTGTCAGAATGGTTTTTGGAAACTACTTTGAAAAAGAAAAATATCTACAAAATCCTTTTGACAAAAAACAAAAACATGGTTTTCCTAATTATCTCAGGTCAATTTTTTCTTCAACACTATCCTCAATCCTCCTGACTCAACCACCTAAGTATTGGAATATGCTACCAGGACTAACTTCTCTTTTGAATGTTGGAACAGTAAAATAATCTTTGACTTCAAATAAGGCATAAACAAGACATGATACTTTGTTGAATTTTTATTAACTTTTATTATTTAACTTCAATGTTGAACTTCTGACTATAATTAATAAAACCACTCATGACTGATGTTTGGTAGATTAACTTTGGGATAAGCCAACTCTGGATGTTTACTTGATCTCCATAACGAAGATGAAAATGTCTAGTAATTGAAAGATCAAAACTAATTTTCTATTTGGAGCATATAATGATGCTTTTAAACTAACCCCTTTAACTGCCTGAAATAGTCTTCCTTTTGCTAATCAGCTGACACATATACAGCTTTGTCTTCACCTTCCTGAAATGCACAAAGAAGCTTGAAATTAAAGATGTCAAAGCTCATTTGTGTGGATAGTCACTCGATAGAGGTAGAGTTTTGTGCACGCGGAGCCTTGTGGACACACCTTCCGCTGTAGCCAAAGTGAGTCATGGCCCTTAGTTCTGATTCTTCTAGACAGCTGCTGATGCTCTCTGAGAATCTCTGTGTTTCCTGATTGGGCCAGTGACATCATCATAAGTCCTAGCACATGAATAGCACCAGCTCATTTCTTAGGTTTTCTTTTCTCAAAATGTATTTTCATAAAAATTTAAAGTTAATCATTTGCCACAACACTTATCATGAGGAAATAATATTATCAAAGCAAACAAGAATTGTTATAGGTTCATTTTATAAAATACTTGAAAAAATCACTGAAGCAAAATGTTCTGATGGGTTTATGTTTGTCTATGTTTGGTTTCTCACTTTTTCCAGCCCATGTTTCTTAATTCACAAATTTTCCACAGGTCTCAGTAAATTTATCAACTGGATATTTCATGCCTTTTGTGGTAGATAATATGGCTCATCATGAAAGTGTTTGCTGAGCTAAATGGTGGGCAGCAGAAACAATACTGAAGAGTTTGACAACTGAGTCCACTGGGGATGTTTCCCTCCATGTGTATCAGGATGTACACTTTACCTTATCAGCGAACCCGCTGCAGTGTTTTTGCACGGAAGGCTGGTTCTGCTACATAAGTAAAGGGACTGACAAAGAGACTTCTGGGTTACTGCTGGCCATTGCTAGGATCGAGTAGCTGTTGTAGAAACCACCTTATGTTTCTTACCTGTGACTAGATACATGCATGAATCATGAAGCTGAATGAGTAAGTTTCTAATCCATCAAATATAATTTGATGCAAGTAAAATTGCTGTAACAAAAATGGAAGCCCTGTGATTAACTTGAATGGGGCTCTGAAGCATCTTCCTCTTCCTGGGATTCTGGGATATATGGCACTTTATTTTCAAAGCCCAAGTCTTCTCTTTTCTAGTACTGTCTTTGTATATAAAAGTATTTCTATATTATCCCCTTTATTATTCATATGAGGCTCAACTGCTACAAGTAATAGAATAAAAGAACTAGTGGTTTTACTATGTTAGATATTAGTTTCTATTCAGTTTATTCAGCGACCTAGATATTGCTGAACATAAGGTTTATTCCTTAATTCTGTGACCCACATACTTGCAGTTTTTCTTCTTGTCACTTTGACTTTTGTGTTGTTACATCTTCATGGGATGTGACACAACTGAAATAGAAAATCCCTAGTCTGTAAAAATCACACACTGCTCCTCTGCATTTCCATGAAGAACTCAGTCCTATGTGTTCTTACAGCTGCAAAGGAGGCTCATGGGGCAGCCAAGTACACACCCAGGGAAGGAACATTTGTATTAAAGAAAATTGATAAATCTGCTGATTTCTTATAAAAATGTTATTTTGCCATATTTTGATATCCTCTTGTCACTAAATATAATTTTTTAATCTCTTCCTTATATACAAGCAAATTTATCATCTCCTGAGAAGCAGCAGTTTTAAACCACTTATGATGAGTGTTTAAAACTGCCCTGAGTTCCAGATGTTTACAGAAAACATGAGTTTTGATTCTATTCACTGGCTCTTTTCCTTAGTTTGAATAATCATAATAAACTAGATGCAGTTTGCTTACATGCAGTTTGGTACAAGATGGCTGCTAATTTATAATGATAGAATAATGTTAGGATTATTCTCGTAAATAAACAGCATATAATAAATAAACAATGATTTAAAACTTTGTCCAGCATAATGATGGCTTCAGCCTTAGCATGAAGGGGTTTACTTAACCAGATACATGGTGAACTATTGGACTAGCTTCTGAGAGTCTTGTTCTTCCTATTGCCCATGGCATGACATGAGTTGACAGTCACAGAGTGTGCCCGGTTTTAGAAAGTACAACTTTGTGCCCAATTTCTTTTTCAAACAGTGCTTAAAGATGAAGGATTGCTGTATACTTCAAACAGTCAAAGAATGCCAAAATGTTCTAAGCCAGCTTTTACAGGGAAGTTTTTCCAACATGTGTTAGGTATCTGATTAATGTGATTCTAGACATCACTATACTCTCAAATACCCTTCTTAGGTTAACGATTTCATTTTGTTGTTTCCCAATGTGATCCCCCTTTCCTTACATTCCTCTCCCATCCTCTTCTCCATCAGCATTCAGAGGTCTAAATAAGAGATATAGCTCAGAAGGCTTTATCTGTCTCTCACATTTGCTGCAGAACTGGGTCTCTTGCAAAATAAGTTTTAAAGAGCCTGCATCTGAAGTTTCTAGTTTTACCTCTTAGAATTTGGGAATCTCAGAGGCTCTCAAATGCTATGAATTTCCACATCTCCAGTCTGATTGTCATTTGGAAATGAGAACCTCCTTACCACAGCCCATCATCTTTCTTTGACACTATGTGTCATATGCATTATAAAATTATTTTGAGTAGTTTCTTCTAGATGAGGTCAGTATGCATTTGTTCTGTTTCCTGGCTCTTGTGGACAACATTTGCCTGTAGGTTCTGATGTTACATAGCATGGGTCTCTAAATCTCTGAAGAAATATAGAACCGTTTGCCACTTAGCTTCATAAATCTGATTCATTATGAGAGTACTTTAATCCTCATTATCTGTATTACTTATATTAGGCAGATTTATACATCAAGAAAATATCAAAACATAAAATGTGTCATGTATAAAAGGAACATATATCTCTTCTTTCAAGGGTTCAGAGTGAATATCTGATTGGACAGCATTTCTTTTCTGTTCTTTAACCTAGAGACTTGGGCTTTACTTTTTCATGAATACACCGATTCCAGAGCTTTTATTCTCTGCTTCATCCTATTGTGAGACTGAGAAAAATGACTTCAAGGGATGCCATCTGGATGTGATATATACATACATATATATATATATATATATATATATATAGTGTGTGTGTGTATGTGTGTGTATGCACATTCTTTTGACTACTTTCAATTGTCTTACCTAAATTAAGATAGACTGAAAACTGATTTAACCTGTGAACAGAACAAAAAGTAAGTGAACTGTATTAGATAGCAGTCATGGTCTTTCACTCTTTCTTTGAGCTTTTGTGTCTCATCAGTTCCTTGAGAGTCACATAGTTCTCTTGTGATTGGAACTTATCCTCTTCTTCCTTCTTCTCAGAATGAACTCCCATGTATATGTGTATATATATACTTAAAACCAATCATGGACTTAAAGCCCTGTCCCCTCTATACTTACATTACCTCAGCCCCATGCTGTTTGTTTTTTTACCTAAAGGAAGTCTTCCTTGACAAGTCACCTTGTTGTTTGTATTCACATAGCAAATGCTCTGCCTTTTGTAATTTTCCATACAACTTTGATATGAAGGCACTGTTCTGAAACATTCCATTAGTATAATCCTGCAGCCTGGCACACTGTTGGGGATATCTACTGTAACTGGTTAATTTCCAGGTAAGTGACATCTCCCAAAGATTCATTCCTAAGAATAACTAGAAGGAGTTACATTCAGGGCCATTTTCAGCACTGACAAGAGGACGAAGAACATTGTAAGCAATATGCAGAGATAAGACACATGTTTCTGAGGAGAACGTCTCTGTGCATAATATTATGAATTACATTAAAATGTTTGTCTCTAAATTAAACAAACATAACAGAACTAGGTTGTTGTATAGTTAATTGATGGAGGAGTGTCTATGTGTTGATCTCATTGCTTAATAAAGAAACTGCCTCAGCCCTTTAATAGGACAAAAAATTAGGTAGGCAGAGTAAACAGAACAGAGTGCTGGGTGGAATGCAGTGAGGCAGACACTTCGAACAGTCGCCATAGACAGTCGCCATGCCTCTCCTCTTCAAGATGGACACAGGAATAAGATCTCTCCTGGTAAGCGACCACCTCATGGTGCTACACGGATTATTAAATATGGGTTAATTAGCCAATAAGAGGCTGAAACTAATGGGCCAGGCAGTGTTTAAAAGAATACAGTTTCCATGTAATTATTTCGGGTGTAAAGCTAGCCGGGTGGCAGGATGCAGCCCCGCTGTTCCATCTACAGTTAATAAAGAAAATTGAATTGACCAAGAAACTTCTTTAAGGGGTGTTATGTCATTATTGTGGATATTTTTGTTCACTATAGTATTTTTCTCCCTTTCATGGAAAATAGATTTTTTTCTCACATAACACCTGAATATGTCCCCCACCCCTGAGTCTTCACAGTCCCTCCTTAGGTTTCCTCTCATCTAGAGCCACCCCCTTTCTGCCTCTCATTAGGAAACAAGCAGGCTTCTAAGGAATAATAATAAAATCAAACAACAGCAGCAGTAACCACAAAATCCTAACATGCTGCAATAGGAAAAACAAATAAATAGCAGGAAAAGGCCCCAGGAGAAGGCACAAGAAACTGAGACCTATTTGTTTGTACTCTCAGTAATCTTATAAAGAAACTAAACAGGAAGCCGTAATATATGTGAAAAGTATCTGTAGAACAGAAAGAGAGAAAAAAAAAGTTCGGACCTGACATTATAACACAAGGAACCAGCCTGGCAGTGGTGGCATACACCTTTAATCCCATCACTGAAGGGGCAAAGGCAGGCGGATCTCTGTGAGTTCGAGTCCAGCCTGGTCTACAAGAGGTAGTTCCAGGATAGGCACCAAAGCTACAGAGAAACCCTGTCTCAAAAACAAAACAAAACAAGACCAAAAAAAAAAAAAAAAAAAAAAAGAAAAGACAAGGATCCTCCAAAGATGCCATTGTTTTCCTTTTTTCTTTGTGATCTAGTGCTGGGCATGCAGCCTCCTCTTAAGAGTAGTTTGTTGCCCAGTGAGACTCCTTTGGAGGAAACTAAATCTTTTCTTTGCAAGTGATTGTCATTTGGAGATGGCTTTTGGTTCAGGGGTGGGAGCATGTGTCGACTTTCCTTTTCCCCTCTAGAACCCCATCTGGTGTAGACCTGTTCAGACCTTGTGTGAGTTGCCTCGGTCTTTGTGAGTTCATATATGCATTGCTCTTATTGATTTAGAGGGCCTTGTTTTCTTGGTGTCCTCAGTTTCTATAGATCTTTTACTCTTTCTAACTCATATTCCAAGGGGTTTCCTGAGCCCTGGTAGGAAATATTATATGGAGACAGGGTCTTTATTATGACCATGCCTGTTCTGGAACTTGCTATGTAGAACAGGCTGGTGTTAAAAGCATATGACACCATTGCCAACTATACTACAGCCTTTCTTTGAGTAACTGAATTGCAATAATTTTGGTTGAATCAGTATCTTTGATAATTCTCTTCTTCCAAATAAGAATGTTCTAGAAAGGACTGAAGGAAGTGTTCATGACCATTCAGAGTTTACATTTCCCAATGAGTGAATAGAAGCAGCACTAAGCATGTGGTGCTAGAGAGTTCATAGCCCAGGGAAACTGGTCTCATCAGAACAAATCACTGCAGCTTCACTTGCAAACCATAGGCTGGAAGCTAACCTTCTCTGACTATTCACATCCTATTTCTCTCTGGCACAGGGAGTCAGAGAAAAACCATGTCCATAATACACCTCTGACTTCTATCTTCTTACATCTTTTTTGCTAGTGAACCTGGGCCTTGTGTCCTTTTATCTCTCCACCCAATATCAGGAGATAAAAAATTATGTAATTGGGAGTTTTTCAATTGGTATGAAAAGATAAACCTTATTTTTTCTTATTTTAGATAAACCCTAAATTGTATTTCTTTGAAAAATCTGTCTGTGTAGATCATAGTGTTATCGAAAATATTCAAAGAAAATTTTGATACAGAGTATTATGAGAATATGACTCCAGTATAAAAACCCCAAGGGTTGATGTACACAACACTACGGTGACATTTATGAAGATCCTATGTTGAAATAAACTTGGGGGATTAGCTAAATCACTGAAGTCATGACTGTATTGGCATTATTTCTTGGCCAAAGATTATTCATCACAAATGGTATTTCTATTTCTATCTACTCAAAATCAGTCTCATCCTAAGTAGCATTCTTACATAAGTATAACATGTAGGAAACAGAAAATATCATAATAAATTTAGGGAAATATTTTAGCACTTGAAAGTTATTGGCAGCATTACAATGACATTTGAAAAGAGCATCCCTGCTCAGTGAAATGTGTGTTATTTAATGATGCTTAGATACAACTTTTATAAGGCATGCTTAACTTTTCTGGTCCGTATTGTTCTCTTCCTCTCTGTACTTTTTACCATGAGACTTCTATTTTTAGTTTTCTTTCAGAAATCAGGTCAGCACCCCAGTAGAACTAGCCTTGAATATACAATAATGTATATTCAAGAGAGAGGGTTTTTTTTTCTTCATAGGTCATCAAAAATACTATGTACATCCCTCTGCATAAGTTCTCTTCCCCATACCCACTACTATAAAACAGTCCTTGCCCCTGTTGTTCCCTGTGGTTGTCCAAAACTTCACATATCACAGAAAGAAGCACATAATGTAAGTTCTATGTAAATGCCAATTTCTTCCAAAAATGTATCTAAATTCTGAACAAGCAAATGGATTATGGCTGGATAAACATGCTATCACCCTTAAATGAACCTTTAAGAATATCGACGTAATTATAGACTCAAGCTAGCTAATGAACTTATTAAAATGATCTATGAGTTTCAGGGTGAAAATAAATATTGAACCTTAAACAGAAATTATGTGAATGCCTTTTCCAAAGAAGAGTGGGTCATTGTTATTGTTGTAGGCCAAAACCCCCAAGAACCACTCAACAAAACCAAAAAAAGTCTAAATTTGAGTTTTTTATTAGGCAGGCCGACGACTGCCTGGAGAGAAACAGTTCTCACAAAAGCAACACTGACCACTTTTTCGTGACGGCTTTTGAAGTGAAAAGCCACATCCTAGTTGGAAGTCCCAGAAGGAAGTAGAGTAAGCAAATCATTTAAAAGCAGCCAAGAGCAGCAGCTAGCTAGGGTATATTGACCTCAAGTCCCATGGAAGGGCTGTGTAATTTTCTAAGGCACTTTCCAATAGGAGGGGACATAAATGGGGTAGTGCTGAGTCAAACCTTAGGTGGGTGCAGAAGGGACAAGATGGAGGAATCTTGGCCCTGCCATATTATCAATCTATAAATATGCTTAAGTGTTCCTTACTATCTGATTGCTGTGATGCAGGTCTCATCCTGAAAATTACTAGTCTTATCTTTATTACACCTTTCTTCTTCCTAGTTTTTTTTTAATGGTCAGTTTTATCATCCATTTTTTCCTGTTTCAGAAATGTTTTAGAAATGCAGGTGAGTTCAAACACCTATATGCAAACCATTTGGTATTTAATAAATATCTGTTGCAATTCATCTTTACAGTTTATAGATTCATCAGATGTCATTATTCATATTGTGAGCATGTTACTGCTGTATGTTCTTCAGGGCATGTTTCTTGAGACATCTCCTGCTGATGGAAGATGGACTGTAACCTGTAAGTAAGAGTTCAGGAATCTATCAAAATTGGTGAAAACGAAAGAGCTTGGTCAGGGTACTTTTTTGGAATAAAAACTGATCACACACATGCTCATGCTATTGTTAACTATGAGTTTCTGTGGAGATGGGGTTGCCTTCAACCTTCAGTCATTCATCAATCGAATCTCAGTCCTAAGAGTGTAGTCTTTTAGGCAATTGCCTTTGCACCTTTCTGATTAGTATTCTCCCTGAATTTCCACTCAGAACTCCAATTAACATGTGTAGACTGAAGATTGATGGAACTTTCTTTCATTTGTGCTTGTGGAGACATTTAATTCTTAGCAGTCATACGCCATCTAAGTTTAGATGTTATATCCACAAAGAAAAGATTTGTTTTGTTTGTAACATTTTGTGTGCAATGGCCTGCAAACTGCTTCACTTTTGACCAAGATCTAATTCATCCACAACTTCTCGAAAACGAAGTTCATGCTTTTACATATCTAATTATTAAAATACACAGTTCAAATACACACATTTTTAGTGAGCTAAAAGCTTGTGTTTGGCATAGCTCATGAAACCGTCTTTAGTAACAGTTGCCTCTGTTACTAGTCCCCAAGCTGCTGCTGTCCTTCAGACTTCTAACCAACCTGCTGAATGATATCACTTGGACATGGAATCCCTCATTCTACTGCCCTTCTACCTCAGAATTTCTTTGTTCTCCTGTCCAAAATTGTTTGTTAATGCTACTAACCTCCATGTTTGGATATTTTTCCTGTATTACCTCTCAAATCTGTGAACTCCCATAAAACCAAATGCCACAGAATCAGAGAAAAAATATAAAAAAAATAAAACCATCTGAGTCAATTGAAAACTCTTGAAGCCATTTCTGAGAAGATAAATCGCAACAAAAAAAATACAAATTTAAAACTCAATTATCTAGAAATAGATGAAAAGACTTGGTAGTAGGTGTACATAAAAGACATCCCACATTTTACTAGAAATCAGTAAGGATTTCAAAAAATTAACTGCCTTTGTGATATAGGTTGGTCTTCTGTCTATGTGTTACTTTCAATGGTTAATAAAGAAACTGCCTTGGCCTTTTGATAGGCCAGCCCTTAGGTGGGTAGAGTAGACAGAACAGAATTCTGGGAGGAAGAAAGCAGAGTCACGCAGATGCCATGATTCACCAGCCTGAGACGAAGTAGGTCAGGATCTTTCCCGGTAAGCCACTACCTCATGGTGCTACACACATTAGGTTAACCAAGATATGAGAGTTAGCCAGTAAGAGGCTAGAGCTAATGGACCAGGCAGTGTTTAAATGAATACAATTTGTGTGTTGTTATTTCGGGTGTAAGCTAGCCATGCGGGAGCCGGGCAGGATGAAAAGCAGGCCTCCCTGCCTTATCACTACACCTTTTAATTTATTTATTTGTGGTGTGTATATGTATGTATGTACGTGTGTACACATGTGGATGTTTTGGTACAATGGAACATGTATGGTGGCCAGAGGACAACTTGGGAGAGAGTTGATTTTCTCCATCCATCATGTGAATCTTGGGGATAGAATTCAGGTTGTCAGGCCTGGAACCAGGCATCTTTATCAATGAGCCAACCCACTGGCCTATGAAATTTTCTTTGAAATGTTGAAATTCTGGCCACAAACTGGTTGCTTAAATAATATTACTTCCCTTCTCAGATCTTTGATGGGGTTAAAGATTAGATAACTGTAGCTACCTTCTACATTATTTAGACTCCTTGAAGTAAAATGCTTAATAAAATTTCTGTTATATGTTCCTTGCTTAATATTGTTTGCTGCTTGTAATTTTATATTATCTGTTCCCATTGTATATAGTTGTATTTGGTTTTGAATCTGTCTTATTTAGACAAAAGGGGGAGATGATGGGGTAGCTGACCAATCCCTTGTCTGAGGAGCGTGACCCCTCTGGGGCACAAAATACCTTTAAAAGATCTGTGTTTTGGTGATTTGCTCTCTTGGTTCCCTGCTCTTCGTTGGAACTCTGGCTCTGTAAGTTTCTCCCATTTTCTCCTTTTATTAAAGCTGAGTATTTCATATAAAAAAAAGATAAAAATGAAAGCAAGTATCAATAATACTTAGAGATGCCAAACAGAACACTCACAGAACTTTCCCCTTGGGGATACTGTTACTGAGAACAGTCCAATTGGCCCATCAGGTCTCCAAGTCCTAGACTCTAGGAGGTTTCCTTTTTGTGTGCAGAGGTTCTGGGTGGGAGGGATTATTTATTGGGTTATTTGCCAGGGAAATAGTTGACTGACTGCTTGGGTTTGGTGCACACAGTGCTGAACTCACCTGAAGTGTGCTTTCTAGCACTCTGATTTCCCAGCCTCATTTGTAGTGGATATGGTCACACAAAGAGTTTTATTTAGTGAGTAGTGAGCAGTTAGGTGAAAAATCTTGGTTTGCCTGTGAAGAGCAGAGACTGACCTTTTATAGTATTCTTCCTATGTGCTGTTTGAAATACAAAGAACATGGCAGAACCTCAGGACTTCCTGAGGCCATAAGTGTTTGTGGGAGAAAAACAATGTACAATCAGGCCACAGAGAGAACCTCCTCTCCTTCCTGTGTCCATGAAATGCTAATGACTCCTGGATTTCCTGTATCCAAATGATTACGGGAAAGAAAAATGATCTTCTATTGCTTTATAATAATCAATAATAATATTAAAAGTAATTATCAATTTGTGGGAGGGTGGCATGTGACACATCATATGTGAAGATCAAAGGAATAATTGCTTAGTTGTTTATCTTCTGTCAATTTCATGTGGGAATCTGGGATCAAATTATTTGACCAGATTTATATGGCAAGCCCTTTAGCTGCCTTTTCTGACTCTTAAGGATGGAGTATTTGTTTAATCCTACTGTGTTCCTTGGTGTCAGAGTGTATTTTTTAAAGGCAATTCTGTATTTTCTCACAATGGCATATGATAGTGAGCTATTCAATAAATTATTTTGAACAATGAATAACTCCTAAGGGACAGAAGGTGGTGGAAACTGTTGGAAAAATCTTACTGTGGGATTGGTGGGATCCTAATCTTTTGACACTATTAAGTGCAAGTCACACCCATTAGTAATAATGACGAGTTCATCCATATTCAGATTTCAGAATTGCCTGCCATTTTCTCTATCATGAATGAAGGACCTGGTATTTCATTTGTTTCTCTTTGAGCTTCAATTTAGTGTCTTTCATGTTGAGGGGAACAAAGCATATAGTTATTTGTTACTGGAATAAGATGAATAGAAAGAAGCCCTTGAATTTCAAGGGAAAGAAGCTGTAAAATTCATGTAGCTTGGAGTGTATAGGGGTTTGGACAAAGGCTGTCAAATTGTTGCCTATTTTTGTTGGAGGTACTGATTCCAGAGCAGGGTGAACTATGTTGAAAGGAAAGTGGGTCAGTATCCCTGTTAGCTGTATTTCCATCAGCTGCTGTTCTTCTTTTAAATATGTAGCTCTAACTAATTATCAATATTTTATGTATTTATAGTGTTTTGGGTGTTAGTAATAGTAACATAATATAACATTTGTGAATCCAATATCATTTGAAGAAGAGCAGTTATAACTGTATATATCCATAGGAAGACCAAATCAATGGTATGTTAATATTTTTAACATTGAAAATATGATTATGATGCATAGACAACTGAATAGCATATATAATACTCTAGTCTATCAAATATTGTTAATAGTTATAACAATATATCTCTAGCAAGAAATAGACACTTGTAACTCCAATCTCATCTCTAATGGCATATAACCTCGGAAATGATAGACTCTAAATTTTAAAGAATTTGAGTTATGAAGGTCAGAATAGAGTATGTTAATAGAAAATACTATTAACTTAGACAGCTAAGGTACAATGTTTTCCTCTCCTTTGGACATATAGATAGCAGTGGGATTGCTTGTTCTTATGGTAGTTCGTTTTCTGTGTTTGAGTACCATGTCTATTGTTTTCTCTACTGCTTGCACTCTTGTATATTTCTACCGGCAGCATAGTGCATAAGAAACAGCCTTGTCAGCACATGGCATCCCATGCCTTCTTGATGATGGCCATTCTGCCTGCGGGGAGAGAATTCTTTTTTTTCTTTTTGTTTTGATTTTTGAAACAAGGTTTCTCTGTATAGCTCTGGTTCCTGTCCTGGAACCATCTATTGTAGACCAGGTTGGTCTCGAATTCACAGAGATCTTTCTGTCTCTACCTCCCTAGTGCTGGGATTAATGAAAAGCACCACAATTGCCCAGTTGTGGAGAGAATTCTTGTTTGGGTCATTTAATAACTAGAGACATGTGCACTTTGTCATGTACTTGCCCATCATTTGCATGTTTTTGGAGAAATGTCTGTTTACTTCTTTAACCCATTAAATGATTAGCTTGCAATTTTGGTGCTCATTTTAGGAGTTTAAATATATTCTGGTTGTCAAACTCCTTACAGAGGTATTATTTGCAAATATGTCCTCACTTACTGCAAGTCATCTTTGAGTCCTGGTGAATGGTTCCCTCGCTGTGCAGAAAGCTCAGTTTCGTTGCATGCCCATTTGTTTACTATTGCTTTTGTTCCTTGTGCTTTTAGCATCTTGTTTAGGAAATATTTGCTAATACCAATGTCTTTAAATGTTGCCCTTATATTTGCTGGCAGTAATACCAAAGTTTCTGTTTATGAATTAGGTGTTTGCTCCATGCTTAGTTTTCACATTGTTAGACAAAAGGACCTAATTTCGTTTTTTCATATATGGACACCCAGGTTGGCTAGACACAATTTCCTGAAGAGACTGCCTTTCTTCCACTGTATTTTCTTGGTGCTTTTGTCAAAAATCAACTGGCTGATAAATATGAGTCAATTTCTGAGTTCTTGACAGTAATTAAATCTCTAATTTTCCAAAGACACTGTACTTGAAATGCTGTCCCTCTAAATTCATACCTTGATAGGACCTACATCCTGGATCATTTCTCTGTCTCTCTGTCTCTCGTCTTTCTCTCTCTCTCTCTCTCTCTCTTTCTCTCTCTTTTCCCCCTGTCCTTCTCATAATCATCTTCCTTTCACTTTAACCATACTTTATAAATTTTAATGTCCTCAAGTTGTCAGTTAGTCATTGTAATCCCATCATTTTATAGTTATTTATTGATATGCATATTTAAAGCTAAGTCAAAATCAAATAAAAGACAAAATTAGGGTACATTATATTATCCTATAATTGAAATGTTAATGCTCTTTGCCTATACACGAATAAGAAAATGAAAATCAAACCAGAGTTCTGTTACATATTGACTCACTTACCTTTTTAAATGTTTTGTATATTAGAAAAGGTACTAGAACCCTCTGTATGTTCTTAGTTCATGAGGGTATTTTGAAAATGAAAATAGAAAATGTAAATGTATTCTGAACAATGAACTTGTCTATTAATAGAATATAGATTAATATGCCAAGGATGATTTCTGGCTGAGTTTTAGGTGGACATTAATGATAATTTATGAAGCAGTTACTAGAGCAGAAAAAAACAAATGAATCGTAATACTAGGTGTCTGTCAAAATGAAGCCAGCTGTGATGCAGCCCCGTAGGAAGATGAGTCTAAATTAAAGTTGTGGTCAACATTTCACTGGATTAAACTGTTTATTTCTTATTTTATGAGAAGTATAACACTCTACTTAACCGAGGGTCTGTTGCTAAAAGGAAGGAACTACTTTAAATATATAGGCAACAGTCCTTTAAGATTGCAAAGGCATCTCTCATAATGACAACTATGTCTTTGGATATTCACTATAGTTAAATCAAAAATATTCTTCCAGAGATTTTTAAAGTTATTTTTAATCTTTAAAATTATTGTGTCACTTAAATGCATGAAGATTTAAGAGAAATATCAATATTGCAAAAATGTAACTTTCTGTGAGTTTCAAAATATATGTTGTTGGCTGTGGATGAGGCTCATAGTGATGGAGCATGTACAGAGTCCTGTGTTCAATCTCTTTCACCAAAAGCCACAACACAAAGAAAGTAAGTACTTTAGGTCATTTTTTGAGCTATATTCTAGCTCGATGAGCATAATAGCTACTATGCATGGCCATTTATAGAAAACAAATGTGTGTTTTTTTACATAATAATATTTTGGTTCAATTTGGGTGAATTATACCCATAATTACTCATAAAAAGAATGAACAATGACAGACCAAAAATGTAAAATTCAAAATACAAAAGAAGAGAAAACATATAAGTGAGAAAGATCAGCTAGAGAGTGAATGAAGACACAATATCAAGAGGACTTGCTGATGTGTGTGCCTGCACTTGGGGTCCTAATGCTAGCCAATGCTGTAACTCTTCTTGCACAACCAGAATGATGTTCATTGTTGTATTTGAATTTTTAGTTAGAAGGTGCTGAGCGATTCCATTTCTGGTGCTCCTTCTGTCCCTGTTTACGTGTTGTTTGTTTAACTGCAGTTGGAGTATTTTGAAAGGAGCATGATTAATACTCTTGTCAGTCCCATGTCATGTGGCAGGAAGTTTATTCAGTTGTATTTTCTTGGGTGAAAGTTTGGGTGAACATTTGTTGCATATGCCAGCACTCTGACCACCACAATTTGGGATTCACTGTTTTCTGACCCCAGGGTTCATTGGATAACAATGAGCATATGTTTCCTTCCCCTTACTGTCTTAGGATGAGATATAACCAGACACCATGTAGCACTCACAGTGACCTTCTGTAACCCTCCAGAAAACAATTGTGTGCATGCCAAGTATTATTTATCTTCATGTACTCTGGGCCTTTTATTCTTATCACAGCCTCTTCCTTTCTCTATTTGATTAGTCCTTAGTGTTCTAAAAATATTTCAAATTGTTTCATTAATTAATGTCCATAAATTGATATTTGCTTATTAAGACAGTCTTCCAGGTGCTGAATAATTTTATTTTCTAGGGAAATTTTATCATTGCCATTTATACTCCAACATAAACATACCAAAATATGCCCAAATTCAAAATATGCACAATTTCAACATTTCACACAACTAAAGAGTCTAGTAATTAACTATAATAGTTTAAAAAAGTATATTTCCTTAATTTTACTTTCATGTTACAAATATCAAGTAGGCATTGTCAAAGTTGACAGGTTTTTTTTTTTTTGTTCGCCTGCCTAATATTTGTAATGGACTGGAAATCCACAGTTCATATTTCCATTTCTCTTCAACTATAGAATCTCATTGGGCATCGGTAAATCTCAGTCAACTTTAGCCTACCTGGCATTCCCCTTTACCTTGTTAGTGAAGGAGGGCTACTCCCCTTAAATAACACCAGATGTGTGAACCCACATTATATGACCCTACACAGATGAGATTTGAGGCAGCTCAGGTGCAGAATGAGTCAGTAGTCACAGTGGAGGGCAAGATTTTAAGGTCAAGAGAGTGAGGTGACTTTTGATTCCCTCAGGAATAAATCTGTCTGTGTGGATGGCAGTGAGATGACTCCCGTTGGAGGAAGGAACAAGTAGCCTGCAGCTGTTTTGGCTTACAGCAGAAAAATCTAGATTGAAAGACACTGTAAAGAAGGAAATATCCAGACAGGCTTTTGGGAGCCTTTAATAGTTAGATATCAGAGCAGCATGCAGGTACTTGGGCATTTGAAAACAAACACCCCATGTTCTAGACCCTTGCTTTTCCTCCTTACAGGAAGTGCCCAGAGAGCTTTGTTCATTTATGAGACACATATTCTGGCATTCTGTGTTAAATCTAATACTGTTCAATAGCATATGATGCCTCCCCCCACAACTTTCCTCTGTTTAAATAACAAAAATATAGGCTCTTTAAAAGAAGATCTGGTGGCTAAGAAAGGATTATGATGATAATGATGCTTGATGTTTTATGTTTTTAGTTGGTGTGTTACAAATGATCATATACTTTTTTCTCAGCTATCTTTCTTCTGGTTTGTGTTTTTATATATATGTTTCAATAGTTTTATTCTGCAGGTAGAATTTTATGAATAACTATCCAATTTTGTTTACACAATTTAAACTCAACTGTTTCTAGGGCTTATTGATCTGTAAAATTTTGTACTTTAAAATTTGTAATACACTTTCTTATTTTCTACACTAAAATTATCTACAGGATTTAGTCCAAATGAAACTGAGTTACTGGAGAATTCTGTGGTAAGAAACTATTTGTATGAATATCTTAGGTATGACTTCAAATACTAAACGCAGATTTTATTTTATTATTATTAATTTTATTTGCTTAAGGCCAGTTTGGTCTATATAGTGAGTTCCAGAACAGCCAGGGCTACATAGTGAACCCTGATTTAAAAATTACTTTTTACTCCCAGGAGAAGACTTATCTGAGAAAGGTGATCGGCATAAAAAAGAATACAACTGATTCTCAGTGTTTATCAAGGTCCATGAAGTCCAGCCTCTATTTAGAGTTGAACATGGTAGAAGTATCGCCAGCTCCTGGTGCATGTATTTGGGAATGCAGTGAGCTGATTGGTGCCTTGTGCATATCTGTTATGCACTCTGCCAACGCACCATACTCTCAGTTCTTGAATTTCTCAGATAACATATTATGATGCAGTTCAGGCTGACTTCAAACTGGAAGTTCTCCTCTTGGATGATGTGAATGACAATGATTTGCCCACTTCCTGACTGGGCCATAATCTGTTGTTGATATGATGAGTTGATTTACAAACATTACAAAGCATGGGAAGTGAGACATGGGTACTAACTGAAAAGAGTGCATTCTGACTTAAAACCGAGACAAGTTCCTGCACACCCCTGTAGCAATGAGAATAACCTGCACTGCTGCTAGGCTGTGAGGAGCATTTGTGTCAAGCATGTGTTGAGAGGCCATTTGGTCACCTGGATGTGGCATGCTCAGTTTTTTTTCTTCTTTTTTTGGCGTAGGGTAGTAGCAATTTACCAATAGTTTAAGTAGTTATTTGTTCTTTAATGATTAGATGGGTGTATTGGCAAATAGTGGTTAGATGTTTGCTTCTCCTTTAAATGGATGAGTCTATTTTGAATCTTAAAAATCTTATAGCACAATAATTTTTTTATATTTTGTTATTGATATTGATTGAATAGTAGTGTGAATACCAAATTTGGAACTCAATGCATATCGTTTAAAGTTGTCCTCATGTCCATTCATTAACTAATGTTTAAAAGTTACTAAGTAGGCATCTTTTTGTCTGTTTAATCGATCAGTATACAGACCTTTATTTCTATGTTAGGCTAATAGGCAGGTGCTGTGTTGTGGCTTGTAAAGAATTTAAGTGTTATCAACATACTCATACAAAGTATCTGCTATCAAGACTGGAGAACTTATTAAAATCCTGCATCCTTTTTCTGCTGTACAGCTTTAATGTTAGAGGCTGTTCCTTCCCCCTTTCATTTTGGATTTGCTGTGTGCCCTACTTTAAAAGGATGGGGATAAAAGGAAAGTGTACCATCTTCACTCAGACTTCTTCTACTGGTGTCATTGCCACTCTTACGCTTCACAGAAGTTGAGGGACACATGGATTGTAACTGACTGAAAAATTGTAGCTGGGAGAATAGTTCAGTGAACTCATAGACAAGTGAGAGAATATAAATAATTTTAGTTTTAAGTCATGATGTAGCTATCAGTTAATTCAACATCATTAATGCAAATTTCCATGATGCCAAGTTATATACAATGATCATCAAGGATATCATAATTATGTGGAATTACAAAGTTTAATATATTAAATGTATCCAAGGTAAACATATACGAGTATTCTCAAATTTTAAAGATTACATTCTATAACTAATCAGTCTTGCATACAGTATGCTAACAAACTATTCCCAAGTGAATCTGTAGACTAAAAGGTTACAATCTAGAAAATATGGAGACATTTTAGTCTCTTCCAGAAACATCAAAAATTATAAAAACTATAAGCCTCAGTGAATTTTTTTTTTTCTGGAAGTTGTGGCCTCCTTGTGACTTCACATGACTTAAAGTCACTAGAATGAAATCCTGGATGCAGGACCATAGTGATGTTGCCTAAGACTGAGTGCTCTTCACTGTTTTTGTATCACTATTGCACTCATCACAAAGTGAGTATCCTTACTGTCGACCTTTCCCTGAGAACTGTCTGCACAACTGTTAAGTAACATATATATCACCAAGAGTGATGGCTACAATGTAAATTAGGTTTGTAGACTTTTGTAGTTTATGAAACAGTACCTTGTGCTACACAAGGAAAGAATTTAAGAAAAGGAAGGCAGGGTAAATCAGACAAGTAGAATTTTTTTTTTTTTGTTTTTTTGAGACAGGGTTTCCCTGTAGTTTCTAGAGCCTGTCCTGGAACTAGCTCTTGTAGACCAGGCTGGCCTCGAACTCAGAGATCTGCCTGCCTCTGCCTCCCGAGTGCTGGGATTAAAGGTGTGCGCCACCACCGTCCGGCCAGATAAGTAGAAATTAATAAAATAGTCAAAATTATAAAAACAAAACCAATCATTTGAAATAGATATTTAAAAATATGTTTTATAAACTGATGCTGGATGGTTTAATAGCAAAATTTTATAACAGGAAGTTGATGGAGGAGTGTCTATGTGTTACTTTCATTATTAATAAAGAAAACTGCCTTGGCCCTTTAAGAACAGAAAATTAGGTAGGTGGAGTAGACAGAACAGAATTGTGGGAACAAGGAAGTAGAGTTAGGAAGACGCTTCAGGCAGTCGCCATAGTGAGTCTCCATGCTGCTCCTCTCCGAGATGGACGCAGGTTAAGATCTCTCCTGGTAAGGCACACCTCGTGGTGCTACCCAGATTACTAAATATGGGTTAAAGGAAGATGTGAGAATTAACCAATAAGAGGCTGAAACTATGGGCCAGGCAGTGTTTTAAAAGAATACAGTTTCCGTGTAATTATTTCGGGTGTAAAGCTAGCCGGCAGCCGGGTGGCAGGACGCAGCCCCTGCCGACTCACACTACAGATTGGCACCCAACGTGGTGACTAAATCCACTTAAAAACCTTGCCAGCTTGGGATCGGAAAGAAAGTACTCTGAGACCATGCCAATGGCTCACTGCTCCCTGCCTGCACCTGGGCAGATGGCGGAATCAGGCTTAGGCGAGCGGGACAGCATTTGCGGATTCCTGCCGCCATAGAGAGAGAGATGTTTTCAGACTGCACGGTGCTCTGCGCTTCAGATTCGGCTGTGACTTGGATTAAGAGAGTTTCTGTGCTGCACGCTCAGTATCAAAATTAAACTGCTGAGTGCAGCTCCAATGTGGACTGCTGTGCACCTGGAACTTTGTGCAGCTCAGGGGCACCAAATGACTGAGGCAGTAGCAGCTTTGGCTCTGCTCCGCCATGCTGAACTGTACTGATCTCAGGCAGGATCTATCGTAATTACCATGATAACAGCGCAGTTAAGGTTTAGACTTGGCTGGAAACAGGCAGTACCGTATTACCTATAAGTGGTGCAACTTAAGTTTTTAAGAAGTGCTTAACATTTTAAGAAATGCTCCTGGATAGTAAAAAATTACAGATTCACAATAGGACAGATTCAGACATATAAGACCCCCATATGGGTCACAATGTTGGATGACTGTACGTAGGCTTGAGAGAGAGAAAAAAATAAATATATAGAGAATAAAGTTAATGCCTTAAAAAAGGGGTAAAGTCTTTAAAGAGACAGAATAAAGTAAAGTGATAGAGTGAAAATAAGCCACGTAAAAATGGAAAATTCACAGAGAGTCTGGATTATGTATTTTGTTGTGTTTTCTTTGATTTTTTTGACTGTAAAGGAGCTAAATACAGAGAGACATTTCATTATATGGGCTGCCAGGCTAGACCAGAATGGACATCTTAATGGTATGACTTCAGGATTTGGATCTAAGAACATGATGCTTTGGAAAAGAGTTTCTTCTTTTGTTTTCACAGAGGACGAGACTCTGTGGATTGCTTCTATCCCAATATGGTATGATAGACCACGCCCTCCTGAAAGGTTGCTGTGAACATCTTCAAAAAATTACTTCACTCAACTGCCAACTGAGAGGAACCTAGCACACAGGTTACACCATGAAAGACCTAAATAACAGCGCCCCCATTCAGCAGGAAGCAGTTTGGAGAGAAAAAACTGCGCCCATTTTCCCAAATATTGTTTATAAATGTTCTTTTACATTTAAAGGGGGAGATGATATAGATATGAATTTGCATTGGTATAGATTTTAAGGTCAATTTTGTTATATGTATATGTATTTCTGATCTTGATTAAGCTATTGTGATTGTAGTTCATTTTAAAAACTGTAATGTATAATTAGGAAATATAGGTTGTTAATGGATAATCATTGATAATAGTCAAGCTTGTAGTCATGTTAGTCATTTTCTAGATGTGCATAGATATATTTCAGATAGGCATTCTTCATATCTTTCAAAGACTGCAGAATATGGCATTTAATGTTTTAATAACTTAGGGTTTTTCATGACAATGAGACACGTCTGCTCCTGGCAGCACCAATCTACTTCGAGAGGAAGATGGGCATCGAAGAGGCTACTTATGGAGTTTGTTAGCCATTTGGGCAAGAAACTGCTCTTGGCTGGACTGTTCCATAAACTGGACACAAAGAACCCGCAGAGAGAGGACTGCTGAACTTGCCTAAAGGTGAGAATGTCTTTCAGGGTTCCTGATTCGTGAAAGAGTCTGCGAGACGTTCTGCAGGACACAGCAGAAAGTGACTGAACTGTCTTTGGAATTTTTCTGCTTCATGGAAATGTCTGCTGGATACTGTGGGCCTGAAGCCCGAAGATGGATGCCCCAACGGTACAGAGGAACTTTGGGTGACTGTCCAGGCAGCGAGTTGTCTCTGTCATTTCTAGAGTTTTATAAGTTACTTATTTCTTGTTTACTTAGGTAGCATTATATCCTTCTGGAGTCTTTGATGGAGTTGAAGAATAAATAGATAGTTATAGCTTTCCTTAGTTATGATAAAAGATAAAATAGATTTAAATATTGTAACTGTAATACTTGCTTGATAACTGTTTTGTTACATGTAATTTTGCTATGTTAAAGTTGAAGCCTTTCTTTTTTGTTTAAACAGAAAAAGGGGAAGTGATGGAGGAGTGTCTATGTGTTACTTTCATTATTAATAAAGAAAACTGCCTTGGCCCTTTAAGAACAGAAAATTAGGTAGGTGGAGTAGACAGAACAGAATTGTGGGAACAAGGAAGTAGAGTTAGGAAGACGCTTCAGGCAGTCGCCATAGTGAGTCTCCATGCTGCTCCTCTCCGAGATGGACGCAGGTTAAGATCTCTCCTGGTAAGGCACACCTCGTGGTGCTACCCAGATTACTAAATATGGGTTAAAGGAAGATGTGAGAATTAACCAATAAGAGGCTGAAACTATGGGCCAGGCAGTGTTTTAAAAGAATACAGTTTCCGTGTAATTATTTCGGGTGTAAAGCTAGCCGGCGACTGGGCGGCGGGAACGCAGCCCGCCGCTTCACACTACAGGAAGTGACTGGACTATTGAACCATTCATTTCCACCACAGACATAGAATCTTCTGTATTATGCCATTTGTTGCATGCAGCCATTTGTCTACTAATGTACGAGGATCATCTGTCTATGTGTTACTTTCATTGGTTAATAAGGAAACTGCCTTGGCTTTTTGATAGGGCAGGATTTAGATAGATGGAGCAGACAGAACAGAATGTTGGGAAGAAGGGAATGCGGCAGTCTCATGAAGCTCCTGCCCAAGATAGATGTAGGTTAGAAGCTTCCCGGTAAGCCACCACTGTGGTGCTACACAGATTATTAGAAATGGGTTAATCAAGATGTGAGAATTAGCCAATAAGAGGCTGGAACTAATGGGCCAGGCAGTGTTTAAATGAATACAACTAGTGTGTTGTTATTTCAGGTGTAAAGCTAGCCACGTGGGAGCCGGGCAGGATGAAAAGCAGGCCTGAACGCCACATCACTACAGTCTACTGATGACATATTTTTCAGAGCTTTTTCTCCTGCCTCTAAACCTCTGAAATATGACATAATTTAAATAGTATGATGCTAAATTAACTTTAGGTTAGTTACACCTTGTTTTAAAAACTTAACAGTAATGAGTATAAAAATGCTTACTATCTTCACCATCAGAAATTGGGAGGTGGTCTTTGCTGAATCTAGGAGCTATTTCTTGAATCAGAAATTATTCACTGACCCACCCAACAGAGAACTTCATAGCAACTCATGTTTTTTTTCCCTTTAACTTATGATGCATTTAAAAATAGTGCAAAGAAAATCATTATTGAGAAGTTGAACAAGCTCTTCCCAGGCATTGCTAGCCTGAGTTATAGAGGTGTGACATTATGAATCTAGTTTTGACAAAAAAAACATTTGGTTATTGTTTTATAGAATATCTGATTTGAAAGATATTCCTTTTAATCACTTATTTTTAGGCCTATCTAACTAGATACATTTTTTTCTGTTTCATTTCTTCTTCTGATTCACTTTGTAAATCTATGCTCTCATAACTCTAATTAGAATCTTTTTTAAAAGTTTTTTTTTTTCTCAGTAATATGTGTTCTTATTTTTTTCTGGTAAAACTTGGATATAGGTCAAGGCTAAATCTGTACATACTGTTGTCACATTTAAACTATGGCATTTACTTTGGATCATGGATGATTAAGAACACCTTGGAAATTATGAATGACAGAATGGGAATAATGGAATCAACCACTTATTTGACTTTTGGGAAAAGATTTGAAAGAGCAAGTTATAATGCAGCAATTGTAGTTTTCCTTGGGGTTGAAACACAAGCCTAAAATTAGTTTCTCTGTGATAACTCTTGTCTAAACAAGTCTGAGGAGAGCAGAATTGCCCTAATTGTGTTATTTATAATTTTGGGTGCAATTTCTATCTTTTGAAAAATAATTAAGAACCCACTGAAAGGGGTCAAGTATGAGCCCATAATAATTTATGTAGGTAAGAAGTATATTTATTAGTACAATATTGCATAGCATATTTTAAATAAATGTCTAATATTTCAAGGGTTTTTAATGGAGTTACAATTTTACCTGTTGAGATATAATTGATCTTATGACTGACCTGTAAAGATGGGAGAATTGAAGTCAAATTTAAGTGGAAAATAGGTAAGAAAATTATTTGCATATAATACATGAATGTAGAAAGCATCACCCTAAACCCAGTTAACACTCTTGAGAACAAGAGAGTCTGAAGATTTGAGCATCTACCTTATTGGTTTTGCACTAAAGATGATAAAACATACTTCAGATGACACAGCTGCCTATCTCTCTGTGTCTTTGTCTTCATCTCTGTCTGTCTGTCTGTCTCCCCCCCCCCCCCCCCCCGTGTGTGTGTGTGTATGAAAAGGATAGGTTAATACCCGAATAGAAGAATTGCAATACTTGGATAAATGTGAAACTTTCTGTTGGATCCCATAAAACTATACAGTACAGCTGACAGGCCAATAGACTAATCCACAGGAATTATATGTCCATGTCCACTGTGGAACACTTGTCTTATGGAAATGTCACTATAATATTTGTAAAAATTCTGTGAAGCCATGATACTTCCCTCCCAAATGGGATTCATTCAAAAACACCTCAGCAGTGTAACAATCCCACAAAATTATCTGCTAACAGACCACATAGTACAAGCAGAGAAGGCTTTTCATTTCCCAGCTGCCCAACCCAAAATAATCACACAGAAACTATGTTAATTACAACACTGTTTGGTCAATAGCTTATGCATACTTCCAGCTAACTCTTACATCTTAAATTAAGCCATTTCTATTAATCTGTAAATCACCATGAAGTTGTGGCCTACCAGTCAGGCTCTGGCTAGTGGCTTGCGTCTTTCTCCTTTGGCAACTACATGACATCTCCCTGACTCTGCCTTCTTTTCTTTTCTTTTTTTTTTTTTTTTTGGTTTTTCAAGACAGGGTTTCCCTGTAGTTTCTAGAGCCTGTCCTGGAACTAGCTCTTGTAGACCAGGCTGGCCTCGAATTCAGAGATCCGCCTGCCTCTGCCTCCGGAGTGCTGGGATTAAAGCATGCGCCACCACCGCCCGGCTCTGCCTTCTTTTCTTTCTATCACTACTTGGAATTTCTGTCTTGCTCTATTCTGCCCTGTTATATGCCCAAATTATTAACCAATGAAAGCAACACACATACAGAAGGACTTCCCACACTAACATAGAAATTTCTAAAGATGACAGGAAGGTAGTGTGCCCCACCTTTGCTGACAAACAGATCTGGGTATCCCCAAAACAGATTATCACAAAAGAGATTGGGTAAGGAGAGTGGACGAGTCCATGATTCAGGGACTTTTAGTAACCTTATCTAATGGTTTAGAATGACAGGTATTTCCCCTTGAATGATGGCTCTATCCTGCCATCAAGCCACCTGCTCCACAGTACTGCTTTATCAGTTTCTTTTGCAATTTTGATGTGCATATTATCATTGCTTTTGTCTATAGAAATATCCAACTATGATAGTAAAAACTCAAAGCCTCATGGAGAATGCTCTTTCATTTCACCTTTCCCCCCTTGCCTAAAAAACAAAGAATATGCAGAGGTAACCTGCTTGAGTTAAGCTTTTTTACCCTCAGATCTTCATTTACCAAAGACGTCCTACTCAAGAACCCAGTGACTTTCCAGTATCAAGAGCAGTGCTTCAAGAAAATAGGTATTAGTACATTTCATCAGACAAAGGTTAATTCCATACTGTAGTTTAGTTACATTAAACAAGGTCTGAATACACCCACCACATATTGGCAGGCAGCATGTAAACAGAGATTCATGATGTCTCATTCCTGGAAGTTATCATTCATAAATATTTTATTATGAGAGGATGCCAGTTCTTCATGTTATTTAGGACAGACATCAAAGGATTACCATTCATAGGAATAAAGTTTGTGAATTATACAAGGGCCTTTGAAACATGAAAATAAAAGTAAGCAAAGATTGCATGACAGTTTTATTCACTGGCCTTTTGTTGGTATATTCCCTTTCAATCAGTTTACAAAATGATTTGAGGTTAATGAAAAATATTTAAATGAAAAATGACATATATTTGTAAATTATTTATTATAATTAAACACAATTTTAAGTTATTTAGGCTCATTATATAAAGTATGTTAAGTCACAGAGGATGTACACTCTCTGTTTACAGGGACTTTCGACTTATTCTTTCATTGAACTGAAATGAAATGAGGACCCAAGCTGACTAGAACTGTCTCCTGGGAATGAAGGTAAAACACATGGAAGGAAGCTATAAATCAAAAAAACTGGAAGTTTTCCTACATTAGGTTGGCCCACACCAAAACATGTATACATTTCCTTAAATTCTTCATCCTTCAGATTCTTGTATAGTCTCTGTAGTTCGACTTCTGTCTTCATTACTATAGATGTCTAGGCAAGATTCAGGAGCATGTTTTTAGAGCTATCTGCATGTTACTATGTTCTAAAGGTATCCCTTGATTCTAAATCTAATTCTTTCTATCATTCACCAAGTCATCTTTAAACTCAGTATTGAGATTTCTCCAAATGTATTCTGGAATAGTGAACTGGATCTAAATCACCAAAGTTATCATCATATCAACTCAATTATAAGACAGCCAAGGCAGGGGGTTTCAAAACTCAGGATGTTTTCTTTCTTTCTGAAAGACAAAGAAGTTTACAGTATCCATTGTCTATTAACACTTAGTGCCTTGTCTGGTGAATCTGATTTCTTAGTGATTATATTCTCCTATATAGTCTTAAATCCCACTTATAAAAGGGACTTTCATTTTCTCCTTAACTGACCCACTTCTTTCAAACCACAATGGGATCAAAGGACCAAATTTGGTGATTCCATTTTATCTGATTTTGTGATATCCAAACCAATAACTGGAAAACACATTTAAAAGAGATCCATAAAACTAGAAACAAATAATAAATATTTGTCAGATGACTATCCAAGTTCTTTATATTTATTGTTTCCTTAAGATTTCTCTTCAACCAAAGGCCTGGTATGTGTGATAATGAGTTTGTCAAATTAACACCACCTGGAATCACCTGGGAAGAGTCTCAATGAGGGATTGTCTACATTGTGTTGGCTAGTGGACATATCTGTGGGGAGTTGTCTTGGTGGCCTAAATTTATGTGATAAAACTCAACCAGAATGTGGACAGTACCATTTCCTGGCCTGACTTGTACAAGAGCAGAGAAAGCTAGTTGAACATCAAACATGGAAGCCTGCATGTATTTTCTCTCTGTTCTTGGATATGGGTATAACACAATGAACTGTCTCAGGATCCTGCTTCTCTAATTCCCTTGAACTGATGAACTGTAGCCTAGAATTATGAGAGAAAACAAACACTGTTCATCAAAGCTAATTTTTGCTTGGGCATGTTATCAGAGCCATGTTATCATAGGAGAGAATGATATAATTACTGTCCTAATGGAAGTAAACTATGTTCTAATTTCACACATATACACACCAGTAGCAAAGTCAGAAATGAAATTAACCTTTTTCTCAGTTCAAACCTATGATCTTCTCACTGTCCCAATGGATTTCCATACTTTCCCTTTTTCTTCTCTTCTAAAGGAGAGAGATTAATTATGCATGAAAGTTTCTGAATCAACTCGTAAAGCCCAATGAATGTAAGGGACAGGAAGTTGAAAGCAGAGCATCTTTGAGATGAGGGCATATAAAGTATTTAAAGAGGAGGTTTCTTTTCCCAGAGGAAATGGTGCCTAAAGATAGGTAGTTGTCTGACGTTTTGAATCAAGAGTTCTATAGTATGCCCCATGGGCCACAGCAGACATGTAATCACCTCATATCTCACCTGCCAACTATGAAGCAAACTTTCTTAGTCCCCCTTTGTTCCCTGTGATCTTTCACTACTGCAGAGAATGCAAATCTGGGTCTTTCTGTTAGAAGACACCCCCCTTATTCTCTTATGAGAACAAACAAGCCTTGCTAGACATACATAAGATTGTTAATAAGACAACCAGACTATTTTGGCCTTGTTTCATTTATTTATTTCAGTCACTTTTTCCTGATTCAGGTGAAGAGAAGTCCATCCTTATTGTCATGTTCTTGTGTCTGGAAATGACCTTACTAAAGGACACAGTATGTGGTATATACGACTGGTCCTCAAAAGCTGTTCATGAAATCTCTTATGCATAAAAAATCTGTTTTCTTTAGATGACTCATTGGCAGCTGTGCTTCTATCTGAGTTTTTGGACTGGACCCATACATAGAAATTCCAAGGGAAAAAAAAAAAACCAATCTGTGAAACACCTGGTTTTGGCAGATTTTTCACTCAGCAGAGAGTGCCATCTGCTAGGCAGACATGGTCTGCTCATCCTTCTCCTGGGTACTCAGCCCTGTGGGCTGCACAAGACCATGCTGGCAACAGATTGCCACTGACCCCAGTACTGACACTGTTCTGGGATTTGTAGCCCCGTGACTTGCTGGGCACAGGTTATTCTCTACCCTAGGTCTGTCTGCAGTCTATCCCTTTGACCTTCTAAAATATTTTTTAAAACAGCTAGTATAACAGGTCCCCAGAGTCCAGCAAATCGGAAATTCTGAACGTTTAAACCATTTAATCAATTGTTTTTAACACATTGACTTGTATATGTACCCAGTAAAATGAGGCCAAATGCTTTTGATTTGTGAAGGAAGGAGAAACTGCTGTGGCAGCGTTCTTCCTAGAACCCCTGCATACCTCTCTCTTTTGTCTGCCAACAGACCACAGGAAAACAGCCAATAATTCAGATACACAGCTGTGTCCTCGCTCATCCCTCACAGGACAAATTTGTTTCCCGTGTGTTCAGGCGGTCACTCTCAATCTCTATTGAATTACAAGCAAATGTATCCCATGACATTCAAAGGGTAGTCTTACTGAAGCAACTAAAATATCTAGTTTTCTTCAAAGGGAAACGTTATGGAGAAAGACCATTTTAGAGAACGTTCAAGCTTCCTGATGTGCAGGACCAGAGCTGTGTTCATTTTTCACATACTCCCAGGTTCTCTGCCCATTGCCATCTTCAATTACTGTAGCCACACTGCGTGGCAATGTGTTAGACAAAATGCCTGACAGGAAGCAACTTTGAGGAAGAGGTTTCTGGTTTCTTTTTTGTTTATGAATGGAGAAAAAGGCCTGGTGCGGGAAGGCTTGATGCAGGAGCATGTGTTAGGTTAGCTTCTCCTATTGCAACTGCACTCAGAAAGCACAGAAAGGGTATGTCATCAATCGCCTCTCTTATCCCCCCTGTGTGTTTACTCAGAGACCTCAAGCCACAGGGTGATGCTGCCCACATTTGGGGCAACACTTTCCCACTCAGGCAAAGTTCTCTAGAAATACCCTCCCAGTCACACTCAGACATGTGTCTCTTATTGAGTCTGAATCCATTCGAGATGACAGTGAACACTGAGCATCACAGAGGACTCTGTTAATGGCCTCTGTGTTTATTCTTTGCTTTTTTACTTTTACTGTAATCTTCAGAATGATAAATGGCTTGCTGCAAATCTAATGCACAAAATAAAATCGACTGCTCCAGAATTTTGGGGAAGGATGTAAAAGATGCTTGCATCTTACATCACACAGTAAAGGATTTTAAAATATCCCCATTAGTCATTGCTTCTCTGCTCCAAGTGTTGCATCTCTAAATTTATACTAGGTCTAGTTTTATATTTTAGCGCTCTTCGTTTTCGTAAAAACTTGTAACAGATATGAATTGTCTAGTTATTACTTTTCCCTGGTTCCTTAAGCTTTGAACCATTTCTCCCACTGTGCCCCCTTGAAACAACGGCTTCTTCAATTATCAGGGTCTTCTCTCTGTAGTTAGATATATAAATAACTGTTTTTCTCTTTCACTTTTGTTCTGTTCTGCTTATGTATTTTCTAGAAATTCAGATAGAAATAAGCCTGTCTAAGGGAGCAACTTTGGTGCCAGATGTGGCAAGATGGTCTGTGAGCTGTATGAAATTCATAATTTCAAGAGATAAATTCTAGCTATAACCTGTGCAGTGGAGAAGCTTCTCAGAAAGCGTTTTTAAAGGTGTTTTAGCACATTTACATATTGTTTATGAGGCAATTTTTTCAAAGTTGGAAAATAACAATAAGTTCATATTTCCTTGTAGTTTTCTTATGATTATTAACATTGTCACTTCTTTCTTACATAAATTCAATAATATTTTCAATGTCATAATTCCATATTTCAATATTCATCCATATATTCATGCTCTAAAAGTTGCTTTAGAAAAGTATCCAGAAGAAGCCAAACAAAATGAATTATTCAAGGTCTTGAAACAGGAAAAAATATTTGAATTGATTTTCTAAACTTCAGGTAGCAAGTGGCTCTAATTCCACTGAATTGACAGTTTTCAAAGGAAATAGGCGCTACTTAGCTTATCATTCATTTAGTTCCTGATAAGTAAGAGAAACAAGGGGCCCTGTTCTTGCTGACTTTACTTGGATAAAAATTGCTCTGTATAATAAGCTGATACCTCCTCCTCGAGTTGTGAATCTGCCTGCCAGGCCTCTTTTTTCAGCTGCACAGCTCTGCACAGCATGGATCACCTTGGTGTCCTTTGGAGCTTTGCTCCCTTAAGTTGAAAACAGGGCTTTATCCTACTATTCTCTTGGCATTGCAAACATACTAATCCATAAGCCAGTGTGTTTTAGTATAACTAAATAATTAGAATAAAAATTGGCTTTCAATATTCTAAACATATAAGACCTTATATGTTAAAAACTAATTGTCACTTAAATTCCACAGGATTAAAATGCAACAAATTATGTTTTTCAACCAACTTCTTTTAATCATTAGTCAGTAATTTGCACTAGACTGTTTGGATTAGATTGTGTAGTATTAGAATAGAAGAAAATTGTCTTTGCTTTATGTGAAATGACGGTGTTGGAATTTTATATGTTTATATGGTTTAGCTGCGAGTATTTTATATACCAACATAATATTTATAAATACTATGCTCCACATAGTATTTATTGTGTAACAGACACTGGATATAATATTTTCTAAATAAAAAGTCACATTAAAAACCCCACAGCTTTATGACTATGTATAAGTAATGATCTTCATACCTCTCAGATTAAAACTGACACAGGAAAAATTAAACTTCCTCATTCAAAATTTTTAGCCAAGTTGATTCTAGAATCTTTGCTGAAAACCATATAAAGTTCTAAAAATACCGAAGTATCAAACTGAATGGGGCCCGGATATCATGGCAACAAAGAAAGTAGGCTGACAGCATAGTTAGCAAACTGAAAGCTGATCCAGGCTGCATTTTTATCCTCTTGCTTAAGGAGAGTGAAGGCAAAATGGTGGACTAGTGTGTGAGAAAAATGGTGGAAGTAGAGGAGAAACTGTCAGAATGGCAGCAGAACTTTCTAGTTCAGTGATCAGTGCCTTGAAGGGACCTCTGCTGGCATCTCAGCCCTACAAGGTGTGGGCCAACAGAAGAAAATGCCTCAAGGCTTCTAGCATCTGGCAGCATATTGCTGGGAACCGAAAATCTAGACAACTGTTTCCAGCAGAGCTCTGGCAAGTGTCAGAGGAGGAATATGGAAATCTGAATAAAGATGTTCCCTATCTGCTGCCAAGACCAGAGGAGAAAGCAATTTGACTAAGGCCTGGTGGGAACAGCCAGGACTGCAAGAGGAGATAAGAACTCAGGAGGAGGTGACCTCAACCCCAGGAACCCCACCACTACCCAATTTTCATACTTGGGCATTTGAAATAAAAAATCAGCATAAGGAACCTGAGGGCTTCATCACAAAATATACCAATTGAACTTCCCATATATCTGCAGAATGTTTGAAAGCATGTTTTGAAAATGCCTATTCTCTTCAGCAGCTCTTGGAACCCTCTGTAACAATGAGAACATGGAGGGCACAGGGCAAATCTTAATAAATAAAAATAACCAGAAATAATCACCCTTGTCCTACCAGAGACTGAAGTAGAATAAAACTAGAAAGGAAGAGTAGGGCTAATGTCAGAAAATACACAAACCCTTGGGGAAATAAACAGTACACGTTTGAATAAAAGATCATTGAAGAAAGCAGGAATAAATTAAAAGACTCCTAGAATCAAATGAAAACAGGATAACCTACTGGAATTTCAGCGATGCAGCTAAGGAAGTCTTAAGAGGAAAGTTTATAGCTGTAAGTGGTCATATGCATTACACACAGAGGATAAAGAGAGGCACTTACATACACAACAATGGGGAGCAGAACACAGTCCCTGAAAACAATGACTATACAGAGGGGGATGGGAAGGAGTCAGTCAACAACACCCAAACTGTTTAACTGTTTGGTCAGAAGCATCACCTCAGCTCCCTGGAAAGCATCTGGAATATTTAGTTGGGGGCTTTACCCCAGTTCCCTGGCACCCATTTCTGAAATGTTGGGCAGAAAATTCCATTTTAAAGCTCCCTCCCTTGGGAGTTGCCTCAGTCCAAATTCCACCTTCTGGAAAGCCCGCCAAATGGTGACACCCCTCCCCCCAGTGAGGGTCAAGAAGCCTACCAAACAGTGACTCCTTCACAGGGAGGGTCAAGACCACTCACACAGGCCATTTAAACTGCTCCCCAGAGAATAAACATGTGGTCTCCCCTTTTCCCTCTCCCGCGGTCTTTCTGTTTTTTCTCCCCCTCCTCTGTGTTTTTCCCTGGGCCACCCTGAAGTGCTGGCACCCATTAAATTTGGGCATCTTTTAATTTGCTCTGATTGGGATTATATGCGTGGCAGAGAGGTTTGTTGGCCAAGAAATACTTAACATTTGAAGGTACCACAGTGGGGGTCTGTTTTCCCACTGGCCCAGGGCCATGTGTCAGAAACCCCCCTTCTTTCCTTTGTTCTCCGCCAGGCTAAGATCAGCTTCATCTTCTTTTTCAAGTACATGCCGCTAGGGTCCAGAACCCATTAAGCTTATGTTTGTCGATTTTCTGGCTGTCCTTTTGGAGTCATGGTCCATGCCAGGTGCCTGAGGCAAGCAGCAAGACAGTCCTTGCTGAAGTGGGATTGAGTGGATAGAGACGTCTGGCCACTCAATTTTCATGTTCCCTCTGTTTTTGACTCAAGGCTCTTATCACAGTGGATGCATTGTGGTAACATTGTGTCCCGATATTTGGCATAAACTTGTAAAATGTACTCTTGCCATTCGAAGCCGAATCCTCTATCGCCCCTGGGATGCCTTCTACAAAATTTTTATAAATTGGGAATATTGGATACAATCTGTCCAGAATGGCTAATTTCTCTATGCATTAAGATCTGGCCTCAATATGACCTTGATAATGGGACACAATGGCCACCAGAGGGAAGTCTTGAATTTTCCATCCTCTGGGACCTTGAAAATTTTTGTGGGCATGGGGATAGGTGGACAGAATTCTCTTATGTCCATGGTTTCTGGGCACTGTGCTTCTGTCCCTCCCTCAGTAGCCAGTCTCTTACAGCACCAGTTTTGGTTGCCAGGGTCATGGTGAATCCAGATTCCTGACTACCTGGGAATTGGGACCTTGAAAGTTCTGCCACTATCATGCTGCTAGAGACTCTGGCCCCTCCACCACTCCCTCGAACCCTAACTACCCAAACCCTTCTGTGGAGCAACATTCTCCACAGTCCTCCCCCTCCCTACTCATCCCCAAGCCCTCCTCAGCCAAAGAAAATGTTCAAGGCCAAATTTCTCCTTCTTACCCACCCTCCTCCCCTCCCCTTCCTCCTACTGCTTCTCCCTGCCCCTCCATGCCACAACCCACCTCTTGGACCCGTTCTCCACACTGGCCTAACCCTTCCCAATCTTCCAGTCTCCTCTCATACCAGGTCTCAGCATAGCCCTGTCCTTCTCTGCCCTCTCCAGGAGGTAGCAGGGTCTGATGGCATTATTAAAGTCTACATTCCCTTCTTTCTTCTGGACCTCTCTTAAATAGAAAAGCAGTTAAGTTGCTTCTCTGATAATCCATCTGTTTCTATTAAGGAGTGTTGCTCTCCTTCCCAGGCCTATGATTTAAACTGGCATGATTTCTGTCATCTAGGCCTCTACTTTGACTCCTGAAGAGTGAGGTAGAATTCAGGCAGCAGCTAGACAGTATGCAGATGAGACCCACCTAGTAGACAGTACAGTCCCTGTGGGAGAATTGCCTGTGCCAGCCACAGAACCATACTGGGATTATCAAGCAGGCCAAAACAGCCGGCAGAGGCTGGACATCATGGTCAGCTGCTTCTTTCAGGGTATGGGAATGGTCTTGAAAAAAGTAGTTAATTTTGACAAACTTCGGGAGATCACACAGCTAGCTGATGAAAACCTGGCCAACTTTTTAAAAGCCAATTGCAAGAGACCATGGTTCAATATACCAGACTGGGTACAGCCTCCCCAGCGGGAGCCACGGTCCTGGCTACCCATTTCTTGGTGACTCCCATAGCCTCTCTGAGCCTAGGTTAATGCTGCAGGTAGCGGGTAAGTCCATTACTTTTCTTTTGGACATGGGAGCTACCTACTCTGTTTTAACGTCTCACTTGGGCCCTATATTCCCCTCACCAATTTCAGTCATGGGGGTAGACAGGACCCACTCTTTCTCCCTTAAGACTTTGCTACTGCCCTGCATTCTTGCAGGGTGATTCTTTTCACATTCTTTCCTAAGTATACCAGCTTGCCCTGCAAGTCTACTTGGTCAAGATAGTCTCAGCCGCTTCGGGGCCACACTCCCTTTGGCCCCCATACACTCCCCTGAGTCACACTTTCTTCTCACTTTAATAGCCTCACAGGTTCCTACTCCAGACTGTTCTGTCCCTACTCTCCCTGATCCAGTAGATCCCTAAGTATGGGAAACTTCCACTCCTGTGGTTGCTACTCACCACCAGCCAGTCCTAGTTCTCCTTAAAGACCCTTCATCCTTCCTTTACAGACCCCAGTTTTCTATTCTTGAAGCCCACGGCTGAGGCCTAAAGCCTACTATCACCCGCCTCCTATCTCACGGACTTTTATTTCCTGTCAACTCACTACACTCCTATCCTTCCCATGCATAAGCCCTTTGGTGCTTACCACTTGGTTCAAGGCCTCTGCCTCATAAATGAGGCAGTTTTTCCAATTTACCCACTGGTTAACAACCCATACAATCTTCTGTTCAATATCCTTCCTGCCACCTCCTATTTTATGGTTCTGGACCTAGAAGATGCCTTCTTTACTGTCCCTTTACACCCTGACTCATACTTCCTCTTTGCCTTCACCTGGGAGGACCCTGACTCCTGGTCCTCCAGATAGCTTACATGGACTGTTCTCCCTCAGGGTTTTTGTGACAGACCCCATTTCTTTGGCTGAGCTCTGGCTCGGATCTCTCAAACTTTGGCCCTGGTGCTAGCACGCTTCTCCAATATGTTGATGGTCTCCGTCTCTGTAGTCCTACAGGCACCTCTGCACTCCTGAACTTCCTTGGATCCCTGGGATATCAAGTCTCACCAGCTAAGCCTCAGCTTTGCTCTCCCATGGTGGTATATTTGGGTGTTCAACTCAGCCCAGAGTCTAAGACCCTTACCTCTGACAGGGTCTATGCCCTGAGGGATTTATAGCCCCCAACCACAGGGGCTCAGATTCTCTCATTTTTTGGGACTGCTAGGGTTCTTCTGTCATTGGGTTCCTAACTTTGCCATTACAGCTATACCTCTGTACCAGGCAGCCAGAGACACCCCCATGGGGCCTCTCACCCACCTGGCTATCATTTGCCGTCACTTCTCTCTACTGGAAGATACCTTTCTAACAGCCTCTGCTCTTGCTCTTCCAGACCCACGAGACCTTACCATCTTTATACAGATGAGAGGTCAGGAGTGGCCACGGGAGTTCTAACTCAACAGTTGGGCCTTCGAATAGGACTGTCGCCTTTTTATCCCAACAGCTGGACCTCACCATTTGTGGATGGCGGCCATGCTTAAGAGCTCTGGCAGCAGTAGCTGAACTAACTCGGAAGGCTCTCAAGATCACCCTGTTCAGACCAATCATGGTATATTCCACCCACCACCTCTCAGACCTGAGTCATTCCTCTCTTTCTCTCTCCTTGAGCCTTCATGAGTCCAGGTTTTTCACTTACTATTTCTAGAAAACTCCCAAATTACTTTGGCCTCCAGTCCTGCCCTAAACCCTGCAACTCTCCTTTCTGTTCCCTTCCCCACTGGTACCTCCTCTCACTCTTGCCCAGAGGCTGTAGAGGCCTTAAGCTCACCTCGGCCGGGTCTTCTAGACCAGTCCCTTACAAACCACCAAATCACTCTGTTCATTGGTGGAATTTCCTTATAGACAAATCAGGAAACCACCAGGCAGCATATGCAGTGGTCACTTCCACTAAAATAGTTGAAGCGACCTGCCTGCCAATGGGAACCTCCATTCAAAAGGCCAAATTAATTGTCCTGGCTAGAGCACTCCAGATAGCCAAGGGCTGTAGTGAGGTAGCTGTGGGCGGGCTTCTCGCCGCCCGGCTCCTGGCCGCCCAGCTAGCTTTACCCAAAATAATTACACACAAATTGTATTCCCTTAAGACTGCCTGGCTCATTAGTTCCAGCCTCTTACTCACATCTTGATTAACCCATATCTAATAATCTGTGTAGCACCACAAAGTGGTGCCTTGCCAGGTAGATTCTAGCGTATGTCCATCTTGGGCTGGAGCTTCATCGCGTCTGGCTTCTCTCTCTGAGGAGAGGCACGGCGGTCTGACTAACTTAGGAGAGGCGTAGCATCTGACTGAGCCATCTACCTCACTTCCTTCTTCCTGTTCTGTCTACTCCACCCACCTAAGGGCTGGCCAATCAAATGGGCCAGGCAGTTTCTTTATTAGCCAATGGGAATCCTCCATCAAAGGGCCATTAACATTTATACTGACGTTAAATATGCCTACTTAATAGCCCATACCCATTCAGCACTATGGAAGTAAAGGGGCTTTCTTACTACCAAGGGTACTCCATAGTTAGCGGACCCCTTATAGCCAACTTCATGGAGGCCTTTCAGCTCTTCGCAGAAGTAGCCATAATTCACTGTCGGGGACACCAATACTCCAAGGACCCAGTGGCATTAGGCAATGCCAAGGCTGTGTCAGTGGCCCGGGGTCTGGCCTCCAGCTCCTTTGATACCACAGAACATACTTTGTTCTTGACTCCCTCTTATCAGCTTTGTTAACAACCAGAAGAGAGGGAAGAGCTCATAAAAAAAGAGGCCACAAAACAAAAAATGGATGGTCTTACTTAAATACCCATCTCATCCTTCCTCAAGATCAGGTATTGTTGATCATTTCAGGCATCCACCAGACATGACACATAGGCCCCAAAGCTTTGTTCCATTTCTTAGAGCCCCTCTTCAACCCCACACATCTCCGAGATTGTATTTCACAGGTTCACTCCTGCCAGATATGTGCCTAGGCCAATCCACAGGGGGATCTCTATATATGTCAGTCTCTGTATCAGCTTTTTGGACACCAACTGGGCAAAGATTGGCAGGTTGATTTTACCCATATGCTTACTCATTAAATCTTCGTTATCTCCTAACACTTGTGGACACTTTTACAGGGTGGATAGAAGCGTTTCCAACCTCCAGGGACACAGCAAATGTGGTGGCTCAGGTACCACATCATTCCTCAGCTTGGCGTCCCATGGACCATCCAAATGGACAGTGGACCAGTCTTCACTTCCAGGGTCATGGAGCTTGTGTAAGAAACTCTCAACATCTTCTAAATTTCATATCCCCTACCATCCACAATCCTCGAGGAAAATGGAGAGGGCCAATGGACTCAGCAATGAGTCCAACAGCTAATCAAGCTCTCCATTGAACTCAGATTATATATATACACTGAACTTGGCCCTCCCTTCTTCCCATTGCCATTACCTATCTCTGGGCCACCCCACATTCTCCTATGGGTAGATCTCCTTTATGGCAGGCCCTTTCTCCTTAATCATTACCTCTTAGCCCAAACTCCTTCACTGGCAGGGATACCTATCCTACCTCTCCCTTCTGAGGTCCCTTCTCCATTCACATGCTGATGGGTGTCTTACTACCCCCACATCAGTGGACCCAAATGACCCTGAACTTGCCCCACTCTCCCCAGCGGACAGAGTACTCCTCAAACAGCTAGTTCCTAGGTGTCTTGAACCTCAATGGATAGGACCTCACATGGTAATCCTTACCACCCCCTTGGCTGCCAAGCTTCTGGGACACCTATGCTGGTACCATCATTACTCCAGGCTCAAGCAGGCACCTGCTCAGGATACTTGCTCTGTCCAGCAATTAGGACCTTCCACCCTCCAGTTTTCCAAGATGCCACAATTAGGGCCTATCTGCTTCTCATCCTGGCACACTCATTTTTGTCGGTACAAACAAGAGGGGTAATAATAATATTTTTTTACCGAGACACCTGCCTTCTCTTCTCCCTCAAGCAGCAGATGCCTGTCATCTCCAGGATGGCAGTAACCTGATGCTTCTCCAGCCACACCTCTCACTGAGTGTGAGTCCACCAACTCCCAGCTCTGCCCTCTCCCCTCTCCCACATCACCGCATGCCTGCAGGAAGTAGCCAGATTTGAGACAGCACCTCTTTATCCAAAGAGAGTCTAAAATATTTGGTCAGAAATGTCACCTCAGCTCCCTGGCACCCCTTTATACAAAGAGTCTGGAATATTTAGTTGGGGGCTTCACCACAGCCCCTTGGCATCCATTTTTGAAATGTTGGGTGGAAAACTCCATTCCAAAAATCCCTCCCCTGGGAGTTGCCTCAGTCCAAACTCCACCTCTGAGAAAACCTGCCAAACAGTGACCCCTTCCCAGGAAGGGTCAACACCACTCCCACAGGCGATTTAAACTGTCCCCAGAGAATAAACATGTGGTCTTCCCCTTTCCATCTCCAGTGGTCATTCAGGTTTTCCTTCCCACCCCACTCCCATGTTTTCTCAGGACCACCTGGGAGCACTGGCATCCATTAAACCTAGATGTCTTTTATTTTGGTCTGGTTTGATCTGATTGGGATTATATGCATAAGCGGAGAGGTTTGTTGGCCAGGAAATACTTAACACAAACCAACGAATATTCAATGCTGCAGGAGGGGAAGGAAAAGAACTACCAATGAAACCAGGTCTCTTGCAGAGAGATTTAAAACATGTACCATAGTGATGAACTTCAAAGTTATCAAAAACAAGATGCCAAACAAAACTGCTAAAATGTCTAATAGAAAACAAAAGGGATCATGATATAGGTATAGACATGAATTTCTGAATGGAATCCCATTAACACATGTAACAGGCCCAAAGAACTGACAAAATGGTCAGAAATGGAAAGGATCCTCAGCAAAAGAAACTATCAACATAGCGAAATGACAGCCTATGAAATGTGAACAAATTTTGTTAGCTATATTTCAGATGAGATATACACGTAGGTTAAAATTAAACACACAGAAATCCAAAACTTTCAATCAAATAAATGGACTGAAGGACTTGACAGCCAGTTCTCAAAAGATGAGTTACAAATGGCCAGTAAATATTTTAAAAAATGTTCAACATATCTAACCATTAGAGCAACACAAATTATACTTAGATTCCATCTCCCCTCACATGAAAATGACTACCACCATGAAAACAAAAGACAGCAAATTCTGGCCAGGATATGGATAAAGAGTTTCTATTCACTTGTTGGAACAAGTGCATAAAATATTGCAGCAGTATGGAAATCAGTGAGTATAACTCCCATAAATGAAAAGCGAAAACACCACAAGATTCTAACTGTACCACTGCTGGGGAAGTTCTAGTGGATTCTGCATCTTACCACAGAGATACTTTCATACCCTTGCTCATTTATGGTCCTCTGACAGTGGCTGGGAAATGGAGACAACCTAGATATCCATTGACCCATGAATGGATAATAAAATGTGGTATATATAAGCAATGAAATTTTATTCAGCCCTGTAGAAAAAATATAAAACAGTTCCCTAGAATGGATAGAAAGACAAATTGCACACATTCTCAGTCATGTGTGGATCCTAGCCTCTAGATGTTAAATGTGTGTGCTTAGGTAGGAGCAAGGTGGATAAAGGTCAGGAGGCTATAAAAGGGTCCATGAGATCGGAAAAGAGACTTTAACAAAGGTGGGAATAGAATACAGCTGAAGGGAAAATGCTAGGTGAAACTGTGCAGGGGAAAGGGGAGACAGGAAGATGAGGACCAAGAGGGAGCAGGAAGACTCAACCAAAATGAATTAGGAATGCTATATGGGAATCTGTTATTTTATAGGTATTCAGAAAGTAAATATAAAATATCAAAATTTTAAAAATTAAGAGAAAGAAACATGAGGACCATGATCTTTTTCCTTTACTACTTAGTAATTTACTAATTGTTGCTAACCATTCCTTAAAAGTAGATCCTGAATCTCTTTATTTCTATCTACCTCTGCTTCAGAATCTTTAGGAACCACCATTTATCATCAGTCCTAGGAAGCAATTTTATAACATGAAGATTTAAGCTTAATTTAGCTTTGGAGCAAGAAATAAAACTTGTCCTTGAAGGTTAGATTCATACTCTTCTGGTCAGCCTTAGGAATTGCCTGTGACCAGACACTCACACATCTCTGACTCTGTCCTTTTTTGTGGGGGAAGGCTATAGGCAGTTCAGACAATAAAACTGGTAGTTGGGTATGAATTAAAGAAGTTAAGTCAAAGCATCATTGATGCTGATGTTATGCCTAGATCACAGAGCCCCCCCCCCCCCAAACCAACTAGGGGACCGAGTTCTCTAGGTAAAAGCAAAGAGCCTTTATTCTTTTCTTTTACATATTTTTTTAAAGATCTGTTTATTTATACAGTATTCTGCCTGCATGTATGCCTACAGGCCTGAAGACGGCACCAGAGCTCATTATAGATGGTTATGAGCCACTATGTGGTTGCTGGGAATTGAACTCAAGACCTTTGGAAGAGCAGCCAGTGCTCTTAACCATTGAGCCATCTCTCCAGTCCCAAAGAGCCTTTATTCTTACACAAGTTTGCAAACATGGACTCTCTGTGTGTCCAACGTATTGGAGTGATCAGAGAGTCCTGAGCTCAGTTAGGGTTGGGTGAGGGATTTCTAAGATTTAGTACTCCTGACTGACTGACATTTGTCTAAAGGTGTCCTAGTGAAAAGTGATAGGTGTGTGCTGGCAGATGATCCTATCTACAATGTTTGGAACATTAGGAATTTCCTTTGGATGGTCTGTTCCTGGGCAGTCTCCATTTGTGGTCTTTCTTGGAACCTGGTATTGGCTAAGGGTAAACTACTGAGACTCAGGCATCTATTGAGCTTCTCATGGCTAGGTCCTAAATTTGCTCCTTCACAAGTACCAATGACAGGATCCAATCATGTGTCCTGCTTGCCCATGAGTTTAAGGAGATAGTATTAGAACCTAAGAACCACTAGCTAACAGATTTTTCCAGGGAGGTAGTCAGCCTATCAGGCTCTGTAGCTCGGATCTTTGAGTGCAACCAAATTGTAATTATAATCCTGAATGTCCTCTTTGGTTCTGTAGTTCTGCATAAAGAACCAATATGTCTTCTTATCGTAGAACCATTTTAGCTAATAAATCCATTAATTGACAACTCTGGGCTTACTTTTCTTGGTATGTCAATGGGCATTATAGGTAACCATTTTTGTCCCCCATGCCAGGAAGTCCCCCTTGTCTCAGCTTTTTAACTTATTTTAGGCAGGGAACATGGAACAACGTGTTCCTCTCTGTAACTACTTCGAACTGACATTGGGGTGTTTTTTATTAGGGCTGAAGAAGGTTGAAAGGCTAGCCAAAGGTAAGGAGGGAATTCAGGCAATGGAGCACTCATCAGAAGCATCTGGTACATAGACTCTGTCAAAGAAACAGCGAGTATTCACATCAGCTGGACTGGTCCACAACAGGTTTCAGCATATCCAGGGCTCATAGTCATTTGGAGCAGGTTGTCGTCAGCAAGTGATGCTTAGATGTATCTGCCAGCCAAATGGAAACCTATTAATATAAGTTTAAGCTAGGAACAGAAGTTAAAATTTATGTAATTAAAGGAAAATAATACATTTGAAACTTTCAAATTCATATTGAAATCCATATTATAGAAAAAAGCAGATAGTGAGATACCTGTAAACAGCAGGAATAGACTCATACCTTTGAGTCCTAGCTAAAACTACAGATTTCCTCTTGTATTGAGAGCCAAGTATGGATTGGACAGAGATGTTTTTGGCCTGCCGAGAAACAGCTTTTAAGTTCACATTTAGATGGCAACCAGAATAAACCTAAAATCCTGAGCATGTGACTGAAACAGTAAGCAGTCATTGTTCTATCATCTTATAAGACCATACCATAGAAAAAAAAAGAAATCAGAAACAGTTTCCATATCTTAACCTGTATTTACATCTTAAATCATTTTTAGACCCTCAAAGCTTATGAGCTTTTATATCTTAAAACATTTTTAATTAAGAGATCTTGTAGCTTTAGAAAAAGCAAGGCTTGATTTCTCTCTCTCTCTCTCTCTCTCTCTCTCTCTCTCTCTCTCTCTCTCTCTCTCTCTCTCCATATATATGTGTGTGTGTGTGTGTGTGTGTGTGTGTGTGTGTTTGTAATGAGATAACAAGCTTGCTATAGCTTTGTGGAAGGATCTGGATGCCTGCTGCTGCTAAGCTGACATAGTTATAACTAGCCTAGCTGTCAGTACTATCAGAGATCCCAGAAGGAAAATAAATTATACCTAGTAATGACCAAACAGCTTCTAAATCTACTAAAAAATGGCAGGGTGGAGTACATATCCAGTTAGCTTTACCCAGGTCTCCATAGCATTGGAAGCAGAAGTATCAGAACAGTAGTCTTATAGGCCTATAAGGTGAATTTTATTTTTCTTGTGGAAGAGGGACATGGAAAAGCCTGACCTTTTTTGTCTAAGCAAAATGGTTCAATCAATTCTTCAATGTCCTGCTGTTTGTCCACAGTCTGGACCGGGTCCTGGTAGCAGGTGTTACACTGGGGCATCTTGCCAAGTGGTCAGCATCATCATAATCCAGGTAGAGACATCATTGTGTCCCATAATCTTCTTTGGAGATCTTAGATCACTGCTAGGATCTAGGAGTCTCGGTCTAATATAATAAGCCTTTTTAATCATTATTTTAAATGCCATATTCTGCATCTCTGAAGTATGAGGGCTGCCTAATTTTGTTTCTAATTACATGTTTTTGGTTTGACTTGGAAAACATATACAGAGAACTAAATAATGCTTATCCCTGTAATTAATTACATCAGTACTTTATGGATGACTAACTTGTATTTTCTAACAGTCTATAATAAATTAGAAGCTTTCACAAGACTAAAACTTTATATTATGTCAGGTTTAGCCTTAAAGAATGATGATTTTGAATTGAAGCTAATAAAGAAACTGAATTAGTCATTCGGGGGTAAAAAGAGAACAAGTTTGCATCCAGCTGTTAATGCTGTCTCCTGGGAAGGCAAGGAAAAGATCCCAGGGCAAAATAAGAACAGGACAGAGCTAGGGGCTAGCATTGCCCTTGACAAGTTCTAAGGCACTCAGCCGTATGTTAGGGAAGGAAAAACAAATTCCAGTGTTGTGAATCTCAATTTAAACATATGACATGCAGGTGTTCCTAGGCTACTTCTGTACAAATTTCAAAGGATTAAAACCCATAGGCTTAGACACTGTTCCAAACCCTCTGTCAAACTGCTCAGGTTGTTGTCTTCTGCATCACAAGAAATGAACATTCCATTTTCTTGTTAGTTTTTGGTGCTTATGGCTGTGACCCAAATTTTTAGCTTTTTATTCTAATTCCAAATATTAACAATATAAAACATTTTATAAACACAAACGTCCCATTATCTTAAATGTTCTTAAAAAAATTCAAATCTCTTAAATGTCCTCCTGTAATATCAAAAATAAAGTACCTCTTTGGCCCTATCTTCGATGGTATTCTCTCTCTCTCTCTCTCTCTCTCTCTCTCTCTCTTCTCTCTCTCTCTATCTATCTATCTCTCTTCATATATATGTAGGTGAAGTCAGGGAGAAGCCTTGAAGTGCCACTGGAGACAGATGTCAAGTTTGGAACTTTACCTGGTAAGCCACAGCCACGTGGTGATACAGAGATTAATGAAGATGGGCTAATTTAAGATATAAGAGTTAGCCAGAAATACATCTAAGCTATTGGCCAAACAGTATTGTAAATAATATAGTTTCTCTGCAATTATTTTTGTTCTGGGAAGCCAAGAACAAACAAGCACTTCTTCAAACACTCTATGCTTATGGTCCCATCTCTAAAGTCCTATAAGTAATTCAGTATCAAAGTCAAACAAGTTATGCTTTGAGTCTGTCCCATCACATCAGTCTCCTAAGTCAGAAAGAGGATGCACAAAAGACAATAACAAAACAGCACGTAGAAAAACACAGATTCATCCAGGCGCCCAGAGGCAGAGCTGAAAATGAGACGCTGGGAACATTCCACATGTCTAACTGAAACTGAGACGCTGGGTGAATCCCGCATAGCTATCCTCAGAACTGAGATGCTGGGAGCATCCTGCCAGTCTATCTACAGAAACCAGAGAGATCTACTCTCATACATAAGGGTCCTGGGACCCAAATACAGAAGGCCCTGGGGACATCTCTCCAGGTACCCCACCACCAGTGATCTTTTTGCGCATCCACCTAGACCGTCTACAGGCTCTCACACATTCTGGGCCCTGTTATAGGAGGATATCCAAAACAGAAATACGCAAAACAAAATGTACACACAGAAAACTTACTGGCCAGCTGAACGCTCTACAGGGCAGTGGTCCTAGTGGGCTTGGGGATCCTGGATGAGCTACTTATGTTATGCTGAGATCACAGACTACCCTCAAAACTAACTAGGACCTGAGTCCTGTATGTAAAAGCAAAGAGCCTTTATTCTTACACAAGTTTTCAAACTTGAACTCTCATGTGTCTAATGTATTGGAGTGAACAGGGAGCCCCGAGCTTAGTTAAGGTTGGGTTTTCATAGTAGCAAAGGTGGGGGTGAGCTATTTCTAAGGTTCAGGACCGCCGATTGGCTGAAATTTGTCTAGGGGTGTCCTGGTAAAAAGCGATGGGTATGCACTGGCAAGAGATGCTGCGGTTTGGAACGTAAAGCTTGAAGCATACAATGTTTGGAACGTTTTTCCTTTGGATGGTCTGTTCCTGGGTAGTGCCTGGGTAGTCTCAGGTATAGCCTTAGGGTAAAGTACTGAGATCTAGGCCTCTATTGAGTTTGTCATGGCTGGGTCATACAGATGACATCAAAAAAATTTTCAGGAATAATAGAAAGAAGTCAAGAAATATCCCCAAAGAGAATTCTTTGCAAGTGGACAGAGCCAAGAAGAAAAAGCATGTAGGTGAACTAAGTAGACTGGTGCGCTGGGAGGCAATGTGAGGTCACATTGTTTAGGAAAGGACCACCAAGAGGCACAAGCTGTCTTTGTGCTTTTCCTTCTCTGTGTCTCAGTCCCACCATGATTTCATCATGTAAATTTCTTTAGATTTACACAAAAATTTTTCATTTTTTTCCTTTGGAAATATCCTTTCTAGAACCCTCTAGTATCAGCTTTCATTGCACTCAACGTTTCTAAGCTTTGCCTAAGCCGTTCATGGTGTGATAGTCATTCTTTTACCTGAATATGTCATTTGTAGAATTTAGACATCTTGTTAATGACCGTTAGTCAGTATTGAGGCTAAACTGTGCTTCTTTTTACATTTTATCTAAGTATATATTAGTTGTAGAGAGGAGTTTCATTAAGACATGTCCATGCTTAATAAGTTGTTTGATTGTGTTTAGTGCGTTTCTTACCCTTTGTTCTCAACCTCCTCACAACCTTCCTTTCTTTTCTAGTAGGGGCCCTTCAGTTTCATGTCTTCCTCAACCCTCTGGCTTTTCTTTATGGGGAAAACACATTATTGTAATATTTGGTTTTCTTATTTTTCATAATGGATTTTCTTTTCTATTTAACTTTAGGTTTACTGAGAGACATATGCAGGTGCAAAACAATTTAGTTATTTCTACATCTTGTTCTTTCTCCTTTTTGAGAAACAGCAAGAACACTAGTCAAAAGGGGTCATATTTGACTTGCACTGTATTTCGGAGGGAAGTTGTTGAAGTCAGATGAGGAATGATCCCCAGTGACTTTGGCTTGGCCACCCTTCCAACAACCAAATAAATAAGCAAAGCCTGAGGCAAATGATCATAAGTATTTTATGTGAGAATGTATTTTCACAGGAGAATTGCTTGTTAAATTAGAGACATAATAGGCTAACATGGGGAGTCATGATCATGTTAGTCAATACCAGAGGTACACAATCCCAGAACTGTCTTCCTGGGAGGAAACAGAGAAACTATTTTGCCAGTTTCTGTTTTTGTTTTTCTTTTTTTCCCAATGTAATGTATTTTAATGGTATTTCCCACCCCTGCATAACTCCTCCAAGATTTTTCCTACCTCCCTACTGGTGTGACTTCATGTTTTTTTTTTCTTTTATCTTCTCTTAAAGAAAAAAAAAACCTCAGAAATCTTCAAATTCAAAACAAACAAAAGCCCCATTAAGAAAAAAGATACCCTTTAAGAAAAAGTCAAACAAAAAGTGTAAAAAAAATATTCTTGAGTGTTATTGGTATACCCAGTGACACTGCATTGGATAAAATGGATTTTCATTTTGCCAACAGGTTTGAATTGCAAATCTCTCACTTACATTAATCAGTGCTGGGACCTTGTCTGGCTTGAACCTGTGCAGGATTTGCGTGTATTCCCATTTTGTCTGTGAGTTCATATGTGTATCAGTACTAATGTGTCTGGAAGATGTAGTTTCCTTGGAGTCATCTACCACCTTTGGCTCTTACAACATTTCTTTCTTTTTTCCTTTCTCCTTTTTGTTTGTTTGTTTTTTGAGACAGGGTTTCTCTGTGTAGCTTTGGAGCCCATCCTGGAACTTGCTCTGTAGTCCAGGCTGGCCTCAAACTCACAGAGATCCTCCTGTCTCTGCCTCCTGATTCTTGGAATTAAAGTAATGCACCTTCATCACCTGGTTTGATTTCTTCCTTTTTATCCTCATTTTTGGAGTTTGGATCTGTGGACCAAAAAATAATCAGCATACAGTAATCAGAGCCTAATTGATTATTCTTGTGGCTGCTTGGAAGATCAGAATGTGAATGAATATATGGACAGTAAATTACAGGTTCATAAGCTTTCAAAAGGATTCAAAGATTCTGCCAAGAATTAGGCAAGGAACCATTTATTTTAACAAAAAATCTGAATGCATTATGCCCATTTCTTTAAAATTATGTGAAACTGAATTCCAAGTGGATATTGTTGTCATGTGGAAGAAATTTCAAGACAGCATACCATATAGGCCGTGGAAAGCCTATTTTTCACTGTATCTACCCAGATTTACAGTTAGAAAGCAAAAAGTAGAACAGAAATATGTGAAAAATGTGCAATTTAATAAGGAAAGAAATATGAATTCCCTTAAAGTTAGGGAAAGAAATTTCCATCTTATTCAGGAAAAATATAATTTGGTTAAAACTGTGGGCAGGGTAGGTATGAACAAAGCAGGAAACTCATGCTCTGTACTGGAACAATAGTAATGGTGCATACAAGGCCATGTGTTGACTGATGCAAAAATATTTCTTAAAAATACAATTTAAAATTTAAATAAATTAATAAATAGATTATATAAAGCATCTTGTTCATTCAGAGACACATAAGATCAGTACAGTTATGGTCAAAGAGATCAGTCTATATCTAAAATTGAAGCAGAAGGGGGCATCATACACATGTTGCTGCCTTTAGGCTCAAAAGATAAGGGTCATAGAGGCTTGTACCAAGGGTTCTGAAGGTCACTGAGACAAGAATCACAGAAGAGCAGAATCCTTGCATAAATGTCTAGAGTGGGCTATGGATGGATCTGTGAAGATAAGGACCAAGTTTCAGGAAGATTCTAGGATGTTGTAAAAGTTACTCTGTGGGATGTCTATAATGAAAAGTTGCAGATGAAAGAAGAATCACTCTCAAGAGAGAGACCACATGTGCCATGAAGCAACAGAGCTGGAGGGATGGGTATACCGAAGTCTGTTGGAACTCAGATGGTACCATAAAACATGGAGCTTCATATTTACTTGAGGTTTGGTCTTGCTTTTGATGTATCTTTCCTTGTTATATACCCATTAATCCCCTTAGGAATGTGACTGTTTACACTGTGATGTTCTTTATTGGAATTATCTAACTTGATAATTTTTATTTTTTGGAGGGGTGTAAGCAGAGACTATACTTTCATTTCTGGACACCCAGACCAAATAATCATACAAAACTATATTAATTACAACACTGTTTGGCCAACAACTTAGGTGTATTTTTAACTAGTTCTTAAATCTTAAATTAACCTATTTCTATTATTTTATATTTTACTACATGGATCATGGTTTGTTACCTCACATCTTGTTTCTGGGGTGGCTACATAGCATCTGACTGACTCTGTCTTCTTTCTCTCTACATTCAGTGCAGTTTTCTTGATTAACTATATTCTGCCCTGTCATAGGCCAAATAAGCTTCTTTTTAAATTAATGGTAATAAAACGTTTTCATATCATACAGAGGGGAATCTCATACCATCTCTCCTTTTCTGTTTAAATAAGAAGCTTTTAACATAGTAAAATTACATATAACAAAGCAGGTATCAAACAAGAATTACAATTACAATATTTAGTCTATTTGTATCTGGCATTTTAGATTTAGACTCCTCAGGATAGGACAGATATTTAATAATTTCTATTTTTTTTTTTTTTTTTTGCTTAGACTGGACATTTAACGTATGTCACTCGTTTGATGTTCATGTTGGTTGTTATTCTATTCTTGAATATGTTTGGCTATTTTTCCCCTGGACAATACTTAATCTTTGTCCTTATTAGATATAGTTTTGTTTTAGGTTTAGAACTTATTTAGACAAAAGAGGGAGGTGTTGTGGGTATTTATTCAGTCAATAGCCTTTTAGATACCAGCCTATTAGGTCTGGTCTGAGATATTGTAAGCACAGACAGGAAGCATGCTCTTCCTTCTTTTTCCTTTCACTTGGTTGGTGGTTGGAGTTCAGTTCCCAATATTAGCACCCACAGAGCAGAGGAATGCAGCCATTTTCTAGTGTGAGAGATCTTCAATACACAATTTTTATCTTTTATTATGGACCCTTGTGGACCTCATTTAGATATGTATGCTACATAGGGGCTCCTAATTACGTGATAGAAAGGAAAATGTCTCTTGACGGGGCAATAAGTTTGAATGCTTTTTGCCTAGGTGGTGGCTTTTGTTTTGGTTGCAGACTCACTCCTCTCTGTCTAGCTTATTCTTGTCTCCACCATTCCAATGTTCTTTCTGCCCCCCACAAATCCTGCCTAGCTATTGACCATTTAGCTCTTAATTAAACCAATTCAAGTGACAAATCTTCACAGTGTACAAAAAGATTGTTCCACAAAATTTCCCAATTTTTGTCTAAATAAAAAGGAAAAGTTTTAAACTATAGCATACTAAAACTATAAACCATAAGAACAATTACATTTGCAATGTCCTATCCATTTATATTTGACATATATGGAGAAAATACTCTCTTATTTATTCTATCATTATGAGTCCAAAGCTCTGTAACTAATTTACCTTCTATCATAAATAAGGAAGACTATAACTGTTGGGGACCCTTCCCAACCTCCTTGGTTATGGATGACCCTGGGTAGTACCACAGAAATCAGGACACAGGGGATGCAGAGTAGGAGATACAACTGCATACTTTATTGCAAAGTCAGTGTTCTTTTTATAATACTCAAATCACGATTCAAACTAGATTCCCATAATACATGAAAATAGTTTTATAGACTAGTCACTTGGTTGTGATTAATTTCGAGAGCTTTGTGCCCTAGCTAATCTAAACAAAAAGCTCGGTGTTATGGGAATAACTCTTGTTGTAATATAATATGTAAAAACACCTCATCAGAAGACAAACCACAACCTAATCAGTGCCTTTGAACTACAGTGCACATCTGTGTTCTCAAGGACTGACCATTGGCAAGACACTCTACTGATGGGTGGGGAAAGCTAGGCTGTATGTTGGGAGGAAGAAGAATGCCAGAGAATGTCAGAGAAATGCCATGGAGCCACCAGAGATAGACACTGGGAATTTTATCCAGTAAACCACTGCCATGTGGTGATACATAGATTAATAGAAATGAGTTAAATTAAGATGTAAGAGTTAGCCAATAAGAAACTGGAGCTAATGGGCCAAGCAATGATTTAATTAATACAGTTTCTGTATGGTTATTTTGGGGCTAAGCTATCTAGGTGGCCGGGATGAACAAGTGGCCAGCTTCCCTCCTTGCAACAAAGGATCATCTCACCTTTGGGCAAGTTCAACAGTCCTATATGACCAGTTCATGCAACATAACATCAAGTAGTCCAGGCATGTGCAGTTAGCCCAAATGACTAACCTATGCCATAAAGAGCCTCTGTAGTGCCTGTCATTTTTGAAGTAGATTGGTGATGCCAGGAGCAGATGAGTCTCATTGTCAAGAAAGCCTTATGTTACTAAAATATTTTAAATGTCATATTCTATAGGTCTTTAAATTGTTGGAAGATCACCTATTTATATAAAATAGATCTGTGTATGACCTTGAAAACATACCTAATGTGACTATAATTCTGATAATATTAGATGACTATTAACCTGTATTTATTTTCCTAAATAACTTTCAATGACTAAAACTTTATATAAACTTTTTAAATGAGCTGAATAGTTAAAATACCTTAAATGAGGACAAAGACATATATACAGCATAGCAAAAATAACCTTAAATTTGTATCAGTATACAAATCTGTGCTGATCTAAAATATTTGAGACTAGAGGTTGATTAAAAGTACTCAACAATCTACCCTTTTGTCTCATCATCTTTATACTATACTCTACATTTCCTTCAGAAAGAGATCCTTGAATCTAACTCCTTTGCTTATCTTTATTCCTGACCATGACCAATAACAACTTGTAACCAACCCTCTTATATGATGACAAATGTCTATAATTAATAAAATTATCAAAAGTCATCCACCCTACCTCTTATGAATGTGAGCATCATATTTTTTAGACTGTTTCTGGGTGTCCTGGCATTTTTAGGAGACCCTGAGAAAATTGGGATAGTGGTCAAGTACTGGAAGAGTTAACTGTATTACTTGTTGTCCAGCGTCTGGACAAGGGAAAAGTGCAAGGTTTCTCTGAAGTCCAGAATGGAGCAGTCTGTAAGGCTGGACTGTTTGAGCCATCAGTCTTGAAGGTGAACTCTGAAGATCAGTGAACAATGAATGTCAAGGGCAACACACTAAATTCATTGCATTTGCATATAATTTGCAGTTAAATTAAACTCTTGGTTTACAAAGTTAATAAAACTATATCGTTAATAATAAGTTTCATGTGGTAGAGGAATGGTTCCGTGGCTAAAAGAACTGAGCGCTCTTTTGGATGACTTGAGTTCAATTCTCAGTACCCACATGACATCTCATAATAGTTTCAGACGATCCTATGCCTTCTTCTAGAATCCTTAGACATCAGGCATGCACATCATGCACAGGCTTACATGCAGGCAAAACACCCATATATATATATAATTTAAAATAAATAAGTGAAATGTGAAAACTGGTAAATTTCATGAAGAAATGTAAAATTTCGAACACTGACAATAATATAATGCTTTTGAAGGAAATGCTAAATCCTGTTCCACTGTTGTAGGTTGGAAGGCTAATACTGTCACTATGTCCATTTTATCCGCATTAATCCACACAGCACAATCTTGACCAGCATTTCTTCAACAAAATTGGTGAATTGAGGTGGCTAGAGATATGAGTCAGTCATTAACAGCATTTGTTCTTCTTTCAGAGGCTCCAATTTTGATTCTAATCAACAATTAAGCTTATAGTCATATGTAACTCCAGTTTTTGGGGTTCTAACACCTTTAAAAGGTCTTTGGGGGTTGTGGGCATACATGCAGTACATAGACTTTCATGGATGTCAAAATTGCATTCACATAATTTTTTAAAAAAATTATAAAATTAAAATTGTTGATTTGAAATTAATTTATTTGGGAGTAAAATCAATTTAGAATATCAGGTTTTGAAAGATGTACTGTTAAGGAAAGTGCATTATTATTATAAGGAAAGACATGAGTCATTGGAATAGAATAAAATATCAATATATTCTGACATAAAAGGTCAGTTGAGTTTTGAGAAATTTGGTATAAGAACTTAACAAGGAGAGTGCAATGCTTTCAATAAATGCTAGAAAAGCATGATAATGGAAAATGGGACAGAGGAGGCATTAGGTTTGGGGACCAAGAGCTCATCCCTATTCACACATCAAGCTCATTCAAGTTCATTTTGACTTTAGAGTTGATGTTAGTAGCTTTTGCTGGCCTTATGATCATGTAATTTTGATTTTTAAAAAAGTGTTCTGACCCTGCCATAGTTATTTTGCCTCTAGATACCATTTTATTAAGCATCTCTATAGCAACATGAAGATAGATGTTTCTGTTTCCATTCCACTGTTTGTAAAATCTGCTACATGGTTTCTGTTATTGTTCTGTTACTTGTGTTCTCAAAGTCTGTCTGACCCTACACTTGGATCTCCTGCTGCTCTTGCACTGGCCTGTAGGAGAACCACCATAATCAAACCTTGGAAACTTTCCACTCTCTATTATTGCTTCATCCAAATTTCTCTGCAAAACACTATTATAGTCATCCTCTGGGTTTTCTTTCTCTGTTCGCTTATAATATGTTTCTTTTATTTTACATGTATGTGTGGGTTCCTGTTTGCATGTATGTATACCACATGTGTGCCTGGTGTCCACAGAAGCCAGAAGAAAAATTTGAAACCCCTGGAACTAGAGTTATAGGAGGTTGAGTCACCATATGGGTGTTAGGAACCAAATCCAGGTCTGCTGCAAGTGCAGCAAGCACTCTTATCAGACAAGCCACCTTTTCAGCTCCTATCCTGTGGGTATCCTTTGACTAAACACAGCTTTTTGGGCCCCTTTTTTTTTTTCTCATCTGCAATGGTGTGCTGGCATTCATATTATATGGGTCATCTCATTCTCTAAATTTTTCAAGAGTCATCTCTAAGTCCCATAACTTTTCCTGGGTTACAATTTGCTTTATATTCTTTCTTTATATTAAAAATTGGCTCACAGAATACATTTTAGCTAGATTGTGTAGCTCTTCAGAGGTATAATTCTGTTACCCCATTTTCTTAAAAACAAAATAAAATGAACTTGGACCCAAAGGCTTGAGGGTACAGATAGCTGGAAGCCACCCAAGAAACCACCCTGGGCCTGTGGCCATGGGATGGAGCTGGAAGACATGCAAATGCCCAGGGAATGTGTCACTACCATGGGTGAATATGTTATGGACAGATGGAAAAGATGGATTACTTGTTAGAGAAATGAAAGAGAAAGTGAAGTGGAGAGGTTTGTGCATTATGTAGAGAGATTTAGCTAGAGACATCTAGTGAGGAAGAGGCAGGTAGGAGCAGCCTGAGCAAACACCTGAGGGCATGCTATTGTCTAGGCCCGGGCTTCTGCCAAGGACCATGTTTGGGTCATTGGTTCTACTGCAGCCGAAGTCTGTGTTGATGCCTGTGGCACATGTTGCCACTAAAAGCCATTCAAATGTTCATGGTCTGGGCCATGTGGATGTTGGAGTACCATGCTGAGCTGCTCTGGTCCCTTGCTTGGCCAGGATGGGAGAGCTGGCCTTGACAGCATGGGTGCAGAAGTCATGGCCCCTGTTAGGGGATGGATGTGTTTTGGAAGCCCAGGCTGAAGAACTCAGCAACCACCCAGGCCTAGATCCAGTGCCCTGAGTTGACACACTCCAACTCCTACTGCATCTAAGATCTACTAGAGCAAGTGAAGGGCCCAGTCTTGTGTAAATATAGCCCTTGTGCAACAGCAGGATAGAGAGGATTCTCAGTAAGGGTCCAGTATCAGCCAGCTGCCCTGAACCAGATCAACAACTCAATATAATGAATACTGCCTGGGCAAAAGGGTATGCTGCATGACCTACTGCAGCACCCAATGCCACTGTGACAATTTGATATGCAATGGAGAGGTGGAAAAGATGCAGGAGAGGAGCTGGGAAAGTTCAATGACTGCTCTGACTGCCATGAGAAAAGATTGTGACTGATAGAAGAGCAGGTGGTTGCTCAGAGAGGTTGGCTTGATGGTTTTTGTAATCGTAATTTTCATTCATTTATTTTATTTTCACTTGGGAGTGGTTATAAGGGTGGAGAACAGGAGAAAAGGGAAAAGAATGGAATTGGGGTGCATGATGTAAAATTCACAGTCAATAAAATTATGTTAAACTAAATCAAAAACAGAATGACAGGCATTTTCATAGCTTAATTTTGCTGTGAGTCAGTTATAGATCTGATGAACAAAGGACAGGTCATGGAAGATTATGAGAACAAGCATTTTGCTTTAAAAAGTAGAGAGCAAATCTTTATTACCTTTATGCCAGTGTACAACTCTGTTCATTGGCAATGAAGGATGCACTAGTGGAGATTCCTTAGTGTCAACATTTAAAATGACATCCCACTGGATGCACCTTACCACCTGGTTCTATTTGAGAAGATATACATGCAGATTTTCTGTATTTTCTGGAGCTTGCCACTTCTGTGATTAGATGCAGGGCCAAAGGTTGCATCCCTTTTTATTTCCTATCTTCTAGTGGGAAGAGATTGTGTATGCTTAGATTTTAACAGTGAAATCCATGTGGGCAGCACTCAGAAGATATACCAGGTTCATTGCTTTGGAAAATCACAGAACTGGCTTCTTTCTTTCTTTCTTTCTTTCTTTCTTTCTTTCTTTCTTTCTTTCCTTCCTTCCTTCCTTCCTTCCTTCCTTCCTTCCTTCCTTCTTTCTTTTCCTTTACTTTTGTTTTACTATTTCATCACTTTGGTTGTTTTCTTTACTAGTTGGACATATGGTATATGGTTATTCAAGTATATAGAAATGAATATTATAAATATGTAGAAGACCCAATATAGAACACCAGGATATTTTGAGTATTGGAAAATAAATAGAAAACTTACTTGAACTTTAGATCACTGTATCAGAGATTCCTATAAACACGTTCCAAAGAAAAATGTATGTAGCCAGATCATATAAAAATTGTGTTGGACAGTAACTGCAGGGGGATTCTGGAGAACTGACTAAGTTTAATTATTAGCCAATAAAATGATTTGAAAATGATTTTTTTACAATAACTCATTGAAGTGTACATGTTGAAGGAGACTGCTTGTTTGTTTCCCAACTACAAAGACCCAAATAGAAACAAAGAAACTATATTAATTGCAATATTGTTTGGCCAATAGCTTAGGCATATTTTGAGCTAACTCTTACATCTTAAATCAACCCATTTCTATTAATCTGTGTATCTCTATGAGGTTGTGGCCTACCAGTAAGTTTCGGTAGGTAGCTTGTATCTTTCTCCTTTGACAGCTACATGGCGCCTCTCTGACTCTGTCTACTTTCTCTCTCTCTCTCTCTCTCTCTCTCTCTCTCTCTATATATATATATATATATATATATATATATATATATATATGTATATATAATCTATCTATATCTATCTATCTATCTATCTATCTATCATCTATCTATCTATCATCTATCTATCTATCTATCTATCTATCTATCTATCTATCTATCTATCTAGAGAGATATCTTCTTCAGACTGATTATTTTCTGCCCTGTCATAGGCCAAAACAGCTTTATTCATTAACCAATAAAAGCAACACACTTACAGGAAGTTCTTCCACATCATGTATATTTTCATTTTGAATGATTTGTGACTGTTATAAACTGCACAGTAAAAATTTAAGCAAGGAATATGGCATAGCATAGCAAGAAAGTAATAATTTAGTTGAAAGTAATTCTACTGCCTCAGGAATATGGACAGAGAGCACATAGGAGAGTATGTGTCACAGCCGGACCTTGGACATTATAGTGTAGTGAGTGCCTAACACACACAATCTTTTAATCATGCTCTACAAAATAGCATGTGGTACCCAGGGAGTATAAAGAAAAACATCCCATTTTCCTGCTTTGCTTTTGTTATCTCTATTCAGTTTCCCTGAAAGATAACCTGACATTAAGCCCCCTGGCAAAGGGAATATATTTAGTGGTGTGATTTCAAAATATAAAGAAAGTAGAGCAAAGAAACATTTATTTGGAATCAATAGACATGTGAACAATTGGATTTCCATGTTCCCCAGGATAGGATGGTACAGTTATTAAATACAGTTACTCAAATTCTTTTATGTCAAGGGATTGTGATAGCTAACATGTCATTTCAATTTTATTTTATTTTTTAAAATTATGTGTATATGTATGATTGTGAAGGGTATGTGCATGGGAGCCCATGTTCCTGCAGAGGCCGGAGGTATAGGAGTCCCGGGGAACTGTGTTCCAGGTAGTTGAGAGCCACCTGATGTGGGTACTAGTAATAAAATTCTGGTTCTCTAGAAGAGCAGGACACATTCTTTATGGACAAGCAACATGTCCAGCCTAATTTATGTCAGTTTGATGGTGTCACTGGGCACAGTTTGATGGTGTCACTGGGCACACAAAGGATTGATTTACATATTCTTGCTCTCTCTCTGCCCATCCATTCTCTTTCCCTCTATTCCCTCTGCCCCTCCATGTATCTATGTATTTCTCTCTCTCTCTCTCCCTCTCCCTCTCCCTCTCTCTCTCCCTCTCCCTCTCTCTCTCTCTCTCTCTCTCTCTCTCTCTCTCTCTCTCTCTCTCTCTCTCTCTCTCTCTCTCTCTCTGTGTGTGTGTGTGTGTGTGTGTGTGTAAGGATGCTTCTGTTTGGTCAATATTTGACTAGAAAAATCGAGTGAGATTTTCCTTCTGTTTAATGTGTTTGTATGTGTGTTTGTTTATGGCATAGCATTTTAGCTGGGGTCATGGATCAAGTCGGTGTTCTCCACCATGTGCTTTTCAGGGATTAAATTCAGCTCCTCAAGTTTAGCAGCAAACATCTTTATTGCTGAGCAATATCACTGGTCCCAACTTCCTTTTCTCTCATGGTTGTGCCTTACCCGTTTATAAGAGATAATGTTACTTGCTACTGTTTGAGCTGACCTGGTTCTTTTTAGGTATGAATGTGAATCAAGACCCCACTTTTTTTCTGGTTCTCAGAACTTCAACCTAAGACATGAAGCCTCCTGTTTATCCCTAGGACTTCTCAGCTTCCAGATAATAGGAAGAGTTCCTAAGGTCTAGGTATCACCCCTATGTCTGTATTTCTCTCCTGATTGCATCTCCTTCTCCAAAAACACAAGTACACTATTTACCAGATATTTTCTTCTAAAAAATAAATACATTTAACAGATATTTGAGAATTTCATGCAAGGTATGTTGATCTATTTACTCCTGACTTCTCCCCTTAATTTTTCCCAGATCCAGTCCCACCTTCCAACACCCAAACTTAGTGTCCTTTTTAAAAAGTCATTAATAACCTATAGACTCCAATGTGTACTGTTTGTATTTTTATAAATATTCATCCATCCACTTGAGTGTGAGTCTTGTTCTAGACACTCTATCATTAAAATTGATATTCCCTCTTCCAGAAGCCTTCAGCTATCCATGGTTAGAAGTTGGGTCTCATGAACTCCTCTCCATTCCATGTGTTTAGAAGGCTGAGTGACTTGATTTGTTTGCACAGGAAGCCACAGCTGCTGTGATTGTGTGAGTGCCTAGTTCTGTCATGTCAGGAGACTTTTTCTTCAGTCTTCCCTGAACTCTGGTTCTTACGATCTTTTCAAGTCCTGTTCCATGATGACTCCTGACCCTACGGAGTGGTGATGCTGATGAACAATTTGTGCATGAGCACTCCACAGTCAGCTACCCTCTGTGCTTTGTCCAGTTATAAGTTTCTACGTTAACCACCATCCTGAACATATAGAAACTTCTCTGATGAGGTCCAACTGCTGCTCCACTCTTTGTTCAGAACTAGAAAGCATGCCACGTCTTTCATACCCACAAAGCTCTTCAAATTTCTGCAGGGGTTCCTGGGCGACAGAGAAAGTGAATGCGATTTTTCTCTTTTCTGAAACCAGTTCTTTGAGAATTTCCTATAGTCTGTCTTGCTCTTATTCACCCTTTCAACTCCTTTATGATCTTTTCCCTAACTACATAACTGTGTTCTTTTGTTTTAATCCACCAAGTCCAATTTGTGCTGCCCGTATACTCTTGGATGTGCGGCCTTTCACTGGTCTACCTTGCAGAGACTACAGTGGTAAAGAAAGTTGAGTCTCCCTCTCTCAGAAGCTATAAATTGCCAATAACCCCTAATTTAGGGGTGGGCATCATGCCAAGCCTTGTCTGGCTTGGGCTTTCCCAAGTCTTATATATATATTACCTCAACTATGTGCATGTGTCCTGCTGTATCCAGAAATACTGTGTCTTTAGAGGTATGAAATGCCTATATGTCTTGTAATCTTTTTGTCTTGCTTCTATAGTGATTGCTTAGCCATGGGAAAAGGAGGTGTGATATAGATGTTACACTTCTTGTCAAGTGGCTCATGGTCTCTTATTCTTTCCATCTTGGCAATTTGAGAGACTCTGTGTTAATCATCATTTATTGCAAACAGAAACCTCTCTGGAGAACATATTCCACTATGGACATCATTGTAAGTTATTAGAAGTTGGCTTAATACTATATTCACTCAGCAAAATAATAGTGACAGGTTGTCCTCTATAGTCGATGAGCTATCTAGTCATAGTTTCTTGGCCCCATAATCATGTCAGATATAGATTTCATCTTGTAGAGTGTATTTAGATGCAATTAGAAAGTGGTTGACTACTCCCATGATATTAATGCTACCAATGGGCATATAGTTCAAGGATTATATCTAAACACTTCTCCCTTTGCTTTATCAATGAAAAAGAATGGGATTTTAATACTATTGCAACATTTCACTGCTGTGGGAGTACAAGTTGGTGCAGCCACTTTGGAAATGCTCAAAAGAGCTAAAATTATCAGAATTCTCTAGAATTCTGGAAATTGCTTATAATGTGCTTTCTGTTTACTTAGGTAATATTATATCCTTCTGGAGTCTTTGATGGAGTTGAAGAATAAACAGTAATAATATAGCTTTCCTTTGTTATGATAAGAGATAAAGTAGATATAAATATTGTAACTGTAATCCTTGCTTAATACCTGTTTTGTTATATATAATTTTACTATATTAAAGTTAAAGCCTTTATTTTTGTTTAAACAGAAAAAAAAGAGCTAAAATTAAATCTACCATATGGCCAAGCTGTACCACTCCTTGGCTTATTTCCAAAGGACTTGATAGTCTACTCCACAGATTCTTGCTCAGCAATGTTCATTGCCCCAATTCACAACAGCCAGAAAATAGAAACAAACGAACTGTCCTTGAGTATATGAATACATAAATAAATTGTGGTACATGGACACAATGGAATACTATTTACCTGTAAAAAAAAACTGTGAAATTTCAAGGGAGATGGATTGACTTGGAAAAGATTATATTGACTGAGGTAAACTAGACTAAGAAAGACAAACACTGATGTTCTCTCTCATCTGTGGTTCTTAGCTTTAAATCTTCATATCTGAATGTACAACATAGAGTAATTACAGAAACTATGGAAGTATAAAGGCACTCTAGTGGGTGGCAGCTTGTGAGGGACTAACAGGATACAGGTGATATGAAGTGGGAAATGAAATAATAGAAAGGAGTCTCCACCTGCAGAAGGAGGGATGGGGGCCATAAAACATCAAGGTTCTTTGCTAAATTCTCAAGGAATCATATATATTATAATTTATCTAAGATTATACACAATACACATAAGTATACATAAATACATTTCTTATGAATTAATATTATACATTTATACCTCTCTCTCATCGATTATTTGTCTTCACTTAAAGGAAGTTAGGCCACTTGAGCTCCAATGCTTATCGCCACAGACTAGCAAAACCCCAGTACCAGGCACAAGAAACCTTTCTTGGAATGCTTTGTCAGGGTAGTTCAACTGACTCCCAGTAAATGTATATTATAGATTGAAGCATGATTAGTAAAACTCAGTGAGAGAAATTGGAGTTCAACCTGAAGATTCAAAAACCAAAATAATCAGCCACTGGCTCTTACCTCGACTTCTGTCTGATATGGCAACTCTGACTCCAGGAATCTAAGAAAGAGACTCTGTATGAGAGCTGTTTTCTCCCACTTTTTAATCCTTTCTAATTCTGGGATTAAAGGTGTGTACCACTGGGTTTAAAGATATGCACCACCTGGTTTCTATGGCAACTAGTGTGGCTACTGTGATTAAAGGTGTGTGTTACCAATAGAGACTGACCAAGCTTTATTTATTAAAATACAATTAAAATGCCTACAGTAGATTTAGTCCTTGGTTGCCTTTCAGGATGAGCCACTGTTGCTGAAGGCATCACATATTAGAACAAAAGACTCAGATCATTGGAACTTAATCAAATCACAAAGCTCTTTCTTGTGGCCTAGCTTCCATGGTTCTGGAAAATATTATGCAAACTGCCAATATAAGGAAACTAATTGAAAAGCCCTACTTAGCTGTGATGATAATAAACCATGGCAATTACCACTATTCAAGATATGTGTAACAAGTACAGTAAGTGGCACTAACATGTTGACAACAGTCAACAGCTATCCAGTTGTGCATAAGACCCACTGAACAAGATGTAAACCATGCCTGACACTGGAGACCCAGCCATTTTCCCAGGACTAGTGAGGTTGTAGACCTTAGAAAAGAATCTACTACTCCTACTTTTCTAGTTCAAAATAATTCCTTACTGCATTCTAAATCATCAAAGAAGTTTCTATTTACAAAAAAATGAAATCAATCGCAGAAAACCACTATTTATATAACACACAGAGGTCAAAAGACCATAGAAAGCCCGGCACACACACACACACACAATATATATATATATATATATATATATATATATATATATATATATATATATATCTTCTGAATCTATGGCTCAGGAAACAATGCTGGAGGGGGGATGAAAGAGACAGAATACCAGAAAGTCTACTTTGAAGAAGTATCTCCTAAAAATAGCTGTATAAACAAGACTGGAACAATGGCAGCATCAATGGACATTTTAACCACAGAATAGGGAATATTCTGTAGGGTCCCAGCACTAGACAAAGAACTACAAAGAAACTAGTGAAGCAGAATTTTGGGGAGAAGTAAAAATTAGCCTCTCCCAAGAATGATCCTTTTTACTGACTGTTCAATACATCATGGTCAGCCTTAAAAGCAATGCACACCACCAACACAAATGTATTCAGCAGGCTGTATTTATACACATTGTGCATGCACACATGACACATATATGCATGCATGTATATATATATATGTACATATAGCAATAAAACAATACATATAGCAATAAAAGTTGATGAGAAAGAGCTTCTTCCCTTGAGGCTGGTTGCTCCTGAATGTAGTTCAAAAGCATGAAGGGAGGAAGGAGGGATGGAAGAAGAGAGATGCAATTCTATTTCAGTTTTTAAAAGTGAACAATACATTTTCTGCTTTATTCTATTTAAAATTTTCTACTTTTTCCTTCAGCTACATTATTTAGTTTTTCAAGTATTGAAGACCTCTAACTGGGCCTATCTATAATTTCTCATTTAATTGATTCTTATGTTCTGAGATAATATGTCCTTATCTGTTCATGTGGTGCTTCTTATAAATTCTGCATTTGTGATACTAATGTAGGGACTCCAGACATATTCTGATTAATGTTTGCACAATAATTATCCTGCCATAATTTTACCTTTATCATTTTGCTATGGTTTTTTTTTTTTATTTTTATTATTTTTTTTTTTTTGGTTTTTCGAGACAGGGTTTCTCTGCAGCTTTAGAGCCTGTCCTGGAGCTAGCTCTTGTAGACCAGGTTGGTCTCGAACTCACAGAGATCCGCCTGCCTCTGCCTCCCGAGTGCTGGGATTAAAGGCGTGCGCCACCACCACCCGGCTTGTTATGGTTTTTATATATGTACTTATTTGTTCTTAAGTTTCAAAGTTATTGTGTAAAGCAATACGTTTCCTTAGGCATTTTATATATCCTTTATGTTGCTATTCTCTGTAATTCACTCCTCATTTTCTTCCCTGTTCTCACTGGTCCCCTTCTTTTCCTGGTACCCCCCACAAAGCTAACATCCACAGATGAGAGAAAGTGTGGTGTTTCCTTCTAGTCCTGGGTTTCCTCACTGAGAATTGTTTTCAGTTTCATCTATTTACCTGTGAATTTTATGATTTTATTTTTCTAAATAGCTTAGAAATACTTCTTTGTGTAAAAATAACACATTTTTGATCCATTTATCAGTTTATGGATGTCTAGTTTTTTTTATTTCACAGCTCTTTGAAAGTGGATGAGCAGGTATTTCTAGGGAAGGACATAGTGTCATTTGGGTGTATACCCAAGAATGGTATGAATAGGTAATAAGGTAGATCTGTTTAGTGGCTGAACCAGTTTTTTCAGATCTCCAACTCCACTCAGCACTGTTGACTATAACTTGCTTCTTTCTCTTGGACTGGTTCCACTACCTGTTAGTAGCTTTCCCAGGCAGATATCCTGTGACTTAGGCATTTCTAACATTTTAGGTTCTCCAAAGTAATCCAGGCTTCAACCTGGCAGCTTTACTCAGTGACCTTTCTAGGCCTTCATTCAGGGACACCTCTGACACATGCCTGGCCTCAGCAGTTTTCCTCAATCTCAGGGGCAAAATCTATAACCTGCTTCTTCTATCTAAAAGCCAGAATCTAAAGCCAGAATCTCAAAAGCCAGTTACATCTCTAAAAACATAGCTCAAGTTACTAAGTTCTGCTGATTTCTGGGGCTGGACCACGGCCCCCTCATTCAATTACACCTTCACCAGTTCTCTGTCCTTCACTGCTGAGCTTGGCTGTCCTAACACTGGATCTCTAGACCAGACTGCCCTCAGACTCGGAGATCTGTCAGCCTCTGCCTTCCCACTGCTGGGGTTAAAGGCTTGCACCACAACACCTGGCTCTAAGCTCTTTTTAGTTCCTTTTCAAAAGTTGGAAATTTAGCCGAGTGGGATCTTGACTTGCCCTGAGGTCACCACTCCTTTTATTCCATTTCTAATCCATTAGGCACAGAATTTAGCTCTATTCCACTTCCTGGTGCTCTTTTACATTTTGTAATTTACCCTCTTCAGTTCTTTTCTTTTCTTTTCTTTCTTTCTTTCTTTCTTTCTTTCTTTCTTTCTTTCTTTCTTTCTTTCTTTCTTTCTTTCTTTCTTTCTGGTTTTTCGAGACAGGCTTTTTCTGTCCTGGAGCTAGCTTTTGTAGACCAGGCTGGCCTTAAACTCACAGATATCTGCCTGCCTCTGCCTCCCAAGTGGTGGGATTAAAGGTGTGTACCACCACTGCCCGGCAAGTTTGCTACTTTTCATTACAAATCTTCATTAGATTTATTACTAATGACCACACGACAGTCTATATTAGGCTCTTTTGAGATTTCCTCTGCCAAAGGAATTAATCCAAAGCTCTTCACATTAGCCTCAGGCAGACTCTTCAGACAAGGACAAAAACAGCCAGTTTCTTCATCAAATTATCACAAGAATAATCAATAAGCAACATACTAAAATTCTTCTCCACTGAAACCTCTTGAGTGAGCACCTGACAGTTGAAATAACTCTTAGCACCTCTGTCTTCTATGTTCTTATTAGTACGGCCACTAAGCACTGCTTAAGCATTTCACTGCTTTTATAACCCAAAGTATTGAAATCAAAATTCCTTCAAACAATTTGACACATGGTCAGGCCTATCAGAGCCTCATACCAACTTATGTCTTATGTTTTCATTGCTGTGAAGAGATACCATGACCAAGGCAACTCGTATAAAGAAAACACTTAATTGGGGTGGCTCATTCACAGTTTTAGAGGGTCAGTCTGCTATTTTTATGATGGGGAGCATGGCAGCATACAGGCAGATATGGTGAAGAGGTAACTTAGAATCCTAAGTCTTGCAGGCAACAGGAAGTCAACTCACATTGCTTCGTTTCCTGAGCATAGGAAACCTCAAAGCTCACCCCCACAATGACATCCTTCCTCTAACAAGGCCATACACACTTCAACAAAGTCACAGCTCCTAAAAGTGCCACACCCTGTGAGCTTATGGGGGCTATTTACATTCATACTACCACATCTTATTTGATTTCTTTCTTAACATGCTCATTTTTTTAAATGAAGGAATACTAGTGATTTCTGTGTATTTATTTTGTGCCCTCCTCATTTACTGAATGTATTTATCAGTTGTAGGAGATTTCTGGTGGTTGTTAAGGTATTTTACACATAAAATCATATAATATGTAAATAAAGCTATGTTGACATCTTCTTTTCCTATTTGTCCTCCCTTAATCTCCTTCCTTGACCTTGTGGCTTTAGCTAAGGCTTCACATATTGTATTAGACAGGATGTGGGAAGAGTAGACATTCTTATCTTGATTCTGATTTTATTGGGAATTCTATGAATTTCTTTCCTTTTAGAATGATCATGACTGTAAGATTACTGTAGATTACCTTTATTATGTTGAAATATGTCCCTCATATTGTATCGTGTTCTCTCCAGAGCTTTTTGTAATGAATGGATGTTGGTCTTTTTAATCTTTTCTGGGTGGGGGATTCAGTGTTGGTACTTGAATAGGGTTTCAGAAGTAGTAGTGGTTCAGCTCCAAATAATTAGGTTTCTAAGTTCAGAAGTATGTATTCTGGAAAGGAGTTAGAGGACTCTCACAATCAGTCTTCAGGAATGTGGGGGAGGTGTTCTGGATGTTTCTTAGTCAGGTAACATGTGCTGATGGATTTGGTGATGCCAGTCTATCATCCTCACCTGGAGAAGAAGAAGGAAGGATGAGGGGTGCAAAAGTCAAGGATTGAGCATGTGGATCTCAGGTGAGTCACAGGGTTGAGTGGGTTGCCAATGTGGGTCTAATGTCCCTCTCTGGAGATGGGTGGTACTCAGGGCATGGGGATAGGTAGAGTTGATGAAGTGGGTCTAGTATGTGCCTAGAGAACTAGCCAAGAATGTGCAATAGAGAGAGGAGGAGTTGGCAAGGGTATGTGGAGTTAACTGCAGGTATCTAATCTCTTTCTATATGTGGGGCTGGGGCCACAGGCCACTCAGTGGGAAATGGATTGGGTTAGCAGTGCATGTTTGGCCTTCCTGCCTGAAAAGGCTGTGCTGAAGAAGGTAAAGAAAAACAGACCATGGATATATATACCTTTGGCAGGTTTGGGGGTGGGGGGTTAAGTTTAGGGTGAGGAGTCTAGGCTCCCTGTTTAATGATGGGGGCAAGACCACTGAGTAGGACTGGGTAGAGTTAGCAGGGTGATTTGCACCTTATATAAATTGTGTGCTGAAAGGGGCACAGGCCACCAAACTTTTAATAATGCATACATAAAAACACACATACATGAATGTACATATGTATATGTACGTGAATGTGTATGCACGTGTTTGTGTTCCTTGTACATATTTAATAAGGAAACAACAATGATTTAGTTTAGTTTTACTGTGGGAAGTAGTGTGTTCCTGACAAGGCAATGGATATTGTTCTGAACATTTCATTGCCTTGAGTCAGACTATTACCTGTGTTTCACAGTAAAGCAAAGCTCCCACGTCTGTTTTATATATGTTCAGGGGTCCAGGTTCTTCCAGGCCATTTTGTTTGCATGTTTATTTGATTTACAGATATTGTGATTTGTAAATCTGTGCGATGAGACAGAATCTGTCTTGACTAGGAAAGAAGATGGATATATACAATATTATAGTGAGATTTTTTTCTTCCAACCCCTCTATTTTATTTTTTCTTTTCCCTCCTTAATACCATGAAAGTCTCTCTGTCTGGTTGTTGGATCTTCTTTAAAGATGCCCTGAAGTTATGCAAGCAGAGTTACCTCTATCCCTGTCCCAATAGTGTAAAATAAATATGCAATAGTTTTCAGCCTTATGAGCCAACCTGTGCTCTTCTAGGACAACTGCAATTAAGTACACAAATATTAGGAAATAAAGTGCTTGAGAAACATTTTCATATCTGTGAGCAAACATCCAAGGACTCCTCAGAGGCTTTTCTGTTGTTTAAAAAGAAGGAACAATTTTTAGATACATAATTTAGCTTTTGCATATAATACCATGGTTTTATTGGATATCTTAAAAAAACAAAACGTTTTCTAGCTTGTCCCTCTTTTCTCAATGAAGCTTTCAATGTTTTTTTTTAACTAATCATAGACTTATGATGATATGTTAACAGTATTCCATAGTAACATCAATCAAAATATTATATTTAAAAATGAACATTTTACATCACCTTGTCTCATTAAAATTCAAAATCCCTTAGTCTGACTTGACATTTTCTGCTCAAAAATAAATAATAATTATATACTATTTCATTGTTTATTACTTAAGAATGCCCAGTTTTCCTTTCTCAAAGACTTTTTGAAACTCTGGCACAATTTCCGCTCTTTATTGATGAACTTCAAACTTTTTTCCATTTTTTTATTTTTATTAAAAATTTCCACCTCCTCACATCTCACTCCCTCTTTCCCCATTCCCCCTCCCCCTCCCTCTCCAGTCCAAAGAGCTGTCAGGGTTCCCTGCCCTGTGGGAAGTCCAAGGTCCTCCTCCCTCCATCCAGGTCTAGGAAGGTGAGCGTCTAATCTTAAAACACAGTTTTCAAGAGAACTAACCATATAAATGCTGGAAGGCATCATGCATTTTCCCATAATTTGACTGGTTGTTTGAAAATGTAATGATCAAGAATATACTTGTGGAGGTTTGTCACTGCACTCAAGTAAGAATCAAGAAACCATAGTATTTGTATTTGGTACCTAAAATTGGAACAAGGAACAAGTGAGGATGGTAACCTGAGACAGAAAGGTATAGAAAATGAGTTACACATGGGAGGTAAGAAAAAGTCACAAATACTGAGAAAGTGATCATTGTTAAATTCTCTTGTCATGAAATATAATAATGTGTTAAAATTGTTTTGAGTTCACAAATATTTTTTTGACTCTAAAAATAACAGCTGAAGTACTACCTAAAATGTAATATCAAATAATATGTGTGTTTATGTGTATGTGTTTGTGAATGTGGTATATGTACTCATGTATTTGTGAACATGATTTTCCTATGAACCCATATGGAGGGAGGCCCAAAGTCAATGTTGTTGATTCCTCTACTACTCCTCACATATTTATTTTTATTTGCTGTTTTATACAGTGTCTCTCACTGAATCTGGAACTCACATATTGGCAAGATTAGCTTCATCACTTCCAGAATCCTCTTGTTTGGTCTCCCTAGTACTAGTATTTCAGACCCATGATGCTATATTGGTCATTTTCGTGTTATAAAAGTATAAGAACCCTGGATGCCTTTTTCACATTGAGTTGTTTACCCAAACTATATCTTTTTCTTATTTATTTTACATAAACAAACTGTATTATATGGATTTTAAGTGATATTCAGGATTATGAGGAAGGTTTTTTATGGTATTCACAAATTATAGATGAAAAACTGACACTGAATAGTATTTCATTAAATTATTCAATGACAGAAGTAATTATTCATTCCTAATAATAAAAATATATCATGTGGCATTAAAAATAAGGAATTTGGCTGAAGAAACCTGGATCTTAAAGAGTTTATATGCTGCATGCTCAGTCTCAGAGTTAAAGTGCTGAGTGAGGCTGTCATTTCTAGAGTTTTGGAAGTTGCTTACTTCTTGTTTACTTAGGTAATATTATATCCTTCTGGAGTCTTTGATGGAGTTGAAGAATAGATAGATAGTTATAATTATAGTTTTCCTTTGTTATGATAAAGGATAAAATAGATATAAATATTGTAACTGTAATTCTTGCTTGATAACTGTTTTGTTATATGTAATTTTACTATGTTAAAATAAAAGTTTTTCTTTTTTGTTTAAACAGATAAAGGGGAAATGGTATAGGAGGTTCTTCTGTTTGTTTGTTGCTTTCACTGGTTGAATAAAGAGACTGCCTTGACCTTTTGATAGGGCAGCCCTTAAGTGGGCAGAGGAGACAGAACAGAATGCTGGAAAGATGGGAAGTGTGGCAGACGCCATGATTCTCCTGCCCCAGAAGGACACTGGTTAGACTCATGCCAGTAAGCCACAGTCAAGTAGTGATACACATTAATAGAAATGGGTTAATCAAGTTGTGAGAGTTAGCCAATAAGAGGCTAGAAATAATGGGCCAGGCAATGTTTAAATGAATACAGTTTCTGTGTAATTATTTTGGGGTTAAGCTAGCCAGGTGGCTGGGAGCCAGTGTGGTTATTTCAGGAGTTAAGCTAGTCGGGCTGCATCTGCCTGCTCCTCCTTACAACACTTAATATTATAAAGGTTTGCTAATTAGAGTTGTCTTTGAGGAATACTCCCACATGAAGGGATTTTATGGTTATTTTTGAGTGTGTACTTCCATGAGTAAAAATTTTATGGAAATTTTTGAGTGTGCATTATCCATAAGTGATAAACTAAAATTTTCCAGTTCAACTAAATGTCACAGTATAGGAGGGATACAGCTATCAAGAAAATGTTCACAATCCCAAAAGATCCCTTGCTGAATAAGCTGTTGCTTTTGTGCTCACTGGGTTATGGGAATACTGGTCTGAGAAAATTAGCAGGTGACAAATGATTAATTTTTCATTGTAAATTATGCATTATATAAATGTGTGATATTCAGAAAAGAACATGAAATATTCATCAGCAAGGTTTTTAATTTATTTTGTTTTTTGGCAATTTTAGAAGTGTATAAAACGTTCTGTTGACACATCTCTCCATGGACATTTTTTCCTATCCTTCACCAAACCTACTTTCCTCTCACCATGTCTCTGTCCTACGTTCATATCCTCTTTTATTTTTGCTTTTGCTTTGTGATCTACTGGGTTTAGCCAGGGTCACTCTTATAGAAATATGTGTGATGATGTCCACTGGAGCACGAGTGGCTCATCATTTGCTGCATCTCCCCCCCCCCTCTCTCACACACACACACACACACACACACACACACACACACACACACACAGAATGTCTTTTTGTCCCACAGCAACCTTTGAATGACATTAGCTTCCATAATAGTGCAGGGCTCTGTAAGCCCTTCTTCATCTATGGCTGCTCAATTTTTGAGTCTTTTGTAGGCCTTGGGCAAGGCAGCCAGAGTTGTGGTGAGTTTTTGAGTTTGATAAAAACGTCATACCCTTATGACATTATTTCACCCCTCCTCTTGATTGTTCAGTCCCTACATTATATCCACTTCCCTTTTGTTGTGTTTTCTGAGCCAGAGAGGTGTATTATGAATGTCTACTCCATTCAATGCTGAATACTCAATAATCGGTTACTCTCAACACCTTGATCAGTCATGAGTATCTCCATTTATGCCTGTTCAAGGGAAGCTCCTTTGATCAAAAGACTGAGGACATGCCTTCATAGCTTCTTCTGGAACCATATAGGCTAACAAAGAGGCTGGCATCTTCCAACTGAGTTCCAGAATGAGTTCATTGTATTCTGAAACTTCTACTCTTATTTTTTCCCCTTTTACTCTATATTCTTTTATCTATTTATTTACTTTTGATTTTCATTTTTAAACTTTTTACTGATTTAATTGAGCTATATATTTTTCTCTGCTCTCCTCCCTTTCTTTCCCCTTCCATTCAACCCTCCCCCATGGTCCCCATGCTAACAATTTACTCAAGAAATATTGTCTTTTTCTACTTCCCATGTAGATTAGATTCATGTATGTCTCTCTCTTAGGGTCCTCATTGTTGTCTGAGACTGTGAACTGTAGGCTGTTTTTTTGCTTTATGTCTAAAAGTCATTCATGAGTGAGTACATATGGTATTTGTCTTTCTGAGTCTGGGTTACCTCACTCAATATTATGTTTTCTAGCTACATGCATTTTCCTGCAAATTTTGAGATGTCATTATTTTTTTCTGCTGTGTAGTAATCCATTGTGTAAATGTACCACATTTTCTTTATCCATTCTTTGGTTGAGGGGCATTTAGGTTGTTTCCAGATTTTGGCTATGACAAACAATGCTGCTATGAACATAGTTGAGAACATGTCCTTGTGGCATGATTGAGTATCCTTTGGATGGAAGTGGCATTGCTGGGTCTTGAGGTAGTTTGTTTCCTAATTTTCTGAGAAATTGCCACTCTGACATCCAAAGGAGATGTACCAGATTGTACTCCCATTAGAAATGCAAGAGTGTTCTTTTTACCCCACATTTTCTTCAGCATATATTGTCATTAGGGTTTTTGATCTTGGCCATTCTTACAGGTGTCAGATGGAATCTCAGAGTTGTTTTGATTTGCATTTTTCTGATGGCTATGGATGTAGAGAATTTGCTTAAGTGTCTTTCAGCTATTTTAGATTCCTCTGTTGAGAGTTCTTTATTTAGGACTGTTCTCTATTTTTTTTATTGGATTAGTTGTTCTTTTGATGACCAATTTCTTGAGTTCTTTGTATATTTTGGATATCTGTCTGTCTGACGTGGGGCTAGTGAAGATCTTTTCCCATTCTTCAGGCTGCCATTTTGTCTTGTTGACTGTATCCTTTGCTTTACAGAAGCTTTACAGTTTCAGGAGGTCCGGTTTCTTGTTTCTTTCAGCGTCTGTGCTGCTAATGTTATATTTAGAAAGTGCTGTCCTGTGGCAATGCATTCAAGTGTACTTCCCACTCTCTCTTCTATGAGGTGCAGGGTGGTTGGCTTTATGTTGAGGTCTTTGATCCATTTGGACTTGAGTTTTGTGCATGGTGATAGACATGGATTTATTTTAATTCTACATGTTGATATCCAGTTATGCTAGCACCATTTGTTGAATATGTTTTCTTTTTAACATTTTATATTTTTTGCTTCTTTATCAAAAATCAAGCATTCATAGGTGTGTGGATTAATATCTGGGTCTTCGATTCAGTTCCATTGGTCCTCCTGTCTGTTTTTATGCCAATACCAGGCTGTTTTCAGTACTGTAACTCTGTAGTAGAATTTGAAGTCAAGGATTTTGATGCCTCCAGAAGTTCCTTTATGGTACAGGGTTGTTTTTGCTGTCCTGAATTTTTTGCTTTTCCATATGAAGTTGAGTATTGTTCTTTTGAGTTCTGTGAAGAACTTTTCTGGGAGTTTGATGGGTATTGCATTGAATATGTAGATTGTTTTTGGTAAGATTGCCATTTTAACCATGTTAATTCTACCTACCCAAGATCATGGAGATCTTTCCATTTTCTGTTGTCTTCTTTTTCTTTCTTCAAAGATTTAAAGTACTTGTCATACAGGTCTTCTACTTGTTTGGTTATAGTTACCCCAACATATTTTATACTATTCGTGGCTATTGTGAAGAATGATGTTTTTCTGATTTCTTTCTTGGCTCATCTGTGTACAAAAGGGCTATTAATTTTTTTCAGTTAATCTTGTATCCTGATACATCACTGAAAGTGTTTGAGTTGTAGAAGTTCCTTGGTAGAAATTTTGGGGTTGATTATGTAAACTATCATATCTTGAGCAAATAATGAGAGTTTGGCTTCTTCTTTTCTTGTTTGTATCCCCTTGATCTCCTTCTGTTGTCTTATTGCTCTAGCTAGGACCTCAAGAACTATATAGAATAGATATGGAGAGAACTGACCACCTTGTCTTGTTCCTGATTTAAGTGGGTTCATTTTGAGTTTCTTTCTTTTTAGTTTGACATTGGTTGTTGGCTTGGTGTATATTGCTTTTATTATGTTTAGGTATATTTCTTGTATCCATGTCCTCTCCATGACCTTTATCCTGATTGGATGTTGCATTTTGTAGAAGACTTTTCAGCACCTAATGAGATGATCATGTAGTTTTTATTTTTCAGTTTGTTTATATGGTGGATTATATTCATAGATTTTTGTATGTTGAAACATTCTTGTATCTCAGGGATGAAGCCAACTTGGTCATGGTGGATGATGTTTCTGATATGTTCTTGGATTCGCTTTGCCTGTATTTTATTGAGTATTTTTGCATCAATGTTCATGTGTGAGATTGATCTCTAATTCTCTTCCTTAGTAATGTCTTTCTGTGGCTTGGGTATCAGGGTAATTATAGCCTCATAAAAGAGTTTGGCAATGTTCCTTCTGCTTCTATTGTGTTCAATAATTTGAGGAGTATTGGTATTAGTTCTTTTTTGATTGTCTTGTAGAATTCTAAGCTGAAACCATCTGGTCCTGGGCTTTTTTTTTGGTTTGGAGACTTTTGTTGACTGTTTCTATTTCTTCAGCATTTATAGGTCTGTTTAATTTGCTTATCTGGTCTTGATTCAATTTTGGTACATAATATTTATCCAGAAAGCTGTCCATTTCCTTCAAGTTTTCTGATTTTGTGGAGTACAGATTTTTGAAATATGACCTGATGATTCTCTGTATATCCTCCATGTCTCTTGCTTCATTTTTCTGTTGTCCCTTTTTCATTTCTGATTTTGTTAATTAGGATTTTCTCTCTCTGCTTTTTGGTTAGTCTGGATAAAGTTTTGTCTATTTTGTTTATTTTCTCAAAGAACCAATTCTTTGTCTCTTTGATTCTTTGTATTGATTTCTTTATTTCTATTTTGTTGATTTCAGTTCTCAATTTGATTATTTCCTGCCATCTAGTTGGATGAGTTTGATTCTCTTTGTTTTCAAATATTCTGTTTATTTACTAGTGTGGGATTTTTCCAAGATTCTTTATGTAAAATTTTGTGTTATGAACTTTCCTCTTAACACTGCTTTCATTATATCCCATAAATATTGTGTGGTGATTTTCATTGTGTTTTAAGAAGTCTTTAATTTTTTCATTTACTTTTTCCTTGGCCCATTGATGATTCAGGTGAGGATTGTTTAATTCCCATGTGTTTGTGGGATTTCTGGAATTATTGTTGCTGTTGAGTTCTAATTTTAAGCCATAGCGATCTGATTAGATACCTGAGGTTATTCCAATTTTTTGTATCTGTTGAGGTTTAAAACTTCTAGTCTTATAATACCTAGAAATCTAGGGTGGAACCAAATACTATTGGGGGAGAAATCAAGGAAATAATTCCTAATGATATTCTGCTACACACACAGATTAGTGCCTTGTCCAGTTGACATCAAAGAGGCTTCCTCAGGCAACATATTGGAGCTGGTGCAGAGATCCACAGGCAAACACTGTGAAGAGAGGGTCTAAATTCGAAGTCTCTGTCGGTTCCTCCCCTTGAAATCAGGGAACCCTGTGGAAGAGGTGAAGGATGTCAGAGACCAGCTTGGAGAAAAGTATATCTTGCCTGGGTAGGGCCGTGGGGATTTATAAATATTAGTATAGAACATGAAGATGCATGAAAAATAATAAAGCAGAAAAACAAAATAGTACTGGGAGAGAGTGAATACTGAAATCACCCATGTTTAAATTCCAAGTACATAAAATACCTCAATCCTAAGAGGTAGGAGTAAGGTAAAACTACATTAACATGATACAAGGCAATGAACAGAAAAATTGAAGGTTGCAGGCTTCAGCCATTGTTAAACATTCTGTTGTGAGGACAAAACAATTCATGCTTACATCCTAGACCAAAACATTTTGTAGGCAAACTACTCCCTGTGTGAAATCCAATGTTATATCCTTAAGAAAACTGGAACCTTAGTTGGATCCTTAGACTTTTGTTTGAGGTAGAAACAGTTCCACTTTCTCCATACCTGAAGTATAACATCTGGATATTAGCCACAACTGTTGACAATAACCTTGAGAGAGCAGAAGTCTCTGATCTGAATCTACATGGGACCTTTGTTTGAAGTAGAAACACAATACCCTTGAAGGAATAGAGTTAAGTTCCTCCAACTCTCTGACCTTTGATCAAGGTGTAAACAGGCCCACATTTTTGGGTCTCCACAGGAGGAAAGATTGCAGGGGCTAGAAGGGTGATGGACACCAGGGGAACTTGGCCCAACAAATCAATTGAGCAGAGCTCACATGGGCTCACAGAGACTGAACTAGCAAGCACAGTACCTGTATGAGTCTGCACTAGGTCTTCTGAGTATATGTTATGGTTGTTAGCTTGGTGTTTTCATGGGACTCTTAACAGTAGGATCTGGTTATCTCTGACTCTTTTGCCCACTCTTGGGACTTTTCCCCTTCTATTGGGTTGCTTACTCAGCTTCGATATGAGGGCTTTTGCCATTTCTTATTGCAAAAATACTGAATAATAATGTTTAAAGCAGGGTCATATGTAAGAAATGGGTCTGAGACAACCACTTGGACTGAGACAAATAATAATGAAACTGAGAGACAAATATACTAATCATTTTGTGGGAATTTAGGAATATAAAAAGAAGTCTCCTGGTCCTTCATTTTCTGAAGTAGATGGTCTAGCCCCATTTAGTAGTCATGCAATGATTAAACACATAAATTTGGTGGGCATTTTTTCTTACTTTTCATTAAAAGATAAATCAATAAAAGCAACACATATACAGAAGGACATCCAACATCAAATCGATCCTCTTGGAACTTTTTTTTTTTTTTTTTGGTTTTTCGAGACAGGGTTTCCCTGTAGTTTCTAGAGCCTGTCCTGGAACTAGCTCTTGTAGACCAGGCTGGAACAAAATTCTTATAATACTGATACAAATTCCTCTCAAAAAGTGTACTGCAATAGTAGTCTTTCATTGGATTTCAAAACTGTGCTATCAATATTTTCAAGCACAGTAAAAAGAGTAGTGAACAAAATTTGTAACACTGATGCACTTTTAGGTCTATGTTGGTAGTCAATATGAAAATCAAAATAATAAATATATAATACAAACAGTAAATAATGCCATGCAACACTTAGAAATTACACAAAGTGTACAGTGACAATGAGAAGCACACTGGATCCTGCAGGAGAGCCTCTTTGAAGGTCATTCTTGAGAGATTTGATGAAGCAAGAGATCAGAGATACCAATATTTGAGAAAAATCAAATCTCAGACTGAAGACAAAGCAGGCTTATATGTCTGAGTCTAGTGTATGATTACTGTAATTCAGAATTATAAAGGAGAGTATATAATTATATTTAATTATGTAGAACAAAGGGATATGTAAAACTGTAGAAGTGAGTCTTTATTGAAATGGAGAGATGGTAGTGCTAAACATTTAAACAAAACTTTAAACAAAACAAAAGAAAAACACAACAGTGTCCATGGATTTACATATAAAATTGACAAGCATAGAAGAAAATAAAACAAAGCCTATATATGCATGCACACACACATAAACACCCATACTCACACAGATCCACACACTATGGTAGTTTGAATGTAATTTCCCCCAATAAGCTTATAGATAGTGGCACTATAAGGAGGTGTGTCTTTGTTGGAGTGGGTATGGCATTGTTGGAGAAAGTGTGTCACTATGTGGGCATGCTTTGAGTTTTCCTATGCTCATGATAACACACAGTGTCTCAGCTGACTTCTCGTTGTCTGCAACAAGACCAGTGTCATCTGGTTATTAGTGATATTCTAATGAATATTTATAATGAAAAGGAGTAAGCTGAGGAGGGTAAATTTACACAATGTAAATTTTGAGGAAAAAAAAAGAGCATCAGGAAGTAAAATGAACCTAAGTCTTGTGTTCAAAGAGATAAATGGAATAGAAATGGAATAAATGGAGTGGTGACCTCAGGACAAGATCCCATTCAGCTAAGATTTTTATCATTTGGGAAGGAACTGAAGAAATGTTTGGAGCCTGATGTGGTGGCTCATGCCTTTGATCCCAGAACTCAGAGGCAGATGCTGATACATCTCTGGGTTTGAGGCAAGCCTTAGCTAGAGACCCAGTTTCAGGACAGCAGAACTTGGGAAATGCTGGACAGAAAGCTGGTAAAGATAAACAAGGGCCACTGCTGAGGCCAGACATGTGTCTGGGGTGTTTCTGAATGGAAGCCTAGAGAGGCCAGTGCATGAAACAGTGAGGTTGAAGCCTGGGTTGCTTTAGAAAACCCAAGATGTTAGAGATGCCTAAGTCACAGGATATCTGCCTGGGAAAGTTACTAACAGGTAGTAGAACCAGACCAAGAGAAAGAAGCAAGTTACAGTCAATAGTGCTGAGTTCAGCTGGAGATCTGAAGAGGGTTTTGACATCAGATGCACAACCTGGAGTTTATACAGTTGGTTTTCAGTCTTGCTTGGGTTCAGTATTTCCTTCTATTCTCTCCTCCCTACATTCTGTATATATAATATATATCCTGTGTCATTATACATTAATCTGTTTTTTTTATTTTGATATTCTAATGGATTACAAATAAGACTTTGAGTTTTGCACTTTAAACATTGTTGAGACTATGATAGACAATGGGGACTTTTGGAGTTGGATTAGATGCATTTTGAATTATGATATTGTTATAAGTTTATGGTGTCCAGGGAGTGAAATGTGGTAGTTTGAATATCATTGATCTCCGTAATCTCATAAGGAGTGGCACTATTGGGAGATGTGGCTTTGTTGGTATAGGTATGACCTTTTTGAGGAAATGTGTCACTATGTGGGTGGGCTTTGAGGCTTCCTATGTTCAGGATACCACCTAGTGTATAGACTTCCCTTCCTGTTGCCTAAAATATTTAGAAAACTCTCAGAAATCTTTCTACCATATGTGCCTGCATGGTGCCATGTCCCACCTTGATAATGAACTGAACCTCTGAACTGTAAGCAAGCCACTACAATTAAATGTTTTCTTTATAAAATTGCCTTATTCATGGTCTCTCTTCACAAAATAGAAACACTAACTAACCCATATAACCCATATACAGAGAGAGAGAGAGAGAGAGAGAGAGAGAGAGAGAGAGAGAGAGAGAACCCAAATATTACTGGTTTATCTGTGGTATACATGGTATTTTCTTCATTTTGCTTTTTACATTTTAATAGTCTATGTATCAGGCATATCTCTTCAAATGTATCTGTTCAGCACATTTAAGTTGGACATTGAAATTTAATATCTTTTTTTCTGTTAGCATTTACCCTATGCTTTCATTTTCTTATAAGAAGCATTCACATGACATCAAAGGCAGAGTTTATATAAAGATATGAAGTTAGAATTAATTAGATAATTGAGAATTACAAAATCAAAATCAAATGAATATACTATACACTAGGACATGACTTAATAGAAAGTTATAAAACAGGAAGAATTGCTTAGAATTGCTTCTTAGTTAAAAGACAAACTAGGAATAGAAATAATATAATGAACTTCATAAGGAACAATTTTAGTCCTAGCAATGAATAAATGGTACAGATTTCACAGATATCCAAGCAGAATTATAACATGATTGCTAGAATTGGCATAATAGTAATGCAAAGGTAATGAAATATGTAACAGAATTTAACATCTATTCATTATTGTGTGATATTGCTAATAAAAGGCATTTTTTAAGAGATCATTTTATGGATAAAAACAGCCAGTCTTTCCCAATAGAGGGTTAGATCTCTAGTATTTAAAAGACAATAAAATTTAGACATATGAAGCTTGATTATAGAAAAATTGGAAATCTTTTGTCTGAGTTTTTAAATATGAATCAGGCAAGAAGCAGCAGTAGGAAATTTTGAGTGTTTATTTGCTCGATTTGACACCAAACAGATTTGCATAAATGAGAGACTTCAACATGTTTGTGCAATCACAATGTGTTTGAGACAGGGTGCTTCCATCAAAGATGGAATTTTATTTCATAGTAAAAATAGATAACTGGCAGTTAAATGATCCAAACCCCTCTATGCTTGAGCTATTTTTTATTTTTTATTTGTTTATCACCGGAGGCATAGCAATCTTATTATCTGTTAAATGAGGAGAGTAGCAGTAGCCTGGGTCACAGAGAGCAAGCAGTGATGACCATGTAGCCCTCAACACACTTCAGTAAAAAAACAGTTTGTTAAATGTGTAAACTGTAATTTTTAAAAATGTGCTTACTATATTTCCCCTAGTATAAATATACCTGCAGCATTTTTAAAATAAACATCTCCAACGTTGTTTAGAAGAGATGCAGATAAATAATATACACATAAGCCTATGTGATGTATATGTGTTTCTAGCTTTCCCCTACTGATGATATGATTATCCTCCATTTTTAAAGTTTTTAGACTATTTTTTTAAGTTTTTAGACTATTGATATTATTTATATATCAAACAATATGTTAATAAAGCAACTTCAAAGGCAGCAAAGAATAAGATATACAATGAGAAGTGATCACATAGTAAAGATAGATTCTGACCATAACTAGTTATGATATTGTCCTGTACTCATTGGGTGCACACTGGTGAATTGTTTGCTGGGGTCTTGGCAAACAACTTATGGTTAAGCCCAAGAGTAGATCTATTTAGATATTATGTTTGGTCCAACAGTTAAAGATTATTATCTTTGGAGTCATAACTGGGGCTTGTTTCTTGTATTGTTTAGTAGAGCTTTGCTCCAATTGTTTTCTATCTTCTTTGACATGTGGCCAATAATTCAAAAGCTTACTGTGAATATTAGAGAAATGACTATGTAAGCTGGAGATGTAGATAGTAGACCTAGAATGGACAAGGTCCAGGGTTTGTCCTCCAGCAGTAGAAAAAGAAAGGAAGAAGCTTGTACAAGCACTTTGGAAATCAGTATGGCAGTTTCTCAGAAAATCTGGAATCCACCTACCTCAGGATCCAGCAATAACACTCTTAGGAATATACCCAAAAGATGCTCAATCATACTACAAAAGCATTTGTTCAACTATGTTCATAGCAGCATTATTTGTAATAGCCAGAACCTGGAAACAACCTAGATGCCCCTCAACTGAAGAATGGATAAAGAAAGTGTGGCACATTTATACATTAGAGTACTACTCAGTGGAAAAAAAATAAAAAACAATGACATCTTGAATTTTGCATGCAAATGGATGTAATTAGAAAACACTATCCTGAGTGAGGTAACTCAGACCCAAAAAGATGAATATGGTATGTACTCTCTCATATGTGCATACTAGCTATAAACAAAGGACATTGAGCCTATAGTTCATGATCCTAGAGAAGCTAAGTAATAAGTTGAACCCAAAGAAAAACATATATGGATCTACCTGAGGATTGGAGACAGACAAGGTTGCCTGACAGGACTGGGAGCAAATGGGAGCAGGGAGGGGGGATAGAGGGAGGATAAGAGGAGAAAAAGGAGGGGAGAAGGGGAGAGCTGAAGAGAATTTGAGGAAATGGGATGGTCAAGATGGAGGGGAAACAGATATGAGAACAAGGAGAGAGATGTCTTGATTGGGGGAGCTATTTTAGGGTTGGCAAGAAGCCTGGCTCTAGAGACATTCCCAGGAATCCACAAGGATGGCCCCATCTAAGACCCTAAGCAATAGAGGAGAGGGTGCCTGAACTAGCCTTGCCCTGTATTCAGATTGATGATTATCTTAAACATCACCCTAAAACCTTCATCCAGCAACAGATAGAAACAGAGGCAGAGACCCACATTGGAGCGCTGGACTGAGCTCTCAAGGTCCAATTGAAGAGTAGAAGGAATGAGAATATGAGCACTGAAGCAGTTTACCTGAGCTAATGGGAGCTCCCCAATTGCAGCGGGACTGGGAAGGGACAAGTGTAGGACCAAGTTAGTCCCTCTGAATGTGGTTGACAGTTGTATGGCTGGGGCAGACTGAGGGGCCACTGGTAGTGGCACTGGAATTTGTCTCTGCTGCATGTACTGGCTTTTTGTGATCCTATCTCTTTGGATGTATACCTTGCTCAGCCAGGGCCTTGGACCATCTGTGGGGCAAGATGTCTTGCCCTCTCTTAGGACTGGAAAGGGGTGGGGTAGGAGGATGTGCGTAGGGGAGGGAGTGGGAATTTGGATTGGTCCTTTTTTTTTTTTTAATTTAAAAAAAGAAAAAGGAAAAGAAAGGAGGAAAGAAAGAAGCAAACTAGATTATGTAATGTGAAATTTCAATATGTATCACACTGTACAAACATGTAATAACTAAAACTTGAGACATCTTATGTGTTACTCCACTGGGACCTTCAGGCTGTGTGGTACAGGATTAAGAAAGATGAGAAGGGCCTCCTCCAACACATAGTTTATGATCTAATTAATGAAATAATACCTACCATACAGTAACAGAAATGAAATAGGAAGAAAATGCATAACTGAAGAGAAGATAAATTATTTGGTAGTCAGTGTTCACAGGATAAATAGTGATGTGATGTAGTCAGTAAGCATAGGAGAAAGAAGAACAGAGAAAGCTGGGCCTGGAGGAAGTTCACTTCCCACAAGCAAAGAAAGACATCCAACAACAACGTTGGCATTACCTGTTAGGCTAAATGAATCGGCATCTCAGTTTTATTTAGAAGGTCTAGGTTGGCTATGATAAGAGGGAACTTAAAAAAAAAAAAAAAAAAAAACCTCATCTTATTTTAAATTGGATACCAAATTTTTACAGTTCAAAGATCTGTATTTTCAAAGGCTAATCTTTAAACATGTGAGTAAAAAAAAAATAACTCCACCCTTCTTACGTTTACAGATGAAACCAGAATGAAATGTCTGTTTGCACACCTGAAGAAAGAATGAGGAACCGCTGGATATCTCAGGTTTTTTTTTTTTTTTTTCCACTTTTCTGTGACTATCAGACAACTCAGGAGCAATATAATCAAATCTGACAGACACAAGTGCAGCACACCATGCCTGTCTGTGCTCTATGCGCCACCATACAGTTCATGAACTGGGCAAGAGGCTGGAGATTTTAACACACAAAGAGACAGAGACAGAGACACGGTCATCCTTGCTGCCAGAATGCCCAAGAATGCCCCCTTTATTGTGTCCAGGAGTAGCTTATATAAGGATAGCCACACCCCAGCCAAACACACCAAAAATCATTCCCGTGACATCAGGAACTCCTGAGGGTCTCATGCTCAGAGCAGCTATAGGCACTCTGATCAGGGGAAAACAAGTTGTTTACAAGAAATTTAGGATCTGGGGGTTCACAGCTCCCAACATACAAGTTTGTGTTGATCAGGATAAACAAACAGGGAGGCAACTGAGACTGAAAAACCACAATTTGGGGTGTTGAAATTTCAGTTTTGGAAGACACTAAGAAATAGAGACTGTGGTTTCATGAGAATGAAATTTAGGGAGACAGACTGCAAAAACTTAAGACAATATATACATACTTCACAAGCAGGAAATGGATCAATTATCCTATCAACAGCTTTTTATGTTGCAATAGCATTCAGGCTGTGAGTGTTTGCTTTTCCTAATTGATCATAAATAGTCCACTGACGTTGTTGGACCAGCAAATTCTGTTCCTGTCCTGCTTCTGGTCCAGATGACACAGAACACCAGCCCTGACAGAATGCTGTCTTACAGCAACACTGCAGTGTGAAGTCCTGCATGCCACACACAATAAATCCTGGCAGTGGTGACAGGAGACCATGATAAATAGACCTGTCTGCATCCTTTCTTGCTTCCTTCTCTTTCTCCTTGTTTTAGACCTCCTTTATTTTCCAGACAGTTGAATTACTGTCATCGTTCAATCACCCATTTTCTTTTACAGATTGCTATTCTTCTTTTTTATTAAATTTAAAAATGTGTCTTATGTTCTTTTGTTCACAAACATTCATTCCATGAGTCTTATGCTCATTTATTCACAAACACTGTGTTCATGTGCACAAAGGTCCTGTCATTTTAAAAAATACTGTTTTATAGCAGTCTTTCAGCAACTATGGTTGTTAACACTCCCCATGCTTCAGTAATTCCTGAGTCTTGTGAGGAGAAGATGCAGTGATGTCATATCACTTATGGCAGAACGTTCTAGTCTCTTATTATTTGTTCTTTGTCCAACTGTGAATCTCTGTACTAATTGTCACCTACTGCAAAAAAAGTGGGCTTCTCTAATGAGTGTTAAAAGATACACTAATCTATGTGTATATAGAGAAGCAGTTAGGGAGTAGTTTAATAGTACATCCACTTAGCTGAATAATAAGAAAAAGTTCTCCCTTCAAGCCTATGACTTACTCAGACACAGGTTCTTAGTCTGCTAATGAGTTCCGTCTTGTGGATCAGAAGTTAAATCCATTCAGGAAGTGGTTGGTTAAATCACATAACATTTGTGAAACTATTGGACCAGCAGGTCAATTGTTATTGTAGCTCTCTGGGTTCATAACTGAAAAAGGCTTTTAATTACTTTTCTAATTCAGTAGCTTAAACTGTACCTTCTGACACTATGAAATCTAGTCAGTATGCATGAAGATCTAAGAATAGTCATCAGCTTTTCTGGTCCATGCCTTATTACTGAATCATATGGTATATACAGCAATCAGGTCTTGCCATCAAGTTCTAGAGAGTAACTAAGAGAAATCATGATAACAATAGTTTATATTGCCACAGACCAACAACTGGAAGGCTGGCAGCTCATTCCTGGTTATGAGATACTTGTTTTGAAAGCTTACAACATGTACAGTAGGAAGTTTCCCTCTGTATAATGTAGCTCCATTTAAACCCTGTTAATATTTGTCTATGTATATATTGGGAAGCTTCTAAATTAGTAGGTTTCCATATGACCTTTTCAATGTCTTCGAACAACAGTTATCCCTCCTTATAACCCGTTCTCTACCCTACTTTCTCTCGTCCATCCCAGTTAATTCGTTTTACTCCATTATTCTTCTTTCATGCAGCCGCTATTCTATTTCTTCCATTGAAACAGACTTCTTAAGTCCCCTTACTATTTCTTGAACTCTACTTCATAATACGGGTTTGAAGTTACAAAACTAGGATCCACACATGAGACACAACATGCACCTTTTGAGGACTGAATTCTTTATATTTTTATTTAAGTTTGATTTAGGATCCTGGTCTAAAGACTTATTTGAATCAAATTTTAAATAAATAAATTTAAATCAAATTTTAAATAAAACATACGAAAAGAATCTAAATTATATTTCTAATATTCAAGCTATATCACTAATTCATTATAGTTTTTCACCGATGAATTTTACAACTCACTCAAGTCATAGAGTTGATTTCAATCCACATTTTAATCTTTGACTATTACTACTTCTATTAATAGCAGCAGCTTGTTTATAAGAATGGGGTTTATATATTCTTTTATATTTCTTATTTTCCTGTGTTCTATATTCCAATGTCACATTTTTTTTAAAAAAAGAAGGCAGGTAGAGATTCTTTTTTTTTTTTTTTTTTTTTGAAGTCTACTTTCTGAAACTTTTATTTGAAAAAGATTAGGGTCACAGAAATAGAAAATGCTCAGAATAAGCAACCTCATATGATCAAACATGGGCAACCTTAGCTCTCTTCACATTGTAATCACTCCACCTTCCTTTCCATTCTGGTTTGGCATCAGTGTTTACCAGCGTGGTTCTATTTTCTTCTATTGAAACTTGTATCAACCTGGTATTTTATCATGTACATTAACTTCTTTTTTTTTTTTTTTTCAAGTTTTTTTTTTTATTTTTTATATTTAAAAATTTCCATCTCCTTCCCTCGTCCTCCCCCCTCCCTCCCCTCCTCCTCCCCCTTCCCTCCCCTCCTTTTCCCCCTTCCCTCCCCTCCCCTCCACGCATACCTCCCATCCCTCCCTCTCAAGGCCAAGGAGCCATCAGGGTTCCCCACTCTATGCTAAGACCAAGGTCCTCCCAACTCCCCCCAGGTCCAGGAAGGTGATCGACCAAGCTGAGAAGGCTCCCACAGAGCCCGTCCATGCAGAAGAATCAGAGCCCAGAGCCATTGTCTTGTTTTAGAAAGACTGTTTGGCTTCTGTTACTCATTACTACCTCTCCATTAATTCCTTTGTTTATTTAATTCATATATTAAATATTTATTTAGCACCCATCATACTCTATACTGTATTGAACATTCTCAGGCACAAGAACCAACCTGGCTGCTGTCAGGAGTGAAGACATGGCAGCAGGAACAGCTGAGAACTCCTGTGATGGATAGTTTCATGTCAACTTGACACAAGCTAGAGGCATCTGAGAAGAGGGAACTTCAATAGAGCTTTCATAAGATTGGGCTCTAGACAAAGCTGTAGAGCATTTTCTTAAATAAAGATGTATATGGGAGGGCCCAGTCCACTATAGTTCATGCCATTCTTTTGTTAGTGGTCCTGGGTTTCATAAGAAAGCCAGCTAAGCAAGCTTGAGGAACAAGCAGTTAAGCAGTGTTCCTCTAAGGCCTCTGTATTAGCTCCTGCCTCCAGGTTTTTGTCTTTTGAGTTCCTGTCCTGACTTCTTTGAATGATGAATGGTGAGGTAGAAATGTAAGACAAACAAACCCTTTCATCCTCACATTTCTTTGATCATAATATTTCATCACACCAACAGTAACCCTTTGGCAACTCTCCTCTTGAGACTGTGAGGAGAGGCACAAGAAATGGCTGTGAGTGCCCACCCCTGCTGATACACTTCCTCTAATAAGGCCACCCCTTCCTATTTTTCCCAAACAGCTCTATGAAATGCAGACCACGTATTCATGCAAAAGAGCCTATGGGGCCATTCTCATTCAAGGCACAGCACATAGTTAATAGTGACTGACAGTTGCTTTTGAAACTCTATAGTTTCCCTGAAGGTACACTGTAACAGCTCACCTCCACTATTAAAACAGTGTAGATTAATAGTCTGCCCCTGGACGAAGTGGTTCTACAGCCCATTTACCTGTATGATGGGTAAAGAATAAAGACTTCTCAGATGCTTAAAATTTGTAATTTGAAGATGAAGAACATTTAGAGTGGCAAAGGAACTGCTTCTGGTTATCTGCTTTGCTTTCATTCCTTAGCTGTACTGCACAATCTAACCTTGTTAAAGCCTGTATTAGTGTATTTAAAGATTTAAGAAGCCATTTCAATGATCTAACTATGCCATTCAGACAAATGTGATTGCTATAAAAACCAAAGCTATTTGCAATAGGAAATAAATAATAGTTTGGGGAACTAGAGGCCTCTGAGAGAAATTAGTGTATAGTTTGAAGCTTAGAGAATAAAATTAAGCTTTATTTGTGCAGAGATAAAAACCATTTAGGTGCAATGATGAAGACCTAGCCCAATAAAGATTCCCAATTTATTTTTCCAGTTCAAAATTAATATTCTTTGCTTTCTGACTTATTTTTATTTGGACGATTGATTTAAAATGCCTAATTAATTTCCACAAAATAAGCCATGACATGTAATGATTATATACCTCTAGTTCTCATGCTGTATCTGTTGATGCTCAGGTCACCTGGGATGGGAATAGTTCACAGAGACGTGTATCAGTTTCCTATAGAAATAATCATAGGTAACAGAACACAGAGCAGAAAACCATTCTAGGTCCTCTCACCTGCCTAAAGTAATATCTTCGATATAGATTCGATTGTGAAACGATCATCTGAAGTTCTCACAGTAAATGGTATCTATCTATATGTTGAATATAGTTTATTAGGTCACATCTTGTTCATCCCTGAGATTTATATAATGTCTGATGTAAAAACTTCTGAATTTATAAAACCTGTGGTTGTGATTTAATGATGTGACAGGAGTTTTGGGAACTATATTCAGCATTGCAGTCATAGGTGTCAGTGCAAAAAAAAGCAGATGCTTTTCAGAACCGAGATTTTCTTTTTTAAATTTTTTCATATACTGTATTTTGATCATATTATTTCCTCTCCCCATCTCCCAGATCCTATCTACTTCTCTGACTATCCAACCCCCAGCTCTTTTTTGTCTTTCTAAAACAAAAACAAAAATGAAAATCAAACCAAACAACCAAAAATCCCAATAAAACAAAAATACCAAAAACCTAAGAAAAAGTGCAGCACGCACGCACACACACACACACACACACACACACACACACACACACACACACACAATCATGAAGCCCATTTGTATTGGTCAACTTCTCCAGGACAAGGAGCCTGCCATGAATGCCATGAATATATTTAGTGAGATCCCGTTGGAGAAAACTGATTATTCCTTTTCAAGCCGGTATCTGTTGCAGAGAGCTTCTGGATTAGGAGTATGAGCTCATGCTTCCTTCATCCTCTAAGCAGTGTGACCTCATCAGGCTTGAACACCTACAGGCCTTGTGCATGCTTTCAGAGTCTCTGTGAGTCGATATGTGCATTAGTCCTATTGTATCTGGAAGACACTGTTCCCTAGAGTCATCCACCACCTCTGGCTTTTACATTCTTCCTGCCTCCTCTTCCTAATAGAAATACGAGTCTTGAGAGGAGTGGCTTGATGAAGACATCCCATTTAGAACTGAGTGTCTGCAGTCTCTCATTTTCTTCAATTTGTGTAGCATGAATAGTAATAACCTGGAGACAAATATCGGGGTTTAGCCCGATAATCAGAAAAGCAAGGCAGTCAACCGCTAGAGAGAACTTTTACCTCTACCAAATCTTCAGACCTAAAGGATGAGATCTTGTTTCAATGAATCCTCTAACTCGACACTCCACTGAGCTCCTGTCTCTTCTCCTTTATATTCCTCTCTCTGCCCAGCCATATCATCCCTGTCTCCACCTCCCTAGTGCTATGGTTAAAGGCATGGGATCCCAAGTGCTGGGATCAACTTTGTGTGAGCTCTGTTTCTCTTTTAGACAGATTCAATCTTGTGTAGCCCAGGGTGGCCTTGAAATCACAGAGATCCCTCTGTCTCTGTTTCTCAAATTCTGGAATTAGAGGTTTGTGCCACCACTTCTTGGCCTGAATGGCTGAGTAGTATGGCTGCTTTGCCCTCTGATCTTCAGGCAAGTTTTATTTGTTAAAACACAAATATTCTGCCTCCATAAACCTGTCGACTTGTGGGTCTCTGTTAGTTCCACCTACTGCAAGAAGAAGCATCTCTGAGGAGTGCTGAGTGAGCTATTGACCTGTGGATATGACAGCACGACACTCTAGTCCTTTCATTGCTGTGTCCTTTAGCGCAGTAGTAGTAAGTTTTCCTCTGGGCTCAAGGTCTATCTAGTCTCAAGTCCCAAAGACTTTTCACAAGAGCATCATCATGATAAAAAACAGTTCTTAAGCAGCTCTATTTAGATATACTTCTGAGCATAGATGTGTTACAGTTCGTGGAGAATAAGAATAGTCTAGTGGGAAAGGAAGGGAAGAAGATCTGGACACACCTGAGGAGAGGAAGAATGTGTTAAAATATGTTTAAGTATAAAAGTAGTTTTAAATAATAAAAAAGTAAAAATAGAATAGAATAGTCCTAGCTAAATACTAACTATATATGTGTGTGTATATATATAATTTAAGTATATGTACCTATATGATATATACTTATATCACACATGTATAAAGAACACCTGACACAACTTCAGCATTTACAAAAATTACTCTCAAAGGCATGAACCTTTATAGATGGTATTTTTAGGGGACGTTCCTGCTGTGTGTAGTGTGGTGGACTTCAGGAACCCCTAGATATGCGCATGCATTTCACGCACCACAGGCTATGATTCTCCAAGCGAAGGTCTTTGGGCAGCAAGGCACTGGTGCTTCGGTGATAGTTTTACCAGACTCTGGGCTACCTTTGTTTAAACTTTTCTAAATGTTTGATTTTTATTCAATGGTTTTTGAAGTCTTCTATAGGAGAAGGGCCCACAATAATCAAGGGTCTGTGTTAAGGTAAACTCAGTTCTTTAAATCAATCTGTTCTCTAATTTCAAGGGAGTACCCCTGTTGAAATTCCCATCCTTTGGGGGATTTTGAACACTGTAGCTAAGTGCTGAGGATTTTTACCAGGCTTTTGTTTGTCCCGCATGAGGTGGGGGAAAGGTTCAGCTTTCACTGCTCACACTCAGTAGAGAAGAGATGCTGACCCTGACAAACAAGACTTGCATCACTTTGTCCTTTTCTTTCTCTTTAGATTCCACATAGTAAGGAAGAAAATAAATCCTGCTATGTGACCCTCAAACTTATTTTCTGTGAAAGAGGGTCTGCCCACCAGATTAACAGTAGTTTATATGACTACAGTGTATGTTTGTTTCTTCTTCATCTTTCTATCAGTGACTTTATTAGCTATTTGTACATGTGATGGTGCCGGGGATAGAACACAGGGCCTCATTTACACTCAGGCAAGTGCTCTGCCACTGAACAGGAATTATTTCCACCCAGGGAGAGTTTATATTTTTATCTAAAATTTATACCAAATCTATTTTAATTTTAGGTTTTAGTTGAACTTTGATTCATGATGCATTTATCAAATTCATTGATAAACTAAAAAAAAAGGTAGCTTGAGTTTTTTTTTAACATTTTTTTTTTATTGATTCTTTGGCAATTTCACATCGTGCACCTTAATCCTGTTTACCTTCCAGTTCCTACCATGTCTGCCACTCACCCCTGTAGCATGTCCTGTAAAAGAACCCCCTAAAATGAATTAAAAAGAAAACCAAGAAACAAACAAAAACCCATCTCGTTCCTTCATCTTTCTGACACTTCTTCATTCATTCTAGTGGCTTCAGGAGCTGAAGTGTGTCATGAAGTATACCTTTTTTTTTTCCCAAGTAATTTGAATTTTTTGCTACCTTGAAATCTAATGGGGAATATGTAAGTCTGTTTATGTGAGTGTGTGTGTGTGTGTGTGTGTGTGTGTGTGTGTGTGTGTGTGTAGGCAAGAAGGCAAAATGTTAGGTTTCTTCTTCTATTGCTGCCTAGCTAACTTTTAGTTTCTGACTGAAGGTGGAGCTCTCAGAGTAAATGCCAGAGATCCTTTTGGCTCTTATCTTCCCGGGCTGAGATTACAACATGTACTACTCAGCCTAGATGTTTTGGTGGGCAATAGAAAGTAAAACTTACAAGCATATGCTCGTCCCTGAAGCACATTATATCTGGTTTAGCCAGATACCCAGCCCTGTACCTATTAGATCCCATTAAGTTTTAAGTCATAAGAAATAAATTCCAAGATTCACACCCATTTTTTTTTCAGTGACTATTCCAGTGGAGTGATGCAGCTGCAGCTGGAGAACTCCATTAGCGCATTCCACACTGTTTCTCAGAGGCCCATAACCAGCAAGTTGTTTTATTTTATTTTAAAACTAAAAATGATTTAAAATTTTTGAAAGGTAGCATTTTTATGCTAACCCAAGAAGTTGGCAGAAACTTCGAGATGTCAGTTCCTGTACCTGTGATGAATGAAGTGTGTGTTAGAGGAAGTTTAACTGAGATGCATTACTGGCTAGCGTCTGAGGAGGCACAACTAAAGAATAGTAACCCTGTGCTCTGCATCCCAGAGGGCAAAGCACACAGACTCTGAAGCCATGCAGACCGGCTTTAAATCCCTGGTTGAGCACATGTCAACTGAGCAATCTTCTGCTTCCTCCACTGTGAAACAAGGCTGCTATTAGAACCTGAGTCGTAGGCATGCCATGAGTGTTTGCGAGACTGGTGTGTGCAAAATAAATGTAGTATGGTCTAAATACATATTTATATACACCATTTCTGCAAGACGCTGGGTGCAGGTCTTGGTGTTGGCTCTATAGCGGCGAAAGCATTGTGTTTCTTCCTGTATTTCTTTTCTGTATCTTCTCTGGGAGACTCTAGAATTTTCAAAATGTGCTTGGTTTAGATTACAGTTCTTCAGGAGATAGTAAATAGTGTGAGATGAAGGAAGGAAAATAAATTTACCCTAGAATCTGCTTCTAGTTCTTTTTTCTTAATTTATAGAACAACTATTTGCATAATTTACTCCCATTACTATGAATGTTTGTTCCTTTTATTTATTTATTTTTTTTTGAGAATGACTTGTTTTTGCTTACTGTGAGCAAAGGAGACCACATTATAAGGTGAGTTATCTTTGTACTCTTAGTATTACATTATTTTGTTTCCACAAACTATTTTCTAATAATTAAGAACCTTAACAACCTCTTATATTTCTCAAGTGAATTTCCTCATGGAAGAACAAGCTTATTTCTTCAAATGGTGTATTGCATATAAAATTTTATATATTTTTGCTAATTTCTGTGTATTTGTTCTCAATATAGTTATTTTTCTAATATTTGTTAGAAAGGGATGTCTGCATAAATCTGGAGATACTAAGCAGCTCTCTTTCACACTCATCTGAAAATTATCTATCTTTCTGAAGAGGAACAGCAGAGATACCTGGGCTTTTGTAATAGTATCCAGGTGTCTTGCAGTTTGTATTACAGGACGGAATCTCGTGTTCTCAACATTGATGGCATTCAGCCTGCAGTCTTCCTCAATAACTTATGTCCTACTGAGACTTATTGCTTTGTTTCTCAATGTTTTCAACCATCCTTCAGTTTCCAGAACATCAATGATCCCAAGGTAACTTTTCTTCTGACAGTATTTCTTTTTTAATTTGTACTGGCATGTTTAAATGTTGACCAGAAGAAAATTTAGCTCATGTGGATGGCGAAAGAAAGGACAACTTTAGCAAACAGAGTATCTATCACAAATGGCCCACTCCTCTCTCTTAGAACAGGCAGCTCTGGCAGTAGATAATGAGAAGTGAATTTAGTGAAGAACAGAGATGGAAGAAGCTGTTCTAATCAAATTCTGCCATAACACCTCAGGTGTCTGCAATTTATGACACACTATTCAGCAAATCTCCAATGATACATTTCCATAACAGGAGTTATAAATCCATTGGCGCTTTCATTAATCAGACACAGAGCTGAGCAGTTATTGAAATAACTCCTCAAGTAATCACCAACTTGCCATGCGGTGACATCACTCCTGAGGGAACTGCTTCTACAATTGATGATGTAGCTGTGGTAAATTAGCATTTCTGGTATTGAAAAATCAGTGGTAGACAGACCACAGTTCTGAGGCAGCAATTCCTGGGATTATTTTTCCCCATAAACAAGATTTTAAAAGTCACTGTGATCGATACTTTTTTTTGAGGCCTCTTTCTACCATGACTCTTTTGCTTAAAAGTTAAAATTCTACCAATTTCTTTGCTTTACTGGGTGTTAGGTTCCTACGTGAACATCCGTATTCCAGGCAGTTGGTGTTAAACATAGACATGGGTACGTATGCTGCGTGTGATTTGTACTTTTCTGAGTAGTTGCTTTTTACCTTTCCGGTGATAGGCAGTGGAGCAATGGAATCACTAAAGTGATTACAAACAGGGCCCCAGGCAAAGGACTAGCCAAACAAAGGAGGAAAATAGAGGGTCACAAAGGAGAGACAAAATGGACTTCATAGGTAATCTTATTAGGCAGGATGAATCCAAAAGACAGTTGAAAGTATTAGGGAGTTTAAGGGAATAGCTTTGCAATCAGCGTGAAGACCTGTCCCACCTTGCTTTCTGATGCTTTGAATAAACCAGTTTATTTCTGTCTCCCTCTCCCTCTCCCTCTGTCTCTGTTTCTTCCTCTCAGTCTTTTCTTTTCTCTGCAAGAGCACATGTGCGTGCATGAGTGTGTGTGTTTGTGTGTATGTGTGTGTGCATGCCCATGGGCGTGCATGCGTGAGTGCATGTGTGTCTCTCTATGCACTTGTGTGCCACAGTGCGTATGTGGAGAGAAGATGAGAGCCTCAGTGTTGGTCCTCACATGCATTCTATTTGAGAGAGTCTTCTGTAAGAAACTGCATGTGCTGGGGTAGCTTCTGGGAAGTCTCCTGTTCTGTCTCTCATCTCCTCGTGGAATTGCTGAGTTAGAAACTCTCACTAGAGTGTCTTGTGTCACATGCGTTCTGGCGATCCAAAATCAAGTCATTATTTTGTGTGTTAAGTTCTTTATCCAGTGAAATTTCCTTTAGCTCAAGTTTATTACTTTTTATTCTGCCATTCTCCTTATACGAAGCAAGTATAATAACTTCCTAATTTTTGGTAAGTTTCTGGATTAGAATGAAATACTTGATAACAATAAAATTTTGCAGAAAAGGAAGAAAGAAAAACTACATTTTTAATGATTTTTTCATCATGTTGTAAATTTACAAAGAGAATATTGATAAAATTTAATAAATGCAAATGAGATATATTTTTATATGAAATAAAGGTATATTTCCAGAACTTTTTATTTAATATCTCACTTTTGTTTGTTTAACTCATGAGTACTCTGAGTTCATAATAGATTCTTTTCAAAGAATCTGGGTGACACTTAATAGTCTAAAATTAAGAATAAAATACAATGGCAAATGCCAAATATTTTACAAAAGTTGGGGCTGGAGTGCCCAAACCGTCTTTTGTGAACTTCATTATTTCATTCATACTTTGAGGTTAATAATTATAACATACAAAACAATCACTCTCTACTGAATCTCACCTGGCATGGACTTTGGTGTTGATGCTGCAGGGTGCATCTTCTTCTGTCTCAGATACTAATGTAGTGAGTGCTTGTCCTTTAGTTCTGGTGTCCTACATTTTATAGAATACCTAAAAAAGGTTGTAAACTTCTTACATACACAAAACCACACATTTTTACATGATTGATATGGTCACTTCTCTAATTTCAAGTAGATCTGAGAACACACCTTATTATGTAATCTGAGGCAGTACATTTATAGAATTTAGGATTTAAGAAATAACAGTTGAAAATGAAGGCTAAGACCTACACCTGGTTAAATATTGTCACACAATACTGTTGTATTCAAGAAATCTTCCAAGTGACAAGTGATGCCATTTGCTTATTATTGAGCTAAATACAATTATGGTTAATTATACTTTAATGATTTTATAGCTTTTTGTGATAAATAAACACATTTCAATAAAATATGTGTGTACAAATACAGAGCATGGGTGTGTATTCATCTCGTCATTATACTTAGTGTATATGGCCGTGTCTGTAACATTGTTGTATGGTGCATATACTCCCACAATAATTCTGTTTGTGTAAACATTATACTAAACATTAGTAGCTCAATTTATTTATATTCTTCTACTGAGTTAAAGAAATAAGCATACTTTCATGAATTACTGCTGTGTATTTTTAAAACCCTAAAAGAAATTTTCTATATTCCCAATGTTTCATTTGTTACCATTGGCCAGGGAAAAGTGTAACAGTTTTGGAAATACAGTAATATAATACAAATAAATTTCTTTAAGCTTAAAATTGAAGTAAATCAAGAAAAAACATGTAAGTTGTTTCTTGGCAAAACACTTCCTCAAAATGTAAATAGTTGTTTTCCTTTTCTCATGGCATTCAAACTTCTAGTGAAGGTGATCCTAAAAGAAAAATGTGTGCCTCGTTCATAATTGCTTTTGAGTTGTTGGATACCAGAGAACTGAAGGAGATTATCTCCATTTTCTCTGTGATGACTGCTTCCTATGTTCGTAGTCTGTACTTAAAAGCAACTGATCTAATTCTGTTATGTATTTAAATATAGTGTTGTAAATTTTGAATATTTTCTAGTAAAGCATCTAGATATATTTAATATTTGTCATTTTTGGTTCCACAAATGCTGAAGATAGACAAAGCATAAGAAAAAGAACTGCAAGATAATATAATCATAAAATCCAAATCTACACTGAAACCTAATCTGCTTTGAAAATATAAACTAACAAGTCATCTATCAGCAAATACAACATGCAACTCTTGAATAAAAATTTCAGGAAGACATACTTTTCATTACTGGAAAAAATATCAACTATTTTGCTTATTACTTGCCTGGCTGGAAATCATATGGCTTGTGAATGAATTTTTATTTTCTTTCCATAGTCTTGTTCTTGCAGAGAATGTAGAAGACCTAATTATGACACCTGGGAAGAGAAAGGCAGGTGTAGATAGTGTTTTACAATTTTAGCGTCTATAATTACATTACTAACCAGATTTTGTCAACTATTTTATTCATTTTCTGGTTATGTAAACACACTCAGACTCTTCCATGCCATTTCTTGCTTGCAAAGAAGAGCACAGACAGATTTTGGTTGCTTCATCCTATTCATGAATATTCCTAGCATCCATGAAAGACTGTTCTTGAATTTGTGCTTTAAAAACATAATTTATGTCACATACAATTCAGACAACTTTACTTATTAGTCAACCAAGCTTAACTCATTGTCAGGGAATATCTCTATCATCTGGCTTCCCGCCTGTCTATCTATCGGTCTGTCTGTCTGTCTGTCTGTCTGTCTGCTTGCCTACCTACCTACCTATCTACCTACCGACCTACCTATCTATCTATAATGACAAACCTAAAATTTCTTTCAAAAGACAAACACCTTTAGGCTGACAATATTAACAATCAGTGATAGAAAGCAGAGTGTATAGCTTGACAAGGTTTGAGTTTGTTAGTAACTGGAATGAAAGTGAAAATTTAAGACAGATTAATGCCATGTATCCTCTTTTAAATATCACTTTACATTCTTAAACATCGAATGTTCACATTCAAAGAACAATGTGGAAAATGTTTTTAATGTGGTATCTTTTTATTGCCGCTCAATGTGTAAACTAGAACCATTTTCTGCAAAGCTCTTGTTTCAGAGAGCAATCCCCATTTGACTTCTATGTAAAATGCAGCAGGCACCTTGGGTATTTGGAATACACCTGGTTTTTATGCAAAGATGATGTGTAATTGGAACTGTCAAGTGAATAATGAATGTCATATCAATTCAGAGTACTTACTGAAGACAGTGCTTGCTTGTAAAAGTCCTTCTTTTACAAGGAAGTGCAGACAGACACGATCAACTTTCCTGAGCACTTCTCCCTGTTGCGAACACACGCTTGTACTCAAAGTGCTGGGATTCAATTTCTTCTAGAAAACAATATCATTCTTTTTATCTACTAAAATAAATAGCTCTTTTAAACAGCACAGAATTTCTATGACTATCCTCCTTTCACTTACCTGTTTTCCAGAACAGCACTTGTTGGTAAACTGTAGAGACTCAAAAACATGTACGTAACAAAGCATGGGTATTAGTGGCATTAGCATATTAGTGGGATTTAATGAATGAACAACTATTTTGATTCAAACACATCATAAGTATTTGTGAATTTCTCAAATAGGGTTACTGAAAAATATATAAAAGAAAGGCTTTATATCATAATAGCCTTGGATATTTTGGACCATATGGATCCATATTAGATCCCTATGTGTCACGCAATACCTGGGTTTAACCTTTGGCTGCAGAGGATAGGTGAGGCTAGATGTTTGATCAGTTTTGTTATCCAGCAACTCTGCTTTGCTGTTTTCAAACAAACGTTCTGTTTTTCACATAAGCTGTGTCTATTTAATTGGTCCTCTATCCCAGGTTGCTTTTTTCTTGCTGAGGAAGATACACAGAGATTAAAGATTACTTTAAAAAGTATTTAAGAAAGAAAGATGAACAAATAAGAGGATCGATGAAAATTCTGTGAATATAAAGGCCACCACATCAGAACATATGCAGAAACAAATCAGAATGGAACTTAAGTCTATCCCATGTTTATAAAAAGGTAATGTGAGGATGATTGTCTTCTACAAGAGTGATACAAGCTTTCGATGTCTAATTATGCCCATTGAAACTTTATTTTAGAATAATACAAATATAATACCATTGTGTGTATATATACATATATATGTATATCTATCTATCTATCTATCTATCATCTATCTATCTATCTATCTATCTATCTATCTATCTATCTATCTATCATCTATCATCTATCTATCTATCATCATATCTATCTATCTATCTATCTATCTATCTATCTACCATCTATCTATCTATCTATCTATCTATCTATCTATCTATCTATCTATCTGTACAATGTATAAATTCCTGCTCTTATCATGTTGTAATTTTTTAAAGGTTTATTTTATTTTATGTGTATATGTGTTTTACCTGTAAGTACGTCTGTGCACAACTTGGATGCAGTGCCCATGGAGACCAGAAGAAGGCATAGAATCCATTGGAACTCTAGTTGCAGATGGTTGTGAACCACCATGTAGGTGCTTGAAATTGAATGCAATCTTCTGGAAGAGCAGTCAGTGCTCTTAACCACTCAGCCATCTTTCCAGCTCTACAGTGTACGTTTTATTAATTAACTTTTATAACTCTTGAGGGAAATTAAACTTTGTTCTGATGTCTTTTATGCTTGATCTCAGAGGTGAAATAAATCATAAAAAATCCTACTTTGTGGTCTGGGAAAATAACATAGGGGTTAAAGTGCTTGCTGGCACAAGTATGAGGACCAGAGTCAGAATCCACAGAAACCAACACTCTTGCCAGGTGGGCATATAAATCCATCTGTAATTCTAGCCTTGGATAGCAGTGACAAGGGACTCCATAGCGAGCTGACTAGAGAGACTAGCGATATGAGTGAGCTCTGGGTTTGAGAATAAGGTATAAGGAGAGCTGAAGATGATTACACACACACACACACACACACACACAGAGAGAGAGAGAGAGAGAGAGAGAGAGAGAGAGAGAGAGAGAGAGAGAGAGAGAGAGAGAGAGAATCCTGTAAAGAAGTTCTTGAGGGAAATTAAAAGTGCGATATCAGAGAAATCATGAACTATAAGAATATAAAAAAGTAAACCAGTCTCTTGAGTTCCTTATATATTTTAGAGATCAGACCTTTGTCAGTTGCAGGCAAAATGCCAATTAACCCAATTAAAAAATGGGGTGCTGAATTGAACAGAGAATTCTCAACAGAAGAAGTTCGAATGGCCAAAAGACACTTAAGGTCATGCTCAACCTCCCTAGCTATCAGGGAAATGCAAATCAAAACAACTTTGAGATATCATCTTACACCTGTCAGATTGGCTAAAATCCAAAACACCAATAATAACCTTTGCTGGAGAGGTTGTGGGGTAAGGGGTACACTCATCCATTGCTGGTGGGAATGCAAACTTGTGCAGCCACTTTGGAAAGCAGTGTGGCGGTTTCTCAGGAAATTCGGGATCAACCTACCCCAGGACCCAGCAATTCCGCTCTTGGGAATCTACCCAAGAGATGCCCAATCATACAACAAAAGCATATGCTCATCTATCTTCATAGCAGCATTATTTGTAATAGCCAGATCCTGGAAACAACCTAGATGCCCTTCAGTGGAAGAATGGATGAAGAAACTGTGGAATATATACATGCTAGAATACTACTCAGCGATAAAAAACAATGACATCTTGAATTTTGCAGGCAAATGGATGGAAATAGAAAACACTATTCTGAGTGAGGTAACCCAGACCCATAAAGATGAACATGGGATGTACTCACTCATAGTCGGTTTCTAGCCATAATTAAAGGACATTGAGCCTATAAATTTGGGATCCTTGAGAAGATAATAAGAAGGTGAACTCCCAAAAAAAGATATAGTAATCCTCCTGGATATTGGAAGTAGACACGATCGCCAGGCAAAATTGGGAACTTGAGGGTTGGGCAAGACTGGGCCAAGGGAAGATGGGGAGAGAAAAGTGTGAAGGGGAGAACGGGGGGAGCTCGGAGGAATGGGGTGCTTGGGATATAGGAAGGGTGGATATGGGAGCAGGGAAGCATATATCTTAATTTAAGGAGCTACCTGAGGGTTGTCAAGAGACTTGACCCTAGAGGGGTTCCCAGGTTTCCAGGGAGACGCCCCCAGTTAGTTCCTTGGGCAGCTGAGGAGAGGGAGCCTGAAAAGGCCAGTTCCTATAGCCATACTGATGAATTTCTTGCATATCACCATAGAACCTCCACCTGACGATAGATGAAGAAAATGACAGAGCCCCACATTGGAGCACCGGACTGAGCCCCCAAGGTCCGGATGAGGAGCAGAAGGAGAGAGAACATGAGAAAGAAAGTCAGGACCGTGAGGGAACCTCCATCTGGCGACAGATGGGGAAGGTGACTGAGCCCCACATTGGCGCACTGGACTGAGCTCCCAAGGTCCTGATGAGGAGCAGAAGGAGCGAGAACATGAGGGAGAAAGTCAGGAACGAGAGGGGTGCGTTCACTCATGGAGACGGTGGGACAGAACTAATGGGAGATCACCAACTCCAGTTGGAATGGGACTGATGGATCATGCGACCAAACCTGTCTCTCTGAATGTGGCCAACAGCGGGGGCTGACTGAGAAGCAAAGGACAATGGCTCTGGGCTCTGATTCTTCTGCATGGACGGGCTCTGTGGGAGCCTTCTCAGCTTGGTCGATCACCTTCCTGGAGCTGGGGGGAGTTGGGAGGACCTTGGTCTTAGCATAGAGTGGGGAACCCTGATGGCTCCTTGGCCTTGAGAGGGAGGGAGGGGAGGTATGCGTGGAGGGGAGGGGAGGGAAGGGGGAGAAGGAAGGGAGGGAGGGGAGAGGAGGAGGGAAGGAGATGGAAATTTTTAAATATAAAAAAATCAACCATGAGAAAAAAAAATAAAGAAATCAAAGCGAAAAAAAAAAGAAAAAAGAAAAAAAAAAAAGTAAACCAGTAAACCAACCTTTTTTAATGTGAGAGAAAATAGTGTTCTTGATCAATGATCAAAACAAGGAGCACATTCCCTTGCTCCAAAACATAATCTGAGATATGTTCAAACACTGATAATTTTGAGATTATTGCAGGATGAGGAAGCTAGAAAATTAAAGTTTGAACTCATGTGGGTTATCAATGACTATGTTAATTATCATCATAGAACCTTCATCCAGAAACTGATGGAAGCAGATGCAGAGATCCACAGCAGAGTATTGGGCTGAGCTCCCAAAGTCCATTCAAAGAGAGAGAAAGGAGTAATAATATGAGCAAAGGGGATAAGACCATAATGGGGATACCCACTGAAACAGCCTACTTGAGCTAATGGGAGCTCACGCTCTGTACTGACAATGCAGGAACCAGCAAAGGACTAAACCAAGCCCTCTTAATGTGGGTGACAGCTGTATGACTGGGTCAGTCTGTGGGCCATTGGCAGTGGGACCAGGATTTATCCCTACTGCTTGTACTGACTTTCTGAAGTCTACTCTCTTTAGAGGGATACCTTGCTCAGCCTAGATATAGTGGAAAGGAGGGCCTTGGTCCTGCCTCAGGGCAATACTAGACTTTGTTGACTCCCTATGGGAAGCATTACTCTATCTGAGAAGTGGATGGTGGGTGGGGTGAGGAATAGGTGGAGGGAGCAGGAAGACTGGAGGGAGTGGGAATGGGATTGCTATGTAAAATATGAAAAGATTGTTTTTTTAAAAAAAAATTAAAAAAGCAGATAGTTTTGTAGTACCACTAAGGTGCAAGGCGAATCAGCAATAGATGGTGAAGCAAGACACAGAGAGACCTGATAAAGACTGTAACACAGAGAAACATATTCAATGTGGAAAAACATATTCTCTGTTGGAAGAGAATACACCCAGCATTTTTATAGCTAGACAGAGGTCAATATCTGATATTAAGGGGTTGAGTGTGGCATTCATACAAGGGTTAATGAAGCTGCTGTCTTTAAATTAAAGCTGCTGTTCACTATTCTGAAATGGTGTGCATGCACTTAAGAACTACATTAATTTTACTTTGTCTATGCTGTATTGAGAAAACACCAAAGCTTGTGAAAGAGACACCGTTCACAGAATGGTTTGCTGAATGCTTAAAACCCAGTTCTGAGACTTTGTGTTCTGGAAAAAGCAAATATTTCCCTTCAAATATCATGGCTCATTGTATGTAGCTCTGTCCAAGAGTAAAATAACCATGTATAAAGATGGAAGATGACATCTTCACGCCTGTTAACATGCATGCATCTCACATACCATGGGTTGAGTAGTAGTTTTGATTTTGAAGTTCTGTTACATTATAAATATACTTTGTAAGGCTATTTGTCCAGAAAATATTCCTCTGATGCATATGGGCAAAGGAAATAAAAAAATTACAAGAAAAGATCCAGAGAGCAAGTGTCAATCTTCATAAGAACTTGGAAGAAGTTGACTCTAATCTCTTCGGTGTCTTTGGAGATCACAGCTTCAAAGGAACCAGCAATTGTATACAAAAGGGAATCCACGGTGGATTTTTTCTTCGTCTCAAAATTCTAGCCTGTCTCTCTTTTACATCTTCTCTAACTTCTTTTCAACTGAGGAAATTTGACTTCATTAGGAAGCTTGCTCTTTTTTTAACATGGTTGTCATGACGCACTAGCATTAATAGCTATCTTATTGAAATTTTACTAACTGAATGATTTATTTGTGACAAAAAGACTGTAATATATGCATATATATGTTAAATAAACTGATTCTTTATTAAATAATGTCTATGTATATATTCTCACCTGCTAGCACTATATGGGGAAATCCATTATATTTGTTTATTCTCTTTCATTTGTTTTAATTACTGAGTTATTTTAACATATTGTACAATTTTCTCACTTTATTTTATTTTTCTGTATTTGGTATCCTTCAGTTTGCCCACCACATGAATAGGCATTAGTTTAATATTTATCTTTCTTGAAGACAGATGTGATGTTTTAGTGTGATATTCAAATATTTTTTATGAATTCTAAACAAGGTAACATTGTGCCTCTAAATATCTAATTTTCTTTGTTTTTTCTCCACAAGAGCATTTTGAACCTCTGTTTTGTACCCTTTATTTAGTCCCTTTAAAAAAGCTTGTTTTAAACAGTGTTTTTTTTCTGCTTAGTTTATCCATGCTGTCTTCTAGCTTAGTTATCCACTCATCATTGTATCTTCAGAAGTCCTCACCACAATTAGGATTTTATACTTTGTAAGTATGATGACTATACATTTTTGGTTTATAATTTTATCATATTTTTATGTCTTTTATCAGTGCAATGATAATTTTGCTATTAAGCCTCCTCAGTTCCTATCTTCGTTTTGCTTTTACTGTTACTGTCATATATAGTTTCATTTTCTTTTTGAGTATTTTTATTGTTTGAGATTATGATATAAATATATCAGTTCTCCCTTCCCTTTTCTTCCTCCAAACTTATCTAAGTATGCCATTTGCTCTCTTTCAAATGCATAGGCTCTTTTTCTTAATCGTTGTTGGTGGTAGTGGTAACAGCTATGATGCTGTGTATGTTGTTTCTAAATATATCAATGCAATGTGCTCAGTCTGTATAATATTACTTGTATGTATGTGTTTCCATGGCTGACGATATGGTGTTTATTTCTTGGAGAAAACTATTTTTCTTACCCTCAACATTCCTTAGTTGCCTTTAGCTTTTCTCCTCTAGGATTAAAGCCCCATGCACTTTCCCGAATTCATATGTCTCTTGGTGTTCTTATCAGTGTCATATTTAGGTAGCCATGTTGGCTCTGCTTCATGTGTATAGTTTTTCATTTTTCCGGGAGACACTATCTCACAGCAAACTCAGTTCTTCTGGCTCTTAGAGTCTTTCTGTCCCATTTTGGGCAATGACCCTTGAGCCTTAGATGTTGTGCAGTACATTTCTACCTTTTAAAGAGTTTTATTCTTTTATTTTTACTCACTTAAAAATAGTGCTGGAAACTGTAACTCTTATTGTGCAAATCAAAAAAGCTCCTTTTTATTGCTTAGTAGTATTCCCCTCTAAGAATCTGCCATGATTTATTTATTTGTTCCCAAGCTGATGTGCATTTCAATTAAGATTACTGTAAATTAAGTATAAAGAAAATCTTTTAAAAACATGGGATAAACATGTTATTTAATTTCTGTTGCAGAAATATACCTAAAAAGGGATTGATTAACAATTTGGCAAATACGTACTGAATTCTGTTGGAAACTGTCAAACTATTTTCCCAAAGAGGGTGGGCTGTGGACTTTTAATTCTGCCAAATGTCTACAGATTCTTGTCACCCTCCCTACTCCTCAGGTGTAATTTTAACACCTTTAATAGCTGTATAGTTGATTCTTACAATTGTCTAAATTTGCATCCATCAGATTCTAAGTGAAATTAGATGTTTTTAATGCATATTTACCATGAAGTATCTTCACACTGAAATCTGATAATCATTTTAAGTGTTTACCTTCTTATCGCTCTATTGTGTGAGTTATCTAATGTTATTGATACAAGCAATTTGTCATGAATGTGTTTCACAGATATTTCTCAGTCAGTAGCATATGGAATTTTTATAGCAAAAATATTAATTTTAATGAAGTTGAAGCTATTAAAATTTTCTAATATATTTAAGACTTGTATCCTCTTCAAAAAGGCATGCTAACATAGACTTTTATTATTTAGTTAGAAAATTTTATAGCTTATCACTTATATATATATATTTTTTTTGGTTTTTCGAGACAGGGTTTCTCTGTAGCTTTGGAGCCTGTCCTGGAACTAGCTCTTGTAGACCAGGCTGGCCTCGAACTCACAGAGATCTGCCTGCCTCTGCCTCCCGAGTGCTGGGATTAAAGGCATGCGCCACCGCCGCCCGGCACTTATATATTTTTTTTTTTTTAAAAATGCCTCATAACCTCATGTTTGATAAAAGCAGAAAGATGTATGGGAGAGGGAGATGTTCTATCCCAGTCCTCCATATAATAATTCTTTAGGCAAAGAGTCCCATAACCTAAAAAATAGGCAATCAAAATTTGGATAAAACAAAACACAACCTATATTAAAAAATATTTCTGTTATCCAAGGTTACTTCTGTCCAATGAAATGGCAGTTATGATCACCTACATAAGACTTACACAAGACCAAACCACTTAAAAATTCCATCAAGAATTAGAAAGGAGCATTGGAGGCCTCAGCCCAACCAGGGAGCCACTGGCAGCTGATGATTGCTAGGGTTGAAGAGTTGCTTTTCTTTCAACGTTTGGTCACTGGTATTTTGCTCTGTTACCCATGTACATATAGACAACACAGATGATATATTAGAGGGTTAAAATAAATACATTTAAAAGGATAGCATGAAGATATTGATTGTTGTAGGGGAAATACCTTAGAAGAAATTGGACAGGGAAAGCAGGGTAGATTATTCCTGATCTATGCAATGTATTTGTGTTAGGTATTTTCAGTTGGCAAGTTCTAGTAAATTAAATATGATTCAAATCAAGATTTACAAAACAGCTTCATTTTCATACAGGTTTCTCACCTAGAGGTGTGTGACCTCGTGCAGTTATGTGCGGGTTTGACCCTAGTTTTTCTTTCTTGAAAAGCGAGGTAGAAATCTGACCTTCATATGTACCTATGAGTTTCGAAAACAAGAAGCAGACAGTAAAGTAAACCCAGAACATGATATAGCAGACACTTTCAGATACTGGCATTTCTTGAATTGAGACAGCAATTCACCCTCACAAGTTGCATTGCTATGGTTTTCATGTTGGGGCATTTATGAGTCTGGGTGTGATGGAGCAATCCCGAAGGAGTGGGATAAAGCACAGCAACTGTAAAAATGGTTGGTGTACCAGAGATTCACATTTCATAACTTACAGAGTGAATAAATACTGAAAATGTGTAAGAATGGCCACAAATAGAGATTTCTAGTTGAAAGAGTGATGATGAAACAGAGTTCACTCTAACATGGAAAGAAAGTAAAAATGGAAAACAACAGCAACAAAAACATGTGATTGAAGCTAAACTGTGAAAAAGAATAAGAGGAATACAGGCAAAATGGATGTGAACTTGATAGTAGAGCCTAAGTTATGCTGCATAGACAACGCGGATATGTACCGGGGATCGTGACCATCTATTAATCATCTACATCCATCTTTCCATCTGCCACCTGTCATCTCCCTGTCCTTCTGTCTTTTTCTTGATCTCTTTCTCTATCATCTACCAGATCTCCCCATCTTGTATTTTACATCTGTCTGTTATCTACCATTTATCTATAATCTATTTATGTATTGTGTATGTATGCTTGTAGCCATTAGTGTAGAAAAAGGCTTCAGTATAGAAATTTTACAAATAAACCGATTGCTTATGTAAATTAACAAAGGCAGGGACATCAAGAGCTTTTATATCAAAACAAAAATTGAGAATTGTTAGGAAGAGTAACTAGTAACCCAAGGCACTAAAATTTGAACACATATGCTTAAACATTTCATCAAAGTGCATACATCAGATAAACAAGTACAACAGTAAACTTAGGAAAGATATTTCGATGCTGTGTTTTTATGATACTCTATTTCTCTGTACAACATAGCCGTGGTAACCTGCCTTTTAGAAAATTTCCTGTTTTTTAAAATCTTTCTGATACTGAAATATGATTATTTTCATTAACATAGTTTTGGCTTTTTCAAACTATTAGCTTTTCCATCTTCTGGGATCCCTTTGTAATTCCACCTCCCGTCAAATGAGGCACTTTTCACTTCGCTGCATTCGCTGTGAGTTTCCTCTTCGCTGCTTCTCTCAGTTGCTGTGGTTTGCCTATCTCCATGTCTTTTGTGCAGATTGTTTCCTTCTTCCCTTGAGTGTTTATGTGTGACTCTCTACGTATGTCTCACACATTCAAATTCATGTCCATTTCTTCAGTCCTCAACCTGACCTCTAGCTTGTTTCTCTAAAAACAACTTCACAGTCTAAATCAGACAGTCATAATCTTTGCCTTTGAAATTAACTCCTTGTCATTGTTACATATTCCAAGTATGGATGGACTTTGTGGCATTGTAAGGAAATATGAGAATAAGGCAAATGTATTTCAAGCACAATGTACCACTGCCAATTCATCAGTTTTGGTAGGTGACTATTAGGTTTCAGGAGACATTGAGTCAGTTATGAAGAATATAGAGTAACATGTGTCCATAATTGTTCTACCCTAGACAATACTTTCATTTCCTGAGAAACTATGTGTTTCACCTATTCACACCATTGAACTCATTAACTCCCGCATCTTGTTGATCCAGCCCAATCACTACTGCCCTCTGTTGATGGTTCTATTATCTCCAGTTTTGTGGTCCTCTTAAAGTGAGAGATGTGTGAAAAGCATTTCAGATTGACTTATTTTCACTTAGCAACACACACACACACACACACACACACACAAAATTTCTTGTATGTGTTTTTGTGGCTTAATAAATGACTTCTTTTTGTTGTTAACTAAAATTCCATTGTATGATCATGCAGTTGACTTATGCATTCACCTATCATTGGCTACTTTTGACAACTGGTAATAAGGACTGTAAAGACTAAACAGGAAAGTTTTCTAATTGTTTCAGCAAAGATGAAAGTATTTAATTACTATATCCTAAACACATTTAGTTTTGTAAGGTAACAACAAACCATTTCAAAAGTGCATATGGGCTGGGCATGTTGGCACATGTCTTTAATTGTAGCACTTAGGAAGCAGAGATAGCAGGATATCTGTGAATTTGAGGCCAGCTTTTTCTACATAGAAACTTCCCAGACAGCTGGCACTATGTAAAGGGAACCCATTCCTACCCCCCAAAATAGTGAATATAGCATTTTATGTCTGTTTTAGAATTGGACAAATGTTCTCCTCTTCACTTCCTTCTGGTACTTGATGTCAATGTGGCATCTCAGTGGGTGAATAGTGACCATCCTCAAATTTTGTTTTGAAACTCCTTGACAACAATGAAATAGAATTCTATTACATGTTAGTAAACATTTGTATGTCACATTTGGTGAGTTGTATGTTCAAGTATTTAGTCAATTTTTTTTTAAAAAAATTTCTATTGTTTTTGTTGAACTATATATTTTCCCCTACTTTCCTTCCTTTCTATCCCCCACTTTTTTTAGACTCTCCCTTGGTTCTCATGCTCTGAATTTACTCAGGAGATCTTGTCTTTTTCTACTTCCCATGTAGATTAGATCCATGCATATCTCTCTTAGGGTTCTATTGTTATCTATGTTCTCTGGAATTTTAAATTGTAAGTTGATTTTTCTCTGCTTTATGTCTAAAAGTTACTTCTGAGGGAAAACATATGATATTTGCCTTTCTGGGTCTGGATTACCTCACTCAATATGATGTTTTCTAGTTCCATCCATTTGCTTATGAATTTCAAGTTGTCATTATATTTTTCTACTGTGTTGTACTCCATTGTGTAAATGTACCACATTTTCCTTGTTGATTATTTGATCGAGAAGCATTTAGGTTATTTCCTGGTTCTGGTTATGACAAACAATGCTGCTATGAACATAATTGAGAACATGTCCTTCTGGCATTATTGAGCATCTTTAAAGTGGTATTGCTGAGTCTTGAGATAGGTTGTGTCCTAATTTCCTAAGAAATCACCATACTGATATCCAAAGTGGCTATACCAGTTTGCACTCCCACCAGCAATAGAGGAGTGTTCTCTTTACCCAACGTTGTCTCTAGCATAAGATGTAATCAGTGTTTTTGATTATAGCCATTCTTACAGTTGCAAAATGGGATCTCACAGTTGTTTTTATTTGCATTTCTCTGATGGGTAAGGATGTTGAGCATTTCCTTAAATGTCTTTCAGCCATTTTAGATTCCTCTGTTGAGAGTTCTTTGTTGAGGTTTAAAAAACATTTTTTGGATTATTTGTTCTTTTGATGACCAATTTCCTGAGTTTTTTGGTATATTTTGGAGAGAGATCAGACCTCTGTATGGTGTGGGGTTTGTGAAAATATTTTCCCATTCTTGTAGGCTATTGTTTTGTCTTGTTGACCATGTCCTTTGCTTTACAGAAGCTTTTCAGTTTCAGGAGGTCCCATTTATTAATTGTTGCTTTAAGTGTCTGTGCTACTGATTTTATATTTAGGATGTGGTCTCCTGTACCAATGCATTCAAATACATGTCCCACTTTCTCTTCTATGAGGTGCAAGGTGGCTGCTTTGACCCATTTGGACTAGAGTTTTTTTCATGTTGATAGATATTGATCTAGTTTCATTCTTCTACATGTTGATAACCAGTACCATTTGTTGAATATGTTTTCCTTTTTCAATTATATATATTTTGCTCTTTTGTCAAAAGTCAGGTGCTTGTAGGCGTTTGGATTGATATCTGGGTCTTTGATTTAGTACCATTGGTCCTCCTGTGTTGATGAAGGCTTCTTGTTCTTTCTGGCTAGATGGCTAGCTTAGCCCCAAAATAATCACACAGAAATTGTATTAATTAAATCACTGCTTAGCCCATTAGCTCTAGCTCCTGATTGCCTAACTCATATCTTAATTTAACCCATTTCTATTAATCTGTGTATTGCCACATGGCAGTGGCTTACCAGCAAAGATTCAGCATGTCTAGCGCTGGTGGCTCCATGGCAGCTCATTCTTCAACTTCCTTCTCCCAGCATTCAGTCCAGTTGTCCCTGTCTACTTAAGTTCTGCCCTATCACAGGCCAAGGCAGTTTCTTTATTCATTAACCATTAGAATCAACACATTGACAGAAGGACCTCACACATCAATTCTTGTTTTTTGTTTAAACAAAAATGAAGGCTTTAACATTGTAAAATTACATATTACAAAACAGGTATCAAGCAAGAATTACATTTACAATATTTCTATTTACTTAATCTTTTATCATAACTAAGAAAAACTATAACTACAACTATCTATGTATTCTTCAACTCCATCAAACATTCCAGAAGGATATAATATTACCTAAGTAAACAGGAAGTACATTGTAAGCAACTTCCAAAACTTTAGAATTGACAGAGTCATCTCACTACCTGGATGTCACCCAAGGTAGTTCTTTTGTATTATTGGGGCATCCATCTTCAGTTTATAGGCCCATAGCATCCAGCAGACTTTTCTATGAAGCAGGAAATTTCAAAGACAATTTACTCACTTTCTTCTGTATCCTGTAGAAGGTCTCTCAGACTTTTTCATAAAGTTGGAACCCCAAAGGATCATCTCACCTTTAGGCAAGTTCAGCAGTCATTTCTCTACAGGTCCTGCATGTCCAGGCAAAAGCAGTTTCTTGCTCAAATGGCTAGCACACTCCATAAGGAGCCTCTTCAATGCCCATCTTCCTTTTAGAGGAGCTGTTGCTGCCAGGAACAGATGTGCCTCATGTCGTAAAAAGTCCTAAATTACCAAAACATTTTAAATGCCATATTCTGTAGTCTTTAAAGGGTTTGAATAATGTCTATCCATTTGAAATACATCTCTATATATCTAGAAAACCTAACTAGCATGACTACAAGCTTGACTCTTATAGATGACTATCAATTCATTAAATTTTTAAATGAGCAGCACAAACATGATAACTTTAATCAAGAGCAGAAATATACATATAACAAAATTGACCTCAAGTTTTTATCAATAAACCAAGATCCTTACAAATTCATATCATTCATATCTATATCGTATTCCCCTTTAAATGTAAACAAACATTTATAGACAATATTTGGGAATATGGGCACAGTTTTTTCCAAACTTTTTCCTGCTGTTTATTGGGCAAAGTAATTTCTTTGTGGGGGTGTTGACAACAACCTTTTGGGGGTTCTTATTCCATCATACCATATTGGTGTGGAAACAATCCACAAGTTCTCATCTTCTGTGAAAACAAAAGAAAAACCCCTTTCCCAAAGCAATATATCCTTAAACTTAAATTTCAGAATCAAGATACCTTTAGAACATATATGCTGGTTTAACTTTGCAGCCCATACAATGAAATGTGTTTCTGTACTTAGCTCCTTCACAGCCCAAAATTCAAAGACACAATAATATACATAATCCAGACTCACTGTGAATTTTCCATCTTTACAAGGCTTATTTTTCTTTATTCCTTTTAACCTATGACTGTCTGTACTTTGTCTCTTTAAAGACTTTTTAAAAATGATTTCCTTCTTTTCCAACTCTTTATGCTTCTTCCTCTCTCTCCCAAGCCTATGTACATTTATCCAACACTTTGACTCATTTAGAGTTCTTTTATGTCTGAATCTATCCTTATTGCATTATCTGTAATTCTCTACTGTCTTGAAGAGCTTTTAAAATGGTAAGCAGCTTAGTTGCAGCTGATCTGGATGCTAGCTCCACCTTTCTCTCCACTCTTAAAATGGTGGAAGCATCACCAGTGCTAGCTCTCGGGCTTCCAGGCAGGAGCATTGCTTTGCGCTCAAACCCCGAGAATGAGCGTGCAGCACATAAACCCTTTTTATCTGAATTACAGCCAAATCTGCCACACAGAGCACTGCACAGCCTGTAAATATTTCTGTGTATGGCAGCATGAATCCTCCATGTTCTTCCGCCTGTGCAAGCCTAGTAGACCTGATCCTGCCACCTGCCCAGGCAAGGAGCACCGAGCCATGGGCATGGTCTCAGCTACTTTCCTCCCAATTCTGAGTGGGCACAGAATCACCAGGGCCCACAAATGTCCTCGAAATGATTCATAGCTGGTGGCACAGCCAAGGAAGCAGCACTTTAAAACAATACAGCTTTTTTTCTGCTACAGGCTGAATCAGGAAATACTCTCCCAAAGGAACCATGCCTCTGCCTCCAGCAAACAGAACACACCCAATCTGTCAATGTAATCTACCATATAAACAAACTGAAAAAATAAAAACCACATCATAATCTCATTAGATGCCGAAAAAGCTTTCGAAGTTCACTTTTATGTCATAGTTTTGGTAGCTTTATGGTTTTGTGATAATGCCAACAATTCCACCATATCAGATTCTGACTCTCATGCTTGCTCTGGCTTTTCAGTGTGTGGAAGAGGATGTTTAGATGGTGCTTCAATAGGCCAGAAGCCTGATTAATACTTTGGTTTCTGATTACAGGAATTGGAAGACAGAAATTCTGACATATATCCTTATAGTTTCCACTTTATCATAGACCCTGGATGAATCACAAGGAATTTGCCTGCAACATTTCCTGCTCAGAGGACATGATTCCTACAAGAAAACCTTACAAAACCATGAAGACTCTAATGAATATAACCGCTGGAGAATTTACTGTCAACCTTTCTTAGATTGATTCTCTAGTAGAACCCCAAACCAGTTAATCTGGGTACTTCTATCTTGCCACAAATTCCCAAAGAGGTTTCTGCTCTTGGTGCAAAATGAGCCATAAAATTATTTAAATATAATGACAGCAAACCTGTAGGTAAAGATTTTAAGTATGATATAGAAATGTTATTCTTGAAAGTGTGTTCGCCCTACATGAATACATTCCTAAGCTCAAGCACCAACATAAAACCCTCAAAAAATTTAAAATAATATACACATGTATTTATGCATATACTAATTATTATAAGTAGCACATGTTCATCTATAAAATGTCTCCAATTTAGCTTCTAGCATAAAAATTCAATGCATAGTTGCTGTCACTATTTTTATAGTTATTTCTGCTATGTGAAGCAACAGACCCCATCATAGCACTCACATTTTAAATCTGGTTACATATGCCTGCTGTCACTTTGCTTCTTCAAATGCCTGCTTTGAGAACATGAGTTGCTTGTCTGACTTCCTGTCAGCTCATTTCTGCCTGTGCACTGCTTGTTAGCAATCACATCAGCATGTGAGATGACAAAGGGTGTAGGCAGGACCCTAATTGATCTAGTGCCGCAATTATCATAAGCTGCTGTAAATGCTTTGTACGACAGTGCAGGAGCCCTCACTGAGAGAGGGAATTAGGTCTAGACAGAGTATATTAGTTTGTTTCTTCCAGGAAATTGCTTTCTCAGGAGGTTAAATTGAAAATTGTCCTAAAGTATTTACAATTCATTTCTCTACCATAATCAACATATCGCATCTGAATCACTAGCAAGATAGTGAAAGGGTATCTTTTCCCCCTATATATTCTTTTATCTCCTTTCAAGTTCAAGGAACCCTTGTAAATCCAGGCTGATGTTAGAAGCATGTGGAAATTAAAGTACACAAACAGAAAACAGCATTGCAAGTTACAAATGTTTGGAATTTGAGGAGAGTAACTGTAAGGTGACATTTTTGGTAGAGGCCATTGTAGTTTTTTTTTTTTTTTCCTTTGCTTGCTCATCCAGTCTCATAAAAGAGTGTAGAAATTAGGTTTCATGTGTCATAACATTGATATTGCAGAAAGGCTACCAGTCTGCCTCTGTTCTGTGGCAACATCTTTCACTAACACTGTCTTGGCCTTGATGAAATGAAGTATCAACACTTTCCACAATTTTTTTTTCACATTCTTCTCAGTGTCCACTGAACTTCCTGGAAGCTCTCACTTTTTATTAGTCTTTATTATAATTATTACCCACAAGTACATAAAATGTTGAATCTTATAATTTATGTGGTACAAAGGTGACATCCACAGAGTTAATGGCTTGCATGATATTACCATGTCTATTCTTTATTGTTTGGGCAATGAATACTAATTTTCAAAAGATAGCAGGGTTGTTTTGATTTATTTCATGCTTGGTTAATATCCAAGACAGGTGGGGGCACTTACTGCCATCTTTCATCATTTGGAAGATATAAAAGTAACATAAAACTTGAACAAACACGAAAGCTGCATGTATAAGCATTATAGTGGATAGCCAAGACACCTCTACCATCTCTAAACCATAGAGGGCAACTTTACCTTCTGGACATGTCTGAAGTCACTGGATTTTAACAAGGATAAAGAGGAACAGAGCATGAGAAGTAAACCACAATAATTGGCTTCAGGAAGACATGATTCTTCTTCTATACCTGAAAGATAGTTGCTATAGCGACTTAGAATTGTATCAGAAGCAGATTCTTTAACTGGAGAGTGTTAAGAAATCATTAAATTAACAATGTAAATACAGCATAAATAATTGTATTGTACGTGGAACAATTAGAAGAGAAAAACCCTGGAAATAGTACAGATTTTTTTTTCGTGAATGTTATCTTCTCACTGATGATTGAACCCATAGATATGGTACCAGCATATATAGAATGCCACTTTATACTTATATTTAATCTTCCACTTAAAACAACAGCAAATAAGAAATATTAGGGTAATTTAGAGGAACATAATTAATGGAAAAGACATTAAATTTAGGTAGTCCAACAATAACTGTACACTGTAGGAGCAGAAAACCCATTATCTTATCAGTCTTCCAGACTCGGTGTCTCAGAAGTCCTAATCTGATAGTGAGGCCTAAATAAATCCCAGAGATTGATTAATCTTTAGGCCCCTTTAAAAGTTCAAAGCAGCATGATTCTGATGTCAATGAAGGATGCTTACTGTACCACCAGTAATAACAAGATAGTCACAGTAGACAGCAAGAAGCATGAAAAAGCAGCACAACTTTTGGTTTGGATGACTTTATATCTGGGCTGCTGCATAAAGGTACCATTCGCTGTGCTGGAAGTCTTCTGCCCTCAGTTTATTTTTTTCTGAACATGGCCTCATAACCCTGTGCAGAGAAATATCTTAATTCATTTCAGAATGCTTTGGTGAAACTATCCACACAAGAAATTAAGGAAATGCCTATTTATATTATTATGTAAGTCTCTGTGTATATAAATGATGAGGTCAACAAAAACATTTTCATTGGAAGACAGCACGTTTTGAGAACTTCATATATACTTTAAAATTTCAGTTTAGAAGATGCATACAAAGATTCCTTTCTTTTTTGTTTTTTAATATTTTTTATTATTATTAGTAAAAATTTCTGCCTCCTCCCCACCTCTCATTTCCCTCTCCCTCCCTCCACTCCCCTCTCCTTCCCTTTCCAGTCCAAGGAATAGTCAGGGTTTCCTGCCCTGCTGGAAGTCCAAGGTCCTCCCCCCTCCATCCAGGTCCAGGAAGGTGCGCATCTAAACAGACTAGGCTCCCTCAAAGCCTGTACATGAGTAGGATCAAAACCCAGTGCCATTGTTCTTGGCTTCTCAGTCAGCCCTCATTGTCCGCCACGTTCAGAGAGTCCGGTTTGATCCCATGCTTTTTCAGTCCCATTTGAGCTGGCTTTGGTGAGCTCCCATTAGACCAGCCCCCCAGTCTCAGTGGGTGGGCGCACCCCTCGCAGTTCTGATTTCCTTGCTCATGTTCTCCCTCCTTCAGCTCCTCATTTGGGCCTTGGGAGCTCTGTCCTGCGCTCCATTGTGGGTCTTGTCTCTATCTCCATCCATCTCCAGATGAAGCTTCTGTGGTGATATGCAAGATATTCATCAGTATGGCTATAGGAAAGGGCCATTTCAGGCTCCCTCTCTTCAGCTGCCCAAGGAACTAGCAGGGGACGTCTCCATGGATACCTGGGAAGCCCTCTAGAGTGAAGTCTCTTGCTAACCCTAAAATCCGTATCTATCACCATGCACAAAACTCAAGTCCAAATGGATTAAAGACCTCAATATTAATTTGAAGACACTGAGCCTGATAGAGGAGAAAGTGGGAAGTACTCTACAACAAATTGGCACAGGAGACCGTTTCCTACGTATAACCTCAGCTGCACAGACATTAAGGGCAATATTGAATAAATGGGACCTCCTGAAGCTGAGCAGCTTCTGTAAAGCAAAGGACACTGTCACTAAGACACAAAGGCAGCCCACTGACTGGGAAAAGATCTTCACCAACCCTGCAACTGACAAAGGTCCGATCTCTAAAATATATAAGGAACTCAAGAGACTAGACTTTAAAATGCTAATTAACCCAATTAAAAAATGGGGCGCTGAACTGAACAGAGAATTCTCAACAGAAGAAGTTCAAATGGCCAAAAGACACTTAAGGTCATGCTCAACCTCCTTAGCTATCAGGGAAATGCAAATCAAAACAACTTTGAGATACCATCTTCCACCTGTCAGATTGGCTAAAATCCAAAACACCAATGATAACCTTTGCTGGAGAGGTTGTGGGGTAGGGGGTACACTCATCCATTGCTGGTGGGAATGCACACTTGTGCAACCACTTTGGAAAGCAGTGTGGCGGTTTCTCAGGAAATTCGGGATCAACATACCCCAGGACCCAGCAATTCCACTTTTGGGAATTTACCCAAGAGATGCCCAATCATAGTACAAAAGCATTTGTTCAACTATGTTCATAGCAACATTATTTGTAATAGCCAGAACCTGGAAACAACCTAGATGCCCTTCAATGGAAGAATGGATACAGAAAGTGTGGAATATATACACATTAGAGTACTACTCAGCGGTAAAAAACAATGACATCTTGAACTTTGCATGCAAATGGATGGAAATAGAAAACACTATTCTGAGTGAGGTAACCCAGACCCAAAAAGATGAATTTGGTATGTACTCACTCATAAGTGGATTCTAGACATAAATAAAGGTCAGTAAGCCTATAATTCCTGATCCTAGAGAAGCTAAATAAGAAGGTGAACCCAAAGCAAAACATATAGTTATCCTCCTGGATATTGGAAGTAGACTAGATTGCCAGGCAAAAATTGGGGTCTTGGGGGTGGTGGTGGGGTGGTGGTAAGGGGTGATGGGGAGATGTGGAGAGAAAAGTGAGGGGGGAAGGATGGGAAGAACCTGGGGGAATGGGATGTTTGGGATGGAGGAAGGATGGATAGGTGTACATGGAAGAAGATATCTTAATTAAGATTCCTTTCATATATATTTTTGTGTCTTATTAGCATATTAAATGTATATGACAAAAATTTGAAAATACTTCACTCTCATTTCAAAGAGAAAAATCTAATTCTAAAGACAGCTATATTTTGAAAGTGAAATGGAAATTGTATATTGACATAAAAGGATATTAGAAGCTGGAGATGTTAGAGCACGCCTTTACTCCCAGGAGTCATGAGGCAGAGACAGGTCATTCTATGAGCTCGAGACCAGCCTAGTCTACAGAGAAAGTTCTAGGACAGGCTCCAAAGCTACACAGATAAACTCTGACTTGAAAAACTAAAATAATTATAACAATAATAAAATAAAAATAAGGATATTAGTAAATATCAAGCATAAGACAGGAATTTCTTGAAAGATCAATATTTGAAGGTATAATTCATGACCTCAAATTACATTACAGAACCACAGTGACAAAGACAGCGTAGTCTTGTCCAAAAACAGATATATAGATCAGTGGAATATAAACAGGTCAATAAATAAATCAGAATAGTTTGGTGTCTACCAAACTTTTAACAAAAATAAATATACTTTGGAAAAATTTTAACTTCTTTAATAATTGAGTCTTAGAAAACCTGTAGAATACAATTAGACCCATATTTCTCACTCTATATGTAAATAAATTCAAAATGGACCAATGACCTTCATATAAAATTAGAAGGACTGAATTGTTTTAGAGAACAAATGGAAAACACAAAATATAGTCATAGACGATATTTTCAAGAAAGGAGTCCAACTTCACAAAAATAATATCTAGAATTAAACATATTAAACATATAGTTGAAAAGCTTTTGCAGTCTCCTAGTAATGGAATTGGCTATCTTCTATAACTAGGCAAGACCTTAAAGTGGAGGTATTGGGGCACCAACTCAGTCACAAAGCCTTTGATCTACAATTTGTCCTGCCTGAAGAGTGTTCTGGGACTGAAACCCAGCAGAACTGTCATTAAAGAATCCAGAGAGATCATTCAGCAACTGATGAGAGAAAATGGAGAGTCCCACAGCCAAATATTAGGCAGAGTTCAGTGAGTCCTGTGGAGGAAGTGCAGGAAAGATCAAAGGAAAGGAAGAGGAGTCATGGTCATCAGAAGAACAAAACCCACAGAACCAATGGCTTGGGACTCATGGGGCTTCACAGAGATCAGGTAGCCTGAACCAGCCTGACCTAAGTCCTCTACATATATCTTTATATCTCAGCGGGCTGTCTCTGACTTTTCTTCGTACTTGTGGGCCACTTTACCTCCTAATGGGTTGCCTTGTCCAGCTTTGGTGTAATTGTACATGTTTGATCTTGTTGTAGCTTGCCATGCAAAGTTTGGTTGATGTCCGTGGAGGACAGTCAAGGGGTAGGTTGAGATGGATCTGAAGGAAAGGGGTGATGGAGGAGGAAAGACTCAGGGGAAGAGAAGGAGGGGAGATTGCAGTCGGGATGTAATATATAAGTAAAGAATTAAAAGCAAAGCTTTCACCACACAACAGACACTGTCAGTAAAGTGAAGCTTACTGACAGAAGAAATTATTTTCTAGTTGTGTGTCAGAAAAGGGTTGGCTATCATGAACATATAATGAAATGTAAATAATAAACATCAGACACTTTATATAAATGGGTTGCCCAACTGAGCAAAGAGTTCTGAAAAGAAGAAATATCCAATAAACCTATAAAAATATTTTAAATACCCAACATTCCTAACCATAAGTGAAATAAAAATTTCAACTAATTTGAGATTTTATCTCACTCTAGTCAGAATGGCTCTCATCAAGATAATAAATGTGGAAAAATAAAATCTTATTCACTGTTGTGGGAGTGAAACCTGGTATAGTCACTATGAAAATCAGTCAGGAGATTTCCTAGAATAATTAAAGGCACCTGCTCTATGATCCAGCTGTGTCATATTTAATGGTGTAGCCAAAGAACTGTACACCCTACCTTATATGTACTTTCACATTCATGTTTATTACTAAATATCTATAACATCTAAAAAATGGAACGAGTCAAGGTATCCATTAAAATTTTTCGATGATTAAGGCAAGCACAACATGTACATAATATAATTTTATCTAGCCATAAATGAAAATATCACTTCCAAGAAAAGGCAGGGAAATGAAAACTATTGTGTTAAGTAATTCAGACTAAGAACAACAAATATTGCATATATTAACTCATATGCTGATCCTGGGTGTATGTGTGTATGATACTAGATAGGGACCATGAGAAGGGAAAGAATAAAACTCCAAGGTTGTGACAATAAAAAGATTTTTAATTTTTTTTTTGAGGCAGGGTTTCTGTGTCACTTTGAAGTCTATCCTGGAACTAGCTCTTGTAGACCAGGCTGCCCTCGAACTCTAAGAAATCTGCCTGCCTCTGCCTCCCGAGTACTGGGACTAAAGATTTTTAAATGATAGGATATTTTTAAGAATAAAGGACAGGACAATGGCAATGAACATGAACTCTACAGCATGGACTGGCTCACTGTGAGCCTTGTCAGTTTGGTTGCTCACCTTCGTGGACTTAGGGGGAGCTTGGAGGACCTTGGACTCAACATAGTGAAGGGAACCCTGATGGCTCTTTGTCTTTGGAGAGGGGTGGAGAGGGGTGGAGTGGGGTGGAGTGGGGGTGGAGTGGGGGTATGGGTGGAAGGGAGGGGAGAGGAGGAGGGGAGAAGATGGAAATCTTGAATAAAAAAATGAGAAAAAAAGAATAAAGGACATTATTTTAAAAATGAATGCTTAATGATTACATGTCTTAATATAATAAAGACAGTTTATAGCAAATCCATAGTTAACATCACTTAGATAAAGAGAAACTCAAAGCAATTCCACCGAAATCAGGAATAAGAAATGGTTGTCAGTTGTTTCATTACTTAGTCAGAATAGTACTTGAAATCTTCATTAGAGCAATAAGACAACTGAAGATTATCAAAGGGATACAAATTGGAAAGGAAGAAATCAAACTATCTTCATATGCAAATGATATGATAATAAGATAATATGGTATTTAAGTGACCCTAAAAATTCCACCAGGGAACTCCCACAATTGACAAACACTTTGGGCAAAGTAGCTGGATACAAAATTAACTCACAAAAATCAGTTTCCCTTCTATATAGAAATGACAAACAGACAGAATGAAATTAGGGAAACAACACCCTTCACAATAATAATATAAAATATATTTTATAATAAATAATATTATATAAAATACCACAAATAATATAAAATACCTTGGGATAACTCCAATGAAGCAAGTGAAAGACAAATATGATAAAAACTTCAAGTCTTTAAAGAAAAAAATCGAAGAAGATATCAGAAGATGGAAAGATCTCCCATGATCATGGCTCAGTAGGAATAATGTAATAAAAATGACTATCTTACCAAAAACAAGCTACAGATTCAAGACAATCCCCATCAAAATTCTAGCACTCTTCTCCACAGATCTTGAAAGGACAATTGTCAGTCAATATGGAAAAACAAAAACAAAAAAAGGATAGCTAAAACAATCTTGAACAATAAAAGAACCACTGGAAGGATCACTAATCCTGATTTAAAGTTGTACTACAGAGCTACAGTAATAAAACACAAAATAATATTGTCATAAAAAACAGAAACACTGATTAGTGGAATTGAATTGAAGACTCAAACATAGATCCATATACCTATGGACACTTGTTTTTTTGATAAAGAAACCAGAAATATATAATGGAACAAAGATAACATCTTTAACAAATGGTACTCGTTGAACTGGATGTCTGCACATAGAGGAATGCAAACAGATCTATACTTATCATACTACAGAAATCTTATTCAAATGGATCAAAGATTCCAAAATAAAACCAGATAGACAGACTAAACCTGATAGAAGAGAAAATGGGGAACAGCCTTGAACTCATTGGCACCATTAATACAGGCACTAACATCCATAAGTAAAAAATGTGACCTCATGAAATTGAAAAGCTACTGTTAAGGTGAGGGACAACATCATTTGGAAAAAACTACAGGTGACAGAATAGGAAGATATTTTTGTCAACTCCACATATGATAGATGACTAAACTCCAAAATATGTTTTAAAAAACATCAAGAAACTAAATAACAACAATCCAACTCTCCCCCCAAAATCCAATTAAAATGACATGGAGATCTAAACAGAGAATTCTCAATAGGGGAATCTCAAATAGCTGAAAAAAACACTTAACGAAAAATGGTCAATATCCCTTAGCCATTAGCAAATCAATATACTTTAAGATTCTATTTACAGTCTTGTGAATTGTTAGATCATTAACACCAGTGATGGTTCATGCTGACAAGGATGTGGTATAAGGAGAACACTCCTCAGTCACTGCTGGTGCGAGTTCAATCTTATACACTCACTATGGATATCAGTATGGCATTTCCTCAATAACACTGGAATTATTCTACCTCAAGATCCAGCTATACCATCTTTGAATACATAGCCAAAGGACTCTTCACCCTATCAGAATGACACCTTATCAACTACATCCATTACTGTTGTAGGCACAATAGTCAGTATTGGAAACAACTTAGAAGTTCCTCTATATAACAGAGGAATAGAGGACTAGATAATAGAAAAATGGATATACAAAATGTGATATATTTGTACAATGTAATATCATCCTACTCAAGTAAAGGACATCATGACATTTTCAGGCAAACAAATGGAGCTAGAAAAACTCACCCTGGGTAAGTGAAGGCGTAAGTGACAAAACAAGATTACCCAGACCCAGAAAGACAAATATGGTATGCATTCACTATATCTGAATCCTAGCTGTTAAACAATTATAATCAAGCTAAAATCTGTAGACCCAGAGTGTTTAGGTATAAAAGAAAATAAATTAGACTTCAAATGTGGACTATGAAGGCATGAACAGGAGGATCAGGTAGGGAGGGAGAGGGAATCTAGAAACAGACAGCTATAATTGAGGAGCATTTGAGGGGTGAGAAGAAAAGCTAGAGTATCAGAAACCATAAAATATGTGAAGGCAATCTAACAAAGTTTCCAAATAATAGGGAAGACTGAGACCAAACTGGTCATCTATTGTCACCAAACAAAGCTTCTAGTACTGCAATTGTGTAACATCCAGTTGAGTTATTGGCTGAAGGAATCTCATGAAAGTACCCAAATATCTCAGGCTGTTGCCAAGATAATAGGATGACAGCAAGAACCCATTATTTAGAACAATATATAGACAACTCATTGAACATGGAGAGGTAGAGCTGGTGCCTACATAAAACCTTTACTTCCATGTCTTTGGTATTGGAAGGTACTCTCCTTATCAAAAGAGAGACGTATATACTAACCCAGCCACAAAATCTTTGATCTACAATAAATTCCAGTCTGCAAAATATGATAGGTCAATCATGGAACAAAGCTTGTGAGAGTAACCAATCAATATCTAGTTTGAAGTAAGGTCCACTTCACAAGATGGAACCTATAGCTAATACTGATTTGTTGACAAAGAACCAGAGAGTAGATATAGCCCAGGGAACTAGTATAAAACAAAATGCTTCTGGTCTCACAAAATAATAGTGATAAAATTACATCTAATGATATTCTTCTATATTCATAAATCAGTGCCTTATTAAAACATCATCAGAGAAGCGTCTTCCTGCAGCAGATGGGAAAAATACAGAAAGCCAGATATTATGCAGTGAGAGAGATCTTAGAATACACAGCCCTAAATATGATCTCTTTTTCAAATTCCTTCCCCTCAGAGCTCAGGAAACCCAAAGAAAGAGGAATCACAAAGAGTTTAAGAGCCAAAAATGATGAAGGACACCATAAAAGCAAGGCCCTCTGGCTTAGTTAGGGTTTCTATTTTTATAAAGAAAACATCATGTCCAAAAAGCAAGTTGGGGAGAAAAGAGTTTATTAGGTTTACACTTCATCATTGCTGTTAAACACTGAAGGAAGTCAGGATAGGAACTCAAACAGGGCTGGATCCCAGGAGCAGGAGCTGATACAAAGGCCATAGAGGGTTGCTGATTACTGGGTTGCTTCCCTTTGTTTGCTCAGACTATCTTCTTATAGAACCTAGGACCAGAAGCCCTTGTATGGCACCACCCACCATGGGCTGGGCCCTCCCCTATAAAACACTATATGAGAAAATGCCTGGCAGCTGGATCTCATGGAGGCATTTCCTCAGCTGAGGTTCTTTTCTCTGGATCATTCTAGCTTTTGTCAAGTTGACACAAAACCACCCAGTACAACCGCTAAATCAACTAAACAGGCTAATATGAACTCACAGACTCTGAAGTAGCAAGCACAGGGATGGCATGGGACTGCGCCAGGTCCCCTGTATATATATTACGGCTTCCAGTTTAGTATTTGCATGGTACTCATGAGCATGGGAACAACTGGGTCTCATTCTTGTGCTCTTTTCCTTCTTTTGTTTTATCTTGTAATATCTCAATGTGATGGGTTTTGTTTTACTTTGTATTTTATTTTGTTATGTTTTGTTGGTAACCCTTAAAAGCCTCTTGTTTTCTACTGAGAGACAGATCATGAACGGTTTTGAATTGGAAGGGAGATTGAGAGGAATGGGAGGGAAGGGAAACTGCAGTCAGGATATAGTGAATGAGAATAGAATTTAAATTTAAAGAAATGGGGATGATATATGACATAAAAACAGAAGGTACATACTAGGAGGAAGATGAGGACTAGCAGGAGCAGGTATGGGAGGGGCAGGGTGGGGAGAAAGCAGGGTAGGTGGGAAGAGGAAAGAGGTGTATGGAAGGGAGATGAAATGGAAGATGATTAATAATCCTATATAGGAGAATTCCATATGAAGCCCATTACTTTACACGCAAATTAGAAAACATAAAAAGTATTCCTTTGAAAATGAGAATATTTCAGGCTGGAGAGAAGACTCCATGGTTAAGGGAGCACTCAATGTTCATGGTACGTACTCAGGTTCTTTCTTGGTACCCATATGGCAGGGCACAAGTGTCTGTAATACCAGTTCTAGGGGACTGAATGCCCTTTTACCAATACAGGCACCAGGTACACATGTAAAACACAAGCAAAACATTCATACATATAAAAGTTATATTGGAGTTGGGAGGACCTTGGTCTTAGCATAGAGTGGGGAACCCTGATGGCTCCTTGGCCTTGAGAGGGAGGGAGGGGAGGTATGGGTGGAGGGGAGGGGAGGGAAGGGGGAGAAGGAGGGGAGAGAAAGGGGAGAAGGAGGGGAGGGAGGGGGGAGGAGGAGGGATGGAGATGGAAATTTTTAAATATAAAAAAAAATAAACCATGAGGAAAAAAAAATATAAAAAGAAAACAGCTTTTATAGTTAGGGAAAATAAAATTTCAGCTCCTGAGGGAAAGGTGAATGGCTTAGTAAAGATGTTTCTCTTTGATTGTCTATTAAAATAAGGGAATTCATTACAGATGTTATTAGATCTTTTTTCTATTAAGGATGTTCCCAACACTCCTGAGAGTATACCAGCCTAATCCTCCCTGCACATGAGAGACGCGTTTACTTCTTGTTTTATATGACTACAAAGGGTCTCTGCATAGAAAAATTTACATATGGAGAGGACTGAGAAACTTGCAAAGCCCTGAGTGGAATTATATTAAAGATAATTAATTTTTAAAATTTCTGATACAAGGTCTCAATATAAAGTTCTGGCTAGCCTTAAACTTGCATTGTAGATCAGGGTGAACTTGGACTCACCTCTGTGATCTGCCTTCCTCTCTTGGGATTAAAATATGTGACACCAACACACTTGAACAAGTCAAAGATTTCTTTTTTTGTTGTTTGTTTTAATAGACAAGATTTCTCTGTGTAGTCCTGGCTGTCCTGGAACAAACTCTGTAGACCAGGCTGGCCTGCCTCTGCCTCATGAGTACTGGGATTAAAGGCATGCACCACCACCACCTAGCGACAAAGATTCTTTTAATGAGAAGGGAAAATATAATACAGATATAATTTATTATAAAATCTATCAAATAAGTCCTGTTTGCACATGGAGTTGACAACATACATGCAACACTATACCATACCATACTCTTTTCCTAAATATGTACTTTTGTGTAGAAATACTTACACATAGCATACAAGACTAACGTGTATAAATACCGAAGTCCAGTTTTATTAATGTCTGATTTTCCATAAATATTCATTCAATTTTCATTCAGAAGCAAGTTATCCCTTGAAAGAGACTAAGAAACTATGAGAAAACAAATCTATTGTTTTTGGTTTGATTTTAGGTTGTTAATCATGGTACATTTTAGTAATCTCTGTGGATATAGTCCATTCATTCAGATCTTCACGACTGTCTACACGAATACCGGAACTAAGTTGAAACTATACTGATGTGAGGAAAATATTTTAGGAGAGAATTCTGTGTAACTTAACAAAGAGTGGGCTACCAGGAATTACAGTTATTCCAAATAAGGCAACTCTCTTTCACAACGGACATTCACTAAAGGGACTCCATTTGCTCAGATTGTTAGTGCTCTTTCTGCCTTCCATTTCAGAGGCTCTATTAAGTCCTACTCTGTGATAGTTTCTTTATGTGCTTGTTTATGGAGGGATAATCACTGCAACATCAGCTGGATCACAGAAATAGCAACCCACATCTTCTAGAAAAAGACAGACTTCTGTCTGCTAGTTAGAGAAACTTGCTCATGTCCTTCCTCCTTCAATGGCTTTCTAGTGCTTAATTATAATGTCCTGAGCATAAGTTTGCTTCATATTTTTAAAACATATGCAGATGCTTTATATATACAATATATTCAAACAATGTAAGTATATTTTATTTTGACATTGAAATGTGGTAAAGGAAAGAGAAAACCTGTGATTATATTAGGGCTAGGACTCAGGCTGAAGGCAGTATCATACATGTTAAGTATCCTATAACTTAGTTATATATCATATTTACTATATTACTGTTACATAGCAAGCATTTTGATTGATACTACAGTGATACCTTTATAATTTCTAATCTCCAGGATAAAATAATTAAACAGCTTTTTAAAGTTGTTGATGACACAATATCTATGGGATAGGCATTCTTCCAGAAATTTAATTATTACAAACTAATACATTCAGTCCTTCCAGTACCATTTTCAGGTAAATGCAGTTATGACTCTCCCTTACTTAGAGAAAGTAACCAATGTGCAGGCAAGATCAGCATTTCAAACAAATCTAGGGTGTGGTATGTTCACAATTCATTCTCAGACAGTCTGCATTGAGCTGGAATGCAAAACCACTATGCATTATTGCTTTGTAGATCAAGTTGTGATTTCTCCTTTGCTATGACTGTAAGCAGAAACTATGTCAACGACAGCAAAAGTAAATAAATTAAAATAAAAGGAAAAATCAAAGAGCAACATAAGCCACAGAAGTCTCAGTGATAGTTTTTGTTATGGTTTGTATTGTGGGAACTCTATGGGTACATTGTGAGCCTTGGTTCATTTCTCCTATTTGAATTTTCCAATGGTGAATGTCACCTTTACAGTATCATTTGCTTACATTCCTTGAGCTCTCTATATAGCTCTGTATCTATTGTTCACAGATTAGTTAGTTATGGTAGGAGGCAACATGAATATAGAAATGTAGAAGTTATTATATAGATTCATCTTGAGTCCTGAGATTGAGAAATACAAAAGAATTTGTCCCAAATCCCCCAACTTTTTAAAATTACATTTTAATAATTTGTTTGTGTGTGTTTGTGATGATAATGCCTGAGAGTCAGCTCTTTTCTTCCATCATGTAAGTGATTCAATCCAATCTTCAGGCTTGGTGGGAAGGCCCACCCCTCTACAACATGCTCTTGTAAAACTTTGAATTGCTTAATTGTAGTACCATGGCAAAAGCCCTTCAGTGTTCATACAACTAATGTTTATTTGGTTACAATCTCTATTTTTGTTTCCTGTTGAATCCTCCTTTTGTTAAAGTTGATATTTAGGTCTTAATATTAAAGAGCATTAGTAAAACACAGTGGATGTTTTGTGTTGCTGTCTGACATTCTTCCTGGAGGCAGCAGAAGATACTCTGTCTTAAGTACGTGACCCCTGCCTAAGTGCCAGGCAGTGACTTTGAGAAAGTTCTAGTGGATGTCTTGTATGACTCAATGGAGTATAGGTATCACTGCCCAGTAGGTCAGCAACCACACAGGGAAAATCAGACACACGTGTCTTGGAGTCCCCTACTTCAGATCCAAGACATCATAATTTGCAAATCCTTTAAATGCAAGTCTCATATTGTAAGTGGTCAGACACACTTATCCACAGCACAGAGGAGCCACCTCTATCATGCTTCGTGTTTGATGCAGGAAAGAGAGCACATTTGAAAATTCTGCCATTTCCCATAGTACTTTTTGTCATAACATATATACAAATGAGAGAATTGGATGAAACAATGCACAAGATTGGAACTTCACTAATTAAACTCCTAACATGGTTTATCAGTACATCTTAACCACAGTCAGTATCGTTACAGTGTCCACGTTCCACTGCCTTACCACTGTCTAATATTCAATATAGGTAGTGATTACTTTTCTGATTCTGAAAGTCATTATTTTATTGAAATATTTCCTTATTAACATTGATGTTTAGCTCAGTGTTCATATTGCTATGATTTGGATTTCTGATAATTTTTACTACTGTCTTTAGAGTAGTCAGACTTTTAATATAACTGGGATACTAACCCATCAAATAGTATATACTTAACAAATATTTTTCCTTATTTTAACACAATTTTTAACATTGATACATTATAGGTCATGTAACATGTATTAAGAAAAACATTATTAACACATTTATGATTAATTATATTTAATTCATAAAGAAATTATAATCATTTATGATTCTCTTTAATCTGTAGCTTCTTAGATATGTGTCATTGAGAAGACACTGCTCCAGTGCACAAGGATCCATAATTACATTGAAACTAAACTCATAACACTTGTGAGCAGGAAGATGTGTTTAAGGGCCTTGGATCTGATATAGTCTGTGAAGGAAATAGTATAGATGCCAACAAGTGATAAAGTAATGTGACATCTCCCCTGTGATGGTTTTAATAGGAATGGTCGACATAGACTCATATGTTTTAATGTTTTGCTCATAAGTAGCGGCACTACTAGGAGGTATGGCCTTGCTGGAGTAGGTGTGTCCTTATTGAAGGAAGTGTGCGACTATTGGGATGGGCTTTGCTATCTCATGTGTGCTTAAGCTATGCCCAGTACACATTTTTCTTTTTGTTGCCTATGGATCAAGATGTAGAACTCATAGCTCCGTCCCCAACCCCATGTCTGCCTGCATGCTGCCATGCTTCTTGCCACAAGAATAATGGACTAAACCTCTGAAACTGTAAGTAACTCCAACTAAATATTTTCCTTTATAAAAGTTGTCATGGTCATGGTCTCTTAGCAGCAATAGAAATCCTAAGACATCCATAAGTATGGCTCTATGGTCTGAGAAACAAAATTTAAAGCTAAAGGTGTAGGGAGGAAGAGTCTGGGATAAACATTCTGAAAGATTTGGTTGAGATATAGATAGCAAGGTCACCATGTCATTAATAGCATCCACCTCCAGTCTTATGATTAGAAAATAGGTATTCCTTTCCTCCTTTGAGAAGATATCTTTAGTTGTTAACATTTCCCCTTTCCCTGGTGATATGTGTGCTCAAGGACCTTTGTGCTTCCAACAATATGACATATTTTCCTCAAATTCAGCTCCCAGTTTTCTTTCTTGTCCCCCCTCTACCTCTGCTGATCCTCTTCACCTTCTGAATTAAGTTGACTTCTACTTTAATGACTTGTTTGAGATGACTCAATGAGTTTCCATGCATGCATGAACATAGTTGAAGAATTGCTTACAGGAGCATATGCATCTTAAACATGGCTATGCTACTGAAGAAAATCTCTCCCTCTCCCTATCAACTACTAACTGCAAATAAATCCAAGGGGAGGAGGGGGATCTCATAAGCTCTTCCAACATCCATGATAGAATGCTGACAAGTTTTGCACAAATAGCATGCACGTAATTACAGGTGCTGTGTGTTCAAGAGTGCAACATCCATGTGAGGACCAAGGTGTAGTTTTTCGTATCTATCTTTTCTTCCCTTTTCTTCTGTGACATTCCCTGGCTCTTGACAGAATGGGAGACAACCTTCCCCCAATAGCCAGCACAGAACTTTCCAGGACTTGGAGGGTTAATCAGCAGGAATTAAGTCTCCATCTTTGTGTTCATCTTGATTTCTCTATGCCCTCTAATTTCAGTCAGTGGTGTCTTTAGCGCTGGGCTCTGATTCTTCTGCATAGACGGGCTCTGTGGGAGACTTCTCAGCTTGGTCGATCACCTTCCTGGACCTGGGGGGAGTTGGGAGGACCTTGGTCTTAGCATAGAGTGGGGAACCCTGATGGCTCCTTGGCCTTGAGAGGGAGGGAGGGGAGGTATGGGTGGAGGGAAGGGGAGGGAAGGGGGAGAAGGAGGGGCGGGAAGGGGGAGGAGGAGCGGAGGGAGGGGGAGGAGGAGGGAAGGAGATGGAAATTTTTAAATATAAAAAAAAATAAACCATGAGAATGAAAAAAAAAAAGAATAGGTGGATAAAGAGTCGGTGAATGACAGACACAAGACTCAAAGGAATTACATCTGAATGAGTCTTTACTAGGCATGAGGCTCATCCTTTATACAAAAAAATGCTTAACAGCATGCATTGTTTTTTTTTTATGTGATACAGATTATTCTTAGAGTCATTATATCAGACACGTGAGAATAGATTTTCATCAGACAGATGTCCCTGGTGTGAGTCTGCGGTTGGTCATGATAGACATGGCTTGGCATTAGTTTTGATATAAATCTTTATCTAGGCTATGAGTTCATGGCATTTTGAGCTAAGGGCAAACAGTTGTGGTCAATAGTCACAGTCTACAGTCATTTTATACTTCTGCAATCTATGCAGAAAAACTTCTTTTCTTCTCCTTCTCCATATTTCTAACTTCTTTTCAAACCTTCCCCCAAACCAATCTCAAGACATTACAGGCCTTTATCTCTCTCTTCTATTCTTAGCTCATTTTTGATGAACCTGTCTTAATTACTTAATTCAGTTTGCCTTTTGTTCTTTATTTACTAAGCACCAGATTAAACCTGGAAACCTTTTTGCCTTGAATGTTAATCCATCTTCCCTCATTAGTATGATATACTCCTGTATATGGCAATATCTCATCAGTAGACTCTGGAAACTTAAACATACTATTTTCCCTTTGAGAAGGAACCAGACTCTATTCCTTAGAACATAAGCAGGTAATGCCCAAAGTGCAAGGACTCCAATGCAGGAAGCACAGAACACACACACCATATTAGTGGGCACTCTTCCTTGAAGCTTGTGCCACAGCCTATGTGAGAGAGATTATGCAGACTCTCTAGGAGTTGGCATGGCATTCTATGATATTCCATTTCTTCCCTTTGTTCTTTCATTTTTTTTCTTTGTGGGTGGCAAGCCAGTAGCAAAGGTATGGTTCATACTGACTTGGAAGCAGCTATGTCATCCAGGCTGGTTCTGAATGTCCAATTTTCCCATTTCAAACTTTTGAACGCTGTTACAGCAGTCATATACTACCATACCTAGTTGGGTAGTCCTGTTTTTAAATTGTACTTCTCTGCAGCAGAAAAGTTTGTCATATAAGATTCTGATTAGCATCATCTGAGTTCTCATGACCATGAATTGGCTATTGTTTGTTAGTAACTCACATTTCTGTCTCATCAGACTGGAATCAGACCTGTGTGGATTCCTCCATATGCAATGCTGGCTACTTTCAGAAACATGGTTGATGCTTGGGAAAAGCCAAAGGACATTTTTGTTTTTAGTCTATGAAACGTGGTTTCTGCAGTGAAATACATCCTAGTCCCATAATTGCCAGTGCCATATACTATCATACTGAAATATACAACCTCTGAGTGTGTGACTGTTCAGTGTTAAAGTTTCTTAAAATATGTAGTAACCTCTGTTTTATATTTTACTCTGCTAACACTTAGCTCAGGTAGGGTGATGTAGGATGTACTTCTGTATGCTATGAATATATTTTATTACCATTGATTAATAAAGAAACCGATTTGATCAATAGCCAAGCAGAATAGAGTCAGGCAGAAAATCCAAGAAAAGATATAGGGGAAAAGAAGGCAGAGTCTGGGAGCTGACAAAGGGATAAGATGCCAGAGTATCACCAGTAAGCCGTGGGGCATATGGCTTAGATACATAGATTATTAGAAATGGGTTAATTTATATGTAGAACTAGCCAGTAAGAAGCCTAAGCCATAAGCCAAACAGTTTGTAATTAATAATAAGCCTTAGAATGTTTATTTGGGAACTAGTGGCTGGGAGAGAAACTTCCATTTGTAGTAGAGCTTATGGTTCATACTCACAGGGGAGTCCATGGTTGAAACTCTGTTGGTGGAGTGAATCGAAAAAAGAAAAGTAGATTGAAATGCTGGATCTGCCATTTATTTCTCATACAAATCTCATTTGAGCTCTGTGAACATTCTCAGCCATCAAAAGACATAATGCAATTTATAAGGTAGATCTATCACCATTTTAAAAGTGTCATGTACTTAAATGTTCATCATTCCTATGTCATGCATAGAATTCAAAGTTCTGTGACTATGTATTTGGCTATTGGGTGCCATAAGTAAATAGCAAATAGATATATTTACCCTTCTGTGTTAGTGTTTTGTAAATTTCTTATTGTTGGTTAATTTTGTTCTGTTCTTTTCGAGACAGGTTTCTCTGTAGCTTTGGAGCGTGTCCTGGAACTAGCTCTTGTAGACCTGGCTGGTATCAAACTCATGGAGCTCCACCTGTGTCTACCTCCTCAGTGTTGGGATTAAAGGCCTGCACCACTACTGCCTGGCAGTGTGCTGTAAATCTTAACATTAGGAATAAGCAATGAATATTCTTTGAACTGTTTTGTAATTATTATTTTTTTAATTATTGGCATTTCTAATTTAATTATTGTTGGCATCACATTTCAGAGACATGTACAAGCCACTGTATAAGAAATATATAAGGCATGCCTTACACTCACATTCTAAAATTTTTCATTAGCATTTATGTTTACATGATAGATGTTATCTAAACAATGAACAAATAAGCAAATTTCCCAACTTTCAAGTAAAATTATAGATAAAAATGTATGTTTAATATTCAATGAAGAATAGATAAGAAAAATTTCATGGAGAGTTAAGCTTCATGGAGATATTTAGGAACTCATTGGTAAATCTTGAGAGAATGATTGATATAGGAGTAAGACCATAAGGTTGAAAAAAAACACAGGAATTGACCACATGAAATATAGAGATTACATAAAATTTATATCTAAATTTTAAGGTTAAAAAAATAAAATATTTAAGCCGGGCGGTGGTGGCGCACGCCTTTAATCCCAGCACTCGGGAGGCAGAGGCAGGCGGATCTCTGAGTTCGAGGCCAGCCTGGTCTACAAGAGCTAGTTCCAGGACAGGCTCTAGAAACTACAGGGAAACCCTGTCTCGAAAAACCAAAAGAAAAAATAAAATAAAAGATTTAAAAAACCCACAACAAGCAATTAAAAAAAAACACACAGCAAAACAGACAGAATGAACATGTATATTTGATTATCTTTAAATTTAGTTCTACATAGAAGAGAATAATTCTCTGTGAAAACTCAAGATATTTATTTTTATAAAGACTTACTATATTCAATAATATTTTCATCTACTTGTTCCTTAGGTAATATGGGTTAGTAATTCTTCTAAAGCACCTAAGTTTTAGACGTCTAGAATTAATATCAGATATTAGGCAAACAATGAGAGTGCTCAGATACTACTGAGAGAAAGCTCTCTCTGTCTCTCTTTGTCTCTCTGACTCTCTGTCTTTCTCTGTCTCTGTCTGTCTCTGCCTGTCTCTTTAAATCTCAAAGTAGTTTTATTTACATGTTCTTTTTGGACAAGGATTTTGTTTTGTTTGTTTGTTTTTCTTTCCTTTTATTTATTTTTTGTGTCTGTCACACAATGTGTCTAGATCCCATTCATTTCCTCTCCCTACGTATCTGCCTTCTGCTCTTGTTGCGCCCCCCCCCCAACTCATAACATTTAAGAGAAAAAAAATTAAAGAAAAGAAGGAGAGGGTAATGTAGTCATGGAGCTGCAGTGTGACAAGATGAATTATGTAGGAAAGCCTTTTTTCCATATATCTTTACTTGCAAGTGTTCATTGCAAAGAGTCGCTGGACTGATCCCAGGCCTCTGGTTTTTGTTACACTATTGAGGCTGGGCCCTGACTGTAACTCCCCTTGGTTATCCTGCTGTTGCCCCGAGTTGTGGAAATCAGACAACTTTGGGTCTGCAGGACCGGTTACCATCTCATGCTCCAGCAGATCATAGATGGGGTGGGACAACCCCAAACCATAGTTCTGGGTCTGGGTAATTGCAGGGTTGGTCAGCCTGCCAGCTCTTCCTTATTCTCACCATAAATGTGAGCACTTCTGCATTGCTTTAGGGAGTTCATCCTTTCAGAGATGAGCAAAGGGCAGGGACAGCTGACCTGCTTTCGTGTCCTTAGGCTAAGATCTCCCTACACCTTCAGGCTCAGCTCTACTGTGCTGCCCAGGCACGGCATAGGGGCAACTCCTCCGGAGTGTTGCGGCTGGGGGTGTGTAGGGGTAGCTCTTCTGCTCTTATGACCTCAGGGCCACCTGCCACAAGAGACACTCCTCCCAGAATATAAAAGAAACACTAAGCAAAATGTCTTAAAATTTTGGAAAAGTTTATAATTTTGTGACATGTCTGAAAACGGTTGCTGCCACCCCGTGTTTCCACGATTTAACAAAATTCAAGCCAGGAAATATTTTGTGTTAGAATACTGATATCAGGATGTTTGAAGAAAATAGAATTGAAAAAAAAAATGTGGACAAAAGCTTTTAAAGATTGAATACTTGCTTCACAACTAAAAATTTACATCACTTTTTTTGCAAATTTATATACTTCAAGAAGCTATTTCTGGTGTTTTTATCATCACTATCTTGACTTATGTGGGATTTTATTTTAGGCTCTATCTCTTCTGTCCCGAAGAAACTCTTAAAAAAACAGTAAACATTTAGTGCCATGTGTCTCACAATTATTCTTACCTTTCAGAACAAATTTTGTTCTTATCTTCTAATAAGTCAAGACCTAAAACCCAGAAAGACTGGAAATTGCTGAGTTGGTGTGAATAGTGTCATTTATTGAAGCTTTTTGGGTACCAGTATTGTATTAAAGTTCCCCCATCCCCCTGTACCTGCTGTGCCAAACCAACCAGTGCACCAGGAGACAGTAGGTTGTCAGGTGCTAAAAATCCCGGGTCCTGCTGATCCCTTCTTAAGCCACATTCTCAGCTCTCTCCTGAGATACAAGGAAGCTAAGTGCCTGGTGCCCAAGCATCTCTGTCCTGTTTCTCTCTGGTAAGGATAATTGCTTGGATGTCTAGATGCAAAGCACATGCAGTTTTTCACCATTGCTTGAAAATTAGATGCCAAGAATTGGCTGAAATCTTGTGACACAGTTTCATTTCGAAGTGATATTCTCAGCTACCTGTTAGATGCTTAAAATATGCTATTACAAAGACCAAACTTCTGACTGTTTCAATGTTTATGTCTTTCAATAAAAGTCTAATTTTAAAAAGAGAAACTAAAGAGACACATCTTATTATATACAGACTTCTTGCATTGGACAGGGAAGGGTTCCTTGCTTTTCTAGTTTTTATGGCTATATTGTATGCTGCGTTTTACTTGACTACCTGCACAGAAGTAGCATGGCTCAAATGTTGGATCAGGCATTTATTCTAGAAATAAATGTAATGTTGTTTAGGAGTCATTAAAACAATCCAACCAGACATAAAGCCTGAAGCCTCTTGACCTACAATGATATCTGCTCCCAAGTAGAAAGTGCCATCATTGGTTGATTGCTCTATCAGTCTTCCTAATCTCCATCAACGTGTGTAGTGAAAATATCCTAAGGATAGATGGGCATTAGCGAGAGTTACCGACTTACCCTATAGCTGTGGGAAAAGTAGGTTGCTGATCAGGAGACGGGTGCAGTGTTTTTCAAGCTCTATTAATAGACTTGTGCACAAGTTTCACTTAACTACCACTTAGCTACCACTCCACAGATAGCTCTTTTTAATATATTGCTAATTTCATCTTGGCACATTAGCATTATAATCCTCAAGTTTCTTCTTTAAAAATGTGCTCCCCATCTGCTTCTGCTGTATTTTTATGCCGAAATTGCTTCTAAATGCAAGGGAATGCTTTTCCTATTTCAAGGCATTTCACTTACAAAAAGTGGAAAATTGAGACACTCGTGTGACTCCTCAGGTTGAAACATACAGGTTTTGAGTGTGAAGTATTCAAATATAAATGGTGCAATGGTGAGCTCACAGTCACAGCTAACCTCACTTGCAGGTTCATAGAGTGCCAGGAGAAATGGTAAACAGTCACTTCTTTTTGTTAACCATGGATTCTATTTCAAGAATGACTGCTTCATTATAGCATAAACTCTTGCTTTCAGTGTGTTGAGACCACAAAGGGATTCCTGCTTAAGGGTTGCATGCTGGATATTTATATTTTTGACACTAGATGGCGCTTGTACATTTTTAAAATTTGCTTTGATCATTTTTAAATTTTAGCCTCTTTTCTCTTCAGGAAAATATTGCTTAACCGTTTAAAGGTTTTTCTCATGTAATGTGTTCTGTCATGTAAGGTGTCCTCTCATGTAAAATCTAATGGAAAAATCTTCATCTATTTATTAAGAGGCCTGACCCCTTTTCAGACAAGCAAGCCTTCATTGGACAGTATTGTTGATGAATATTGTTTATTGTAGGAGTGACTGAGGAAAGCCCACAATCCCTGTCTAATAATGTAGAAATTCAATTCATTTAAAAACCCTCTTTGATTTTATAAGGCAATTTTAGTTCAGACTTCATCGTTCCATTTTAGACTCTTTGGGGTGGGGAGAGTTATTGGTAACTAAGAATTCATTTATCCATCATCACAGGAAACTCTAGTTGTGCAAATGAATTCTCGATGGAGCCTGGAGGACACCTGAGTTGGTCCTCATACGTTCTCATCTGTTCTGCTTCATTTTTGCATCTGCAGACCAGTACCTCTTTATTTCACTTAAAGCACCAAATGAATAATTACATAAACTTAGACTCAGGTTACAAGTGTAACAGCCATTGCTGCTTTCCCCACCCTCTCTCCCTCTGCCTGTGAGCAGATTAGATCTTTGCTCGCGAGAGAGATGGCTGCTGTGGATATATTTCCTGCTCAGTGACTTTATTTGTGCAGTTTTTGCTTTCTGGCCCTGAATCTAGCTGTAAGCAGTTTTACCTTTTCGAAAACTTTTAGTTTATTATTGACCTTTGAGATTTTACTGAATTTTATAAGACCTTCTATTATCCATTCTGCCTTGTGTATCTCTGAAAAACTGCCAAAATTTTCAATTGGAAAAATCCTTTGCTGACTTCAATTTTTTTTAAAAAAAGTCATTTATCTCTGTCTCCTGGTAGCCTGGTAGCAACGAAGAAAAATGCAAAATTACTTAATGTAATTTACAGAAAAGAGGCAATGATTATATCCTTTATAATTAAGATGACTAGAAAGTGAAGAGGGTTTTAAAAACCCTGTCTTTTTCTAGTGCTAATATGCAAATTGCTCCTCTCAGTGTAATGAACAAGTTATCTAGCTCAAGATATTTCATTTAGAAGCTAACATTTTTCCCTGCTAATAGTCCAGAGGATTATTGACCAAAATGCATTGATTGACTTTGTTATGCTAATAGTGGCACAAAGACTGCCATAATGGGCTCAGCCCTTCCAGGCTCCTGCAGAATTCTGATCCTGTTCTATCCAGAGGAATCTTTACCACCCTTTGTAAATAATCCTACATAAGCCACCGGAAAGTGTTTTCTCTGTAAGAGCTTCTTTCTTGGCAGCTCTCCTCTGATTCATTTCAGCAGAATTAAGCTTAAAATTTTCAAAAGGCTTGTTGAAAATTTAGCAAGATTAGAGAGACATTAGAGAAGAGAGGAAGTGAAAGCATTGTTTACAGTTGTCACAACAAGAGGCCTTCACAGAGGTCAGCCCCCAAGTCAGTCAAGGAGCTGGAAGGTTTCCAGGCAGCACAGGCTCTCTATGGAGCTAGGGCTTTTGTGTGACTCTGATAGGTCCCATAGAAGATTCTCTAGCCCATGCCAGCCAACATGAACTTAGCTGCTGGCTAGAGCTTGGTATGAGGATGTCTTCAGTGTCTGTCACAGATTAACACTGAAAGAGACCAGACTTTCTGCCACTGCAGCTTTTCTCTCTTGGAAACACAAGTTGATTTGTATGCTGATTACTTTGCTCAAAATCATCCAATACTTCTTCCAGTATTTCATTTGCATGCGTGATCACTTCTGCTCCAACTACTGACTCTTCATTATTCCACTGTCTTTGTTCACACCTCTCCCTACCTCTTCTATATCACCAAATTCAATTTGTATTGAATTAGAGTAGCTGCTTCTTCCATATGTCCTATAGATGACCCAGGAAAATCCCAAATGAGAGGACTAAGGTGAAGTAGGAAGGCTGATTCTTTGTTCCCAGCTGACCAGACTCCCAATATAACCACACAGAAACTGTATTAATTAAATCACTGCTTAGCCAATTCAATCTAGCTTCTTATTGGCTAATTCTTAAATTTTAATTTAACCCATTTCTATTAATCTCTGTATCGCCACATGGCTGTGGCTTAGCAGGTAAAGTTCCTTCCGGTATCTCTCTCTGATGGGGGCTACATGGCTTCTCAATGACTCCATCTTTTTTCTCCCAGCATACAGTTTAGTTTTCCTCACCTAACTAAGTTCTGCCTTGCACAGGCCTAAGGCAGTTTCTTTATTAACCAATGGTATTCATAGCATACAGAGGAGAATCTCACATCGATAAGGAGCTCCTTGAAGAAAACACAGAAGGAAGTGGGCTGATACAGGACTCTCATTGGTGAAGACAGGCTGTTTCCCCTTTTCACTTCTCACAAGGACTTGGTTGAAATAGAAACACTTTACAAAAGTTTACCATTTTTAACCAAGTGTAGCAGGCAGTGGTTCTGTGGGGTAGAAAGAAAACAAACTGCAGAATTGTTTGTCCATTGCATTCCAGTAGGAATTCCAGTGGCTATTCTTTTCAGCACAGCTGCAAGAGGTGTTGGAGGAACCAATGGATAATTGTATCCTGGACTGCACTAATAACATGAAGCTTCTGGGACAAAAAAATTCCCAATCTGAAGAAAGGAAGGCCATAGGCATCTCTTGGAACTGGTTTAGGAGGTCAACAAGTGTCTATAAGGTTCATATCTTATAGTCCCTAAATTTTCCTCATCTTAAGTAGGTTCCATGTTTTTATAGGCACCTATGCTTTCTTTATTCCTAAACCTGAGCAAACACAAAAAGTAAATTTTTGTTTCAACTTATCTACAGGGTTAAGGGGTTTTTCTTGGGGAGAAGTGACCAAACATCTCCAGGGAAAGACTTATTTCATCCAACTCAAGTTTGGGGAGTCTGTGCACTTGACCTGGCTTCCTTACAGGAATATGGATGCAGGGTTGCTTACAAGAATATGTGTAAATATTTATGTGGTGCTACACCATTAAGAATGCCTGTCCTTGGAAAAGAGCTATATGAACTTTCTTAGGAAGAGAAAAATCCATTGGTAATGCAGGAACCCTTAAGACTGTTTTACCTTTTATTAAGTCAAATCCATGCACAGAAGGAGGAGTCCAGGTTGCATACTAGATGCTCTGCCAGTCCCACTGCACACCACCAGCTCTCTTTCACTGCACCATAACCTCGTTCCTCAAAGGCCAAGGGGAGCTCCAAGCCGTAGATCTGCCATTGCCCCCCTCACCAGCCCAGAGAGAGCACCCAAATCTCATCCACAGTTCTTAGTCAAGTACCCAGAAAAGATTATGCTCATAGTTCTAAGTGACCTCAATATCATTGTTTTATGGAACTGAGTTCCCACAATACATTGAACTGCCTAAAATGTGTGCCAGTTGGTAGGGTATGTTTATGTACTCATGGATGTCCTGAGACTTGCTCTGTAGATCATTCTGGCCTCAAACTCACAGAGATCCTCCTACCTCTGCCTTGGGAGTGCTGAGATTAAAAAAGTGTGTGCATCTGGCTTAGAAAACATATTGAATAAAATAACTCCCATACTTATTTATGAACTTTGGCAAAAATCTGCTCATTTGTTCTCACTGTGTTTGGTTATTTCTTGAGAAGTAATGAGAAAAGCATCCATAATGTGTTGTTCCCTGTTTTATGAGGGTGAGTTAACTCTTTTTCTAGTCAGGAATCTCCAAGGTTTTCTTTCAATAACTTGTTGGACTAGTTGTAATTACAGGTTCTCAATTCTTAAAGCAGATCACAGGGCACAGCAAGTTCCACTTCATCTTGATTGTGCTTGCATTCTACAACCTGCTTGTCATTAATCTACCAATGATGTTTCTTTCTCTGGGGTTTTTGTGTCAATTTCTCAACTGTTCCAGAAAATCAAAGGCAGACTGGACATTATTAATTGTTACCTTAAAAGAGTGTGCCTTTAATTTCATGTTGTTTAGCTGGTTTGAATGCATAACACAATAAAATTTTCATTTGTATTTTAAACAATTTCCTCTTTGTGTTTTGAATTTTCAGAAGATTTCCAGGGGAAATATGGCATGTTTTAATATCTTTAAAATTATGAACCAGTAGAAATGAATGCTTGTAGTCAAAAAACTTTGGGACTTGATGTCTCAGAGGATGTAAGGACAGCAGAACTAGCAAAAACTATGATATTGCTATAAACATTGCATAGAGTAGATATTTTGCCAGATATAAAATTTCAAGACTATACATAGACATTCTGAGGTTGATCCAAATTTCTATCATAAAAGTTAAAGTTAATCTTTGTAATACAGTATATAAGAATGTGATTGCTGTAGATAAAACACTTTTATTATCCCAGGAATGTGTATTATTGTAGAGTATTGTTGCTTAGTAGTTACAGAATCTTGACTTAAGCACAGTATATCATTTTTCAACTCCTTTTCTTCCCCACTGTAGAGAGATCACCATATCCTCCTTGTTTAGGATTTATTGCTTGCATATTCTGTCTATTTTCACCTTTGCTGTTCACAATTCTATTGAGTACCCTTCCTTATTCTCAGAGATTTACTTGGATATGGTAGAGTCTCATATTGGTTGTGCTGGAAATCAGGCTACTTTAAATCTATTACTCATCCCTGTGAAGGAGAGAACATGATTGTATTTTCAATAAAGAAGAAAGAGGAGACAGTGTGTAGCATCTGGGAAAGACAACTCTTTTTCTTTCATTTAAGTTACATAGAGAGAGATTGCTTGTCCTCTAAACTGTGCTACATAAAATTTTGTGCCTCAAGTAAACAGGAAAATCTGCAGTAATGATTTGTACACTATAGAACCAGGGCATAAATAAAAACATCACATGAAAAAGTATGGAAGTAAAATGATCATGAAGATTTGAGTTGTAGTCTCTAACTGGCCTTAAATCATATCAACCTTACAAGTTGTGTGTGCATAAACCAACTAGTTGTAAAATTTTTAGATTATTTAGAGATGCTCATTATGTAAGTAGTTGCTTGTTTAACCAAAGAGTTAACTCACTGGTTTATTTTAATGATTAAATAACAACCCATATTATATTTTCCTTTCTGGGTCTGGGTTACCTCACTCAAAATGTTTTTTTTTTTCTAGATCCATCCATTTGCCTGCAAAATTCAAAATGTCATTATTTTTTTTTACCACTGTGTAGTGTTCAACTGTGTAAATGTACCACATTTTCTTTATCCATTTTTTTGGTTGAGAGGCATTTAGATTGTTTCTAGGTTCTGACTATTATGAATAATGGTGCTATGAACATAGTTGAGCACATGTCCTTGTGGTACAATGGAATATTCTTTGGTTATATACCCCAAAGTAGTACTGATGAATCTTAAGGTAGATTTTTTCCTAAGTTTCTGAGAAATCCCCATACTGATTTCCAAAGCAGCTGTGCAAGTTTGCACCCCCACCAGTAATGGAGGATTGTTCTGTTTACTCCACATCCTCTACAGCATGAGGTGTTATCAGTGTTTTTGTTCTTTGTCATTCTGACAGCAGTAAGATGGAATCTCAGAGTTGGTTGAGTTGCATTTCTCTAATGGCTAAGGATGTTGAACATTTCAAATACAGCATGTACTCACCCATAAGTAGTTTTTACACATAAATCAAATAACAACCAGCCTATAGTTCACAACCCCAGAGAACCTAGACAACAATAAGGATCTGAAAAGAGTCATACATGGATCTACAGAGGAAAGAGAAAAAGACAATATCTTTTGAATAAATTGAGTAGATGTAGAGGAGCCTCAATTGACCTCCTCATAATAATGTTTAATTTACGGACACTTTCAGCCCAAAGAAAGTGAGATCAGTATAACTAAGATGTCACGTAAATTGAAAAACAACACTTTATTTGACCTAATAAACACTCAACTCAGATGTTTGTCATCTGTTCCTGATTTTTTTCTTTTTACAATTTGTATGGAACAGGTAGGTATGAGTTCAAGTGAATAGTTCTGTTATTGTTCTTTTAATTATGAAATTGCACTCCTAAGTGGCTTTACCTTTACAATGCATATTTATTTTGTTTACATGATTTTATATCATAGAAATAAATAATTGAATACTTAATTAATTTAGAGAAAGAGAGGTAAAAATGCCAACCCTCACCAACTGTTCAAAGAAACCCTGGAAGTAGTAAATGATGTAGTGGTAGTCTTTTTCATGTGTCATAAAGAAATAATCAAAGAGTGCTAACTAGATTTTGTCATTGAGAGATATAAGATCCATTTACTAATATTGAATTTTTTTGCTGCTACCATTATTGATCTGTTTTAATGTGTAACTAGATACTTTTTTGTCTGATTTTATGGAAAACTAGCTTTCTACAGTACAGTGGGACTTTTGAATCTCAAAATAACTGAATAAAAATATTTTGAAAATGTGCACCATAAACAAATGATAACAACTTCATTGGTGGATGTGTTAATTATCCTGATATGGTTAATATCTAATATACACGTGAATCAAAATATCACAATGTGCCCTATAAACTGCTGGATAATTGTTACATGTAAAAAATAAAAATAAACTGGAAAATTAACTAGCCTAAAGAGACACAAGGATTACAAAGAGTTTTATAAACACTTGGGCGACTCTCGCATTTCTATGAGCTGCTAAGTGATTGGTATGTTTTACAACTCAGAATCCGCAGAAAGATATGGTGATGAGTTACTTTTCTCATGGTTGTTACCAAATCCCTGACAATAAGCCAGTTAAGAAGGCTGAGTTTACTCTGACCCATTGTTTGAGAGTACAGTCCTCATGGTGAGAAAGATGTGGTGGCAGAAGGGTGAAGCAGCTGGCTATATTAGAGCATAGAATCTAGGAACAGGCTATTAATCCATCCAGACATTCTCTGTCTCTGTCTCTATCTCTGTCTCTCTGTCTCTGTCTCTGTCTCTCTCTCTCTCTCTCTCTCTCTCTCTCTCTCTAATGATTTGGCTCCTAATGTTTCCACACCCTTACCTTGGAGGTGGTGGCACATACTTCTACTCCCAATAATTAGGAGGCAGAAGCAAGCAGACCTCTGAGTTCAAGTCCAGCCTGGTCTGCAGAATGAGTGAGTGAGTTATCAGATAGTCAGGACTACAGAGATATTCTGCCTTGGAAAAAAAAAAACACAAAAAAGATTTCACAACCTTTCAAAACAATACCAACTCCTCTGGAAAACATATTCAAGCATATGAGACTACCGAAGACATTCACAAACCAAACCACAGCTGGTACATAAAATTTATGCTATTATAATTTTGTAACTCTTGTTTCTAAGATTTTTTTATAAGATTGTGAACCTAGAGATTCAAAATAACAGAGTTAGAAATGTAATTCCTTAGATCATATGTTTTAATCTATCTTTTGTCATTCTCATGAATGCAAATTTTAAACGTACCATAAAATCTTAATATCATTTTAAGGGTTAAACTGTCTCTTGCAAAATTCAAATAGTGAAATTCTAACCATTGCTGCCTCTAGACTTGACATTTGGGAGATAATGTCATTATAAGTGCAAGTGATTAAGTTTGGATGAGGTCATAAGAGAGTATGATGGCTTCCAATCAATATGACCTGTGTCCTTGTAAAAGGAGGAAATGTGAACACAAAGGCAGATGCACATGGAAGATAAGACAGAAACATAGGAAGATGACAGTCCATTTGAGAGCCTTAGAACAAAGCCTTCCGTCTGGATACACAATACACTAACTATTTTCACTAACTGATTTTGGAGTATCTACCTTTGAGGACTATGACATGATGAGATTCTTTTAGTAATGACCCCTAGTTAACAATACTTAATTTTATGAAAACCTTTAAAGAGTAATAGAATCACAGGGAAAAATGTCTTTAAGGAAGGAGCTAGTCAAAAATTTCCTTCTCGTATCCAAAAGATGCTGACACTCATAGGATGAACAAAATTTTTTACACTGCTTCTCTCAGAAAGGGAAGAATGGGGAGATAATATAAAAAATAATATGTCTCTCATAAGTTTTTTTCTGCAAGCTATAGTGGCTTCTGTCTATATTTATAATCATTCAGAAGTGGAGGCAGGAGGATAGTAATTCAGGGTCATCCTCAGTCAAACAGCAAGTTCAAAGGCCTCTTAGTTACAGAATTTGTCTCTAAAACAGAAACAAACCCAAAGGAGATTTTTATTTCTTTAATCACGAATGATTATTTCATATATATTAATTAGTCTGTATATGCACTGAGTCAATGCTTATGAAATGGTGTAAGCTCCTAATAGTAGCAAGGATAGGTAGAATTTTGATCCATTTAACAATGTTGTGATTAGAATAGCTGATAGAACAGGAGATAATGTAGATCACGGTACTACAGAAATTGTCATAGTGTGTTGTTTTTTGCCATCATCACACAGGAAAGCTTGGAAGGCTTCTTTACAGGTTGATTTACTTGAGAGGAAATGGTTAACAGTATGTAGCCAAGAGTGGGAAGAGGAGATAGAGGATTCATGAGAAACAGAGGCCCAAAAGAGCACAGTGACCCAAGGTGCAACTGCCCATATTCCTGAGCCAGAAATCCTGGGGAGAGGCCTGAAGGCAAGGCTCTCTGGTGAGGTTAAGACTTTCTGACCTGGCACAAGTAAACAGATGGGTGTCAAGGGGGCTCATTGCCCAACTCAAAGAATACAGTTGGAGAATTGCTCCAGGGCCAGCTTCTATAAGATGGGAAAAACTTATTATTGGAGCTTACATTTCTGCACGTATCTTTCTTCTATTAAAGAAATATCATAAAAATAAGTAACAAATGTAAGTTTGTACAATGTGTAAGAATCTTCCAAGTGGGCAGACAATAAAAGTTGGCATCAGTAGTCTTCAGAGTTTTGCTGCTCCTCAGCATTCTGTAACCTTTGCTCTCCTTTGTTTTAGCATTTCCCACAATTTGTCTCAAAGAAACTTTCCTCTGACACATATCCCTATTTTCTATAAGTCAACATTTTAGTAACACTTTTCCTCTTTCTTATACTAAGACTAGAACTTTTTTATGGACTTCTGTACAGTGCACACAGTGAAAGTTGTATTATCTTGTGTGAAGAACAAGGTCACAGAGACCCAAAGAATAGCCATTGTGCAGTGGTAGTATTTGTGCAGGTATACAAACTTGACATTAGCTACCTATTTGCCCTCACATGTTAGTACTCTCTGCAAAGATTATGGTGAAAGTTGACACAGTTTGCCTTTGAAGATATTCCATTTTCTTCTTCCTTGAATTCCTACTCCAGTTTCCTTCTCGAGAAAAATATTTTGTTCTCAGTTGGTGATATGCCAATCACCTGTAAGCTCTGCGTATTAAATTTGGTGCTTGCTGACTAAGAGTTAATGGGGCTAAATGCAAGCCAGGACAATGAGTTGGAAAAGACAGCTTATAGTTGAAACAGTGAAAGATGCAGTGCTGGAGTAGCAAGAAAAGGGGCTGCTGTTCCGTAGAAGACGCTGCTCAGAAATCCCTTCAATTACATCGAGATTTTCTATATCGCTTAATTAATAAGCCATCCTTGATTGTTATTCAAGACAAGCAATTCTTTCACTGTTCAATAATTTTCCTATCAAGGTGCTGAACTTTACTTAATAAACCTTCTTAGGTTAGTGGTTTGCACATCTTTGGAGCCGTCGCTCTTGTTACTGTTACTTCAGGGACCTAACTGCGATATGAATTTTGGCCTTTAGCTGCAGACAATATGACTTCCATGTTGTCAAACAGGCATAGTAGCCTCCCAATTAGACTTAACTGATAGTTAATAATTTTTAGTCCTATATCACATCTGTGAAGCATCAATTATACTCAATTGTATGTAGCAGCAATAAATTGTTATTTTATAATTACCATATCTATATAGTGCATATTTTTAAAATGCTTGATTGATACTCATGTCATTGTCTGACTTTATTCTGTAAAAGAATCCCCCAAGACAGAGTAATTTATAACGAACAGACATGTACTTGTCCTACTTTCTGGAGACTGGGAAGTCTAAGTGCATGGCAGAAGCATCTGGTGAGGGACCTCGTTCTGTGCAATCCCTTCACAGAGTAAATGACAAGACAGTAAAAGAAAGAAATGGGAGATGAATTTTCTTTGGCAACAATCCACTTTTCCATTGCTAACACATGTCAGCTCTTAACTTCCCCATTTAGGAGATAAAGCCTTCTTTACCTAATCACGTTTTGATTCCACTTTTCAATATTGTTTTACTGAATAATTAAGTATTCAACTCCTGAACTTGGGTGATGAACATGTTTCCTTCTACAAATGTGCTTTCTGGTTCACCAGCAACAGGTTTCAACCATTACATTGTCATCTTCTGTCAGCAGTTAACTTTTCTGAGAAACCTTTATAGCATAAAGTACAAATTTCCTGCTATACTGAGACCCATCTAAGAGCCCATCTCTGAGTACTCATGCATCTGTAAAATCCTCTACATCAACTGTCATGTGAAATTATCACTTGTTTTTATCATTATAATAAAGAGAGTAGTGGGTAGCACTTCAATGATTCAGTTTTGGCAGACTATGAGTTTAGCTGACATTCACTCTTGCTTGCTCTGTTACCATTCATGGACAGACTTACATGGTATAAAAAATGGGGTGCGTTCACCCATTGAGACAGTGGGACAGATCTAACGGGAGACCATCAAGTCCAGTTGGAATGGGACTGATGGAACAGGCGACCAAACAGGACTCTCTGAATGTGGCTGACGGTGGAGGAGGACTGAGAAACCAAGGACAATGGCGATGGGCTTGAACTCTACAGCATGGACGGGCTCACTGTGAGCCTTGTCAGTTTGGTTGCTCACCTTCCTGGACTTAGGGGGAGTTGGGAGGACCTTGGACTTAACATAGTGAAGGGAACCCTGATGGCTCTTTGTCTTGGAGAGGGAGGGAGTGGGGGTATGGGTGGAAGGGAGGGGAGGGAAGGGGGAAGAGGAGGGGAGGAGATGGAAATTTTTATTAAAAAAATGAGAAAAAAATAATGATGATATTTTTGTCCTCAGCCTTTAAGAAGCCAAAACCTTAGCTCAGCAAGTTGTATGGAACCAAGTATTGCCTACAACAATGTCTCTCAACTTGAAAGCAATTTTTTATTCTTTTGGATTTTAAGTTACAATTAACATATTTAGTGACTCCAATGTTGAGGATTCATATACATTGTGGCCCAAACCACTGAACTTACAGACATTGTTCAATAACAAATATTGCAGTCATTTATTATAAACTGTAAAACTTAGGCAACAGAAATTAGTAAATAATAATTCAACACCTTTCTTTTGTGTGTCTGTATGTCTCAGCTACTCTTATGCAGTAAATTTTGAAAATTAGAGTATAAAAAATTATCAGAGTTTTATCTAAAGATCTCTACTTGAAAAGAAAAACTAAAAAAAAAAAAAAACAGGGTTCAACAAAGAAGCACATTCCTATGATAGAACTATGAGAATACTTCTTAAGAGCCAGCAGAGTACAGTAACCATAGAAGAGCATTCAGAATGACCAACTGTGTAAGTTAGAAACTTCTATGAATTCCTTCTTGCAAGCTGCCTCATCATCATTTTTGGAATAGAAATGCTAATAATTCTGTACAATTTCATATAAAAACATGCTATTGTATCTTTATTTTTTTTCTGAATCCACAGCTGAAAATTTTCCCTTTGTTTGAGAAAAGTCTGGATTTTTTGTTTATTTTATTTTTTAAAAAAGAAAACAAACTATCTTTTTTATTTTGCATACCAATACTAGTTCTCACTCCCTCCCCTCCTCCCATTCCCTTCACCTTCCTCCCTACTGAACTCCCATCCACTCCTCAGAGAGGGTAAGGCGCATTGCTTTGAGGAAGGTCCATTCCTACTATGTCTAGGCTGAGCAAGATATACATCCAAAGATAATGGGTTTCCATTAAGCAGTAGGGATAAATTCTGGTACCACTGCTAGTGGCCCTGCAGTCTGCCCCAGCCATACAACTGTCACCCACATTCAGAGGGTCTAGTTTGGTCCTATGTTGGTTCTCACTCCTCCCACTCTTCAGCTGGACTTTGGGATCTCAGCCCAGTGCTCCATTGTAGGTCTCTGCCTCTGTTTCCATCAGTTTCTGGATGAAGGTCATATGGCAACATTTAAGGTAGTCATCAATCTGACTACAGGGCAAAGCCAGTTCGGACACCCTCTCCACTAGGATGTTAGCTGGGATCATCCTTGTGGATTTCTGGGAATTTTTCTTGTGCCAGGTTTCTTACTAGCCCCATAATGGCTTCATCAATCAAAATTTCTCTTTCATGCTCCCAGATACTATCCTTCCTCAATCTCGACTATCCCATTCTCTCAAGTTCTTTTTCCTCCTCTTCTTCTCTCCTCCTCTTCCCCTTCTGCCCTCCCTTCTTCTCCCACCCCCATGCTACCAATTTTGTTAAGAGATCTTGTCTATTTCCCCTTCATAGGGAGATAAATATCTCTATCTCTATCTCTAACTCTCTCTCTCTCTATCTCTATCTCTATCATCTCTATCTCTATCTCTATCTCTATCATCTCTCTCTCTATCTCTATCTATCTCTCTCTCTCTCTCTCTCTCTCTATCTCTATCTCTATCTCTATCTCTCTGTGTGTGTGTGTGTGTGTGTGTGTGTGTGTGTGTGTCTTGGCATTTACATTGTTACTTAGTTTCTCTAGGGTTGTGGACTATAGGTTTGTTATCCCTTGATTTACAGCTAGTATCTACTTATGAGTGAGTACATACCATGCTCCTTTTTTGGGGGGGTCTGGATTGCCTCACTCAGGTTGTTTTTTTTTTCCCTAGTTTCATCCATTTGCATGCAAATTTCAAGATGTCATTTTTTTATTGTCCATTGTGTAAATTTACCACCTTTTCTTTATCCATTTTTTGGGTGTTGAGGGGTATCTAGGTTGTTTCCAGGTCCTGGCTATTACAAATAATTCTGCCACGAACATAGTTGAACAAAGGTTCTTGTAGTATGATCGAGCACTTTTTGGATATATGCCCAAGAGTGTATTGGTGGGTCCTGAGGTAGGTTGATTCCCATTTTTCTGAGAAAATGCCTAACTATTTTCCAGAGGGTTATACAAATTTACATTCTCTTTAGCAATGCAAGAGTGTTCCCCTTACTCCACATCCTCTCCAGCATGATCTATCTTTGGTGTTTTTGATCTTAACCATTCTGACTGGTGTAAGATGGTATCTCAGAGTCATTTTGCATTTCCCTGATGGCTAAAGATGTTGAATATTTCCTTAAGTGTCTTTTGACCATTTGAAATTCTTCTGTGCAGAATTCTTTGTTTAAATCTGTACCCCATTTTTAAATTGGATTATTTAGAATTTTGATGTTTAATTTCTTGAGTTCTGTATGCATTTTGGAGATCAGTCTTCTGTTTGATGTGGGGTTGGTGAAGATCTTTTACCATTCAGTAGGCAACCTTCTTTTCTTATTGACTGTATCCATTTCTTTACAGAAGCTGTTCAGTTTCTGGGGTTCCCATTTATTTATTGTTGCTCTCAGTGTCTGTGCTATGGGTATTATATTTAAGAAGTGGTCTCCTGTGCCCGTGCATTAAAGTCCACTTTCTACTTTCTCTTCAGTTTCAGTGTGGTTGGATTTATATTGATTTTAATCCACTTGGACGTGAATTTTATGCATGGGGCTAGATATGGATCTATTTCCATTCTTCTTGCAAGTTGACATCCAGTTATGCCAGCACCAGTTTTTGAAGATGCTTTCTTTTTTCCATTGTATATTTTTAGTTTCTTTTTCAAAAATCAGGTGTTCATAGGTGTGTGGATTAATATCCGGGTCTTTGATTCTATTTTATTGGTCAACCTGGCTGTTTTTATGCCAAGCTGTTTTCTTTACTGTAGCTCTATAATAGAGCTTGATCACAGTGATGGTATTCCTCAAGAAATTCCTTTATTGTACAGGATTGTTTTGGCTATCCTGGGTTCTTTGTTTTTCTATGTGAAGTTCAAAGTTTGTGAAGAATTGTCTTGGGATTTTGATAGGGATTGTATTTAATCTACAGATTGCTTTGGGAAGGATTGCCATTTTTATTATGTTTGGTCCTACATATCTAAGAGCATTGGAGATATTTCCACTTTCTGGTAAATTTTCAATTTCTTTCTTCACACACTTAAACATCTTTTCTAACATGTTTTTCACTTCCTTGGTTAGTGCTACTCTAAGATATTTTACAATATTTGTGGCTATTGTGAAGGGTGATGTTTCTCTGATTTCTTTCTCAGCTCCTTCATCATTTGCATATAAGAGGGTTAAAGGTGTTTTTGAGTTAATTTTGCATCCTGCAACATTACTGAATGTATATATCAGCTGTAGGACTTATCTGGTACAGATTTTTATCTATGGTTTTGTTGAATATATTTTCTGTATCTTTAAGTTGAACTTCTTCTCCTATTATTCTTAGGGTTGGTCTTTCCATGGTGTTCCAGATTTCCTGGATATTTTATGTTAAGAATTTGTTGTTTTAATGTTTTCTTTGACTGATGAATCTTTTTTCTTTATCACATGTTCAACACCTGAGATTCCCTTTTCCATCTCTTGTATTCTCTCAGTTATGCTTGCTTTTGTAGTTCCTATTCATTTACCCACATTTCCCATTTCCAGAATTTTCTTGGTTTTTTTTTTTTTTTATTGACTCTACTTCAGTTTTCAAGTCGAACTATTTGAATTGTTTGCTTTACCTCTTTGATTGTTTTATTCTTTATTTTCTTGGGTTTCTTTGAGAGTTTTGTTGATTTCTTTCATTTTTTGTCTTTCCCTTTATTTCTTTAAGGGAATTTTTTTTTTTTTTTTTGGTTTTTCGAGACATGGTTTCCCTGTAGTTTCTAGAGCCTGTCCTGGAAGTAGCTCTTGTAGACCAGGCTGGCCTTGAACTCAGAGATCCGCCTGCCTCTGCCTCCGAGTGCTGGGATTAAAGGCGTGCTCCACCACCGCCCGGCTTTTAAGGGAATTTTTAAATTATCCTCATAAAGTTACATTGAAAATTATTTTCTTCGGCTTCTTCTGGTTAGGATGATCAAGCCTTCTTCTTGTATTCCCACTGAGTTCTGATGATAACACGTTGTTTCTTAGATTGTTAAATGAATTCTTGAAATTTTGCCTACCCATCTCTTCCTCCAATTGGTGCTGGCAGTTCTTTGCCTCTTGGTGCAATCTTTGCAGTGGCTGCCTGTGTCTTTGGGAACTTTTCATGGTCTGCTCTGTTGCTGTCTGTGTTGGCCTGTTTCTTGGTGTACTGTCTTGGTCTGCTCTCTTGGTGTACTCTCTTGGTGTACTTTGTGCAGTCACAGTCTGTGCTTCAGAGTTTCTGTCTTGGTCATCTCTATTTTGTCACAGCCTGTGCTTCAGAATTCCTCTGAGGTTGCAGGATATAAGAGGGTTTGGGGTAGAGTGGGACTTCTAGCTTACAAGGTCCCATCGATACGGTGGGGATGTTGGAATAACCTATTTGCAGGAAGCTTGCCTGCTGGCTGTCTAGAGAAGCTGAAGCAGGTAGGGGAGGGGCCCAGCATTTTGCTTTGGTATAGAGGGCCTAGAGAGTGTGGGTGGGTGGTCACTCATCTCTTGGTCCTCTCTGTGTAGTTACAGCCTGTGTTTCAGTGTTCCTTTCAGGTTGCAGGCGATAGGACAGTTTAGGGTCCAAGTGGGACTTTTAGCTTACAGGGTCCTATGAATAGGATGGGGGTATCGGATGTCTTTGAAATTTTGAATAAGACTGAAACTATCTCACATTCTTCTCCAGTGTCTTTTCAGTCAGACTTCCTGACAATCTCCACCCACATCTTTTTCCCAACATTTTTCCCAACTAGTCCATTTCCTACTTCCAGTGCCCAGACTAATGTGTACAGCTATGCTTATGCCAAAACCTCACTGAAAGATTATTCCGGGATCTTCCTTTATTTACCAGCACCTGGAGATCCCTTTGGTGCCATACATAATCTCTCCAAACAGCTGAAATTTCAACATCTTTCTCCAGGATCTAGTCCAGACCCGCCCTAAATGCCACCACTCAGAGATCTTTTCTGCACCAAATAAAACATCTCCACCCAACCAAAGTCCCACATATTTCTCCAATCTAACTCTTCTCGTGCAAGGGCCTCTTCCAATATGCCAGATCTGGCCAGGGTCCCATATTGAGTGACGTGGTCTAATTTGGCTATGTCTACTTGCACTGTAAAAAATTTCTAGGTTTCTTATAGGACTTGAATAACTTACACTGTAACCCACATGTCCCAAACATGTCATAACCAATATTTCCACCTAGCCAGATGTACTACAACACTCCAGGCTTAGACCGGGAGTCACATCTAGGATACAAATCCAGTCCCCTCTTTTTACTTCTTTTTCACCTTTTGACTTCATTTCCCCTAAGCCATTTCCAAACTCTAGGCTCAACTTGTCTGTGAATCCTCTCTACTGCCTCAACTGACACTTCTTATATCAGACTTAGAGCTAGTAAATTAGTGCAGATTTCAAGATCTCATTAGAAAATAATGAAATCACTATCCTCTTGTCTAAATCCACCAATCCTGTAGAAATGTATGCCAATAGGATTTGCCTAGATAAATCCCCTCACAATTAATTTAAAAGTGTTATTATAAGCTTCATCACAGAGTTTAAGGGGTTTAAGTTAAACACAAAGTTGCAGCTCAATTAAATTAAGGAAAGAACTTAAAGTGAATGATACATAAGCAAACACAATATAGAGCTGATAAATTATAAACAAAGTCGAGGCCTTGAGAATAGAATTTAATAAGTAGATCAAAACTTTGAAGAAGATTCTAGTAGAAATGGAGATGGAATTGAAATGCTCAATAACTCATCTAGAAAACTCAAATGAAAGTCTTACAAGTAGATTGAATTAAGCAGAAAGTAGAATATCTGACTTCAAAGACAAGGTAGAGGTTAGAGACCAACTAGACAAGAAATATGAAAAAAATAATAAACCACAAGAAAAGAATACACAGGAAATGTGGGACATTATGTGAGAGCCTTTGAATTATAGGACACTTTGAGTTTTAGGAATATAAGAGGGAAAAAAGTCTCAAGTTAACAGTACAGACCAGATCTTTAAGAAGATCATTATAGAAAACTTTTCCACACAGGAGAAAAACACTCACACAGATACAGGAACCACAAAAAGCATCAAATAGACAAGAGCCGAATAGAAAATATCCATGGCATACCATAGGTAAAATACCAAGTATACATGACAAAGAAAATGTATTGAAGACTTCCAAAAAAATTACCAGTCAAATATAAAGAAAAAGTCATCAGAAAAACAGCTGATTTTTTTTTCAGTAAAAATTCTGGAAGCCAGACTACCTAAGACAATGCATTCTAATTTCTAAGAATATGAAGGCCAAATGGGACTAATACACCAGGTAAAACATCCATCATAATTGAAGGAAAAGAAAAGATTTCCAATATATAAACAGCCTAAATGAATTTATGACCGACAAACCAAATCCTAAAGAAAATGTGGGGTGCAACATTTAAGATAGAAGAGAGGAATGAGTAAAACAGAGAGATTGTGGAAAGAAATTTGAGGCTATAATTACAAAAACACAAAATACCATTGAGAATACAAACAGTATCAAAAATCAACATGATGATCTCAATTAACACATATATTTCAATAGTAACTCTAGATATCAGTGGTCTCAATTCCTCAATCAAAAGACACAAACTGACCGAATGAATCAAAATGCAAACTTCATCTACCTGTTGTCTAAAGGAAGCACATCTTAGCTTTAAAAATAGGTACCATGTTAGAGTAAAAGAATGGATAAATGTACTCCAATTAAATGAGGTCAGGAAGCAAGTAGTTGGTTCTATCTAATATCTGACAAAATGGACTGCAAATTAAAACTAATCAGAAAATACTAAGAGGGTTACTTCATTTTAATGAAAGAAATCATTAACCAAAACAGACACTATTATCATAAATGTATATGTACTGATCATTGGGACACTGAACTTCATAAAAAGTGTAATACTATGTTTAAAGATACAAATTAACATCAATTGATTAAAAGATGGTGCTTTCAATACCCCACTTTTTCCAGCAGATGGGTCATCTGGACAAAGAATAGAGAAATTTCAGAATTAATTAACATTGCATATCAAATGAATGGACTTAGCAGATATCTACAGAATATTCCACTCAACCATCAAAGAATACATATTCTACACAGCAGCACATGAAAACTTTTCTAAAATAAACCACACAAAGAAAATATTTAAAAATCTAAAATGATTGAAATCACTCCTGGTGCCTTATCTGACCATAATGCAATTAAAATCAAAACTGGTATCTAGAAAATCTCTAGTAAATACTCAGACTAGTGGGGATTAAACAACTCGTTACTGAATGATCAATAAGTAGAAGAAGAAATTAAGAAATAAATAAAAAAATCCCGGAACTAAATAAAAATGCAAACACAACACAAGAAATCTTAACTAAGGGAAAAATTGAGAATATTCCTACATAGAAATTTATAGCTCCAAGGAACTATATTAAAAAGTAAGTAATAGTGGAAATAAGTGACTTAATGATGAAATTCAATAATAGAAAACAATATTAAGCCAAATTTTAAAAAGGCAATAGAAAATGTAATAATATTAGAGAAAAATAAGTAAAATAGAAAGAAAAAAACAATGTAAGTAAAAGAGTGAATCTAAGAGTTGGTTCTTGGAGAAGATCAACAAGAATAACAGACTCTTCTCCCAACTAACTGAAAGAAAGATGAGTGGCTAACAAAAATGTTCCATATAAACTACAGGCTACTATTCAGCTGTAAAGAAAAATTAAATCATGAACTTTGCAGGTAAATGTATGGAACCAAAAAATCATACCGAATGAAGTAACCAACACACAAAAAGACAAACACCCCATTTTCTTTGTAATCTGAGACTCTTAGACCTGCACCTTCAGATATGAGTACATATCTTGTAGTACCCACAGAAACTAGGAAAATAAAAAGGAGCAATAGCCTGTGTAGATGCAATAGAGAGAGAGAAATCGCATGATACAACTGATCTAAGTAGCAGAAATGGGAAACAAGAGTTTTTTATTATGAAGGGAAGGAGATAAATACAGAATAAGAAGAGTAAATTAAGAACAGTGATATCTGAAACAGTAATAAGGAATCATGTTATTAGCTATCAAAAATTATAATTCTTGTAACTCTATATATAAATAAACATATAGAGTTTAAATGAAAACTTCTCATCTGAGGTGACAATGTTCCCTCCAACAGCCAAAGCCCACCTAACAAAACCCCAACACTAGTCATGAGAAGGCCTGTTTTTAATTGTTGGTCAAGGATATCCATGAGATACCAGAGCAATGCAATATAGATATTGTTATATTTTTGTAGCTCCCTAAAATTTCACATTAAGTTGCTCTTTCCTAAATATATGATGCAATCCAGAAGCAGAACCCAGAGATTTCTCAGCTGATCTGAATGCCTTCTCCAGCATCAGTTTTCATGATGTCATGGTAATTTCCAAAAAAACAAAACAAAACAAAAAAAAAAAAACAATTGAACAACAGTCCTGGCTGGGTATGACTCCTATAAACCACAAAAATGATCAACATGTCATGATAACCCTAAAGTGTCTTTACCTATAGTGGTGCATATACTTTGCTTTAGCAAACAGCTAATAAAATAGACTTAAGAACAGCTCAACCAGAGGGAAATCATGCTGGTACTGGAAACTTACACCACCTGAATTAAAATCCTGGATTTGGAAGCGAACTCACATCCACCACTTACTAAACTGTCATATTCCTAACTACACTATAAATATTTGTCCTTATTTTCACAGGTAAGTGGGGTTGCACTCCTCATCAAGCAAATTTCTCTATGTAGCAAACAACAACCATTACAGAAAACCACAATCAAATCATAGAGTATTGAATCACAGTCTCAGTCAATACATTTACAAAACAAAGTCCTCACCTAAGGCTCAGGGAACCTCATGAAAGAGGTGGCAAGAATATTGTCATAGCTGTGCAGAAGGGTGTCACCAAAACAGACTAGAACATTGATCAATTGGTGAAAAGGCCTTAAGCGGGGGGGGGGGGGGGGGGGGAGAGGGAGGTGTCACAGAAACTCTCTGGGTTAGTCCTAAAGAAATAAGTGGGAAATATGGCTGGATGAGGTCGGATGCCATGTAGAAGGGACATGTAAGCGGTGGCAGGAAGAGTGGGTCTTGCTGGAAGCATAGAGACTGGTTTTGAAGCAGGCAATTATGACCAAAGAAAGGATGGGCACTGAGTGTGGCATCAGAGCTTGATGTAACAGATTTGGGGGAAAGCCTTACCAGGCTAGACTTTGTAGAAGGATGTGGAAGGACTGAATGGATTGAAAAGTTAGTAGTAGTGCAGAAGCAGCCTGTACCTTGTTCTATTTATGTTTTTAATATTTAAAAGTTCACTTGCTAATCACCTTCCCATCGCAATAAAACATCTGACACAATTAGTTATAAGGAGAAATTGATTGTTTTTGTTTCTGGTTCTGGGGTTTGCAGTCCCAGACAAATCACCACATTTGCATTGGCCTTAGGTAATACTACTGCAGAAGCACTTAGAAGAACATACTGCTCATCTCATAAATCAGGAAATGAAGCAGGAGGCAGGATGGAACAAAGGTTCAAACACCCAATCTGTAGCAATTCTGCAATGACATAAAGTCTTTTATTAGTTTTTACCTTCCATAGGTCCATAGCACAGCTCCTTGTTGAACAAGTCTTACACATGGGTCTTTAGTCAACATATAGTATCCATGCAGTAGCAAAATTCTAGACTGTTGCTTTGTTTTTGTGTCTATGAACGGTGACAGGCTTTTAAACATAGACATATCCCAAACCTCTGAGAAGTAAACATTTAAGGACAAGATAGACACTTAGCCTTTCTCTGTCATTTTGTGACACCTCTTATATAATAAAGGATTTCCCTCCCCTATATTTTTTTACACAGGGTTTCTCTGTGTAACAGCTTTGGTTGTCCTGAAACCAACTCTTGCAGACCAGGCTGGCCTTGAACTCATGGAATTTTTTCTGCCTCTGTCTCCTGAGTGCTGAGATTAAAGGCATGTGTCACCATTGCCCTACTCCCCCATAATTTTTAACATATCTATAGGCACTAGAGTTTAAGATACGTGGTCACCTAAGGAGGCTAAAGTCTACAACAAACTTGTTTCCTGCCAGACTATTTCCCTTAGTTATGTACAGCATATTTTAATTTAAATGTTATTCTGTTCCCAGAATTTCAATATCTACCTGTATCAGTGACAATGTAATTTTTAGCACACATATCAGTTATTACTATTGAGAATAAATGAAAATATTTTTAAAGCTGTAACGTGTAAAGAGGAATTGTTTTCTTCAAATCTACGGGATGAAAAGATATATCTTTATTTCATATTTCATGCAATATTTCTACAGGGACACTTGATAATAACAAGCTCCTACGTAAAATCCCCTGGCTTACACACTGACTATCAGTATAACAGAAATACCCAGAGAGAATATTAAGATTTAGAGGGAAAATTGTTTTGTCATCTCAAAGCATTAAAACTGTTGGTTCTACAAAAAAAGATAACCTTAATTATCTATCTACAACATTACAAAAAGTCAAAAAGTAAAAAAAAAATCTCATAAAAATCTTAAAATTCATACAATGGGATGAGTGAGTGGGAAAGGACCTTCCAAGCCTGAAGACCTGAGTTTTGTATAATCCACAGACACCTGTGGTAGAAGGGGAGAATTGGTTCCACAAAATTTTCTCTGACCTGTCCCCACTCTAAATAAATTAATAAGTAAATGCATGAAATATATAAAAAATATGTTAAAACTTAGCTTAAAGACTGTGAACTCTGGACTTTTAAAATTTTACTAACTTCCAATTTTACAGAAAAGTGGATTTTTCTTAGGAAATACAGTGTATAAACTGGCCTTTCAGGTACCTTTTCGCATGTTTACATGAGTTAAAAATTGGACAAGTTTTAAATAGAAGGAAAGAAATATTGAAGTACAGTTGGGAAACTGATTTTGAGTGCAGAACTCAAATCCATATGTACTCGAGGAAAGGAAGTGAAAACATGTAGGTGGAGGGGGTGGCAGTGCAGTGCAGCTCTTACAATGGTTGATACTGAATTCCAAAAAAACTATAGTGTTATACAGCCAAGAGTCAGGCAGACCAGCAAAAGGGAAGGTATAAACTGTATAAATATGGATATGTGTCTGAATATAAGAATCATCTTGAAATCCCAGATAGACCCAGAGATGTAGAGGAAAATTGAAACTGAATGTGAATATTAGTATCTGCAGGCAAATACATAATTGGGACTTCAATATTGAACCATTTGCATCAATACTGAATATGTAAATTTAAGAAAATTTAAAAATAAAGAAAACTATGAATGACTTAAAATAACACCTTACCACAAATTCCCTTTTAGAGCTTAAAAACTAAGATACAGCCACTATATTGTTGCATTACTGGTTTGCCATTCTTCATTCACACTTTTCCAGCTTTACTTTTCATATTTTCCTACCAATTAAATCCTTGATACATGTGAACAATACTCAAATATACTCATATGCACAATAAAAGGCAAATTCCATAGGAACAAGGATAATACAACCTGTTTTCATAGAGCCCAATCACTGGTATTCAGAACATGAAAGCATGACATTTAGTAGTAGTAAATATATGATTAATGAATGAGTGAATGAACAAAAATCTCACAAAGATATAGCAAAACATCCTGATAATATTTTAAAGTATTTATTTTATTTTTGATATTGTAATACATCATTTTTGCCTTCTGAAATAGCCCAGTCCCAACGGATACATCTACAAAACAACTATAAGAACTTAAGCTCAGGAATCATTGCAGAAGAAGGCACAAAAGATTTTAAGAATTGGAAGATTAGGAGGGTTACTATAAGATTGTGTCTGTGAGTGTACAGGATTGACTTGGCTATCCTGGGTTTTCTGCTTTTCCATATGAACTTGAGTACCATTTCTTCAAGGTCTGTAAAGAATTTTGCTGGGATTTTGATAGGCATTGCTTTGAATCTGTAGATTGCTTTTGGTAAGATTGCCATTTTTACTATGTTAATTCTACCTACCCAAGAGCATTGGAGATCTTTCAACTTTCTGGTGTCTTCTTCAGTTTCTTTCCTCAAGGATTTAATGTTCTTGTCATACAAGTCTTCCACTTGCTTGGTTAGAGTTACTCTGAGATATTTTATGCTATTCGTGGCTATTGTGAAGGGTGATGTGTCTCTGATTTCTTTCTCAACCCTCTGAGTACAGGAGGGCTACTGATTTTTTTCAGTTAATCTTGTATCCTGTTACATTACTGAAAGAGTTTATGAGTTGTAGAAGTTCCTTGGAAGAATTTTCAGGGTTGTTTATGTAAACTATAATATCATCAACAAATAGTGGAGTTTGACTTTTTCTTTTCTGATTTGTATCCACATGATCTCATTTCGGTGTCTTATTCCTCTAGCTAGGTCCTCAAGAACTATATTGAATAGATATGGAGAGAGTGGACAACTTTATCTTGTTCCTGATTTCAGTAGGATCGCTGTGAATTTGTCTCCATTTTGTTTGATATTGGCTGTTGGCTTGCTGTATATTGCCTTTATTATGTTTTGGTATGTTCCTTGTATCCCTGCTCTCTCCAAGACCTTTATCATGAAGGGATGTTGTATTTTGTTGAAAGCTTTTTTGGCATCTAACAAGTGATCATATGGTTTTTATTTTTCAGTTTGTCAATGGTGAAATACATTGACTGGTTTTTGTATGTTGAACAATCCCTGAATCTCTGAGATGAAATCGACTTGGTCATGGTGGATTATGCTCCTGATGTATTCTTGGATTTGATTTGCCAGTACTGTATTGAGTATTTTGTGTCAATGTTCATGAATGAGATTGTTCTGTAATTTTCTTTCTTAGTAATGTCTTTCTGTGGTTTGGGTATCAGGGTAATTATAGCTTCATCAAAAGAGTTTGCCAAAGTTCCTTCTGTTTTTATTGTGTGGAATAATTTAAAGAGTATTGGTATTATTTCTTCTTTGAAATCCTTGTAAAATTCTGAGCACAAGAGACCACTTACTACATATAAGACACTGAGAGAAACAATTAATAAATGGAACCTCTTGAAACTGAAAAGCTTCTGTAAAGAAAAGGACACGGTCAAAAAGACAAAACGATAACCTAGAGAATGGGAAAAGATCTTCACTAACTCCACATCAGACAGAGGTCAGATCTCCAAAATATACAAAGAACTGAACTCAAGAAATTGGTCATCAAAAGAACAAATAATTCAATAAAAAATGATGTACAGACCTAAACAGAGAACTCTCAACAGAGGAATCTAAAATGACTGAAAGACACTTATGGTAAAGTTCAACATCCTTAATCATCAGAGAAATGCAAATCAAAACAACTCTGAGATTCCATCTTACACCTGTAAGAATGGCCAAGATCAAAAAACACTCAAGAAAACTTATGCTGAAGAAGTTGTGGGGTAAAGGAAACATTTCTGCATTGCTGGTGGAAATGCAAGCTGATACAGCCCCTTTGGGTGTCAATGTGTCAATTTCTCAGAAATTAGGAAACAACCTTCCTCAAGACCCAGTACTACCACTTTTGGGTATATATCCAAAGGATGCTCAATTTTCCCACAGGGACATGTGCTCAACTATGTTCATAGCAGCATTGATTGTCATCGCCAGAAACTGAAAACAACCTAAGTGCCCTTCGACGAAAGAATGGATAAGGAAAATGTGGTACATTTACTCAATGAAGTACTACACAGCCGAAAAAAATAATGACATCTTGAATTTCTCAGGAAAATGGATGGAGCTAGAAAACATCATTGTGAGTGAGGTAATCCATATCTAGAAAGACAATTATCACATGTACTCACTCATAGGTGGTTTTTAAACATAAAGCAAAGAAAACCAGTCCACAAATCACAATCCCAGAGAACCTAGACAACAATGAGAACCCTAAGAGAAACATACATAAATCTAATCTACATGGGCAGTAGAAAAAGACAAGATCTCCTGAGTAAATTTGGAGCATGTGAACCTTGGGAGAGAGTTGAATGGGAGGGGAGAAGTTGGGAGGGGAGCAGAGAAAAATGTAGAGCTCAATAAAAATAAAAAAGAGAAAAGATTGTGTCCATAATAAATGTCTGAAGCTACACCAATAAAATTTCACCAAATGATTGCTTAAACAGGATCTGAGGAAGGACATAGCAATTGATAAGCTAATGTTGAAATTTTTGCTTAATGTGTTATCTCTGAAATAAGATAATTTAAATCCATTTCTCATATAAAACTTTATTACTAATTATGTATATACATAATTTGTACATAGTTGATATTTAAAATAAAAATGAAGTCACTGTGTGTGGTGTACTTATGTGGTGTGCAGGTGTAATTCATAAGGTGTATGCACATATGTATGTGCTTGTGTTCATGCATGGAGGCCAAAGGACAGTATTACATTCTCTGGCATGCCACTTTCTGGCTATTGTTGAGATAGAGTCTTGCATTGAATCTGAAATTCGGCTTGCAGCCAGAAAGCCTTAGCAAGCCTCCTGTGTCCTCCCTCTTCCTGCCCCATCTGTAATTTCTGTATTATAAGTGCACACATAGTCACCCTCAACACTTTACATTGGTTCTTGGGATTTGGACTCTGATGCTTATGACTTTACCAAAAGTGTGATTACTTTGTAACTATCACCCCAGTTCTTAAGGCATTTTTAATGATTTTGTTCAGGCTAAAGACAGTAAGAGAGGGTGGAAATATCATTAGAATCTTAGCCAAATATAGCCTGAATTTTCTTCCTGTTTTATCAGAGAAAAAAAAAAAAAGTACGACTTTTCGGAGCCTCTTTTCTTCTGAAAACCAGTATTACTGCAGTTAAATTAGAATTAGATCACTTTTATGTAGACAGAGTCATCATAAATTACATCATAAATGAGGTTAGTGCAAACCTAGTGCACAGTAATGTATTTCTGTTTGAAATTTATTTATTTTTATTTTGTATATATGAGTACTCACCTGCATGCGTATGTGTGCACTACATTCATGCCTGGTGCTGAGGAGGCCAGGAGAGGGCATTAAATCTCCTATACTTTGAGGCACAGATGGCTGTTGGAGGATGTTTCTTTTTCAATCCCTGTCTCCCATCTCAAATAACTGACATATCAGCTTAATATAACTTATAAATGTTTGACCAGTAGCTCAGGCTTGTTACTAGCTAACTCTTATACTAAATTAATACATATTTCTATCTAAGCTTTGCCACTTGGATCATGGCTTGTAACCTCATTTTCTACAACCCTACTTTCTCCATGGTCATCTGGCATCTCCTCTGACTCCACCCTTCTCCATTCCATAATTCTGTTTGGCTTCTTCACATAACTTTATCTTGTTAAGCTATTGACCAGTCAGCCTGTTCATTAAATCAATCATAGCAACATATATTCACACTGTGTACAAAAGAATTATTCCACAGCAGATGGTTTAGAGCTACCATGTGGGTTCTGAGAATGGAGTCTGGGCCATCTGTAAGAGTAGTAACATTCGCTTTTAACAGGTGAGTCATTTATCCAATTGAAATATCTCTTCTTGCCATCAGCTAAAACTAAAAAGGATTATCATTAGACCCTCAACTCTTTCACCTTAGAATATAGATACATAAAGGAACATATAGCATATTTTCTATTTCCTTTATAGGAAAGTGTACTCCAGCTGGGAGATAATAAGCTAGACTGAGGACTCATTGACTTCAGGAAATTAATATTCTAGGGAACACTGGGTATGTTTCTCAAGTGTCGTGAAACAGGGTATGGAAGGTGTAGCTGTATGTGACAGTGAGTTATGGGGTCTGGGTAGTGTAAATCAACCAACTCCTACCTTCACCCTATCATGTGGGTCCTGTGATCATTCTACCTCTTTTGAGTGGCTTCCTTCATTCTTTGCTTCTATCGTCTGAGAGTTAATTTAGCATCATGTATCACAGAAAAATGTCTAACATGGAAATCTTCCTTTTCTGAAAAATAAGTATACTATTTTTTCATAATTCATAATTATTATCCACTGGAATGAACCACACAATTGAGTTTGGCTCTAAAGTTGTATTCACACAAAACATTTTCTCTCTTTAAACTAGGAATTATAATTTGATGAATACAAATTTTAAAACAAAAGCTCTGCAAAAATCAGTTAGCAAGATCTTAGTTCACATCTTCCATCTACAAGGAGCTCTGCCTTTGTGTGATCTTGCTAAATATTTTGGAAGCTCAGCTATTTCCCATCTATGACTGATAAGGGGTGTTGCAAGTCTATAAACTGCTGCTGATTCTAACTTACCTGCTCAGAAATGAATAAGAGCTTGGTCCTTTTGACAAAGAGAAAAAGACAGCAATGAAGAGAGAACAGTACACCCAAAGTAGTAACTTGGCTGTGGATTACTGAGGGAAAGTCAGAGTGAGGAGAGATGGTCAGCTACCATCAGGAGTCATTCTGGATCACTGAGTACAATCAATGACCTGGGATGATGATCAATACTGGACTCTATCTTACACATTATTTCACTTCTTTCTCAACTTCATCCCCCTCCTGTCCCCTATACTCTCATGGGTTTGTTTTGTATATAATATTAAAGAAAATGAACTTGCTTTAAGAGAAAGGTCATTTCTGATGTAGTAGTTTTCTTCTTTCTCTTAAGAAGTCTCCAGTTATTGAATCAATGGACTTTAAATGCTAGGCAAGCACATAATGGCCGAGCCAACTGCCCAGGAATCCTCCCTTCTTTCTATCTCTTCCTTTCTTTTATAAATTTTTAGGATCTCACTAAGATTGTCCATTTTGCCCTTGAACTGTCTTTCTAGACCAGACAGGGCTTTAATCCTCTCTCCCCAAGCTCAGAGCAGTTGAGATTATGATTTTTCACCACCACATCTAATTACAGAAGTTTTTTTCTCTATACATTGAAGTTCCTGTCTATGTTTCTCAACTCTGGAAATTATTATTTTGCTTCATGAGTCTGTAATTGCACATATTTATTCTTTGAACTGTTTCCTAAGCATGGCACAGTCTATTGAAGAATTATTTTCTGATCTCTGGGGAACTATCTGGGGATAGTTGCATTTATATAAGTCTCCTCCAAACGGAACTAGCTCCTTCTCAAAGATTTTGTGATGAGTATTTCATGTCAGAAATATGTGACATAGTTGTGTCTCTATATAATGTTAAACATTATTGAACAATCACAAATTTACAAGGTGCTGTAGCTTTATTGGGTGCAATCTGCTTAGTAATCCTATTTTCTTTGACAATTCTGGTTGAGAAGAACAGATTCCTTCTTTGCAATTTTAATTGCTAATATTAACATATTCATATCACACAGTAAATCTATATCTAAAGATTGTATAGAGGCCTCAGAATGGTAGTATGGTTCCAAATGCATCAAAGGGGATACAATAGAGTTCAAGGACTTAAAAGGCAATCAAAACAAATGAGCTGGTAGGAAAGCAAATGGATTCTCTATAAGAATAAGCTAACACATCCAGGGTGTGCATCTCCTGGCACTGCTGGTAGAGTCAGTTTCAAGGTCACAGTTGAGCCAAACAAATGAGACTTGAAGGCTGGAGAGGAGAAGATCTGGATAAGACCCGGGAGAACAAACAGGCATATTGTGGACAACAGACACGTATAGAGAAATTAACATGTGGATGGGCATCATTTTAAGTAGGCTGTATCATCACTAAGTTCCAAGCTGAACCAAAGTTTCTGGGACAACTAGAATTATTCTGCTTGGAGTTCCTTGACGTACTTACTGAGCATTCCTATGACATATCTTTATGGCTTAATCATGATCTACCCAATGTCATCTGGTCTTCACTTTCTGGGATCAGAAACAATTTTCTCAGTTTGATATACCCAATACATTCTTGGTCTTAATTTTCTATATAAAATTTTAATATACATGTGTTTCATAGGCCATATTTACTATTATAGATTTGTAGAGGAACAACTTTTCTAAATTTATTATCAGTTTGTGCCTAGTAGGCAGTGTCAGAAACATGGAATATTAACAGGTCCACCACATTCCACAGGCATTCTCTGTCCAATGAATGAAGTCAAACACTGGCAGTCACTCAGTGGTGGGGAAAGTTCTTCTGTCTGTGTGTTGCTTTCATAGGTTAATGAATAAATCTGTTTTGGCCAGTGTTTAGCTGAGTAGACATAGGTGGGAAAACTAAACTGAATGCTAGCAGAAAGAAGGCAAAGTCAGTGAGAAGCCATGTAGTCTGTGAGAAGCATGTAGACAGATGCTGGAGGCTGGGTAGAACTTTACCTGGTAATCCACAGCCATGTGGCGATACACAGATTAATATAAATTGTTTAACCAAATATAAAAGAGCTAGCTAGCAATATGCCTAAGTGATTGGCCAAGCAGTGATTTAAATAATAGTTTCTGAGTGATTGTGTCGAGTCCGGGCTGTTGGGAACATACAAGTGGGTTCTCACAACAACTCAGGCCATAACACAGTATAAAAAACATTATTATTTTATCCATTATGCAGTAAATTTGGGCATGACAAAGCCTTAGCTCAATAGTTGTTCTTACTCTTTCTGATCCTGAATTCTTGTATATTGTGCCAATACTAGTATACAGAAAGCCGATGCAATTCTTCTAATTAAAAATTTTGATTTAACAAAGAAAAGTTTTTTTAAGGGAGAAGAGAAACATATTTTGAGTAAATATCATAATCATAGGTAACAAAAACTGAACATTCTTAGTGTTTTAGGTTACATATCTATACTATCTAGTATTTATTTTTCAGAGACAGGTTTTCTCTGTGTAGCTTTGGTGCCTGTCCTGGAACTCAAGGCTGGCCTTGAACTCACAGAGATCCACCTGCTGTGCCTCCCAAATGCTGGGATTAAAGGCATGTACCACCATTACTCAGCTATGTCTAATATTTTTAAAAAGAGGAATAATGATTTTTATATAGGGAAATATGAGGAAAAAGTACAAAAGGTTACTGTACTAGCCTCTCCCATTCTCCAAAGTAGCATAGAGTTCCTCCTGAGATTTGAAAGTTGTTTGGAATATTTAAGAGAGCCTTACTTATTCATATTCACATTCTAGAGAGGTTATTTCTCTTATATGATAGTCGTCCAAATGAAGGTTCAAGTTCAGGACACCTGGCATCAACTGTACTTAGGTTTTCTTGTTTTCCTTTGCTTCAGGAGGGGTCCCCAGATATCATTTATCCATTCTAGTTAAAAATTAAATACCTCCTTTTTCAATATAAATGAATTTGAGTGTTTATATTTTTCTTTGTTTTGGTATGTGTACATACCATACGTATGTGTATGTGTGTGTGTGGCTTTGAATGAGAATAGACCTCATAAGTTCATATATTTGAATACTTGATCCCCAATTTGTGGAACTGTTTGGGAAAGATTAGGCAGTTTGAGAGGAGGTGTGTCACTGGAAGTTGGTTTTGAGGTTTTAAAAGTTTAGCTCTCTCTGTCTCATGCTTACGGATCAAATGTAAACATTCATATACTGTACTTCTGCTATGTCTGCCTGTGTACGGCCATGATCGCTCCCATGATAGTCATGTATTCATTCTCTCAAACTATAAACAAGTCTTTGATAAGATATTTTCTTTCATAAATTTCCTTGGTAATGTGGGGTTTTTTTGTTGTTGTTGTTTTGTTTCTGGTCCCAGCAGCAGAAAAGTAATTCTGTTTCTGCCATCTTCAAGGCTTCCTTATTTTTATTTAGACAAAAATCACAGCATTATTATTTGTTCTAAGGAGGCTTCAAATCCTCATGTGAAGACTATGTAATACATGACATCATGCTGTATGCCAACAGGAAATTCTGTCTTCTGTCTTTTGGTCTTAAGATTCACTGAAAATTACTGGAGACAATGGAAAGCTTTTCTTTTTCTTTAACTGCAGCAATAGTCATTGTTACCTCATGGAAGTAAGGCACACAAATGCATTAATTCTGGTGTTTGTCACAACTTCTGAATCAAAATACGTAAGAAAAATTTGAGCTAGAACCCAAACATTTACAGCTCCTATGATGAATTTCAGTGCTGATTTGATGATATCTGGTTCTTCCAGCAATAGAAATACATCCTAAAAACAAAACAAATTTTCAGGTTTTCCTTGCTTGTCTCTGGTGTCGCTTTTTTTCAGCCATGCTCTGTGCTCAGGTAAGTCACAGAAGCAGAGCTTTGAATGATAAAAACTAAGGATACATTTGTTTCACATAAAATCAGTATGATCATTGAACATGTTATGTGAAATTTATAATAAGCTGCAATCTTAATATTCTCAGCCCTTTCAGAAGGTACTAAAAATTTCAGTCTCTGTATTGAGTTTAATCCTCTTAGATACAATTCTGTGCCGGGTAAAGATTTGTCTGACAGGGTTTACAAAGAATTTGGTTTATTTCTTAAAAAAAATAGAGGCTTAAAATTTTCTATTTACAATTTTATTGCACTTTAAAAATGATAGCTAAACCTGTGGGGGAAATGTCACACTGGATAAAAAGAGAATAAATAAAGAAGAAAACATCCCCAGGCTAGGAAGATTACAATCATTATGAATCCAATATTTCTTTTCTAATTGGCAGAGGAGGAGAACAGAGCAATACAAACAATCAGTACATCAATGACAATAAAACAACATCAAATTATCACATGGAGATTGCAGACCCATCTCAGGAAGCTACATGCCATTTTCTCTGGGGTTTTCATCATATATAGATGCTGTAGATCAAGGAAAAATATTCGACTTGTTCTAACAAGATGATAATGTTTTCTAAATAGATGAAAGAAATAACAAGCTTTAACATAAAAGTGATAGTGTTTAACCAGAAATAGCAATAAAATAAAAAGATTGCAAGAAGAAAACAAGCATGCTATTTTCAAATTTTAAAGCGATTTTTTGTTACATGGTACACCTTTAATTCACCTGTGCTTCATTTGACACAATCATCCAGCAAAGCATGAGTTGCTGCTTAGTTTGTCCTTTCAGTATAGAGCTGGGAGCACAGTCCTTCAGAGAACAATGGAGCCTTTCCTACCTCAGGGGCGGGGTGGGGGCAGGAGTTCAAGGCATTTGGCTCTAGAAATATCAGTGCCTATCAAGGCCACTCTGGTCCTGCGGTTTCTGGGGCTTTTGTCTCATAGACTCAAAGAAGGACTCATCCAGACAACAAGGACAGTGACTTTTGGAATGGAGGTCACTATAGATTTTTAGTGAAAACTTGTGAGACAAGAAGAAAACAGAGTTTCTATGCAGTAAGAGCCATTCCAAAGAAATTGGTTCCATCAAGATGTCAGTTCAGGGATTTTTATTCCTGTAAGACATAGGAAATAATCTAGGCTGAGGTAAGGGTGATGAATTCGTCAGGGTCAGTTCAGTTGGACCATGCATACAGTGCCTATATCAGCAGAATTGAGACAGAGCTCCTGGGAAACCATGAAAGAACAAATTATATGCATGCATGCATGCACGTATGTGTGTATGTATGTATGCACGCATGTGTGTATGTATGTATGTATGCATGTATGTGTGTTTATGTATGTATGTATGTGTATGTGAACACACAAAACAAAAGCAAACAAACAAACAATCCTGACCAGAAACTAGAACCCACAAATATTTCCGGCATTTCTGTCCTCCATAGAAAACAATACCAAACACATTTCTGGATTCTGGAAAAGGGTAAGGATTTAGATTTTTCTCCCTAAGACTTCTTGGCCATTTTACATACCCTGATGTCATCACTTTGACTTTTCTAATCTTGGTTGTCAATTTGACACATCTGGGAATAAAGAACCTCAGTTGAGGAATTGCCTTCTATCATATGGGCTTGTGGGCATGCATGTGGGGCATCTCACCATTACTAGTTGGTGTGGAAGGCTGAGCCCACTGTGGACAGTGGCATCTGTAGGTAGGTGTTATAGGGCTCTATAAGAAATATAACTGAGTAAGACAGACACAAACCAGTGAAAACAGTGTTCCTCCATGGTTTCTGCTTGAGTTCCTGCCCTGCTTCCCTCAAAAGTAAACTATATTATAGTTCCTAAAGAGTAGATTGTAAACTGAAATAAATCATTTGCTTCCCAAGTTGCATGTAGTCAGAAAATTTTATTGTAGCAACAGAAAAAAAGCAATAACATACCAATTTTTGTTTCATTGTAAAATATATGAAATATATATATAAAAGTTTAATATTAAGATTTACAGTTTTCATTTCAAATGCCAATTGTAATTGTATATATATTTATTAAGTTGTATATACTTTAGGTCTATTTTATTTACTTTCAAGTATTTTTGTATAATAAAGTCTAATAAAATTAAAATATAATACAATATATAACACACGGTTTGATACCATCCATTAAACATTTCCTGACTAGTCTCTGTTTGATGGATAGTGGTTGTTTGGAGTTGAAAAGAGACAGATATTGAAATATAACATTTCCTGGGGGATACAAAAAACATTCATTGCTCATATATATATATATATATAATTATTTTATAATATATATTATTTTATATTAGTGCATATGACAGCTAATGAATGAAGAGTATAGAGACAGCTGGCTAGATAAATGGAAGTAATGATAAAGCTATTGTCTCTTCCCAGTAGAAGGAAAGAGAAGTGTGTCCAAAGGCTCTCTCTGGGTGTCTCAACCACTGTTACCTTCTGCACTTCCCCAGTTGCAAGTATTCTTGTAAGATTCTAGACTATAAGTAGCAAAAGATTCACTGAGAGTGAGACTCTGTGAGACAGCCGATCTGAGGTCATCATCCATGATGGATCGTTATGTTCCAGTGGTGTGGCTGTTTTTGGGTCACCCTTTCTGTTCTAAATATCCCTTCACCTATAGTCTGTAAGTTAGTTCAATAAGTACATTGATTCTTCAAGTTGGGAATCTGTAAAATTCTTGCTTTTTGTTTGTCATCAGTGCTCTATCTGGGGTGGATAGACATTTGTTTAAGCCCCTGTGGACACATTAACACATCAGATATGTATATAATACAATATAAATAAGGAGCAAATTAATAATTCTTTGTTAATCAGTTTCCATTTGATATATGAATACAGAAAAATGAAATACAAAACAAACCAAAGTCAATGCCTTCAAAGAGTTATAACAAATATATACAAATACATTTTTTTGTTTCCAGTTTATTTATTTTTTATTAAAAATTGCCATCTCCTCCCCTCCTCCTCCCCCTTCCCTCCTCTCCTCTCCACCCATACCCCCACTCCCTCCCTCTCCAGGCCAAAGAGCCATCAGGGTTCTCTACACTATGTTGAGTCCAAGGTCCTCCCAACTCCCTCCAGGTCCAGGAAGGTGAGCAACCAAACTGACAAGGCTCACACAGAGCCCGTCCATGTCGTAGAGACCAAGCCCATAGCCAGATTTATTTTATTAATAAACTTATTTATTATGTATACAGTGTTGTGCCTGCATTTCAGAAGATGGCATCAGATCCCTTTACAGATGGTTGTGAGCCACCATGTGGGTGCTGGTAATTGAACTCAGTCAAGACCTCTGGAATAGCAGTCAGTGCTCTTAACCTCTAAGTCATCTCTCTAGTCCCATTATATTTTCAATTAATGGTTATATATCATTTTCAATTTTAATAATAGTTTTTTTTCTGTTAAACAATAAATTTAAAATGAGAATTGTCTGGTGATATTGCTTTAATTGTATGCTTGTAATTACCTCATTTCATGGCTAGTTTTATTATTTTGCCTCTTTTATGTAATCATGTCACAACTCAGATAAAGGATAAAAAAATAAAAATGTTTATTCACACAGAGCAAATTGCTTTTTGTGGGTTGCTATTTGGGAAATGAGATTAAAAAGCATACAAGAGGAAGCATCAGAAAATAATTTAAAGGAAACTTTAGCTACTCTTTTCAATTTTCAACTGCAATTCTAGTTTGCATACCTGATATATCTCCTCATCAGAAAAGAAAATCCATTGACTACATTATAGTTTTTCTTATATATATTTTCACAATATTTATGTAAAACTTGTAACAGAAGGGTTTACTCATGACAGAAAACCTTAAATTTGGCATAACTTCAAGGGAAATTTGCTTATTGTACCAAAACTTAAAATGCCTGGAGACTTAAAGAGATAGCATGGGAGAGAATTTTTAACATCAACTTTTAATAAATATTAGCGTATGTTTATACTGATGATATTATCAGTAACCTTTCTACCTTTCTGTCAGCCCAAAGGAACTAACAGACATCACACAAACTAGAACTCACCCCTATGTGGGAACCTGTGTGGAGTTTTATACTTTTTGGTTGCCAACTAAATCAGCTTTGCTATTTGCCCTCCAGAGCAAGGAGACCTACTTCAAAGTTCGCTTCCAGGATTATGTTTCACAGTGTTCATTCTTGCCAGTGAGTTGAACTAAAAAGCCAGCTGGCAGTGCAGTAGAAACCCGGGAATATATGGCCTTCATCCTCAAAGGATAGAGAAACTGGAAAAAGCTCATTGGGCTGTGAAAGTCAGCTCCTAAGCAGAAGTAGACTTGCTCTGATCTGGAAGATTAATATAGAAGAAAAGAAAACCCAACACCTTCCCATCCAGTCACCAAGAGCAACCAGTCTTTTTGTATATTCTGAGGCTTTATTTACAAAGCAAGTTTTTGAAACACTACCAGGTATTTACTGGTTAGTCTTCCTATCCCATGACTAAAATGATATGGATGACTCAAAAAACTAACCTGAAAAAAAGCCAGTATCAAAAGGTACCATGCAAAGAGTAGATCAGTTTTTACTGACTTATTCAAGAGAAAAAAATGAAAACATCTAACAATACTGCTCTAGGTAGTAAAACTACAAAAAAATAAAAAAACTAAAAGGAAAACCTACTATATTACTAATACTGCTGTTGTCAGTAACACTTTCGGTGACGGATCTATGAGCTGAAATAACTAAGCCGACTTACACTGAGACACACAGTCTAGATATATTGTAGTACTTTAGTAGAGTTAGTCTGCTTTGTTCAGCTCTTCGTCCAGGGTAGCAAGGGTGCACATATGTATGTAATGTGTGATTATGATGGATAGCTGCTGGAAAGAGACAGCTGATCTTGATCCTTGGAAAGCCCGTGGGAAACTAGAGTTTAATTAATTGCCAATATGAAAATCTGGATTCATGCATATTAATTTAGATATGCACAGTTTATAGTCACTGATTCATTGGGAAGAGCTTTACAGCTCACGAATGATGCCTCGTGTGTGTATTCCAAAAGCATAACTGCCACTACTCACTGGTAGCTGAATAATATGAGTCAAATCCAAGGAGTGATGTATCCCTGAAGGCAAGCTTAGGTCTGACACCAAAGAAGATTGGAAATTAAAGAGACCTGACTTATCAGAGCTTTTGTCTCTCGACTAGACCACTATTAGATTACATCCACAAGATACCCAAGCTATTCTGATAGTCATAGTTATTCACAATTTTCTTTATCATCTTCCCAACAATGCACCTAAAAACTCACTATTTTATGTTCTAAAGTTTATATGCTGTTATCTGTTTGGGAAAACAGATCATTTTATGGGGGTCATAAACTAACTTTTATATGATATCTGTCTTTCCATCTTTAATTCTTACTGTTGTACCTATTATCTACCTCATATAAGAAAAGCTCACTTCTGCTACATACCATACAAATCTAGACAAGAGAAAAGCAGACAAATCTGGACAAGAAGAAAGGATTATTAATTGTGTTGTTATAATGTGCACCACCTAATGTGGTAGGTAGAAATTCTTAGGTTCTGTAGAAAATAATTTTTCTTTAGTATAATTGTAGTTATTCTACAAAATGAAGATGTGCACAAATTGGTTACCTACACAGTAAGATATGATAATTTATCAGACACATCTATAATAACTATTAAGAATATCAGAGTTTACAGCAGTATAGTTTGAAAGACCCTGAAAACTGGAGTTCCTTCTTTCTCAGGATAGTGGTTATGCTTTTTGATCCCTGGTTTTTGAGTACACATAGGTGGTATAATCTCTTCTTGCTACACTCTTGCTGTAGTGGCTTAAGGCTGCCTCTGAACTAGAAGGTGGGTTCAAGGTTATAGTCAAATAGATCCTTAGCTCATCCAAACCTATGTAATCATGTCTAAAATAAGCCTAAACATAAAATAGAACCTTTGCTTTCCTTAAAAATTTTGTTATCTAGTTTATAGAGATTTATTTGTATGGATTCTTAGGTCAAAACTTCTTTTGAAAATTGACTAGAAATGCTATACAGAGGTAAATGGAGAAAATGTGGGGAATTTAACTGGGAAGAGGTGATGGAGGGTGATACAGAGGAAGGGGGGCAGAGGAGAGATAAATAACTCTAAAGGTATTTAAAAACAATAAAATATTTTATAAACATATTTGAAAAATACTGTGTGTGTTTGTGTGTGCATGTGTGTGTAGTTTAAATAGAGTTATTCAATATGGGGTGATAATTTTTCCCCAACGAGCAGTAGACCATCTAACAAAAATTCCAAAGCCAGGTATTGGAAACATCCTTTCAAGTTGTTGGTCAGGGAAGTTCAAGAGATTCCCCAAACAATTTAAGGCTGTTTTTGTCCTTGATTGTCTCCAAGAACTTGAAGGTAAGTACCCAATGCTGAAAATGCTATACATTTCAAAAACAGAATTTTGGGAAATTGAGTGGGAACTGGCCTGGAAATTTCCTTTCAGAGGATTTGTTCTCATAATACCAGGAGGAAATTTACCAAGGCAGGAAATCCATCAGTAATAAATCCAGATGTAAAGCCTAGAAACTCCAATAATGACCAGGTTGGCAAAATATTTTCAGTAGTACAGTAATGGCATCTTCATTTTGGTAGTAACCACAGCTTGGCATTAGACTTAAAGTCTGAGGATTTCATGCCTGGTAAGGTAAACACATACAACTAACCATGGTTGGTGAGGTCATGAACCCTAGAGGTTAACCTCTTACTGCTATTTTCCTAAGCAAATACAATTTTTTACCTGTATTTTAAATGTTTATCCTTGCGCCCACAGATAAGACTAAACTTTTCATATTACCGCTCATCAATGAAGCTTCTCTTTGCAACAGATGAAGACTTTTAACAGAGATGCACACATATTCGAATGCAAAAATACTAAGTGACCACAGTGGTCATCTGTAGTTGGTAGATTTCCAGCACAACGCGTGCACCAAGGCTCATAAAATGGAAGAGGAGCCAGAAAGGTTATTCCTGAGGACCAGAACATCAACTGTAATTGAGCCTGAAAGTTCCCTCTCTGAGAACTAGATTTCATGGCACCAGAAGCTACCAGGTAAGCTTACAAAGGAGGAAAGCAACCAACATTCTTTCTCAGCTATGATGCCTATGAACCACAATATTGTCCAACTAGCACAGTAACACTAAAGGTAAGACAGTGGTAATGTTCTGGGAACTTGACAGCAGTTCTCTATCTGTACTTAAGGCTTAGTCAACAAGAGGGAAACCATATCCAGCACTGGAAACATAGCCAATTCCTAAGCCTAGTGAAGTCATGGATTTTGAAGACTTTACAACTATCCCTTTATGAAACCACAATAATCCCCAACTACATTCTAAGTGTTTAGTATTATATCCACATACAAACATAGTTCTTAGCCTCACCAAGGAAATTTCTCTTTACAATAGACAGAGACCGCTATTGGAAGTCATGATTGATCAAGACATTGTAGAACCCAGTTCCAATGGAGAGGTCTGGTCCAAAGCCAGTAGCTAAAGCTCAGAGTTGCAAAAATCATAAAAGCCTGAGAAACATGAATTGTGCTGTCATTTTATGTCTCTAAGAAATGTCAGGGATCTACACCCATGCAATCTAATCTACATGAGTGTCAAAGCATGACATTAACAAAGGTGACACCAGTAAGCATGGTAACATGGAAAGGGAAAAGCTCATGAGGCTTCAACCCTAGACAAGTTTTATGGGTAGCAAAAGTATCTGAGAGAAGGAGAAATAGTCTTCCCCTGGGAAGATCACAGCGATTACTTATCTAATATTAAATGGTTAGCACTGAAAACATATACATGTAAATAACACTGTATTACTGAGTGGGTTGTATTTATATATTTAGAAATGCACACACACACACAAGCATATATGCAACAGTCATAAGACATAAAAGTGAGAATGATATAATTGTTATAATGTAATAAATAAATAAATTTCTTAAAGTCAGATTTTGGGGGGTTTTTTGTTTTGTTTTATTTTTTTTTATACCAGCAGTTGTGCAACAATGGCAGATAAATCTTTCTGTGAGTTGAGGACAGCCTGATCTACGTAGTGAGACTCCATCATTAAAAAAAAAAAAAAAAACTCGAAAAGAATTAGGTAGTATCTGAATTCTTGTGTTACTTTGAAGGATCATAACCTACTTGTGTTAGCACCTTGGCTGCTTGTCTTAGTTGAAAATCTACTGCTAGATAATTGGCCTCTACCTTGGTGAGGTGTATAAATTTAACCTCCTCTAACCAGGACAGGCTTTCACAGAAGGCTGGAAGAAATTTCCTCTGGAGACTATGAAATCACTAAAAGGTCAAGAAATCTTTCCTCCTTGTTAGAGCTTTCACAATTTTGGGCCAAAACTCACTTCTAGAAAGTTCCCTTGAAGAAGAAATAGTGGAAAATGCACAAAACATTAAAGTTTGGTTGCCTGCAACACTTAATATTAGAGTATTATTCCCCTGCATAGTGTTTTAATACTTAGACTACTACTACTAGTAGTAGAATCTTTGTTTTATAGACGAGAAATCTGAGAAAAAACATTAAGTAGGTCAATTTAAACAGCTCATGTTCCTATGATGATATTAAAACCACTATCCCAAAACAAACCTTGAATTTTGATACAAATGTGGTGGTTTGAATGAGAATGACATCCATATGTTTGTTTCTGAACATGATGTTTGTTTCTGAAGATGATGAGAAGGTTTGGGAAGAATTAGAAGGTATAGCCTTTTTTGAAGAGGTGTGTCAAGGGGTCAAGATCATGATGGAGAAACTTAGAAAAACAGCTGTCCCGAGCTAGTGGGCACTCACTGACTCTAGACTGACAGCTGGGAATAGGCCTGAAATAGGCCATCTGAATGTGGGTGACAGTTCTCTGACTTGGGTAGTCTGTGGAGCCACTGGCAATGATACCAGATTGATTTCTAGTGCATGCACTGGCTTTTTGGAGCTCATTTCCTATGTAGAGATGCCTTGGTCAGAACTGATACAGGGACAGGGATTTTTGGCCCTTTCTCAACTTGATATGCCAAAGTTTGTTGAGTCCTCATGGGAAGCTGGCTGGGGGGTGAGTTAGGGAAAGTTGAAGGGGGAAACAGGAGGAGGAGAGGTAGGAGGAATTGTGGTTGGTGTATAAAATGACAAAATAAATTTTAAAATAAAGAATAATAATAATAAAAGGCTAGTCATTCTAAATATAATTCCTATTTCACATGTGGCTTAGGCTCCTTAAAAATTGGTGACCATTATTCCTCCTTATATAGTAATATAAGTTTTTCAGTACAAGAATATACAATGTATAGTTGGGAATATAGCATGTAACAGCATAGAAAGCACTTGTTCTTTGAGTTTCTATGGTTGAGATAACTTTCTGTGTGTTAATGAATAGGCTGCTAATACTCTCTTTGATTGAAATAGCCAATAAACTTTCCCTTACTCTTATTCTTGTTTCTTTGTGCTTGTTTGTTTGTTTTAGATACAGGGTCAGACTATGTTGCTTCTGTTGTTCTACAATTCACTATGTGGACCAGGCTTGCTTTGAACTCACAGACTTCAGACTGTCTTTGCCTCCCAAATTCTGGGATTAAAGGCCATGGGCCATGATGCTGAGATAAATTTTCTCTTACTGAGATGACTTTTTGTCTTTTATAATAAAAAAATTGAGGATAATAAATATAGTTGGGCTGAAAAGTGTGAGGATTGTGCTATTATTTTTTGTTGTTTTAATAGAAAATAAGCTGCTATTTTTTCTCTCTTTCTTATTTGCATTCATTTGTGTTTGATTTATACCTTTATTTTCCTTTTCGTGAGTATGTGGTAAGCATTGTGCACATATGTGTGTATGTATGTGGAGGTCAGAGGTTCATATCTGGGAAGCTTCGTTGTTGGTTGCTCCTCTACTTTTTTCTTTGAGTCTGGGTTTCCCTCTCAAACCCAGAACTCACTGAAAGGGCTAGTCAGACAAATGCACTTGCTTTAGGAATCCCATTTCCATCTTCAGAAGTTGAAAATTCAAGTTGGCCACCATGCCTACTGGACATTTATATGCATTATAAGGGCTCCAAATTCTGGTCCTCTTGTTTGTATAGCAAGTGCTCAACCAATGAGTCATTTCCCTAGCTCTTGATATCTTACATGAGAGTTAAAGTCCAGACATTTTTCAAAGGTTGGATTTTACACTATTTGTAACAAGTTTCATTTATTGACACCATTCTTCATGGAATCATTTGAATATTCAGTTTTTAAGTTAGATACTATAAGATGCTCCCACCAAAGAAAAGACATTTTCCAAAATTGGTCTATGAATTAAGAGTAGAATTTTACCCATTCAATAATATTTTATGTAAGTCTCACAGCTAGAGAATAAGTTTATTGAGGGGGCTCTTGAAATTGGAAAGAGATTGTAAAGGAAGGAGAACGCATCTCTTTTATTGTGCTGATTATAAGATATTTGTCCAGGAATAGGCATCACCACTTTGCTCCCAAGGGTCCTAGAAACATGCTGTTAATAGAAAAGCTTTTAAGACTGTGATTCAACTGGTCTGACATTTAATTTATCCCAGAAATTGAAAGAGTCAATATGGAAAGGGGTCATTGTCTGTGATAGAAAGCATGGTCCTTAGAGATTATTACAACATTGTTCAGTGTCTATTTCATAGAGCATGTGTCTATGTCCTCTGTCTAAAGAGGCTTTGGCTTTATTCTATCTGTACTTTTGATAACTAAATCTATAACTTCGACTAGATTACTATAATTTCTTCAAATTGGCTTTATCCTATCTGTACATTTTTAAAATAAATATATAACTTCAGAACTTTAGGTTACTAAAATTGGTTCAGAAAATAACATGAATCAGTGTCTGTGCCTCCATCTGGACTGAGTTTGGTGCTTCGCCAGTGCCAGCCTGAATCTAAGATAACCCATCCCTTTGGCACTTACTTCCTCTGGGTGTCTTTGTATGATATGGTGGGCTGTATAGTGACATGTTTTGAATTTAATTTCTGTGTTTTCAGCTCCTAGCATATCAGTGTCGAATAGGTTCTTGCAACTTAGAGTATGCAAGATGTCAAAGTTTTAAGAATTTACAGTGCACAAGTATTTCTCTAATCTCTTGTTCATACTCTTTAAGAAATGTCTTTTCTTCTTGGATATGTCTAGTTTTACTAGAAAAGATAGAAATAGACACCTAGTTAATCCACCAAATTTTACATTTATAAAATTATTTTGAAATTTGTATTTTCCCAGCTTTTCATGTTAACTGGAAATTATTTCATTCTTAATAGATACTTGCTTTTTAAACTATCATTAAGGTTTAACCTTTGTTAGCATTACTGATATGTCTTTTTAAACTTACATTGTTCTCAGTACATAAGTGTGTGTGTGTGTTTAAATTCATTTATGTATATAGTGTAACTTTTCACAGGAAGTACATATTACAGATACTACATGTTTGTGCTGTGGCAGTGCATTTATGAAATCTTTATATACCTTTGTCATTTTAGTCTACATGTCATCAAATATTACTGCAATAGAAAAAAGGAAAATAAAATTTCCTTAACTTCCCACAGGATGGCATTAGAGTGCTCTTCATGAATCTAAGAGTTAGTGCTTTTCTCTGACATTTATGTGCTACACTCTTAAAGTGAAAAGTTTCAGATCTGAAGATTTGAGTATTCATAACATCTTTACTGTGGTCTGCCCTCATATTTCCGTTTTGATGCTAATTCTCCATGTAGTTACATGGATGAATAATCAGTGCAGCACTAAGAAGAGATATAAAACTTGGCCTGAGTAAGCTTGAATAAATGTGAGTTGTAAAGCACATTCTAAATGTGAGGAGAGGGAAATACAATTTTCTGATGACAGGGGTAGCAGGAACTGTCCTCATGATTGGATGCTTAACAGAGCATATAAATTCAGCTGCGTATAGTTGCCAAGAGCAATTGCATAAATCACGTGAAGCAAGTCTGTATCAAAGCAAGTAATAGCATCTACTGCCTCATTCAAACTATACTTATTTTCAAAAAGGCAGTGTCTAACTTCTACAACACACAACTGGTATATAAACATAACTAAAATGGACATTTGTTTTCTCAGAACAACCAAAATTTCAACTGTAAGGTGCACTGAAGATTTGAAAAATAGTGTTCAAGGAGACATTTTCCAGATGCCAAATAAAATTAAAATGTTTTCTAATTATTTAGAACATATTTTCCTTCACTAAAATGCAGATCAAATTCCTCATTAAGCTTCTTCATTTTATTTTTCAAGAAGATTGTATGATGGTAAATGCTTCTTTACAGTGGGGAATTGATATTCTTTCTAGATTTCTGTAACTATATATGTGCTTATGGCAGCAATTTTAAGATACCTATAATCATCTTTTGACTGTTCTCTTTTTAATCTTAGTAGTTTAAAATAACTGATTTATATTACATCTTCAATCACCTCTTTTTAATGACTATCCATCTATCTATCTATAATGTTCACTTTGGACAATTATACTAAAATTCAATATTTAAATTAAAATTTATTTAACATCTATATGTAAACCATTTGTTTGAAACTCCAAGTTACCTGATTAATCCGAGAATTAATAGTTATAAATTTTTTTCAAGGTAAGTAATAAGCATTTGAAAAGTCATTAATGAGAAGACATATAATTTAGCAGATTCCATCATCTAATATTATCTATTTGGTATTAGAAACAAATTTCATAATTTAACAAACTACCCATTTATTGAAATGATCAGTATGGTATTAGTTTGCATGTATAATGGAAAACTAAGTATAAAACATGATTTTTACATTAAGAAATTGGAAAGGATGTTTTATAAAATTTCATCTAGGGAGGAAGTGTGGAGAAGAGGTTCAGGTGTGGTGAATAAAAATGGAGAAACTCATTGCTGAGTATTCCACAGCATACACAGCATTTTCTATAATGGAACAGTTGTTGAGTTCTGCATTTTTTAAAGGAGGAAGATAATTTACATAAATTGCATCATAATTTGCATGCATCGGAGATGCATAGAGGTTGCAATCCACGAAGATGTATGGCCATACTGTACTAATATTTCACAAGTACATTGTATTCATAAAACAAATTTTTAGGATAAAATAGGAAAATAATAGGAACTGTCTAAATCATACTGATTTCATTTTAGTTTCATTGAATATATGTTAATTACTGGAAGGTTTTTAGTATTTCAAAATCAACATTGTTTAAACCCTCTATATTCTCAAGAAACTTATTAAAACTACATTAAAATGTATAGTTGAGTAATATTGAAAGTATTAACAATGAACAATTTTAATATAGTGAGAGATAACTAATTTCATCTAAAATATCAGAGAGTCATATTTGTGATTTGTGAGAAGGAAATAGACCTATGTTATGTAGTAGTTGTTGTGAAGTAATTGACATTTCTGGAGAGAGGTGAGCAATCATCTATTTACCTCAGAAAGAGCATGAACAACAGGCTACAGAAACAATCTACTAAAGTCTGGTGAATCAAGGGTGCTGCATATATAACTATGATTGAGGGTGTACTAATAGAAATGAGTTACTCAAAGCAGCTTCATCCCTGAATAGCTCACCTGAGCTTGGGTGACAAACCACAAGAGGTGCATCCATGGAGGACCTCTCTGACCAACTTGAAAGTAGCTCTCACCAAAGTGCCTGCTCTTCCCAAATAATTCTTGGCTATCTTTACTACTTTGGACAGGTGTGTCTGGGAATTGTAACTTTTGATAATTCTCCAACATTTATACAGAGGAGCCCGGAGCTGCAATCTTGGTTATATTTATATAGCTACTTAGAAGGAAATGACAAGCTAGCACTTAAAGATACAACTTTCATAGAAGACACACATTTTATTTATTTATTTATTTATTTATTTATTTATTTATTTATTTATTGCGGAGCCACAGATAAACAGTTTTTGTGTTATATTTTCCAACCTATACCAGGTCTACTTTCTACTTAACTAGCAGTTTGGAAAAATATAATATCAATACAATATATATTCCCATAAACTTACTACAGGAATTTTCACATTACTAAACAGAGAAAGAGATTATCATGAAGCCTTTCCATTCATCCTCTGCATTGTATATCATGAAGCAAATATAAGGATTATATATATATATATATATATATATATATATATCACATATTACATCTACATTCCTTTGAATAAAATATTTTGCAGCCACATCACAGAACATCACTAGTGTAATGCATACGTAGAAAAACTCAACTGAAATATTTAAAGTTTGATTAATTATCAGGAGAAGTTATTGCATAATAAGAAGAGAAATGAAAGTATCACAGGGAAGAATTCATGTCCTTTAAGTGGGTGATAGCAGAATTTCAATTACTTCTATATTTATGCTAATAAGAATTGATAAATCACTTAGAAGGGCCAACTATCTATGAAGATAATAGAAGGCTATTTGTCTGTCTTACCAGCAGAAAAACCAACAAGTTTTTCTTTACCAGAAAGCCTGTTAGTAAAGTCAGAGAACACATTTTAACAATGGAAAGGTAAGCAATGTGTGGCTGTAAGAACATAAAATCAGTTATGAAACATTCTGAGTTTCCAAAGAAAACTGACAGGAACTTAGGAAGACTGACTGTCTAAGGAAAAGAATGCAATGGAAAAAAATTAACAATTACTCCCCATATGGCATCTAAAATCTGAACAGCAATCAAAGAAGACAATAATAATATAGTTTATGACCATTTTAATTAAATTCAATTGTAAAAGTGACAATTGCATGTCTTTTATCAGTCAAGTTATTCACAGATTCAAGGACAGGCTTTTTTTGTCACTGCTTTAAAAGCAGGATGGGGAAAGTGAGAGATAAATTATTTTACTATAAAAGCAATCAAATATTATATAAAAGACACAAAGGATAAATAAATCATAAAAATTAGTTTATCAAACATTTTTACTTATCAGTCTTCTATTGAAATTTTCTAATAAAGGACATTAGCTTAGACCACTTCATTTTCTTATCTAAACTGAAAAAAAAACCAATGGCCTTCAAACCCTTCATACCCTGTCCTGCTATGAAAGACTTTACATTGCAGTTAAATAAATGTCCAGCAGTTTGTCAGTTTATAACTGCTCATGATACTTTTATAGGCTGGATATTTACTGTAGAAGACTAAAATAAACTACTGCTTCTACCCTTAACATGAAGAGGTGGGGGGATGGAAGAGAGAGAGAGAGAGAAAGACAGAGGCAAAGATTGGCTATGAGTGTGCTTGACTATGTGAAAAGTATCCAAAGAAAGAAGACTCTTCCCTGAAACCGGAAGGGAATGGTTGATATTCATCTGGAAATGACAATTCCTCAAGTCATGTATTGTGCTTGTATGAAGAAGAAAAAGTAAACTTGTGTTAGAAAAAAATTAGGCTTAGGGATCAGAGTTTCAAGAAAAAATTTGCCTTAACAATACAAGTCATTAAACAGCAAGACAATCATGTATAAGAAATTAGATTTGTTTAGAGGACATATCACATCAAGAATGAGACACTCTAGTCACTTAAGGGAAAGATATTGCCTTCCTGCATTTTTGAGATTTATCAAATTTGGGTAAAACCCAAATACAGAAATAAGAGTCAAGTGAAAATTGAGAATGGAATGGGCATCTGTTGCTCTGTGTGCTTCTCTATTGTGCTCATCACAGGTCTGATATAGGAAGGTAGGATATAAAGTAACTGTAAAAGTTGTGTGTCATGTTAATTGTTCATGAGCAAGCTTGTAAAGAGGAGGATGGAGAACACTTAAAATGCTCATTGTGAATTTAAAAGTGAAAATTCATCAAGTTCTAGAGTTGATCCTGTTGACATTTCCAGCTTTCTCTGGATGATGAATTTAAAGTATTTGAAAACAGTGTTTGCATTCTAATTCTTTTGAAACCAGTGTCCAAAATAACATTTGTAAGACAATGAGAGTCACTGGGATTCTCCACAGAGCAGCAGCTACTGTTTTGTAATTTTTTATTCTGTTTAATAAATGAATAATACTTCTTAATACAACTTCTATTCATCTTAAAATGATGTAATTGCTGAATAAAACTTTATGTCCCAAACCCTATCTGAAAAGTTCTGAAAAGTGTATTTAAGGCTGTTGAATAGGAAATTTGCTTGTGTTGATTGACTTTTTCTACAAACAACAGCTTCCTGCACTAAAGATCATATGGGTTATTGTAATTGCAAATTGAATAAAACATAACACATTGTTTTGAAAGATTACATGCCTCTACAAAACACATGGAACATTTATCTTAATAAAACATTTAATTCACTTAAAATTTCATTTTCACTCAAAATTACTGTTGTTTGTAATTACCATTTTGAATGGAAAAAACCCCAGACATCTTAGTTCTTTTCAACTCCTGTCAGAAAAGGCCATGGCAAAAGTAATGTATACAAAAGTATCTGTGCTCATGGTTCCAGAACTATAGATAGAGTCCATGATGGCAGAGGGAATGTGGCATGTGTGGCAGTTGGCAGTAAACTAAAAGCTAACATTCTGAATTTCAAACAGAAACTAGAGAAAGTAAACTCAGAACGGTGTAAGTCTTCAAATTCTCAAACCTTGCATACAATAAAATGCCTTCCCCCCAAAAGGAATAACTCCTAATGTGAGAGCCAAAAATTACATATTAAAGTTTAATTACTATACCTTAGATATCTAAGAAATAAAAATGTCTCTGATCTGCAAAGCTCTTTGTCAAGGAGAAATAGTTCCTGAAATGCTGGAGGCTATTGTTTACAGGAGAAAAAAGTGTTGAGAGAGGGGTCGCTTATTCATCCTGGCCACCCAGAACTGAAATAATCACACAGAAACTGTATTGATTGAATCACTACTTGGCCCCTTAGCTCTAACTTCTTATTGGCTAACCCTTACATCTTAATTTAACCCATTTCTATTAATCTGTGTATCAGCATGAGGTAGTGGCCTACCAGCAATGTTTCAGCATGTCTATCTCTTGAGGGGGAATACATGGCATCTCCCACTCTGCCTTAATTCTCCCAGCATTCAGTCCAGTTTTCTCCACCTACCTAAGTTCTGCCCTAGGCTAAAGGCAGTTTCTTTATTCATCAATGGTAATCGCAATGTACAGAGAGGACTCACAGGTCACCTCCTCCTTTCTGTTTAAATAAAAAGGAAGGTTTTAACTTTAACATAGTTATCAAGTAAGAATTATAGTTACAGTATTTATATATACGTTATCTTTTATCATAACTGAGGGAAACTGTAACTATAATTATAAATTTTTCAACTCCATCAAAAACTCCAGAAGGATATATTACCTAAGTAAACCATAAGTACTTTGTAAGCAACTTCCAAACTCTAGAAATGACAGAGGCAGCTCGATGCATGGACAGTTACCCAAAGTTCTTCTGTTCCATTGGGACATCCATCTTTGGCCTACAGGCCTATAATATCTGGAAGAATTTTCCATGAAGAAGGAAATTTCAAAGACTGTTCAACCTATATTGGCAGTTTGTCAGTCACCTTCTTCTGTGTCCTGCAGAATGTCTAGCAGACTCTTTGATGAAACAGGAACCCTGAAGGATTGTCTCATTTTTAGGCAAGTTCAGGAGTCATTCCTCTGTGGATCCTACACTTTTAGTTCATCTAATAAACTCCATAATGAGCCTTTTCAATGTCCATTTTCCTCTTGATGTAGATTGGTACTGCCAGGAACAGATGTGTCTCACTGTCATGAAGTCTTAAGTTTTTAAACATTTTAAATGACATATTCTGAAGGTCTCTGAAAGATTTGAGGGATACCTATCTAACTAAAATATATCTTTATATATCTAGAAAATTTAACTAATATGACTATAAGCTTAACTATTATAGATAATTATTTATTAACTACTATTTCCTTAATTATACATCACATTTTAAATGAGGTACATAAACACAATACCTTAATCAAAATCAGAAATACATATACATATAACAAAATTGACCTTAAATTTGAAACAATAAATCAAGATTCATACCAATGCAAATCTCTATAGCATATCTCCCTTTAAATGTAAAGAAACATTTACAAACAATATTTGGGAATATTGACATAGTTTTGTCCATACTGATTCCTACTGTTTGGGGGCATTGTTAATCATGTCTTTCATGGTGTATCCTGTATGCTAGGTTCATCTCAGTCCACAGTTGGGTTAAGAAATTATTTTTGAGGGTGTTCACAGTGACCTTTCAGGGGGTCATGCTCTATCAAACCATGTTAGCCTAAAATGAATCTGCAGGTTCTCATCCTCTGTGGAAACAAAATAAGAATCTCTTTTCCAAACCAACATATTTTTAGATCCATATTTGAAATTAAGATATGTTTATAATATACATGCTGGTTTAGCTTAGCAGCCCATACAATAAAATGTCTTTCTGTACTTAGCTCCTTCACAGTCAAAAACTTCAAAGAAAATGCAATAATATACACAATCCAGTCTCTCTGTGAATTTTCCACCATTATGTGCCTTGTTTTTCTTTACTACTTTTAATCTATGACTATCTGTACTCTATCTCTTTAAAGAATTTACTCCCCCCTTTAAAAAATAGCTTCTTTTCCAACTCTCTATACTCACTTTCTTCTCTCTTCCAAGCCTCTGTACACTTATGCAACACTGTGACCCATTTATAGTTTTTTTTTAAATATAGTTTTGTCTTTATTGTATATCTGTAATTATTGTCTGACCAGAAGCACTTCTTAAAATGCTAAGCACTTAAGAATCTAAGCTGTGATATTACTAGATTAAATATGGTACTTCCTGTTTGCCCCACCCAGTCCAAAACTTAAGTAGTGCCATTACTGTGATATATATGTATATATATGTATGTATGTATATATGTATATATATATATGTATATATATATATATATATATATATATATATATATATATATATATATTACTTCCTGCTCACTTAGCACAATCCAGCATGGTGTAGCTGCTCACCACCTCTGAGAGATATGCACAGTGCCCCATCTCTAGGAACACAACTGGTCCATGCCACCATTAAGCGAACTGCAGCAGTCTGCTCAGAAATCCCACTCAAATGTTCCATCTCTCTACAGAGCCAGAGGTTGCTCTGGAAGCATGGCCCAGAAAACTGACATTTTAAAATTGCCACCATTTTTTCCTGCTATGGCTGAATCAGGAAAATCTCTCTTAAAGGAGCTGTGGCAAGCCACCAACAAATAGCAAGAAGCTGTGTTAAACTCTCTATTTTTTTGTCTAGAATTCCTTTTTAAGCCCTCTCAGGTTTAACATGGATTTAATTGGCCATGTGGGCTCCAATCTGTAGCAGAATGTCGCTGGTTTTTCTGGCCTCCTGGCTAGCTTAGTCCCGAAATGATCACACAGAAACTGTATTAATTAAATCACTGCTTGACCCATTAGCTCTAGCTTCTTATTGGCTAACTCTTACATCTTAATTTAACCCATTTCTATTAATCTACATTTCACCATGAGGTAGTGGTCTACCAGCAAATTTTCAGCACACCTATCTCCATGGCATCTCCCCCTCTGCCATCCTTCTCCCAGCATTCAGTCCAGTTTTCCCTGCCTACCTACATTCTGCCCTATCAAAAGGCCAAGACAGTTTTTTTTTTTTAATTCATTAATGGTAACCACAGCACACAGAGGGGACTTCCACATCAAAGAAGCCAGATGGTTTTGACTCACATAAAATGTCTGTTTGACCCATTTACACCAGATATGCCTGACCATACAAGGTTTAAAGGCAGGAAATATGTCAAGATGTACACTTGCCCCTGATCTAATGTAGACTGGAGGCTGTTCAGGGTATGTTTGTCCTGATTGGACATGACTGGAAATACAATGAATTATGAGTTTTTCTTCTTAAGATGCTACAAAGTGTGATTTTGAGCAATTTCCTGGGAAACTTGGTATGGACCTAGCCAGAGTACATCCACTTGACCAGTATTATATTAAAGATTGCTTCAAATTTAGCTTTAAACTCTGGTAGTGATCTTATTCTTGATCAATTGGATTAACATTTTCTTGAGGCTCCAGCAAGATTCAGACCAACCACACAAATTCCATAGCTGGATTTTCACTATGGAATGCCAGGGCTACAGGGTCATTTTAGGAGGCACATGCTTTGAGAAGTTCCAAGTCTCCAAGGCTGCCTTCAGTTTGCAGACTATCAGAATGAACTGCCATGCTGAGACATGAAGAAAGCATCTATGGAAGCCTCCTGGTGAGTCAGTCTTGTTATGTTTTGTGGGACTTCTATCTGTGACATGGAGGGATTTGATAGAACCCCAATATTCTTCCATTCAGGGCATTTAGCGAGATGTTGTTGCCCACTTATCTGATTCTGGTTGGAAAGTTTTGTTTCTCTCCTGGGAAAAGTTCTGTTTGTCTTGTTGGAGAGATTTGTCTATTACTCAAGAAAGTTGTGTACGTTTATTTGTTGGAAACTTTTGTCTCTCTGTGTTTTCTGGTGTGTCCAAAGTTTTGTTAGGTTGTTTGTCATGTTGGGAATTTTTGTCTGTCTGTTTGTCTAAAAAGTTGCATCTCCCTATTTCGTTGGAAAGTTTTGTTTGGGTTTTCCAGTATTTTCATAAGTTTTGTTGCAAGCATGGACCCAAGACAGAAATGGGCCAGATATTTTTGCTGTTTCTTTTTGCCACCCACCAGTGTCTGCATTTATGACTGGGGCTCAAATTTTATCTCTGAAGTCTCTTTTCACTGGTTGGATTAACAGGAGTATTGCTGTGTTTTTGGTGTAGCTAACATTAAAATTGATTCATGTTGTTTTTTATTGGAAACCTGGCTCTAGATTTTGATTATGTCTCTTCCTTCAGTAGACCCAGGAATGCTTATTTAATAGTTCCTCTACTTTCTGTGTTCATCCGAAGCACCAAATACAGTGACAGGGAAAAGAAAGCAAAGGAGAGCAGTCAAAATAAATAAATAAACTTGGTTTACATGAATGTTATGTACCTTGAGATTTATACATTTATTTTGTTGGATATGGTTAAAAAAGCTGTAGAATCTGAAAAAAAGTTAACTTAAAATTAATAACAGTGAGAGTTGATAGTTAAAAATCTATGCTTGTGTAATTTTAAATGAGCCATGTGGTATGGTTCTATTTTGGAACCAACATCTTTCTGCAGTCACCTGACTGACTGCCATTTTTTTAGGGTTGGAGAAGGTAGATGTCATCTGATTTCAGCATCTTTAGGCAACCATATGCTGGCAGTCAGCTTTGCCAAGGTTGGAAACAATGAATGCCATATGATTTCACCACCATCTTGATAAAAGCTGACTACATAAAGTGGACCTACCAAAGAGGCAACAACAAGTCTCCAAGATATTTGAGATTGGGGTGGATTTTTATACTATTTTTTGTACTATTTTGTACCTGTCCTGAAAGCAAGGTTAATGAAAGATAATGTTTAAAACAAAGCTTGCTTAATAAGATATTAAAGTTGCACCACTATGCTTTTATATGCAAGAATGTACCTTTCTCTGGCACTAAATTTAGTTATTTAAGAGTCACCCAGGTAATAATGGTTTTAGAAACATGAAGGGGTCATGGGTGAACAGCTGAGATTTGCAACTCTCTGGCAGGGCTAGAGTTCCTAAAGAGAGCCCAGTTGCAATGGGGGACCTTAGCAGTTTTGGAAATGCTGATGCTTTGTGATCATACCAGAAGAACCACACATAATGAAATGGAACAAATTGAGTTCTAGAATGCAGGCCATATGGTGCTGGTTGTAGGAACAAAGAAGTGCTTCAAGTCCCTTGAGAAACCAAAAGAATTTATAAATGAATACCAGATATTGAGCTTTGGATAATTTGCATTATTGGAGCTTAGTTTTGCCTTATGAAAATTATGGTAATGCACTGTTTTCTCCCTCTTGAAGTAAAAAAAGGTACTTTATTTTTGATATTATAGGAACTTACAGTTGAGAGGTTTTAAACTTTTATAAGAGCAAATTTTAGATTTTTTTTGGTAGGAAACGTCTTGTTGACAGCTCAGCGCAAATATATATATATATATATATATATATATATATATATATATATATATATATATATACTCCGCCCCTCCCCATGAATGGGTCCAGGCAGCTCCTTCCCGCAGGGGCAGGGGAGAGGGACATGGACACTGCCTGCTTTCTTGAAGGCAGCACCCTTCCCTCCCTCCAGTTCAATGTGGGAGTCCAGGCCGCAAGCCCCTCTGTGAAGGAAAGGCTGCCCCGAACATCCACCTTTGTGCAGGCTGCAGGTGTAGAGGCCTCACCGAACTCTTCAAGACACGCTCCCACCCCCAAACTCCCCGGTCCATTGTCCACGTCAGCACAACAAGTGAAGAAGAGGAATGGGGTGGGTCTGTCCAATGCTGACTCAGTCTGATGGTTGCTGCCCCTGGAGAACCCCTGGAGCTGATGGCTCCAAGACTGCAGCGTCCTAGCCTGGTCTCATGCAGCCTCCTACCACAACTGATTTTTTTAAAGGAAAGAGAGAGAGAGAGAGGGGGGGGGGAGGCTGAGGGGGTAGGGGACAGAACACAGGGGAGACAAAGGTGGTCAGTTGGAGAGGGAGCTCTGCAGTGGCTTTTCTTGGCTGCCTGCCCAGGGTGGGAGTAAGCCTTAGTTGGAGTCAGAGTCTGAGGAGTCCGCTGAAGAGGAGGAGCTGGAGTTGCTGCCCTCAGACTCATTATCTTCATCCTCATCATCATCCTCGTTCTCATCTCCATCCTCGCTCTCGTCTTCGCTGCTAGACTCAGAAGAGTCCCCTCCATCCTTGGAGGAGTTCCCATTCTCATCATCTTCCTCTTCCTCCTTGTCATCGTTGTCATCCTCCTCGTCGTCCTCCTCATCCTCCGACTCCGACTTAGACTGCAGGGTGGTCCAGCTGGACTTAGAATTTGGGCCTCAAAGCTTAAACATGTTCTTACGTTTACTGGAGATGTACTCTTTGTATGCTGCACGGTCCTGGGGAGACAGCCTCTTGACCCAGAGGTCCAAGTGCACCTTGTACTGTTTCTGCTGCTCCTTGCCAGCTTTTTATAGTGCTCTTTCTGGCTCTGGGAGATGCGCTGCCAGTGGCTACCGATCTCTACCATGCGGTCCTTCAGCCGTAGGTGATTCAGCTCCCTATTGGACAGCAGCTCCTGATAGAACTTCTGGTAACCATTCATGGGAGGTTTCTTGGGCTCCCCCTGGAACTTCATCTTTTGGAAGAGTTCGGAGCAGCTGGAGGGGCCTGCATCTCACTCAACTCTCTCTCATATCGTTTTTGGTCTTCTGCTGCCTTCTTAATCCACATCAGCTTCTCCTTCTTTTCCATGTTGTTTCAAGTCATCTCCATGGCCTTCAATGCTTTCACCCGGTCATTCTTGAAGCGAGCCAGATAATCTCCGAAGACATTCTGCTGCCAGATTTCCTCAGCTCTCTTGGGTGACTCAGGCAGCTTGCCTCGCTCTTTACGCTCTCTACCTGGCTTCCTCTCAGACTGTGCCTTCAGAGCAGCCTCTCGGGCCATATAGTTAGCCTTCTTCTTTTCGGACAAGTCGTTCCACATGGGGGCCAGCAGGCGGGTAAGCTCGCTTTCTGAGAGCTCAGGCCGCTCCTCCTGTAGCTGCCATCGCTTCTCCTCTGAGAAAATGAACATGGCAGACACAGGCTGCTTGGGCTTTTCAGGCCACCCTTGCCACCTTCCTGAGAAGGCTTTTTGGAGGCTGGACTGGTGGTCTGCTTCTTATTGATGTTCAACATGTTTTCCTCCCCTAGGACCCGCTACTGCTCCTCCTTGGGCAAGCTCTCCAGGAACTGCAGCAGTTCTACCTCATGATCTTTTTTTTTTTTCTGGTCTCACTTCTTGTGATACGCATCCTTTTCCATCTGGTAGAACAGCTTCCACTGCTGGCTGCATAGCACCATGCGCTCCATGCTGGGCACATCCTTCATGTTGGCCATGAGCTCTGCACAGTACAAGGAGTAGCTGTTCAGACGTGGCTTGGTGGGTCGCCCATCGAACTTGTCCTTGAGCTGGCATTCAGCCTTGGTGAGGGTAGATTTGGTGATTCCTTCCTCACTGATGTTTAGCTCGGGGTGCTTCTGTATATAATCACGCATAATCTCATCCGGCAGCACTTTGAGATACACCTTCTTCTCATGGGTATACCACAGTTGCTGGGGAGTTTTGGGCTTCTTGGGGATGTCCGACTTCTTGGCATTCTGGATAAGGTCAGGGTGATCCTCCCCGAATCGGGCCAGGTTTCACTCGAACTCCTGTTTCTCCCTCTGGAAGTCCTGAATATATTTCATCTTCTTCTTTTCTGGAAGAATCTTGGTCAGGTCCAGGTTGCTCATCTCGGGGTGGAGTTTCACATATTTGCCCTGCTTCTCCATGAAGAAGCAGAAATAAGGTGTGAGAGGCTTCTTTGGGAAATCTGGGTGTTTCTTGAGTTTTTTGCCTTTGTAAGGATTTTTAACATGTTCCTGAGCATCAAGAATCAATTCCATCAGTGTACAGAACTTCCTCACCTCATTAGAGATCTCCACCCATTTGAGCTTGCACATGTCTCCCAAAAAGTCCTTAAACGCCACCTTTTCCCAGTCCATATGTGACTCTGTGGTTTTGAACTTGGAGCTATCGTTAGATGGAAGGTTGTTCTTCATGCACTCCAGCAGAGTCAGCATATCTTCCTGGGACCAGTGGTCTTGGCCTTTGGGGGCGGCCATTTCCAGGTCTGTGGGACAGTCTGCTTCTCCATTCATTCTCCAGCTGTCTAGCCACCTTCTCGGTCACACTGGCTGGGCAACCTGGGGTCAAAGCCACCTCACCCTTTCGAAGAGATACAAAACCCACTCAGGTAGGAAGAGAGGAGAGGGACTTTCTATCCCACCCCTTCCCACAAGGGAGGGGGCATAGGTCCACTCTCTCAGTGAGACCCAACCAGGAGACTCACAGACTTCATCGGTGGGTGTAGGAATGAGCTCCTCTCCTCCCTACTCCAGCCCCCAGACCCTGCAGTCAGGAAATTTTCGATTTTTACAGAAAAAAAATTTAAAAACCAGATAATTTTTTAAACATCAGTTTTTAAAATACTTAAATTTATAATGATACTGGACATTTTCAGTTTATAAAATATTTTAATGTTATTAAAATTTGAACTTAAAATAAAGAGGAGGCTGAAAATTAAAGCAACATCTACGAGCAACAAAAAATACCAGAAATTGGGTTGTTCCCATCTTATGATGCAGCACAACAATGATCTAAGCAGTCTGGTAAAAAAAAAACTTGAAGCACCTTCTCAATCTATATACTTTAGGGGAGTTGAAAGACCTTTGTATAGGGATAGCCTAATACCACATGCCTGTCAGATGTCTGCATTGAGATTCACAATAGTAGCAAACTGCAGTTGTGAAATAGCAGAAGGAATGATTTCATGGGTGGGGTGTCACCACAATATGGAGAATTCTATTGAAGGATCAAAGCATTGGGGAAGTTGAACCATTGGCTAAGAGAATGTCTCTCTTTTTCTAAGTTCTATTCATATTTAAGAATGTATGTCTATCCTACTTATATGTGGTATCTTTGTTTATCTTATTTTGATAAACTGAGCCATATAAGAAACTGTTATATTCTTTAAAGATACAATATAAAAGAATCAGGATATTTCGCAGTCTCTGTATATTCTGTCTATGAGTTAAAAGTTTTATTTGATACTAAAGGGTGCTTCAATTGAGAAACTTTCTGCTTGCTAAAAAGGGAGTTATTCTCCTTGTTTCTGGCAAAAAGACTTACGGCCCTTTCATTAACATATGGTTGTGCTGCCCATTATCTTATCAAGGGCAGTGCTAGCTTCTGTACTCTCCCAGTACCTGCTTGTAAGCCCTACTCCAGCAAGTCCTAATCTTAGAAAGCTAAGAAGTTATTGTAAACTTTTAAGGATAATTATGAAACATCTGACAAAATAAAGTCTTTACAAATGAATAAAATAGTATAAAAAATAAGCTACCAAAGAATGGGAAATAGACAAAGCACCTGGATCTTTTTTGTTGCTTTGCTGACTTTAAATTTTTTAAATGATGATCACTGAATAACAACTGCTGAGAGACATATGATTGTGGAAGAAACTGCTGAATTAAAACAAACTATACATTTTAGAACTTTCTCTGCTTCAGATGAAAGTGAGAAATGTGTTGCAATGGTGGAGAGGTTGTACTTTTCTTTCCACAGGAAACAAAAGGCTAAGGATTCCTTCAAATTTAATAAAGGCCAGATTTGACCTGGAGAGACCTGCTGAGGATCTTAACTAAGGATGTGAGGTATAGAGTCAGGAAAGACTACAGGACAGGTGATATACATGCAGATCTCCTTACATAAGGACAACTCTGAGACTAGATGAGACATAATAAATCTTCTTGACTACAGAGTCCTCATAACAGTTTGATTATACAGTTCAAAGAGACTGGGTTAAGCCTCCTGTCATAACGTTGAAGAAGCAAGAATAAGCCTGAATTCTCTGACCTTTGGTCAAGGTGAAAGAATCCACATCCATGGGCTCTGATATAGATAGCTTGATCTTTGGCTTCTTTTCCTCCATGGGTTGTGGGTTTTCCCTGCATACCCTCCTCAGGCTTCTGCCACCCAATCACCAGCAGTTGTCCTTAGTCAGGCTGTTCACTTTCTGTGTTCCCCTCTCAGATGTTCTATGCCTCACATTCCACTGTCATCGTCAGCATATCTGGTGAGACAATTGGGAATTCTTAAAGTGGAGAATTAGATTTAAAAAAAAGTCTTTTCCCACATTGAAAAATGGGAAACACTATTACGATGGAGGGAGTTAGGGCTCTGTATGATTAAAAAGTAGGTGGTTTAAAGATGGAACAATTAAATGAGGTAATAAATAAGATGTGATTTACATAATGCCAATTATAAACATTAGTGGTTTGATAATTCTTGCTTTATCTCTATAAAAGTTGGTTGATATGAGCATCAAGTTGCTTGATCTGATTTCCAAGACACAGGTCTTAGAAAAAGTTAGTTTAGAAAATAATGTCATTTTGACTGCTATGTTAAAAGACTTAACAGATATTCCAATAAGCTCAGAGGAATTTAAAGGAGAACTAACTTTAAAATTACACTGAAAAATTAGAGTGTGACAGCCCAAGGTTTTAAAACAGCCAACCTTAACTTATTCAGTCACCTTACGGGGACTGCTAAATGACAGCTGTACCAAAGTCTATGTAAGAGCTGAGTGGATTCTGTGGAAATATCATATTTGAGTACATAAAAAGAAACAATTATCTGATATGGTATGCATTTACCTTTTGTGTGGTAGATGTTAAACTTATGGTCAACTACTAACAGGATTATTCCACAAGACAGGAAAGACTTGGTTAGAGCAATATTAGAGGCTGGTCCTCAGTTGCAGCAGAGGATCTGGCAGAAAGAAGAGTGGCTACCACCATTGAATAATGAATTAGGGATAGAGGTATTGAAATTTCCAAAAATCTACTTCTTGGAGAAGGCAATTATGCTGATGAACAAAAACAGTCTCTATATGATGATCACTCCTTTGCTCTATGCCATGTAGCAGCTTTCAATGTTTAAGACAGAATTAAAGAAGTTGGAAAAATAACTGAGTCATTTATTGAAGTTATACAGGGCCCCAAAGAAACCTTAACTGATTTTTTTAAACAAAGATTGAGTTCAGCTATAAATAGAATGATACTAAATTCAGATGCTAGACTTGTAATAAATGAATCTCTAGCTTTTGAAAAATGCAAATTCACAATGCAAAAGGATTATTAGGCCTTTAAAGGCAAGATCAGTACCCATAGAGAAATGGATACAAGATACAGTAAGTATTGATTCTCATAACCATGATAATGCTTGGTTGGATAGGAGAGGTGATTTTTAGAGGCTTGAACAAAAATCAAAGTGTAGGTGTTTTAATTGTGCTAAGCAAGTTCACCTAAAAGGGGATTGTAGGCAAAATATTGCTAAAAACATTGTTTTTTATAAGAAGAATCGAAACAGAAGGTTCCCTCCTTTCTGGAGTATGGAGATCAATTTGATCAATAAATGTAGATCAGCAAGGGAAGACAAGGTAACCCCTTGCTATCAGGAAACAATCTGGGAGGCCTCTTGCTGTTCCCCATGTTAAATTTTATTCACTTTTTAACTATGGGAGAAACTCTTCCTCAGAGCACTTAAATGACCTGAAACCTATTCTAAAAAAAAGAGAGAAATACTGCTATGAATGATAGAACAGCTTTAGAAGATAAAATAGAAATTTCAAAAGAAACCATAAAACAAATATTGTAAAGATTAGATTTGAACAAGAGAAACCTCTTGATTAGAAGAAGTGATAATCCATCAAACAGTGTGACCTTTCAATATAAACTAACTTATAAACCTAACAAATGTTTTTTGTTTGAAAAAATATAACTTGCCAAAAGTGAACCTCCCCAAAATTAAGGTTGGGTCAGGGCTTTGTTTTTTCTTTCCAGGAGAATGAAGGCATTCATCTAAGGAATCTGAAGGAAAAGCATATATCATCCAGAGAAAATATTCCAAGAAAAAGAGTAAATTAGCCTCTTGATATATCACATCTCCAACAGAATAAAATTTCATCTTCCCAAATGTTTGTTTCTGCTGTTCTCTACAGACATATAATGCAAATGGTATTTTTCTTAGTCCCAATTCAATTAAAAATTAAAGTTGACTTTGGAGTTGGAGAGGAAAGAAGTCAGAGTTTTCATCAGAATATCACAGGATCATCTTTAGTTCAGTTACTAACATTGTTTCCTTCTGAAACCTCTTGAACTGGACATTCTGAGTCAATAGTTTTCAGTACTTCTGTCTCTTAAGCTCATTATAGGTTGATCTATTAAGTTTTGCTTTTAAACTGATGTTCTACTCTAACATTCCTACATCTTTCACTTTCCTCCAAATTCTAGCATGGTCAGGTTCTTTATAGTACAAACTTCTTTATTAGTTATTTTTCTAATTCTGTGAATAAATGGTATGATAACAAAGACAATTTATAAAATAAAGAATATTTGATATTATGGTTACAGAGGGTTAGAGCTTACAGTGGTGGGGAGCCAGCATCCATAGCAGATGGAATAGTATACTGAGAGCTCTCACCTTTCACTCGAAGCAGGAAAAATAGACACTAAAATCAAAGTTGTAGAAGACTTTAAACTCTCAAAGCTCCCAAAACACTAGACATTGAAGAATGCACATTTGAAAATTAAGAGGAAAAAAGACTGTGCTCAGGAAAACTCAGACCCAGGCATTACTGCACACCTGTAATCCCAGTATGTAAGCAGGAGAATTATGAATTTGAGGCCAACCTGGGATGGTGAGACTTTATTTAAAGTTAAGAAGAAAAAAGGAGGGATAATTGTTATTTATTTATGTGTATGGGTGTTTTGTCTGTATGCATGTCTGTGCCCCATGTGTTTGCTGCCTTTTGAAGCTGTGGAGTTACAAAGGTGCCATATGGGTGCTGCAAATTGAACCCAGGTCCTCTGGAAGAATATCCACTGCTCTTAACCACTGAGCCACCTTATCAAAATCAGAATCAGCGTGTAGGCTAGCAGGAATGCACTGGAATAGAGAAACTGGCCACAGGGGACTATGAAACAATTTCTCATCCTCAACTGGCAAAAGAACTGCTTCTTTGAATGACAGAGGAGGGACTCTTCAAATATTTTCACCAAAAGGGATCAAGTATTAAATGCTTGAGACTATGAGAGACATGCCATTCAAATTACCAAAAGATTAGGGGAATGAGGATTAGGATAAGGATGTGCATAAGGATGATGCAGAACAAGTGTAGGAGGAGAACAAAGACAATGTTAGAGGTTCCCACCTTCATTAGAATGGATATGCAAATGACTTTACACTGTCTAACAAATGCTGCACCACTGTCTTAAAACAGACAGGATAGTTTGGTCATGGTCTTAGTTTCTTCCTTAAAATATTTTCTGTTTATTTATATATTTATTCATTTAGAGTCTCCCTCTTTTTCCAACCCGTGTGTGTGTGTGTGTGTGTGTGCATGTGCGTGGACATGGCACCTAAGTGACAGTGCCCTTTTGGGTCCAGAAAAGACAGTAGAATCTCTGAGAACCAGAGTTGTGAGGCATTTGTTCTCCTTGACATGGGTGCTGGGACCTGGCTCTGCTAGAAAAGCAGGACAGTTCAGGGTCTTAGCCATATATGCTTATGGAAGCTTAGTGGGGAACACTAAAAGTTCCCATTGAAATTCTAAGGTGTGCAAGTGGCTGAAACTTCTTATATATTTTCATAAGTTGTTTCATTTAAAAAAATCTCAATAAATCTCTGGAATTTTCTGGAGAGACGAAATGAAGAATAGAGAGGAAATTCAAAGGATATTTTCTATGAAGAAGATTTCTTCACAAAAGAAAGTGTGTATTTCAACCAAGCCAAAGAAAGGAGAGTGGGCAGCAGAAGAGAGCCCTGACCAGGCAGAGCAGGAGCCTAGTTCACAGTGCACCCAGGGCACAGACTTCTAGCTTGATCCTGTTATGTTGAACATGTCACACAGCGCAGTTATCTGGTTTTAAGAATAATGTGATATTTTAAGTCAGATATTAAATGCTTTCTGTTTTCCCCTGTGGAAATAAATTTAATTAATTATTTCTCTCTCTATTCTGAAAGAATGATTGTTAGTATTTGAGGAAAGTAAAATCACAGACAGGTATTGTACAAAGTACAAATCACTATCTCTCATTTATAATATAGCAAACTACCAGTAATTTTTGTGCTTTTTTAAAAAAATTGTCTTATGAATACTAGAAATCCATTTTAACAATATTTTATTAAACCCATTTAAATTAAATTATTTTAAAATATAATTCCATCCCATCTCATATTTAAAATATGTCATATTTTTTGTTTTCATGTTTATCTTTATTGAATGTCACAAGATAATGTTTTCATTCATAACACAAGTATAGAGAGCCGTGATGCAAAGTCAGGATGGTATCCTAGATTTGAAAGATAATTAATTCAGTGTCATCATTTGAAAATTCATGTTTACTTTGATTCATGTTTTATAATAAATTATAGCTAAAATATAAAATCAATTGACAATTTATCAAATGCTCTACACTGTTTTCTTCTCAGTGATTAATAGACCTCTTATCTATCAATGGCAACACTCTGGATGGAACTGGAGGATATTATTGTAAGTGAAATAAGCCATTCGCCAAAGACAAATTCACTCATTTGTGGAATCTGAGTAACAAAATAAAGTTCATTCCATATCTTAGGTTGGTTAGGACTGTGAAATGATGATCAATAGAGAGAATAATTTTGGAGAGGTCATTATGTTGCACAGTGAACAATATGTTGTATTCCAGGTAACAGAGAAGCAGATATCTACCACAAAATGATAACTATATGTTAATTAGCTAGATTTATTCCTTCTACATTATATATTCACTTTATAACAATTTGTTGTTATTATAAATACAACTTATTTATCAATCAGTAAAACTAAAACCAACCATATTAGTGGTTTAATGTAGAATTACATGGTATTCAGTAATTCTATTTTTATGCTATTTAATGTTACTAAACTCTCATTTTTCTTTACCAGAGAACTCACCACAACATGGTATAGTACCCTAGCCACGCAAAAATACTCCATGTAGATCAAGTTAATATTAGACATACTTGGTGTGGTATCCCATTTATTAATAGCATTGGTCATAATAATTCATAGTTGTTAAAACTTCCCTCCAAATTGTGTTAAAGAAATCTCATAATTTGAGAAGTGGAATAACGCAAGTGAAAAATTCACAGGGATAGACAAACAAGCAAAATTCTCACATCAAAAATTAGGGGAAATCCAGGAGACAATGTATAAAACCAGCATTAAACATTAGATAGAGGGACAAATATGGAATTGCTGAAGATAGGGAGAACCCAGACCAGTACACATTCCTGCAGATGGTTAACCATTAGGAATGTCAGGAAACACCAAAGTCAACATCAAAACTGATATTGGTGGGCTAGCAAGATTTCTCAGGCAGTAAAGGTACTAGCTAGCAAGACAATTCCTTCAATAGCATTAGAACCTCCTTTTTTAGAATTTCAGCACATATTGGAGAACACCTAAGATGTACAGCCTTGTGGACTGAGCAACTACAGGATTTTTTGACTTTCTGTTTAAAACCAGCCATTGTTGAATTAGTTGGACTGACGCTTGTGATTAATTCTACTGAATCCTCTTCCCCCCTCTCTCTCCTGAATATCTTTATCTATCTTCTATTATCTATCATCTATCCATCTATCTATCTATATCTATATCTATTCATTCTATAAGTTCTTACTCTAGAGGAACCTAATAAACATGCACAAGGCAGTAAGCTGAATTTATTTTGTAGAAAGTAGAGGCCACTGTAGGTGTTAAGGAAAGGATTAGGTCCACCTGATAACATTTAGCTGATAAGTGACTAATGAATGGAAACAAGCCATAGCCAGAAGCACAGAGAGGCAGAGAGAGAGAGAGAGAGAGAGAGAGAGAGAGAGAGAGAGAGAGAGAGAGAGAGAGAGAGAGAGAGAGAGAGCCACTTAGGAGCTGCCTTGTAATTGAGTAAGGCTAGTGGGTTCATGCAATTTATTTCTCCATCTAGTTAGGGCTAAAGGAAAAAGAAATACTGATAGCACCTTCACTTTTTATACATAAGAGTTATTTAGTTCTAGACATGAAGACTGAGAGCTATAGACTTAAGGCCTCTCAGATGGAAAGATGGAGTGGGAGATTGACTGTCTCCCATGGCAACATTTGATTTACCAACAGAGATACAAGACTGAACAGGTAACTCCAACTGTATTGGGGTCATGCAAAACCTGACCCAAATCTCAAGGCTGATGTATTCCTGCTGTGTCAAGTCCTCTTAAGTCTCCAAACTGTACTTTGCTGTTATGTAAAGCATACTCAAATAAAACAGCTACTTCAGTGGGTGGATGTAAAGGTTAAAATTGGTAATTCAAGTGAATTACTTTCCATAGGGGCTGAAAAGCAATAAGTATTTTAATTTACCTACATTTTATATTTCAACTTCCTAAATCAACTTCAATATAAAATTCAAAGTTCTCAACAGTACAGTCAAATAAAGCTGTACTATCAAATTAAACATTTGGCTCAATATTCATAATCCATTGACATCTGGGTGTCTCTTCACATAGAAACTTTCTCCAACTGGGTGTTTCTTTTTCTGAATGTTTCATTCTTTTTACTGAACAGAATCATCTATTTTTCCCCCACTATTTAATCTCTGCTTTAGGTTTAGAAAACTCTCTGTTTTCAAAAGCAAAGGCTCAGCAGGATGCATTACACCAATTTTAGAAATCATGGTTTAAAATATGCTTAGAAGGATCAACTTTTTATTGTACTCAAACAAATAAATTTTAATATCCATTATTATAACCCCAGGGAAACATTTTTCAGACAGGACATCTACAACAAAGCCGGATATATTTAGGTCCTGTACAGTTTCTCATCATTCCACTGAGCAAGACATGTACTATAATCCAATTAGAGAGTAAAATGTGCTTAATTACTTAGCTCAGATCAAAGTACAGGAGACAGCAAAGAATTAATTAAAATTAATAATATAATGGGCAGCTTTATCTGAGCCTAATCTAGCCCATTTCATCTTACTTTAACTCAGCTCTTCAATTCACAACGGGGCCATCATTGTCAGTGATTATTTTGAAATCTGATCAGTTTGTGGCACATTCTTCCTGTATGTCTATCTGCTGCTAGGTTCTTAGCAACAGGCTTTCCTGATCAACAGAGACAGGTCAGAGAGTGCACTCTGCTACATGCTTATATTGCATTTCTTCAGTGTCTTATCCCTTATTTTTCCCTGATTAATATTCTTCAGATGTCATTGAGTAGTTCAAATGATCTATAAAATGCACACAGCCACAGGCCAAGTTTATATTGAGTGAGAGCCATGCGATAGTTAATCAAGGACTCTCAAGAATGCTTCAAAATCTCATTTGGAGTATGTTACAAACTACTATCTATTTTTATATTTGTACCGTATTGATCCCCCAGTATAGTCTAAGGGATGCTTTAAGATAATTTTTACAATGCTTGATAAAACTAACTAGCTAATTTATGGATTTAGCAACCTCCGTGTCTAACGTGAGTTTATATATGTCTGCAACATAGGAATTACATGCAAGTTCAAAGCAGATCTCACTTTGCTAAGTATGTGATTTAAAACCAGACAGTCATTAAATCTGGGAGAAGTGTCATTTTCACCAGTTGTTAAAACTGCCTTAATCAACTTTCTGAGACTGAGGAGAGGTCTGCAGACTACTCCAAGGCCAGAGGCTGGGGTTGGAACTTCTTGAATACGTTTACGAATGTCAATTTCTAGTAATTTATTGTAAGCACCAATCAGTGTGCCTTCTTTGTTCTTTTATTTTTCCTGTAATTGGCAAAGCATTCAAAGGTTGTCCATTTGGTTGCTTGAATGACAGCTGGTAGACATTCCTTTATTCCAGGCCAGGCTGCCTTGCTGTGAACCGTCAATCAAGTAGTACAAGTTTTATTGTCTGTATGTATTTAGTTTACATAGCAATGATGATGACAATTGCTAAAATACATTGTATAATTTGGCCAATTTAAACCACTATCCCTTCTTTTACCTTCCCTGGTGTGGGTTCTTCTGTCTATGTGTTGCTTTTATTGGTTAATGAATAAGGAAACTGCCTCAGCCAATAACATGGGAGAAGGAGGGCCGAGTCGACAAGACGATATGGAGCCTCCACCAGAGTCAGACATGCTGAAACTTTGCTGGTAAGCCACTGTCATGTGGCAAAAAACAGATTAATAGAAATGGGTTAAATTAATATAATAGTTAGCCAATAAGAAGCTAGAGCTAATGGGCCAAGCAGTGAATTAATTAATACAGTTTCTGTGTGGTTATTTCGGTTCTGGGCTGCCAGGATGAACAACTCCTTCTTACTACACTTCCCCTTCTCCTTTCTGTTTATCTCCTTCCTTCACTAGGACCTTTCTGTTCTGTTGTCTTAGATAAGTCTTTATGCTTATGTACACAGTCTAGGTTCCATAATTTACATAAAACATGTGATATTTACTTTTATGATTCTGATTTATTTTTCTTAATAAGATGATTTCCAGTTTTATAAGTTTTGTTGAAAAGGACATAATTTTATTCTTTTGTTGCAGAATAAAACTCCTTTTTATTTGTTCATCTATTGAAACACAGCAAGGCTGATTTAATAACTTGGCCATTGTGATTAGTGTGATAATAAATATGAGTGTATACATTTCTCTATGGTACATTTTTTTAGAGTCCTTTGGTATAGTCTTTCTGTTTTGAGATTTTGTAAAATATCTATTTGAATTATGATTGTAGCTGGACCTGAGTTTCCCTACAGTCTGCCCCAACCATACAACTGTCACCTGCATTCAGAGGGTCTAATTTGGTTCTATGCTAGTCCCTTCCCTGTCCGGCCTGAGTTTGTGAGCTCCTGTTAGATCAGATAAGCTGTTTCACTGTATTGCCATCATGGTCTTGACTTCTGTGTTCATATGTTCACTCCTCTCACTCTTCAACAGAACTTTGGGAACTCAGTCTAGTGCTCTGCTGCAGGTCTCTGCCTCGGTTTCCATCAGTTGCTAGATGAAGGTTCTATGGTGACATTTAAGATATGACTACATATCAATATGACTACAGGGCAAGGCCTGTTTGGGCTCCCTCTTCACTATTGCTTAAGATCTTAGCCTTATGGATTCCTGGGAATTTCTCTAGTGCCAGGTTTCTGGATAGCTCCATCATAAGGGCCCCATCAACCAAAATATTTCTTTCCTTGATTTCCATCTCTGTTCTTCACCATCTCAACTATACGGTTCCCTCCTCCCTCCCCTTCTCTACATCCCCTTCCACTTCTGCCCTCCCTTCTCCCACCACCCCCATGATCCAAATTTGTCAAGAGATTATTTTTGTGTTTTATTGGATATTTGTACTTCACCTTTTGGAAACTTTTTTAATCAGAATATAAATGGATTAGAATATTGAGTTTTTTGGTAGGAGATTTAATTATTGTTTAAGATTTATGTATTTGTGTGTGTATACACATACGTTACACAGGTATACCCTGTAAATACACACAGATGTCACAAATGGGTGTCAGGTATCTTCCTTTTTATTTTCTGCCTATTCCTTGGAGGAAAGTGTTTTTTTTTTCCCTTGCACCAGAGTCTTAAATTTCTCAACTAATTGAGAATCCAGAAAGCCCTCATGAACCTCCTTTCTCTCCTTCTGAGAGCTGGACTAATAGGCATATGGAGACACTTAAATAACCATCTCTTCCACCATGAGTTGAGTACTTTATGTACTCAACAGATCCTTATCTGTCAGATACAGGTAGCCAAGACATTTTTTTTTCATTCAGAGAGATGTCTCTTCACTCTCAAGATAGGTTCCTTGGAAGGACAAAACTTTTAAGTTTCATATAATTTCATTTGCTAGTTTTTAGAGTTATTTCTTTGCAACTGGGGACTCATTCAGAAAGTTATGGCCTATGCCTCTATTTTGAAGTGTTTTTCCCTTTATTTTTCTTTAGAAGTTTCATATTTTAAATTTAGTTTTTCAAACAATTCAATTTTCAATTGATCTTGCGGCAGGTTAAGAGATATGGATACAATTAAATTATTATTATGGAGGTCTATATTTCCTAACATTCTTTATTGAAGAGGCTATCTTTCCTTTTCCCGTGCAAGTTTTTGACACGTTTGTCAAAAAGTAGGTGACTGCAGCCAGAGGAGAAAGAAAGGCTTGTCATGATACAAACAACTTAAAATATTTATAGCCCGCACACCAAGCTTAAACAAAATATAGGAAATAATATTTGGACTGCATAGAGGTCTAAAAGCATATACAAGTGATTGTACAAATACAACAAATGAAGTGGTAATTATTAAAGACAACATAACACTGATGGCAGACTCCACAGACAATGATTGCAATCAACACACACCTTTTCATAATAAGTTTAAATATTGTTGGCCTAATTACTCCAATAAAAAAAACCTTGTGTTTAACTGAATGAATAAAAACAAAACCCATTTATTAGTTGTCTACATGAAACTCAGCTTTAAAGATAGGTACTACCCTAGAATGATAGTATTCTAATTAAATGTGCTCTAATTAAATGGGGTCAAGAGGCAGACATACATTGTGATCATACTATCTGATAAAACATACTTTAAAATAAAGATTAATCAGAAGAGATAAAGAAGGACAATTCATTATAACCAAATATAACAACTAACCAAGAAATCATTACAATATAAAACACATACAAACCAAACTCTGTTGCATCCAGTTTTCAGAGGAGTATATTACTAAGTCGATTTATACAGTTTGTGTGTATATACAGTTTCAAGGCTGACCAATAATGTTGGCTTATCCCTGGGAGAGGCTGATTCTCATTCTCCCAGAAGTCATTAGTTGCCTGTAGTTCTGCTGGTGGGACCAGCACATGTACACACATATTTAAAAAAGAGGCTACCAATTTGAGAGAGGGGAGTTGCTTTAAAGAAGGCAACTGCTCATCGGGACCTTGGGAGCTCAGCCCGGTGCTCCTATGTGGGGCTCTGTCATTTTCTCCATCCAATGCCAGGTGAAGGTTCTATGGTGATATGCAAGATATTCATGAGTATGGCAATAGGATTTGGACATTTCTGGCACCCTCTCCTCAGCTGCCCAAGGACCTAGCTGGGGGCGTCTTCCTGGACACCTGGGAACCCCTCTAGAGTCAAGCCTCTGCCAACCCTAGAATGGCTCCCTTAAGTAAGATATATAATTCCTTGTTCCCATAGAGAGAGATCATGAGAAAGAAAGTCAGAACCATGAGGGATGCATTCACCCACTGAGACGGCAGGACAGAACTAATGGGAGACCACCAAGTCTACTTGGAATGGGACTCGCTGAGGGTGGCTGATGGTGGAGGTTGACCGAGGAGCCAAGGACAATGGCGATGGGCTTGGTCTCTACGACATGGACGGGCTCTGTGTGAGCCTTGTCAGTTTGGTTGCTCACCTTCCTGGACCTGGGGGGAGTTGGGAGGACCTTGGACTCAACATAGTGTAGAGAACCCTGATGGCTGTTTGGCCTCAAGAGGGAGGGAGTGGGGGTGTGGGTGGAGGGGAGGGGAGGGAAGAGGGAGGAGGAGGGGAGGAGATGGCAATTTTTAATAAAAAATAAATAAACTGGAAAAAAAAAAGAAGGCAACTGGGAGGTCCCAACAGGAGGAAAGAGGAGAGAAAAAGATTCAATTGTATTTCAATAAAAATATTAAAGATAAAACTAAAAATCAGAAAAAGAAGAAAAATAATTTCCAATAAGCAAGTGTACTACACTGTACAACTGGAATTAAAGACACTGATTAACATCAATCCAATAATATTAAATAATTTTAGTACTCCACTTTTTTAATAAAGACGTCACATTGAAAAAAAATAGAGAAGATAATTAAATAATATCACACATCAAATGGACTTAATACTTATCCGAAAAAGATTCTACTCAAACACCAAATAATATACATTCTAATTTGCATGCAACAGATGCTTCTCTAACATAGATTGCAAACTGGGACACAAAACACATCTTAATATGTTCAGAGAGTCTGAAATCACTCTCTGTATTTATTCTGTCTGGCTGTAATGAAATCAGACTTAAGTGAACAGCAAACAAAAGTCTAATAATTACAAAATGTCATGGAAATTGAATAATCCATTAATAAATAATAGATGGGTTAAAGAAAAAATAATAATAATTCTTAAAAATGAAAGCACAACATATATCACAAGTATTTCAATGGGGAAAGTGAATAGCTCAAAGTATATCCTTTAATATAGCAGGAAGAATACAAGTAAATTACTTAATCATACAACTAAACATTTTGGAAAAGAAGAACAAACCAAAGTCAAAACCATTAGCTAGGAAAAGATAATAAAAATCAGAGAAGGAACTAACAAATATATAAAGAAGGAAAACAATTCAAAGAATCAGAAAATCTAAAATCTTGTTCTTTGAGACAGTAAACAAGACTGAAAGGTATTTGGCCCAGCCAGCCAAAAGAAAGAGAGGTCTCAAATTTAGAGTCAGAAATGAGCAAAAAAAAAAAAAAAAAAAAAAAAAAAAAAAAAAAAAAAAAAAAACCCAAGAGATGCTAAACAAATCAGAATGTTATAAAGTAGTGCTTAAAAGCCTGTTCTTCACTATCCCTTCTTGCAGATATCAAGATGTTAAAATTAATAAATCCCAATGTTCTTTTTTTTAAATTTTTTTTCTCATGGTTTATTTTTTTATATTTAAAAATTTCCATCTCCTTCCCTCCTCCTCCCTCCTCCCTCCCCTCCTCCTCTCCTCTCCCTTCCCTCCCCTTCTTCTCCCCCTTCCCTCCCCTCCCCTCCACCTATACCTCCCCTCCCTCCCTCTCAAGGCCAAGGAGCCATCAGGGTTCCCTACTCTATGCTAAGACCAAGGTCCTCCCAACTCCCCCCAGGTCCAGGAAGGTGATCGACCAAGCTGAGAAGGCTCCCACAGAGCCCGTCCATGCAGAAGAATCAGAGCCCAGCGCCATTGTCCTTTGCTTCTCAGTCAGCCCCCGCTGTTGGCCACATTCAGAGAGACGGGTTTGGTCGCATGATCCATCAGTCCCATTCCAGCTGGCGTTGGTGATCTCCCATTAGTTCTACCAGAAAACTTCTAGAAAAAGTCAATAATTTGTGCAAAGTGGCAGGATGCAGAATCAACTTAAAGAATTAATCAAAACCCATTCTCTACCAATCAACAAATACAGAGAGAAAGAGGTCATCGAAACAAATTCACAAGAGCCTCACAGAAAACAATCTACCTAGGAATAAACCTAAGGAGGTGAAAGTCCTCTAAATTAAGGAGTTTAGTTTTAAAAGAGCTAGAGAAATATGAGTATATGTAATTTCAGCCATTTTATATTTGATAAAGATACCAGAAATATCACTTTGAAATCTTTAAGAAATGTCTCTGGGAAAAAATTTCTACATGGTAGATGAATGAAATATGATCTATATCTATCATCTTGCAGAGAAATACTACATGGAGACTTGACTCTAGAGGGATTCCCAGATGTCCAGGAAGACGCACCCAGCTAGATCCTTGGGCAGCTGAGGAGAGGGTGCCAGAAATGTCCAGATCCTATTGCCATACTCATGAATATCTTGCATATCACCATAGAACCTTCACCTGGCATTGGATGGAGAAAATGACAGAGCCCCACATAGGAGCACCGGACTGAGATCCCAAGGTCCCGTTGAGGAGCAAAAGGAGGGAGATCATGAGCAAGGAAGTCAGGACCGTGAGGGGTGCGTTCACCCATTGAGACGGTGGGACAGATCTAACAGGAGACCACCAAGTCCAGTTGGAATGGGACTGATGGAACAGGGGACCAAACCGGACTCTCTGAATGTGGCTGACAGTGGAGGAGGACTGAGAAACCAAGGACAATGGCGATGATCTTGAACTCTACAGCATGGACGGGCTCATTGTGAGCCTTGTCAGTTTGGTTGCTCACCTTCCTGGACTTATGGGGAGTTGGGAGGACCTTGGACTTAACATAGTGAAGGGAACCCTGATGGCTCTTTGGCTTGGAGAGGGAGGGAGTGGGGGTATGGGTGGAAGGGAGGGGAGGGAGGGGTGAGGAGGAGGGGAGGAGATGGAAATTTTTAATAAACAAATGAGAGAAAAAAAACTCAGATGAGAGACATGAAACATTAAACCTATTAGAAGAAAACATGGACTGTATCCTACATGGTGAAGATGCAGGAATGGACTTTCTGAATAACACTCCATTGATCCAAGAACTGAGGTAAAAAATTGACAAGCGGAACTTCATAAATTAAAATACTTCTGCACAGATAAAGAAACAATGATCAATTGATAAAGAAAACCACATAGTGACTGAGAATCTTTGCAGCTATACATCTGACAAAGGATTATTATCTAGCACTTACAAAGAAGTAAGAAAATATAATAATAATAATAATAATAATAATAATAATAATAATAATAATAATCTATTCAAAATTGGACCTGGGATCTGAACATGGAGTTTGCAAAAGAAATAAAAATAATTAAAATATCTTTAAAAATTGTTGTTGTTCCTAGCAATTAGAGACATGAAAATCAAAACCATTTGAATTTTATCTTAATCCAGTCAGAATAAAGATTAACAACAAAAAGATAATAAGGAATGCCAGAGAGAATGAGTGGAAATAGAATCCTCACACTCTCTTGGTAGGATTGGTCTAGCTAGTCAGAAAAATATTGAGAAGAATCCAAATAGCTAAAACTAAATCTATCCTATGACATACATGTTCCACTCCTTGGGTTAGGCCCCAGAACTCCACATCCATCTCCACAAATACTTGCTCAGCCATTTTCATTGCTGCTCTTTCTCAAGAGAGCTAGGAAATGGAAACAAACTAAATATTCTTCAACTGATACAGAGAGTATAAAACTGAGTAACATATACTATTCAGATATAAAGTAGAATAATGATCTTTTCAGGCAAATGGATATACCTAGAAAATATAATATTGAGTGTGGTAACCCAAGCCCAGAAAGATAAATGTTACGTGTTCTCTGTGATCTGTGATTCTTAGGTCCAAATCTTCAGATATGAGCATACATTCTGGGTTAACTACAAAAGTCACTAAAGTAAAATAATTTTAAAAATTGTGTGTGTGTGTGTGTGTGTGTGTGCGTGGTGTGTGTGTGTAAGGGTTAAATAGAAAGGGGACTAGCAGGTAAATATAATTTGAAAAACAAAATGGAGAAACTGGGAAAGGTTGATTAATTTGAGTGAAGATGAAGGTTACAAATAACCGTTTATGATATATTGAAAAGTCATAAGAAATTACACTACATACTATCCATCAAAATACCTATAATACATACTTACATTCACACACACATATGTATATATTCATACATAACTACACACATCCATGCACACACATACACACATATATTCCTAATATTTATATTATTTATGGATTTATTAGAAAAAATGTAAAATACAAATTTCCCAGTGTTCCTTCCAAGAGCCATAGACCATTTAACAAAATTTCCGATACCAACTTTCTTTTTAGTTTTCAGTCATGGATATCTAGGAGACTTCAAAATAATATAGGCTACTGTTCTTGTCCCTGGTAAGCTCCTGTTATAGAAGACAACATGTACTTCAGAAACACAGCCTAGAGGCTCCTGAGCTAGAATTTAACTGAAAGCTTCCTACCTGAAAACCAGCTTTCTTGGTACCAAAAGACACCAAGAAAGCTTCCCAAAGATGATGCCTGTGAACCACAGCAACAATCAGCATGGTAGAAAAATCACAAATATGCAAGGGTAGCATGCATTTTTTGGTGGTAACAAGCAATTGTCTAATTGGACTTAAGATCCACTCAACAAAAAGGAAATTATGCCTCCTATTGGAAACCCAGCCAACTGTCTGGTTCTAGTGAGGTCAAGAATTTTCGAAACGAACCTCAAGTTCCCACTTTACTAAATCAGTATACTTTCTACCTGAATTATATTTATCCTTATACCTATAGATAAGTATATCTCTCACTTCTCAATCAAAAGACAGAGATCAAGTAATCCAGTCACAGATGCTCTATCTATAATACAACTCCTGTGCCTCAGCCTCAAGGAACATTATGGAAGACAGAAAGGGAAAAGTATATGAACCAGTAGGAAAAAAAGTCGGCTGTGAAAGTGAATCTCCTAGAATTGCCAGGGAATCTACGCCCATAAAATTTCAATAGCATGGTTGCCTAAAGAAGATCTGAACAAGGAGTCCACCAACAATGATGCTAGGATATAAGATGGCAATCTCAGAAGACCAACCCCCAAACCTAGACAAAGAACTATAGGCAAGTAAAGAATGTTCAGAGTGGGAGGAATAGTCTTTCCTGGGGCAGAGTACCCCAACAGATTATCCTTTATCAAGTTGTCATCCTTGAGACCAAATACATACAATCAATATTTTGCAGGCTGAACAAATTGTGAATATATAAGTTACAGCAATTAAAGATGAAGGTGTCAGTGGATATAAATTTTAAAGTGATCAAAGGGGACAATAATAAAAGAGATTAGAGGAAAGAAAAGTTAAAGGTGAAGTAAAATTATATTTTCATTTCAAAAATAAAAAAAAACATTACAAGTAAGGCACTGTAGCTGTGGAGTTCATTTTTGTTCTCTCTATTCTAGTTCATTGGTATACATTTCTGTCTTTGTGCCAGTACTGTATTGTTCTTGGTACTTTGGCTCTATAGTGCATTTGAAAATGCATTTGGAAGCTACTGTGGTACTTACAACATTGTTGATTTATAAAGGGTTGCTTTGGGTACCTGAACCCCTTTTTGTTTTGATGTAAATTATAGAATTCATTGCCCATTTCTGTGAATAACATCATGGGTATTTTAAAAGTGATTGCAGCATGTCCATACTTTGATTATTTTCACTAAATTGTTTTTATTGATCTGTGAATATGGAAGGGCAGTACACTATTAGTGACTTACTCGACATTTTAGTACATGTTTTGCATATGTCTTTCACTTCTATAATTTCTTACCAAATCTTTCAGTCATATCATTACTATTAGGTGTTTTTTGTGTCTTGAAGCTATTATAAATGAGAGTGTTGGTTTCTCTTTGCCTGTGCTTACTATCAAGTTTTTATCTCTTATCCTATAGCTCCCTTGCATAAGCCTGCACCTTATGCATCTTGCTTCTACCTAAATCATCTGATAATAAGACTAGATAATGAACTCTGTAGGCTTCTTTATCTTCAGATGTGGTTCTAGTCTTCCACAGTCACATTTATTGTGGACTATTTGTTTAACAAAGTAAAGGTGTGTTATATTTTTCTATGCTGCATTAGTTTAACTATGTAAAGATAAGTTGCATTTGCTTTACCTTGCCTGCCTTCGGCACATAATTGGTCTAATAAAAAGCTGAATGGCCAAAAGCTAGACAAAAGAGGGATAGGTGGGACTGTTGGGCAGAAAGAATAAGTAGGAGGAGTAATCTAGGTTAGAGAGAGGATGAGGGATAAAGAGAGCGAGAAGCCAGGGCCAGTCAACCAGGCAGCTGCCAGGCAACCAAATGCAGAGAATCAGGTAAGTAGGACATACAGAATGAAAGAAAGGTAAAAAGCCCTGAGGCAAAAAATAGATGACGATAAACAGGCTAATGTAAGTTAAGAGCTAGTAGGACAAGCCTAATCCAAGGCCGAGCATGCAGAGCTAACAATAAATCTCTGTGTCATGATATGGGGGCTGGTGGTCAAAACAAGCCTGCTGCACATATTTACTCCACAGTGGCAGCAGAATATTACTCAAAGTAATCTGTTTCTTGACAATTGACCTATAGGATACTATTGTAAACTAGGTGCTTTCGCACTTCACAGATACTTCAAGGAACCTGTTCTAGCCTCAAAGAACACTGTAAACTTACCTGCTAGCTGCTAATGCGATAGTACCTGCTTGAGACTGCTTGTTTCACTCACTTCTGCCACTTCCATCAACACTGGATAACTTCACTTTAGCCAAGGCAAAGTCTGGGTACCTTTTATATGACCTCATAAATCATTTTACCTGAGGTGCTTGCCTATGGCTTCTACCTATCTATGAAGTCTCCCAATAGGTCAGCGGGAAGGAAAACACATTTCTTACCAAATCTTTCAGTCATATCATTGTGCCTCTTAGAGGAACTCATTTTTTTTGCTTCTTTGGACCTTGAAGCCAAGTGTTGTGGGAGGGAGTATATATCTTGAATTGTTTAGACACTGAGCTAGGATTAAATACAAAGCCCTGGGTTAAGTTCAAAATCAACCATTGAATTGGAACAAAAGAAAACAAATACCTAAGTAGAGGCTGCACTTGGGATTAATCCTTATATTAGTGCTATGATTGGTAGAACTGTAAGTTATTTTGCAGTTGATAGAATTATAATTGCAACACAGGTGTACTACATCCCCCTTTTAGCCATATGTGCAAATTGCAAATAAATCAATCTTCTCATTTTAATTTGGGAGACTTCCAATGGGCTAAATCCTTACTGTTGTGAAGTTTACATTAGAAGCTGATGCTCAGTGGTATTTGACTTTATGGTTATTGACATGGGTACGGCTAAGTGAGCTTGTTGTTTAAAAGCAGGCAACACTAAAGGGTTTCCATCATTACCAATGGCAGTGAATGGCTGGGGGATAGTTGAAAAGACAGAGGAGTTTAGAGTTCCAATTCCTAAATCTCAGAAATGAAACATCAAGAAATAAGTGAGATCTTCAAGAATCACTGAGATCCAAAAGCTCAGGTACTCAGGCCTCGGGGTGGTCAGCCTGGAGAATGGCTGGAAAATACCAGAAAGTAACCCAGGGCAGCATCTTCAAAACAGTGAAAATGATGGCAGGGTTATTGAGACGGTGATCGATAACAGAGCAATTGAGACTGGAAAAGAAGAGAGGCTGGGGAGAGTTGAAGTCAGGAGCTAAGTCCATTAGGACCGTGAGCCACAGCAGCAGGAAGAGTTCAAGAAAGCCACCAGAGGATGAAGAACCCAGAAAATCCAGGCTCTCACACGAATACTTGAAGTTCAAGAGCTGAGTCTTGCTGCTGGATGTTGGCACTTTGCATTCTGAGCAACAGGCTTCTGTCCTGAACACCTAGAGCATGAAGTCTATGATGTTTAAAGCTTGAGTCAGACACTTGTCCTTAGGTCTTAAGAAATAAAAGCTTCTGGATTTGAGGCCCCAGGCCATTAGTCTTGAACTTCCAGGTCACTAGGCTTAAAGAAGTTCCCCCTCAGTTATTTATTCTTTTTATTTGGATAAAACAAAGGAATATACATCCATCTGCAATAATTCCAAAAGTATAAATTAAAACTTGTACCATTAATCATGTATAATGAAAAGAAGCATTCTCCTTATTTTAAATTTAGAAAGCTTAGTTATATAGGTTGGTGTTGGAGTAATTCCTTAGCATACATGAGGCCCACCATAAAAGATTAAAATTACAGTTTTAATGATTGAAGCAAAACTTCCTGATGCCCCAATACCATTGACTTTCTCTACAGTCGATTTTCAAAAGATTCAGTGGAGTTACTAGCTTCAGAAAGGCAAGTAAATTATTATACTAGTAATTCCAATCAGTTATGAATATCTATAATGTTGACAAATGTCGAGTTCAGGGCCTTCCATGATCAATGGCTTGAATCAGAGGCAAGGAGGCAGAAGGATGCTGAGTGAAGAAAATGGGGTTTAGGAATGGCTTGCAAGCTGGGGGCAGGTGGAACTTTTTTCCATGGAGTGTATGCATTGGTTGGCCTCCACATGTTGGGCAGTTGTGCTCTCAGGGTCTCTAGGCACATTGTTGGGCCAAGGATATGAAAGCCTCTCACTGTATTTAAGTCCAACTGAAGTGGTCAGACATCTAAAACATTCTAGCAACAAGAAAAATGAATCTTAAAACTGTTGACTGATAAAATGTTTTGGTTAAAAATGTTTTCTGTAAAAATTTGATTATTAAGCACCATTAGCAAACGAGAGTTGCTTGAGTTGAATTGGCTAATACGGGTAAAGTGATTGAAATATGTGGTTATGCACTGCAGGGTAATACTTCAGAGAAAATTCATAGAATCTGCATTCATCTTGAATCAGTGCTTAAACTAAAACACTCCCTAGTTGTTCCACCAGGCTTTAACAACTGGAGAGCCCACTGATTCAAACACTCCTGTTCTGGGAGGGTTGAGCTACAGAGTATTTTCTGGCCCATGGGAGTGATTTTCTTCATACTAAAGTAATTGGTTTTTGTAAATGTTAGTTTAAGTGGTTCTGTGTCAATACAGCAAGAAACAGCTTTAGGTTTTGTGAATTAGGAGTTTTCTTGTGTATCATGAATTGCATCAGATGAATGCAAAATCTTAATGGAATCAAATGAATAATTAAGATTTTGGTTAAGAAAGGTCATTGATTTTAAAGTTGGGGTAGTGGAGGAGGGAAGGAAAGAGAGAGAGGGAGAAAGAGAGAGGTGCACACAGAGGGATTATTGAATGGAACTGATCATAGTGAACGGGAATGACTGATTAAACCTTGGTCTTAACATAGAGTAGGGAACCCTGATGGCTCCTTGGCCTGGAGAGGGAGGGAGGGGAGGTATGGGTGGAGGGGAGTGGAGGGAAGGGGGAGGAGGAGGGGAGGAAAGAGGAAGGAGGAGGGGAGGGAAGGGGGAGGAGGAGGGGAGGAGATGGAAATTTTTAAATATAAAAAAATAAACCATAAAAAATAAAATTTCTCACATATTAAAAGTGAAAAGAACATACAAGACTGATGACTGTTAAGGTAAGTTCTATGCTTCCACAGAATTAGATGGTTTTGGGAGTATTCAAATACCAAGTGAGCAAAATGTCCTTGTCATGAAGCATTTACCATCGAGATGTATTAGTCTGTGGGTCAGAGCACACAAAGGAGATACATTAGTGTGAGATGAATGTTTATCATGCTATTTTAAGAAGTGTACTGTGACAGCTTTATTTTGAAGAATGTGTTTGATTACATGAGCTTAATTATGATGAACAGAGAAAAAAGAATTCAATCTCAAAACACAAAACACATAATCTTTTTCTTTTCTGATTGAATTATTTTGTTTGAATGTCAAGACCACTTCAGATTAATCAGATAATATCATAACCTTCAGCTCCCTAAATGACTCTTCTTGGCCCTTGCTAACTTCATCTTTGGTCATATATATGGATAATTGGAAAGCTCAATGCCATTTATCTTTTACTACATAAAATAATTTCTCAGGTCAGTTTTCTCATACTGTACACCCCAAACATCACACTATGCTAATGTATTTAAATCAGGTTTCTGAACACAGTGGTCTTGTAAGGTTGCTAAGATTTTTGGTGGCATTGTAGATAGCCAAAGAATGATGAGCCCAGTGCAATTTAAATGAGCATGACTAAGTTGTTTTTGGCTTTACATCAGTAATTTTGTGGGGACAAGAAATGTACAAGTTCTATTCTCAGGAAGTTTAGGCTAGAAGCCTTGAAATGAATATAAGAGGAATGACAAGAATGCTTCCATGTGGATAAAGATTCTTGATAAGGATATATCAAGTAAATATGCCCAAGAAGCTACTACTTAGCTAGGACTGATAGGAGTTTGGAAAACTGAAAGAAGGTACAGAAACTTGCTGTGTATAAAATTTTGCCAAACACTGACAAAATAGAAAAACAGAGTAGGCTTGGTAAACAATAACTTTTCTATGTTAACTGTGAGCCTAGTTTGTCTATTAAAGAGGATGCGGATGGAAAATAGGCCATAAGGACTGGGGCCGTATTCTGGATGATTGTGACTGCCCTTGTGCTGCACACGCTACTGTCCTTTAACAGAAGGATGACAAACAGGGTGCAAAGACAGATGGTTACGTTCAAATCGCAGCTCTCGACACCAAGTAATTAGGGAGGCCAAAGAAGACGTGTTTAACCTTTCTGTGTTTCTTCTCTCACCATTTGATGAAAGCAAATTGAAATTAAAATCACCAATATATTGTTTTAAAAGTGGGGTTAAACCTGTTAAGTAGTTTAAAATAGAACTAAGTATAAGGTGAGCAATTCATTATCTGAGCAATTATCAGCCTAGTCCAAGAAGGTCCTGCGCAGCCCACATTTGACAATATTAAGTGTCTGTAAGCACAGTCTGTGCGGCATTGCTCTTTATTGAGGCATCTCTGCCAGGTAACTACTAATTATTAGCTTGGACTGCTCCCATTGAGATTGCCTCGATATCAAGACGGAACCATCCATTAAAACTTTCTATAAAGGTGTAAATGTCCTTTCAAACACTTGAGAAATTAGCGGATAAAGCTGAGAGCAAACACCCAATCACTGAAAGTTCAAAAACAAGCAAATTTAACTCAGCTGTTTTACATGTTCAAAAACAAGGTAATTAATTATGTTTTGTCTTTTATTACTTCCCAAAGTTTGCCTCTTGTAAAAGGATATTTTCTTTACCTAAAATAAAAACATGATCAGAAAGTAACTTTTCCTCAAGTTTTGTCATATTCTCAATCGTTTCAGGAATTTTTTTCCTCTCTTATCATTTTACAAGCAAGTCCTCCATTAAGGAACTCAGTCACATTTTGGGAAACTACTGAGTAATAGAAATCTCATGTGATGCACAGAAGTAAGTATTGAAGGCACCTTTCTAAAAGTATACAGTACAATTGATTTCAACTGTGATGGAGGAATGTCTATGTGTTACTTTCATTGGTTAATAAAGAAACTGCCTTGGCCCTTTAATAGGACAGAAAATTAGGTAGGCGGAGTAAACAGAACAGAATGCTGGGTAAAAGGCAGTGAGGCAGACGCTTCAGGCAGTCGCCATAGGCAGTTGCCATGGCTCTCCTCTCCGAGATGGACGCATGTTAAGATCTCTCCTGGTAAGCGACCACCTCATGGTGCTACACAGATTACTAAATATGGGTTAATTAGCCAATAAGAGGCTGAAACTAATGGACCAGGCAGTGTTTAAAAGAATACAGTTTCCGTGTAATTATTTCAGGTATAAAGCTAGCCAGGTGGTGGGATGCAGCCCCGCGGCTCCATCTACACAACTGCCCCTTTGGTACTTACATTACTCAAAGATGAATAAAAACTCTTAGAAAAATTTCAGGAAGAAATGATGTAAAAACATAAACAAACACATAAAACCTTATCAAATAAAGAAGTCAGATATTGAGGGCAGTGCAAAGACTTTGCAAAGGTATAGACTAGAACTTGGTAGATGCATGCTACACAATGCTACACACACACACACACACACACACACACACACACATACACAGAGGCAGACAGACAGAAACACAAAACCAGAGAGACATAGAAACTCATACTCTTTTGCATAGAAAGTAGTAGTCAGGATTTGATTCAAGGAAACCTAATCTGAAAAAAAAGAACAAATTGCTATAGCATTATCCTAGAAAACCATGAGAAAGATAAAGACACACACACACTTGCACACACAGAGAAAATGAGAGACAGAGACAGTGATAGAAACAGAGTAGACTATCAGATTATTTTTTGTTCTGGTTATCTATTTATATTTTAAAAATGTAGACAAAGAAAACAATGACATTTATTCTGCACTATGTCTATAGTTTAGAAGGGACTCACTGGAATCTGCTTGTCTTTATTCATTTGACCAATTTTAAATAGAAAGTTTGAGTCTTCTGTTGGTTTGCTCTTTCAGATACATGACAGCTGTGATGATTGCTAATGGAAACTCTATCTATGTGGTGTGAAACATGACATGACATTACATGACACAACATGACATAACATAATAGCCGGATTGTAAGAAAATCATCACAAGAAAGTGTACCAGGTAGAACCTGCATTTCCTTTTCTGAAAATGTCTTGAAAGACATACAACATCACTTTTCCTATATAACTAAACAAGGTAGTTGCAAGGCTCAAACTCCACAAGAAAAGGGAAAATCAATTTCACTTCTAATTTGAAGGGTCTGGAAAAGCAGACTGGACTCTGGTTATTGGCATGTTGTCCCAATGTTTAGAAAACACAGCATGTCATATTGCCCAAGACAGATTTTCATTGAGTTTTCCAATGGATATGAAAGAGGTACAAGAATGGGGTGTTTAATAATGATGATGAAATCAATGGTAGTTTCTGAGAACGTCAGCATTTTATATGTTGTAGAAACCAGGTCATTATTAGCAAAGAACTGAGTGCTAAAGGAGATGATTGTGAAGTCTTTCCTGCTCTTTGTCCCAGTTTTTCTGATTTTACCTATTACTCCACAGCTCACATTGCCTCAGGCCCAGTGGTCTGCGAACATCTGTCCGTGGTATGCTTAACTTGTCTACTGTCTGTGATGGAGAAACTTGTTTGTGAATTGACTGCATTTGGAATCAGAAAGACAGAAGTTGATAGAAACTCCTGTGAGGGAGTTTTTTGATGAGACTCTTTAGAAGACCAACTCTAGATGTAGGTGGCACCTTTAGTAGACACAGAAGAAATAAAACACTTTTCGCCAACTTTCCCTCACTGTAACTGCTAATTTCATTCATCTTGTTGCTGCATAATTCCTTTGCCAATATTAAAGCTATATTTTTTTAGGCTTCCAAGGTAGACTAAAGACCACTAGCTCTCCAGACATTCAGTTCCAGGTCTTCATTACCACAACAGGACAGCTGGAGCTTCCATCCTTGTGAACTGAAAAAATACCAAATTATTGGTTTTTCCAGTGTACAATAGCCTTTGTTGGATTGTCTATATCATATCCTATAGGCATACACACACATACACATATATTGTATATGTAAACATGCACACACATATATGTACATATAGACGTATATATACTATATATACATATATATGTTCAGACACATATATATTCCTTTAGAAAGCTCTGAATAGCACAATGTCTCTGAATATTTTTTGCTCTGCTTAGGATATAACCTTCTACTAGTGCTTTTGAAATTTAATCCAACTCCTTATACTGAGTTTAGCCTAAATATTGTTTTAGAAAAAAAATTCCCTCCTCCAAAATAAGCGAATTTCTTCATTTACTGTGCTTCATATTCATTTCCAGAAAACATCCTTTTCAATTATAAATATTCATTTATGTACACCACTATTTTATTTAAGTGTCTCTTCTATTAGTCAGCAAGATCTATGAGACAGGATTATATATGAGCTTTTCTTGCTCTAAGAGACAAGAAAAATAAATACAACTGTAGTGATGATTTGTTTTACAAATAAAGCTTGCCTGAAGATTAGAGTTCAATGATAAGCCACTAGAGATCAATGAGAGGAGGGACACACCTTTAATCCCTTGACTCTGGCAACAGAAACAGAGGGATCTCTGGTAGTTCAAGGCCACCCTGGGTAAACAAGATTGAATCTGACTAAAAGAGAAGTAGAGCTGACACAAAGGTGACCCCGGCACTTGGGATTCCACTCTTTTAATTCAAGCACTAAGGAAATAGAGAGAGGAGTGATATGGCTGGGAGGAGAGAGGAATTTAAGGTGGAAGGAGACAGGAGCTCAGATGCAGTCTGAGGTTTGGTGGAGACAGTGGCAGTCTGAGGATGCAGTCTGAGTACAGGATCACCCCTTCAGCCTGAGCATTGGTAGAGGTAAAAGGTCTTTCTAGTGGCTGGCCACACTACTTCTCTGAATTTTAGCTTTTACCTCCTAATATCTGACTCTAAGTTTTATTAATTAAAACCAATTAAAATTTGTGCTACACAAAACTTTTTGCGGTCAATTTAACTATTAAATGTATTTGTGAAACAGACTTGCATTTCAATGCTTTTATGATTCAGACAAGATGAATGTAGTATTTATAGAACTTAGGACCAAATGACTACACTATAGCAATAATGAAACAATTCACAAAATCTATGGGGACAGTTGATTTGATCATAGCATCTCTGTAAGTGAAGTTTGTTTAACTTTTCTCCCATAAATTTGCAAAGATGACCCATCTAATAATACTAGCAGTATGGCATAAGCAGCCTGAACTGGTCATCTCCTGTAATGAGGCATGTGTTCCAGTGGAGGGAAAGGAACATCAACCCAGCCACATTACCTTTAGCCTACAATCTTTCCTGACTACAGGGTGTGCTGGGGTAAGGGTGACATAGAGATTATGGGAGTGGCCAGCCAATGCATAATCCAGTCTCAGGCCCATGCCATGAATAAAAAAGCACTTCCTACATACTATCTAGAGAGCCAGGACCCAGAAGTTGGATGCCCCAGCAACATAGGATAGAACCAAAGCAGACTGGCAGAAAAGTCAGTGTAATAATACCTAATTGTATTCTGCTATATTCAAAGGGCTGGTGCCTTTGAATCATACATGGTCTTATAACTCTTCAACAATACCCTGGTTTGACCAGGATGTATCTTGGTTTTATTTTGCTCTGTCATCAATTCCTATCATGGATGACAGGATATTTGTTCACTTTTGCCCACAAACAGCGTCATCACCTTGTAGTTGGACTTTCTTAGGACTACCAACTCCCAAATAATGACACAGAAACTTCTTTTTAAATATAAAACATTACCTTAGTTTAGGCTTGTTCCAAACTAACTCTTAAAACTTAAATTAACCCATTTATATTCATCTACATTTTACAACATAGCTTGCTACTACTCCTTAATACTATATGTCCCACTTCCTTTATCCTTGGTTGGTGAATCCCCCACCTCTCAGATTCTTCTCCTAAGTTCCTTTTTCTCACCAGAAGTCCTACCTATCTTCTCTAGCTAGTTATTTGCCATTTAGGCCTTTACCATACCAATCAAAAGGTGCATTAGGCAGCTGAGGTAAAATACAAACATCTTCAAACAGTGTGAACAAATATCATGCAACATTTCTCCATTTGTCTAAATAAAAGAGGAGAGGCTTTATCTTTAAAGTATAAAATTATAAATAATAAAACAATTACCAGGTAAGAATTATATTTACAATGTCCCATGTATTTGATTTTGTAACTTTGGAGAATTATCTATCTTATATAGGCTAGTCAAAAGTTTTATACCTAAACCACTTTCTATCAAAAATTGTATTACCAATGTAAAAATCTATTTTTAGACCTTAAAACATTTTCTTAGATAAAAGACTTATGTCTCTCAACCTTTATAAATTTTAAATCTCTTTTGTAAGTTTTAAAATTTCTTTTTTTTTTTCCGGGCAGTGGTGGCACATGCCTTTAATCCCAGCACTTGGGAGGCAGAGGCAGAGGCAGGCGGATCTCTATGAGTTTGAGGCCAGCCTGGTCTACAAGACTTAGTTCTAGGACAGGCTCCAAAGCCACAGAGAAACCATGTTTTGAAGCCCCCCCCAAATTCTTTATTTTGTAAAGTTGTAAGTTGAAAAGAAGGAAAACCATACAACTATAAACTATAACTGTATTTTTCAATCCCATCAGAGACCTGAAGAAGATAAAATATTGCCTGAGTAAACAAGAAGTGCAGAGCAAGCAACTCCCAAAAACTATAGAAATAACAGAGACATCTGATTGCTTGGTCAGTTACCCAAGGTTCCTCTGCAATGCTGGGGCATCCATCTTCTGTCCATAAGCCTAGAATATCTAACAGACTTTCTGTGAAGCAGTGATTTTGAAGGACTTTCCTGTCTTGTCTTGGTAAAGTTTTGCAGTTGACTCCCTTTGTGTCCTACTTGTCCAGTTGTGCAATTTGGCCTGCATCCTGACAGTATTAGAGGCAAATGATATTTCTTGCCCAGTAACTAACTTTGTCACATTTAAAGCAAACTCCATATGAAGGTTCTTCAATGTCCCTTATCATCTCTGGAGTAGATTGGTGTTGCCAGGAGCAGACATATCTCACTGTCACAAAAAAGCCTTTACTATTAAAAAATTTAGATGTCATATTCTTTGATCTCTGTAGTGTTTTAAGATCATCAACCTCACTAAAATATATTCTGTTTAACCTTGAAAATATACCTAACATGGCTACAAGTTTGAATGTTACAGATGCCAAACTACTATCATGAATTTCTAAATTGTCCTAAACAGTTTGTCATGATAAATTTCAAGTACTAGAACTTTACAATTTTTAAATGAATATGTACAAACTTTAAACAAGAGTAGAAACATATATAATATGTTATAATGAAATAACTGTAATTTTGTATCAATATTTAGTAATCCAATTTAGCAATGTAAAATATTTCAGACTTGTTGTGCTTTAGTGGATTCAAAAATCTGCCCCTTTATCCTGTTGTTCCTATATCTTTTCCCTTTTTTCATCACTAGATAGGAGAGAAAGTAAAAAGAAAGGAAGAAAGGATGGAAGAAAAAAAAATCCCTTAATCCAATCTCCTTTGTTGTTTCCTCCTTGACCATAACCAATAACAACTTGCAACTAACACATCTAAATAACCTAAATATCCATAACCCACCAAATGCCCCAAATCCCTTACCCAACCTTCTAGAAATATGGATACTGTGTTCATAAAATGACTTCTTGCTCTCTAAAGATGATAGCATCTTTAGGAGAACCTGAGAAAATTGGTATAAGGGTCATGTCTTGGGAGAGATAGCTGTATCATTTTTTGGTCCAGTCTTTGTGTGATGGGAAGGTATAGGGTTTATATGCTAATCCTGGCTGGAGTATCTGTGAGGTTGGATTATTTTAGCTAGCTACTTTGAAGCTGTTCTCAATGAAGATTTTTGAGGAAACTACAAGAGAGACATTCTGAAAATCTGGATACTTGACTTTACTGGTATCTGGTTCTTTTTCTGAAAACATACAAACCTTTAAAGTTAACATACATATCTGCATTTACACAGTATACAATGTGTAATGTGCACTAGGCAGCTAATTATGATTCTCTGTTCTTCTATGTTTGTGTAGGTAAAAGGTATCTGTCAACTTTCTAAGTCCATTTGGGCTACATATCCAAGCTGTAATATAAATCTTCATCCGTGCCATATGGAGAGATGGCATGTGATAATAAGTCATGAATACTCTGTAGCCAACAAGTTTTATCATGTCCCATCTAGTCTCAGAGATGAATCCCATGTAGATGAATCAGTTTATATGTCACCTGTCTTGTTGTTTTCTTGTTTTATTTTTATTTTTCCTTCATATGTGCAGCCAAGATTTTTAGGAGGTCTCTCCATGTCAAATCTGGTCTTTATCAATTTTGAATAAATCCATTACATTTTGTTTCCCATGGAAACAAAGGCATAACCTCTTCCAACGTAACACATTCCTGACTTCCATTCTGAAGTGGAAGTCAAGACTTCCTTAAAATATACAGGAGGGCTTAATTTTACAGTTTTTCTGCTATCCAATGTATCTTCACAGCTGTTGTTTTATGCTTTTTAGCATTTAAAATTTTTAAATTAATAAATTAGTATATAGATTCCAGGCATACTGAGTTATTATATTGCCCATCCTGACATGGCATATAATTTTTGCTTTACTTTCTCTTTAAACATTTATCTTCATCATTTCTAACTGTTATATGATTGTCTGTACACATTTTGTTTTGTTTCTTCAACACCTAAGCATATTTTGAAGCATACTGTACCTCTTCAGAGATTTTTCTCAGTCTGGACCTGACTTTTTTCATGCAGTGGTTCCAGGAATGTTTGCAAAACTGTTAAAAAAATCCTTTTGTGAGCCTGTAAACTCCTTTTGGGCTCTGCTTAGCACCTGGAAGTGGTGATTGTGTCTGCCTCATTTGGGTCAGTGAAAGCAGAACTTTATGCACATTGGCACTTGTCAAGAGACATATTTATGTGTCTTAGTCCAGATATGTTTCTGGGCTAAGTTATAATAGGAATTTCCATCTAGCCTTCTCCTAGGTAGCTTGTCACCTGCTCACAGGTCATATGTTAGAATATATGGACCTCCCCATTAGGTGTCAATTGATGTCTGGCATTCTTTGGACCATCAGCTCTCAAATAATACCACAGAGATTTTTATTAAGTATACAAGCTTGATTTTATCTTAGGTCTGTTCCCAACTAGCTTTTATAACTTACATTAATCCTTTTATATTATTCTATGTTCTGTCACATAGCTTAGTACCTCTTCTCCATACTATATATCCGACTTCCTCCAAGTATTGCTGGCAAAACCCCTGCTTCTTTGATATTTCCCTGGAATACCTCCTTCCCAATATGTCCTGCCTTTACTATCACTCCTAGATATTGGCCATTCAGTTTTTTATTAAACCAGTCAGATGGTGCCTCAGGAAGGTGAGGTCAAATAGAGACAACTTTGTACAGTATAATCAAATATCTCACAATACCACCCAACATGAGCTAGAATACTACATGACCTCATTGATGAAAAGTTATATAAAAAGACTAGAGTTTTGTTCAAGGGAAAAGGATAACCGGTCTCGGATATAATTCATATCCATAATAGAGAATTCATGTGACAGTGTCTTATATCATTTTGATTCAAAAGTCTGTGAGAATACTTTTCAAGAAAACCTAATGTTACAGATTAATCCTTAAAGTAACATGATGTATCAAAATTAGTAGTTTTGGTAAAAATTGAATTTATTGTAGGTTTGTAGGGGAAATTTCTCTTGACAACTACTGAAGGACTCCATGAAGAGGAACCAGTCTTATGTATTAACAAGAAAAATCTCAGATGTTTTCTTTGAAAGTCTGATGTGACTACAAATCTGATTTTCTAGATGTCTGTGTGGCTAATCAGTTACATGAAAAAAGAGGAAAATGGTGTGCAAATGATGAACTATTGATGCTTCTTCAAAGAAGCTGTTTTCCAAGATCATAATAGACCTCATATTTTAACAAAGAATTTCCAAAACTTATTGAAAAAGATATTTGAAAATCTTTGTGTATGAAATGGACTACGGAGAAAAAATATCATGCACTCATTCTTTCATTGCAAATACCATTTTCTTTTTATAGAATTAAGTCTTAAACATTATTAAAGTATATAAAATATTCTGCTAAATTGTACTGATTTTATATATTCTTTCTATATCTATAGTATTTGAATGACCTAAGTGAGAAATTACAGTTTAAGTTACCACTAGAAAGATTATAGTCTATTTCTATCTATGGGTCAAATGGTTCACTAAAGGAGGGTGAACATTGGTTACCACTGCTTGCTGAAACTTTGTGCTTAAAAACCATGCAAATAAGAGCACTGTTAGGAAATTTAACACATTCAATGGAAATAATGAAGGAGAATCATTGACACAATTGTTGATAGAACAAGAGAATCAATAGAAACTAAGAAAAGAAATGAAGTGGCATAGTTTTCATAATCTGGTGGGAGATGATACTAGGCAAACACTTTCCCAGCAGATGAATGTAGCCTCTGTTTATTCTTGACCCTTCAAGGGATAAGATACAGTTTATCTTTGCTTTTACGTACTCTGCCTGTGAGGATTCCCATTGGCCAACCTATGCCAAAAGTCAGGAGATAAAAGATTGGGAATTGTAAAAAGCAAACATTAGAAACAAAAGTAAGAAATACTTTCCTTTCTTCTTTTTTTTATTTCCTTCCTTCCCTACTTCAATGCTTCCTTCTTTAAATTTAATATACCAGGTTCTTTCCACAGAGATTGAAATAGTAACCTTACAAATGGGAAGAAACCATAGGCAGATATATATTTTTAAGGTGAGGAAATGTTCTGGAATGAAATAAGGTAAAAATTGCATAACATTGTGAATAAAACAATTGAATTTTTACTTCAGAAGGGTATATTTTGCCTTTTATAAATCATATCTTAGTAAAGTCACTATTTTTTAAAAGACAGAGACTAGTGAGATGCTTCAGAGGTTAAGAGCACTTGCTGCTCTTCCAGAGAACTCATGTTTAGTTTCTTGCATACACATGGTGGCGCACAGCTATGTGCACCTCCAGTTTCAGTGGATTTGATGCCCACTTCTGACTTCGAGTGGCTCTGCACACACCTGGTAGTCTTACATACAGCTAAGAAAAATAATTATATATAGAAATACTGATGAATACAAAATAATTACAGAAGAAAATTCAATACAGATACAGGGGCATTTGGGAGCAAGTCATCAATATGGTGCATCTTAAAGAAGATGCACTTGAGATGTAACAATGACATCCACAACATGTTAACCTGAGAGGTATGAATGTCTGTCTTCGTTGAATTACATTTGAAATTTTTTGAGAGTTTCTGGAAGAATGCTCTAACAAAGACAACATGTCAGAAATGTGCCTTTTGAACCATTGCCTGCCTGATTATGATGGAACAGTGTTTTGTAGGATTTGCCAAGACTAACTTCCAAGAGACCCAAGGAAGTGTAGCTGCTCTCCATGTTAACTGAGAGGAAGAGGCAATAGAGGAGTCAGAATGGTGACTTACAAGCATGATTCCCAAGTTTGGCAAAGCATATTGACAGAATGAGATCAAGGCACTCATATTGATGACTAGAATGCAACATCTGTAACCCTCCACCATTTCATTTGTGGCTTAATTGGCCCTGGTCCATCTGGACATAGTCATAACTCAAGTCTAGGGCCAGAGATTGGTAATACATCAAGCAAAGAAATGAAACTTGGCAGGGTAGTAAGACTCAAAGGCATTTCCTATTATGTAATGATGAAGAAAATCTAGGAAATTGTTGATTGACCATTCATAGGAGGTCCATCCTAGTAGCTTGATTAATGTGATGCAGATGGCAGGAAGATGAATCAAAATTAAATTCCAAATCTCTCTGTTTCTACCATTATTTACTGTTGTATCATATGGACTAGACCAAAGCAGAAATAAAGTTATCATCAAGTAAAATGCATCAATCTTTAACTACTCTGAGAGCTTTTCCTAGCAAGAGAATGCATTTCCATCCTAGTTACAACACAATACATGTATGCTATTGTAGAAATGTCAATATGGTGACAGACTATCACATTGTATCTTATTGATAAGGGAAACACTTTCATAATAAATACTTGGTCCTTAAGATAATCTACCTAATTATCTATTTGTGAATGAGATTTTCTATTTAAAAATAATTATATGTATTTTATAGATTTGTTGTTTTTCTATCATATATGAAGAAAATTGTTTCTTAATGAGTCAGAAGGTATATATTAAATTATTAGACTTTTTTCTCAAAATGCTTTCCAATCATCAAAGACTTACATGAGACTCATTAATTCCTATTACATGCAAAACTTTTAAATAAAAATACTTTCCTCATCATTATAACACTACTGTAGTCTGTAGTCTTAAATGCCATTGTATGATATTAAAATAATTTGAGACATTATTTCCTATTGACAATGTGAGCACAGTGTTAAGCATTTCACTAGGTTGTTCCTGGTTTATAAAGCTTATGGAAGGGTTTTGAGGTATTTTAATTGATCAATCTGAGAATTTAGTTAATAAGTTTGTAAATGTCACTATAAAAACTTGAATGGTTATATAACTTGTCTAATAAATAAAATCTTAGCATGTTACACTTGCCTGGAAACCCCATTGCCTTCTTTTCTGTTTAGCGTATGAGATGATGTGGCTCTACTAGATATAGATTTGTAATAGTACTCTGAATCCCAGGAAGATGTTCCCATAGCTCTGATGGTCATCAAGGGATGGCATGACAAAACCTCAGAGAGCTGGATTCTCTTTCAACCAGAGTCCAATTACAGCAGAAGACATACTTTTTCTTGTATCTAACTTAAAGCCTGCTTACATTTTGTAATTTGCTATAATATTACAGAAAATATAATACTCTAACATGGTAACCAGTCTTGTAAGCTCTGTAAATCCCACATAGCCTTTTGCTTTCCTTTCAGGAGGGACTATTCTCATTTAGATGAGACAACCACCCAACACTCTCTTCTAGTTATTTTATTCTCTTTTCACCACCACTGCAGTGTCCTCTGAAACCTTGAGGTTTGCAATAGATATTCATTTTTTTTCAATTTTTGGCTAAGCAGACATGGCCATTTATTTGTAGTAATTTGATTGGTTATTAATCCCTGTATTAACGACTGTGGATTGTTAACTTTTTCTTCCATGACTGTAACACCCAATTCTGTGTTACCCCCTCGGTACCGTTCACGCGCCACTGTACCTTACTGGAGTCGGACAAGGGCGTGGAGATTGAAAGAACACACAAAGAGACCTGGGTCATTCGAAAGGAGATCAGCCGAATGCCGTTTATTTAGCCTTGGGGAAAATCTTATATACCCCACTCCTGCCCAGTGAATTCCACCCAGGCAGGTGGGAAATTACTATATCTAACTGCTGCACAAGGACTTCCACCTAGGCAGGTGGGAAATTACCATACCAACAATAGGGTCAACAATGCCCTACAGCAAGTCACCAGGCGGGGCAGAGGGAGCACAGGAACAAACAGAACACATAGTCATCTGACCAGAAACTGTACTCAAGATGAGCCCCAGGGACAAGGGCAGACCCGGGCCCTACACATGACTGACAGAGACAGAAAACAGTAGTCATCTATGACACAAACACAAACATTTAGAAGGAAATTCTCAAGTGATGTCACATCTAATTATCCAAACAATAGTAGTTGCTTTCATGCTGGACCCATGTCTTCTTCCTCAACAATTACAGGTTTTTAGACTGTCCTACAGTATAAAATATAAATTTTATACTTAAACTCAATGGGGAAACAGCCTGTTTTACCTATAACATTTGTCCTGAAGCGTAAGTCACAAACAATCCCACACCAGTTTGGAATTATGATTAATAGAATGGTTATTTATTTAAAAGGGAAAAACTTACAGAACACGGTCCCAGCCAACAGCCCTCTGCGCAATCAGGAAGGGAGCCTAGTCGCAGGAAGCAGAGCCAGAAGCCAGATCATGAGTGGAGGGAAGTAGCCGCATTTTTTAAAGAGAGAGACCACGCCCCAATGGGCTGGTATCTCAGCAGATATTGGATGAAGGAGCGGAAGGAGCTCCAGCAACACCTTCCCCTTTTGTTTAAGTAAGAGAGTTCTAAACCTACTACGAAATTATATATAATAAGTACAAATATCCTATTCCAACTAGTTTAAGTATTGTATAATAAATAACTTGGCCAAGTCATGAGAGGAAAGTAACTACATTTATATAGTCTTCAACCCCATCGAATATCTGAGAAGGGAAATAATGTTACCTGAGTAATTAGGATGTGCATTTAAACAACTTCCAAAACATGCAACAAATCACAGAGACAACTAGCTACCTGGGCAATCACCCAAGGTCACTTTTGCAGCAATGAAGCAACCAACTTTGCCTAAGGCCTAACATACCATTTTCAAAGGCAAGAAAGTTTTCAAAACTATCTTATCCTGTCTTGGCAGGATATGACAGTCTTGTTTTATCCATTTACAGATAATTAAATGGGGAAAGAGCCTGTTTCACCTATAACATTTGTGTCCCTATTTGTTCTAGTGGTAACATCTTTCCCGACATGTTAGTAATGTAACAAAGAGAGAACACAGTTGAATAGATGTGTATGTGACAATTCTTCCCTAGCATTCCACAGTGCCTCATAACACTGTGAAAATCAGTCAGTAAGGAATTATTTCTACAGATCTTGTAGAGGAAGTATGTGGGGTCTTTATTAGTAGGGACTTATCATCTGTGTGTAGCATGTAATTAACAGCAGACACAATAGCATCTATCACTTTGATAGATCCCTTATGACCTGTGTGACCAACAACTTGTAAAAAGATCACCCACTTCTGGCATTGGAATTTTCATTGAATAACTTCATAGCTCTTTGGAGTGCCTTCCCCACTCACCCAGGTTGCCTCTTTTTAATGCATTATCTGCTATTTTTATTGCCCTTCTCAATGATTCTCAAAAGCAATAATATGGGGCTGGAGAGATGGCTCCATGCCTAAAAGCACCTGAGTTACCTGAGTTCTGTTCTCCAATTCATAGAAACTAGTAACTACATTTTCATGGCAGGGACCTGACATGCTAATCTGGTCACCATGGGTACCAGCATGCACATGGCACACACACAGAATCACATTCACACACACACACACAGACAGACAGAGAGAGAGAGAGAGAGAGAGAGAGAGAGAGAGAGAGAGAGAGAGAGAGAGAGAGGATAATAACAAATTGTTTTCAAGACAGTAAAGCATACAAGAGTTATCATTGATATAACAAACCTTTTAAGAGGGTGGCAGGATCTCTTGAGGTCAAGAGACACACCATACGCAAATGTAGGTAGGATTTAGAAAGTTAAGGGACACTAAGAAGAAATAGCATCAAGGTCAAACACATACACACACACACACACACACACACACACACACACACACAAATTACCTTAATCACTTGTTTTAACAAAAGATGAACCTTGGGTAGAGCAGCATGGATAGAAGACCCTATTGCTTCTATCTCTCCATAATCTACAGTTGGTGTCCATGAGCCACCTGACCACCTCATCCTAGGATGGTGCTGCTGCTGCTTGGGTAACACTAGGTACTTTGCTTGTCAGTCTAATCAGTAATGAATTGTGCTATCCAACTAAGTTGAGGTCTAAAAAGATCCAGGACCATTTTCTAGTGTTCTGAGCATATTGTTGGAGACAGGTCTCTGGTTCTGAAAGGTTCAAGACTGGCAGCATGATACCTATCTTTCTATTGTCTACAAGACGGTGGAAAGTGCTCCAATCTTGGAACCAACCTGTACCCCCAATATACATTTTTTTTCAGAATGAAATATACCCTAGTTGAAAACCTGCTTAATTCTGAGATTAGCTGAAATTTCTGCTTGCATCATTTTATCATTTATGTCTTCTGTGAATTGTCCTCCAGGCTTAAAAACATCCGGAAGCAAACTAGTGTAGCATTGTCTTTGTGAATTTTTCCTTTAGGAATTCTGGTTTAACACAAATCTTGTTACATTTTTTTAAAGTGGTATGGGCAACCACTATTGTCTGTTTTATCTTTTTGTAATACCCTCTGGGTTGCTTTAGCACTTTATGAACTAATTTCCATTCATTGGTTGGAATTATAAAGATGCGCCAGAGTTTCTCCTTTTTATAGCAATCACATCCTACCATGAGGCAAAGTGAAGTCACTAAGTTCCCAAATCAGTTACAATGTTACTAGAGAATTACTTTTTTAAAAAAAGAAAACTCTGCTGTGAGCATGGTCTTATCTGTCCCAATGAACCATCTCTTAAAAGCCCAAATTCTCCCACTAATGTGGTCTTTCTCCTATTATCTTTTAGCTTCTATATTCATAGGAATCCCAGGAAATGAAAGCTATATATCTCTAATGGCTTAAATTAGTCAGTTCCTCATGGGCTGATTTCCACTGTGCTGATTCAAAGAATGGAGACTTTGTCTCAAAGAGGAAAGGGTTATGATTTTATTCAGGTTCTCCTTTCTCCACAGCACTCAGATGAATGCTGGAAACCTCCAGATCACCTGTTATTGGGTTGTAAGAGACTCTTTCATTCCTTATTTAAAACTTGAAGAACAGAATATAGACATCAGGTTTTCATTGTAATTGCTCCCTTATATGGGAAAGCTCTTTCAGGGTATATTTCCAAGTTTCAATTTACTACTTTATTGTGTATAAAATTGGCCAGGCAACTATCACTACAAGCTGCTTACAGTCCTTACAATAGAATTTTCTATAATCAATTAGTTGTTTGGGGCATGTTCCTAGATTTAAGGGAAAGATCCCATTCACCAAGGAGGCATGCCACCTCATATCCCAGGAAATGGGCAGACAGGCCAAGATTATCCTGAAGAGGATGGCTTTCGTTGTATGTCTTATTACTGATCATAGGAAGCATGCAATTTCCACTACAGTAGGGAGGTGTATCATTCCCAACATGTGAGAAACACAACCATATGCTCATAGCCCCTGCAGACAATTCATACAGATATTGATCACCCTTAGTTGTAGGAATTTTTCAATTGCTGGTCTCTAAAATCTAGTTTTCTTTAACCTGGTTGGGGCATTAAATTGTATTTTGTAACTTATCAGGAGACACATGAACAAATGGTTATTCATCTAGGGTAAGGTACTGATGGCAGGCTAAAGAAAATTTTCCATCTCTGTATAGTTCAGTGAACCAGTAAGTATTTGAGGGACCATGGATAACACAAAAACAGCTGCATCACCATGAACCCCACCCTACACTCCATTAACAACTCATTAAAGCTGTATCCTTGGAGTGTTGTACCACAACTCTCAGGCAGTTTCATTGTCAAGTGTCCTCAACCCTAGGAATTTCTTAATATGATCCTGTGATGGGAACTTATCAATTTCTAAAGTTCCAAGATTTGGACTTCTTTATGAGTTCCCTGAGCCTTGTAATTTCTGTGAGTTTTCTCAGTCTTCAGAGGCTGCTACATCTCTTAGAGGAAGGGGCAGGGGTTCACTTTGAAGGAAAACGTTATAGGCAAACAAGTGCCACATGCCTTATTTATATGTACCATATAATCAAGTCAATAACAGACAGAGTAGAATGGTGACTTTCAGAGGCTGGAGAGTGGATGGAATCAATAGCAGTTTTATGTGATGGTTCATCAATGGGTACTAAATAACAGCCAGGAGGTAGAATTTCTGGGGTTCAGTTGTTCATTGGAGTGACTATAGAGAGAAACAAAGAGTACTGCCTATTTCAAAAAGTCAGGAGAAAGAATTTTGAAAGGTTTCATTATAAACAATGAAATTTCGTGAAGATAGAGACATTTAACTAGCATGTAAACATTAAACATAAATCATCATATTACACCGTATCACAGCCATATACATGATTTTATATTTTAATCCACAAAATAAAATTTAAAAATTTAATTGTAATATTAAGAAGATGCACAAATACCAGAATTGAAATGCTGTTTGCAGGATGTTACTGAAGTCCTCTGTTCTTGCTCCTCATCAGGGCCTCAGGGTAAAAGCAGTAGATGGGGTCAGTTTCTACTAGATAGGAAGAGTGTTGGAACCACCATTTTTGGAAAGGAACAGAGGTATACAAAGTCAGAACCGTCTCTTGGAAAGAGACCATTTGTACATCTGTGGACTCTGCTCCAGCATAAACACATTCAAATCCCTGTTGTGATTTCCTTCAGCTATGAAACTAGAAGAAACTGTCAACCTTTATGTTACCTAATATTCTAAAATTTAAAATGAGATGACAATCACATTTGACTTGAGAATTGTGCAAAGATTAAATGAGTTAATATAAATTCTTGGTGTTTAGAAATCTTTTTTAAAGTAATACCTGGCATCTAAAGGGCTGCTATTGTTGTAATTGCCAAGTGACTTGTGAACAAGTCAAAAATGTTAAGCTTCATCCAAATGTTCTGGATGGAAAATAAAATTTATGTTAAGAATCTTATAAAAATTCTGTAAAACAAAATTTTTAGTTTCATAGTTTAATTACAAAGAAATAACCTTTTTAGTTATGTTTCCTAACTGACCATCTGCTCAGAGATGATACTTGAACAGGATAAATAATTTCATACTAATTATTATTTTTCTTTTACCCTTTCAATGATTTTGTCAGAAACTTGAAGATAGAAGTAATGGCTAGTGTTGTTTAACAAGATTTAATTGCAATGAGGATTGAAAGATAGAAACAAAGTAAGTAAAATACTACATTGAACAGCTTCTTCTGCTAAACATAACAAGGAAACTTCTGAAAATGTACTTTCAGAAATGTCTAACAAGCAATCTTGCCTTCCCAAACAAAACATGAAGAGCTTTTCCAAGGTAAGTGTGCTTTTGTTGTTATGGCTAGGAATTTTTGCTTATTCGAGAATAGGATGAATGTGAATTTCCTGCTGAGTGGTTCTGTGCTCTTCCCTGGTACTTCTGAGGGCCCTTCAAAGACCCCCTTTCCAACATCTGTAGCACACTGGTGAAAGAGAGAAGGAATGAAATAAGTACTATATTTTTCTTGTATAAAAATTGTTGCTATACAGAGATTCAGAAGTTAAGTTGTATTTTGAATATGTGTTGAAGGTTCAGCACTATCCTGGTACAATGTCTTGGGTTCCTTAACACGACTCTGTTCTTGCTTGTTCTGAAGGTCATCATAGTTGGATTCTGTATTAAGATTTCATGTAGAAGAGCAATGTCATGATTGGTTGCATTTACAATATTTTTTTTTTACAGCCCCTTAAAGTAAAGCTGTGTAGTATTGCTCATTTCCTCAAAAAGCACAGAGGACTAAGCCCATGATCTCATAACAGCCTCTAACATGAATACTTTGTTTTGTGTTGATGATGACAGTAACTTTAAAATTAATTAATTTGTTTTTGAAAAATGATCTTTTCTCATTTTACATATATATCCCTGTCCCACTTTTTCCTCTTCTCCCTCTCCCCTCACTTTCCCCCCACCCCACCAGAGAGAGTAAGACTTCCCAAGGAGAGTCACCAAATTCTGACATATCACTTTGAGGTAACACCAAGGTCCTCCCCTCTATATTTAGGCTGAGCAAGGTATTCCTCCACAAAGAATGGACTCCATAAAGCCAGTTCAAGCACTAGGGATAAATCCTGGTTCCACTGCCAGGGGCCCCACACACTGCCACAACCACACATCTCTCACCCACTTTCAGAGGGCCTAGTTTGACCCTATGCAGGTTCCTCTTCTGTCAGTCCAGAGTCAGTGAGCTCTCACTATCTTAGGTCAGCTGTTTCTATGGGTATCCTCATCAAGATGTTGGCCCCTTTATTCGTATTATTGTTCCTTCCTCTCTTAGACTGATATCCTGAAGCTCAGCCCAGTGTTTAGCTGTGGATCTCTGCATCTGTTTCCATCAGTTCCTGGATGTAGGCTCTATGAGGACAATTAAGGTAATCATCAATCTGATTACAGGGCAAGGCCAGTTCAGGCACTTTCTCCATTGCTTAAGGTCTTACCTGGGGCCATACTTGTGGATTCCTGGAAATTTCCCTGGTTCCAGGTTACACTCTAGCCCCCAAATTCTCCCACAATCAAGATATCTTATTCCTTTATCTCCCTCTCTGTCCTTTCCCAATCTCAACCATCCCATTCCCTCATCTTCTCCTCCTCCATCTCCTTTTCTCCTTTGTGTCCCCTACTGCCCTCAACCTCTGGTTGCTCCCACCAAATTTTGTCAGGAGATCTTGTCTATTTCCTCTTCTCTGGGAAATCCACATATGTCTTTCTCAGGGTTCTCATTATTCTCCAGCTACTCTAGGGTCATGGACTGGTTATCCTTTGCTTTACATTTAATATCCAATTATGAGTGAGTACATGCTGTGTTTGTCTTTCTGGGTATGGGTTACCTCACTCAGAATGTTTTTTTCTAGTGCCATCCATTTGCATGCACGTTTCAATATTTCATTGTTTTATTTTCAACTTAGAGGCACTCCATGAATGTAGCATATTTTCTTTATCCATTCTTCAGTTAAGAGGCATCTAGGTTTTTTTCCAGGTTCTTATGAATAATACTGCTATGATCACAGGTGAGCAAATGACCTTGTGATATGGGTCTGCATCCTTTGGGTATTTGCCCACGGGTGGTATTACTGGGTCTTGAGTTAAAATGATTCCCAGTTTTCTGAGAAACTACCATACTGATTTCCAAAGTGACTGCACAAGTTTGCACTCCCACCAATGATGGAAAAATTTCTCCTTTCTCCACATCCTCTCCAGCATAAGTTATCCTCGGTGTTTTTTATCTTAGCCATTCTGACTTATGTAAGATGGTATCTCAGACTCATTTTGATTTGCATTTCCCTGATGTCTACAGATGTTGAGTAATTCCTTAAGTATCTTTTGGCCATTTAAGATTATTTTGTGGAGAATTCTCTGCTTAGATCTGAACCACAGTTTTAATCGGATTATTTGATATTTTGATGTATAGTTTCTTGAGTTCTTTATATATTTTCAAGATCAGTCCTCTGTCTGGGGTAGGGTTGTTTAAAATCTTTTTGTATTCTGTAGGCTCTAGTTTTGTCTTACTGACTGTATCGTTTGCCTTATAGAAACTTCTCAGTTTCAGGAGGTACAATTTATTTGTTGTTACTGTCAGTTTCTGTGCTTCTGGTGTTATATTTAGAAAGTGTTCCCCTCTGACTAGGCATTCAAGGATACTTCCCACTTTCTCTTCTATAGGTTCAGTGGGACTGAGTTTATGTTGATGTCTTTGATACATTTAGGCTTGAGTTTTGTGTATAGGAATAGATATGGATCTATTTGCATTCTTTTACCTGTTTTCATTCAATAGTGCCAGCTCCATTTATTGAAGATTCTTTCTGTTTTCCATTGTATAATTTTAGCTTCTTTGTCAAAAATCAGGTGGTCATATGTGTGTTGCTTAATATCAGGGTCTTCAATTCCCTTCGTCCATCTTTTTGTTTTTATGCCAATAATAAGCTGTTTTCATTATTATAGCTCTTTTTCCATATGAAGTTGTATATTGTTCTTTTGAAGTCAATGAAGAATTGTATTGGGATTTTGATGGGAACTGCATTGAATCTGTATGTTGCTTTTGGTAAGATTGTCATTTTTATTATGTTGATCCTACCTTTCCAAGAGTATGAGAGACCTTTCCATTTTCTGATATCATCTTCAATTTTGTTCTTCAAAAACTTAAATTTTTTGTCATACAGGTATTTCACTTCTTTGGTTTTGTTACCCCAAGATATTTTGTTGTTTGTGATTATTGTGAATGGTGATGTTTCTCTGACTTCTTTCTCAGTCTTTTTATTATTTGTATATAGGAGGGCTACTGATTTTTTTTTTTTATTTGATCTTGTATACTGCCACATTGTGAAAGTGTTTATGAGCTATAAGAGTTTCCTGGTAAGCCGGGCGGTGGTGGCGCACGCCTTTAATCCCAGCACTCAGGAGGCAGAGGCAGGCGGATCTCTGTGAGTTCGAGACCAGCCTGGTCTACAAGAGCTAGTTCCAGTACAGGCTCCAAAGCCACAGAGAAACCCTGTCTCGAAAAACCAAAAAAAAAAAAAAGAGTTTCCTGGTAGAATTTTGGGGATCACACACACACACACACACACACACACACACACACACACACACATATAATCATATAATTTGTAAATACCGAAAGGTTGACTTCTTCCTTTCCAATTTCTAGTCACTTGATTTCCTTTTGTTGTCTTATTGTTCTAGCTAGACCTTCAAGCACTATGTTGAAGAGATATGAAAAGAGTGGACAGCCTTGTCTTGTTTCTGATTTTAGTAGAATGGCTTTGAGTTTCTCTCCATGTATTTGTTGTTGGATGTTGGCTTACTCTATATTGCTTGTTTTATGTTTATATATGTTCCTTGTACCCCTGATCTCTCTAACACCTTTATCATTAAGTGGCATTGGATTTTGTCAAAAACTTTTTCAGCATCATATGAGATGACCATGTGTTTTTTCTTCTTTCAGCTTACTTATATAATGGATTACATGGATTCAACAACCATCCCTGCATCTCTGGGATAAAACCTACTTGATCATGATGGATGATTTTTTTGATGTGTTCTTGGATTTGGTTTGCCAGTATTTTATTGAGTATTTTTGCAAGATGTTCATGAGGGAGATTAGCATTTAATTCTCTTTCTTACATGAGTCTTTGTGTGATTTGGGTAACAGGGTAAGTGTAGCCTTGTAAAAAAGAGTTTAGCAATGTTCCTTCTGTTTCTATTGTGTGGAACAATTTGAAGAATATAGGTATTAGCTCTTCATTGAAGTGCTGGTAGACTTCTGTGCTGAAACCCACACTTGGTGGGGGGTTTGTTTTTGTTGTTGTTTCTATTTTTGTTTCTGTTTGGGAGACTTTTGATGACTTCTATTTATTTAGAGGTTATAGATCTAGTTAAGCTGTTTATCTGGTCTTGATTTAATTTTGGTATGGTACCTATAGAGACAACTGTCAATTTCTTTTAGATTTCCAAATTTTGTGGAGTACATGTTTTCAAAGTATGTCCTAATGATTCTTTGGATTTCCACAGTGTCTGTTGTTATGTTTCTCTTTTCATTTCTGATTTTGTTCACTTGGATGTTCTCTTTCTGCCTTTTGATTATTTTGGATAAGGGTTTATCTATTTTGTTGATTTTCTCGAAGAACCAGCTCTTTCTTTCAATGATTCTTTGCAAAGAGGTGATGAAATCCCCTTAACTTTGCTATACTTAGGCCTTGGTCAATGATTAGAACTTGAGAATCTGTGACCTAGTAGATGTAAAGTGTATATATATATATATATATATATATATATATATATATATATATATATCTTTTGATCAGAACATCTTCATATATCTATGTGGTTAGCTGGAAGGAATTCTCCACTCATTATAATAAGTAGCACCAGTTCTTTTCCTACTACCGAATGTGAATTGCCTTCTATATACATGTTTACAAGTTCCTAATAAAGTACTGTTGAAGTCTTACAAAGGTGAACTTGAACTTATTCAGCATCTTCTATTAATGTCTTCACAGTTCTTTCCATCAAGCTATTATATATAGAAATAGAAATATTTAGTGTAGTTTACTCTAAACTTCACCAGAATTTAAATGTACAGCTCATTAGTACTTTACCCACTGTTTCTGTTTTTTATCAAAGTCATGTAGTTTTATTCTTAGAATTAATAGAAATTTATTTTCTTATAAGTATTAAAATTGGATTTTAACCTTATTTTTTCAATTTAACTGTTGAAATAATTTAAAACATATCCAATGCCTGTAGAAATGTGGCATGTTCTGCTTTATGTGCATAAGTTTTACATAGTATACATTTCAGAAATGAGAAAAATATATGTATTTGTTTTCTTAGCAAAAATTAAGATATATGAAAAGGAACAAATGGCCAGGGTATCCTAAATATGTCTAGAATCTACTGGAAGACTCAGACTCTCTTTCAGGGAAGCTGGGTTAAATTACATTCCCATGAGAGGACTCTAGGGAAAATACTTTACAAGGAACAACAAAGGAGCATGTTTGGGGATAGAGCCATGATCCATCTAAGAGAGGGAGTCAGACAAGACAGCCTTGCTCTGGGAATGTGGGGCTCATTCTCTTGGGAACTTCGGATAATGTTATAAAACCTACCTCTAAATTGAAGAATGGTCCATGGGAGAACTGCCCCTCCACATTTCCAGCCTTTTCTCACTCGAAATCAAAGAGAAAATCTCAGGGGATGGAAGGAGGAAACCACTGACATGTGTGAAAGCAATGAGTTCACGAGGATGAATGGTGGGCAGGACATTGTGAACGTCTACAACATAACTGGGTTAAAGAGAATAACTCTGTGCAGAGGCTGTCTGTGTCTCCACTGTCGGCATCTCCACAACCAATCTCCTTGAAGTGAAATCTAGTGCAAAGAAAAACAGAATCACAAAAACCCTAAAGCATACTGTATTTGACTTATTTGTACCTGTTAGTCCATCTGTTGTTAAAGTCAATATCCAGTAAAGCAGTTAACTCTAGAGGGGTTTCCAGGTGTCCAAGGAGATGTCCCCAGCTAGTTCCTTGGGCAGCTGAGGAGAGGGAGCCAGAAATGACCAGATCCTATTGCTATACTCATGAATATCTTGCATATCACCATAGAACCTTCACCTGGCGATGGATGGAGATAGAGACAGAGTCCCACATTGGAGCAACGGACTGAGCTCCCAAGGTCCTGATGAAGAGCAAAAGGAGGGAGATCATGAGCAAGGAAGTCAGGACCGTGAGGGGTGCGTTCACCCATTGAGACGGTGAGACAGAACTAACGGGAGATCATCAAGTCCATTTGGAATGGGACTGCTGGAACAGGGGACCAAACCGGACTCTCTGAATGTGGCTGACGGTGGAGAATGACTGAGAAACCAAGGACAATGGCGATGGGCTTGGACACTACAGCATGGACGGGCTCTGTGTGAGCCTTGTCAGTTTGGTTGCTCACCTTCCTGGACCTGGGGGTAGTTGGGAGGACCTTGGACTTAACATAGTGAAGGGAACCCTGATGGCTCTCTGGCCTAGAGAGGGAGGGAGTTGGGGTATGGGTGGAAGGGAGGGGAGGGAAGGGGGAGGAGGAGGGGAGGAGATGGAAATTTGTAATAAAAAATGAGGGAAATATTCAGTATGTTTTCTCTCCCTTTTTTTAGTCTTCAAATATAAAGTTCACATGATATGAATAAATGTACAGTACAGTATTAAATGGGTATCAGTGAGGCTAGGATGACCCCTTGTTTACTGATAAGTTTTTGTTGAAGTACATCTGAGATGCTTACCAGATAACCAATGTTTCAGACTTCTGCTACAAGAAGTCCCCTCTTGCTGAAAACTAAGGAAGACAGGAAACAGATTGTTTCTTCAGCCATAGGATTGAGAACAAGTGGACCGAGGGCACTTGGACACAGAAAGAAATGTTTGCCTTTGTAACTTGGTGAACACTAAATGTAGCAGTAAAAATAAGATGAATCTTTTTCAGCAGGAATCTGTAATTTAAAAATAAAAATAGTAGTTATAAATAGTAATGAATAATCGAAAATACAGCCTCAGAAACTGATAGCCTGGAGCCTCTGTCTGGCTGTTTTCTTTTTAAATATACATAAACTCATCTGCAGAGCATGAGGAGCATTTAGAGAGGGGCACTCTATACCCGTGGGACTGCAAACCAGAGACCACTAAATGACGTCCCTTTGAGGAAGAACAAGAGGAACAACTGATTACTGCTGCTGTGGACCACCCTTGATTATTATTTCTTCACTAATGGCAGCTATAGATCTATCTGATCTTCAGGTCATATGAGTAAAAATTATGATGCTGCTCAATGCTCAATACGCCTGTACTTCCTGATACCACCCAGTTCATCACTAACACTCAATTGCCTAAGCATTCCTGAGGTTATATTTTATGAACCGTCCTTTCACCATCCGTCTGTTCTCCCAGACTCTGCTCTTACTGCAGTAAGATGAATAACTCCATCCCTGTACAAGTATGCATCGAATGATCTTTTTGTCAATGTTCACAGTGGAAACATGGCAAAATGGGCCATATATAATTTTCCCATAATACCTGGTTGAAGTGAACTTTGCAGGTCTGTGACTGAATTCACTGTGGCTTGCTAAAAGTTAAGTTGTGTTATAGGTATGATGGCAAATGTCTGCAGTCCCAGCATTCTGGCAGCTGAAGGTAGGAAGAGCTTATATTCAAAGTCATTTTGGGCTACCTAGTACATTTCAGACCAGCATGGATTTCTATACCTCAATAATCAAAACCAAATTCTGAAGAAGTTGAGATAATAGGACTGCGTTTGATATTAGACAGGAGAGACTAGAATGTGGATGCTCCAAGTTTTCTTGCCCTTTTAACATTAATAATAATAATGTAAATTTTTGCCTTAGCAAGGCTTTTTTGTATTTTTGTTACAATTTGAGCTTTTCATTTTAATGTCAAGGAAATAAGATTATATGATTGTCATTACTATGAGAATAATGGAGAATACATGGAATCTTTTGATGCTTTTGAATGTACCACTTTCTCGAATGCTGCACTTCAGTTTTATTTAATGATTGCACACAGCACAGATAGAAATGTTGAATGGCTGTCATGTGTCAGCAACTGGCTTAAGGGCTGAAGTGATGGAGGTCCGCAATGAACAAGCATTGTGTCACAGTTTTAATGTCACCACGGGTTAATAGGAGACAAGAGAGGAACTAAAATGAATATGGATAATTTCGCACAGGTTCAGCAGAAACTTAAAACCCCGAGGAAGTCTGAATTTTACAAACCATGCAAGAATCAGTAACTTAGCAAAAATAATTACATAATTGTAGCTTTCACAATTTCTTTTAAATGTCATTTTATGATATGAAAAACACAATTACACATAATGAAAGGAGATAATTATTAAATGTTCTCAGGTGTGCAAGATATAGGCTTGGTTTTAAAGAGAATCAAAAGAGGGGGGTGCAGTGTTTTGACCATTATTCACAATTCTATGGTAGAACCATAGGAGATAATAGGATATTTTATTATAAAATTTAATGGAAGACACTATTTGCAAAACTTCTTTCCAATGTTTTTCCTTGCAGCCTGATAATGTGTCTCAGAAAAAGAGTTGGTGGTTTTGATTGCAATGCCTTGAAAATGAAAGCTTTATTTTTTGTGGCTCAATCAATAAGTGAGCTTGTAGGTACCCTCACCCCAATCCTGGACAAGGATCTAGGAAATACAGACTCCTGGGGTGAGGTTTGCTATGGGTGTTTTCAGAGACGAAATAACACCAAATCAATGTTGTGGATTTATAAACTAGGTTATTCTCAACAGTGACTTCCCTGAAATGAGTAAACAAAACATATAATAAATGCGTATTGTTCTTGCTGAAGAAATATAGCTTAAATTCCTCCCTGGGCAGATTCTTTAGAAATTGCACTTTTACAGTTCCAAGCTATTACTTGTGAGATTTTCCTTTAATCACCTTTTAATAGAATTGGCATTATCATGGAATACAACCAGGCATAACCACTTACATATATTTGTCAAATGTTTAGCAGGAGACCTGTACCATTACTAACATATTTCTCACACACAGAAAGTAATTTTCATTTTCTTCCCAGATGACAGTATGGTTATTAGACTCCATCTCTAAGATGCCTACAAGCAAATTTAATTAGTCAGTTAAATGAAACTGTCAGAAATTTAAGAAACATTTTTGTAGTAAATTATAGCCTTAGGTATTTCTTAATTTGCTTTGTGTAACTTCAGCTGGAAAGTGTGTTTATAATATTCTATTTGTTCAGCATGGATGAAGGTCACTTCACATTTACTTTCATCTTCAAATCACCCGGCCATTTCACAGCTGTTTGAATTTTAATAAGAGGGAGGAACCACTTTGGAGGACTCAGAGAGAATAAAAACAGAAAAAATAATATTTGGCATTTGTAGGGTTTATAATAATTCTGCTTTCAGACACTGTTCAATAGGGATGATGTTTTTGTTTCAAGTCATAAAATATGGAAATTAATTCTACAAACAAAATTAATAGGGATAAAATTATGGTAATTATGCTTATGGTAACCAGCTATTTTTATGCATTAAAAGCCAGGTTTTATTCTGTGGGTCAGAAATGGTATCACAAAATCACACCTTTGACATGGTGAGAGTGTTCATGCACCAGACTTTAATGATGCACTAAAATAAATTCGGATGTCACTCTATTAGGAATGATATTCTTCTACACAACTAAAACCAACAATAAATAAATATATGTAAATAAATGAGGAGTCCAATAGTCAGCAGCTCTAGATAATGAAAGCCCAACTACATAACTTTTCAGCATTTTTATTGTCATTATATCTGTTTAAAAACACGAATTTGAAAATACTGATTTTTGTTTGACGTCTTGAGTTAGTGAATAAGGAAGTTACTTGAATATTTTTCACCTAGGTTTGTTGGTTTAATTTCAAATATTTTTGTGCCTTTTATTGTACACATTTAAATAACATTTCTAATCAGAGAATTTGAAATTGGAGAATCTACAGCTAAAAATTTATTATTTTAATGGAGAAAATAACAGCTGAAACAGACATACTCGTTAGACATGAATTTCGACATTTTAACATATATTTGAAGAATTGGTATCTAAAAGAAATGAAACAATAAAGTCATATTTAAAATGTAATTTGTGACTTTTAAAAATCATTTCTCATTTCAAGTTGACCAATGTTCAAATGGCGTATAAGAGCCAGAGGTTGGGGATGACTTCAAAGAAAGAGCATCTTCCAGACACAGCAGTCTTGTGTGCTTATGATCTGCCAGACACTGTGAAAGTATGGACAAGAACTGCACAATTCACTCCAGACAAAATCCCGGTGAGGACAAAAGTAAGGGAACACAGAGTCTCATGCACAGCGAAGAACGTCTTGCAATTTATAGCTGCTAGGAGAAGGAAAATCATTTTTTTTTTCAAACAAGTGACTCTGCGCATATGAACCACACTCCAGGCCAGGCCTCCCAGGCAGGAGGACTGTGTGAATGCAATGGGACTCTGTGTTCTGTTGTTCTTTTTACAAAAGTATTTTATTAAGAGGGAGAAATAATATAAAGTGGTGTGGTGTGGGGATCTGGAAGGAGGTAAGTCAGGGGAAGGACTATGATCAGCATACAAAACATGAAGAAATTAAACATAAAAATTAAAAACAAAAACTGCATGTTAAGCCACAGTGAGATCCTTAATATCTATATCCCTAAAAATTTTATGGAGTTTATCAAACTTGAGGCTCCACAAACCAATGCATATAATATAAATGCAATATTTCTTACTTTGTGAATGGCCTTGTAACCTCATTACAAACCATTACCTTCTCATTTCTTGTTTTACATAAATTAGTTCTGGCCATTTCACCAATATCATCACCAGAAAGCCTAAAAATTATAAATACTACAAAATTCTGTTAGGTAGGTCTCTGGATATGTATTTAGGAGACCTGTCCTGAGAATGGAGCCTCTTGTTTTATAGTGATGAGACAAACTCTAGGCTTATACAGCTTGATCAATGAAGTACATATGCTCGTACTTATCACACAGGCTGTGATGCTCAGACCATACGAACGGTGATGGGATGGCTGCTTTTTAAACTGTGCAACCCATGTAAAACTGTACCTCTGGGGTATTTGAAAATTCTAGAATTGTCTAATGGGAGTCACAGAATTAAGAGGCACCTCAAGAAAGAGGAATCAGTACTTTTAAAAGATTGTTACTACCACTGCACTATCTTGTGTTTCTGGATGTCCATCAAAGAATGATGTGTCAAAGTCTTGGTCTTCCATCTGTGTTTCTTTAAGAGGTGAAGGAAAAATTAACAGGTTGGTCTCAACAGAAAGTCTTAGGTAACTGAAGAGTATCTCTAGATGAATGAAGGTCCTTTCTTCCTTCATTCTTTCACACCTGGTCATTAGTGATTGATCTTCTATTTATACCGGGATGTAATGTCTTACAACAGCACCAAACAATCACCTGCAAATATGTAAGCCAGAATAGAAGTCTTTCTTTTGATAACTGATGACCATAGATTTCTGTTACATTAACAGAATGCTTGATAACATACAGTGGTATTCTTAAGGATAATCAGAGAGGGATTGTAGATTTTAGGAAGAAAACAGAGATAGTTATGTTTTTACTTTATTAAATTTATTAGTTTGGGTTTCTAGCCCAATTAGAGTTTTCTTGCTTTCTCTCCTCCTCTCCAAGTCACCTGTTCCCCATCCTCTGCTACCCCACCTCCACCCACTCCTCTGTCCTCTTCAGGAAAGGGCAGGCCTCCCATGTATATCAGTCAGTTGTGGTTTATCATGTTACACTGAGACTAGGTACCTCCTCTCCCATTAAGGATGAGCAAACCAACCCAGTAGGAGAGAAGTGTCCCAAAATTAGGCAACAGAGTCAAAGACAGTCCTGCTCCCTCTGTTAGGAGTGCCACAAAAAGACCAAGCTACACAACTGCAACATATGTTCAGAGGCCCTAGGTCAATGCCATGCAAGGTCTCTTTTGCAGGGTGGTTCAGTCACTGGGAGCCCCTATGAACCTAGGTTAGTTTAGTCCATGGGTTTCTTACCCATCCTCTGGAGTTTGAAGAACACAGGCACAGTTGTGTTAAGTGTACCCAAGGGATGGAGAGAACAGATGGTTTCTGGGGAAACAATAGAAACCAGGATGAGAAACATCTGGGTGCAGGATGTATTTTAATCATGTTTACAACAGTAACAAGTATTACAATATCTATTTTTATTAGACACCTCCTGTTTGGTGCTGTTCCTACTTAATATATGTGCTAATTTTGTCTTTGGAATGGATTATGGAGGGCAGTGTCTTTAGCTCATAGGTCCAAAGGCATGTAGAAGTTTAGAAATTGTGAAAGCTCTCACACTTAAGAAGAAGCAGTTTTGAAACTCACTAGCCAATACAGCTTTTTTCCTAGTCCTAAGACAGGGTATCTAATCATAAGTACATCTTCATAGCACATATTCCTTTTCTTTTATTTAATGTGTTTCATGTTGATTCCTGAAAGATTATCAAGTCTTAAATATCAAATTTCTCAGAATGCACATTCAAAAAATAGTTTTACACTCAGTTTGGGACTAGTATAACAGAGGAAAGAAATCAAAATAGGTCTGATTGCTACACGCATGTATATGATGAGATGGAAATTAAATTGAAAAACAGGAAAATGGAGCATGCTTATCATTTCAGCATCATATTCATTTAAAAGTATGTGCTAATTGTCAGTCAGAAATATCGAAACATCAAATCTAGGCATTACATCTCTGAATATTCTTTTTTCATTTCACATTTATATGGTCAGAATACCATCCTATTGAAAGTAGTAAAAATGTATATTTTACTTATATAGAATATGTGCACATATATCCTACAGGAGAATATTTTGTTGAATTGAGGATTGGTGTGGGAAGTCCTTTTGTCTATGTTTTGCTTTTATTGGTTAATGAACTGTTTTGGTCAGTGGCTTAGTAGAATAGGGCAAGGTGGGAGTTCCAAGCAGATAAAGGAGAGTAGGCAGAATCAATGAGAAACCATATAGCTGCCAGAAGAGAAAGATGTGAGTCCCCAGCGAAACCTTGCCAGTAGGCAATGACACTCTTGGTAAAATATAAAATAATAGAAATGGGTTAATTTAAAATATAAGAGGTAGTCAGTAAGTATTGTGAGCTAATAGGCCAGGCTGTGTTGTAATTAATATCATTTCTGAGTCATTATTTCAGGTCTAGGATGGTCGGGAAAAAATAAGTGGTCTCTGCTAGCAGAGGATCCTCTTTTCTACATTATAACACTGTGGTAACTTTAATTGTCTACAATACTATTCTAAGAAATCCACAACTTGTTTCTAGGTTAATTGCAGGGCATTTCTGAAAAGGTATACATTCACGAGTAAAGAAATTTACCATAGTGCTGGGCTAACAGATGCAGAAGTGTTAACTATTGGTGTTTGCTATGGTTTGGATATAAGGTTTCCCTCATTGGTTGTTAGGAGTTTATGTAATCCTTAAGATAGAGGATCCAGCTGGCATACAAAGGCCTTTTGGGGATGGCTTTGAAGGTTACAGTCTGAATCTATTTTTGCTTCAATCTCTGCTTACTCTTAAATCATGATATGCTCAAGCCATGAGTCCCACTGACTCACACCCAGGAATTCCAGCCATGCCTTCCAAGACCTAATGGACTGGCTGCCTGACTGGACTTCTCTTTTCTGAAGCTGCTTCTGTCAGGTATTTTTGTAACATAAATTCAATACAGTATAATTGCTAATCTGCTATGCTTCCAAAGATGCCTCTCAGGAATATACCAGTGCACTGTAACATATCTTCATATATCGAGTTGTCTGATACTAGAATGTCTAATCTGTATCCATAGGCTCATGGGGTTTTTAAGTTTAAAATAGAGAAAAGTAGTAAGATTAAAAATTCAATTCCCTGCTCTCACAAGTGAGTTGTATTTCAAATACCTTATAGTCTCATGGAACAATGGCTACTATATGTGCTAGCACAAATAAAAAGATTCACAGGAAGTTCCACAGAATAACTCTGATCTAGAAACTTCACTCCAGGCCTTATCTGTGCAGTGGTAACAGAATGTTGAGGATGGCTTTGTACAGTTGGTGGGATGGTCTATAAACCCAAATTTTTGGTTTCTAATGAGGGAAAAATAAAAGAAAATTAGCAATTAAAAGAAAGAGGAAGCAGATAGAAACACATCATCAAATTGGTTTATAAAACTCAGTTAAGATGGCTGGAGTAGCCTGAGAGAACAAATAAAGGTAACATCATCAAACCCGGGGCTTACAAACATCCAGAAGAAATAGACTGCAGAAACTGAGACAGTCATTGAGAGTTCCTGACTGAGTTTTCTCTGTGGATAAGCTTCTCGTTTCTCATTCCCACAACAGACATTTTTATACCCCCAAACAAACAACAGTAACCTGAAGTGGAAAGAGTTTATATTCTAGCTATTCTCAAGGACACAGGGTTTTTAATGCCCATGGCTGTCTGCTGTGCTTCCCTCTCCCCGTTACAGAACCGAGGGAGGCAGCCTAGCCTTTGGCAGAGGTCTTGGAGGAAGCTTTGAGAAAAACATACATATGTCTGAAGTAGAGGTTGCCAATAAACCATTAAAAATATAAATAAAACTCAATTATGATAGACATGAAAGGTCTGATCAGGCCTCATGGCTCATGTCTATAATTCTAGCCTGCAGAACACTGAGTCTAGAGGATTGTCCTATGTTTTGTGACAGTTTGTATTGGATTAAGTTCTGTCAAGCTTGAGCTACAGCGTGAGATTGATTCCCTTAACAAATGACAAACCAACACACAAAGAAATAATACTGACCAACCTGGATGCAGAAAGACTTTTCTTCCATGAATCACTTCTCTATCACCGACTGTGAGGCAGAGCAGGGCCAGCATAAGAATTCTGGGAGAAATACTCAACTTTCCTACAAAGAAATAAATATGTGCTGCTACTCCTAGCCAACGCATGACCCAGATCTCATTAAATCAAATTATTCTCCTTCTGGTCACAGAGATATGTTCAGGGGCCATAGATGGTAATTGATAAGCCAAAAAGATTACATTTAGTACTGAGTGTGTTTTTGGAACGAGTGGGAAATAATGAGAACAATGTAGGTTGAGGTTAATAGAGGTCAACAGAGAAAGAAGCATCTGAAGATAAAGGATGGAAAGGCAACAGGAACTGCATGTAGCACCCATGTCAAGAACATTCCTAAACTAATATTCTTCATTTTAGTCTCATCTCTCTTCACCATTAAACATGCATTAGTCTAAATTTTGTTACTGAAATCAAATATCTTGTTTAAAGATATCTTCATTTTTAACATCCATTGTCTGAATAATTTAAATATATGATCATAGAGTTATCTAGTTGAGGTTCTACTTTTTATCTGAAGGAACAGCCATTGAAATATAAACCGGGCATATACCTGTTAGGAGCTTAGAATCATTGGTTAGAGGAAATAGTCAGGAGTATGACAATTCTTTGAAATCTTGTTGTTTACTTTAAATTAACATTCACATTTCACTTTACAATGTGGCTGCTGCTACTGTTGTTCATTTGATAATAATACAGGTACTTAATAAGATATAAATTAAATTGATATTATATTGGAAGGATGTAGTAGGAGCGGCAGGCCGCTTCCCGCCACCCAGCTAGCTTTACCCGAAATAATTACACAGAAACTGTATTCATTTAAACACTGCCTGGCCCATTATCTGTAGTCTCTTATTGGCTAACTCTCATATCTTGACTAACCCATTTCTAATAATCTGTGTAGCACAACGAGGTGGTGGCTTACTAGGAAGATTCTTAACCTGTGTCCATCTTGGAGAGGAGAGCTATGGCATCTGCCTGAGGTGTCTGCCTCACTCTGCTTTCTTTCTCCCACAATTCTGTTCTGTCTACTCAGCCTACCTAATTTTCTGTCCTATCAATGGGCCAAGGCAGTTTCTTTTCTTTATTAACCAAAGAAAGTAACACATGACAGATGACCCTCCTCCATCATTTCCCCTTTTTCTGTTTAAACAAAAGAGAAAGGCTTTCACTTTAACATAATAAAATTACATATAACAAAACAGTTAGCAAGCAAGAATTAGTTACAATATTTATATATATTTTATCATTTATCATAACTAAGGAAAACTATAACTATAAATAACCATTCTTCAACTCCACAAAAGACTCCAGAAGGATATAATATTACCTAAGCAAACAAGAAATAAGCGACTTCCAAACTCTTGAAATGACAGAGATATCTTGCTGCCTGGACAGTCAGCCAAAGTTCTTTTGTACTGTTGGGGCATCCATCTTTGGCCTACAGGCTTATACTTATCCAGCAGACATTTCTATGAAGCAGGAAATTTCAAAAACAGTTCGGTCACTATCTGCTGTGTCCTGCAGAATGTCTCGCAGACTCTTTCATGAATCAAGAACCCCAAAAGACCATCTCACCTTTAGGCAAGTTCAGCAGTCCTCTTTCTGCAGGTTCTTTGTGTCCAGTTTATGCAACAGTCCAGGCAAGAACAGTTTCTTGCCCAAATGGCTAACCAACTCCATAAGGAGCCTCTTCAATGCCCTTCTTCCTCGTGAAATAGATTGGTGCTGCCAGGAGCAGATGTGTCTCATTGTCATGAAAAGCCCTAAGTTATTAAAACATTTTAAAATGCCATATTCTGTAGTCTTTGAAAGATATGAAGAATGCCTATCTAATTGAAATATATCTCTATATATCTAGAAAATCTAACTAACATGACTACAAAGCTTGACCATTATTGATGATTATCCATTAACAACCTATATTTCCTAATTATACATTACATTTTTAAATGAACTACACAATCACAATACCTTAATCAAGAGCAGAAATACATATACATATAACAAAATTGACCTTAAATTTATATAAACACAGCAAAAATTTATACCAATATAAATTATTCATATCTATATCAGAAGGAAAGGAAAGTATGTTAAGGTTCTCATTAATCTAATTCTCACCTTAAAAGTGTGATCTGAGCATTTAAAGCTGATTTGCATGTCTTTTTTTCCCTTTTGGTGATTGTATATCTTTGTAACTAACTGTTTGGGGATATCATTTATTTGATCCCCACTTGTGATAGAGTCATTTATTTACATTAGCATATATTTTAAATTTTATATGAGTCCCTTTGCCTGATAATAGCATGAATCAAGGAAAATAAAGAGCTATATTTCCAGACAAGCAGATGCTAGTAATACTTTCAATTGGTTTGTTATATGAGCTTCTGTATGGCTTTGGCTATTAGGTGGGCCTTGTAATACTTACATTTTACACATTTCTTTAAAACTAAACAAGCAAACAAACAGAAAAAAAAACACCCTCTCCACCTTTTTTTTTTTTTTTTGGTTTTTTTTTGGTTTTTTGAGACAGGGTTTCTCTGCAGCTTTTGGAGCCTGCCCTGGAACCAGCTCTTGTAGACCAGGCTGGTCTCAAACTCACAGAGATCTGCCTGCCTCTGCCTCCCGAGTGCTGGGATTAAAGGCATGCGCCACCACTGCCCAGTCCCTCTCCACCTTTTTAAAGCCACATGTGGTCATGCACATTTGCAATGCCAGTAAGGACGTGGCAGGAGAACCATAAATTTGAGTAAACCCCTTTGTCTTTCTCCATATTTTCTGTCAATGCATGCTTAACTTTTTCCATATGGTGAAACCAGGACAGACACCCTTAACATAACATTGTTCTTGCTACAATTGAAAACAAACTATAAACTAAAAATATCACACTTCTTATGAGAATACAGTGAGTAGCCATGAAAGTTTATTTTACTTATTGATAATGAAGGAAGCAAACATCTTAACTATCTTTCAGTTTTTATGCAAGCTTTGTCTTACCTAATGGCAACAACTATTACAAATTTAAAATTTGATGTGAAGACCTCTATTGTTTTTAACTGTTTGGCTCTTTGGGGTGCCTGCCACTGAGCTTTCAAATCAATATACATGGAGACTTATTCTTTCTTATACACGTCCAGCCTTAGTTTGGGTTGTTTCTAGCCAGCTTTTCTTAACTTAAATTATCCCATTTACTTTTTGCCTTTGGGCATTTACCTTCCTCTATTTCTGTACGTGTTTTCTTTATTTCTTATTCCATGTCTGACTGTGTGGCTGAATGGCTGGTCCTTAGCATCCTCCTTCTTTTCTTGTTCCTTGTTCCTCTTTTCACTTTTTTTCTTCTTTTTATTCTCTCTTCCTGCCAGCCTCACCATTCTTTTCTCCTGCTTTGCTATTGGCCATTCAGTTCTTTATTATACCAATCAGGTGTTTTAAACAAGAAAAAAAGCATAACTTCACAAAATTAAATAAATGCAACATAAAGAATGTAATACATCTTTATATCATTAAATAATACTACCACAGCATAAACAAATATAACACATTTTAAAATAGTATTCTACAGCATACTTCAGGTAAGTTGCAAAACTAAAAGCCATATTGGAACAATAAATTCCTATGGCTTTTTTCGATGTTAATTATATTTCTGTAGACCTAACTGCTTTGGAATATCGTTCATTTTATTCTTATTTGTGCTGTAGCCATCCATCTATGTTAGTATATATTTTAAAATTTATATGAGGTCTTTAAAGAACAGTATTTCAGTGTGGTAATGGCAAGGCAAGGAAGCATACATATTGAGTTGATTACAGTTTGGAAAGATAGGGACAGAACAGGAATGTTTTATTACTCTGTCACCTACTTGCTGCACTTCCAAAATTGACTATTTCATTATTGCAACAGATTTCCTCTACCATCAGACCTGAGAACTATTTCTACCATTGGAATAGACTTACTATTGTGACTGCTAACAATGTCACTTCCCTCCTAACCCCCAACACACACCTAAACCAATGTGGAAAGATCTCAGCTTAAAAACAAAAAAGTGTCTTGCATATCACCATAGAACCTTCACCTGGCATTGGATGGAGAAAATGACAGAGCCCCACATAGGAGCACCGGACTGAGATCCCAAGGTCCCGATGAGGAGCAAAAGGAGGGAGATTATGAACAAGGAAGTCAGGACCGTGAAGAGTGCGTTTACCCATTGAGACGGTGGGACAGATCTAACGGGAGACCACCAAGTCCAGTTGGAATGGGACTGATGGAACAGGGGACCAAACTGGACTCTCTGAATGTGGCTGACGGCGGAGGAGGACTGAGAAACCAAGGACAACGGCAATGAACATGACCTCTACAGCATGGACGGGCTTACTGTGAGCCTTGTCAGTTTGGTTGCTCACCTTCCTGGACTTAGGGGGAGCTGGGAGGACCTTGGACTTAACATAGTGAAGGGAACCCTGATGGCTCTTTGTCTTGGAGAGGGGTGGAGTAGGGGTATGGGTGGAAGGGAGGGGAGGGAGGGGGAGGAGATGGAAATCTTTAATAAAAAAAAATAAAAAATAAAAAAAAATTAAAACAAAAAAAAGTGTCAGTAATGTGAAAAATCCAAACTCAGCTCTTCCATAAATTACCAATCCCATTGTAACCCCATAGTACTGATGCCTTATGAAAATGACTTAGATGAGGTCAAGGAGAGCTGGCTCAGTGGTTAAGGGCACTTGTTGCACTTGCAGAGGTTCTGGGTTTCCCTCCCAGGACCATCTTGACAAGAATCTGTAACTCTAGTTCCAGGGGATCAGATGAACTACCACTCTCTTCTGGCCTCCTATAGTACCAGACATGCATATGACACATAAATGGGAAAAGTCTTATAAAAATTAAAAGCAGGTATGTTTTTTCTAACTTTTAGAATGGTATAAATAAAATGTAGGATTCAAAATACATGGTGGTAAACATGGTAAAACAAGTCAAATGGGACTTCAGCATTTTCCAAGAGAGCACAGACAGCTGAATGAACTAAGGATATTAATTAACAATACAATATAGACTTTATTAAATAGAAAATGATACTTTAAAAAGCCAAACCAAAATGGTAGTGAAAATTAAAATCATACAGGTCAAGAAAAAATGTTCAGTGGAAAGATTTATCGATAAAGTAGATCATGTATATGAAAGAGTTTCAGTTTGCAATATAAAATAGAATAATTCAGTTGTTTAATAAAGGTCAGTATGAAACTTAAAACCAAACATAATAACTTTGGGATGTCATTAAAAAACAAAAAAAAAAAACTACTAATTGCAGCAAAAGAAGGAGAATTTTAAGCAAAAAGTTTAGAGCATGTTATTGTTAAAACTACAGAAAAAAATTTATAAATCTAGAGAAAGGGAAGTGCACACAGGAGAGAGAGGAACACAGAAGTCTGAACGGACAAACCCAGAATCGGAACTTCTTTCTATCTAATCTTTGTCGTAAACTTGACTACATCTGAAATCAGCTCAAACTCAAGTTGTTGGGCACTACCATAAGGATTTTTCACAGATGATTTGAAGCTGGAATATCCACCCAAATCTGGGCCGTACCCTCTGGTGATAGCCCGCCTACAAGAACACTGAAGAAGGAACTTCTACCTTCTGTCTGCTTGTCCTCATCTGCTGGCAAGTTCATCTGTCCTGTTGGTGAGGCATTTCTCTGTAAACCGCTGACTCAAGATCTTCAGGTTTCTGACACAGACTGGAGATTACCAGCTGTTCAGGACTTCAGTATGAGATTGAGCCATCAAACCTCACAGACTAAAATTTACATGTTTCTTGGTTTCTCTGTAAGGATACAACTGTATTGAATTATAAAGATAATGGTATATAAGTCAGTCAAATAAACCCCATACATATTCTATTGATTCTTTCACTTTACAGAGGCCAGACTAATACAGATGCAGTACCAGGAGTGGTTATAGAGACATAGAATTATAAGATGAACTTTTAAAGTATGCGGAGCAGGCTTTACAGTTCAATGACAGTTATTATTACAGAAGATTCCTCTGGAAGACCATGATTTGAAATATTTGACTGGATTATCTTGAGGAACAAGAAATCTAGAAATTATGTACATAAAACTTCCCAAATTTTGTGGAAAAATAAGGAAAATGATGCTGCATAGTTGCTTCTAGAATCCCTGGATAAACTGACATTGTGCTCAATGAAAAAAATTGACTTGCTCTAGATTTACATAAAATGTTTATGTATTTATACTAGGTAAACCCTTGGAAGGGTTTCCTTTCAAGTCTAATATAATAAAATATGATAAAATAAAAACCAATACAACTGGGGTTGGATAAGATGAAGAAACAGAAGGAAAAGAACTCAAGAGAAGGCCCAAGAATTAGAGACCTACTCATTTGCACACTCAGGAATCCCATAGAAACACTAAATTAGAATAATGTATAAGCAGAAGACCTGGTGCAGACCTGTGCAGGCCTTGTGCATGTTTTCTTGGTCTCCTTGAATTCATATGAGCTTTTATCATGTATGACAGGGTTCCTAATGATGAACTGGAAGAAAATATTTTTCCAGTAATTATAGAACTCAAATTGCTGAAAATCAAACCCAAGCACTCATTATAAGTTCAGCTTAAGTACAACAAAATTTGAAGTCCCAATCTTGGAGTGTGAAGACAGTTAAAGAAAGAGCACTTACTGGTAAAAAGTAGTATCCTATGGGATGGAGATCTGTAGAAGAAGCCCATTGAAGCTGGGGATTTCTAATCCTCAGATTATGTAGGGTTTAATTAGTTACCTCACTCATAGCAGAAGATACATCCCTAACCACGTTGTAGCCTGCAATATTGCCTTTTCTATCTTTACCTGATTCAGTTAATCTTTCATTGTCTGCCAAACTGACAATGACCTTCCCTGAAGGAGTTGTCATGCAAGATAATACTGGCATTCCTTAGTTCCCATAAGTAGTGATAGACTCCAGGCTGAACAGGTAAATAGATTTCTAGAGGGGGGATAGGAAGGATAATACATAAAGCAAAGAACTGTACCACTAGTTATTTTTAACAAGATTGCTAATTTCCTCAAGCAGAAGTCTGGGAGATACATGTGGGAATGGATTTTAAGGGTATGGGATGATGTGGAAATGAATACAACACTGAATCAGACTGCATTTGTTGATATGTGTGTTTGCACAATTTAAAATGGATGAAAATTTAGTATGATGAGTTATATGAAGCAACAGGCAAAATATAAATTACTGAAAAAGAGCTAGAGATGTCTGTTAGGAAGGGATTTTAAGGCTTAGGGAAATGGGAATGTCAGAATGGAAATACTGTGTAAAACCTAATTCATCACAATGGGAGAACTCAGAAAACGTGCCCTTTACTAATGCTATAAGACAGAAAATGAGGGAGGAGAAGGACACCAGTAGATTTGAAGAGCTTTATCATTGTTCCTCTTCTAGTGCCAGATCTTATCGTTGGAGATAATGTTCAATTAGATCAATTAAATATAATGGGTTTGATTGGGCTCTGGATTCGCAAGCACCAGGTGGCTGTACTTAATCACTAAAGTCAAGGAGAGCATGGTTATCATAATGAGCAGAAAAAGGCAGAGCGATTTCTATAATGGCCAGGCCTGTAGTGGGGAACACAGGCAGAGTGATTTTATAATGGTGTGACTCATATGGACATTGGGAACTGGATAATGGTGTTTCTAGAAATGAAATATGCAAGAAGCCTTCTACATTTTGTTCAATGTGTAAAAGCCAAAAGAAAAAGAACTAAAACAAGTGAATGAAAGACTGCATTGGGTGGTAGCAATCTAGTATCTCTGCCTATCAACCGATTTCCAAACTTGATCTAGTTTCCAGATCTAGAATCCCTCGAATGAAAGGGAATTCAGGTCCTCCTAGGGAAGGGCTTTATTAAATACTTTAAAGTTTTACTTTTAGCTTTTTCCCCATTCCTTTTTAAAAGGATCTCTGATGGTAGCCTTGTTACAGACAAGCTGAAGGATCTGAAATGTGACAGGACAAAATTTTGGCCACCTGTTGTCATTTAGGCAGGTGGCCCTGGACAGTTTCAATGGTTTGCATGAACAGTTTTACAAACATGTTTTACTTCCTCAAGTTTCTAAAAATGTTTACAATCATCACCCTGCTTCTTCCCTCTCTGCCTCCAACTCTCCTTTAAATCTATTATGGGTAAATGGGTAAAATCATTCTCAAAGAACAGTTATGCAAATATGTAATATTAAACTTCACGACCTACTGTGATGTGTTCAGGTGTCAGCTTACATAGTGAAAGCAAGGAGAACACACAACAAACACACTCCCAGGATTGTGCCCAGAATTTCACAGTGAACTTTCCATAGGTTCTTCCAAGTGTGTCAGTGTCTCGGGGGTATTGTTACAAGGAGAGCCGTTCATGCTTTTCTCAGGCATTATTCCCTGAAGAAATGGCACTGCTCCCACCAGATCTCTAGACTCTTGCTAGGGTAACTGGACATAGGGGGAAAACAAGCAATTGTACTTTCCAGAGTTTACAAGATTCTGACTCTATATTGGCACTGATTCTGGGAGACTGTAAGAATCATTGTGGTACTTCACTTAAAGAAGGGGTTTATGGAAGTCAGTTGATGCAGTTTCAGCTGATGTTTAATTCACAATGGATCCTGTGGTTATTTATCCAGTTTAAGAATGTATAATTTGGGTGGATATACTTAGGAGGTGACAGAATTCCCATGCCATTTCATTCACTTATAAAGTAAAGGCTATTATGGTTGGAATGGTTAAATGAAAACCACTGGTGGTGTCTCTAGCAGGAAAAACTGTGAATGATCATGTTCCCAAAAGGATTTTAGAATCAATGCCAGCATAAAGGACTTTAAAACTGCAAGGGTGGTAGTCCTCAATTTATGTCCCTTAAACCCTACTATTTATCCTGTGCATAAGAAGGATCAGGAAAATAACAGTTGTCTATCACAAACTTAATAAAGTCGTGATTCTGATGGCAACTGAAGTATCAGATGTAGCATTCTTTTTAAGCAGATTAGCACATCTTCTTATACAGTTATGTAGTTATTGATTTAAAATTTATTTCTGTACCTGTCCACCACAGCCACACAAAGCAATTTTATATCATTTGGCAAAGTCTGTAATATAATATTTTAGCTTTATTTCTAGGATATGTTGACTGTCTAGCTTTGTATTGTAATTTAATTCAAATGGATCTTTATCAACTCCCAAAAATATTGTAATGGCTCACTCTATTGATGAGTTTATGTTGATTGGATTAAGTGGCCAAGATGAAGCAAGCAGTTTCTATCTGTTTGTATATATGTCAAATGATGGAAATAAATCTAATTAATTATCAAGGGCCTTTTATGAACTCAGTGAAATTGCTAAAAGTGCAGTGGTGTGGAGCATACAGAGATATTCCTTCTAAGGTGAAGGATAAGTTGTTGTGCCTGGTCATCCCCACCATGAAGAAAGAAGCATAATGCTTACTAAGACTCTTTGGAATCTGGAGTAGCACAATCTTCACAGAGGTGCAGTACTCCAATTCTCATACAAATTCATATCTCCTAGCTTTGATTGGGACCTGGGCCAGAAGAAAACTTCTCAACATGTCCTGACAGTTCTACCACTTGGAGCATCTTATCCAGCAGACCTGATGGTATTTTAGGTGTCAGTACTGGATAGTGACAGTGTTTGTAACCTTTGGGAGGCCCCTGTATATAAATCATAGATAGTACCCTTGAGATTTTTGAGCAAGACTCTACTGCCACCTGTAGATAACTGTTCTGCATTTGGAGATAGCGCTTGATTTATTATTAATTAATGGGACACCAAGTTATAATGTGACCTAAGCTGCTCATCATGTGTTGCATATTTCCTGACCCACCAAGCCACAAATTAAGATGTGTATTGATGTGGGAGAGTCTTCTGTTTGTGTTGATTTCATTCGTTAATAAAGAAACTGCCTTGGCCCATTTAATAGGCCAGCCCTTAGGTGGGTGGAGTAGACAGAACAGGAAGAAGGAAGTGAGGTAGATGGCTCAGACAGTTGTCATGCCTCTCCTCTCTGGGACAGTCGCCATGAAGCCAGCCACCAGGTCAGAAGTGCTGAATCTTTCCTGGTAAGACACCTCTCGTGGTGTTACACAGATTATTAGATATGGGTTAGTCAAAATGAGAGAATTAGATAATAAGAGGCAGAAACTAATGGGCCAGGCAGTGTTTAAATGAATACAGTTTGTGTGTTGTTATTTAGGGTGTAAAGCTAGCCGCATGGCGGAATGCAGCGTGTCGCTGCTCCTCATTACAGTGTATAGTAGCAGTTCATTATTAAATGAAAGTGGTGTACATGTGACTGGAGTCGGGCAGATTCTGAGGACACAGTCACGTTGCATGAAGGACTTTCTCCAATGCCTATGGTTTCTACTCCTGTTTCAGTGTTTTTCTATTCCTAAGCATTTACCAATGGTTTCATGGGGTGTGATGGCAAAACACATCCAGAGCCTAGCTTACTGAAGGTTCTGTATGTTATGCAATCACCACCTTGAAGTGGACAGCCACGGCATCACAACCTTTTTCTGGGACAACTCTGAAAGGAACCGTGAAGGAAAGTCTTCACAGTAAGCCACACTTTGGGAAGTGCACATGAGAGTATATTTTGCTTAAAATGGAAAATTGTCAGACGCATGATTATTTCATGATTCCTGGCCTATACAAATGTGTATATGGATGGGGATGAACCTGGGAAGAATATGACTGTAAAATTAGTGAGAATGCTAATCCTATGGAACAGCAAGCCCTAAGTAAATGCATTCTCATTTAGACTATCTTAGACATGGTGTTTATTACATCAACAGAAAAGTAGCTAAGATAATGATTAAGAGATTATTTTTAAAGTACTCATGTTCTTTAGAAATCTAGGAAATACAAATTAGAAGTTCTTTGAGAGTTTATCTTACCTCGGTTAGAATGACTAAGATTAAGAAAACAGAAGTTAGTGAACATTAGCAAAGATGAGGATAAAGGAGAACTGTCCATGCTGGTATCAGTATGAACTGAAGCCAACACTATGAAAATCAGTATGGACCATTTTTGAAAGTTTAGAAATACACTTAACATATGACACAGTATATCACCACTGGGCATGTATTCAAAAGACACCGCATCCGACTACAGAGTCACATGCTCATCATTTCCACTGTACTCACAATAGCTAGGACTCTGAAATAATCTAGGTGTCCATGAACTGATGAATGATGGAGGCGGGTCTTCTATCAATCTGTTGATTTCATTGGTTAATTAATAAAGAAAACTGCTTGGCCTAATAGGTTAGAAAATAGGTGGGTGGAGTAGACAGAACAGGAAGAAGGAAGTGAGGTAGATGGCTCAGACAATTGCCCTGCCTCTACAAACCAGACGCAATGAAGCTCCAGCCCAAGATGGACATACGCTAGAAACTTCCCGGTAAGGCACCATTTCGTGGTGATACACAGATTATTAGATATGGGTTAATCAAGATGTGAGTAAGAGGCTGAAATAATGGGCCAGGCAGTGTTTAAAAAGAATACAGTTTCTGTGTAATTATTTCGGGCATAAGCTAGCCGGTGGCCAGGAGCTGGGCTGTGGGAAGCCAGCCCACAGCTCTCCACTACAGATGAAAGAATAATAAAAATTCAATACCTATACAACATTGGATTTTTTCAGTTGTAAGGAAACTAAAATAGTAGAATGTGCAGGTACATGCATGGAAGAAAAATATTATTCTGAGTGAGCTATTTCAAGCCAAGAAAGACAATGTTACATGTTATCTTTTATATGTGGGTTAACAGGGTTGGATCTATTCCTTAGTACATAAATAGGAATTTCATTAAATTGAGAAAATGAACATACTGTAGTTATGTGAATTTCAGCAGAAAACTCAACTTCAAAGTTGAATAATTCTTTTGCATACTTTGATCCACACCAAAGAACATCTAAAATGCATGACCCTGTTTTCAACTTACTGGTATCTCTTTTAAATTACAAGATTGGTTTGTTTCAGTGGATATTATGCTTTACTTCTTTTATGTTTTTTCAAGCTTCCAATATATTTTTCTAGGTCTATGTTCCTATCTATTTTCACGTGTCTTCAAGCTGTGATGAAGGAATTGTGCTAATGAATTCCCTTTAGACTTTACAATAAAGCAGATAACTTCTGTTTCTATGATAAGGTGGAATGGTAGATGCTTATTTTACCTTGTTTAGTCCTCATACCATACTTACAAGTATTCTACATTTAATAGTATAAAACTGTAGAATATTAACATACAACATAATATATTATTTATTACCATGTAAATAGCTCCCATAAATGTTCCTTTGCACCAGGTGATGTCAATCAAAGGCAGTTGTACCTTTTGTTCTACCTAATGGATTTGCTTGGACATTTTCCTTTTTTTCAAAACATGTGCAAAAATCTTTATTCTTCTTTATACCTGTGTTTTAAAATTTTCTTTTATGTGCTTTGGTCACTCCCTGAACACTCTAAAATGCATTAGCAATTTATCACTCTTTTTCTGATTTGAAAAGAAAACTTAGATTGTTATGTTTCAATGAAAGTACTTAGCAATGCTTTAGCTTTTAACAAAGGGTTTATTCAATGTCCTTCCTCTGACATTTCTTCCTGTTCTATAGAAGATACAAAATAATGCAATGTTTCTATGCTCTTTTACAAAAGCAAAATTTTATGCCTTTATTCAGAAGTGTTCAGACTTATTTGCAAAGTAAATTCACCTCATCATGAAGTCACAGTCCACTATATGATTAGTGCCATAACTAATAGTGTAGTCTTACTTATCTTTGGCATCATTTGATTTAACTTTCTTTCTTTATGTTTTATTTTATTGCAAAAATGTTTTGATTTAATCCTTATCTGTTCTAAAGTTTTCTTATTGAAGTTTTATGATGTAAGATGGTATAATAGCAATGTGTTTTCATTTGTTTGAAAGTTCTTCTGATTGAATTTTAAGTAGACACAAATTATGCTAATAAGGAAATAAAAATTGAAATAAATTTACATATAGAAGGAGTAATAACAGTTTAGTACATAAAAGCACATGAAAATCTTTCCTTGTCATTGTTTTAGACTATCTTAAAATCAACAAGTTTTGTTGGGAAAAAAACATTTGAATGAAAGTTACTATAAATAAACATATTAAATATGGATGAATGCCACATGATTTTTTCAAATAACCAGTCTACTTTAAATAATTCTTGCCAATGGAAAATACTCTTTCACAAATAAATAGAATAAATATGAGAAAGTCTTTAAGTGGTTTCTCTTCTCATCAGAAGGTCTTCCTTTTTTCCTAGAAAGGGTATGTACTGTGAATAACCACTGTAATGGTAGTACAAAGGAATTGCTTAGGTTCACCAATGGGAGTTTGTAGGTATAACTCTTAGAGAAGTAGATATTTTCTTCAGGCTCAAAAAAATCTATGGCAATAGTCAAAAGAAAACCTGAATAAATATCACAAAACTTTATACTCAACACCAGCAATAATAATAGTAAAAATAATGAATATTTACATGTTTCAGAATACACCATAGTTAACGTCATTGCTATGACATAGTTGTCCTCAGATTCTGTAATGGGAACCTCTTCCTGTACTATAGCAGCCATATTTAGTTGTCAACGTCACTGAAAATGCACAAATATTCCCAAACACCATGGGTAGCATCCCTGTAAACTATTGCTAATGACATAATGTTGGAATGGAAAGCTCTATATTGTTTTTCTCAAACACATGGTGAAATCATCTCTTATGATATATCTAAGACCAGCAAATCCAGATACTCTGAATAATCTCAGAATACCTTATTCATTTTGGCTACAAGTTTTTATGTAAATACTGCCAATCTGTATTAAAGCTCATACCCACATATGGAGGTTGAAATTTTGGCAGGTAGCTATTAAAATAAAAATCTTGCAAATATAATTCAGATGTCACCTTAGAATCATGATAAATAAGTGACCTAAGCCCCTAAAAAATTACCTTGAGATCTTTTCAAGTTAATGAACATTCTGATTTCATACAAAGTAAATAGCACATAAAATACAACCCAAGTGATGAGCTGCAAGTGAGGTGAGCTCAGAGACTGTAGGTTCAAAGACTTTCTGGACCTCTGACAGGTAAGACCAAATCATAGCTCACAAAAATAAGAAAGGACTTGGAGTCCAAACCTGTAGTTGCCACTGCCTCAGACATTGAGGGAATGAGATCAAAGAAGAAAAGAAGAGGAAAAAAAATCAAGAGATCTGTATAGCTTTCATTCTTGGAAATACTGAACTTTAAACATGAGGAAAATTCTATAATCTCAGAGAAGCTAACAGAAGAGAAGATGATAATACCTTGAAATTTTAAGCTGAAAAAGTCTCAATGATCATAGAAAGATGAAGAACATTTGCATTTTGACCCTCCAGTGGGGAAAAAAACTTCACCTGCTTCCCCAGGATAACCAGAAGATACCCAAGAAACGTGTTGCCATATACAGTGAGTTTAATTTAGTAGAATTTAATTCTAGATAAATCTCTATTGAAGACAAACCTAGAAAAGGTTTAAAACAGGTATAATGAAAATAAATAATTAGCTAGTTGTAAGAATTCTAAGCAAAAGTCATAAGAAAATTAGAGCACACTGGTTGGTAGTGGCACACGCTCTTAATACCAGCACTTGGGAGGCAGAGGCAGGCGGATCTCTGTGAGTTCGAGGCCAGCTTGGTCTACAAGAGCTAGTTCCAGGACAGGCACCAAAAGATACAGAGAAACTCTGTCTTGAAAATAAAAATAAATAAAATAAATAAATAAATAAATAAATAAATAAATAGAAAGAAAGAAAATAAAAAGAAAGAAAATTAGAGCTCAGATACTTAACAATTAGCATTTGCAATGCCAGGATACAATATACTTTAGTTTCCCAGTATCTGACCCTCCCTTGTGCTGACTGCATGTATGTGGTACATATACATTCATGCTGGCATAATACCCACATAGATAATTTTTGATGAATGAAAATACTACTAAAAGATGTCTGGAATGACGGTACTCTCAAAAAATGCATCATACTTCTTTTTGAAGCTGTGGCTCTCAAAAGTCCCACAGTCTCATGTAATGTTGGCTATAGAGATATAGAGTCCTTCAAAAAGAATCCAGGCTATAGCCATTGCTCTTCCTTATCTACCATAACTAATGCTAATACCCAATGTTCAGTAGATCACCCACTCTCATCTTAGGATATAGAGGAATCAAGCTGTAATTGATAGGCAATTTTCCTCTCTACTGGCTAACATTTATATGGCTGAAAATTGCTATTCAAAATCTTCTAACCAAGCTTTGAATACCATGAATTATAACAATTACCTGGCTGGCAAAAATCACACCTTTAGTTTAATAATGACATGATTATTATGGAGGTAAATCAACCATTTTGTGACAGAATGTGAGGACTGCTCCATAGGAACGAACTTGTGTCTAGTTCTGTTTACTTGGTCAAGTGCACGTGTCTGGACCAGTTATAAGGCCTATGGAACAACCCACTATTACTATTTGGCTAAATGACCAGTTTCTCAAACAGTCTTCTAATTATATACATATAGATTATTGCTACACCTAGTCATTCCCAGAGGACATTCTTATTGCACTGTGATAGATGTTTAAAAAGTCAATAACTGCCCAAATACTTAGAATAAAGAATAACTAAGTACTCTGCCCTAAAAAAGACAATCATGCCACTCTTAAAGCTCAGGGGATATTGTAGAACAGAGTAGGAAGAACGCAAGCACTAGAAGACAGGAAAATGTGTAAAAAATGACATCTCTGCACACAGCATTGCAATTGCTTTTATGAAATTACTGCATCTATGAAGGAATAAATAAATTAATTTCATTCATGGGGAAATAAGCAATGAACTTACTCTTTTTTTCTATCCAAGTTTGAGCAAGAAATACTTGGCAAATATAGTGGCCACATGAAACAAGAATATAGTACAATAGAAGCAGGGTCTTGAGAAAGATGATGCCTGTCAGGGAAGCTTCCTCCTACAGCAGATGGAACAAATTCAGAGATATACAAAATATCTGCATTATGAAGAAATTGAGATACTTTGGAACACTCAACTGTAAATGAGATGTTCCCATCGAATCCTTCCTCTCAGGGCTCAGGTATTACTTCTGAAGAAGAGACAGAAAAAAATGTAAGAGCCAGAAAGACTGGAGGATACCAAAAATATCAAGGCTTTCTAAATGAACAAGATTAATGCACATATGAACTCACAGAGACTGAGGCAACATTCACAGGCTGGAATGGGTTTACAGCAGATGGGAATGTAGAGCATAGAGAAGTGGAAAGTTTCCCATTCCTAACTCAGAAGCCATCTGCAGGGCATTAGTATTTGCAAATGAAAATTTATTTTCCTGCAAGGGAGTCTGACTAGGGAAACAACTTTTATGAAGGGTAGGCTACATGTCCAACAGTAGATGAAAACAGAAAAGAACTAAACAGCATCTTTGGAGAATCCTTGTCTCATAATGTCCTATCATTACTCTCTTCCTTTTTTGGAAAATCATCATCATTTTATCTCTCTTTTTACCTTACAGGTCAGTTGGGTATATATTTTGACTTCTAGTTTAATGATTTAATGGAATTCCTGAGTGAGGGAACTAGTAGTCTCTGTTTCCTTGTGCCTTCTTCTATGATCTTTTCCTTATGTATGTTTGTTTTGTCTAATTCCAGTATGTTAGTTTTTTATTGCTTTATTTTATTTTATTCCATAGGAGGCTTTGTTTTCTAAGAAGGGACAGGAAGGGTCGATCCTCATGGGAAGTTAGGTGGGGAGGAAAAGGGATGAGTAGAGGGAGGGGAAACCTTATTTAGGATATATTATGTGAGAAAAAATATTTTAAATAAAAGAAACAAAAGGACCCTAGTGTTTTCAGGTGTCCTGCTCCTGTGCTAAGGCCATCCACCCAAAGGGGTCAGATTCTGGCCTCCAGGCAGGTCTGAGGATTCCTGCAGAGGGGTGCGGGCTCCTTCAGATTGTGCTGTCAGATGCACTGTGTGATATTCCATCCCGCCCTGCCCCCACCTTGGCCCTTTTGTCTGGGCGGCATCCCTGGGCTGCCTGGAATCCCTGATCCTGTGCCCTGCAATTCCATCTGGACTGGTGAGTGAGTGTGAACCCTGGGGCAACCTGCCCTGGGAGAGAGCACAGACCCCCTCCTCCCAGCTCCCTCTGCAGGCTTGTCTTTGTTTCTCATGTCCCTGCCTCTCCCAAGCCTTCCCTAGTGTTTTCAGGTGTCCTGCTCCTGTACTAAGGCCATCCACCCAAAGGGGTCAGACTCTGGCCTCCAGGCAGGTCTGAGGATTCCTGCAAGGGAGTGCGGGCTTCTTCAGATTGTGATGCAAGGAATAGGTCCTCCTCTGGCACTGGGGAGATCCAACCAGATTCAGTCACAGCAAAGATTGGTCTAGGAAACCAAGCGCCTCCCGGCTCCATTTGAAGGAAGAAATGGCCAGGCGCCAATGCAGGAGCTCCTCCAACAACATGAAAGGCAGCATGACATCACCAGAATCCAGACATCCTGAAACAACAAGAATTGAACACCCTACCCCAGAAGATATAGAAGAAACCGATCTTAAACAGTACTTTATGAAAATAATAGAGGACCTTAAACAGGAGGTAAAAAACTGCCATAAAGAAATGGAGATGACAAACAAAAAAGTAGACGAAATAAATAAAGCTCTCAAAGATACCCAAGAAAAACAAGAAAAACAAGAAAAAGCAATCAAACAGGTAAGGAAAACAGTACAAGACCTGATAAATGAAATGGAGGTAATGAAGAAAACACAATCTGAGGGAAGACTGGAAATGGAAACTCTGAGTAAACGAACAGAAACTTCAGAGACAAGTATTTCCAACCGAATGCAAGAGATGGAAGAAAGAATCTCAGACTCTGAAGATACTATAGAGGAAATAAATTCACAGATTAAAGAACTAAACAAATCTAATTCTTAACACAAAACATCCAGGAAATCTGGGACACCATGAAAAGACCAAACCTAAGAATAATTGAGGTAGAAGAAGGAGAAGAATTACAACTCAAAGGCCCAGAAAACATATTCAACAAAATTATAGAAGAAAACTTCCCCAACCTAAAGAAGGATGTTCCTATGAAGGTACAAGAAGCCTACAGAACACCAAATAGACTGGATCAAAAGAAAGCATCCCCACGCCATATAATAATCAAAACACAAAACATACAGAATAAAGAACAGATATTAAGAGCTGCAAAGAAAAAAGGTCAAGTAACATACAAAGGGAAACCTATCAGAATTACACCTGATTTCTCAATGGAAACCATGAAAGCCAGAAGAGCTTGGATAGATGTGCTACAGACACTAAGGGAACATGGATGCAAGCCTGGACTACTATACCCAGCAAAGCTTGCATTCACCATTGATGGAGAAAACAAGATATTCCAGGACAAAAACATATTTAAACAATACGTAGCCACAAATCCAGCCTTGCAGAAAGTAATAGAAGGAAAATCACAAACCAAGGAGTCCAACAACGCCCACAATAACTCAGACATCTAGAGACCCTTCACCAGCACAACTAAAAGAAGGGAAACACACAAACTCTACTACAAAAAAAATGTCCGGAGGTAACAACCACTGGTCATTAATATCACTTAATATCAATGGACTCAATTCACCTATAAAAAGGCACAGGCTAAGAGATAGGATACGAAAACAGGATCAAACATTCTGCTGTTTACAAGAAACACACCTCAACCACAAAGACAGACACCTACTCAGAGTAAAGGGTTGGGAAAAGGTTTATCAAGAAAATGGACCTAAGAAACAAGCCGGTGTGGCCATACTAATTTCTAACAAAGTTAACTTCAAACTAAAATCAATCAGAAGAGATGGAAAGTGACACTTTATACTCATAACAGGAAAAATCCTTCAGAATGAAGTCTCAATCCTGAATATCTATGCCCCTAATATAAAAGCTCCCACATATGTAAAAGAAACACTTCTAGAACTCAAGGCAGCCATCAAACCACACACACTAATAGTTGGAGACATCAACACTCCTCTCTCACCAATGGACAGTTCAATCAGACAGAAAACTAACAGAGAATTGAAAGACTTAATGGAGGTAATGAACCAAATGGACTTAACAGACATCTATAGAACTTTCCACCCAAATAGGAAAGAATATACCTTCTTCTCTGCAGCTCATGGAACCTTTTCGAAAATTGACCATATACTTGGTAACAAAGCAAACTTCCACAGTTACAAAAAAAATATTAGTAACCACCTGTGTCTTATCAGATCACCATGGATTAAAATTAGAAATCAACAACAATGCCACCCCCAGAAAGCCCACAAACTCATGGAAACTGAACAGTCAACTACTGAACCACACCTGGGTCAAGGAAGAAATAAAGAAAGAAATTAAAGTCTTTCTTGAATTTAATGAAAACAAAGACACAACATACTCAAACCTATGGGATACAATGAAAGCAGTGCTAAGAGGAAAGTTCATAGCACTATGTGCCCACTTAAAGAAAACGGAGAAAGCACTCATTAGTGACTTAACAGCACACCTGAAATCTCTGGAAAAAAAAAAGAAGCAGACTCACCTAGGAGAAGTAGAAGACTGGAAATAATCAAACTGAGGGCAGAAATCAACAAAATAGAAACACAGAAAACAATCCAAAGAATCAATGAAACAAAAAGCTGGTTCTTGGAGAAAATCAACAAGATTGACAAACCCTTAGCCAAACTAATCAAACACCAGAGAGAGAACATGCAAATTAATAAGATTAGAAATGAAAAGGGGGACATAACCACAGACACAGAGGAAATTCAGAGAATCATTAGATCTTACTACAAAAGCCTGTATGCCGAAAAACTGGAAAATGTAAAAGAAATGGACAGTTTTTTTAGATAAATTCCATATACCAAAGTTAAACCAGAACTAGGTAAATGCTCTAAATAGTCCTGTTAGTCGTGAAGAATTAGAAACTGTTATCAGAAACCTCCCTATCAAAAAGAGCCCAGGAACAGATGGTTTCAATGCAGAATTCTACCAGAACTTCCAAGAAGACCTAATACCTATACTCCTTAAGGTATTTCATAATATAGAAACACAAGAGTCACTGCCAAATACCTTCTATGAAGCTACAGTTACCCTGATACCTAAGCCACACAAAGACTCAACGAAGAAAGAGAATTACAGGCCAATCTCACTCATGTACATTGACGCAAAAATTCTCAATAAAATACTGGCAAACCGAATCCAAGAACACATTAGAAAAATTATCCACTACGATCAAGTAGGCTTCATGCCAGAGATGCAGGGCTGGTTCAACATACGAAAATCTATCAATGTAATCCATCAGATAAATAAACTGAAGGAAAAAAAAACCATATGGTCATCTCATTAGATGCTGAAAAAGCATTTGACAAAATTCAGCATCCTTTTATGATAAAGGTCTTGGAGAGATTAGGGATACAAGGGTCATTCCTAAATATAATAAGAGCTATTTACAGCAAGCCGACAGCTAACATCAAATTAAACGGAGAGAAACTCAAGGCTATCCCACTAAATTCAGGAACACGACAAGGCTGTCCACTCTCTCCCTATCTCTTCAATATAGTACTTGAAGTTCTAGCAATAGCAATAAGACAACATAAGGGAATCAAGGGGATTCGATTTGGAAAGGAAGAAGTTAAACTTTCGTTATTTGAAGATGATATGATAGTGTACATAAGCGACCCCAAAAACTGCACCAAAGAACTCCTACAGCTGATAAACTCCTTCAGTAACGTGGCAGGCTACAAGATCAACTCCAGAAAATCAGTCGCCCTCCTTTACACAAAGGATAAGGAAGCAGAGAGGGAAATCAGAGAAGTATCACCTTTCACAATAGCCACAAATAGCATAAGATATCTGGGAGTAACTCTAACCAAGGAAGTGAAGGATTTATTTGACAAGAACATTAAGTCTTTGAAGAAAGAAATTGAAGAGGATACCAGAAAATGGAAGGATCTCCCCTGCTCGTGGATTGGGAGGATCAACATAGTAAAAATGGCAATTCTACCAAAAGCAATCTATAGATTCAATGCAATCCCAATCAAGGTCCCATTAAAATTCTTCACAGAGATTGAGAGGACAATAATCAACTTTATATGGAAAAACAAGAAACCCAGGATAGCCAAAAAAAGTCTTATAAAATAAAGGCATTACCATCCCTGACTTCAAACTCTATTACAAAGCTACAGTATTGAAAACAGCTTGGTATTGGCATAAAAACAGAGAAGTTGACCAATGGAATCGTATAGAAGACGCGGATCTTAAACCACAAACCTATGAACACCTGATTTTTGATAAAGGAGCCAAAAGTACACAATGGAAGAAAGAGGGCATCTTCAACAAATGGTGCTGGCATAACTGGATGTCAACCTGTAGAAGAATGAAAGTAGATCCGTGTCTATCACCATGCACAAAACTCAAGTCCAAACGGATTAAAGACCTCAATATTAATCTGAACACACTAATAGCACGTTTTGAGAACTTCATATATACTTTAAAATTTCAGTTTAGAAGATGCATACAAAGATTCCTTTCTTTTTTGTTTTTTTAATAATTTTTATTATTATTATTAAAAATTTCTGCCTCCTCCCACCTCTCATTTCCCTCTCCCTCCCTCCACTCCCCTCTCCCTCCCTTTCCAGTCCAAGGAGCAGTCAGGGTTTCTTGCCCTGCTGGAAGTCCAAGGTCCTCTCCGCTCCATCCAGGTCCAGGAAGGTGCGCATCTAAACAGACTAGGCTCCCTCAAAGCCTGTACATGAGTAGGATCAAAACCCAGTGCCATTGTTCTTGGCTTCTCGGTCAGCCCTCATTGTCTGCCACGTTCAGAGAGTCCGGTTTGATCCCATGTTTTTTCAGTCCCATTTGTGCTGGCTTTGGTGAGCTCCCATTAGACTAGCCCTACAGTCTCAGTGGGTGGGCGCACCCCTCGCAGTTCTGATTTCCTTGCTCATGTTCTCCCTCCTTCATCTCCTCATTTGAGCCTTGGGAGCTCTGTCCTGCGCTCCATTGTGGGTCTTTGTCTCTATCTCCATCCATCTCCAGATGAAGCTTCTGTGGTGATATGCAAGATATTCATCAGTATGGCTATAGGAAAGGGCCATTTCAGGCTCCCTCTCTTCAGCTGCCCAAGGAACTAGCTGGGGACGTCTCCATGGATACCTGGGAACCCTTCTAGAGTGAAGTCTCTTGCTAACCCTAAAATCCGTATCTATCAACATGCACAAAACTCAAGTCCAAATGGATTAAAGACCTCAATATTAATTTGAAGACACTGAGCCTGATAGAGGAGAAAGTGGGAAGTACTCTACAACAAATGGGCACAGGAGACCGTTTCCTACGTATAACCTCAGCTGCACAGACATTAAGGGCAATATTGAATAAATGGGACCTCCTGAAGCTGAGCAGCTTCTGTAAAGCAAAGGACATTGTCACTAAGACACAAAGGCAGCCTACTGACTGGGAAAAGATCTTCACCAACCCTGCAACTGACAAAGGTCTGATCTCTAAAATATATAAGGAACTCAAGAGACTAGACTTTAAAATGCTAATTAACCCAATTAAAAATGGGGCACTGAACTGAACAGAGAATTTTCAACAGAAGAAGTTCAAATGGCCATAAGACACTTAAGGTAATGCTCAACCTCCTTAGCTATTAGGGAAATGCAAATCAAAACAACTTTGAGATATCATCTTACACCTGTCAGATTGGCTAAAATCCAAAACACCAACGATAACCTTTGCTGGAGAGGTTGTGGGGTAAGGGGTACACTCATCCATTGCTGGTGGGAATGCACACTTGTGCAACCACTTTGGAAAGCAGTGTGGCAGTTTCTTAGGAAATTTGGGATCAACCTACCCCAGGACCCAGCAATTCCACTATTGGGAATCTACCCAAGAGATGCCCAATCATACTACAAAAGCATTTGCTCAACTATGTTCATAGCAGCATTATTTGTAATAGCCAGATCCTGGAAACAACCTAGATGCCCTTCAGTGGAAGAATGGATGAAGAAACTGTGGAATATATACATGCTAGAATACTATTCAGCGGTAAAAAACAATGACATCTTGAATTTTGCATGCAAATGGATGGAAATAGAAAACACTATTCTGAGTGAGGTAACCCAGACCCAAAAAGATGAACATGGGATGTACTCAGTCATAATCGGTTTCTAGCCATAATTAAAGGCTATAATTCATCGAGCCTATAATTCGTGATCCTTGAGAATATAATAAGAAGGTGAACCCAAAGAAAAACATATAGTAATCCTCCTGGATATTAGAAGTAGACACGATCGCCAGGCAAAAATTGGGAACTTGAGGGTGGGTGAGACTGGGCCAAGGTAAGATGTGGAGAGAAAAGCGTGAAGGGGAGAATGGGGGGAGCTTGGAGGAATGGGATGCTTGGGATACAGGAAGGGTGAATATGGGAGCAGGGAACCATATATCTTAATTTAGGGAGCCATCTGAGGGTTGTCAAGAGACTTGACCCTAGAGGGGTTCCCAGGTTTCTAGGGAGACGCCCCCAGTTAGTTCCTTGAGCAACTGAGGAGAGGGAGCCTGAAAAGGCCAGTTCCTATAGCCATACTGATGAATTTCTTGCATATCACCATAGAAACTCTACCTGGCGAGAGATGAAGAAAATGACTGAGCCCCACATTAGAGCACTGGACTGAGCTCCCAAGGTCCTGATGAGGAGCAGAAGGATAGAGAACATGAGAAAGAAAGTCAGGACCATGCGGGGTGTGTTCACCCATGGAGATGGTGGGACAGAACTAATGGGAGATCACCAACTCCAATTGGAATGGGACTGATGGAACATGCGACCAAACCGGACTCTCTGAATGTGGCCGACAGTGGGGGCTGACTGAGAAGCAAAGGACAATTGTGCTGGGCTCTGATTCTTCTGCATGGACGGGCTCTGTGGGAGCCTTCTCAGCTTGCTGTGAAGTTAGGCTTCTTTAAGTAGAAGGTAAGAGTGCAAATGTAGTAAAGAATTATTCTGGTCTAGCAAAGCAGCAGTAGCAGATTCTTTTCTTAAGCCCATGACCTTGTGACCTTGTTAGCCCAAGGCAACTATCTGCGTTTCCAGGCTTTCAGTTCATATCCAGGTTCAACAATCTGAGTGACTGGCATTCTGTGAACTGATTCATTGTTGTTTTTCAAAAAGATAGCTTGAGAGATTATCTCTGATGGCTGGGGTAATTCTGAGGAGTACCAATGCTATGTCTTCCTCGCAAACTAATTTTCTAGGCAACACACAGTGTTAAAATACATTATAATTGTTCTACAATCATATAGCAATTAGACATATGAATAAAATATAATTCCAGAGAGAGAAAATTTTCAAACAATGTAAAATAATGTAAAATCAGTTTTTGGGGAAGACATAATAATTGCAAAAATACATGAAATACAGATTAAAATCATATCACCATACTCCAGAGGCAGAGGCAGGCACATGTCTGAACTGTAGGACAGATTGGATTACATAGTGAAATCCGAGACAGTCAGAGCTCCACAAGAAACCCTGTCTCAGAAAAAAAGAAAGAAAGAAAACACACCCACACAATGACACAAGGATATTTACACTGCAACAAACTTGAGAGAAAAGACAGAGAAATAGATTCTTAATTATAATCTAGACAATAAATACTCTTTATTGTGCAAATGACAGTGAATAAAAGGCTTGAAATGTTATCTTCTAGTGGGCATAATCAGCAATTTTAGTACATTGTAAGCAATTGAACACACATTCTTTTAATGTTCATGAGACATGCCAAACACATGTTTGTTGCATCACATAAAGACAAATATTTAAAAGAGTAAATTATTCAAGTATTCTCCAGCCACAAATACTTAATTAGTAGTCATTATAAAAGTGGATACCTGGAAATTCTTATTTATTTGGCGATAAAGCAGTATATTTGAAAACCTATTGAGATGACTTCGAAAATATTTCTGGGTGATATAACAATACCATCTCTAGACATAATTTTAATATTGATATTAGAAGAGAAAAACTATTTTAAGTTGGTTATTTAAGTAGTTAGCTTAAGTAAATATAAAATTATAAATAAATTAAATCCAAAATAAATATTGTGTAATAAAGGATATAATAAAACCCAGAAATACCAATGGAAAAATAAAAAACAATAAAAATAGTAAAACCAAAGAATACTTTTACAGTGTTAGTTCACTTAACACAAACCTACAAATGTTTGGGAAGCAAGAATTGCAACTAAAAACTATTTTCATCATGACATTGGGAGCTCAGTCCGGTGCTCCAATGTGGGGCTCTGTCTCTGTCTTCATCCATCGCCAGGTGAAGGTTCTACGGTGATATACAAGATATTCATCAGTATGGCTATAGGATCTGGCCTTTTCAGGCTCCTTCTGTTCAGCTGCCCAAGGTACTAGCTGGGGGCATCTCCCTGGATACTTGGGAACCCCTCTAGAGTCAAGTCTCTTGACAATCCTAAGATGGCTCCTTTAATTAAGATATATGCTTCCCTGCTCTAATATCCACCCTTTCTATATCCCAAGCATCCCAATCCACCAAGCTCTCCCCATCCTCCCCTTCATGCTTTTCTCTCCCCATCTCTCCTTGCCCCCATCCAACCCCACCCCCAAGTTCCCAAGGTTCTGATGAGGAACAGAAGGAGGGAGAACATGAGAAAGAAAGTCAGGACCGTGAGGGGTGCGTTCACCCACTGAGACGGTGGGACAGAACTAACTGGAGATCACCAAGTCCAGTTGGAATGGGGCTGATGGAACATGCGACCAAACCGGACTCTCTGAATGTGGCTGACGCTGGAGGCTGACTGAGAAGCCAAGGACTATGGTGATGGGCTTGGATTCTATGGCATGGACGGGCTCTGTATGAGCCTTGTCAGCTTGGTTTCTCACCTTCCTGTACCTGGAGGGAGTTGGGAGGACCTTGGACTTAACATAGTGTAGGGAAGCCTGATGGCACTTTGGCCTGGAGAGGGAAGGAATGGGGGTATGGGTGGAGGGGAGGGGAGGGAAGGGGGAGGAGGAGGGAAAGAGATGGAAATTTTTAATAAAAATAAAATAAAAATAAAAACTATTTTCAAAAAATTAGCTTGTGGTTATATTCATGGGGTATTTTCTGATTAAAGTGGGAGAGTCAGCCAACTGCACACAGCACTACCTTGGGCAGGTGGTCACAGTGCAAGCTTGGAGAAGCAAGCAAGTGATCACAATTCCTCCATCTTTTCTGCTTCATTTCTGTCTCCAGGTTTCTGCCCTGATTTCCTTAAGTGACAAAGCATTATCTGAGAGTGAAAGATGAAATGATCCCCTTCTCCCAAATTGCTTTTGGTTATGGTTTTAATCACAGCTACAGAAAACAAACTAAAACAGACACATTGAAAACTGTTAAAAAACGGATGGACTTATTAGCAAGCAGCTTCAGTCAGTCAACAGGAACAAAAGAGAAAATATCAATGCCAATGGAAATGAATTTTAGGGGGGCATGTTAAAAAAAGCAGCAGTCAGGACGCATTCACAATGGAACCAGCTGTCAAGTCCTAGAAATGTAATGTGAACAAGTAGAAACAACCTACTAATTGCCAAGCAACAAAAATGTCCTCCATGTGGTAACAAGTGAATATAGGCAGAAATCAAAATGGTTAGGTAATGCTTATTATTATTATTTATTTTCTAAATATCCTTAAGGTGTCTTGAATCTGTCCATTGAAAGCAAGATTATCTTGGATGCTTATAATTAAGGGATACCTGTAAAAGAGTATATGGACTTGAAACAGAGATTATGTTTTTTTACTAACTTTGAAGAAGCAAGCTTTCATGAACACAGTGGTATGTCAGGAAATAAGTCCTGCCAATCGTTGAGAATATACAGATGTAGATACTTGCATACTCAGTCTTCTACTTTAGAATGAATTCTTATCAACATTTAGATTTCAGCTCTGAGCTGAGAACCCAGCCACCAACAAATGTCATGCAGTAACAAATTGGTGTTGTTTTAAACAATAACATTACATAATGTGTCACACATTAATTAAAAAAACAGCAAAAGATTTATGCATCATTTTCCTAACCTAAAGTACTTGCAACTATGTACTTGCAAATATCGGTGAAGTTTACATTTTAGTTTCATATTTGTTATGATTTGCAAATGTATTGTACATTTTAATAGACAGTTTACTTGTTTGAACTGTATTAGCTGTAAAATTTTGTTGATCTAAAAATTGATATTAGAAATTAATAATGATTGGGGAAAGGAGAATAAAAATTATCACCTAATAGTCACCCATGAACATTTAATCTACAAGTATTAAAAAGATGTGCATTTCTTTTTTTTTAAAAAAAGATTTATTTATACAGATTTCTGCCTCAATGTGTGATTCCAGGCCAGTAGAGGGCACAAGATCTCATTATAGATGGTTGTGAGCCCCCATGTGGTTGGGGGGAATTGAACTCAGGACCTCTGGAAAAGCAGCTAGAGCTCTTAGCCTCTGAGCCAACTCTCCAGCCCCCAAGATGTACATTTCTTACTTGAGTGTTTGCGATATGCCACATGTCCAGGTGAGGTGCAAGATTAAAGTACAAGATTTTCCATTGACCTTCACATTATACTTATTGATGGATATATAATAAAACTTATAATTAATAACAGTTTAAAATATCCCATGCTGTATGGTATGATAATTTTATACCAAGTTTGAAAATTTAGTGTTCCTAAAATCTTACTAATTCATTTTATAATTATTATTTTATTGTAATTATTATTATTCAGTTGTTATGTACATTTTTCAGAGAGAGAGACCCACATCTAGCACACTATGGCGTAATGCTTCTGGGTACCTCAGAATGTTGCCGAGGTTGGCTTTGATAATTTGACAAAGTCTCTTATCTCAGCACACTGCATAACAAAGTTACCTGTATAAGATATAAATACCCAGCAATATAATTTCAACAGAAAGTTTCATTAATAAGCATTCTTTTGTTTCTGGAACAATGTTGTGTATTTCTACATTTTCCTGTAATTCATACTTAAATATATTTAAGAAGTTAAATTTAGTCTTTATCACATATTTCTACCTACATATTTCTTAAACATTAAAGAAATGTTTATGGAATAGATTGCAAGCTGGCTTCAGCTTTTCCATGTGATTACAGAGGAAACTTAGGGCAGCAAAAGCCCTACTTCATTTCCTTAACACAATTGCCTAATTTATTAGTTGGCCTCCAGTATTAATTACCTCTGCTTTCATTTCTGCCAGAATTGTATTGATCTAATCTTCACTCCTCTCTCAGGACTCCTGAGCTCATTCTGGATTCTGTCAAGCCATCCTCGATCTGTGTAATTGGTCCCTGTGTGGTTGTAGGTGAGTAAACCCACTGCAGGATGTTCCGTGTATGTTTGCTCTTCTTCAGGGACTGGCAGTCATGTAAGCCTTTCTTGTGTTTTGTCATTTTCATGCTGTGGGAAATAAATAATATTTTCCCAGTCAATTTTGGAATGAAACACATGGTCTATATTGATAAAATGAAAGCATCCAGCTTTTTCATTTCTGTTGTTATCAATTTACAGAGAGAGGAACTATCAAGAGAGAGAGTGTGTGTGCTACTAATAGTAGAAATAGGCAAAATCCAAACTACAAACAAATATAAACATATATACGTAAAATATAATCCACAGTAATGTATGTGTATAGTCAGTGAACAATATTTATTTAATGGAATACATTGGAATCTGATTGAAAATATGCTAATACTTTGGACAGATTAATTCCCTCATGCAGAAAAATCTGAGCTCACAATCCAGGTCATGCTTTTTACTGTAGTAAATGAAGCTGAGTGTCAGAAATAAATAGCATTCTTTATTAAATCACCTTATCAGGCTCTTCCACAGAGTCTTGCAGCAGGACTGCCCAGACTCCAGCAATGCTAAAAAGATACCATCTGAACTGGACATGGTGACTTTTGTTCTCTACAACGATAACTTGAAACCACTTATATACACCATGTCTAAATGATTTTAATGCTTATCTTCTTGACTCTGTGTTACTATAAAATTATTTAGTAAATGGAAATAAACAAGAGTCAAAGACACTTCATGTAGGACTAAAGATTTTAGTTTCATTTAGAAGAGACCTATTGTTCATTGGTAGATAAAAATTTATGTTCAGAGATTTTCCACATATTTTATACCCACGATTCTTTAGGGAAGCATCCTGGAAGTTTATTTAAACTTTTCTGCTTGATTTCTCTCAATTCAAGGCCTTCTGGATCTGGAAAAGATTATGGTGTGAATTTGTTGTAGTAGTTCTGATATGTCTGAGGATACATGTGCACTTCTGTGTTCAAGCAATTATAACTTGCTTCTGCCTGCTGGAGAGCAGTGAGCTAATGGTAAATCAATTCTTTTCACTTTCATTTTTATTTTTTTCAAATACTTTTTAAAAATGCTGTTCTGTAATAGTTTCCTTTTAGACTTGAAAAATCTATTAAAATGACTGTTTTAGAAGAATTGATAATTTCCCAATTTGAGGAATGTAGTATTCTCGAGAACATTTGGGTAATATCTATTCATTATTACTTACCACCTATTTTGCTTACTCTCTCCACTCAATCTCTCTTTCATCTTCATGTTATCATATTTTTGCTATTAATAATTCTTCCTGTGAGTCCATCCAATTAGTTCTCCCCGTAACATGAGATCTCGACTTGGATGAATCATCTATACACTTTAAATATAACAAAATAAAATACAATAAGAAAAAAAGAAAAATCATCATATCAAATTTGGACAAGACAAGAGAAAAATCAAAGAAACCCAAAAAGAAGGAAAGCATTAGAGATATTGTTGACATATTCAGGAGTCCCATAAAATTACCAACCTGAAAGCTATGCAGAGGACCTAGTACAGGCCAATGTAGGCCCTGTGATTGCTGCTTCAGTCTCAGTGAGTATGTATGAGTTCTACTAAGTTGTTTTAGATGGATTTATTCTTGTGGTGTCCTCTGTCCTTTCTGTTTTCCCAACCCCTCTGTCTCCCTTTATCCTGGGTTCTCTGAGTTGTGAGGACAAAGATTTGATGAAGACATCTCATGTATAGCTGTGTGTTCCAAGGTCTCTCTCTGCCTGAGTAATATCTGGATGTCTTCTTTAGGCAGAAACCTCCCTAGTGATAACTAAACAAGGTGCCCATCTATGAGTATAACAGAATATCATTAGAAGTCATTATATTGTTACTTAAAAATACATGAGTAGATTTTGATTATAAGTCTCTCTGGGCTATGTAGCCTCTGGTTCTTGTCACTCAAGTAGTGTCAGGTATGGGTTCCAGATCATGGAATGGGTACTAAGTCAAATCAGACATTGATTGCTTAGTCCCACAAACTTTGTATCACCATTATCCTAGCATATTTTGCAGGTAGGATGACATATTGTAGATCAAAGGTATTGTGGTTGGTTTGGTGTTTATTTTTCCTTTTGAGTAGCCTGCAGAGGACCTTTGTGTACCAAAGACACTGCAACATGGAGGTGAGGGTTTAATGTAGGCACATGTTTGAGCTATCCATGTTCAATGAATTATGTGGATGTTGTCTTTGGCAATGGGGCCTTGCAGTCAGTTTGTGGAGAACAACTTATGGTCAGGGCCATAACCTGAGTTGTTTGGCGATTTCCATTTTACCCTTTTGTCCTACAACTCAATTGGTTGAAACTCTGGCCTGGTACTGAAAGAATCGTTTGGTGACAAGAGATGGCTAGTTGAAGAATCATCACCCTCATTATTTGAAGACTTCATTAGAATTGTCTTCACATACTATAGGTAGTTAACATGGCACTAGGTTTCCACACTACCCCTAAATGCCCTTCCATTCTAGCTGTCTATTTGTTCCTCATTCCTTCCCTTAATCTTATTTGCCCTCCCCCTTCATATATGATCATCCTGTTTTTTTTGTCATCTCTCTGCCCCTGCTCCATTTCACGCATAAAATCTATTCAATAACCCTCCCAGGGAGATATGTGCATCTCCTCTCTTTCTTTTCTTTGTCCCTGTATTCTCTGTGTCTACAGATTGTAGCTTAGTTATTATTTATTTAACAGGTATTATTCATATATATGTAAATATATACCATATTTGTTTTTCTGAGGCTTAGGTTACTTCACTCAGGATGATATTTTTCGAATTCCATACTTATAAATTTTGTGATGTTATTTTTCTTTCTTTATTGATTTTCATTGAGCTATATATTTTTCTCTGCTCCCGTTTCTGTCTCTTCCCTCCCCTTCAAATCTCCCATGTTCCCATTTTACTCAAGAGATCTTGTCTTTTTCTACTTCCCATGTAGATTAGATCTATGTATGTCTCTCTTAGTGTCTTTGTTGTCTAAGTTCTTTGGGATTGTGATTTGTGGGCTGGTTTTCTTTCTTTTATGTTTAAAAACCACTTATGAGTGGTTACATGTAATACTTGTCTTTCTGTGTCTGTGTTACCACACTCAAAATGATGTTTTCTAGCTCCATCCATTTTCCTGCAAAATTCAAGATGTCATTATTATTTTTTCATGTCATTTTTCTTAACAGCTGAGTAAACTCTATTGTATAAATTGCTATGGGTTTTTTATCCTTTCTTCTGTTGAGGAACATCTAGGTTGTTTCTATGTTCTGGCTACTAGGACCATGGGTGATCAAGTGTCCTTTGGTAGAGTGACACTTCCTTTGAGTATAAACCCAACAGTCATATTGCTGGATCTCGAGGTAGACCCATTTCCTTCTTTGTGAGGAACTGCCGTACTGTAAACATCTCTATAAACCTTCCCTCATTCCATTCTCAGGAAGTATTATAATTTGCTTTTTGTTGTAGTGTTAAAAACTATGTCCAAAACACCTTGAAAGGAAAGGGTTTATTTGGTTTTCATGAAATGAAGCAGAGACAATGAGGGAGTGCTAGTTTCTTGCTCCCCATGGCTCACTCTGATAAAATCTTTTTGTAAATATTTTTTGTTTTAAAAATAATTATATTATTTCTTCCTTCCCTTTCCTCATTCCAAACCCTTCCTTCTTTCTTTCACATTCATGGCTTCTCTCTCTCTCTCTCTCTCTCTCTCTCTCTCTCTCTCACTCTCTCTCTCTCTCTATATATATATAGATTTATATATATATAAATATATATATATAAATTTATAAATATAAATTTATAAATATATATAAATTAAATTTATATATAATTTATATAAATTTATAAATATAAATATATGTAATATTCACATTATTATATATTTAGGATATTAAATTATTCATGAATATAATTGATATAAATATTGATCAAATTACAGTCTATATAATGCTATTTATATGTATATGCTTTCAGGATTGATCATTTGGTATTTCATTACTATTATTTTTACTCTACTCTGGGGAAGACTCTTCCACTCTCACCATTCTTTATTTGCCTGTAGTTCTTTGCCTATTGTTGAGACCTGGTGAACGCCACATACCCCACCTCAGTCTATGTTAGTGTATGTCTATTAGTGTTGTTCATGTTCAGATCATGTTTACACAGCTATGTTGGTGAGAGTTCATGAGTGTAGCTTACTGATATTTTGGCAGAACCAACCTTACATCAAATCTCATATTCTTTTGGCTCTTACAATTCTTTTCCACTCCCTCTTGTGCAATAATTTTTTTCTTATACATCCAAGGACCACCTGCCCAGGAATACTATTGCTCACAGAAAGTAGGGAACTCCTACACCAATCATTAATCAAGAAAATGACCCATAGAATTGAGTATTGGCCAATCTAATGGCCAAACTAATGAGAAGTTTCCTCCTCTCAGTTGAGTCAAACTTGTGTTAAGTTCATAAAAGGTCAAGTTTCTATGATAAAAACATAATAAAGAATTTATGATTGTATCAAGCTAACACTTAGGAAATACTTGGAATACTACTTTAAACTAATGATAGGGATAGACAAAGCCAAGACAATATAGGGAAAGAAAACATTCTCAGAAATCTGCAATTTGAAGTAGTCATAAAAAGCTTAATATCATATATTTCAGCAAAACAAAAGCCATTAATATAAATATTTCATTAGTAACTCTGGATTTTGATATTATAAATTTACTAATCAAAAATGAAAATTGAGGCATTTGAAAAATTATAATTAAAGTTCAGAAAGTTATAAGCTTATATTCCACAAAATTGGATATTGAAAATAAATACATCAATTTCTTGATGTATTTGTCCTTCTATACTTAAAACTGAGATTGGAGAAATTATTTAAATGGATATATATCAAGCAATATTAGACAGATAACATAATAAACTCCATATTAATAAAAGTCATGGTCCAGGTAAATTTATTAAAAATCCTGCCAGTCTTTAATGGAGATAAAATCAATGGTTTTCCAACTTTTTTAAATAAAGTATAAAACAAAAGAACAACTCCAAACTACATGAAACAAGAATTACTCAGATTAATTTTCTCATGGTCATTAACAAAAATTTTTTAATAAAATATGTGTATAATGCATTCAAGAATATATTAAAAATTGTTTGTTTTGAACACATTGCCTTCATTTCACTCAGTGATGTTTTAACATGTATAAAAATAAATTAATTAATTTCACAAATTGATGAAAGTACATAAAAATGATTACATCAATAGATGCAACAAAGGTCTTTGAGAAAATGGAATATTTCTTCACAGAAAACAGCACAACAACTCAATCAAGCTGTGTATGACAAACCCATAACTAATGTCATAGTTAATGGAAAAAATCTTGAAGTCTTTCCATCAAGATCAGGAAAAAATAAGGTTGTTTATCCTTTTCATTGTTTTCAATCCAGTATTTTATGTCCAAGCCAGACAGAACAAGGAATAAAATGGATACAAATAAGGGAGGAGAAGTTAAGTGAAGTCTATTTGCAGATATTAATCCATATGTGAGGCTCTAATAACAGCCATAAAGCTTTTATAGCTAGTCAACACTTTCAACCACATGACAGGATACAAAATTAGCATATGAAAAATCAGTAGCCTTCCTATATAACAATGACAACCATACAGAGAAAAGGAAATGGGTTACAATGCCATTCGCAGTAGTCTCAAAGCAAACAGGCAAGTAAACAAACAAGGAAATAAATATAAACCTCTTGGAATAAACTTTAACAATAAATAGATGACCTCTGAAATGAAAATTAAAACAATGAAGAAAGAGAATGAGAGAACTACTAGAAGATGAAAAAGCCTTTTTAATTCATGGGCCAGCAGAATTAATATTATACAAATGGGCTTATCATCAAGCAATCTAGGGATTCAATTAAATACAAGTCATAGCACCAATATTTCTTTTCCACAGAAAAGTATGTTAAAATTCACATGAAGGAAACAGATAGCCAAAGCACCAATGGGAATGCTCAGAGTATTAATATATCTGATTTTATATACTATATTTTAAAACCATAGTGATAAAGTACTATGATACTGGCATAAAGAGACACATAGACATATATATATATATATTGGTCTGTGTGTATATATAAGGAACTATTATCTAGCTGTATATATAAGGAACAATTAATATTGGGAATATACAAAGGAATAAAAAAATCTAAACATCAAGAAAGTAAACAACCCAACAGAACCATAACCTTGAGTCAACAGACAATTCTCAAAAGAAGAAATAGAAATATCCAATGGTTCAGTTTAATTGCTTATCAACAAATGAGTAGAAAATATTATATATGTGAATTATATTTATAATGATGAATAGTAAAATATGAAGTATGAAGGCAAATAGATGTTACTAGGAAAATTATATTGTTTATTACAATCCAGGTGTTGGAAGACAAATCATATGTTTTCTCTCATTTGTGAATCCTAGCGTCAAACTTTAAATCTGTGTTTAACTTGGTGCTTTTGTAGAACTCATGATTCTAAGAGTTCAGTGAGGTTGAGAATGCCTTTAGGGTGATGGTGGGAGATAGCAAGAAATCAGGGAGATAGTGTGTCAGGGTCCAGCCTTGATGGGGTTCCTAAGTTCCAGGGAAGGAGCATGACAATTATTAGAATTATTAAGCAAAAGAACAGAGATGTGAGAAATAAAAGACAAAAACACAAAACAGCAACAGGAGGGAAATTCAGTGAATACTGAAGTCACCTATATTTATTTTCCACATTTGTATACCCTACTCCAAAAGGGGAGGGGAAGGCAACAGCCTTCATTAACATGATATAAGGAATAAACAGAAAATCCTCAGTCAAGCACTCTGTTGTTTGGGCAGGACATATAATGACCACAATCTTAGACCAAGTATCCTGTAGGCAACCACTCCCTCGAATCTCCTGCCAATCTCCTTTGGAGGAACAGAAATAGACTTGAATTCTCTGACCTTTGATCAAGATGAAGAATATCCATTTCTAAGACTCAAAATACTAATTAACCACACCCTTGGTCAGGATCACTTGTTTGTAGCTACACCTGTTCTCAAAACTTTGAGAGAGCAAGAATAAACTCAAACTCTAATCTTTAGTCAAGGTTGAACGGACTCACATCTGTGGAGCCTAGCAATAGTGAAAAGATTTAAAAAGTATAGAGATAGAAGATGAAAGAGCTAGGGAGGGAGGGTTAACCAAAGGAAAGGATGCCCTGAGAGGCCATTTGGAAAGCCTCTGCAATACAAGCCAGTTAAAAAAATAAACCTTAAAGAGTTAAGAGAAAGCTTTTGTATGGTAGGAAGTGATGTTTGTAAAAGCCATGGGTAACTAAACAACATGTCAGTTGCAGACATGAGACACATCTTGCCTAGAATAATCTCAGTGAGCTATAAGACAAAACAGCAAGGCCTGAATGTGGGAGAGCATCTTGGTAAAGGGTGGGGTGTTGAGTGACAGTATGAGAGAGTGAAGGGAGAGTAAGAAGAATGCAACACACACATACATAAAATTGTCAAAAATGCATTTCATGGGGGTTGGAAAGATGGCTCAGTGGTTAAGAGCACCGCCTGCTCTTCCAAAGGTCCTGAGTTCAATTCCCAGCAACCACATGGTGGCTCACAACCATCTGTAATGATATCTGGTGCCCTCTTCTGGCCTGCAGGCAGAGTACTGAGAATAATGTATACATAATAAATAAATAAATATTTAAAAAATGCATTTCATACAAATTGTAACATTTAAGAAGATGAAAATGTATGCGGTAACAGAAAAGTATGAAGATCGTGCAAAAGTCTGCTGTCACACTGCATTTCCTACTCCAGTGATGGCTTTGTCTCATAGATTGTCAGATTGCAGGACATCATCTTTAGGACTACTTGAAGACAGTTTATGGTATAGCTATTTCATAATGAAAACATTTTATATATATGTATATATACAATTTATTATATGGAATTTCTTAGAACTTCTGAATTTTCCTCTTAATAAATATTAATTATCATGTAGTCTAATAACCCATTGCTTATAGGTCAAGAAGATACTCAGAAATCATCACTAAACATGTACATGTATCTTATCTAATGTTGGCATTGTCAGGTGACACTCTTCCTGAGAAAAAGATGAATATACATCTATTCAGTACTAATACAGAACAAATCACAGACTGAAGTAAAGATACTCATGAAGTTCAACTCTGTGGATGACTAAGATTTATTGGGGTTGTTTATAAAGCTATGGGTAAGGACTTACTTAGAAGAGTAGGAATTCTTTAGAGAGCTACATTTCCAAGAGCCCACACAACATATTTGACTGCTCACAAAAACCAGGAACATAGAGCACTCTGTACAACATGAAGGCAACCCAAGGGGTCGAAAGGTGTCTGTTCCAAGCTCTCAGCTCCTGCACCTGTGCCATGCCTATTTAGCTGCTGACATGCTCCCCACCAGGCTGCTCATGCTCTTCAACTAACCCTTGAAAATTGTAGACCCCAATACATTTTTCCTTATGATAGTTGTTTTGGTCAAGGTGTCTGTACAAGAAAAAAGTAACTAAGACAAATCAGTTCTCATTGTATGACTGTGCACTTCTTTTTTGTGCAAAGTCATATTCTATTGACAGTATGTACCACAGTTCTTTTATTCAGATGCTTACTGAAGTATACTGATTCTGAGTGGGGCACATATGAATGAAGCAGCTATAGTGTCCTGTGCACAAGGCTTTATATGAATGTATTTTTCAGTTCTTTGAGGTAATTGCCACAAAGTGCTCCTGGTGAGTTTTAAGATAGGGTTATGTGTGGTCTTGTACAAAACCACAAAATGATGCTATCAATGCCGAGAACTTTTTCACACTTTCCATTAATGAGGAGTATTGTTGTTGCCCTAAGTCCTTGGCAGAGAAGAGTGTCACGTCTTTCGACTTTTGGCCCTTCTATCAGATGGGTAGCGATTACACATTGCTGTTTCAGTAAGAAATTCCCTGATAAACACAATCAGTATCTTTCCATATGCTTACTACACATCTTTTTGTGAGGTGTCTCTTTTGCACAATTTTTAAAATGGCACTGGGATTTGATTCTACTGTATGTACTGGATTTGTGGGAACCTAGTCTGTTTGGATCCTCACCTTCCTGGACCTGGATGGATGGGGGAGGAACTTGGACTTCCCACAGGGCAGGGAACCCTGACTGCTCCTTGGACTGGTGGAGGGGCTGGGGAAGCGGAGGGGAAATGGGAGGAGGAGAGGAGTTGAAAATTTGTAAAATTATATAATTTAATAAAAAAATAAAAATAATAAATTTGTTAACTTTATCCTAGTAATATATACCTCATGTTTTAATATTTTCCTGAGTCATTTAAACTTCCCTTTAAAGGGGTAAATGGACTCAATATGCTTCCGTTTTTATCCCCATTGTGTCTTAATAGGTTTTCTGTTAAGAGATGCAGTTACTCTAAATTCATATCTCTCTACACATAGATTAGTGCAGCTCTCAAAGCTCATTAAAGAAATTTCTCTGTGTAGTCAGTGGTCATTAACAGAAACTCATAACTGCTCAAACTGCATAGAAAAGGCAACTGTGAACTACTCAGTCACAGATGAGACATTTATATAATGTAATACCTCCTCCCCAAGGTCAGGTACCATCACAATAGAGGAGACAGAAAGACTGTAAGAGCCAGAGGCCAGGCAGGAGAGGAGAAAAACAGTATTTTCTGTATATGGCACAATGTCTAACCTCACCAACTCACAGTAGCTGTGGTTTTTGCACAGGATCTGAGAAGATCAATTTTGCCAACATTCTAGCCCAGAGTCAGAGGATGATGATGGACTCCTCTTCACAACTGGATAACTATGGACAACTGATGATTTCTTGGAAACATGAGGAGAACAAATCTTATTTAAGGGTATGGCACCTGGTAAATTGACCATAATCCAGTGTATATCCCCGTGACTGTGAGACTATGGACTGGGAAAATTGGTGTTAGGATTTATTTTTAAATGAGGATGAGAAGTTGAAAGGTAGTGGCGAGGTGAGGTTTTGATCTGGAGAGAATTACAGTGAGCAGTGAAGCATGAATATGAACAAAGTACAGTGCATGAAAGTCCCGAATGATTAATGAAATTACTACATTTTTAAAAGAGAGGTAGTACGACATCAGAAAACAAATTATCAATTGCTACTTTCTCATTTTATATTAAGTAGATAATGTGTAAATATATTAGTTAGGTTTCTATGGCTTGAATAACACCGTGACCAAGAACAAGTTGGGGAGGAAAGGGTTTATATATCTTTCACTTCTACATCATCGTCCATCTTTGAAAGAAGTCATGGCAGAAACCCAAGGCAGGTACCTGGAAAACGGAACTAAAGCACAGACCAACGAGTAACACTGCGTCCTTGCTTGTTCTTGCTTTTAATGCAACCCAGACTATTTGTCCAAGGATGGCAGCCCCGACAGGAAACAGGCCCTTCACAGCAAACTTCAGTCAAGACAAAGAACCATGAACTTGCCTACAGGCCAGTGAATGGAGGCATTTCCATACCACAGGTTTCCTCTTTCTAGATATGTGGAAGTTTGTGTCAAGGTGTAAAGACTAACCAGCACAGCAGGGAATGAAGGAAAGCAGTACCCAGAATCCCAGAGTGCCTATCCAAGCCAGAGGTGGTTGTGCAGGCAATGTCTCCTCAAAACATAAATCTCATGATGAATCAGGAAGGAAACTGAAGTATTTAATAGAAAGAAGTTTCTTGAATTAGTTATTAGACACTGGAAAAACTGTTACACTAGAGAATGAACCATGGTGATAAAACAAGTAAATAATTAAAGGTGAGAACATCCTGAGTCTTTGGACTGCCTTTGGTATGCAGCCATGGCATGTAAGGAAAGAAATACCTGAGACATGAAGATAACAAAGTTGTTCTACTTAAACTTAACTTCACACACAAAAACATCTTAAATATAAAAGAATTTCTGAGGATAGCAGTGGGTAAGAGTTTGCTTTTAATTTATGTGTATATTTTAACCCAATTCCGTAGCATAACATCACCAGGCTTAAGTCGATATACTTTGAAAAAATGAGGACAATAAGAACTCTCTCTCCTCTGAGATATTATAGTGGTTATAATGGGCTAATGCTCTAATGGCCCTGGTATAGACTCTGGCATTAGTAAACCAGCAAGGCAGAGTGCCATATCATAAACAGCACAATAATCACACGGGCATTTGAATAAAAACTTCAAAGAAGATTGCACTACAGTGGGTTCACTTAAGCATTCTTTAATGTTAACTAGGAATGCTAACTGCAAGGACACCTCTCTACGCCTCTGAAACGTTTATTTCTTATTTTCCTCAGGTGAGAGTGACATTTATTTGACATGTTCAGGGCATCTCTGCATATATTTGAGGCTCCAACTTCCTTTTATGTTTTCCTTCCCTCTATTTCTCTTTGTAAGGAGACAAATTGATCACGTTCTTTCACATAAATTGAACCAGGGACCCTTTCATTTAGTTCAGAGATTACATTATATTTTGGAATTGAAGAAGACCCAGAGGTTTTCCTGCTTGTTATTTTTGGCATTCATTATATTATATTCATCAAATCTCTCTGAGCACATGTGCACATTGATTAAAATAACAGAATGATTAAAGCAATATATCAAGTGACAAGGCAAATTTCCACTGGACGTCCTTCTTGCTTTTGAGGCCAGGTAAGAACAGGCATTTAGTGCTCATGGCACAGCTTTGGCAGGGAGATGTCTAATACTTAGGAAACACTCACAAATGGCCAGTGTATAATTAGTAATTTAGGAATCATTAGTCCAATTTTCTCATTTTCTTTAAAAGTGATCTTCACATAAATCAGTCTTAGCCCCTGCCACAGCTCCTAAAATTCTTATTACCAAAATAATTTCACAATCATACGTGGTGATGAATGGCTGAATTTATTCTTGTCTTGTTTTATCAGAAAAAAAGGAACAAGGTTTTCGCCAAAATATTTAGTAGTTATGACAACACAGATTTACCTTTATTGTTACTCAAGGCTATTATCATTATCTTTTTCAGACAGCATGCAGAATTATACTTTTAAACTTTTAGAATGTAATCACACACGAACAAATGGATTATACGTATGTAAAGATTTTGAAACAAGGCAGAGGATAATAGTTTAGTTTTTCTTTAGCTTGTTTTCATTTATTTATACATTTAAAATTTAAATAACAAATAATATTCTACAAAGTGCAATACATATATATGCACACACAAATGCACATACAATGTAAGCACAGACTCAGAAACATCACATTGAAAGAAGAAAGAACAAGAAAAAAAAGTGACTGTAGTAACTTGCCAGAGTAAGACTCTTCATTAGCAATTGGCTATGCACCCAAGGTTTGTCACTATCCAGCTTTATATACTGTGTCACACAAGCCCAAAGCAACATGTCCAAGTGACTGTGCACTGTAACCTCTAAATCCTTTATTTTGCTAACTTTCTAGTTATGCATTTTGCCCCAGTAAAGCAAAGTTTACTACTACACTACTGAAGTGTCAACGGCAATCCAACTGAAACTGAGTCTTGAGGAGAAAGGAAGACCACTTTTTAAAACTGGCATGAACAGAACAATTTTCAGGAAGTTTCATTCATGATCATTTTTTCAAGGGCATAAAAACATCCTGTGAGACAATCATAATCTAGTGCTGAATAAATTTTCTTGAAATGTAATAATTTATGAGCTCTTGTACTCTCATATAATTTTAGTGAATTATTGCAAGTTGGCATGTAATACTCAACTGGAAAGGCATAACCAAGAAAGACAGAATTGCTGTTTAATGGGAATCTGTAGATGAGTAGGTGGATGCTTTGTGACTAAGCAAGAATTATACCAGCTCCTCAGCAAATATGAATTTAAAAATGATGTGGTGGGTTTTACTTTTCACATAATTTAAAAGCAAACAAAAATTGCAAGAATATGCTTTACATGATCTTGTGAAGTACAGAAGTGATGGTTCTGAGTCTGAAAACAGACCAAGGGTGTCAGTCTTCAACACTACAGTTGCTTAACTAGTTACTTAGTCCTCTTCTTATGACTGCCTCCCTACCTCAGATCCTCTTCAGTGTGTTTGCTTACAGTCTTCACTTCTTTACTTGGCTAATTCTTCTTATCAATTTTGCATCTGGTTCTGTCTCTTTGTTTACTAACACTTTAACTTTCCTCCTCAAAATGCAAGTCCTTTCAAGGACTGACTAATCAGATCTCTCTTACAAGTACCCAAAATAGTGATCTGCACTAAGCAGGTGTTTATTGTATTTGGTAGTGTATTTGTGCATGTGTGTGTGTGTGTGTGTGTGTGTGTGAAATTTTCCAAATGGATTGATAACCTTGCAGGCAGTACTGATAGGAAGGCTGAGAGAATTACTGGATTACATAGACTAGAGCATTTAATTTTATGCCTGGAACAATAAAAGCATCTCTCATTAAATGACCCCAGTCTGTAGTAAACATAAATCGTCCAACAATTTCACTGTATTATTTTTTGAAAACATCTTATACTTTTATGACTTCAAGGTTGGCTTTATCATGTTCACTGACTCTAGAATGTTTTCCAATTTTTTTTTCAGTTGCCCTTTCTTTCTATCTCATTTAGTTCTCAACACTAATGGTTAGTACATGAAATCTTCTGGACCATTTTAACGGGATTTAATGGCATGTTTTATTCACCTCTGTGTAACATAGTAATACTCTGCATGCATTATAAATAGTAAAGTCTCCATTCAATCTTGTACATAAACCACACAAATAGTTTGCACGGTTATCTTCTTACTAAATGGCAAACTAATTAAAAGCAGAAATGATTATATTTATGTTCATGTTATTAAAAGTAGCTAGGAGAGTGACTTACTTACTATGTTCTGAATTGACAAAAAAAGAAATTAAACTGAAATGAATTTAAGTTTTTCTTGAAATAGAATAAAACAGTCATAAATTGGTGTTTGCCATTCAATGTATTCTGTATAATAAATAAACATTATATTTTTAGATGTTTTATTGGTCTATATTTTCAAGTTTAGTAGAGATGCAAGGAAGAACTGAAACCAAAATATTGTTAGATATCAGAAATTAAAACACCTCTTTCATAATAAAAATAGGAACAAAATTGGTCCAAACCATATAAAAACATTCCAATAAAAGATAGTGATACTTTATAAATTAATGTGATCACTTACTGGGCACCATTTCAAAGAATTTATTCACAATGATTTGTGGAAAAATTGACAAGAGGTTAACTATGAGAATTTTGCAATGAAACAATAGATAACAGTGAAAACACATATGTAAACTAAATTTCTCAAAATAAACAATTGGGTACATATATCATATGTGACCTGCTTTATATTATAAAGTAAAAACAAAACTAAATATTCTATACACACCTGGATTCTTATAGTCTCTAAAACTCAATTGTGGGTTGTAGTTGATTTTAGATGATTTTTCCTTTCTTGTTTGCTTGATTTTCAATTAATATATGGCATTATTACTTTATAGCAAAAGGGACTAAAGTATAAATTCTAGTAAATATCCCCAAATGATAAATGGCATCTTAAGAAAGGCAGAAATAAATCTTCCCATGAATATTAGTAGGGAAATATTCTTTGTGGTTAGTTTTCTGCAAACTGCTGTGATTTTGCAGCAGTAACGAAAAGTGACCTCACTGTTCCAGAGGTTATTAATTCTTAGAATCTTTTCCATAATCCATCAATTCACTTGTCTTTGCTAAAAATAGATAGCTGAGTGTGGGGACACTGTTGAGCTTATTCATCTCTGGAAATAAGAAATAGTCCCTCCAATACTTCTCACATAATTTCCAGGGCATTTTGACAGAAGGTATGATGATTCTGTGTTAGATAGAAAAACACACAACATTCTTAAGGGGGTGGCTATATATTTTGATATGTGTACAATATTGGAGAGGATTACTTCCTTTTTGTTGTTTATTTTTCTATGTATGTCTCAAAAATATGACCATAGTGTCATTGAGGATGTGTCCTTTTGATCTAAACTGCTTGGCTAGAACTTGTGGTGTCCCAAGGTACCATAATTTCTCAGGGAATGCTCAACTTTCCACCTCTTTAACTTAATGGGTAATATGAAGGTATTTTCCAATATCTTCTATGAGTTTTTTTATGTTCTTACTGATTTATTTGTATCTTACTCTCTTTCCTTACTTACATATATTAAATGATTTCAGAGTGAAAATCATTTGGCATTAAAAATTTAGTTAACACCGTCAAAGCAAAAATTGTACTAGGAAAAAATTAAAAAGTCAAAGTCTTTTCAAATAAGTATATAACAGTAAATGAGTCAGAATTTAGTCTAAACTCAATCTGGCTGAAACAAATATGGGGTGCTATTCAAAAAAAATCTATGCCTTGCTAATTCCCTTTTATCCAAAGGAAAATTAATTTTTTCCTATCTTCATGAAAATTTGTCACTTTTTAAAACTGTCCTCTGAAACTTCCCACACAGCCTGAAGGGAAGGACGTTTATGGCTTGATGATTGTATTAGGTAAGGATGCTCCCAAGTCATTAAAAATGACATTTCTGGGTGGCAAAACTGATATGCTATTTCAAAAGATTTATATCTCAAAGAAGCAGAGAAACAATTTCAAGGCCAATTCTGTAGAAAATGTTTTATTTTTAAAAAAGGACATCAGAGGGCTAGAGTAGAAACAATTACCTACTTAAAATTTTGTCCAATCATGGAAGCACAAGAAAGACCTTGGTAACTTTTAACAATATGTACTTTTATGTGTTATGACCTGATATGAGAAAATTAAAAATAAATATTTCTATTTGTTTTTGTGTATTGTTTTTACATAAACTACAGATAGAAGCCACCTTGTATGTACTGTGATATACTGATCACCATCTTTTGTTTTAAAGATAATTATCATTAAGAACAGCAGAGTGAAGAGCCGTTTCTATAACTCAAACATGACACAATAGAAATAAGTGCAGATGCCCTGTTCTTTAATGCTCTTTGTTGTTAATCATCTACACATGCTAAGCACAATTCAAGTTAGTCACTCTCAGGTGTCATTGTTAACTAAAAATTATAGTCCTTGCTACTTGTGAGAATATTCTTAATTTTCTTGCCTTTTATACAAGAGCTGATTATCTAATTATGCTCTTTGAAAAGACTCTGTGACTGACAATTTGGAAAAAGTTTCTTCAAACTGTTTGCAGGGGGAAGAAATCTGAATTTTCTTTATTTTCTATTATTACTTACTAGCTTGAAAAGCTAAATAAGAACAGTTGCTGTTCTATGAATGGTTCTCCTGACATGCCTTTGGAAAAGGAAGAGAAGAGAAGAGAAGAGAAGAGAAGAGAAGAGAAGAGAAGAGAAGAGAAGAGAAGAGAAGAGAAGAGAAGAGAGGAGAGGAGGGGAGGGAGGGGAGGGGAGGGGAGGGGAGGGGAGGGGAGGGGAGGGGGGGGGAAGAGGGGTAGGGGGGGGAGGGGAGGGGAGGGGAGGGGAGGGGGAGGGGGGGGGAGGGGAGATGTGGGATGTCCTTCTCTATATTTGCTGTCTTTTATATTTGTTTTCTTTCTTTCTCATGGTTTATTTTTTTTTATATTTAAAAATTTCCATCTCCTTCCCTCCTCCTCCCCCTCCCTCCGCTCCTCCTCCCCCTTCCCGCCCCTCCTTCTCCCCCTTCCCTCCCCTTCCCTCCACCCATACCTCCCCTCCCTCCCTCTCAAGGCCAAGGAGCCATCAGGGTTCCCCACTCTATGCTAAGTCCAAGGTCCTCCCAACTCCCCCCAGGTCCAGGAAGGTGATCGACCAAGCTGAGAAGGCTCCCACAGAGCCCGTCCATGCAGAAGAATCAGAGCCCAGCGCCAATGTCCTTTGCTTCTCAGTCAGCCCCCGCTGTTGGCCACATTCAGAGAGACGGGTTTGGTCGCATGATCCATCAGTCCCATTCCAACTGGAGTTGGTGATCTCCCTTTAGTTCTGTCCCACCGTCTCCATGAGTGAACGCGCCCCTCACATTCCTGACTTTCTCCCTCATGTTCTCGCTCCTTCTGCTCCTCATCAGGACCTTGGGAGCTCAGTCCAGTGCTCCAATGTGGGGCTCAGTCACCTTCCCCATCTGTCGCCAGCTGGAGGTTCCCTCACGGTCCTGACTTTCTTTCTCATGTTCTCCCTCCTTCTGCTCCTCATCAGGACCTTGGGAGCTCAGTCCGGTGCTCCAATGTGGGGCTCTGTCATTTTCTTCATCTATCGTCAGGTGGAGGTTCTATGGTGATATGCAAGAAATTCATCAGTATGGCTATAGGAACTGGCCTTTTCAGGCTCCCTCTCCTCAGCTGCCCAAGGAACTAACTGGGGGCGTCTCCCTGGAAACCTGGGAACCCCTCTAGGGTCAAGTCTCTTGACCACCCTCAGGTAGCTCCTTAAATTAAGATATATGCTTCCCTGCTCCCATATCCACCCTTCCTATATCCCAAGCATCCCATTCCTCCGAGCTCCCCCCATTCTCCCCTTCACATTTTTCTCTCCCCATCTTCCCTTGGCCCAGTCTAGCCCAACCCTCAATAAAGCTGTTTGGGCCAATGGTTCAGCAGAGTAAATCCAGGCAGGAAATCAGAATAGAGTGCTTATCTCTGACTCTGCTTCTTTTCTCCCAGCATTCAGTGCTGTAGAAATTCCTACCACCAGTAATCGTTAAGTTACCTGCCCACTTGGACATGGCCTTATTTACAGCTGTGGGATTCGGTTGCTGTTCTCTGTTCCAGCAGAGGATATTGATTTGTGAGTCTATCCGTAAATAAATAACCCTCCATTATTCTCAATTCTGAGCTAGTGTGGGATTTCTTTTAAGTGTCCATCTTCAATTCAGTTTAGTTTTCTACACCTAGCTAACTTTTGCCCTGCTATAGGTCCAAAGCAGTTCTTTACTGTGAATACCATTGGTTAATAAAGAATAATAATAATATAAATAATATAATAAAAATAATAATAATAAAGAATAACTATTGGTTAATAAAGAAAATTGTTTAATAATAACCAATGGTATTCACAACATGCAGAGGGAAATCCACATCACTACATTAATATTATATTTGCTAATTTGGGGAAGTAACGTATTTCTATTTAGATAAAATGAAAAATGTTGGTCAACTTGTTATACCAAGTTAACCCTTGAGAGCTAGATGTTAAAATGTTAGAGAAATAAGAAAAGGTGGAGAGAGAGAAAGAGGGAAGGAAAAATAGAGGGAAAGGGTGGTATAGAAGGTCTTTCTGTTTATGTGTTGCTTTCATTGGTTGAATAAAAAAACTACATTGGCCTATTTGATAGGACAGAAATTAGGTAGGCAGAGAAGACAAAACTGAATGCTGGGAAGAAGGGCAGAGTGACAGAAGCCACAGATCTTCTGCCTGAGATGGACACTGGTTAGAATCTTGCCAGTAAACCACAGTCACGTGGTGATACACAGATTAACAGAAATAGGTTAAATTAAGATGTACGAGTTAGCCAATAAGAAGTTAAAGCTAATGGCCAAGCAGTGTTTTAATGAATACAATTTCTGTGTGCTTATTTCAGGTGTAAGCTAGCCAGGTGGCTGAAATGACAAGCAGCCCGCTCCTCCTGTTACAAAAGTGTGTGTGTGTGTGTGTGTGTGTTGTGTGTTTGTGAGAGAGAGGGGGTTCTCTGTGGTATAAAGGTCATGATGCATAAATGTCTATACAATAATTCGTAACAATTCCAGAGACAAGCCTTCTAACTGATTGAATATGAAGACAAAAATTTGAAATGAAATTACAAATGATTGTGATAAATAGCCAATGACAGAACAACAGGAAAGATAGGTAACACAATTCCTGATCTTTAAATTATAACTTACTTAAAGCATAGCAATGAAATGTTGAATAACTTCATGTCTAATATTAAAAATTTCATTGAAAAATGTCATATACCTTTTTATTTATTGAATTAATGGATAAATTTAATTTTAAGAGGTTTCTCTCCTCAAATATCCCTGTAAGAGTTTATGACATAATGTCAGTCAGTAAGTGAGAAGTATATGTTTATCATTATTCCTGGAACCAAAATATTAGCATGATATGGACTAAAACCATAAAGCCTAGGAACAATGCGAAATATGGAAGCCTTCTTACTTTCCCAGGAGGTTTGTAATTCCACTTTATAGAATAGGCATAAATGTATGAATAAAGAATTCAAAATATAATCTCATTTAGGTCAGAAGCTTAGATTGGGTATTATGTATCTTGATTCTGAGGAGATATTGTGTTGCTGTAATGGGTCTTGGAGAATGGGGCACAGGCAGAGTAGAGATGGTAGGGCATAGCGTACAGTTAGGATAACATAAAAAATATCTTCCTATAAAGTTGGTGTCTGTTAATTTGATTCTAGGAATTATTTCTGAAACATAGTGAACATCCATTTGGAGTTAGTGGGAGGTAAAGTGGAAGTAGTATTTAGAGAAGTAATGTCAATCTACATTAAATGGAGAATGTTCTGGAATTATGTCATATATAGATGCAAAGAATGGCTCTGGGAACATAAGCCACAAAGTACATAGTATCAGAATGCCGCTCAAGTTTTTTAGTGATCTCACCAAGATCAGACAGAGCTGTGAAAGGTGAGGTTAGATGATATGTCTTTGGGTTAATAGTCTTAATGACAACAGTGTCTGTACAGAACAAGAATGCACCAGGAAGATTCAGCTTATCTCTTCATCTCTAAAATGATATTATTGAACACTATGTGAGGAACTAAGGATATCCTACACATAAAGAAATTTCTTTAGAATGTTTGCAATGATTAAGATGTAAGATGGGAAACATGGCTGAACTCCATCAATAAAAGGCAAGAGGGTACAGAGCTTCTCTAAAAGAAGGAATAGTGAGAAAGCCCCAGTTGGTTTGTATTTCTTCCCAAGAGATTTATTTTGATGGACTAGGATCAATATCATGAGACAGCTCAAAACACACTGAAGAGGATTGTGTAAGCTGAACATGTCTTTAAGGAAAGTCTGCTTGCTTCAGTGGACAGCATAATCTGGGAGCATAAAATTCAAAACATTTTAAAGGTAAAGAGCAAAATTTAACTTCACCTTAAAACAAAACTATTCCTTAGAAAAGAACACACCTTGTCAAATCCCAAATAGTCAGTCCTGAACCATACATATGGATAGCATATGTACTAACAGGTTATATTAGGAAAATATATGTACATTAAAATACATGTATTCATACAATAAAATGAAAAAAAGAGGATATGAGTTTGTAGGAAAGCAGGTCTATGAGGAGAGTTAGGAGGTTGGGAATGTGGGGGAGAAATGATGTAACTGAATTACAAAGGCACCAGAACTCTGAGTAATATCTATAGAAAACATCTGAGTTTTCAGTTAGAGATACACAGAAATTATTATTAGTAGCTGTTTCTAGCTTGTTAGGCACAGTGCTCTGCACCTGCACAACTCTTAACTGGAGGAACTATACATTATATAGAGCAACTGAACAATCCTGCCAGTCAGTGTTGTGGAGGTAAAAGGTGGTGACTGTGGAAAGTTGCTGGGAGGATCTTTGTTATAATTTGGATTTGAAGAAAGGCAACTTCAGAGAAGACTCCCATGTAGCAAGATGGATACCAGAGTGAAATACTGGACAGTTAGGTTAGGTGATGTTATTAAGCATTATAAATGCCAATCTAAGTTGGTTAAGATTTATCTAATGGTAAAAAAAAAAGCCTTTGATGATTTGTGAATGAGTGAGAAGAATGCTTTTAAAATATTGGTTTATGAGGATAAAAGCAGAAATGTATAACAGAAGATCTCCAGACAATAAATCAAGGGCCTTCTGTGGTATACCTAAGGAGAGTAATGGATTGTAAAATAGTAAGATAATTAAAATGCAATAATGACAACACATTCTCATTCTCCCCACACTTCTCTTTCCTCTTCCCCAAGAATTACCACTGAGTAATGCAGGTTTGCTAAACAAGAGATTATGAAACTCACTGCTATTAGGATTTTGTTACAAATACTACTAGGTTAAATGAAAAAGAAACTAGTATAATATATGTAGAATTAACAACTGTAAAGAATGTTTTCTTAATTTTTATAGTAGTAAAATTTTAATAGTAAAATGTTTACAAGAGCAAATGGAATTATGCAAAGAATAGAGGATAAAATGTACATTAACTGAAAAAACTCACAAAAGGTGGGCGGCTGAGAACATGAAGTAGGATTTTAAGGTTGATACATCTCACTTGTCAAGACTACCTAGTATCCACTATAAGTAAGTGACATATTATCCCTATTGTTTTGTAGATATAAAATAATGGTTATTATATCAATGTGATGATGTAGATACCCTTCTCCTTTAATGATGAGGTAACTAATTCAAGAAAATGGTGAGTCACAGCATTCTTAGACGGTAAGAAGAGGAGCTGACATCTAAATTATGACCATGTTTCCTTAGTCCATATCCCTAAAATCTGTTCTCACTGGATAATGCCACCTATTAACATAACAGACACATAAGTCTCTGATAACATCCATTTTTTGCATAAACCATTTCATAGGGGAGAGCTTGAAGCTTTCTTTACCTTATTTTTTGACTCTTCATACAACCCAACACCTTTCTCTCTTTTCAACTCTACATTTTTTTTTAAATCAGAAAAGTGGAGATTAAGTAACTTAGACATAAAATGTGATTATTATGAAGAACAATTCCACGTGACACTTGCTAACATATAGAACAAATAATAAATGTGAAGGAGTCTGCTGGATATAAGGACATGGTTAGTAACCAATGACCAGCAACAGAGTATTAATATCCACGGTTCTCATGACCTCCAAGTTTCTGAGGTCTGGGTTGGTCTTAGGGCTTATATGCTCCTCCAGATTTATAGCAATGCTGCCTGTATTGTATCAGAAATATTCTTAGCCCCCTTTATCTCCCTCAGACTTTTTTGTTTTGTTTTATTATGTTAAACTGGCTTATACAGATCGTCTCTCCCATAGTCCCTCATGCTTTGTAAAGGACTCTTGCTGTTTTGCTTTGGTTGGCTTATGCTCATATCTCTACACTAAACACTGAGTTGTCAAGTTCAATTGATAATTCAACATTCAACATGTGTTTATATTACATTTCACATTCTTATTTAATTCAAATGTCTGTAGCATATAACATCCATATAGAATGCAGTAGCCTACTTGTTTTAATATAACTCCCTCAATGTTCACAGTTGTGACAGTTCCAAGTCAATTTTTATAGTCATTTGGCATTCATGTAGGTTGTATTTTATATATTTTAAATATGTAGGAATTTTATAATCCCATGCTTGACATTTCAGGTAGACATTTTGATAAGTATATAACTTCTTTCGGCTAAAATACATGGAAATAATTTTACCTTTTATGATCTTCTGTTCCAGTTCGATTAAGTGACAACAGTATACCACTTTGCCAAAGGCTGATTTTGTCCCAATCCTAAGGCTAAAGACCTTTTAACATTTAACCTACCTACCTGAGAATTAGGAAACTGTTATTAGTGTTGTTATAAATATGGTCGTAGTTGTTACAGTGCTTATGTGAGTTCTCAGATTCCAGTTTGTTTCACTTTGCCCTCTTTGCAAAGTGCAGGAAGTTTATTTTTTTCCTGTTTTATAAGGGTTCTTATGAATGTTTAATGCTAAACAGAAAACTTGACACAGTCCCTTAGTTTTGTGGTATATCTCATTCATCTCTGTGCTTTGTCTTCTAAATTTTGTTCTTAAACTGTCTAGAAACTTATCTCCACAGCTTAGGGCACTATGGGAACATTTTACCTCTTGGTCTAGCAACTAACACTATAGTGTTAGCCAGGAAGCTCTAAACAGTATAATTTTTGCGGTAGTCAAAATGAAGGCTATTTATTGTATCTTCAAGATCATGGTCAATGTTGGCAATATACAACATCTCCAGACTACATTGTTTTTTTTTTTTTTTTTATTAAAAATTTCCGCCTCCTCCCGGCCTCCCATTTACCCCCTCCCCCCTCCAATCCCCCTCCCTCTTCTATCCAGAGAGCAGTAAGGGTTCCCTGCCCTGTGGGAAGTACAAGTTCCTCCCCCCTCCATCCAGGTCCAGGAAGGTGAGCATCAAAACAGGCCAGCCCCCCCCCCCAAAAAAAAACCAGTATGCATAGTAGGATCTAAATCCAGTGCCATTGTCCTTTGTTTCTCAGCAGCCCTCATTGTCCGCCATGTTCAGGGAGTCCGGTTATATCCCATGCTTTTTCAGTCCCAGTCCAGCTGGGCTTGGTAAGCTCAGAATAGATCAGCCCCACCATCTCAGTGGATGAGGGGACCCCTCGCAGTCCAGACTTCCTTGCTCATGTTTTCCCTCCTTCTGCTCCTCATTTGGACCTTGGGAGCTCAGTTCGGTGCACCTATGTGTGGCTCTGTCTCTATCTCCATCCATCGCCAGATGAAGGTTCCCTCACGGTCCTGACTTTCTTTCTGATGTTCTCCCTCCTTCTGCTCCTCATCAGGACCTTGGGAGCTCAGTCCGGTGCTCCAATGTGGGACTCTGTCTCTATCTCCATCCATCACCAGGTGAAGGTTCTATGGTGATATGCAAGAAATTCATCAGTATGGCTATAAAGTCTGGCCTTTTCTGGCTCCCTCTCCTCAGCTTCCCGTGGAACTAGCTGGGGGCATCTCCCTGGATACCTGGGAACCCCTCTAGAGTCAAGTCTCTTAATAATCCTAAGATGGCTCCCTTAATTAGGATATATGCTTCCCTGCTCCTATATCCACCCTTCCTATATCCCAAGCATCCCATTCCCCCAAGCTCTCCTCATCCTCCCCTTCACGCTTTTCTCTCCCCATCACCCCTTGCCCCCAACCCACCGCACCTCCAAGCACCTGTCAGACTGGCTAATATCAAAATCACCAATGATAGCCTTTGCTGGAGAGGTTGTGGGGTAAGGGGTACACTCATCCATTGCTGGTGGGAATGCACACTTGTGCAACCACTTTGGAAAGCAGTGTGGCAGTTTCTCAGGAAATTCGGGATCAACCTACCCCAGAACCCAGCAATTCCACTCTTGGGAATTTACCCAAGAGATGCCCAATCATACTAAAAAAGCATTTGTTCAACTATGTTCATAGCAGCATTATTAGTAATAGCCAGAACCTGGAAACACCCTAGATGCCCTTCAGTGGAAGAATGGATGAAGAAACTGTGGAATATATACATGTTAGAGTACTACTCAGTGGTAAAAAACAATGACATCTTGAATTTTGCATGCAAATATTGGAAATAGAAAACACTGTTCTCAGTGAGGTAACCCAGACCCAAAAATATGAACATGGGATGTTCATTCATAATCGGTTTTTAGCCATAAATAAAGGACATCGAGCCTATAATTCGTGATCCTTGAGAAGACAATAAGAAGGTGAAACCAAAGAAAAACATATAGTTATCCTCCTGGATATTGAAAGTAGACAAGTTTGCCAGACTACATTGTTTTAAGTAGTGGCTTGAATTATTTTTTTCAGCTAATGTGTTAAACTTGAATTTTCTTATTGTACCTTAATTAAAAACACAAATGAAAAAACCTGGACTTAAGAAAAGAAAATAGCCTAAATTTCTATTGTATTCTGCATTATTTTATAATAGAAAGGATAATTATATAATTTGAGAACTCATTAAGGCTCTATAAAACTGTGGACATTTTCAGAAGAATTTAATAAATAAATCAAAAATGTGTGAGAAAAATGGAACAATTTTACATGTTTTATCTAACGCTAGTTAAAACTTGCTTTAAATGATTCTGTTTGAAAAATAGTTCCAAATGACTAAGAACATGAGGTTGGTTAGATAGGGAGGTGTGGAGAATCTAGGAAGAACTGGGAAAGTATAAATAATGTGATAAAATATATTTTTGGAAGATAATATAATAATAATAATAATATTACAAAAGGAAATACAGTCTCTAACAATTGTCATCATAATAATAAAGGTATAAAACATAAAACCCGAAGTCAACATGGTCATTTTGAGTCTCATCTAAAATTTCTGGTGTTGTAATAATGCTTAGTTTGTGTGTATGTATATATGTGTGTGTATATGTGCATGTTTGTGTAATAGCCATAGGAGGAGGCTAGAGAAAAAAATGACCTTGAACACACACCATGCAACCTCTGCTGCACCAGCCACTGTTGTCAAAACACTGAGGTTGTAACCAGAGATTGGCTGATTCAAGCACATATTTTTGTTGTTAAATATATTGTTAAATATAATGTGTTGTTAAATATATTAATTCCATTGGTTTTTATTCCTCTGAATTTCCTCACCATAAATTTTACCTGAAGCTCTGTTACAAACAGGATTTGTACATCTTAACTTAGTGGAGATTTGTCGATATACATTTGTGGCAAAAATATAGATGATAGTGATGTGGGTTTGTTCACACTGAGAAAGCTTGTCCTGATGATTTTCTTCTCTTTATATCCTAGAGTTTATTTGTCAATAGAATGAGCATAGGTTGTATGTTTGTGTGTGTGTGTGTGTATGTGTGTGTGTGTGTATTGTTCATGGTTGAATAATTATTATGAATTTTAGAACCCTACATCCATTCAGGTTAATGCTCTATATATGCTAGAGAAGAGAAAAAGGTTGGAAATGTTTCCATTTACCTAAAATTTAATAATTAAACTAGTAGTGGAGAAAATAGGTAAAGATGGAGTTATCGTTTTGCTTATAACTAATGTTCTCATCGGGTCCCTTTTTTTCTTATTCTTAAGACTTCAGTTTCCTATTCTCTATTTTAGTATGGAAAAAAGTCACAAATCAAATTTTATTGAAATCACAGATTTTTCCCCCTTTGAGAATATTGCTAATTTAAAGAGCAGTACTCAATTCAGCTTGAAGTAAAATTTTGAATTTTTTCCTATCAGTTACTTTCATGCTTCCTCATATTTTTATCATGCCCAAATCACCCAAGACATTGCAAATTTTATTTGAATTTGTTTATAATAATATTAATTCAGATTACAATTATAAACTGGTACCAATATAGAGTAATATAGCTCTTGATTTTGGTAAGCACTGTAATTCCCTGTTAGGGCAGTCACTAGACAGTTTCAAGCAGAGCAAACCACATTTCTATATACAAACACAAAATTTATTTTTGTTCCTTACTGTATCATTTTGTTTATAAACTATATTTTCTGAATTTGAAAGAATATTTATTTGTTTCAGAAAGTTATCACTAGTAGTGAAGTCCAACTAATTTCCAACTGTGCTTTATAACCAAGCAAACTTCTAAAAGCGAAACCTGGCACATGAACTTCTATCAGGCTGTTTGAATTGAATTTGGAGTTAACTTTGACATGTAGCACTGAGATTTCCTTGCCTGACTATCTTCTGGTCAGTTATTGTGTTTTCTGCCTTGTTATGAAACCCATTTTTATGTCCCTTTGTCAGTGTATTTTCAAACGCATCAGTAAAAAGGACACAACACAATGAAATGAAGAATGGGCTACAGTAAGGACATGAAGGAACAACATCATATAAACAACAGCCCTGCATTTCACAAAACTTCCAAAAAGTAACTTTTTAAATGTGGCATTTCTTAGATGTTGTATCAACTCTGATGTCTGTGATATTCATTTCTTAGGCAGAAAAAAAAAATACCATGTTGCTATAAAAAAGCACATGAAAGTCTATATAGAAGGAACAAAAATACAATGAAGATCTGCGGTCTTCTCATTCAGGAAAGAGTATAGTGAAACTGCTAAAGCTTTCCAAGCCCTGTTGCTATATTATTCAGAAATAGTAAGAAGGAAATCTTTATGTCTGAGAGGAAGTTCTAAACCACTTTTTTCTTTTATTATTATTACTTTTATTGAGCTGTACATTTTTCTCTGCTCTCCTCCCTACCTCTCCCCTACCCTTCAACCCTCTCTCAAGGTTCCCATGCTCTCAATTTCCTCAGGAGATCTTGTCTTTGTCTACTTTTCATATCGATTATATTCATGTATGTCTCTCTTAGGGTCGTCTTTATTGTCTAGATTCTCTGGGATTGTGAATTGTAGGCTGGTTTTACTTTTCTTTACGTCTAAAAGTAACTTATGAGTGAGTGCATATTATATTTGTCTTTCTGGGTCAGTTACCTCATTCAATACGACATTTTCTAGATCTATTCATTTGCCTGCAAATTTCAAGCTGTAATTTTTTCTACTGTGTAGTACTCCATCATGTAAATGTACCACATCTTCTTTATCCACACTTTGGTCGAGGGGCATTTAGGTTGTTTCCAGGTTCTGGCTGTGACAGACAGTGCTGCTGTGAACATAGCTGAGCACATGTCCTTGAGGTATGTTTGAGCATCCTTTGGGTACATACCCAAAAGTGGTATTGCTAGGTCTTTAGGTAGGTTGTTTTCTAATTTTCTGAGAAATTGCCATGCTGATTTCTGAAGTAGCTGTGACAGTTTGCACTCCCACCAGCAATGGAGGGGTGTTCCCTTTACCCTGCCCCATCTCCAGCATCAGTTGTCATCAGTGTTTTTGATCTTGGCCATTCTTACAGGTATAAGATGAAATCTCTGATTTGTTTTGATTTGCATTTCTCTGGTGGCTATGGATGTTGATCATTTTCTTAAGTGTTTTTCAGCCATTTTAGATTCCACTGTTGAGAGTTCTCTGTTTATGTCTGTACTCCATTTTTTATTAGATTATTTGTTCTTTGGATGCCTAATTTCTTGAGTTCGTTGTATATTTTGGAGATCATACCTCTGTCTGATGTGGGTTTGGTGAAGATGTTTTACCATTTTGTAGGCTGATGTTTTGTAGAGGCTAGAGATAATGGGTCAGGCAGTGTTTAGATTTATACAGTTTCTGCGTGGTTATTTTGGGTGAAAGCTAGATGGGCCGGATGAACAAGGGGCCCCAGTCTTCCTGTAAAATTATTGACCATTTTCTCAGGATGTCCCATTTAATTGTTGCTCTCAGTATCTGTGCTACTGGAGCAATCCTGTGCAATAATGGAATTTCTGGAGATATCACCATCCCTGACTTCAAACTCTACTACAGAGCTACAGTACTGAAAAGAGTCTGGTATTGGCATAAAAACAGACAGGAGGACCAATGGAACCAAATCGAACACCTGGATATTAATCCACACGGCTCCAAATACCTGATTTTTGATAAAGAAGCAAAAACTATAAATTGGAAGAAAGAAAGGATGTTCAACAAACAGTGGTGGAAAAAGAAGATATCAACATGTAGAAGAATGAAAATAGGTCCATATCTATCTCTATGCACAAAATTCAAGTCCAAATGGATCAATGACCTCAACATAAAACCAACCACACTGAACCTCATAGAAGAGAAAGTGGGAAGTACACTTGAATACATTGGCACAGGAGAACCTTTGTTTTGTTTGTTTTCTCAAGACGTGATTTCTCTATGTAACAGCCTAGATGTCCTGGAACTATCTCTTGTAGACCAGGCTGGCCTCGAAATCACAGAGATCCACCTATCTCAGCCTCCCAAGTACTGGGATTAAAGGCATGTGCCACTACCACCCAGCTTTTTTTTTTAATTTTATTTTTTAGGAGAACTTTTCTTAAACAAATTCACAATTTATGTATACATTTCTGCTAAGAATAAATTCAAATGGTCAGCAAGTATGTAAGTAAATACTCAAAATCACTTTATCACTATGAAGTACAAATGAGTCGCAGTGAATTGCCACACCACACCAGTATAAAAGTTACTTTCAAAACATGAATAAGAGTTGGCAGGTGTGGTGGACTTAATGAAAATGGCTATGCTGGAGTGAGTGTAGCCTTGTTGGAAAAAATGTGTTACTGGGGGTGGACTTTGAGGATGAAAATTCTCAATTCAGGCCTAGTGTTATTCTCTTTTCTTGCTGCCTACTGATTCAGGTGTAGAACTCCCGAGCACCATTTCTACCTGTGTAGTGGCATTTCAATTGCATTTTAATAAATAAAGTTTGCCTGGGGATTGGGAGAGTTAAACAGTCACACTGGTAGAGTTTACAGTCAAACAATAGTAATACATACTTTTAATTCCAGGAGCCACATGGAAACCGGGTGGTTCATTCCTTTAATCCCAGTGTTGCATGACTTTAATCCCAGCCCTAGAGAGGATTTTAAAACAGGAGGACACAGCTCTCTAACAAAGTCTAATTCTGAGATTCCTGGAGGCAGGCTTGTTATTTTTGGACTGAGGTTGAGGTAAGAGCTAGTGGCTGACTGCTTTACTTTCTGTATCTTCAAGTTGAACCCCAATTTCTGTCTCTAAGTATTTTTTAATTGTTCTCGATACCCATATGCTGCCAAGCTTTGTACCATAATGATAATAGACTAAACCTCTGAACTTTAAGCAGGACCCAATTAAATATTTTCCTCTTAAGTGCTGTTGTAGTGTTTCTTCCCAGCAATAAAATGTGGGTATATGGAGAAAAAGGAACCCCAACAAATTGGTGGTAGGAAATGGAAATTAGTATAGCAATTATAGTAACAGTATGGATAGCTTTCAAAACTAAAAACTGAGAAGCCAGGGAGATGGTTCAGCAGTTATGTGTATTGCTTCTGCAAAGACAAAAGTTCTGTTTCAATTACCTTTTCTCTGCATTTTCTAATTTTTTAGATCTTCGGCTTCAAAAGCATTCAATGCCTCTGGCCTCTACAGACACTTATACACATGTACTTACATCCAAATATTGATGCAAGCAAAGGAAGACATAAGCAAAATAAAATAAATCCTCCAATGTAGGAATGTAGTATGATTCAGCTATCTCAGTGGTTTGGATATCTAAAATGGAAACAAAATCAGTGTGTCCTATGGCATCAGTGACCAAATTTACTACAGCCAAGATAGAAAATATAATCTAAACTTCTATCAAATAATGAGTAAAAAAAATACATGTATAGCTAATGGAAACATATTCAATCATAAAAAATAAAGCTTATCAGGCGCTGGGGAAGGCAAATGGATGGAAATAGAAAACACTATTCTAAGTGAGGTAACCCAGACCCAAAAAGATGAACATGGGATATAATCACTCATAATCGGTTTCCAGCCATAATTAAAGGACATCGAGCCTATAATTCGTGATCCTTGAGAAGATAATAAGAAGGTGAACCCAAAGAAAAAACATACAGTTACCCTCCTGGATATTAAAAGTAGATAAGATTGCCGGGCATAAATTGGGAACTTGGGGGTGGGGTGCGATGGGGGCAAGGGGAGATGAGAAGAGAAAAGCGTGAAGGGGAGGATGGGAAGAGCTTGGGAGAATGGGATGCTTGGGATATAGGAAGGGTGGATATGTGAGCATGGAAGCATATATCTTAATTTAGGGAGCCATCTTAGGGTTGTCAAGAGACTTGACTCTAGAGGGGTTCCCAGGTGTCCAGATAGATGCCCCCAGCTAGTTCCTTGGGCAGCTGAGGAGAGGGAGCCAGAAAAGGCCACATCCTATAGTCATACTGATGAATATCTTGCATATCACCATAGAACCTTCACCTAGCGATGGATGGAGATAGAAACAGAGCCCCACATTGGAGCACCGGACTGATCCTGATGAGGAGCAGAAGGAGGGAGAACATGAGAAAGAAAGTCAGAACTGTGAGGGGTGCGTTCACCACTGAGACGTTCACCACTGAGACGAGACAGAACTAACGAGAGATTACCAAGTCCAGTTGGAATGGGACTGATGGAACATGCGACCAAACCTGACTCTCTGAATGTGGCTGACAGTGGAGGCTGACTGAGAAACCAAGGACAACGGCAATGAACGTGAACTCTACAGCATGGACGGGCTCACTGTGAGCCTTGTCAGTTTGGTTGCTCACCTTCCTGGACCTAGGGGGAGTTGGGAGGACCTTGGACTTAACATGGTGTAGGGAACCCTGATGACTCTTTGGCCTGGAGAGGGAGGGAGTGGGGGTATGGGTGGAGGGGAGGGGAGGGAAGGGGGAGGAGGAGGGGAGGAGAAGGAAATTTTTAATAAAAAAAGAATGTCACAACGAAACCCATTACTTTCTATGTAACTTTAAAGATGAATAAAAACTGAAAAGACAAGAAAAAAATAAAGCTTATCATTTGCAAGAAGATGGGTGCCATTAAAGTTCATTATGCTAAGTGAAAAAAAACAGGCAAAGAAAAAGAAATACTTCAAGGAGTCATGTTTACAGTCTGTAAGTGTTTAATTCAAAGGATGATCATGGCTAGGGTTAGCTTAGGGTTGTTCAAGGATAGAGTTAGGGTATTCTAACTCAAGTTTAGAGTTAGGGTCAAGATTAAGGATAAGGATTAAATTAGACTTCCCAATGGGTAGACAGAAGGAGTCAACAGGAGTCAGAAGATGGCCACTAACAACTGAATGAGACCATTTATGGTAATAGAGATCATAAGTGGGAAGCACGGTGAGGATATAAACATTCAAAATAAACCTCAAGTGGGGCACTTTGTCTAGTAACGCTTCATCTTCTAAAGATTCCATAATCTTCCCAAACAGTTCCAACATCCTGGAACAAATGTTCATATGCCTGAGCCCATCAGGATCAATTCTCATTCAAACTATCACATTCCATCCCATGGTTCTCTCAGACTCATGGTCTATGAGGTTCAGATCACTCCCGCAACCCCGACCCTCACCCATCTACATACTCTTGTATCTTTTATACCCCAAAGCCAGTACGATAGAGATAATACTGCCAAGTTAAACTGCCAACTTGGGCAGGAGCTCATAGCCTTGAGTTCCATTCACAGGCAGATCTTGTATATAGCTGCTTGTTAGTAACAAGAAACTAATCTATGGTCTTTCATATATTGAAGGATTAGGTGGATAGAATTTTGTTTTTCAATGGCCCTTTCTATTGCTTCAGTGAAGACTATGAAGTATCCTCTTAATATTGCAAATGTCCTTAACAGCACAGGTCTTAGGGACAACATTAAGCCTAACCGTGTTTTGCTTTTCTCCAATCTGTACATTTTGTAAATTTTTCTACCATATATGCCCTTATTTGTTGTAGACCTGTATAAGAATAATCAGTAATAACTATACCATAGACTCAGTGCTTTCCTGCCTTGAAATTTCCTTCACTAAATAATCAGTCTGTTATTTTTAACTTATTTCAGACAAGTTTTAGAAAACAAGTAGAAAATAGCCATATTATTTGCCAAAATATCACACCAATGATCTCTAGTCCAGTTTCTGATAATGTCTTTGTTTCGTTCTGAAACTTTGTGAATTTGGCTTTTACCTCCACTTCTTGATAGCAACTTCAGTATCAATTGCTTTTCTCTTATTGTGATTAAATCTCTGTGCAATAATTCCTAAACAGTTTGAACTTCATGTTAATCTTCTTACTGGACAGGTTTATACATGTTCAAGGAAATAAAATTACCTAACTAACAATAGCTTACATAGATCTAATCTACATGGGAAGTAGAAAAGGGCAAGTTATTCTGAGTAATTTGGGAGCATAGGGACCTAGGTGGAGCGTTGAAGGGAAGGGGGAGAAGCAAGGAGGGGAGCAGAGAAAAATGTAGAGTTCAATAAAAATCAATTATGAAAACTAATTAATGGCAAAAAACTGGGCCAAAAATATTGGTCCAATATTTTCTATATTGATGTAGAGATGGGCTCATACAAATGAAGATGGTTGACTGATGGAGGAGAGTTATCTGTCTATGTTACTTTCATTGGTTAATTAATAAAGAAAACTGCCTTGGCCCTTTAAGAGACAGAAAATTAGGTAGGCGGAGTAGACAGAACAGAATTGTGGGAACAAGGAAGCAGAGTTGGGGAGATGCTTCAGGCAGTCGCCATAGTGAGTCTCCATGCTTCTCCTCTCCGAGATGGACACAGGTTAAGATCTCTCCTGGTAAGGCACCCCTCATGGTGCTACACAAATTACTAAATATGGGTTAAAGCAAGATATGAGAATTAGCCAATAAGAGGCTGAAACTATGGGCCAGGCAGTGTTTTAAAAGAATACAGTTTCCGTGTAATTATTTTGGGTGTAAAGCTAGCCAGCGGCTGGGTGGTGGGACGCAGCCCCGCCGCTCTTTCTACAGTTGACATTTGAGTTTTTTTTATCACCACAGAAAACTCACCATTGCACACAGAAATTCATCATTTTCTTTTGCCTACTGTGTAAAGATAAGGAGAAAATGGGTTGAACTAGAGACAGTAATTGTTTTAACAAGGAGTTTTTCTGTGTTCATAATGAAATTCTTTGCTTGTGGGAAATCTTGTCAGTATCTGTAGCTTAAATATAAGGAGTAGGGCAAATTTCTATCACTTTAGAGTTCAAAATGGGTGCCTTTAATAGGTGTGGTGGAGTACTTCTTTAATGCCAGCACTTGGGAGGCAGAGGCAGGTAGATCTCTGTGAGTTTGAGACCAGTCTGGTCTACAAAGCAAGTTCTAAGACATCAGAGCTGTTTCACGGAGAAACCCTGTTTCAAAAAATCAAAACATAAAAAAGAGGCGAATTCACTTTTACAAGATCATGATCTCATATTTCTAGCTAAAATGACTAGTATAGTAATTCATTATATTGTAATTTTGCCATTTTATATTTAAACTCAGTACTACTAATACACATTCATTGATCCAACTAGGAAAACATGGAATCTGGAAGAGAGATGATGGGTGAAAAGGAAGGAAAATATGGACCAATGAACATTTGATCCTATATTGATAGTTATATTTCATCTTTGTTACATACTCTCACATTTAATAAGCACAGCATTGCTTAGGAGTTTGTAACTCACATGTGGCATATCACTATTTGTCTTTATTCTCCCCAGGGCTAGTTTTCTCCTGAGGGCTCTGTGCACAGCTACTGTTCTTGTCTTTATCTTTTCTGCCTTCTCTGGTTTTCTTGATACTCCACATGCCTTATTCATTCTTCAAATGATTAATCACCCTTCAGGCCAGGATTAACTGTCACAAGTTCTTTCTAAACATACTCTGAAAATGTGTCAGTATATTCACACACAGTGAGTGTGTTACAATATAGACACCAAGTGACAGTGGCTCCATCAGAGATTTAGCAAAAAGACTTAAAGGGTCATCACATTGTCAGTCTTTCCAGGATATTAGAATCTTAAAGGTGTCAAAGAAGATATTACATTGCATAGAGTCTAAAGTAACTGATGTTAAAAAATACCACTCATAAGGAGGTATATAAACTTGAAAAATTATACCCTAGGTCGGCAAAATCAAAAGACGTCAGGAGAATGGGGAATGGAAAGGCTATTGACGAACTGGTGAGGTTTTATGAAGGTTTGTTTACTGACATAGCAATTTGAGTTTCAGTGAACACTGCAGAAACTTTCATTACTATGCCAGGACTGAAAATGAAGCCTCTTTCAAAAGATTACTTTGTGATCAATATACAGTGAAAATCTAAGGAGGAAAATTATCTGAGAGAAAGACTAATAAAAAGGCAAATCCTAGCTGCGAGCATTTGGACAGGCATAAGGTGAAGCAAAGCTCCTTTTGTGTAAAGCATACTGTTATCTTTTGATGGCAAGGCCATGCTGTGGGCTAGTCCATTTGCTGTGACCTTCTGAAATGACAGAGGCTGCTCGATGAGATCCCATGAGTGGCAGCTTATTCTCTACATATTTTGTTTCATGCTAGTACGTCACTTTCTCCATCTGATCTGACCTCTAATCCACTAGTCAATAGGGCATGAGACAGTGACATGATTCTTTGACTCATCAGTCAATAAGTAGGTAGTTTAGCAAAGATTAATAATGATGGCCACCAGCCTTTATAAGGCTGACATTTTCATCCAGACAGGTGAGAAGATGGATAATTAGATTGCAGGAACATTCAAAGTAGTGACACTAGGCCTCTCATGAAAAAAATGTAATATTAATAGAAATCTGTGACTGTGCTAAAAGGCTTGGATTTTATGACTTATGAAGCACAACTTTTGAGCTATAAATTCAATTACACTTTTGATTATCTCTTGCTGTTTATTTATTTACAAAGCAGAAATAAAAGAAACATAATATTTCAACTAGAGCGATAAGTTAGGAAAACTAGCTACTTTTCCACATGTCCTGGGTTAGGTTACCAGCATCAATATGACAAGTCATAACAGTCTCTAACTCCAGTTCCAGGGTATCCTACACCATCTTCTGAACTTCAAGGGCATTGTACCCATGTTATACATAAACACACATAAAGGCAAAACACAGACACAGACACAGACACACACACACACACACACACATTTAAAAATTAAAATAAACCTTTATTTTCTTAAAATAATATTGCTTTGCAGATACTGTGTTAATGTAGGAAAATGCAATTGATTTATAGAAATTTAATTATAATCAATAACTTAAATTATAAAGCAAGATTTTTAAAACTATTGTTTGGATTGAAAAATCTTGCCTTTTACACATGGCTTCTCTATTAAATTATTTAGGAAGAAATCTATTTAAAAATACCAATGATAACAATTATACTTCCATTTCTCTTAGATTTAGGAGCAGGGGAGGAAGAATAATGAATTCATGACCAGTTGAGAGAAAAATAATATTTGTGTAATCCTAATATTGAAGGCAAAGGAAGGAAACCATCTGGGCTGAGATAATACTAAATTGGTAGTTTTTTGGGACTCAGAGCACAGATTCTATTAACTAGAGAATGGACTTTGAGAGAACAATACAAAGGCACAGGTTTCTTGCAAGATTTTTGCTGGTCTAAGGCTGTGGCATAGTAGAACAGTGCCTGCCTAGCAGCACAAGAGCTGGGTTCAATCTCCAATTCTGAAAAATAAAACGCAGAGTGTAAAGTTCAAGTATCCTTTTAAAGCACTGAATTCACCATCTACATAGAAGTTTCCAGAAGAGAAAATAATCCTAAACTCTGAGTTCATGGACCCAGTTGGTTTGGGTCACCTGGAAATACATTTGATAGCAATTGATTCTTTTGTTTATTAGTGTTTTGGAGACAGGTTTTCTCCTTGCAGTCCAGTATGGTCTCAAATTCAGTATCCCCTTGGTTTAGATTCCCAGGTGCTGAGAATGCAGGAATATGCACGTCACCTAGCATAATGATGATTTTTATACATTTAAATATCTGAATATACTTTTATCAAATTACTTATGGTAAAATTTGCAAAATCTATATTCATTCATCTTTTAACATTGCTTTCGAAAATGATTAGTTTCAAATGTTTTTTTCTGTAGTATTATTCATATTGGAATATTAAATCTAATAGTGCATCATTTATTAGTATATTCATACTATCTTACTTGAGAGGTTTTTTATGTTGATGATAAGTATTTGTTAATTAATTAATTAATTATTTTTAGTTTATTAAAAATTTCCGCCTCCTCCCCACCTCCCATTTACCTCCCCTCCCCCCTCCCCTCCCCCTCCCTCTCCTGTCCACAGAGCAGTAAGGGTTCCCTGCTCTGTGGGAAGTCCAAGTTCCTCCCCCATACTTCCAGGTCTAGGAAGGTGAGCATCCAAACAGGCTAGCCCCCCTCCCCCAAAGCCAGTATGTGGAGTAGGATCCAAATCCGGTGCCATTGTCCTTGGCTTCTCAGCAGCCCTCATTGTCCGCCATGTTCAGGGAGTCCGGTTTTATTCTGTGCTTTTTCAGTCCCAGTCCAGCTGGCCTTGGTGAGCTCCCACTAGATCATCCCCATCATCTTGGTGGGTGGGAGCACCCTTCGCATTCCTGACTTCCTTGTTCATGTTCTCCCTCATTCTGCTCCTCATTTGGACCTTGGGAGCTCAGTTCGGTAAACCAATGTGTGGCTCTGTCTCTATTTCCATCCATCGCCAGACTACAAAAGCATTTGTTCAACTATGTTCATAGCAGCATCATTTGCAATAGCCAGAACCTGGAAACAACCTAGATGCCCTTCAGTGGAAGAATGGATGGAGAAACTGTGGAATATATACATATTAGAGTACTACTCAGCGATAAAAAACAATGACATCTTTAACTTTTCATGCAAATAATGGAAATAGAAAACACTATTCTGAGTGACCTAACCCAGACCCAAAAAGATGAACATGGGATGTCCTCATTCATAATTGGTTTCTAGCCATAAATAAAGGACATCGAGCCTATAATTCGTGATCCTAGAGAAGATAAATAAGAAGGTGAACCCAAAGCAAAATAGATAGTTATCCTGCTGGATATTGGAAGGAGACAAGATTGCCGGGCAAAAATTGGGAACTTGGGGGAGGGTGGGATGGGGTAAGGGGTAATGGGGAGAGAAAAGTGTGAAGGAGAGGATGGGGAGAGCTTGGGGAAATGGGATGGTTGGGATACAGGAAGGGTGGATATGGGAGCAGGGAAGTATATATCTTAATTAAGGGAGCCATTTTAGGGTTCGCAAGAGACTTGACTCTAGAGGGGTTCCCAGGTATCCAGGGAGCTACCCCCAGCTAGTTCCTTGGGCAGCTGAGGGGAGGGAACCGGAAAAGGCCAGATCCTATAGTCATACTGATGAATATCTTGCATATCACCATTGAGAGTTTATATTAACTATAATTTCTTAGAAGTTTGTTTATAATTTAATTTTCTCATTGTACTTATATTTACAATCCTCTTGCTCTACACAATTTGCTTATTTTTGTTCTTGTTTTGTAACAAGGACTCTCTGCAGTCCTAGTGGGCCTTGAATTCACTACATTGGCCACTCTGGTTTTGAACACATAGAGATCCACATGACTCAGCCTCTGGAGTGTTTGTACCAAAGCTATGAAGCACATGCACAGTTTACTGTATCTAATTTTATCAGATATAAAAGTGTTCACAAATATTATGGATAGCTTAAAGCAAACATCTAAGGGACATTGTAATTAGTCTTTCTTGTATAGTACCTAGCTTCAGTAATTATGGACAGAAATATTTCATGTGTAAAACATACCATTCTTTCCAATTGCATTAACAAAGAAGCAAATTCAAATTCTTGTATTATTTCATCTTTAATTACACATTCACTTCTATATGAGAAGGGATCATTATAAATATATTACAGTTCCTTGGACAAACATTTAATACTAATCCTATAACTATATATAAGGTTGATGCTAAAATCCACACATATTTATTTTAGACTTTATTACTGTTTTTTAATGGAACTCTTACTAATGAAAGAGAAATTCTGAATCTAAGTTCTCTACAAGTGACTACCATGCACTGTATAAGTAGTTAGTTGACTATTAAACAGAATATTATATATTATTTATTTTATGAAGTTATTAAAATATGTGTTAGTATACATCTATGTATGTATGTGTTATCCTTGACTGTGTGTTGATATGCTTACAAATAGAAATGCTATTGAAGACAGTGGTCTACATTGGTATAATTTTTATTGCTTGTCACCTTTTTTTTTTGTTTGTTTTTAAGAACAAGGGCTCTGACAGGACCCAGACCTCACCATTTTGGCTACAGTGACAGTCCATCAGGACACTGAGCCACAGCTGTCTCTCCATCGCAGCCCAGGGACTATGTGTGCATGCTGTCAGTATCAGCTATTTATGTGGATGCTAGGGATTCCAAGTCAGGCCTTTATGCTGACACAGCAAGTATTTGACCCACGGTGCCATATCCCAAGCCAAAGATTTTCAAAAATTTAATTTCTATAGAATATTTGATCTACAATGTTACCTTCTAGGCACATTTGTTACATGCTTTCTATAATATTTATAATCTGACATACACATATATTTAACCCAATAGATTAATTTAAACACTGTCAAATTAATATATGATGAACAATTATTGTGAGAAATTAGTCTCTGAAGTTAGAATTTATGTTTATGAAAGAAATGTATAGAATCTTTTTCTTTTTTTATGATTTATTTAACTTTATGTTCATTGGTGTGAAGGTGTCAGATCTCATGGAACTGCATTTTCAGACAGTTGTGAGCTGCCATGTGGGTGCTGGGAATTGAACCCGGGCCCTCTGGAAGAGCAGTCAGTGCTCTTAACCGCTGAGCCATCTCTCCAGCCCAGAATCTTTTTCTTATAATCACTACTTGCCCGGAGTCTAATTTTAAAGTTCAGAAAAAGCCATGTGTTTTACTATATTTAATGTGTATCAATGGCCTGAGAGATTTGAAATGTGCTTTTCTAGTGACTAGCTAGTAACTAGCTTGAGTTTTGTCTATAAAATAATGAAGCTTGAGGTTTATATTGGAAAAGAGTATTTTGCCCATATAAGTGAGAAAACCATGTATCAAAATGCATTTCAAACATTAATTCAGTGTGACCAAAATATTAGGCTATAACAAGTTTTCCTCAAGCTCACTGTACAATGGAGGAAGAACAAAACAGAGAGGAGGCACTATCCTGTCTCTCTGTCTGTTGGGGAATCATTTGGTCATATTAGATTGTAGGTCTAACTGGGTCTCAATGCTCCTAGTGTGCATTAGCATCTCACTGGAAGACCCACATGTAATTATTCTACTAGCTCTAACAAAACACACTAGAAGTTAATACTTTCAGAGATCATCTGATGCATGGTTGAATAAAAGTTCTGGAGGGTTTACTGTATTTTTAAATATGAAAATTTCTATTATTATATTTTTAAATGAATAAAATATCTGCTATGTAAACAACTTAACGAGAACATAACATCATTAGAATATAATTTGCTATCACTATCAGATGATTTTCCAAATCATCTAAGATGAAAACAGAGATTGCATAGAGATAACACTTGAAAGAAAATAAGCACTCAGAAATTTTTATTTTTGTTTTCTTTTACTTGTGGGATAAATATACACAAATACTTGTAAAAATATATGGCCAACTACTCTTACTATAACTAAGCATGTATTTTATTTGTGCAGTAAGGCATAATGAGACATTTACTTTTTTGTCATTGGGAAGTAGGTTGCAAGCAGTAATAGACTGATCTTCCTTTCTTTCTCTTTGCTTCTTTGATCATGATATGAGCAGTTTGTTCTGCTACATGCTCTGGTCTTGAGCCATGCTTATCACAGACCAAATCATGGGGTTCCTAGATCTTGGTTTATAACGTCCCAAAGTGTGAGACAAATTTAGCTTTTTTCTTTGTAAGTTTTCTATGTTATTTTGTTACAGTAACAGCTAAATGACTAATGCAGTGTTTTAAACTCAGGAGAGAGAAGCCAGGGTATGTTCTCAAATAGATGGTTTTTAATGATTCTAATATTGTGGATTTACCAAAATTAATGATATATGCTAATGATATAGAGTGATTATTTGAAGCTTGAAAAAAATACGAGGTGAAATTAACCATAATTTCACTTGGTAATTAACTTTTGCATAGGAGTGGATGGTTCTGTACTATAATATTAACAGGGTGAACTGACTAAGAGCCAATTAAGTCAAATTATATATAGTGACCTTCAGGTGAGCCCTTTGCCTGCTATTACTGAAAGCACAGCATCATTAGCACATAACTGGCTATCATTATCAATGATCATTCAGCCAGTGAAACTGGAAATTTGTGTAAACCGATTCTGTTCAGTTAGTGAAGGCTCCAAACTTTAAGAAAAGAAATCAAATCTTTTGAGGGTATTTAAAAATTAAGACAGTAGCAAAAGAATCTCAGTATTTATTCTAGCCTATCATCTAAATAGTTCAAAGAACTGGGAAAATCAAATTTTGAGGACAGAAATTTTAAGATGATCTGTCTTTCATGAGAATTGTATTAAATACATAATTTGTACCTGTAAAATATTTACATATATATTAAATATGTAATATTTTAGGTACATTTCTCTTTTTTAATGAAATATTTTTTATTTTAAAAATTGAATTATCATTTTAATTAAAATACAATTATATATTTTCCCTTCCCTTTCCTCCCTCCAATCTTCTTGTTCATTCCCAAAATTATGTTTTTTATTGTTATGATATTGATGATGATGATGATGAGTGTATTTAAATATATAAATACAACATACTCAGTCTGTTTAGTGTTACTTGTATGTATATTATCTCAGGGCTAATCCCTTGGTACTAGACAACCAATTAAGGCCTTATCCCTTTCTTCCATTCTCAGCATTCCTTATAAGTCTTGGCACACCTCCCAGTGAAGCATAAAATTGTTTCTCTAACTTTCCTCATTTATTTTTTTCCTATTTAACCACTTTTATTCTTATATGTAATTACTTTAATCACCTATGCATACAGTGCAGTAACATAGTAGCATTCACAATCGTATGTAATTTTCATTGAATCTTTCTACAACATCTATAATGCAGAATTCCATTTTGATTATCCTCAGGTTTCAAGGGAAGAAACAAAATGTGAAGCACAGTACATTGACGATGATTTAGGCCCTGTGACTGAGCAAGCTTGCATTAGAAATGGCAGCAGGTTGTTCCCAGAGCACAAGTGATGAAAATACTGTACCAATGTTGTACCAAACTTTTCTTTGGTATTCAGTTTAAGTGAATGATTTTTCTCTGTGTAGACAGTAATTAGACATGGGCTGAAGCATCATTTTCTCCATGTTGTTGGTCTCACCTCCTTGGTGGCTGAATCCATTTTACACAATTCTATTTGTTGTTCATATGTCTTGTCATTAATTATTCTGAATTATGTAAGCAAATCACTATGGATGACCTACATCAGTGTACTGTTTCGTTCACAGTATTCTACATCCATGATTTTGGTTTTGTTATATCATCTTATATAGAATTCTTCTTTTTATGATTATCTTTTACCTGTAGTCTTTCCTATTCATTTTATTCAAGCACAGGGCCATGTAGACAGTGTAATCTCAGAGAGTATCCTATGCATTGTAATGTCTAGATTATGTGTCTGGGTTGCTTCAGAAACACCCTGTCAAAAATTAGATAACACATTTATTAATACTTATTTGGCTAAACTAAATGTAGTCATTGTGACTTCTTTCATTTTTAAATTTTATTTTTAAAAACTTTTACTTATTATTATAGTGTCTTGATGACCATGTGCATGAACAAATGTAGCCGTCAGAGGACAAATTTCCTAGGGTAATTTAACACGTATTAGTTTGATGTATTTATAAAATTCATAAACTAATACTGATATATTACCATGAAGTAAATTTATTCTATAATAAGATTTTTTTATGATTTTACATAAAGTAGTTTCTTTGTTCTAATATTATAATTCTTTAATGGTTATAGCAGCATTGGCTACCTGTGACTATAATATTTCCTAGATGCTGAAGAAAGTAGAAGAATTATACAGATAGATTTATATATATATATATATATATATATATATATATACAAAATAGCAGATAAATAATAGATAACATATAAACAAATATAAAAAGATGATCTAGATAAACAGATACATAAAAACACATATGAAGATGTGGCATGATACATGGATCACTAAAATCACGTAGTTGGTGATGGATACATAGATCAATAGAATACATAGATAGCTTTCTTCTCACAAAATCCTACAGTATTGAAGCCCATGTTGCAAATAATAATGTATGACTATCTGGCACAGTGAATAGGAACATTTGTGAATTTAACTCAGGTCTATATAATATTATTGCTTAAATAATTATTTTCTGTTATATCTCAAGCACTTTCACTTATATAATCTTGCCAAGACTGGGTAAAAGTTAATAAAACTGAGTATTTGATCACACAGACACTCAAAGGAAATAATGTTCAGGCATACATAAAATAAGTCTTGGATAACTTCATTCTTCTGGAATTTTAGTACATACTATGATATACACATTATCATTAGCATCTAAAACTGGGTAATCAGCGGTTCTGTGGATTACTGGTATTTCTACAATACACACTGAGTGATGTGACAAGAAATCAGGAAATGTGAAGGGAAGCAGGAGACAGTAAGGAGCAATGGGTACCAAGAGTTTGGTCCTTGACTCATAAATTGAAGACCCCCCCTCAAAGTTTGGCCCATGGTTAATGTTCTGTGTACTTAAAGAGGATCCCACAGCATTATTGGGCGATGACTGCCTTTGTGGCAGTACTGGCACAAGTCTTGTGGGTGCTTTCCTTGCCTTCATTGCAATTTCTATGACTGTATGGGGTTGTAAGATGAGTTTAGAAGGGGCTAATGTTTCTACCATTTTACTGAGAAAGATCTCCTATTAAGACTGATGGCCAGTCCAGCTGTGAGAATGGAACTTTGTTTTCATTTGAATTCTTGGCTATGCTGTTCACTGGAACTTGCCTTGATAGATTCATGGCACAAGAAGATATTAAGATGAAATCTTGTTCAATGTCCTTGAAAATGTGTGTAATGATACATTAGTAGAGTGAAAATCACCCTGTTAAGGTCATTAGAAGTTTTAAGATACAAAATAGTGTTGAAAACAGCATGTATCATTGGTATGAATGGCAAGTGTTTTTTGAATTCCATGTAATGTTAATAAATAATTTAAAAAATACTTCACAATATTTAGGCATAGTCAAAATAGTATTGAAAAAACACTTTAATCCTGCAGTTTATATTTACTCAAATATTCAAATATTTACAACCCCCCATTTTAGCTTTATTTTTTTGTCAAATTTTACCACACATTGTTTTTAGTCACTATACTTTAAAACAGAACGCCATAACCTGAATCAAAACTTCATATGGCATTTCAAAAACATGCACAATATTCTTTATATCTCAATGAAAAATAAAATAATCTCTATAAGCAGAGAAAATACTCTTCCTTCTCAAAACCTAAATGCATTTTAAATAAATTGAAAACAACAACAAAACTATATTCTTTCAATTGAATAAATTATTTCTTTCTTTCATTTTTATTATATTTCACACTGTTCTAGAATGTTACACATTTGTCATCATAGATTTAGAGCTATTATCTACGTATTTATAATCTCTATAGCTGCCATCTATCTATTATCTGCCTACCAATCATCTATCTATTTTCTATCATCTGCATAAAATCTACAGCTAGTAAAGTGAGGCTTACACTGTTGTTTTAAGCAAAACACAATTTGCTAGATAAAACTAAGCTAAACCACAGGTTTTATTTGTTATTCATCTGAAGAACCATTTTTGTACCATTATCTTACCTTGGATTTTTGATTATTTCAAAATTACCTTAATAAGGAAGATTTTTTTCTACCTATACAATCTCTAACTCTTTTACATTTTTTAGAACTATAAATATATAATCATAGTAATAGTATATTTATTAGTAAAAAAAAACCTTAAAAGTCCTCATATAATCTCTGTGAATGCAGGTGCATGTATGTGACATAATATCCTGACATTTGGAGGGCTAAATATATGTAAATTAATGTAATTGTAGCATATATGAAAATAACATTTGTTAATATTTTTCTGTATTGTAATGTATTTGATGCTGCAGAATTTGCAGTTTGGAACTACTTTAATGAATATACTATATATAGTTTATGGCTGAATAAGAAGAGAAGCTAGAGCAAATGGAAAATTACCACACAATACTGGACTGTCAGTTGTAATTTAGATTCTTGATTCCAACTACTCAAGGTTAAGTACGAATACCTTAGGTCCATTGCTATAGCTAAGCAATTCCAGGAGTGGTAAGTTGCATGGTATACCTGCTTTCCAAATACTTGTCTGTTGCTGATGCTGGGCAATGACTCACTTTTTATATTCTAGTTTGTATGTGTAAGACATCAATACAACTCACTGTGATAGGCAATTTGTATTGGATCAGTTGCATGCTAGTTTAATAGAGCAGAAGTTTTGACATTATTATTAAGCATGTGCATAATAAAGTTATGAAAAATCCTATCTGTGGGCCTAAAATAATTTGACATTTCACTCTGCTGACTTGAAGAGGCCAAATTATAGATTTTCTTTTTAATGTTGAAGGGTTGATTCACTTCCCATTAATTAAATGTCCAGAGTATTTGGAATTAAGTTGTCAGGTTTTATAAATGAATCCAAAGACATTCTTATTTCTCATTCTGAGCTTGTTGGAATTTAAACTGCATCTCATGGAGAAGGAGGTGTTGCAATTGTATTTTGGCTGCTTCAATATTACTTCAGAAATCAGCTAGATCTCCATTACTTTGAGATAAATAATCATGAAGTGTGGAATGACATAAATGTAAAGAAGCACAGTGAATCCACACACTGAACCTAGCCAGAGGTGTCTGCAGGGAGAATCTGGGCTAAGACATGGTGATGTGTAGCAAAATCATTGTCTCCCAGAACACAGTATGTCTTCATAATTACTCTCAAACTGAGATGTGAAAAACTTCAAGCATGTATACTGTACTGGAATTGTATTTCTAAATTGATCTAAAATAGTGACTGTTTAGCAAATTCCTAATATCCACCTAATGTATCCAGCAAAAGTCAAGACTAGAATGTACTGCTACTAGAGCAAATGCTGAAGACAAGTAGTCACCAAGGATATGATGTAAGATGAGATATTTGAAGGCAGTATGAAGAATAAACACAAAACTTAATATTATCTATTAGATAGTATGTTAGAATTTAAGTTAGTTAAAACATTTAAAATAGGACAAGAGGTAGCAGCCAAAGTAAATCATCAGAAAAAAGTGGGATTATTCAGAGTCAACACTTTATCTTTAATTATTTAATCTGATTCACTTGTAGAAATGTTAAAAGTAGTATATACTTCATTTCTCAAGGAGTCATCACATGGAAGACATCCAAGGAAGGCCTTTAGTTTTAATGTAAAGAAAGAAAGAAAAATGGAACTCCTACTCTATGGTCCCAATGTCTGCAATTTCTATTTCTGTTTGTCATATGTGTCTGAAAGTCAACTTGAATATGTATGTTCCCCAAACTCCAGCGGATAAACAAAGATCTCCCTAATGCTTTCTTTATAGTCTAGTAAGATAAGGAAAGACTCTCCAGTAGCTGATTCTGATCCAAATCACCCACCACTCTTACCCTTTCAACAAGTGTTCCCATTTCTCCAAGACTAAGGAATCTCCTGGCCTCAGGTTGTCAGTGGAAAAATCAGGAAGGTTTTCTCCATTTTGGTTAGAGGAACTTGGAGACTTATCCCTGTATCACAGGTTACTGCCTTGGGATATTTCTTTTCTATGACGATACTTGCTTTATTCTTTATTCAATCAATCAGCTCATGGCCTGCTTGGCACCAATTCCATGCATTGCACACCACCAAGAAAGTCTTGTTTCTTTACTCTCTCTAACTTTCTACTGTTGGGTCTGCACATGCCTACCTTACCCTCTCAGTCTTGTCATTCAGAATTCAGACCTCTGTGATGTGGGATTCCCCTCTGTATGTTGTGAATATGTTTTTATTACCATTGGTTAATAAATAAGCTGCTTTGGCCTATTGCAGGGCAGAATAGAGCTAGGCATAAAAACTAAACTGAATGCAATGAGAAAGAAGGAGGAGTCAGGCAGAGACCAAGTAACTGCGGAAGGAGAAAGATGCTGGAACCTTACTGGTAGGCCACAACCTAATGGTGATACATAGATAAATAGGTTAATTTAAGAATTAAATGAACTAGCTAGAAATAAGCCTGAGACATCGGTCAAAGAGTGTTGCGATTAATATAATTTCTGCATGATTATTCAGCCAGAGCAGCTGGGAAACTATAGCACAGTCTGTAGATGGAGTGGTGGGGCTGCGTCCTGCCACCTGGCTAGCTTTACACCAGAAATAATTACACGGAAACTGTATTCATTTAAACACTGCTTGGCCCATTAGTTTCAGACTCTTATTGGCTAATTCTCACATCTTGACTAACCCATATTTAGTAATCTGTGTAGCACCGCAAGGTGGTGGCTTACCAGGAGAGATCTTAACCTGCATCTGACTCAGAGAGGAGAGGCATTGCGACTGCCTGTGGCGATTCCCTGAAGCATCTGCCTGACTCTGCTTTCCTTCTCCCACAATTCTGTTCTGTCTACTCTGCCTACCTATGTTCTGACCTATCAGGCCAAGCAGTTTTCTTTATTAATTAGCCAATGAAATGACAGATACACAGATGACCCTCCTCCATCAACAGTCTCCGATTACACCTCTGCACAGGTGCCTCTTTCACAGACTTCACAAATTCGCCACTTGTCATGATATTTCAAATATAATGCCTGCTTTATATATTGCCTCCATTATGATTTTATTTTTCTTCACCTTGTCACTAACTTAACTACATTTACATAAATAAATCTTAATATATTTATATTATGATATATTTAATACCATAAGAATAAATGAATAACAACCTTTAATTTTGTTTATTTTAATTTTATACTAACAGTGGAAATTTAGTGAGAATAGGCTTGTCACCTCTGTGGTCATGCTTATTGTGTCTCTAGCATATTTTTAGTGTTCTTCCTCTGAGACAGGATTTTACTCCATAGTCTAGGCTGGCCTCACCTATATAGTTTAGGGTGGCCTGAAGCTCAAGGCAATACCCATATCTTCTATGAAGTACTAAGTGCTAGAATTGCAAGTGTGAGCCACCACACCTATATTTCTAAAAGTGGAGAATTCTGATAGAGCCTAAAAGTTGAAGTTCAATTTCCTCTTACTCAGGCTGTGTTTTAGACAATGCCAACTGATAACACACAAATATCCCATAAAGGTAAAAGGATTGAAGTCATTTCACCGATGTCAAAATAGCCTATACTGGTGAGAATTTTAACTCAGGATGTTCTGGATTTCAATGACCTAATACTCAAGTGTTGAGCTACAGTCCCTGTGTTTCTGAATGTGTGTTGCACTAACATAGCCTAATGGGAACATGTACGGGTGTGTGTATAGCTACATATATCATGGCTACAGAGTAAGAGCAAACTCTGGTGTTTGTGTTTGCCTTGTGCTTTGCTTGAAGAAAAGAACTGCTCATGGTTCATTTCTGTATACACCAGGCTAACTAGCCTGTCATCTTCCAGAAAGCCTATTGCCTCTGCCTCCCATCTTCCTGTGGGATCAGTGCTATTGATGCCCATGCTACTGCGTGCTGCATTATGTGGATTCTGAAGATTGGAGCTGGAGTCCTTGGTCTTGTGGAGACTCTCTATTCACTGAGTGGTCCCTGCAGTCTGAATGTCAGACCTTATTTTATAATAGATAATTGTTTCATTGTGACCATTTATTTGCAATTGTTTTTATGTTCTTAGCCTTTTCTTCTAGTTTCCTTTTAGTGCCTAATATTATTGCTGTCTTGCTCCCTCACCCCTCAAATTCCAGTTTTCAGTCTTATTGACATATTCTATTGTTTCATATTTTTCTGTGTAAATCTCTGGTTTTAAATATTCTTTCTTTACTTTCTTAGACTTTGTAATTTTCTCTTAAGAACTTAATAAAATGTAAACCAAAGACATTTATTAGGATTTTTTTAGAACAAAAATGTCTAAAGCTATACACACTTAAATAGTTCAAATTTTCAACATTCTAGTTTTCTTCCACTTTGAAACTAGAAAATAGGCGATAACAGCCATAATAATTGTTCTCTTGTGTATAGATTATACTATAGTTTGTGTTAAGAAAATTAAATCAAGTAATGTTTTTGTTGTATTCTTGGTGTTACTACTAAAGCTAAGAACTGAATCTGGTATTTAGAGTTTGCTGATAACAAAAATGAGGCAAAACTGTATTTCTACTTTGCAAATGGAAATAGTTCAAATATAGAAAGTGAGAAAATTACTTACTATCACAGAAATTAAAAATCAAATGCCTGCAATCTGCCATATAAATATCCCATAAAGTGAGAATGACTTTGATTACTTCTACCATTTTTTCAGTCATATTTGCTATTTAGATTTCAATTTTAAGGGTGGTTTTATTATTTCAAAATCTTTTGGAATCAGTTATCCTTTTTGATTGGTCTTCGAATATTCTTTCATTATTGTTGGCCTTACAGAATTTCTAACAGTGGTAAAAATAAGTTGTTGCACTTAGACCTTATGATAAGCATGCTCATTCATTGTTGCTATGCTGAGATCACAGTGAGAAGTGTTATTTCCAACAGTGACACAAATACCTTCTGTGGAGATTTTCTAATGTTCGGTAGAAGAGTTTCCTCTCTTTCCTGTGGAGCATCATCCCTAGCTACCTCTTACAGGATGAATTATGGCCACATGTAGTGCTTCTGTCAAGGCACAAAATCTTACACTTTCAACTCTCGTGAGTTAATGACTCACTTATTTTTAATGAAATCATTTATTAAGGCAGCTAAACCATAATATGCTTTGCTGATATCAATGCAGAATCAGATATTTGGAGGTACTTTGTTTCCACTATGAAATTCAGCTAGATAGCTATATTTGTGTCTGTTTTATGGATAAAATGCTTTGCTATAAAATATGAGTGGTGGAATCATATTTGTTTAAACATCTATCATAGTGGTTTTTGCTTTGCATGTGGAGTGACAGACTTGTTGAAATAAGCTCTTATCCTTTGTAACCATGTCCTGATATGAAAGAAGAAATATGTGGATAATGAACCAAAATGCTTTCATGAGGCATCTACTAAAAGAAGTTAAACAGAAACTTGGAAATGGATGGGCCAATCTTTTTTTATATATATTCTCAGAGGAGATGGCTCTGCTAGATTCTGTACTTTTCAGCATTAGCAGCCCTGAAATAACACATTTCAATTGTTTTAAGCCACTTTGTTATACTCAGCAGGATTACACAACAAACCAGAGAGGCTAATCTCAGATACTGAAACTCAGATGAAGAATTTTATTCAACTGTTGCATCTTTCTTATAGAATCTGAAAGGCATTTGTGGAATCAAAATCTAAATTTGTAAGAGTATATCTTATTATGAAATGATGGCACACAAGGTTTAGAATAAATTTTAATGTGACCCAATAGATAATGATGGGTAGTGATTTCAAGAAAACTGGAGGAACCTAAGGGAGACCAAAGCCCATACATCCACTGAGTTCCAAATGGGTTCTTATTATATTTGAATGTGACTTTTGCATCACAAAGAACAACAAATAAAATTAGATCAGGAAAATTTTAGGTCACAGAAAATATTATAGTCTAGAAGAAAATTTTTAAAATAAGGAATATTTCTAAATTCAAGCTGGAGCCTCATGGGGAAAAGACTACGATTATCCTTTTATCATATTTGGAACAGCAGGAGAGAAACATATTACCTCTACCTCATGAAATTTCTTTTATCTGATTAACCCTAACATGGAAGAAAGGTAAAAATTTCCTGTCTCTTCAGTCCAATAAGAACAAGACAGGTTGTGTCCTTGCCAGAAGAAAGAATCCTTCGTTTCATCTAAAAACCAACACAGTGAAAAGTAACAGACTCATAACCTTTTAAAAGAGCATAGATTGAGTTATTCTCAGTAAATCTGTAATACTTTAAAACACAGACTTGAGAAAGAATTTCATGTGCTGTTATATGGAAATTTTTGTACTAAATAGACCCAAACTTCCAACTCAGTCCTGGTTGTCACACAATAGGGGCCAAATATTAATGAAGGTGTGAATAGATACATTGTGCTAGTATTGAAAATAATAAATGCAATGTTGTTAGGAGGTGTCTATATGCATATTAGTACTCAAGGAAAAGAAAAAAGCATGGCCAGTTTTTTTGTAACATGACTATGAATTACAGAACTCAAGAGTTTTTTTTGTAAGACATTCATTTCTAAATCTGTGCTTTACTTGTAGATCTCTCACTTAAGAGTACATACCCATTATTGGTGTTAGTCAGGAGGCAGTTCACAACGTACCATTGATTTTCAACCACCACACATAGTTTACAAATTAAAAACTAAACCATGAAGGCAAACAGTGAAAAGTGACCAGTATCATCGGAAGATACAGCAATAATATTGACTTTATTTTAACATCCCATAATCCCTTCTGTGTCTAAAGGCTTAAAGGGTTGGAAATCACTTTCTTAGCTGGCCTGCCAGTGGGGTTTCAGTTAAAGTGACTTTGTGTGTGATGGAGAGCAGAATACGGAAAAGCCATTATTCTTTGGCGAGAGCATGTTGTGATGCACTTGGCATTTGTGTCTGACAGACAAGCAGCTGCAAAGGACTCTCCCTGTGAACCATGCTCTTAAATTACTGTCACCTGCCAAGTCTCCTTCAGATTCTTGCATTGTCCAGTTTTCTAAATAAAGATACAGTGTCCCTATCCTTTGGTCTTTTTACAACAGTTTGAGCTTCAAATTCTTATTGGAAATACATCACATGTTTCATGTGTAAGTGAGAAATCTAAAGGAAGACAGAGAAGAACAAAATAACACCATGGTAAAAAGCCAACGATGAATTAAAAGTCATTTAACACTTGAGAATATATGCTGATGAAATGATTAATCCAGCAGGAAGGCACATAAGGACTCTCAGAGCAGGCTGCAGAGAAAGCAATTTCTTATGGGGCTTATATGTTTCAGATAGGGGCTTCCGAAGCATCTTTGGTTGACCTCAAAGTCTTATCAGTAACTTTTCAATCTGCCAGTGCTGAGATCACAGCAGGGTACTACTATACCTGTCTCTCTTTTATGCATTTAAAATAATGTGTATAATTGTATTGAAGGGAATAAATGTTAAGACTGAAATTGTGTATCTGATTATAATCAGTCACAACCCATTGATAACAAAAAAAATACCTCTTTTTCTGACATGGCAAATGTTTTTATGACTTTTACTAGTACTATCTTCCTTTAAAACTTTGCAGACACAGAGACCTTACTTGGAGTCCTTACACCTATGATGATAATTGGATAGAAGTAATTTCTAAAAATTTCAAGAAAAGTCAAAATTTCAGATGTTTTAATTATGGTACATAAGGTCATTTGAACAGGGTTGTAGTTAAGGAGTTCAAAGAAATAATGTGTTTCCTAGAGATAATCCAAACTGGAAGTGCCAGTCTACTGGGGTATGGAGAAGGTATCACAAAGGCTAGCTCTTTACTAATTAGGGCAGATCAATAAGGGATAGGCAAGGTAACTCATTACGATCTGGAAACTCCTTGAGGGGCCTTCCACAGGCTCAAGTATTAAATTTGTTTCAATCATTTTGTATCAGAATTGCAGAAACTCATCTACAGAACTATTAAAAGAAGTAATGCCTGTTGTTAAAAAACATACTGCTCTAAATATGATCAAAGACTGAACAACTTCAGTGGTTAAAGCCACATATTTAGGAAAGACTAAAAAACAGCTATGCTGGGAAGCTTCTATAAATGATCAAGATCATAGCTAAAAATAAAAATAAATGACATTGAACTTGACAGTTTAGTAGACACAAGTGCAGATGTAACAATAATTGTAACAGTAATTACACAAACATTTAGGTATCCAGATTGGCCTCTTAAAGAGGTGCATGTTCAGCTTCTAGGTATTGCAACTTGAACTCAAGTAAAACAAAGTACAAGACCAAAAGTACGGATAAGAAAATTAGAACCATATGTGTCTAACATTATGGGAATGTGACTTATTAAAGCCATGAGAAACAGAGATTAACATTTCCCCAATCTTAGAAATGAGCCAAATAATAAAAGCTTCTGACAGAAATATGGAAAGGTATTATTAAGAACACTCATAGACTGCTGAGGGTATATAGACAGGGCACAACAGCTGGTGGTCTTTCAGAGGTACCAACATCCCCAACTTTAAAGGGTTAATTAGCAAATTGTGTGGGTGGAACAATGGCCTTTACTATTAGAAAAATTGAAGGCACTAAAAAAAAAGTTCAAGAGCAGGAAATGCTCAACATATTGAAGACTTGACCAATCTTTAGAATTCTCCAATGTTTGTCATTAAAAACAAATCTGAAAAATTGAGAATTTCAACATTTAAGAGCCACAAATAAGGTGATTGAGACAATGAGATCTTTACAGCCTGGGATTTCATGGTTTTTTTTTTTTTTTATTATCTAAGGAGTGGTCTATTATAGTGATTAATTTAAAAGACCGCTTTTAAACTCTACCTTTATAAGAGCAGGATAGAGAAAATTTTCCTTTTCCAGTGCTTACTCAATACTTTGACACAGGATTGCTACATCACATGATAAAACTGCATTTAGTTTTGACTGTGGAGAGATGGCTCAAACACTCAGAAGAAGCATTGCATTTCTAGGAGATTGGAGTTCTGAGTATTGACTTCTGAGTTCTAAGCCTGCCCATGTTTAATTAATTTCCATACACTTTTATACCCCAATACAACAGGGGCAAAGAAAGAAAGACTACTTTAACATGATACAAAGGAAAACTAGAACAGTTACTTGCTTCAATACTTGAGACATCAGGTCATTAATTCTTCAGAAAAGTATTCTGTTGTTTAGGCAGTGAATCCACACTAGACCAAATATCCTGAAGACAGCCACTTCCTAGATCAAACCTCCTAAAGAGCAGGCTGGGTGGTGGTGGCTCATACCTTTAATCCCAGCAATTGGGAGACAGAGACAGGCAGATCCCTGCGAGTTCAAGGCCAACCTTGTCTATAAGAGATAATTCCAGGATGTTCTCCAAAGCTACAGAGAAACCCTGCAGAAGTAAGCTTGAATTCTCTGACCTTTGCTCAGGGTAAGAGGATAAACCTCCATGGTGTTATGATAAAGGTAAAATGCTGTAGGTCCATGAGTGGCTGCAACAGGCAGGGATCCCGAGACCACACTTCAGGTTCCCGAAGTGGCAGCAGGCAGTGGGCCATGAGACCATGGTGCAGGTCCCCCAAAGTGGTGGCAGGCAGTGGGCTGCAGGTCTTGAGAGCAGCCAGTCCCAGGCAGGGAGCCACATGGGACCCTGATGGGGTAGCCAGTCCCACAAGGAGAAACAGATGGATGGGCATTTCCCGAGACCACACTGTAGGTCTCTGAAGGCAGCTGGTCCCAGGCAAAAAGCCAGGCAGTGGGTGAGAGACGACATGGATAGGCATGCCATACAGAGTGAGGTTGGATAATTATTTTGGAAGGGAAGGGGAGAAGGGGAAGAACAGAAAGAGAGGGAGAGAGAGAAAGAAAAAGAGAGAGAGAGGGGGGGAGAAATGGGGAGAAGGGGGAGACAGGAGTTGCCTTTGAGAGAGGGGGAAGAGAAGGGACTTAGGCTGAAAGCTGAGGATCATCTCAGCATGCCTCGGTGGGGGGGAAGGAGTGGGCATGGCTTGTCTCTTAAAGGGACAGAGCAGCAGACCATTACACATGGGCCATCTTAATGTCCAAATCACCAAGTAACCACACCCTATGTCAGGGTGTGATGCCACAGTTGTTGTAAACAACTTTGAATCAGCGTAAATTCTCTGATTGGGTGGAATAGGATCCCATTTTTTAGCCTCCACAAGAAAGGTTTGTTTTCAATAAGGTTTATAGGGGTCTGTGTCCATGGTTTCTTGGCTCTATTACTCTAGGACTATAGAAACACAAATATACCCCAAACAAATTTTGGTGGTGGTGGTGGTGGTGGTGGTGGTGGTGGTGGTGCTTGTGGTGACAGTTCTCCATCTCAGGGTAACCAGGAAGCAATAGTAAGAGAACATGGCCACAATGTCACATTCAAGGTCATGCCTTCAGTGAAATGTTTTAGTTTACCTAGAACCTGCAGCCTCCCATTAGTGCTGCAACCTGAATGATCCTGTAAAATGTGCCTTTCGAGGGCTTTTAAAATGCAACCAAACAGCAGCTTTATCAGAGATTCTAAAATTAAGTTGAATAAAGCATCACTGTGGTGAACTAGGCTTATAATGTTGAAGGCTCAGCGTGCATCAAGGCATAGGTAGGTGGGAAATCCCCATACCTTGCCCTGAATTTTTTCTTGAGCAAAAATAATGCTCAGAAAGTTTAAAAGTGAGAAAAACAAATTAAATACAATAAATTGTAGGAATATGAGTGTGTTAAATTGTCTGCATTAGTCCGTTTTTCCAAATATATTCTTTCTTATCTTGGGAATAGTTTTTTTTTTCTTTTTTTTTTTTCTCATGGTTTATTTTTTTTTATATTTAAAAATTTCCATCTCCTTCCCTCCTCCTCCCCCTCCCTCCGCTCCTCCTCCCCCTTCCCGCCCCTCCTTCTCCCCCTTCCCTCCCCTTCCCTCCACCCATACCTCCCCTCCCTCCCTCTCAAGGCCAAGGAGCCATCAGGGTTCCCCACTCTATGCTAAGTCCAAGGTCCTCCCAACTCCCCCCAGGTCCAGGAAGGTGATCGACCAAGCTGAGAAGGCTCCCACAGAGCCCGTCCATGCAGAAGAATCAGAGCCCAGCGCCAATGTCCTTTGCTTCTCAGTCAGCCCCCACTGTTGGCCACATTCAGAGAGACGGGTTTGGTCGCATGCTCCATCAGTCCCATTCCAACTGGAGTTGGTGATCTCCCTTTAGTTCTGTCCCACCGTCTCCATGAGTGAACGCACCCCTCACATTCCTGACTTTCTCCCTCATGTTCTCGCTCCTTCTGCTCCTCATCAGGATCTTGGGAGCTCAGTCCAGTGCTCCAATGTGGGGCTCAGTCACCTTCCCCATCTGTCGCCAGCTGGAGGTTCCCTCACGGTCCTGACTTTCTTTCTCATGTTCTCCCTCCTTCTGCTCCTCATCAGGACCTTGGGAGCTCAGTCCGGTGCTCCAATGTGGGGCTCTGTCATTTTCTTCATCTATCGTCAGGTGGAGGTTCTATGGTGATATGCAAGAAATTCATCAGTATGGCTATAGGAACTGGCCTTTTCAGGCTCCCTCTCCTCAGCTGCCCAAGGAACTAACTGGGGGCGTCTCCCTGGAAACCTGGGAACCCCTCTAGGGTCAAGTCTCTTGACAACCCTCAGGTAGCTCCTTAAATTAAGATATATGCTTCCCTGCTCCCATATCCACCCTTCCTATATCCCAAGCATCCCATTCCTCCGAGCTCCCCCCATTCTCCCCTTCACATTTTTCTCTCCCCATCTTCCCTTGGCCCAGTCTCACCCAATCCTCAAGTTCCCAATAGGATTACTATATCTTTTTTTGGGAGTTCACCTTCTTATTATCTTCTCAAGGATCCCAAATTTATAGGCTCAATGTCCTTTAATTATGGCTAGAAACTGATTATGAGTGAGTACATCCCATGTTCATCTTTTTGGGTCTGGGTTACCTCACTCAGAATAGTGTTTTCTATTTCCATTCATTTGCCTGCAAAATTCAAGATGTCATTGTTTTTTACCGCTGAGTAGTATTCTAGCATGTATATATTCCAGAGTTTCTTCATCCATTCTTCCACTGAAGGGCATCTAGGTTGTTTCCAGGATCTGGCTATTACAAATAATGCTGCTATGAACATAGATGAGCATATGCTTTTGTTGTATGATTGGGCATCTCTTGGGTAGATTCCCAATAGTGGAATTGCTGGGTCCTGGGGTAGGTTGATCCCGAATTTCCTGAGAAACCGCCACACTGCTTTCCAAAGTGGTTGCACAGGTGTGCATTCCCACCAGCAATGGATGAGTGTACCCCTTACCCCACAACCTCTCCAGCAAAGGATATTATTGGGGTTTTGGATTTTAGCCAATCTGACAGGTGTAAGATGATATCTCAAAGTTGTTTTGATTTGCATTTCCCTGATAGCTAGGGAGGTTGAGCATGACCTTAAGTGTCTTTTGGCCATTCGAACTTCTTTTGTTGAGAATTCTCTGTTCAGTTCAGCGCCCCAATTTTTAATTGGGTTAATTGGCATTTTACCGTCTAGTCTCTTGAGTTCCTTATATATTTTAGAGATCAGACCTTTGTCAGTTGCAGGGTTGGTGAAGATATTTTCCCAGTCAGTAGGCTGCCTTTGTTTCTTTGTGACAATGTCCTTTGCTTTACAGAAGCTGCTCAACTTCAGGAGGTCCCATTTATTCAATGTTGCCCTTTAATATCTGTGCAGCTGGGGTTATGCGTAGGAAACGGTTCCCTGTACCCATTTGTTGTAGAGTACTTCCCACTTTCTCCTCTATCAAGCTCAATGTGTTCAGATTAATATTGAGGTCTTTAATCCATTTGGACTTGAGTTTTGTGCATGGTGATAGACACGGATCTACTTTCATTCTTCTACAGGTTGACATCCAGTTATGCCAGCACCATTTGTTGAAGATGCTTTCTTTCTTCCATTGTGTGCTTTTAGCTCCTTTATCAAAAATCAGGTGTTCGTAGGTTTGTGGTTTAAGATCCGGGTCTTCTATACGATTCCATTGGTCAACTTCTCTGTTTTTATGCCAATACCAAGCTGTTTTCAATACTGTAGCTTTGTAATAGAGTTTGAAGTCAGGGATGGTAATTCCTCCAGAAGTACCTTTATTGTATAAGATTATTTTGGCTATCCTGGGTTTCTTGTTTTTCCATATAAAGTTGATTATTGTCCTTTCAATCTCTGTGAAGAATTTTAATGGGACCTTGATTGGGATTGCATTGAATCTATAGATTGCTTTTGGTAGAATTGCCATTTTTACTATGTTGATCCTCCCAATCCACGAGCAGGGGAGATCCTTCCATTTTCTGGTATCCTCTTCAATTTCTTTCTTCAAAGACTTAAAGTTCTTGTCAAATAAATCCTTCACTTCCTTGGTTAGAGATACTCCCAGATATCTTATGCTATTTGTGGCTATTGTGAAAGGTGATACTTCTCTGATTTCCCTCTCTGCTTCCTTATCCTTTGTGTATAGGAGGGCGACTGATTTTTTGGAGTTGATCTTGTAACCTGCCACGTTACTGAAGGAGTTTATCAGCTGTAGGAGTTCTTTGGTGGAGTTTTTGGGGTCGCTTATGTATACTACCATATCATCTGCAAATAATGAAAGTTTAACTTCTTCCTTGATTCCCTTATGTTGTCTTATTGCTATTGCTAGAACTTCAAGCACTATATTGAAGAGATAAGGGGAGAGTGGACAGCCTTGTCGTGTTCCTGAATTTAGTGGGATAGCCTTGAGTTTCTCTCCATTTAATTTGATGTTAGCTGTCGGCTTGCTGTAAATAGCTCTTATTATATTTAGGAATGACCCTTGTATCCCTAATCTCTCCAAAACTTTTATCATAAAAGGGTGCTGAATTTTGTCAAATGCTTTTTCAGCATCTAATGAGATGACCATATGGTTTTTTTCCTTCAGTTTATTTATATGATGGATTACATTGATAGATTTTCGTATGTTGAACCAGCCCTGCATCTCTGGGATGAAGCCTACTTGATCGTAATGGATAATTTTTCTAATGTGTTCTTGGATTCGGTTTGCCAGTATTTTATTGAGAATTTTTGCATCAATGTTCATGAGTGAGATTGGCCTGTAATTCTCTTTCTTGGTTGAGTCTTTGTGTGGTTTAGGTATCAGGGTAACTGTAGCTTCATAGAAGGAATTTGGCAGTGACTCTTGTGTTTCTATATTATGAAATACCTTAAGGAGTATAGGTATTAGGTCTTCTTGGAAGTTCTGGTAGAATTCCGCATTGAAACCATCTGGTCCTGGGCTCTTTTTGGTAGGGAGGTTTCTGATAACAGTTTCTAGTTCTTCGCGACTGACAGGACGATTTAGAGCATTTACCTGGTCCTGGTTTAACTTTGGTATATGGTATTTATCTAAAAAAACTGTCCATTTCTTTTACATTTTCCAATTTTGTGGCATACAGGCTTTTGTAGTAAGATCTAATGATTCTCTGAATTTCCTCTGTGTCTGTGGTTTTGTCCCCCTTTTCATTTCTGATCTTAATAATTTGCATGTTCTCCCTGTGCCATTTAATTAGTTTGGCTAAGGGTTTGTCAATCTTGTTGATTTTCTCCAAGAACCAGCTTCTTGTTTCATTGATTCTTTGGATTGTTTTCTGTGTTTCTATTTTGTTGATTTCTGCCCTCAGTTTGATTATTTCCAGTCTTCTACTTCTCCTTGGTGAGTCTGCTTCTTTTTTTTCCAGAGCTTTCAGGTGTGCTGTTAAGTCACCAATGAGTGCTTTCTCCGTTTTCTTTAAGTGGGCACTTAGTGCTATGAACTTTCCTCTTAGCACTGCTTTCATTGTATCCCATAGGTTTGAGTATGTTGTGTCTTTGTTTTCATTAAATTCAAGAAAGACTTTAATTTCTTTCTTTATTTCTTCCTTGACCCAGGTGTGGGTCGGTAGTTGACTGTTCAGTTTCCATGAGTTTGTGGGCTTTCTGGGGGTAGCATTGTTGTTGAATTCTAATTTTAATCCATGGTGATCCGATAAGACACAGGTGGTTACTAATATTTTTTTGTAACTGTGGAAGTTTGCTTTGTTACCAAGTATATGGTCAATTTTCGAAAAGGTTCCATGAGCCGCAGAGAAGAAGGTATATTCTTTCCTATTTGGGTGGAATGTTCTATAGATGTCTGTTAACTCCATTTGGTTCATTGCCTCCATTAAGTCTTTCAATTCTCTGTTAGGTTTCTGTCTGATTGTCCTGTCCATTGGTGAGAGAGGAGTGTTGAAGTCTCCAACTATTAGTGTGTGTGGTTTGATGGCTGCCTTGAGTTCTAGAAGTGTTTCTTTTACATAAGTGGGAGCTTTTATATTAGGGGCATAGATATTAAGGATTGAGACTTCATTCTGATGGATTTTTCCTGTTATGAGTATAAAGTGTCCCTTTCCATCTCTTCTGATTGATTTTAGTTTGAAGTCAACTTTGTTGGAAATTAGTATGGCCACACCCGCTTGTTTCTTAGGGCCATTTGCTTGATAAACTTTTTCCCAACCCTTTACTCTGAGTAGGTGTCTGTCTTTGTGGTTGAGGTGTGTTTCTTGTAAACAGCAAAATGTTGGATTCTGTTTTCGTATCCAGTCTCTTAGCCTGTGCCTTTTTATAGGTGAATTGAGTCCATTGATATTAAGTGATATTAATGACCAGTGGTTGTTAACTTCAGTCATTTTTAGTAGTAGAGTTTGTGTGTTTCCCTTCTTCTAGTTGTGCTGGTGAAGGGTCGCTAGATGCCTGAGTTATTGTGGGCGTTGTTGAACTCCTTGGTTTGTGATTTTCCTTCTATTACTTTCTGCAAGGCTGGATTTGTGGCTGCGTATTGTTTAAATCTGTTTTTGTCCTGGAATATCTAGTTTTCTCCATCAATGGTGAATGCAAGCTTTGCTGGGTATAGTAGTCTAGGCTTGCATCCATGTTCCCTTAGTGTCTGTAGCACATCTATCCAAGCTCTTCTGGCTTTCATGGTTTCCATTGAGAAATCAGGTGTAATTCTGATAGGTTTCCCTTTATATGTTATTTGACCTTTTTCCTTTGCAGCTCTTAATATCTGTTCTTTATTCTGTATGTTTTGTGTTTTGATTATTATATGGTGTGGGGATGCTTTCTTTTGATCCAGTCTATTTGGTGTTCTGTAGGCTTCTTGTACCTTCATAGGAACATCCTTCTTTAGGTTGGGGAAGTTTTCTTCTATAATTTTGTTGAATATGTTTTCTGGGCCTTTGAGTTGTAATTCTTCTCCTTCTTCTACCCCAATTATTCTTAGGTTTGGTCTTTTCATGGTGTCCCAGATTTCCTGAATGTTTTGTGTTAAGAATTTGTTAGATTTGTTTAATTCTTTAATCTGTGAGTTTATTTCTTCTATAGTATCTTCAGAGTCCGAGATTCTTTCTTCCATCTCTTGTATTCGGTTGGAAATACTTGTCTCTGAAGTTTCTGTTCGTTTACTCAGAGTTTCCATTTCCAGTTGTCCCTCAGATTGTGTTTTCTTCAATACCTCCATTTCATTTTTCAGGTCTTGTACTGTTTCCCTTACCTGTTTGATTGCTTTTTCTTGTTTTTCTTGGGTATATTTGAGAGCTTTATTTATTTCGTCTACCTTTTTGTTTGTCAACTCCATTTCTTTATGGCAGTTTTTTACCTCCTGTTTAAGGTCCTCTATTATTTTCATAAAGTACTGTTTAAGGTTGGATTCTTCTATATCTTCTGGGGTAGGGTGTTCAATTCTTGTTGTTTCGGGATGTCTGGATTGTGGCGATGTCATGTTGCCTTTCATGTTGTTGGAGGAGCTCCTGCATTGGCGCCTGCCCATCTCTTCCTTCAAAAGGAGCCCGGAGGCGTTTGGTGTCCTAGACCAATCTTTGCTGTGACTGAAACTGGTTGGATCTCCCCTGTGTCAGAGGAGGACCTATTCCTTGTGTCACAATCTGAAGAAGCCTGCACTCCCTTGCAGGAATCCCCAGACCTGCCTGGAGGCCAGAGTCTGATTCCTCTGGGTGGATGGCCTTAGAACAGGAGCAGGACACCAGTTCAGAACTGAACTGAACTGGTGGAATACCACACAGCGAACCTGGCACCACAATCTGAAGGCGCCCGCACCCCTCCGCAGGAATCCTCAGACCTGCCTGGAGGCCAGAGTCTGACCCCTTTGGGTGGATGGCCTTAGAACTGGAGCAGGACACTTGAGAACACTAGGGAAAGCTTGGGAGACACAGGGATGGGAGAAACAGACACAAGCCTGCAGAGGGACGTGGGGGTAGGGGGTCTGTGCTCTCTTCCAGGGCAGGTTGCCCCAGGGTCCAAATTCACTCACCAGTTCAGATGGAATGTCAGTGCACAGGATCAGGGATTCCAGGCAGCCCAGGGTCGCAGCCCAGACAAAAGGGCCAAGGTGGGGGCAGGTCGGGATTGAATACCACACAGTGAACCTGGCAGTACAATCTGAAGGAGCCCGCACCCCTCCGCAGGAATCCTCAGACCTGCCTGGAGGCCAGAGTCTGACCCCTTTGGGTGGATGGCCTTAGAACAGGAGCAGGACACCTGAGAACACTAGGGAAAGCTTGGGAGACACAGGGACGGGAGAAACAGACACAAGCCTGCAGAGGGAAGTGGGGGTAGGGGGTCTGTGCTCTCTTCCAGGGCAGGTTGCCCCAGGGTCCGCATTCACTCACCAGTTCAGATGGAATGTCAGTGCACAGGATCAGGGATTCCAGGCAGCCCAGGGTCGCAGCCCAGAAAAAAGGGCCAAGGTGGGGGCAGGGCGGGATGGAATACCACACAGTGAACCTGGCAGCACAATCTGAAGGAGCCCGCACCCCTCTGCAGGAATCCTCAGACCTGCCTGGAAGCCAGAGTCTGACCCCTTTGGGTGGATGGCCTTAGAACTAGAGCAGGACACCTGAGAACAACTAAGAAAATATCACTGGTGCTACTGTGTTGAGAGGTCAGCGAGGTATGAAAGTGCATCTCCAGAAGTCGTCATCAGGACTGCAGTGTCCCAAAGAATGATGGATCCTCTGGCAGACTGTCAGGTCCCCTTACAGGCCAAGCAGCTCTCAGACAAAGGCCTACCCTGCCCCAGGCAGGCCAATGTAGGAGGGGACCTCCCACGGGCCTGGGTGCACTCAATTCCAGGTCCCCAGAGCCCAAACAGGCTGAGCTGTGGGATTTTGTGGCCCCAAAGACGGGAGGATGAGGCAGGGGGAGTGGGGGAGGATTCTGGGTGCAAGCTGGGAAGGGACAGGAAGAGAGAGGCAGTATCTGGGGAGGATAACCCCAGCAGGAAGAGCAGGAAGTGTGCTGGTCGCAGGGGGAGTTGTGGAGTGTCTGTGGTCCCTCTCTGGGCAGCTGCCGCAGTTCGGGCACTCACTCCTCACTCACCCCAAAGAATGATGGATCCTCTGGCAGACTGTCAGGTCCCCTTGCAGGCCAAGCAGCTCTGAGACAAAGGCCTACCTTGCCCCGGGCAGTCAAATGAAGGAGGGGACCTCCCACCGGCCTGGGTGCACTCAATTCCAGGTCCCCAGAGCCCAAACAGGCTGAGCTGTGGGATTTTGTGGCCCCAAAGACGGGAGGATGAGGCGGGGGGGGGATTTTGGGTGCAAGCTGGGAAGGGACAGGAAGAGAGAGGCAGTATCCGGGGAGAATAACCCCTGCAGGAAGAGCAGGAAGTGTGCTGGTGGCAGGGGGAGTTGTGGAGTGTCGGTGGTCCCTCTCCGGGCAGCTGCCGCGGTTCGGGCACTCACTCCTCACTCACCCCAAAGAATAGGGAATAGTTTTAAGATGGATAATTTGACTTAATGTTACATGTTCTGGTTCCATCCACTTTGTCATAAATGTCTGGATTTCATTCTTTCTCACTGTTCAATAATTTAATAACATTTTCTTGTGTGGGGGAGACAGATACTCATAGTTTTACTCATGTGAAAGATTTAATAATAATCTTATACAAGGAAAAAGCAGAATAGGATTGTAGTTTTTATCAGCAGTAGTGTGTTATTAAGATATGGTAGAAAGATTAAAATGTAAGGCCACAAAGGAGGGTTTAGGTCTTTTGGGTTGGGACTCTGTCCCTTTCTTTACCTCTCACTTGTCATCTTATAAATAGTTTTTATTTTATACCACCACTATGATGTATTGTTTTGCCTTGGGCTCTAAAGAACAATACTAATTGATGCTCATAGATTCAAATTATAAGCCAAACTAATCAATTTATCATAGTTTACAATATGAGGTATTTGTTATAAAGCAATGGAAACCTGCAGAATATTGATTTTAAAAAGTAGGATTGTGGCTATGAGAACCTAGCAAAAAGATTTTTAGCACTCTCACTTTGGCTTACAGAAATTTTGAGAGTAGTTGGGAAGACCAAACTAAGCAAATGAAGCCAAAGTACTAGAAGAAGAAACCACTAGCCAATTATTGTATATTCTTAGAACAAAATTGTAATAGGAAGATGAACAGAAAGGACAATGTTTGTGGAGTTTCACACAGAAATGAGCCTTGTATTGGCTAGACTGCAATTTGTTTTCATTTAACCCTTCCTAAGAATTTAAGCATATTCTGTCTAAGCCTTGAGTCTGTCTCAGCTGAATGAAAGATGATGATGGGCTAATTTCAGTGCTAGAGAAAATTTAAAAGTAACCACATCCAGGGAATGATATTTCCATTGTGTTACTTTTATGTTGCTGAGATAAAATAACACTACAAAAGCAACTTGGTGTGGGGCAGGAGTTTTGTTTTAGCTTACTGTTTAAGAAGGTAGGCAATCCATCATGGCAGTCAAGGTACATATGGCAGTAGTCACGCATGGCCATAATATCAGGAAGCTGGATGATGACATTCAACCATAAATAGGAAGGAAGGGAGGAAGAAGGGAGAGAGAGGGAGAGAGAAGTAGGGCCTGACTATAAAATTTCAAAGTCATCCCTGATGGCATAGCTTCTCCAGCCCTGCTCTACCTCATAAACGCTTTACAAGCTTACCAATAGAAACAGGTGTTCAAATACATGAACATCTGAAGGTCATATATCCTTCAAATCACCACAGAGATTAATGGCTCTATTTAGTCATATAGTGGGAACTGGTAGTGAAAAGACACTCAGCATAAATATTTGGGAAACATAGTGTTTGATACTTAAAATATGCACGTGAAGATGTGACTAGGGAAAGTGGATACAAACAGGATGTTTTGAGTACTGCATTAGCTACTTTTCTATTGATGCAGTAAAAAACCATGGCCAAAGCAACTTATAGTTGAAAGGTTTATATGAGGCTTATGGTCTCGGGGATTTAAGGATCCATTACCATCATGGTGAAGAAATATGGCAACAAGCCTCAGGGATTGAGGTAAGAACATCTCAGAGCTCATGTCTCTAACCAATAGTTGGAGATTTCTCAGTGAACCAGAAATGTCATTGAGTGCTTTGAAACCTCAAAGTTTCAAATCCCACCCCCAGTGTCATAGTTTCTCCAGCAATTCCATACCTCCTTAGTTTCCCAATTAGCCATGCTAAGGACAAAACATTCAAATGTCTAAACTTCATGGGCTGTCTCATTCAAACCACCACAAAGTTTCCATAGGAAAAAATCTTGTAAGAAGGTGAATCCAAAGAAAAACATATAGTTATCCTCCTGGATATTGGAAGTAGACAAGATTGCCAGACAAAAAATGGGAACTTGGGGGTGGGGTGGGATGGGGGGATGGGGGATGGGGAGAGAAAAGTGTGAAGTGGAGGATGGGAGGAGCTTGGGGGAATAGAATGGTTGGGATATAGGAAGGGTGGATATGTGCTTTGCTTAGAGATAAACAGAAGCATGCTTCGAAAGTATCAACAACAGTAGACCCCTCTTGGACTCAATGCTATAAAAATATTTTCTTTTAAATAAACTGCTTTGAGATGAGAGCCTTTAAGCTCCTAGTTCACCCCAGACTAGTCAAGCTAGCTGGACTCTCAAAGACTTCAAGCAGATCAGTTACAACTCAGACCTTGACATATCTATGTGTTGTTCATTAAGGGGGTATCAAGATCTCTTCAGACATTCCAATAGAAACCTCGGGTTCAGACTCTGTGTAGCAAGATCAAATTTCCTGCCATCATTTCCTTATGATGTAGAGAACACCGAAAGTAAAGCCAGGGTTACAATGCCCAGACAGTATGAAAATACCCGGAATTTGTAATATTGACAAACGGAAGCTGAAAGGAGAAGGTGAAACAAACTCAAGAGAATCCGTGAGGACAGCACCAAAGCTGTAAGCGTAAGGCCATACGAACCCTTTGGGAGCCTCATCCCCCCACACAGTACTCTGGATGTTAGGCATGGAGCTGTAAGGTTTTCTATTTGCCCTACTGAATTTTTCTTTTATATCTTTTCTGTTCCCCAATTCTTCCCTTGTAGAATTGAGTGCCTATTCTGTGACATTATACCTGTCATAAATGTGAATTATATTTTTATTTCTTTTAGAAGCTCATAGTTTAATTTGCCCTAAATCTCAGGAAAGGTTTTGGATTTGGGTTTTTAAGCAATGCTGGAACCTATGAGACTTGAAAACATAGACAGGGATAAAATCATTTGAATTTTAGATATATTACCTTGAGGGAAGGGTACAGCCATGATACTATAGCTTGGGTCTTAAATGTCCCTGAAATGACCAGGTGTTAAAGGCTGAGTCCATAACTGGCGACCTCTGAGAATGGTAAAATCTTTATAAGGTGAGACAGTGTGAGATTTTAAATAATATGTTTTCAGAGGTTAAATGGGACTCTAGATCCTTCCTCCACCCCTTCATCACTTTCCAGCTACTAGGTGAGTGAATTTACAGCATGCTGTCCCCATTAGGGATCATATTGTCTCAGGCCCCAAAGCAACAAGATCTATTAACCTGCATGAAAATCCACATATGAGACAAACTAAACTTTTCTCTTGTAAGTTGCTTAGCCTTTTTTTTCAATGCACCATAAGAAATTGACTAAAACAAAGTGATTACTGAAATCAAGGAAGGGTTCCATGTTCCAAGGAAAAGTTTGATACAGGGACAAGTTCTAATGTTCTGGGCTCTGCAGGCTATGAATATATTATATATTTTATGAACAGTTTCATAAATTTTTTTTTTTTTGGTTTTTTTCGAGACAGCGTTTCCCTGTAGTTTCTAGAGCCTGTCCTGGAACTAGCTCTTGTAGACCAGGCTGGCCTCGAACTCAGAGATCCACCTGCCTCTGCCTCCCAAGTGCTGGGATTAAAGGCATGCGCCACCACCGCCCGGCTAGTTTCATAAAGTTTAAAGAACTGAAATAACAGAAATGATGAATGTTTTTCAGATGGAAAGACTAATTTAGCTGATTTGATCATTGTATATTGTACACATGTATCAAATTACTATGCTTTACCCTTTAAGTGTGCACAATTACTAGGCAAGATAAGAATATTAAAATATTTTTGAGAAATTATTTATTGTGCTTAAACACATGAAAAATACTTTTAAAAATATATTTTCATTTCTAGGTTTGCTTCCTGGATTCTCAGCACTGTAGCTAATACATTTTTACTAATATGTTCCCCAGGGAGGGTAGTTACATACAAACTCCAAATTTCTCACTGATGCTAGTGTGAAATTAATTTCAGTTAGCACTATTAAAATCTGTTAAACTACAATATAAATGTAAAAAACATTTTCTAGCATTCACAAGTATAAAGAATTAATTAGAAATAATACAAGTAACTACTACTTCTTCTATAAAATATTCTTAAAGGGGGGTTTAAATAGGAACAAACATTTGGAAATTATAAATGGGGCAATTGCCAGAATATTAAGTTGCACAGTTAACTACTTTCATTTATCCCTATGAAACAACTCCATAACTTCCCGAGAGATGATATAATACAGAGCAGAATATAATAGATGTGTCTAAGGTAAATTTGAGTTTTAGAAAATACATATACACACTATATACATATGTGTGTATATATATATATATATGGCTAAATGTACACTATTGACAATTCTCCAAGGTCCTATAATTTCAATACAATTTAATGGAAATTTTATACAAGTGAATATTGAATGAATCATTATTACTTTTCTACCACTCACTATGGAGCCTGGCTTTTACAGCAACAGTGATAAACACTTCTGAGCCCCTGAGCTCCACTCAAATACATTATGATTTCTGTTTTCTGGATGCAGGTTTTATGCTTACGTAGGCATGAATTTTAGAATAGTTCTTTCCTGGCATTCTTGTTTCAGAGCAAAGCTGTTACACTACTTCTAAATTCAAGCTTCACAGTCCAGTGTTTTCTTGGTGGTTAGATAACTTCGTCAAGCTTGTTCTACCACTTTGTGAGTTTAATCCCTCAACAATATAATTATTTAATAGTGGCTTTTGAGAGACTGCAACATATTCTTCAACATGACTCCCATTTTTTTTTTTTTTTTTTTTTTGATTTTTCGAGACAGGGTTTCTCTACAGCTTTTTAGAGCCTGTTCTGGAACTAGCTCTTGTAGACCAGGCTGGCCTCGAACTCACAGAGATCCGCCTACCTCTGCCTCCCGAGTGCTGGGATTAAAGGCGTGCGCCACCACCGCCCGGCTTATGACTCCCATTTTTTTCTTTAGTACACGACTGTCTTGGAAAGGCAATGCAATTCCCAATAAAATATCCTTGATTAGAGAATTAAAAAAATATACAATACTGAGAATGTTTTTTCTTAATAATTAAGGAGTCTTCCTTCACTTTATTTTTATTCTAATTTTTTGTTTTCAATACATCCTGGCCACAGATTCCCCTCCCCCACTCCCTCATTCACTCACACATCACTTCTCATCTCCCTCAGATCCATTCCTCACCTGTATCTTTTCAGAAATGAGAGGGTCTCCCCAGAATAGGCTCTGAACATGACATGATAATATTGTATAAGGCTAGGCACAGCTCTCATAATCAAAGAAGGATAAGGCAACCCAGTAGGAGTCAAAGGGTCTCAAGAGGAATAAAGAGTCAGACAACCTCACTCCCACTATTAGGGGGTCTCACAAAAATATCAAAGAAACTACCATACTCCGATGTCTTCTTCAATTTCTTTCTTCAAAGACTTGAGGATTTTATCATACAGGTTTTTCTCTTGATTGTTTAGAGTTTCCCCCAAGATCCTTTCTATTGTTTGTTTCTATTGAAAAGCGTGTTGCTTCACTGATTTCTTATTTCTTTCTGAGTTCATTTCTCATGTGTATTTAGGTAAGATACTGTTTTTTTTTGTTATTTAATTTTGTAGCTAGCCATTGTGCTAAAGGTACATATCAGCTGTAGGAGTTCCCTGTTAGAAATTTAGGCATCTCTTATGTATATTATCTTATTATCTGCAAACAGTGATACTTTGACTTCTTCCCTTTCAAATTGTATCTCCTTGATATCCATTAGTTGTCTTATTGTTCACCTGAAATTTCAAGTCCTGTACGTAATAGATATGGAAAGAGTGGACAACCTTCTCTTCTTCCTGATTTCCTTGGCTGCTTTTGTTTCTCTCCATTTAATTTGAGTTGGCTATAGGCTTGCTGTGAATTGTCTTTATTATTAATATCCCATATTATTGACTACATACCCTACACATACATGTCATCAAGCATATCCCGTTTAGGTGGTTCAAAAATTATTTAGGTAAGTAATCATGTGGCTTGTTATTTATCAAGAACTACAACTCCCAGCATTCCAGGAAATTAATATGTCCTTAGACAGGTGGGGTTTACTGACTTACTTTGGATCTTTCAGTCAATGAAACCCATGACATAAACAAACTAAAAGAAAAAATAAGACACACACACACAATCATCTCATCAGATGCTAAAAATGCTTTTGACAAAATCCAACACACTTTCATAATGAAAGTTTTGGTACCAATAGGGATACAAGGAACATAACTCAACATAATAAAGACAATTTGTGTTTGAATGAAAAGTTCTGCAGCAAGCCCAGATTACTATACCCAGCCAAGCTTTCATTCACTATAAATGGAGAAAACAAAATATTCCAGGATGAAAACAAATTTGGTTTATAATGTCTGTTAGCTCCTGTACTTATCTGTTTATTTTTTGCCTGGATTACATATCCGTTTGTGAGAGTTGGTTATTGAAGATTCCCACTATCAATGTGTGAGTGTCAAGGGGTTAATGAGTTAACATCCCAGGCAGCTTCTAACTCTTCACAAGGAAAAGATTTTTTTTTCATTTCTGTGACATATTATAACAATATAACAAGAACTTAGGTCAAAATGAATGTCCTTTTGCTTAACACATCATTAGAAGTAATGCCAAGGGATCCTTTGCTTGAAGCAACCTCTCTGAAGTCTTGCCTATTATTGAAAACAGCTCAATGTCCTAAGCAGAATTTATATTTTGATTCTTAAATTATGTCACTAAAAGTAAATTATATTCATAATTCAAGTTTACTTATATGTCTGTGTTTAAATTCTTACCCCATGTTGACTTGGCCATTTTGTTTTGTTTTTGCTTGTATGTGGTATGTGTACAGATACATATGCAGGTACTCAGATCTGTAACAATTTAATTGGGTTAGAAATAATCCCCAGTATTTGCCTTTCATTTCTACATATGACCAAATAGCTATAGCAAATATGTAGTCCTAACAAACATGATAATGTTGATCTATTCTAGAAACCTATCCATGGTTTTTCTGTGCCAACAGCCTCCAGTCAGAACATAACTGAAGTCCTGTTTTCCTGTTCCAAAGCACTGCTGGTAATTTTTCTCCCTTTGTGTGGCTATCAAATGCTAATGACTGTCTCTTATCCTTTATGCTACAAACTCTGAATCAATAGTCAGCACATTGCTTGTCTTATCGATTTTTACACAGTTGACAGTCCTTACAATATGACAAAATTTTGCAGGTAAGAGATAATACTGTAACTTTTCCAAGTTGAAAAGAAAGTCAATAAAATCTACCAGATCAAGTTGAGATTATGAATTTATCAGTGACCTGCAATTTACAAAAATGTAGAAATTATATTGGGAATGGAATCAATTAGAATTTGTAATTCAAAATTATGTGCTATAATATTCTATTAAATTCATGTTTTTTGTCTATAATAAGCTCTGGTTCTGATAAAAGACAACATTTAAAATATTATTTTATCATAAATTTTGGCTTATCTTATTAGATGTGGATAAACCATTTAGAGAAACAAATGATTTATTGCACTGGATTTTAAAATGTCTCATTCAACTATAAAGCCAAGCATAGAAACTTCTGTGTTCCATCTAAAATGGCATGAGATTGGACGAGTTGCTCTATCTATTCTCAAGCTTTTCAAAATATTCTAAGACGTCTGTCCCTGGCAACAACCTCCCTTGCATTTTAAAGCTAGGAACTCTGGGACTCAGGTATTAGTCTAGTTTTCTTAAGAAGACTTTATAAATATTGATTCTAAAGGCAATCTCACATCCTGTAAAACAAAATTGTCACAAAGTTAAGCCAACAATGATGAGTTCACTCAAGGCTCTTGCAATAGAGGAAGGTTATTGCAACAGAAGGTCAGTGTATGTAGCTTCTCTGAACCAAAAATGGAAAGTTTCTAAGTGCTGGAGACAGGGAACAACAGCTCACCTACTTTACTAACGGCCTTAACTCAAAGGAAAAGTCACAATTCTTGTATGTTGCTGACAACAGAGAATTTTACAACTTTGAGCAAGGTGACAGGGAAATATTCTCTTACTTGAAAACATTTTGAAAGAATTGCTATGTGATCTGTGAGAAAGATATTTGCTTTATAAAAGTGGCAAGAAGCTTTTAACAAAGATTTACTTATCTGTTAAGGGGCCAGAAAAAGAATTTAGAAATTTTAGTTTTCTATAAAGTATATGAGTAAGGAAGCTAGAAACCTAAGTTCTGGGGGCTGGAGGGATGGCTCAGTGGTTGAGAGCATTCCCTGCTCTTACAAAGGTCCTGAGTTTAATTCCCAGCAACCACAAGGTGGCTCACAACCATCTGTAATGAGGTCTGGTGCCCTCTTCTGGCCTGCAGACATAATATTGTATACATAATAAATAAATAAATAAATAAATAAATAAATAAATAAATAAATATTTTTTTAAAAAAGAAACGTAAGTTCTGGAAGGAGTGTGTTTAAAGTCATACCAAGCAGAGGGGAAGTTAAGGTCATTCTGGTAACTTTGCAAAAGTTTCTGATGAACATGATGAAACATGCATGATTCTGAGATGAGTCATTTTGTTATAGCCAGTGCTCCACAGCTTGTCTCCTCAATTATGAACTCTTAGGGTAAACACTTATGGATTTTAAAAATGATTGTATCACAAAGGCATGAAAAGAAGATAGTACTGAATTGAAGTGGGGCTCTGCAGAGAGAGAAAGAAAGATCATTTAATTTATCTATATAAACATTGTAATTAGTACTAGGGATTTGACTTGTTCAGTAAAGTGATTGCTAAGCCTTCATGAGGTCTTAAGTTCTGTGCCCCAGAATCCATGTGAAAACCTTGCACTGCAATACAAAATTGTTATTTCAGTGCTGGATGACATAAGGGGAGACAGGAATCCATGGAGTGTAGAGATCGGTCAGAATTCATGTGGTAGTGAGCTTCTATGTAGGAGACTGCTTGTTTGTTTCTGGATGCCCAGACTCAAAATAACCACACAGAAACCCTATTAATTAAATCACTGTTTGGTTTGTTAGCTCTAGCTTCTTACTGGCTAGCTTTTATGTTTTAATTTAACCCATTTCTAGTAATCTGTGTATTGCCATGTGGCTGTAGCTTACAGGGAAGTTTCTGACTGATGGCTTGTGTCTGTCTCCTCTGGAAGCTCCATGGCAACTCTCTGACTCTGCCTCCTTTCTCCCAACATTCAGTTTAGTTTTCCCCACTTAGCTCTGTTCTGCTAAGCCAATGGCCTAAATAGATTCTTTATTCATTAACCAATAAAAGCAACACATATAGAAGAACTTCCCATAACATTTCCCACTTTCTGTTTAAATAAAATGTAAGGTTTTTAACTTTAATATAGTAAAATTACATATAACAAAGCAGGTATCAAGCAAGAATTACAGTTATAATATTTATATCTACTTTACCTTTTATCATAACTAAGGAAAACTGTAATTATAAATATCCATTCTTCAACTCTATCAAAGACCGCAGAAGGATATAATATTACCTAGGCTAACAGCAAGTGCCTTGGAGGCAAGTTCCAAAACTCTAGAATTAACAGAGACATCTAGTTGCCTGGAAAGTCACCCAAAGTTCTTCTGTATCGTTTCCACACCAAGTTTCAGGTTCTACTGAGAGATCTTTTCTAAAAAACTAAAGGTGAGGGTAACCAAAAAAGACACCTGACATTGACTTGCCCTCCATATATATATACACAATTTCAAGAATCCAGAAAGTGGAATATAAAAGTGATAATACTACCAGATTATTCTCTTTAGCAGTTGAAGCTATAATTTGGCATTTCAGCATCAAGATGTCTTAAGTCTTCACTTACATGCAAGCCAAACAAAAAAATCACTATAATCAATATAAATAAATGTTGTTTATATGTAAAGGCAGAATTACTAAAGTAAATAGATGCACATTGGAGCATTAAACAGACTCCACACATAGCTACATAAGGAATTTTGTAATTTTGAGGTTTTATTGATCAATGAATGCAATCTAAGAATTTAAAGATTAAGTAAAACATAAAAGAAACCCCAATTTAGCTGACTTGTTTCATTTTTTAAAAGAATTTGCACCCATACCTCCCCTCCCTCCCTCTCAAGGCCAAGGAGCCATCAGGGTTCCCCACTCTATGCTAAGACCTTGGGGAGGGAGGGGGGAGGAGAAGGGAAGGAGATGGAAATTTTTAAATATAAAAAAAAAATAAAAAAAATAAAAAAATAATAATAATAATAAAAAAAAACAAAAATAAATAAATAAATAAATAAATAAACCATGAGGAAAAAAAAAAAACAAAAAACAAAAAAAAACAAAAAAAACAAAAAAAAAAAAAAAAAAGAATTTGCATTATGCATTATTAAAAATACAGATTATATATGCAGTTCTTTGTTGCCAATAAGAGGTTGAGGTTGGGCCCTTACTGCTGAAGACACAAGTAATGAGTGATTTAGGATGGGTCTGACCTGAAAGCCTCTTTCCTATGATATAGGAAAACATTATGGAAGCTACCAACTGAAAGCCAGTATGAGCAATAGAACTGTCCTACCAATGAAACACAACAGTTATCAACATGCCAAGGTATAAGTAAATGTGCCATAAGTAGTATTTATATGTTCTTGTAAACTAATTCAATTTAAGGTACATAGAATAAAAAGTAAATCATCTCTGGTACTGAAAACTTAGCCAGCTTCCCTGCACTAGTGAGGCCTTGGATTTTAGAAAAGAACAGAGTATTGCCATTTTTGCTAGACCAGCATAATTTCTTACCATGTTTTAAATCGCATCTTTACACCCACAATAAGTGTAGCTACAATCCCCTTCCGTCAAAGACGTTTCTCTTTAAAAGAAATGGAAACCATCACAGAGAATTACAACTGGACACCATGCAGATTGTTGACAGAGGATGCTTGTTCGTTCCCGGATGCCCAGAGCCAAAATAATCACATAGAAACTTTATTGTTTGCAATACCTTTGGCCAATAGCTTAAGTGTATTTCTGGCTAACTCTTATATCTTAAATCAACCCATTTATATTGATCTGTGTATCACCACTTGGCTATGGCTTACCAGGTAAAGTTCTATCCAGTGTCTGGCTCTGGCAGGGCTAAATGACTTCTCTCTGACTCACCTATTCTCTCTATATATCTTGTCCAGCATGGCTATATTCTGTTAAGCCATTGGCCAAAAGCTTCTTCTTTATTCATTAATCAATAAAAGCAAACACATATACAGAAAGACTTCTCACACCATTTCCACTTTTTTGTTTAAATAAAAAGTAAGGCTTTAACTTTAACATAGTAAAATTATATATAACAAAACAGTAATCAAGCAGAAATTGTAATTACAATCTTTATACCTACTTTATCTTTTATCATAACTAAGGAAAACAATAACTGTAGTTATCTATTTTTCAATTCCATCAAAGACTCCAGAAGGATATAATATTACCTAGCTAAACAGGAAGAGCATTGTAAGCAACTTCCAAATCGCTAGAATTTACAGACATCTCGCTGCCTGGACAGTCACCCAAAATTCTTCTGTAACATATAGGTCACCCATCTTCAGCCTACTAGCTCTTAGTATCCGGCAGACTTTTCCATGAAGCAGGAAATGTCAAAGGCATTTATATTGCCAGTTTCTCAGACACTTTCTTCTGTGTCCTGCAGAATGCCTGGCAGACTCTTTCATGAAGCACGGACCCCGAAGTACTAGCTCATCTTTAGGCAAGTTCAGCAGTCATATTTCTGTGGATCCTGCATGTCCAGTTTATATAGTATACCATCAAACAGTCCAGGCAAGAGCAGCTTCTTGCCCAAATGGCTAGCAAACTCTATAAGGAGCCTCTTCAATGACCATCAGCCTCTTGAAGTAAATTGGTACTGTCAGGAGCAGATGTGTCTCATGTCGTGAAAATTCTTAAGTTCTTAAAAATTTTAAATGCCATATTCCGTTAGTCTCTGAGAGGTTTGAAGGATAACTATCCATCTGAAATATATCTCTGTATATCTAAAAAACCTACATAACATGACTATAAGCTTGACTATTATAGAGGACTATTTATTAACCTATATTTCTTAATTATACATTAAATTTTAAATAAGCTGCACAAACACAATACCTTAACCATGAACACACACACACAAAACAAACTAGATCTCATATTTGTAAATTTGTATCAATAAACCAAGATCTATACTTATGTAAAGTATCCATCTCTAGAGCATGTCCCCCTTTAAATGAAATCAAACATTTTTAAACAATAATTGGAAATTTGAATGTAACTCTTTTCCATATGCTTCCTACATTTTGTTTGGTGAACTTATTTGGGCAGGGGGTTCAAGGAAACCTTTCAGGGGGTACATCAAACCACGTTAGTCTGGAAGGAATCCACAGATTCTCGTCCTCTGTGGAAACTAAAGAAGATCGTCTTTTCCAAAACAACAAATCATTAGAACCAATTTTGAAGTCAAGATACCTTCAAAATATATATGTTAGTTTAGCTTAGCAGAACATACGATAAAATTTCTGTCTGTATTTAACTCTTTCACGGTGAAAAAATTCAAAAAACACAAAAATTTACATAATTCTCATTCTTTGTGTATATTCCATCTTTACGTGGCTTATTTTTCTTACTCTATTGCTTTTTATACAAGTTTACTCTGTCTCTAAAGACTGTTTTTTTTAAAAAAATTTCTTCTTTTTATAACTCTCTATACTTTTTCTTCTCTCTCCCAAGCCTACCTATATTATTTTTAGTCACACTGTGACCCATTTAGTGGTCTACTTTATCTGAATTTGTCTTTATTGTGTATCTGTTATCCTTTTCTGACCAGGATCACTTCTTAAAATGCTAAGCAGTGTGGTGGCTAGGACTAAAGCTGCTTTGCGTTTTGGCTCTGCCCAAACCAACATGGGAGAGTCTGTTCATTGCTTCTGAGACTGCCGGGTGGGATCTATCCTCACCAGTTCAACTCTGGGTAGCACCGTGCAGTATATAAACCCATTTTTTTCTGAATAAAAGCTAAATCTGCCATGCAGCACACTGCATGGCCTGGAAATATCTCTGTGTATGATAACAGAAATCTGTCATGCTTTCCTGCCAGTGTACTTCTAGCTGACCAGATCTGGCTGCTTGCTCAGGCAGGGGTGGGGAGCAACAGGCATGCTTTCAGCTACTTTCCTCCTGTCCCTGAGTGGGCATACAATCACCTGGACCCAAAGTGTCCGGCTGATCCTGTGGCTATGTCCCAATTGTTGGGGCTCAAATTCGTATATGTAAGATACTGGTTTGTTTCCAAACATCTCTGACTCGAAATAATCACACAGAAATCTGTATTAATTGCAATACTGTTTGGCCAGTAGCTTAGGTGTATTTTTGGCTGACTCTTATATATTAAATTAACCAATTTCTATTAATCTGTATATCGCCACATGGCTGTGGCTTACTGACAAGTTTCTGGTGGGTTCTGGAAGAGACGTCTGTCTCCTATGGGCAACATGGCTTCTCTCTGACTTTGCCTACTCTATATTTTTCCAGATTTTCTATATTCTGTTAAGCCATTGGCCAAAGGCAGATTCTTTACTCATTAACCAATAAAAGCAATACATATACAGAAGAACTTTCCACTCCATGTTCTAAATCATGTCTTTATACCCACAGATAACTGTAGCTACAATCTCCCTCCATCAAAGAAGCCTCTCTTTAAAGCAAATGGAAACCATCACAGAGAAGTACAACTGGACACAATGCAGAGATCAACAGAACATGGAGAGCCCATCTACAATGGATACATCTATAAAACAGTTCCTGAATTTATAGATTATAGGACATTGCAGAGAGTGAACAGCAAGTTTGTAAGAGTCAAAATAGCAGGACATTCACTGTGACACAATCTCTCCTAGAATTCTCTGAATAAACAACATTGGAAGAAAGGCAATTTCAATTGCTGTATTAATGTGGAAGGGGGAGAGTCTTTGGGGAGGTGAAATGCCTAAACAAAGAGCTAAGAACAGGCAACAAATGACCATTGGAAGAAAGAGAACAAATAGCAAATTGGACACAGCAGATTAAATTTATATTTTTATATATATATATACTTATGTATAAATGATATATATATATATATTATATATGTTGTACAATAATGTATATCTAAGCATGCAAACAAACATAAATACACACACACACACACACACATATATACATATATGTAATAGTACTAAGGAAAAGTAGCTATCCACTTAAGAGGCCATAGAAGAGCTTCAAGAGAGGGTAGTTGAGAGAATCTGGAGGAGAATGGAAAGGAAGATGTGGTGCCATTCTACCTTTATTAAAGTTTACTTTTCAAAAGACAAACAAACAAAGAAGCAAAAAGATTGTGATGTTAACAGATGAGAAATAAATTACTAATAGACTTGAAATTCAAGGTCTCAAGTGGTTAAGATGTATTTTGACCTAAGTGTACTTTATTAGGGTTTTCAACATTGTAAAACTTTGGCCATAATCTGAGAAGTTCAGGAAATTCTTTATTTTTAGCCAGAAGCACAGGTTCAGGGTTATTTTCCCTTGTCATACTCTCTTAATATTTACTATGTTTTTAAAATTATTCTTCATTTTATATTTTTAAAAATATAACTGAAATTCTGATAGAAAAGGTCCATCAGGTATGGCAGCATTATAGTTCTCATAAGAAGATCTGTCATGGACAACAAGGACACTAAAGGTAACCTTGACACTCCAAAGACAGCACAGAATATTTGTAAAAATAAGATTTTACCCATATAAATGATAACTAAGGAAAGCTTACCATCTTTACAGACTTGAATGCTTCCCCACACAACTTTACACTATAGGAAACAGAGTTATTTTAGTACAATGGCTTTTATGAAGTGAAAGAACAAACAATTTGTAATTTCCCAGGTGCAACTTCAGGTGAAAAATACATCATTTGAGATTTGATTCTGTTACTGCAATGTTAAAAGTATCAGGATATTTGAGTATTTGATTACATAGGACACTCATACTTTGGTTTCTGTTTCTATGATAAGAGAAAAAAGCCACTGACCATAGGCAACTTGTATAAAGAAAGGGCTTATTATATCTAATGTGTTAATGTCGATAATTGAATGAAACCAGGAAAAAAACTCAAAGCAGGAACCTGGAGACAGAAACTGACTTAGAAACAATGGAGGCATGATTTTTAATGACTTGCTATCCGTGATTCATTCAGATTGCTTTTTTATATGACCTATAACTGTCTTCCAGGGGATGGTACCTTCAATAGTGAGAAGAGCTCTCCCAAATCAATATTAGCCAAGACTTACCCACAAGCCAATATAATGACAGTAAATTCTCAATTGAAGTTTCCTTTCCATAGATGATCCCATCTTGTGCCAAGTAAACACAATACAAAGAAACAAAAAATAGAACTACTGATCCATGGTTAACTCGATAAAGAAATACATCATTTTTCTACCATAATGTTTTCTTTCTTTTTAGTTCACCAATATCTCATTAATAGTACATCATAAATCATAGCATAATGTTAAAAGTTACAAAATCTTTAAAATTTCAAATGCTTTAAAAGTTCAAGTGTTTATAAAATACCCAATGTCCTGTTTAATATTCAAAGTCTCCCAATTTTGGCTTTCTGCAAATTCAAAAATAAGTTAAATACTTTATTACTCCAAGAAGGAAGAACCAGGACACAGTCACAATCAAATCAAATCAATCCCCAACAATGCAAATAACTCAATATCCAACACCTGTAACTCATTTATGATCTTCTGGGCTCCAAAAAGCTTATTAAGTCGCCATTTTCTGGTTATGCCACAACATTGCACACATTTATCTCATAGTCTAAGGTTGGCTCCCCTGCATATCTGCTGCTATCATGGGTAGATATCTACTATCTTACAATCCTGGTATTTATTTCCAATATGCAAGGGTGATCACTCCAACCAAGTCTGCACCTTCATCAATGCCCTCTCTTCAGTTTTTGTCAGGGATTCCAATACTGCCTGAAGTGTCAAGCCTTAACTTTATATATGGCTCTTTCAGTCCTGGAGCCTGCACTGCAACTGAGGCTTCATCTGTATTGATGGCCTTCCAGCCTATCTTCAGGGACATTAAGCCTCTTACAGCATGCTAAGTATCAGCTCTATTTGATAACCCCTTTGTTGCTTTGATTTCCACCGTAACTGAGATTATGCTTTTACCATTAGTCACTCGTGGACTCCTAGAGTTCTTAACCTTAGCTGTTCTCCATGACCCATTTAGTGAGGGAGGTTTTTCTGTCTATGTGTTGCTTTTATTGGTCAATGAATAAAGAACTGGCTTGGCCTATAGCATGGGAGGAGGAAGGTAGAGTCAGAGAGAAGCCATGGAGCTGCCAGAGACAAATGCTGGGAACTTTATCCGGTAAGCCACAACCTCGTGGAGATACACAGATTAACAGAAATGGATTAAATTAATATGTAAGAGTTAACCAATAAGAAGCTAAAGTAAATGGGCCAAAGAGTGATTTAATTAATATGGTTTCTGTGTTATTATTTAAGGGCTACGTGGCCAGGAAATAACAAGTTGTTCACACCCTCCAACACCCATTCATGCTTCAAAATCAGTACCACTTAGAAGACACTTACACATTGCTATGTATGGATTCCAGCTCGAAATGCAGTCTTGTCCCATCCTGGCCACACATACTGTGTGTTGACCCCAGAGAAATACTTCACAAAAGGTTTCACCTGGGTAATGTAGGATTCATGTTAATCATAGTCAAATTTTCAGCCCTAGCTAACCAGCATCAATCATTCCAGCGAAGCAAAGATTTTACTTTAGCAGTAATAGTCTCTTGACAATTTATCACTGAGGTAAACAAGAGTATGAGGCAGGAAGCTGGAAAAAGACACTAAAGCATATGCTGTGGAGTAAAGCTACTTACTGGCTTGGTCATTCAGCCTGCTTTCTATTACAGCCCAGCACTAACAGCTCTTGGGTGGCACTATCCATTATAATATGGGGTGGCTCTGCTATGCACTCCTATATCAGTTATCAATCAAGAAAATGCCTTCCTTGCTGTCCTCCTCTCAAATTATGGAAATCTTATGGAAACATAGTCTCAGTTCAATTTTCTTCCTCCCAGGTGACCTTATCTTATATAAGTTGCCCCAAAACCAACCTGTATAAGATGATAGATGTATGATGATATTTAATGATGACAATGACAATAAAATATTTCAAAAATAAAAATACAAAATACAATGATGGTAAACGATATTAAATCTCAGCTATTTCAGAAATGAAAGTACTTTGTTTTTATTAACCTTAAAGGCAAAATAAAATAAACACTAATTACCCTAGTAAGACTCAGTTTCTTCATCCCTCAATTTTGTTACTGAAAAAGTAATGGAAAAATATTTATGAGAGAGCACAAGAAAATATTGTCAATTATGCAGAAAACAAATCAATTTGCAACAACATACTATTTAGTATTATAGTTGCTTAAATATACTCTTTAAACTAATCTGATCTTTGTCCATTTCAATCATGTCAAATGAAATTTCCTTTCAGGGAATTTCCTATAATATTCTATACACATTTAGATATTTTACAGATTTTACTCATTTTCACTCTGGAAAATATACTTAGAAACTTTAGAACCAAGCTGCTCTTTCACATTATCAGATATATTTTCTCTACTTTGTGCATATAGACTGCCCCTTTTTATTCTGGTAGAGTTTCTTTTACATATATTGAATATGTTTTAGACATGGGGTAACTTCTCTTTCCAGAAAGCTAGGAAGCAGCTAATTATGAGATATCTTTCACAAACCAACTTCATGTTAACAGACCCCCAGAGATCATAAATTATACATTTCACACTGAGCTATAATGTTCTTCATATCTAAATCTATAAGGCTTTTCACACCTTAGCCAAAAGTAGAAATTTTCTAAATTTAAAATATTCATTGCTATTTTAACCTGCTAGAAATAATCTGTAAGTTTAATGACAACCAACTAATTACTTAATTTTGCATAAATATATACTTTTAAATTACACAGCATCATTAGAAATCATTCAAATGTAATGTAGAGTGTAAAAGAGAAATGCTATTGAAGTAACATTAACATTAAATACAACTCATTTAAAATACCTTGAGCCGGGCGGTGGTGGCGCACGCCTTTAATCCCAGCACTCGGGAGGCAGAGGCAGACGGATCTCTGTGAGTTCGAGGCCAGCCTGGTCTACAAGAGCTAGTTCCAGGACAGGCTCCAAAGCCACAGAGAAACTCTGTCTCGAAAAAACAAAAATAAAATAAAATAAAATAAAATAAAATACCTTGAAACTGTGAACCTGCACTATTTAAACATTTGGAATGTTGGTACCTAAAATGATACCTTTTTGCCTTATTGAAAATATTAGAAACTATTTCACTTACTCCTGGGAAATTTAGGAATAGTCACTTTATAAGTCAATCAGGATATAACTACTTTAAGGGATTTTATAATCAAACTTAAAAATTCTATCCAGAAGTAACATTATCTGCACACAACACAAACACAATTCATTACAAATGTTACAATACATTCTTTCAATACTACAGGTTTGATTCCTTAGTTCATATAAAGACTAATAGTCCTTATCACACATGATTGGTGTTGGGTCAGATATGTTCCCTTTGTCCATGTGTTGAAGGCATGGTTGTTAACTTGGTGCACTTTTGAGGTGGTGGAAATTTTGAGGTGCACATTTGAGATGAATGATGTGTAATTCCCCTCTATATGTTGTGAATATGTTTTATTACTATTGCTTAATAAAGAAACTACTTTGGGCCTATGACAAAACAGAATAGGGTAAGGCAATCAGAGATAGAAGAGAAAAAAAGGTGAAGTTCAGGAGACGCCGTGTAGCCACGTACAGAGAAAGATGTCAGTGGCCAGCCAGAACCTTACCAGTAAACCATGAGCCTAGTGGTAAAATACAAAATAATAGAAATAGTTAATTTTTTTTAAAAGTAGGAAAAATATATGGGGTGCATTAATGGAAATTTACAACTGCGATTTTTTAAATTAGTACGGCCGAATACTAGTGGCACTTTTTTTTCTTTTTTCTTTTTATTTAATCTCCTCCCCTCCTTCCCCCCCTCCCTCCCCTCCCCTCCACCCTTCTCCAAGACAAAGAGCCATCAGGGCTCCCCTCACCATGCCAAGTCCAAGGTCCTCCTAGCTCCCCCCAAGTCCAGGAAGGTGAGCAACCAATTTAAGATGCAAGAGCTAGCTAGCATTCTGCCTAAATAATAGGTCAGGCAGTGTCTAATTAATTCAGTTTCAGTGTGATTATTTTGGTCTGGGCTGTCAGGAAACAAACAAGCAGTCTCAGACTACAAATGAACACAGGATAAAATGAAGCTCAGTCATATATGTGTTCCATTGAGGGGCTATTGTGATCTTTGCCTCTTTGCCTTACTTTCTGCTTTCATGTTGCTGTGAATTGCCTGCTTTGCTCTGATATTTGGTCTCTACAATGATATTTTTTCCTGGCTACAAGGGCTCCAAACTACACAACCAGCCAGGCATAGTCTGAAGCACTTGAAACCACAAGCCAAAAAAAATATCTGTGGCATGTGGTATTTTGAGTGTATGTCACAGCATTGGAAAGCTCATGACATACCAAAAATTTTTAGCAAGATTACATTTCTGGAAGACAAATTGAGGCCACATGCTAAGATTAACTCCTAAACTATCTTTCATCAATACTTAGAAAGGAAAGGAATATAATTTTTTGTGTCATGATATACAATACTCTGGAGGCTGGGTTGCATTTCATATGAGAGATGGAAGACAGGTAAGAAGGATGTAGGAGTATCCAAAGAAAATTTCTACATTGTTTCAGATCATATTTTTGGTGTGAGTAATTGGTATGCCTTAAGTTCCTTGAGTTTCTCAATAAGGGTGTCTGACTAAGCGGAAGTACATATGGGAAGCAGCTCAAAATATAATTGACTTGAGTTTATGGAAATAATTGCCATTTCCTTGGGTTCTAATGGGTCAGATCCTTTTGGCTCATATATCTCAATATCCCATAAATTACCATATATATCTTTCATTTCCTTTGGCTCTTCAGGTTGGCAACTATAAGGAACAAAATGTTTGTTGTGATCAATGATGTTAATTTATATACCAATGTATGTAGTATGAACTAAGAGATATTGAGGATAGCAAAGAATACTAATACAACTGTAAATAAACACTTTTAAAATTTAACTAAAGCAGTAAAATTAAAAAATTATGCAGATCAAAAAGTGGTAAAAGAAGGCAAAGAATATACAAAAACCACTCATACTATACAATGCCTCCCACATTAAATGCAGTTTTTATACTTCAGGGGTGCTTGGGAAAACTAGAAGTTGGTCTTTTCCACTAGGAAGACACAGACAGTGACTAATACATGTCAATGATTATTTCCTCTTTGACATAATTAATTGATTACAGATTTAATGGGAATGCCTATTACAAGAGGAATAATGGAGGAGTGGAAAAAGAGCGGCTCTTGTTTTCTACAAGTGTTCTTTTCTAAAATTTTGTAAGGTACAAATTTACCTGAAGTGTTTCTTCCTAATAAAATCTTGAAGATATAAATTTGTATTGTGCTGATTTTGATTTTCTGCAAAGAGATCCTTGCAGTTTTGAGGTAGTAAATATATTTTATCCACATGGATACTTTATCAGTGTTTATGATGGGCTTTAGCATATTTCTATTTTTTTAAATCTGTTGAAATAAATGAAACAGGAGTATCTCAGTTGTCAAACCCATGCACTTATTTCTTTCAACTATATTTAAATCTAAATGCATGATCAGGGTTAGATTCATATCTTCATTGTCTTAAACCTAGTGTCTTTCTTGCTCAATGATGTTTTCTCTCATACCTTACATGTCAGTATTACGAGCATTCTGATGTGTTTGTTCCTTGATCTCACTAGCTTCTGTGTAAATAAATAGACATCAGTCTACATTAATGAATAGGTCTAAAGAATTAGTTTAATTGATGTTTGCATTCTTCTCTAACCCCATAGGATCCTGGAAAGTTTTTGTTAGTACCGTATACGTCTGAGTCATTACAAACTCATGGGAAGAGTGACCAGTTTTTTTTTTTTTTTTTTTTTTTTTTTTTTTTTTTTTTTTTTTTTTTTGGTTTTTCGAGACAGGGTTTCTCTGTAGCTTTGGAGCCTGTCCTGGAACTAGCTCTTGTAGACCAGGCTGGTCTCAAACTCACAGAGATCCGCCTGCCTCTGCCTCCTGAGTGTTGGGATTAAAGGCGTGCGCCACCACCGCCCGGCAAGAGTGACCAGTTTTATGACATAAGATAGCAAAGCTGGAAGTAGCATATTAATTAGAGGGTAGAATAGAAAATTTGCATAAGCACTGAAAGGGAGGTAAAGAAATGTAATGAATGTGGAAAATAAAAACCATTAGTATGCATGGGAGATTCAACATGAGGAAAGTATGTGTATTTGCTGAAAATGAAGTAGGAGAAGGAAAGGTTTAACTACTGGTCACAGATACCATCCTTAACAAAGTAGTGTTATAAAAGGATTTGTTGCCATACGGGTAAATAGACAAATCATAAAATTTTGAAGGGTATAGGAGTGAACAGGCCTTACTACCAAGATTAACTAAAAACTGACAACAAGGAACCCAAAATAACCCAGATATATTCCAAATCTAATCTCTAATACTTTATTAGAGACAGGCCCAGAGTGAGAGCACAGAGTCAGATGCTAGTGTCGCAGTAATTTCTTGTGGCTGCAGAACCAAGTGGAGATGTACCCCAGATGCAGTCTCCACATAAGCCATGGGAGCAAACTAAAGATGATGAAAATGTATATTATCTATGAACCTTTAAGAGAAGTAAGTTCCAAACCTGGAGGTGAGTGTCTGAGAGAGTAACATTGCCTGAAATGTTTTAGAGAACAGTGTGAAGGCTCTATATAGGCTACTTTCTGCACTTAAGATTTGGTTTTTCTAACCTTGGATACCTTGGTGAGTAAACCAGTAAAGGTTGGTCTCCCTGTCTAGTTAGCTTTATAGAATAGCATGGTTTAGTGAGTCATTTATAAGATAAAATGTGGATGCTTAACACATCTGTTTTTAGATAAGTGTTATTTGTATCAGTGGAGGGAAAGTAATTTTGACTTTAGACTACTTTTAGTCCATAACATGATGGGCTATTGGTTTTACAATAGCTCAGGGCTCATGCAAATCCCAACATTTTATGCGTATCCAAGTATCCAAGCACAGCTTAATAGTTAACATTGCGTGCATCTACATGTAAGGCTCAATATTTAACGCTGTGTGTTTCTACATGTATGCTTTAATTTTTAACAATTGGTTGAGAATCTTCCTCAATTTGCATTGATTTTTCTTCTTTCTTTTAACTTTTTTCTAGTAGTGCTGTTTGTGTTTTCTATGACTCGTGAAAATTATAAATCTTATTTTGAAAATTATTCACAAACACATTTTAATATAATAAATTCAAACCTATCTTAATTTCCATAATGATAAGAGAAAATATAATTTTATGATTTTCAAAATAAAATATGTAGCACAAATAAGAAAAATTCAGAGACAGATATTGGGTTTCAACAAGATCTGAAAAGCAAAACAGTAAGTCACTGACTCTTATCATTCCCTGGAACAAAAGTGGGTGAGATTCTGTCTCCACAAATCCTGAAAAGTCCACACCCAACACTCCACTGAGTACCTATCATTTTTTCTTTATAGTCCTCTCTCTACCCAGTCATATCACTCCTGTCTCAACCTTCCTAGGATGGAACTAAAGGAGTGTGATCCCAAGTGCTAGGATCACCTTTGAGTGTGTTATGTTTCTTGTTTAGACAGATTCAAGCTTGTGTATCCCAGGGTGCCCTTGAACTAACAGAGCTCCATCTGCCTATGTCTCCCAAGCTTAGGAATTAAAAGTGTGTGCCACCACTCCCTGGCCTGTATCACTGACTAGCATGGCTGCTTTGCCCTCTAATCTTAAGGCAAGCTGATGGAGGATTCTCATTGGCTAATAAACAAACTGTCTTGGCCAGCCCTTAGGTGGGTGGAGTAGACAGAACAGGAAGAAGGAAGTGAGGTAGATGGCTCAGTCAGATGCCATGCTTCTCCTATGTTAATAAATCGCCATGCCTCTGGTCTCTGAGCCAGACTGCCGTGCCTCTCCTCAGGGAGACAGATGCAATGAAGCCAGCCGCCAGGTCAGACATGCTGAATCTTTCCTGGTAAGACACCACTTTGTGGTGTTACACAGATTCTTCGATATGGGTTAGTCAAGATGTGAGTAAGCGGCTGAAAATAATGGGCCAGGCAGTATTTAAAAGAATACAGTTTCCGTGTAATTATTTTGGGTATAAAGCTTGCCAGGTGGCGGGACACAGCCCTGCCGTTCATTCTACAGCAAGTTTTATTTATTAAAACACAAATAATATACTACTATAAATGAAGTCTGTTTACATTATTCTGTTAGGACCTCATTGTTTCCTATGTAAATATAACTGTCAATCCCAGGCCCAGTTCATAAAATTTTTATTAATTTGAGTTATAGATTTCATTTATACATAATACCTTTAAAATTATTTCTATGTGGCTTGGTTTGTTTGTGGGGCTACTGGCAATGTGTCCAAGATCTATTCCTGATTCATAAGCTGACTTTTTGGAGCCCATTTCCTATGTTGGGATGCCTTGCTCAGCCTTGATGTGGGGTTGGGGAGGAGCAGGCTTGGTCCTGCTTCAACTTGATGTGCCAGGCTTTGTTGATTCCCCAATGAGAGGCCTTACACTTTTTGGGAAGTGGATGGTGATGAGTTGGGGGAACGTGAGGATGAACAGGAGCAGGGAAGAAAGGGGGGGGGACTGTGGTAGGTGTGGAAAACGAATAAAAAATTTAAAATAAAAATATTTGTACTCATTTAATTCAAAGTTGTTAGATGCTTAATTTTTTCAACTGAAGCATTTATTCTTTTAAATGTTAGAATTAAATTATTCTTTAGCTGTGTAAGAGCAGCAATAACCTTTGTTATCTCTTGAAAAGCCTTCCTTTTACTAAACTATAGGTTATATAAAATTGTCTCCATACATCTTCACACCAATGTTCCCACAGGTAGAGCTGGTTTCTGCATTTATGTTTCTGGAGATGCTGTGAGATAATGGAAATTACTTAGTTATTTTTTTTTTAATTTTTACTCTTTCTTTCCCTCTAAACTTTACATAAGGATATGAAGTCCAGTGTAGCAGCCCCAGGAGGTGCCTTAACAGGTGCATGAGCTGTGAGTGCTGCACTCTCTTGGAGTTGAGTTGAGGTCTCACTCCATTTCTGTGCCAGGTTAGAATGCTTCTGTGAGCATGTGACATTAATAGGGCAGGACTATGCCACACATCATCTACACCACCGCCTTGAACATGAGTTTCTAGCCTCAGAACCGCACAAGACCTCTTCTGCAGTATTATCGAGTCTGTTTCATAAAACAAAAGCAATAGACTAGGTCATTTGACAGCAGACTGATTCAGGAATGTTAGTTAAGTAAATTCAAGTGATAATTATTTTCTGCCACTGAAATACCATGGAGGTACTAACAAACAACTGGCTCCTTCTAGATTCTAATAAGACACTCACCTGACTTACAACGTTCATACTCATAGGTCAGTTTGCCACTTGTTTTTTTGATGCTCTTGTAGTGTATGGAATAGATCTCATACAGTTTCCGAATTTATGATCTAACCAGAAAGTTAGCCACAATTTGAAGTTGTTCTCTTTTCAACACTATAGTTCATGAATACTGTCATTCACAGTGTGCTAAGCCTTGTCTCTGCACCTTGTACAGTGCTTTCCTCAGATGTGTGAGCATTAAATGGAGTGAGGAAGCTCAGCAAATGCTTGCACCCTGCAGTGAGGCAGGCTGTCAGAGCTTTCCCCATTGCAAGTGAGAGAAGAGCTGTTGACAGAGGCTGGAGCAGGAGTGCTGGCTCTGAGTACATAAAATGGTAACTTCTGTTCATGGAAGAGGAACATGCCTATTTTCTCATCATTTTATAGTCTATTTTGCCAAAGCCAGATGGGCTGTCATAGCCTTTCTTTCTTTCTTTCTTTCTTTCTTTCTTTCTTTCTTTCTTTCTTTCTTTCTTTCTTTCTTTCTCTCTCTTTCTTTCTCTCTTTCTCTCTTTCTCTCTTTCTCTCTTTCTCACTTTCTCTTTCTCTCTTTCTCTCTTTCTCTCTCTCTTTCTTTCTTTCTTTCTTTCTTTCTTTCTTTCTTTCTTTCTTCCTTTCTTTCTTTCTTTCTTTCTTTGAAACTATCCTGGTCTGTAAAGATTATAGTTGAAGATATTATGTTAATGTACTTTGTATTACTGTATTTTTGAGTTATTGTTTGTTTCCTAAGAGTGAAGCTGTATGCAGTTTGAGTATTTATATTTCACTTGATCACCTTCAAAAATGCAATATAGGTAATATCTGCTTGAAATGGTATGGTATTTAATTGTCATTACTAAATGACATTGGCAATCATTATCATTTTGTGGTAGTGTGTATAAAGAAACATTAGAGTCATCACAATCTTATATCACCTGTCAGTCCTGTAACACAAATATTTTCCTCCTCCATCAGCATTCAATCCTATAGCAACTTTTGTTAATAAATATTTGTCCTAGGACCACAGTATTTCCTAGGGAAATTTCTATCAGCACAGTCACAGAAAACAGCACCTCCCTACCTATCTTCATTCTCATCATTTTCTTTTTTGCAATATGATGCTTTATAATATTATATTCTGAATAATATTTATTGTGAATGTCAATATCTACCAGATTATAAGGAAATGTGATGAGGTCAGGTCACATGTAGTATGAGCAAAGTAACCTCAGTATGATGTGTTGAAGACAGTCTAAATTCCATGCTATGATACCATAACCCAAAAGTAAGTGCTTCCTGCTTTAACAAAAGTGACATCTAACACCTTAGGCAGAAGAAGAAGACAAACATGATACCAAGTGGCCTCTTCACTCAGGAACTCTTTTAAGAAACAAAAATAAATTTAAGTATTATATAAGTTCAAGATTCTACTAAGGCTTTACAGTGTATTTTTATACAATGAGGAGCATACAGACAATGATTTTGCATGCAACTTTAAATACTTTCCTCACAAAAAGAGAAATATTTGAGGAAATTCATATCTCCAGTGACTCTACACAGTCTATCATTTATTGAAATATCCTTTGCTCTATTGTAAATATATATATATATATGCATGTATATACAATTTTGTGTTTATGAATGTTAAAATAAATTTAATACATAATAATAAAATCTCAGAGTTTGGGGGGTGCTTTATTGTTGTAGATTTCTCTATACCCTAATTTAGAGTGATTGCATCAATGAAGATACGTGTTCCTCCCACACGGGAGGACAAGGTGGCAGTAGAGAATCTGAGGGCTCTTGCATAGTGCCTTGATGAGGTCTGGCTCATGAGCAGTAACATTTCTTCACAGTATAGTGCTAATTATTTCCTGGCATTTCTGTTGCTTTCAAGCTTTCCTAAGTGGAACAGTAAAAATAGATGCGTCTCAGACTTTTTTTTTTTAATACAAGCCCATCTGTTCTTCTTTATTGGGAAAGGATCATTGGTAGGAAGAAACTAAAGAAAACCCATACCCTTGCTAAAAGATCTCATGACATTACCTTTCAGGAAATGCATAAAAGGATTTTGAAGAAAAAAGAATGACTACTATCTTTCTTCAATGACATATTCCATTTTCTCACAGTTACCTTATCCAGAGGGATATTTTAGAGGCTGAATTCTTACTCTCTGTAATAACATCATGAACATTTAAGACTGGCCTGACATCCTGCAGTTATTTTCCTTTTTCTCCAGTGGAGATGTGAAGTCAATGGCAGCATTGTGGCCTCTGATTGGCTGCCTTTGAGCAAGGGCTACATCATTTTCCTACAGAGTTCAACAAAGGAGAAAGGTTGGCACTGAGCTGAGCCTCTGGCATGTGTAAAAGAGAACGAAACATATATGCTTCAGAAATAGCAACCGCTCGCCTGCCAAACCTACCCTGTGGTGCCCATTCCTCTGTATTACACGTCTGTCTGCCTCTGAACTCAAGGCAGAGAGAAAAATCAGTGAAACCCTTTCTGATTTTCAGCAGTTTGAGACATTTTCCCTGAATATATACTAGTAGAAAAACCATGAGCTTCATATCCCTGCAAAGAACTGATGCTTCATAATTTTTTCTCAGTTAAGGCAGATGTCCATGTCCTTGAAAAAACAATTTTTAAAAACCTTAGGAAACAAGAAATTAGACTAATGTGTAAGTGCTGGTGGTTATTTATTGGAATAATGAGCATAAAAATTATTGAACAATACACCTGGCTCTTAAGAGGCATTCTTTAAGCTTTAAGTTTTATATGGAAACTTTAAGAATAGTAATAGAATACTATGAGTCATGTACTATTTTGACCTTAGTTAACAGCTTCACAGTTCATGCAATAGTATCTATAGTTTACAAATGAGAACACTATTGAATGAAACTATTGAAGCATACACTTACCTATTATTATAAATGGTTACTATAAGCTGCTCATGCAAGCCTACTTTATTACTCAATCTAGGCCACTGCTACTATATTTTAAAAAGAATTATTACTGTTAGGTGATGGTGATGCATGACTTTAATCACAACACTTGGTCTTAAAGGCATGTGAATTTCTGACTTAGAGGCTGCCCTGCGTATAGAGAGAGTTTCAAGATATCCAAGGATACACAGAGAAACCTTGTCTCAAAACAAAACAAAATAAAAAACAAATATAAATAAAAATAAAATCTCAGAGTTTGGGGGGGGCTTTATTGTTGCACATTTCTCTATACCCTAATATAGAGTGATTGCATCAATGAAGATGTGTGTTCCTCCTACACAGGAGGAGAAGGTGGCATTTATATGTTTATTTTGTATGCATTACTTCTCCCTCTCCATCCCACATCTCTCTCTTTTTATCTCTTTCCCCTTCTCTCTTTGTGTGTGTGCTGTTTCTCTCTCTATCTTTGTCTCTTTCTCTTTTTCTTTCTCTTTCTGTTTCTTTCTCTCTCTCATTTGTTTTCTCTCTTGATGTGGGAGGTCCTTCTGTCTATGTGTTGCTTTTATTGGTTAATGAATAAAGACACTGTCTTGAACTGTGATGGGCAAAAGAACAAGGCTTGGCCTGGAAAACTAAAGTAAATTCTGGGAGAAAGGAGGCGGGGTCAGAGAGAAACCATGTAGCCCCATTGGAGCTGGACAGAACTTTACCTGGTAAGCCACAGCCACATGGCGATACACAGATTACTAGAAATGGGTTAAATTCAGATGTAAGAGTTAGCCAATAAGAAGCTAGAACTAATGGACTAATTAGTGATTTAATTAATACAGTATCTGTGTGGTTATTTCGGGGCTAAGAAGCCAGAACTAACTAGTAGCCTCCTTACTATACTCTTTCTTTCTTTATGTGTGTGCATGTGTGCATTGTTTAGGCATGCATGTCCACAGCACAAATATAGTGGTTAGAGAACAATGTGCTAGAGTTGGTTCCCTTTTCCTACCATGTGCACTCTGTGTATAAAGTTTAGGTCATCAGACTTGTTGGCAAATTCCTCTACCTGTTGAGTCATCCTTCTGTTCCTCTACTATATTTTACTGTCCAATGCTTAATTGTTGCAGTAATCAGTATGAGCCATTGAGTGTCTAAATATTATAGGAATATTTGACTACAAAGATGTCAAACAGTTTACCTTGCATAAAATGAGCGTGATCTAGAGCCATAAAATTAGAGAACTTTTAAATAATATCTGAGTTTACATTTCAACAGAAATCTTCAGAAATTATAAATCTTACCAGCCTTAAAGGAACACGGTAATAGTGAGTCATTTTTGACTCAAAGCAACAGCCCTTGGCAACAGTGTTGCAACATTTACCTATCATATTTTGCTTTCTTTTATAATTCTCAGAATCCTCCAAATTAAAAAAAAGTGCAATAAGGAAAGCAAATAGAGCAGAATAGAGTATTATGACAAAAAACAGACAGATATTTAAAACCAGTATTCAGAAGTATATGTTTTGGGTTCCTAAGAAAAATATAATTCCCATATGCCTATAAATATAATGTTGACCAATTAGGTGTGGCAGCAGCAACAGCAGTAAGACAGGACAGCCTCTAAAGGAAACATAAGGGAGGAAACCGTGGACACAGCTTCCACACTTTTGTTTCTCTTGTTGTCCTAGCAACAGAGTGAATGCCTTCAACTGCCAAAACTTGCAACATTTGAGTGAAAGCCCAGCTCTAAGCAAATTGCTTTTAGGTTCCAATAACTGTTTGGCAGTGCAGACACACACAAGTAAATCAAGTCTTTTGTGCTCTAGAAATGCATCTAATTGTATACATATGATGGATCTGCTCCATTTCTTACTTCTAGATGTACTGGTTTTCCAGTCACAGTATAACATTATAGCTATTTTTAGTACTCCTTCCCACTTGTTTGTAAGTCTCTCGGTTTCTCCCTCCACCCACAATACCAAACATGTGGTTTTATAACATAGCCAGCTAGTCTCTTTTATTGACAGGTGGTTAGATATTGCTGGAATAGTCTGGCAATCCTCCTATGAAACTAATGACCCGTAGTGGTCATAGTATTGAGTGTATTCTTACTCTCTAGATTTCTAAAATGCCCCTTGTATGTGTTACTAGCAATTTTAATATGTAAAATTAACTATTTAAATTAAGGAACACTTATCCATGGGGAAAGAGGGTATCATATGTGACATAAAGTCTTCTACAAATAAGTCAAAGGCTGCCATTTGGTTTAAAGACTTTCAAATTAAGCAATATGACTTTGTTTGTATTTATTCCACTTCTATGTTTCTCTTTTTTATTCACCTATAAATTCATTCCTTAATTCTGGTCATCATAGTCCACTAAAATTCAAGTGATGCTTTTATTATGCTTATATACCATCTTAGTATGCATTTTTCAATATTATTTCTACAGAAAAGTAAACCAATGGTCATGCTCAAAATTCTTGTTGTATTATTTTTCTTGGGAGAGACAAGAACAGATGTCTGTTCTCCCCAGTTAGAGGCCTGAAAACAGACCAAGTAAATGATGCCATCCAAGTCCTGTCTGTAAGCATATGGGTTTATTTGGCTTACTTACAGTACAATGGATGACTCAAAACATCTTCATTATCTGAAAGTAGTAGTCATTGGTCAAAAATCACAAAAATAGAACCATTGTAACTTCACATTCAATAAATTTCCAATTACTTGGTAGCTCAACATGCCCCCAATATGCAGCTAAGGGACAGGTGGTTAGATATTGCTGGAATTGAAATGATGTGACCCCTATTCCATTAGGTAATATCAAGGCTTCCCTTACTATGCTCATAGCTCCACTATCAGTGTACTATTTTGTTTAATTCATTGTCATGACTGTAGGGTGAAGTTATTCTTTAGGTCATGATAGGATTAATTGCTTCATGATGGTCATGGTCATGCTATGCCTAGTCAATAGCAATGCCCCAATATTTTTATGTACACACATAGATGCATACATTACAATAGACATACTTATGTATATAAGTACTATAATTTAAATAGAAGCACAGACTTCATCCTTAAGAAGATGTCTCATCTGGAACACTTATTTATAATCATCAATTTATAATTTGGTGCCTAAAAGTATTTATGTATAATCTTTATAGAAATAAAAACTTTATTTTCCTTTCTTGAACATTAGGTCCTTTGCTTTTTTATATTAATACCTCAGTATTTTGATATATATATATATATATATATATATATATATATATATATAAAGCAAAATAGAAAATATTTTCTTTGCCTGTGAGTTTTTATAATGCATATACCCACATGTATCTAGTCATCTGTTTATAAATAATTACCTATTCAGTTCACTCATGTAATCATTAATGGTAGATTAAGATGCTGGGTACAATTTTAGGTGCTGGAACTATAGTATTAAAACTTTAAGAAGAGTGATCCTACTATCATAGCATATATATGGTGATGAATAAACTCAATAAAAGGAAAGAAAGGCCTTCTCAGCTTGGTCGATCACCTTCCTGGACCTGGGGGGAGTTGGGAGGACCTTGGACTTAGCATAGAGTGGGGAACCCTGATGGCTCCTTGGCCTTGAGAGGGAGGGAGGGGAGGTATGGGTGGAGGGAAGGGTAGGGAAAGGGGAGAAGGAGGGGCGGGAAGGGGGAGGAGGAGCGGAGGGAGGGGGAGGAGGAGGGAAGGAGATGGAAATTTTTAAATATAAAAAAAAAATAAACCATGAGAATGAAAAAAAAAAGGAAAGAAAGGGAAATAAATCATGTTGTATGTACTAATAACAGAATTACAAAGAAGAATACAGGTAGGTAATAACATGTTTACACTGTGTTCAAAGGCCACCAAGATTCAGTTCGTTTCTTAGTCCTGAAAATCTAACTCATATCATTGTGACGATAATTATCAGTCTATGTTGTATACGTGAATGTCAACATAATTAGATACTGAATGTTCTTTAGCACAAGTGGTAATTGTATGGTGAGATATCTGAGGAGAGGAGATGTATATAGGCAACCTGAGTTTGATTTATGCACCCTTCAAGGTTGGAGGAGAACTACCTCTAAGAGTATATTCATGTCTACATGTAGTTGTTAGCATGGACATTTCTGCACACACTCACACACACACACACACAAATGCACACACACATACACATATTTAAAACATAATTTCTAAATTATGTGAAGTGGTGGATCTGATTATTACCTTGATTATGTTTTCATAATATATAGTTATTTTGCAATATCCTCTTATAACTATACATGTACATACTAATTGTTTCTTAAGAAAAGTCTCAGAAAATCTAGGAAAAATTCAAGGATCAACCAATTCAAGGAGCAAATTCTATGTATTGTTTACTTTTTAGTGATCAAGGAAAATTTCTTCAATCAGGTTACATAAGTATATATGTATAGGAAGAATAGAAGCCAATCATGCTAGAAGGGCAAGCATATGGTCAGAAAGAATTGTCATAAGTTTCTTAAAGAAGTATATAATTAGAGTATCTAAGAAATGTGAAAATGATACCTCAAATTGGAATAGGAAGAGCCATGGGAGGAAAGAGGTAGGAGATGAAACATTGGAAGAATTGATCAATAATATAAAGTGGGTTTTGTAGGTCGTAGCAAGTATTTAAATATTGATATAAAAAGAGCACCTAAAGCAATTTATTATTAGTTGCAATAGTGTTGTAGACTGACTCAATAAGACAGAAGTCTTAGTCATTATGTAAATATTGTCAACTTTTATTTTGGCCTGTGCTCATCTTAAGTTTCAATTGTCTTGGAAAAAACATGCTATTTGGCGAGGTTGCTATAAGGTTTTGGTTGGATGTTTCTTTAGCACTGTCAAACAAAGAATCTTTGTGACTTACTTATTTACTGGTGGCTTCTTCTAGGGTGAGGCATGTGTCTCAGGAAAGATTGTTCCCAAATTAAAAGTTTCATCATTCAAGAAAGTAGGTAGGAGAAGCTCCATTTTGTTGTGGGTTGAATCTAAAACTAACACAGAATTAACCCTGTCATAATTTCTTTATGAAAACAGTCAAAATGCTACATAAGGTAAAGAATTTGTACCACCATACTCGGTATTTTAATGAGAGAGTGGGAAGATAGACCTGTGAAGAGTCTTGTAATGTGGTAAAGGTTGTACACAGGTTCTTACATATTTTTCATAGTAAGAACACTGTATTCTATTTGGATATATTTCAAAATAAAGGAAAGTTTGAGAAAAATAGATATTTTAGAAGATTTCTGTTTTGGTAGATTTTAATGTTGCAGATGGACACTCTCAGCGAAAAATAATAAATGAAATAAATTGTGCTTTAACCTAAGACAGAAGGTGAGATAAGAAAGCAGGACTGGATTCTACTTTAATGAAAATGGTGTTTGCTGGTAGTCTATCTGCAGAGTGTCTAAAAGTATATAATTAAGCATTATGTCTCTCAAGAGTACTATCTGAAAATTTTGAAAAATATGCATCATTTGGAGAGATTGAAGGAAATGCAAACTTGGGTAGCTGCAAATCATTAGTCTCTGTCCAATGTGAATGACTATTAGAAGTTAAAAGAGATATAAGTTTCTTGTATTGAGTTTAAGTTTGGCACATGAAAATTTCAGACAATTCAGTTCCTACAAATTTTCAAAGTAGGAAGTTGAAGAGTTATGCCTATGAACTGAATACACAGGTCAGAGAGGCCATTGGATGGAGGCCCTGCTCATCTGTGTTCAAAGTCTTAAGGAAGTAAAGAAACTAATATGGTGGAACTGTGTCAATGAACCCTAACAACCTTTGAAGCATCTATGTTGACTATTGATGTGGGAGGCCCACAGCTCAACACTACAGACTATGATATTGATGATTCTCCCTGAAGATTTCCTTATGCAGTCCCTTTACCTCTGAAGTCACAAGGATTTCAAGTGGGGTTATCTGCCCTCAGGTTGATCAGATACCTTTGTTCTAGCCCCCAGAGCCTGTGCACATTACCTCAAAACAATTCAATTTAAAATTTTCATAGTTCACATCTGATTAATAAATATCCAACCATGCTCCATAAGACTTCATGCAAATTGTTGGCATGTGTCTTTAAGCAGGTGTTAGTATGGCCTCTGATACATAGAAATTCTTGTTAAGATAAAAATTTCTGCACAATTTCTTTTTATCTACTTTTTAGTTTTTTAAACAGAAAATATTTTTTCATTTTACATACCAATTCCAGTTCCCACTCCCTCCTCTCCTCCCATTCCTTCTACCATTCCACCCCCTTCCACTCCTCAGAGAGGGCAAAGAAAGTTGCTTTGGGGAAGGTCCAAGGCCCTCTCTTCTATATCTAGGCTGAGCAAGGTATCCATCCAAAGAGAATAGGTTCTCATAAAAGCAGTACAAACAGTAGGGATAAATCCTGGTGCTACTGCCAGTGTCCCAGGCATACAACTGTCACCCACATTGAAGGGACTAGGTTAGACCTACACTGGTTCCTTTCCTGTCCAGCTGGTGACTGTGAGCTCCCATTAGCTCAAGTAAACTGTCTCAGTGTGTGTACCCATCATGGTCTTGACTTTTTTGTTCATTTTCTCACTCTTCCCACTCTTCAGGTGCACTTTGGGAGCTCATTCCAGTGCTCCAATGTGGATCTCCGCTCTGTTTCTATCAGTTCCTGGATGAAGGTTCCATGGTGATATTTAAGCTATCGATCAGTCTGGACTACAGGGCAAAGCCAGTTTGAGTTCCCTCTTCTTATTTGCTTGGGGTCTTAGCTGGGCTCATCCTTGTAGATTCCTGGGAATTTCTCTAGTGCCAGGTTTCTTGCTAGCTCCATAATGTCTCTCTTAATCAAAATATCTCTCTCCATGCTTTCATTACTGTCCTTCCTTCATCTCTACTATTCCATTCCCTCAAGTTCTCCTCCCCCTCCCCTACTCCCCTGCTCTTTCCCTTCTGCCTGCCCTACTTCTCCCAACCTCGTACTCACAATTTTGTCAGGTGACCTTGTTTATTTCCCCTTTCTAGGTCGACTTATGTATGTTTTCCTTAGGGTTCCCCTTGCCACTTAAGTTTCTTTAGCATCATGAACTATAGGCTCAATATCCTTTGTGTTATAGCTAGTATCCAAGTATGAGTGAATACATACTATGTTCATATTTCTGGGTCTGGATTACCTCATTTAGGATGTTTTTTTCTAGTTCCATCAATTTCTTGATCTTTCAAACAGTATTAATGAGTAAAAATATACTATACAGAATAACAAATTAAAAAAACAATATAAGTTATAAATTAATTCATTTATTAATTCCTTTTAAATTAATTTATTTAATAATTCACTTTAATATATGGAGTCTTCTGACATCTTTATATGGTATATACTCCTCTTCCCTGTTACATTTCTATTCTTACTAATTAATCCACTTATTTAGAAGGCTATGTTGGGTGAGCAGTATTAGAAAGACAGACCCTGGGCTCTGGGCTCTTGGACCTATTGGCATTGTTCCACGGGTTCCTTCCATGTAGAATTCATGTTTCATCAAAAGAATAGCCCTTAACATTTTCAATTGCAATATCATGAACTCTGTCCATCTTCTACTGTGTGTGCTCTTAACTCCTCTGCCTTTTCTTTTCATTATTTGCATAAGTTACAAGATCTTAATTCTTCCAGAAATGAAGTCTTTCCCCAATTATTTTACATTAGGCAGTATTTTCTTCTAAGGCTGTTAAACCTTTTATCCTTTTAGCTTTAGACAGAGGTAACTCAGAGCACGGTGTCTCGGGATGTTGGAAACAAGATGGATGTTTGCTTTGCTTGTTTTTTTCCTGGCTTCTCCTTCAGGCTCTGTAGAAGAATCTGCCTTATTGATGACAGTGTCTGGAGACTGTAACACTTTGCATCCACAGCTAAACTGCAGACCCTTTTCCAAACATCTTTCACTGTCCTTCCTGTAGCTCTTCATTCTTAAATGCCAACTTCTCAGAATTTCATTGGCTTTCTTATTTAATTTGAAATTGTTCTAAAGTTTCTTTATATTAATTTAAATAAATGCTACTCATCTACTTTCTTCTGATTCTATATTTTCTCATCTTCATTCATTTGTTAAAGCAATAACATCCTTTTTCATTTAAAAAAATATTGTTCCGAGAAATTAGCCTAGGTTTTACATTTACTAAGAAATTAATTTATCACCAAGTTTTATAATAAATACCTGACCATATCATAGATATGTTTACACAATTTCATAGTCTTATATTTTTTACTTTCTGACATATAGAATAAAGACTATTTTCATTATTTAGTGCTTCAAAACACAATATCTTCTAACAAAGCTTATATTTATTTTTCTTATACAATTAATCATACAAAATACTGAGTTTAATAATATATTAATTAAATATATACTTAAATGCATATGCTTTGGTGATTCCTAAAAGTTCTCAAGGGCATTGGAATGTGGAAAGGAAGACATGTATGATATGCACATAGCAAGATCAATAAACCTGGTGATATTCAATATTTGATGTTAAATGTTAATGTAAAATTAGAATTTTTGAGGCATCATGTGACGTTCAAAACCCATGACAAAATTTCATGCTCATCATGTACTGAAGTGAAGAGTAGCTGGTACAGCTATTATATTTGAAGAAAGTCTATACACTATTTTTTTAATATTAAAGTTTCCACAGGCAAATGTTATTATGAATAATTAGTAAATTGAATTAAAAATGTTCAGCTTAACAGTCTTACAATAAGGTAAACAGAATAAGAAGAAACGCACAAAAGGAAGGATAAATTAACATCATAAAAAATTCAAAACTAGAAAACTGCATAAAATTGCGAGTCAGAAACTATAGGTTAAACTTAATATAGTGTTTTAAAACACTGTTTACCCACAATGACAAGGCTCCAAATTTGATATGATTTTCTGGGTGGTTGTGTGTAGGATTTGAATGTGTTGAGTGTGGATAGTACAAGGATCAGGTACCTCTTCACAGCAGAAATCTCTGTTTTGAAAAGAGGAACAACTGCATAAAAATGAAATGTTCTTGTAGAGTTGTACCTAGCACAAAACTGATTTAGTAATTGTAAGTGCCATATTTCTTTATAGGTATATATAAAGAAGAATAATTTTTACAGGATATTCTATTACTTTCAATCAAGATTTTCTTTTTTGTACACAATATAATTAACAAGTGAAAATCTGCCCACATCGCAGCAGCAGAGAACAGAATAACAAGATTTAAAATTGTTTCAACACCTGACTTTTCAGTTAATAAAGCCATCCAAATGGTAAAACTCTGCACTATTTATGCTTCAGCTAATTATTTTACATATGTTAGATTAACAGATTTTAAAACCATCTCCTTCACCACTCACCAGGCTGGTAGGAGTCAGCAGCATAGCTGAGAAGAACGATGGTTTGGGGGTAATCAATTTCCAATGTTATCATTTAGTTAAAAAACAAACAAACAAAAAAAAAAAACAAAGAAAAACCGAGTTCCTAACAATTGGGTCTTAGTAATTTAAAGAAAAAATGGTTGCTTATTTTCTGTTCAAAGACTGGTTCAGCATACCCCAACTCTCAAATGATAACTCTGGAAAATGATGGCCATTGTTAAGTTGTCTAAGATCCAAAACCTATATAATGTATGTGCATCAATATATTGCTATTTTTGTTATAGAATGAGATGTGTTTTCAGATCCTGGAAGCAGTAGCAAATGAAACAATTCAATGGGAAAGATAATGGAGTTTCTTCTATTTTTGAAAGCTAGTTAAACAGACAAATGGTTCTCAAGTGACTGGTCATTTTTATTTGCGATACATGATAGTGAGAGAAAATTTTCACTACCACGGTGAAATGATGAATTTTTCAAATGCAGGAAACAGAGTCCTGCTAATATTTCCATCAAGAGAAGCTTCAATCCTGTTCCCAATTGACTCAATTAGACATGTGCAGATTTTGGCTTCATCTCTAAACACAATGCTTTATATGATTAACAACAACACTCATTTTATCATTAAAGACCATTCAATTTCTTTATTTTTTAAATCAAAATAGGTAATAACCCACACTCAAATTTTGCACATTTATACAGCTCACATTTCAATGATCTTAGCAATTAACTTGAAATTTATAAGAAATAGTAAAATTATAAGAAGTTGTCTTCCTTGATTATTGATTGATTTTGCTCACTGTTCATCTTTTGGTTGTTTTATAAGCTGGAAGCAGTAAGGTTAATGTCATTATTGACTGACATAAATATGTTGCCCCTTTGTTGACCCACAGTATTCACTGTAGCCAAAGGAAAACACACTTCTTAGCAACACTTTCCAGACAGTATTGGTCTTTTTATCTTCAACATTGATAAGTGATGACTCTTCTGCACACTTGGCACAGTATCTCCTTTCTAGTCTCTCTGATGTGCATGGTTTACTAGCTCGTGGTTATTTTTATTCTTTCTCCGGAGTTGCCCCATTCGAACCTCTGATCTCTTACCTTATAACCCTTCCTTTATCTGGAAGATGTCTGTTTATCTTTTCAGAAACATTTTCGTTAGCAGCCACTTTCTGTGAGATACATCATCTGCTCTTATAGCCATGCCCCTCGCCTGTCATGGACTTTGGGCACTCATTGCTCTCTCGCTCCCTCTAAAATGTCACCTCAGCAGCTGAGAATTCTGTAACTCTCTTGAGTCTGTTCCAGGAACGATCTATAATTTGGTGGTTGCGTAATGTAAGCAAGGATTGAGTGGCATATCTAAATTTGTGTTGAAGAAAATAACTCAAAACATGTCTGTTGAATTTAATGTTTGAATTACAAACATTTAAGTATGTATAGCTCATAATTACTGACTCATATAAACATAATATTTCAGAATCCTTTCAATTATCAACTCTCCTGCTTTTTTTTTCCCTCAGACCTTTTACTTTACCAGAGTGGGTGAGAAATTGGTCATTTACACAGTTTAGGATTGCGTTCCCTGAATTTTATAGTGCACAGCTCTTCCTGATGTTGTCTCTCCAAATTCACTCGTGCATCATCTGGTGAAATATTGTCTCATTAGGGACCTCATTCATCTTCTCATGCTCAACTCTCATTACTGGGACTTGAATACATATTATTTGAATTCTGGCTTCTTCCAGGAGATAATTCTGCCTGCATTTCTTGGATTTTCAGTGATTCTCAGGATATTCCAATTTTCATGTACTGTAATTTCAAATTCATCGGGGTTTACTTCAACTCCACTTTCTGACATGCGTACTTGGAACATTCATCTCTTTTATCCTTTTAAACATCCTGGTTATCAATTTTGCCTGTACTCAAATGCTTCCATTCTCTGATGTGTCATTCCACCTTGTCACATTTACTTCTGAGTCCCTATGTTGCAATGAGTTTATTTCTCGTGATTCTTTTCTGCTTTTTGGCTACTACCGTTGTATTTACTGCATTATTCTTATATCAAAAACCAACGAAGAACAAAGTCAATTTGACATTATCATCTCCATTTCCATATTTTTATGCTAATAAAATTTTGACCCTTCTGAGAATTTCTGAGTTCTCCTTTTGAGAGCAGCTTCATTAGTCCACCTCAGAAGTGCCATTCCCAAGTCTAAACTACATTTTTAAAGAAAGCTGTTGCCATATGCTTCAACACTGGCCTCCTCACTGGCTTCTTTACAGTAATCTAACTGGTCTGGCTCATTGATTCAGCATCCCAGAAATTTCATTATTTGTCTGCCTTCAAGATATTTGTATCACTGGCAAGTAAAAATGTGCCCACCAAAATTTGGGCCCATCTATCCCCTCAAAACTGTATTTAGGAGCTCTAATCCATGGGGCTTTCAGAGCATCCTTTCAGGTGTCATCACATCTGTCAGTCCTGCCATCCTGAGACAAAATCTCATGAGTTATTTCTTCCATTTTATTTGCCTGAAACTATAGCCAACATTATATTATTTTTTATGGTTTATTTTTTTATATTTAAAAATTTCCATCTCCTCCCCTCCTCCTCCTCCTCCCCTCCCCTCCCCTCCACCCACACCCCCCTCCCTCCATCTCCAGGCCAAGGAGCCATCAGCGTTCCCTACTCTATGTTAAGACCAAGGTCCTCCCAACTCCCCCCAGGTCCAGGAAGGTGATCAACCAAGCTGACAAGGATCCCACAGAGCCCATCCATGCAGAAGAATCAAAGCCCAGCACCATTGTCCTTGGCTTCTCTGTCAGCCTTCACCATCGGGAACATTCAGAGAGTCTGGTTTGATCTCATGTTCCATCAGTCCCATTCCAACTGGAGTTGGTGATCTCCCGTTAGTTCTGTCCCACCGTCTCCATGGGTGAACGCACCCCTCATGGTCCTGACTTTATTTCTCATGTTCTCCCTCCTTCTGCTCCTCATCAGGACCTTGGGAGCTCAGTCTGGTGCTCCAATGTGGGGCTCAGTCATTTTCTTCATCTATCACCAGGTGGAGGTTCTATGGTGATATGTAAGAAATTCATCAGTATGGCTATAGGAACTGGCCTTTTCAGGCTCCCTCTCCTCAGCTGCCCAAGGAACTAGCTGGGGGTGTCTCCCTGGAAACCTGGGAACCCCTCTAGAGTCAAGTCTCTTGACAACCCTCAGATGTCTCCCTTAATTAAGATATATGCTTCCCTGCTCCCATATCCACCCTTTCTGTATCCCAAGCATCCCATTCCTCCGTGTTCCCCCCATTCTTCCCTTCACGCTTTTCTCTCCCCATCTTCCCTTGGCCCGGTCTCACCCCACCCTCAAGCTCCCAATTTTTGCCTGGCGATCATGTCTACTTCCAATATCCAGGAGGATTACTATGTTTTTTCTTTGGGTTCACCTGCTTATTATCTTCTCAAGGATCCCCAATTATAGGCTCGATGTCCTTTAATTATGGCTAGAAACCAATTATGAGTGAGTACATCCCATGTTCATCTCTTTGGGTCTGGGTTACCTCACTCAGAATAGTGTTTTCTATTTCCATCCATTTGCATGCAAAATTCAAGATGTCATTGTTTTTTACCACTGAGTAGTATTCTAACATGTATATATATGTAGTGAGGAGCAGACGGGCTGCATTCCCGCTGCCCTGCTCCGTCCTCCTGGCCACCGGCTAGCTTATGCCCTGAAATAACAATACACAAATTGTATTCATTTAAACACTGCTTGGCTCATTAGTTTCAGCCTCTTACTCACATCTTGACTAACCCATATCTAATTATCTGTGTAACACCACGAGCGGTGTCTTACTGAGAAAAATTCAGCCTGTATGACCTGGAGGCTGGCTTCATCGCATCTCTCTCCCTGAAGAGAGGCACAGCAGTCTAACTTAGGAGAGGTGTGTCATCTGACTGAGCCATCTACCTCACTTCCTTCTTCCTGTTCTGTCTACTCCACCCACCTAAGGGCTGGCCGATTAAATGAGCCAGGCAATTTGTTTATTAGCCAATGAGAATACTCCATCATATATATAAGGAACTCAAGAGACTAGACTTTAAAGTGCTAATTAACCCAATTAAAAAATGGGGCGCTGAACTGAACAGAGAATTCTCAACAAAAGAAGTTCAAATGGCCAAAAGACACTTAAGGTCATGCTTAACCTCCTTAGCTATCAGGGAAATGCAAATCAAAACAACTTTGAGATACCATCTTACACCTGTCAGATTGGCTAAAATCAAAAACACCAATGATACCCTTTGCTGGAGAGGTTGTGGGGTAAGGGGTACACTCATCCATTGCTGGTGGGAATGCACACTTGTGCAACCACTTTGGAAAGCAGTGTGGCAGTTTCTCAGGAAATTCGGGATCAACCTACCCCAGGACCCAGTAATTCCACTCTTGGGAATTTATCCACGAGATGCCCAATCATACTACAAAAGCGTTTGCTCATCTATGTTCATAGCAGCATTTTTTGTAATAGCCAGATCCTGGAAACAACCTAGATGCCCTTCAGTGGAAGAATGGATGAAGAAACTATGGAATATATACATGTTAGAATACTACTCAGTGGTAAAAACCAACATTATATTTTAATGGTCAATAATATCTTTTGATTTTGATTGATGATTTAAGGGGTAATCGATATGCTTAACAATGTTAACTGGTTGAGAACTTAAAATCTTTACTAAAGGAATAAAGGTTTAAAAAGAACAGAGCATTATTATTACTATACAGAACTTAAAAAGGGAAATATAGGCTAAATTAAATGATATTATGAACAATAGCTGAGTATGTGTGTGAAAAATAGTTATCCCCAAAGAATTTTCAATTTGCTACATGATATTTATGAAAATATAGAAAAATAATACCGTTTACTTGTGTTATTTCATTTTGTTTTAGTATTTTGATTTATTTTTTAAGTTTTGTTATATTGCCTTTAGATGAGGTAAATAGTTGTTGAATCTGAAGACTGGAAGTCTGTAAAATGTTAAATATTTTCTTATTTATTCATTTGCTTGTTCAATTATCTAGACAGAGACTTACTGTGTACCTCAGGCTAACATAGAGCTCATCATACTTCTAACTAGGACCTCAGACATGTACCACCCTAGATGGTTTGTTTTTCATACTTGTTGAGTAAACTATAACATTTAAAGTCATGTATAATGCTATATAATGAAGAAGCCAAGGTACTGAATATTTACACATCCTTACATTCTCTGTATTTCTGACATTCCAACTCCTATATACTAGGTGTTCACTGAATATTTGATTGAATGTTGTTAACTCTAGCCATACCACTGCACTAGGATTTGTCTATATGCTGTATACCTTTAATCCCCTTATTCAATCTCTGTGTCTCTGTCTCTCTCTGTCTCTCTCTGTCTCTCTCTCTTTCTCCTTCTCCGTACCCCCTCAGTCTCCTCTAATGTTTATTTTATTCCATTTTGAAATTAATTCTTTTAGTTTCCACAAACAAGAAAGGTCATTTGTTATTTGTCTTTCAATACTGGATATATTTCGCCTAACACAATGCCCTTCAAGCACATCCATATTCCTGCAAATAACAAGTTTTAGCTCCTTTTTATGGCTGAATAACATTACTCTGTAAATAAATAACATATTTTCTCTATAACATACTTCACTGGTGTATACATTGTTGATTCCAAATCTTGGCTGCGATAAAAATAGGCTGTCGAGTATCTCTTTGATATACTGCTTTCATTTCTTTGGGATACAAGTAAAGAAGTAGTTCTGTTTTTGCTTCTTTGAAGAAATTTCATATTGTTTTCCTTAGTGAATAGACTAATTTACATTTTTGTCAGGATTTAAACAATTTTTAATTTTTGTCAACATTTTCAGTTTTATAGTATTTTTCTTTATTCTTCAGAATTTAATACATGGGTGGAATGCAACGTGGTCATAGTACTTCTGCACACCTGCCCACTTCACGTCCTCACCAGCAGTAGGTATCATTCTTGTAGTTGTCCTGGTCATTCTCCTCCTCCTCTTTTTCTTCTCTTCCTCTTACTTCTCCTCCTCCTCTTCCTTTTCTTCCTCTCTTCTTCCCCTTCTTCCTCCTCCTCCTTCCTTTGATAATTCACTGTCCAATTAGTGCTAAGTATATATACATTGGTGGGTGGACAATAAGTTATACACATACCCACAAGCCATTTTCTCTCACCTAACAACTTTCAATAGCTTATCAGTAATATATGGGATTAAGAAAACATCTCAGCCTTCTATGCTGGAATCTTTCTTGGCTTAATCTTGTGCATATATATTGTATGCAAGGAACATTGATGTGATAGACATGTAATTTTGGACAAACAGCATTTCATAGCTCCCTTTCTACCACCTTCTATATTACTTTTGCATCTGTTATGCCACAAAATTCTCTGGTATATAGCAAAGTGTGTGGGTGTGTGGGTGTGTAGGTGTGTGTGTGGGATGTGTTTAGATGTCCCATTTAGTGCTGTGAACTAAATACTTAATTTGTAGTTTGTAGCACCTTGGACAGTTTTGGACCACTGTGTTAACTACTACCAAGTATGAAAAAAATACCTGTTCTGAACAAGGTTGAGAAATATTTGCCTGAAAGATCATTTATATTTGACATAAATATTTGACAGCATGATCATTTAGCAAAATGACAACAGGTTCTACCCTAAGGTCTTTGGCATTAACTTGTCATGGGCTTTTGACCAATATTACAGAACCAGACACAAAATTCCCCTCCTTGGGGCAAGCCTCTCATCTACTTAAAAGTAGTTAATTACCACATAGTAGTCATGGCATAATTTCCACAGAAGGTAAGTCCTACTTGACTGATCGGTATATAACATTCACACTCCAGTGCTGGCTAAGACCACTGATGTTATTTCTCCCCAGCAGCCTGCATAGACCCTTCCAGCGTTATTAGAGCTAGCCAGCAGGTTGGTGTGGTGATATTTCATTTGTGTTATAACAAATGACGCTTGTCTGAAGATTAGAGAACCAATCTAAGCCACTAGTTCGCTATAAAGTATAGCCAGTGCTGGCATACACCTTTAATTTCAGCACTCTGGAGGCAGAGGCAGACAAATCTCTGCGAGTTCAAGGTCATCCGAGGCTACACGAGATTGATCCAATCTAAAAGAAAAAAAAAGAACCAAACAGTGATGGCTCAAACCTCAAACCTTTAATTCCAGTACTTGGGAGTCACAGATTTTTCATCCCAGTGCTAGAAAGGTGGAGACAGACAGGATATGGCTGGGTAGAGAGAGGAATATAAGGCAGTAGAAGACAGGAGTTTAAAGGATTAATTCTGAGGACTTGTAGAGACAGGACACTCTTTTTGTTCTAAGGATTTCATAGAGGTAAAACTCTAGTGGCTGACTACTCTGCCTGTCTGATCTTTCAGAGTTCACTCCCTAATATGACTCTGAGTTTTTATTATTAAGATCAATTATAAATCATGCTACAGTCCTGAAATTTCTTACTTTGAGTTTGATTTCTGTATGTATTATAGTCAATGTGTATGGTATCTTCAACAGTAGTGATAATGTACAAGGGCCAAAAGATGGTTCTGAATGTACTGTGGCCAATGCAAAATATTCAAGCTCTTCCACCAATTAATGCCTTTACATTTGATGACCAACTTTGAGATACCATCTTACACTTGTCAGATTGGCTAAAATCAAAAGCACCTACTTCTAGTGTTGGTAGGAATGGGATTGCAGGGTCAGCTGCCTTAAGCACTACTGTCCTGACCAGAGGAGAAATGCACCGTTAACAAATGAGTCCTCAAATAGAGCCAGACATTAGACATCTGTAGATCTCCAGCAAAACTCTTCATGCCTAGACAGAGTCCTTCACAGAAGTAGTCCTCTGAAACAGAAACATTAGTGACATACAGTTTTGTTAATACACTTTTAGTTTTCATCCTATGATTGCAGGCAAAGAATCAAGTGTTCCATTTCTCCTCTCTCTACCTGCCCTAGCAATATTCTATGGTGTGATAATCCTACTTATCAGCAACATTCAAGTAAACTATGTCATTAGACAGCTCTGAAACATGATCAAGGCAATTAGCCACTTATGTGGCATTTTCTGTTTCAGGATTCTACCCTTTTTCTTTACAGTTTTTTACTCAAAAAATCATTAAGGATTTTTTTTTCATCTTCCATTACATTCCACATTCCCTTCCCCAATGTTGTATTTATTTTTAATACTTATCATTATCACATATCTAGTGTACCACACAGAGACAATGATAAGCCAACATGGGGCAACAACATCCACATAAAATCTGAGAGAGCTTGGGAAGGAATTATAGACAGAGAAGAAGAGAATTAAGCACAGCTTCTTGGTAGTTGCATTATTTTCAGATAGGCTCTGTTTGCTGGTGGCAAGCAGAAGCGCAGCTCCTTTAAGATGTTTCCTGACTCAGCATTAGTGGCAAAAACTGTATGGCTTCTTTAAGCGAAGATGTCCTAGTTCATGCCAGCAGGACAAACTCTGGCTCTTTCAGAAGGTCCTTCACTTAACAGAGTTTGTGAGCAAAATGCTACAAGTTGCTTAATAGCAACATTTGGCACCTGTGTGCTTGAGTCACTGGGTAAACAATGTGGTAATTAATATAGTTTCTGTGTGATTATTCAGGTCTCTATGGCTGGGAAACAAAAGAGCAATCTTTGCCATCAATCATCTATCTGTCCATCTATTAATCTGTCTGTGTGTCTTTTTTCTTTTCTCATACAATACTTCCCAACCACAATTTCCCCTCCCTCCACTCATCCAATATCTTGAATTTACATGCAAATGGATGGAAATAGAAAACACCATTCTGAGTGAAATAACCCAGACTCAAAAAGAGGACTATGGTATATACTCACTCATAAGTGGATTCTAGCCATAAATAAAGGACATGGAGCCATAATTCATGATCCTAGAGAAGCTAAATAAGAAGGTGAACCCAAAGAAAAACATATTGTTATCTTCCTGGATATTGGAAATTGAAAAAAACTACTGGGCAGGGGTTGGGAGCACAGGGGTGGGGGTGAGGTGGGGATAAGGGGAGATGGGGGAGAGAAAGGAGAAAGAGAGGATGGGGAGAGCTTGAGGGAATGGGATGGTTGGCATGGAGGAGGGGGGGTATGGGAACAGGGAAGTATATATCTTAATTACTGGAGCCATTTTAGGGTTGTCAAGAGACTTGACTCTAGAGGGGTTCCCAGGTGTCCAATGAGATGTCCCCAACTTATTCCTTGGGCAGCAGAGGAAAGGGTGCCTGAACTGGCCTTGTCCTATAGCCACACTGATGATTATCTTTCATATCATCATAGAACCTTCATCTGGTGATGGATGGAGATAGAGACAGAGACCCACATTGGAGCACTGACTGAGCTCCTAAGGTCCTAATGAGGAGCAGAAGGAGGGAGAACATGAGCCAGGAAGTCAGGACTGCGAGGGGTACGTTCACCCACTGAGACGGTAGGACAGATCTAATGGGAGATCACCAAGGCCAGTTGGAATGGGACTGATGGAGCATGTGATCAAACCGGACTCTTTGAATGTGGCTGAAGATGGAGGCTCTGATTGAGAAGCCAAGGGCAATGGCGCTGGGCTTTGATTCTACTGCATGGACAGGCTCTGTGGGAGCCTTGTCAGTTTGGATGCTCACCTTCCTGGACCTGGGGGGAATTGGGAGGACCTTGGACTTCCCATAGTGTAGGGAACCATGACTGATCTTTGGCCTGGAGAGGGAGGGAGTGGGGATATGGGTGGAGGGGAGGGGAAGAAAGTGGGAGGAGGGGAGGAGATGTTAATTTATAATAATAATAATAATAATAATAATAATAATAATAATAATAGAATGGGAAAGACTTATTCTAAGTACCTCATGTAACTTTCTCCAAAACTGACCACATGAAGCGCAATCAATAAAATGTCAGAAACAGAAATTGGGATTCAACATGAAAGTCAGAAAAGCAAAGTAGTTGTCCGCTGGCTCTTAACTCGACCTCAGTCTGAAATGGTGATCCTGCCTCCAGAAAACTCAGAATAAGACTAAAACTGAGATCTGTCTTCTCTCATCTTATAATCATCTCTAATTCTGGAATTAAAGGCATATACCAATACTGCATGGTTCCTATGGCAAGTTATTATGACTACTGGGATTGAAGATGTGTGTTATTGTTGCCTGGTCAATAAGGCTGGACAGTGTAGATGATTTGCTTTTTTAATCCTAGGGCAATCTTTATTTATTAAAATAGAAATAAAATGCCACTACGGACCACATATTCAGTCAGAAAATAAATCGTCAAATACAAGAAAACTGAAATAATTCCCTGCATCCTATCAGGCCACCGTGGATTTCAGCAACAACAGAAGCTACAGAAAGCTCACACACTCATGGAAATTAAACAGTTCTTTACTGAGTAACTAATGGGTCAAGGCTGAAATGAATAAAGAAATTACATGGTTTCTAAAACACAATAAAAATGAATATACACCATACCCAAATTTAGGGGACAGAATAAAAGTGGAGCTAAGAGGAAAGTTCATATCATTAAATGTCAACATAAGGAAAATAGAGAGATCTCATACTAGCAACTTAAAATTGCAACTGAAAGATTTATTACAAAAAGAAAACACACTCAAGAGGAGTAGATTACAGGAAATAATCAATGAGGCTGAAATCAATAAAACAGAATAAAAAAGAACAGTAAAATGATTCAATGAAACTGAGTTTGTTCCTTGAGAAATACACGATAGACAAACCCTTATCCACACTGACTAAAAGACACAGAGAGAATATTAAAATTAACAAAATCATAAACAAAAGGGTGACATAACAATAGTCACCAAGAAAATCCAAAGAATCCTTAGGTGATAGTTGAAAACCTGTATTTCAAAAATTTCAAAAAAACCTTTAAATATGTAAGATGAAAATAAATAAACATAAAGGTATATAGAACCAGAGAAATTAAAATTGTCTCCTTCCCTCTACATATACCCCAATGGATCTGAACACTCCCATTCCATTATCCCCCACCTACCCAAATACAGAAAACTGAAAAGAAAAAGAAAGAAAACACATTAACTCAAGACTCTGTAATAGAGCAACAAGGTACAATTTGGAATCTGCACTGTCTGTGGCTTTAAATACTCAATCTTAAGTCAAATCTATATTTAACATTATGAAAGACAGTTAAACTGTTCTCTGACATGGATGTAAATGAATATTTAATTGCTTTAGACATTATTATTCAATAATGTTTATTTATTTATCCAAGAATACATTATAGTCATTGTACTTGAGACAGAAATGCTTGAACAACAGGTATGTAAGTGATAGACTCTCATTAAGTACATAATAAATTATTTAAGGTAATTTCATCAAATATTCCTTAAATGTTTTCTAGGGCAACTTGATCTTGATGCATTCTAAGGAAAAAAATCATCAGCTATTCAATGATACATAATAAAAGAATCCAAACCTCTGTGATAACCTTATTTTAACTCTGAAATCTCTCAGTGTGTGTCCTGGGAATCTGTTTTAATTTGGGTTCTTGTTTGTTTGTGTCCCACAGTTTTTAAAAGACAATATTGGAAACATCATACAAAGTACCTAGATGTAACAAATGACAGAACAAATAAAATCTTTGGATTTTAACATTCACAATAACATAGTCTCAAATGCAGTTCAGTGTTATAGAGATTATTTTAAGGTGATCCATGGGAATAGCAAATTACCAAATTGTGAGATTGAATTCTTACTAACAGATCTTGTTAGAGCATAAAATTTTCTATTTAATGCTAAATGACTCATATGTGTTTTAACAATCATACCTATTTATATAACCACCTATCCTCTGGTTCCCATATCCATAACTATACATCTATCCTAAAATGCTCTGGAACTAAGTACATATATAATTATCTGTTTCATAAAATTCATCATGGATCAGGTAAACTTGAATCAGTTTTCTCAGAAATGTTTGGGATATTAGTCATCACATATGAATTCTTCTTTAATCTGTATAGATGACAATATACATACGTGTGTGTCCTTTGACTTTAGGTGTGGGGAATCTTAAGGTTAGGGTGGCTACAGATTCAGTATTTTAGCATACATTCTTTTTTTTTTCATCCCTTTCAAACTAGTGAGAGGTCATGAAGCTAAATCTTTAAAGCTAAAGCTATATCTTTTAAAATAGCATGATTTCAAAAAGCAAGTTTTTAGATGTTTTCTAACTGTACTGCAATATTAGCATAACTATTTTGGCTAGGTGACAGACACTGTCAACAGAGAACAGAGCAATCCATTGAAAACTGCTGATGGATTGTGTTCTATACAAAAGCTGAAATCAACAACAGAAAGCAAGTTTTGAAAATGTCTGCATTGCAAAATTTAACTTCTCATTTTTTGGTAAACTATTCTTTAATACACAGAAAATGGTCAGATGGTATATCATCTGAAACTGTATATTTGGTTGCTCAAATATCTGCGTGCTGTGTTTCTATCTAAGGGTTATGATATTTGATTGACCTAGAATAACCATGCATACTTTTTAAGGAAAATGATTTTTAATTAATGTATGTATTGTTTAATAATGAAACTAGGTTAATTGACACATCCACCATTTTAAATTATTTTCATTCATTTAGAGTGATTAAGTGCAGAGTCAACTATTTTTTTTACCATATACTGTATTCATCATGCAGTACCCTAAAACAGAAGTCTCTAAATCTATGACACTGTATCTGGACTCTTCTCAGTCTCTAGTAACCACTACTCTATTCTCTGTGTTAAAATTTTTAAAAGACTATAAAAGTGACATTAAAAGTATTTCACATGGATACATTCATCCTGTGAGGAATGAAAAAAGGAGTTGGGAGTTCATTGTTCTAGTTCTGACAATTTTTAGTAAGAGGAATGAGGCCCATTCTAGCTTGATCATGAGAAGGTTATTGTAAAAGCGCAGAGTATGTGCAATGAACTCACTTGTTCTGTTTAAGAGTCTAAGAACAAGTGTGATCATAAACCAACTGTGCAACTACCCAGACCCAGAACCAGGATTATGAGTCGACCTACCGCAATACCCACTGCATCTCTGATCTACTGAAGCACGGGAACAGGCTGGTTCTGCAAACCCAAAGTTGCAGAATTGCCATGACACAGGGCAGCATCAGGATAACCAAGAGGAGTCCTAGTAAGGGTCTGGTACTGATGGTGTAGCAGAAACCAGAGGCTTTGAACCAGACCAAAGACTGTTTACACTGAACACTTGCAAGTAAAGATATATGGAGAAAAGTGTTTCCTGCATGACTCACTGTGCCATACTACATCTTCCATAAGATGATTAATGGTAAGATTTCTTTTTAATTTATTTTCTCTGAAATTTTATTTTATGTTGGTGGAGGGTGGTTGCAAGGGCAGAGGGGGGATACAGACAGGGAAATGAATGGAGTAGATATACATGATGTGAAAGACACAAATAAGAAATAAAAAGATTAAAAAATCTTTGTGTGTCATTCAAATATTTATGCTTTAAGTTCTTGTTTTAAGTTTTGAGGTTGTATCATTGCCACTTGATACATTCTGAAAATGGAGAAGAGATAAGTGGTCTCCCAGTATCATACTGCTAGTCTAGAATGGAGAAAGGATTGGAAACTCAAGACTCAAATTAGTGTACTCTCCATCACAAAAACGGTCTTAAAGAAGAAACAACAAGTGTAACTATTAGGTTCTACAGTTTTAGAGTCTTAGGGCAATTTCTGAAGCCAGATACAGCTTATTCTCTCATTACCAGGCTTCCATTTTCAATTCCTCCTCTGACTTGTCTCTTGTCTCCAGTGCTTGACTTTCAGGAGGAAAATAAAAAATAACCTTTCAACAATTTCTATGAATATTATGTGGAGAAACAGCTTTCTGTAGTTCCATGTATAAGTTTTACAGAATTTAAAATGAAATCTGTCAGAACAGGCGGACTAACATTGAGGCATGTATCATTTTGGTGGGGGATGCTGATAAGGGATATTGTTATGCCTGTGCAGGGGCAGAGCTTACATGATATTTTTCTGATCTCTCTCTGTTCTACTGTGAATCTAAAACAGCCGTGAAGAAACAAAGTCTTATGATGAAAGTACCCCTTTGAATATTCAATGACTAGGTTACAGCTTAAAATTAATCCTCATATGAATACAATCTGCCCATTTAAATCTTTACTTAGAACTTCAGAGGCTATGCATATAAAACATTTTATTTCTGCAATTCACTTTTTTTTTTTGTTTTTTCAAGACAGGGTTTCTCTGCAGCTTTAGAGCCTGTCCTGGAGCTAGCTCTTGTAGACCAGGCTGGTCTCGAACTCACAGAGATCCGCCTGCCTCTGCCTCCCAAGTGCTGGGATTAAAGGCGTGCACCACCACCGCCCGGCTTGCAATTCACTTTTTTGTAGCCAGATTTACCTTTCTTTCTCATTATTTAGGTTTGGAATTTTATGATAATATTTTGTTTGTCACTTTGTTAATTATTACAACCCCCCAAATTTTGTGTATTTGAAAGCCATGACCATTTTTGGTTTTTAGGGTTTTTTTTGGAATGAAATTTATCACAAAATGAAAATATGTCATGTTTTCTTCTCATATAGCCAAGAAAGGTAGAGAACATTTTACAATATAATGCTATTATTGTTAAAGGCAGTAACATGAAACATTGTTTTCAGAAATGAAAAGGATGAATGTGGAATATATACATGTTAGAGTACTACTCAGTGATAGAAAACAATGACATCTTGAATTTTGCATGCAAATGGATGGAAATAGAAAACACTATTCTGAGTGAGGTAACTCAGACCCAAAAAATGAACATGGGATGTACTCACTAATAATCGGTTTTTAGTTATAAATAAAGGACATCGAGCTTATAATTCGTGATCCTTGAGAAGACAATAAGAAGGTGAAACCAAAGAAAAACATATAGTTATCCTCCTGGATATTGGAAGCAGACAAGTTTGCCGGGCAAAAATTGGGAACTTGGGGGTGGGGTGGGTTGGGGGCAAGGGGACATGGGGAGAGAAAAGCGTGAAAGGGAGGATAGGGAGAGCTTGGGGAATGGAACGCTTGGGATATAGGAAGGGTGGATATTGGAACAGGGAAGCATATATCCTAATTAAGGGAGCCATCTTAGAATTATTAAGAGACTTGACTCTAGAGGGGTTCCCAGGTATCCAGTGAGATGCCCCTAACTAGTTCCATGGGCAGCTGAGGAGAGGGTATCGGAAAAGGCCAGATCCTATAGCCATACTGATGATTATCTTACATATCTCCATAGAACCTTCATCTGGCGATGGATGGATCTAGAGACAGAGCCCTACATTGGAGCACTGGACTGAGTTCCCAAGGTCCTGATGAGGAGCAGAAGGAGGGAGAACATGAGAAAGAAAGTCAGGATCGTGAGAGAACCTTCATCTGGCGATGGATGGAGATAAAGACAGAGCCAAACACTGGTGCACCGAACTGAGCTCCCAAGGTCCAAATGAGGAGCAGAAGGAGGGAAAAAAAAAAAACATAAGCAAGGAAGTCTGGACTGCGAGGAATGCTCCCACCCACTGAGATGGTGGGGCTGATCTATTTGGAGTTTACCAAGCCCAGCTGGACTGGGACTGAAAAAAACATGAGATAAAATCGGTCTCCCTGAACATGGCGGACAATGAGGGCTGCTGAGAAGCCAAGGACAATGACACGGGATTTGGACCCTACTACACATACTGGCTTTTGGGGGGGAGGGGCTGGCCTGTTTGGATGCTCACCTTCCTAGACCTGGATGGAGGGGGGAGGAACTTGGAGTTCCCATAGGGCAGGGAACCCTTACTGCTCTCTGGACAGGAGAAGAAGGTAGAGTGGAGGAGGGAGGGGGTAAATGGGAGGCGGGGAGGAGGCAGAAAATTTTAAGAAATAAAATAAAATAAAATAAAGGACAAAAAAGAAAGAAATCACATTAAATATATTTTGAGATATGAAAATAGTTATTTAAAGAGATTATGATTACTGGAATGAAAGAAGTCGCATATCCTTAGATATATAGAATGTTTTATGAATACAATGCTATGGTATGGAATTTCAAATTCCAGATGGTAAATGTGATACACAGCAATGAGTTTTGATGTGCATATAGCCTGATAGTCATCTCCCCTCTAGACTACTTCCTACAATCTCATACTTCCCCCATCCATTTCTTGATTAAATTCTATACAACTGTTCTAAGACAATAATACCTGACCAGTTTTCCTTATTTTATTCCCTTTTGTTTAAAGTAGTTAAGCCACTAACTAATATTCTCTTACTCTCTATAATCAAGACTGGACATTATTTTTCTTACCATTTTTTCTCTATTAAACTCCCAGAATTTGTTATTCCCTATACGCACCATAACTAGACAAAACACTAGAATACAGACTATGCCCACTATAGTAGCTAGTCATAGAATTTGCCAGTTTCTCTCCTTGCCATGTTGTCTGCTTACCTCAGCACATTTGTTCCATTTTTTTCATAAAAGCTATAGTTAGCTGCAGTTACCCTTCTGTGCTAGTTGCTTTTCCAGTTGCTGTGACAAAATATCTGACAGAAAGTACCTCAAGGGAGGAACAAGTACATCTTCCACTTTGAGAGGTGCGGTCTATAATGCTGGGTGGAGGGAATGATAGCACAAGGCTATTTGCTGGCACCTCATCAGACAGGAGCCAGATAAAGGGAAACTCAGGAGGATCTTTTAGATTCTTCTCTTTCTGTTTTACTCATCCTTGGTCCACAGTCCATAGGATGGTGCCTACCACTCTCTTCCTGGTAAATGATCTGATGTAAGGAATGTTTTCTGGGCATGACCCCCCCCCCCCAAAAAAAACAACCCACCCAGATGTGTTTTCTAGGTGATATAAATCTGGTCATATTGCTATAAAAGGAAACTATTATTCTGTTTCATTGTGAAATGCCAGCAGATGCCCGATGTCTTATCAGGTTAATATGGACTTTTAGAATAACATGTCCCCTTAGCGAAGCTACTATTTGTGTATTCTGGTAATGTGGTTTAGGTTCATCATTAACTGTCTGTTCTTTTGTTCAGGTATAGAGGTCAACTTAGCTGACCTTGGTCAACAATAGTAGCTAGGAAAATTGGAATCCATGTGCTTTTCCACTCCTAATTCAGTGCTCCAAGCATTTGTCTCTTGTCACACAGTAAAGTGTTAACTTGGTTGTATTAAAAAGGGCCATTTGCTCACTTTATATTTATGTGTAAGACCTTTTTAGGTGTACACACATCCTCTTGGAATTACATGGATGTAGATTTATTTCATTACTCCTGTAAAGCAGCTTTCTTTCCTCCTTCCTCTAATTAGTAGACATATTCCTGGCTTCTTTGTGACATTTCTGTGGTTATGTGAACCCATAGGTAATTCTTGATTTTCTGAGCATTTAGTTCCACTTTGACTGATATTTCTCTACCATAGTCCTATGTTATTTAGTTCAGTATTTTTCCATGACTAAAACTCACATGGTACGGTTTAAAAGACCAAGCACTTTTGGGGGTTCTTATTTCCCCAGATAAGTTAATCTTTGGGAAACCCTTAAACCCTAACATTAATAAGTGCCTACCCACATGAAATGGGCTTAAATTATTTGACATTTCATTCCCTTTTCCAAAATTTTTTATGTCTCTTTTGGGTCCTGCGATCTCCAGCATAACACATGATTAAAATCTAAAATCCCTATTAAATGACTATCTACTCTCTCATTAGAAGGTTATGATTTTATTTTTGCCTAAAGTTATAACACAGAAGTTCAGCACTCTTTATGACTTGACATTAGTTCTTAACAGCTTTCCTAAATTACCCCAATCATCTTATCATGGTCAACATTCCCCAGTACTTAGAAATCTCTGCATTCAAAACTGTCCATCACAATCCTGACAGATGTATGGCACACCTGTGAAACACACTGCTCTCAAACTAAAGAGCAACCTCCACAAGTCCCTTTCAACTGCCTCTAACAACTGAAACAATGACAAGTCTCCAACCAATTGCTACAGTACTCAAGTGCCACAGTGCTCAAAGCAAAGGACTCATTCTCTATCCTCTCTCTCTCTCTCTCTCTCTCTCTCTCTCTCTCTCTCTCTCTCTCTCTCTCTCTCTGTCTATCTATATCTATACCCTAAACATAATAATTTTTCCCATTGAGTAAAAATTAAACAGCAAACAAACCACCAAAAGAAGATTACTATTTGATATTATACTTGCAATCCACAAATAAAAACTAAAGGCTGGACTTCTTTGATTTCAAATGTAGTCCAAATTACCCGTTTTCTTATTACCATGAAAATAATTAACAAGAAGCAGCTTAAGGCAAATTTTAAAATTATTATTAATTTTGGCATATTGAGAGTATGCGTCATGGTCATCCTGTCAAAGAATGGAGTGGATAGGATAGGAGTCAGTGCATATATGTGAGTAAGCATCATCTACTTACTTAGTCAGAATTCCAGTGGATGGATGGTACCACCTTTCATTCAAGATGGATCTTTCCTTCATCATTAAACCTCTCTGGCAATATCTTCTCTGAAAATAACTGTATTTGAAATTTTTGTTGATTTCAAATAAAATCAAATTGAAATTAACACTGAACATGCCAACTCTTCCTTCTAAAACCTTTCAACTTGTTAATCCTTTCATTATTTTCACTTGCATTCTGATTCTATCATATGCCTATGAATCCTATTCTATCCATCTGGTGGTCATTTTTTGAGAAAGTTCCATGAGGTGCTGAGAAGGTACACTGTATTATGTTTGGATGGAATGTTCTATAGATGTCTGTTAAGTCTCTTTGAATCATAGTATCTGTTAATTCCCTTATTTCTCTGTTAATTTTTTGTCTAACAGTGGTGAAAGTGGAGTGTTGAAGTCTCTCACTATTAGTGGGTGGAGTTTAATGTATGCTTTTAGCTTTAGAAGTGTTTCTTTAAGATATGAGGGTGCCCTTGTATTCAGGGCATAAGTGTTCAGTATTAAGATTTTCTCTTGAAGGAATTTTCCTATGACTAATATGAAATATCCTTCTTTGTCTTTTTTGATTGATTTTAGTTTGAAGTCTATTTTGTTAGATATTAGGATAGTTACACCAGCTTATTTCTTTGGTCCATTTGATTGGAAATTTTTTTCTCAACCCTTTACTCTGAGGCGATATCTCTCTTTCAGTTTGAGAAGTGTTTCTTGTATGCAGAAGAAGGATGGATTCTGTTTTTGTATTCAATGTGTTAGCCTGTGTCTTTCTATAGGTGAGTTGAGTCAATTTATACTAAAGAATATTAATGAACACTGATTTCTATCTCCTGTTAATTTATTTTTGTTGGTGGTCATATTATTTTGTGTGTTTTTTCTTTCTTTGAGATTTGCTGCTGTGAGATCATCAATTGTCTGGTTTTTGTTGATGTGTCCAACTTCCCTGGGTTGGAGTTTTCCTTCTAGTATTTTGTGTAGGGCTGGGTTTGTGGCTGGGTATTGGTTAAATCTGGTTTTGTCATCGAATATCTTGTTTTGTTCTTCTATGGTGATTGAAAGTTGTGCTGGGTATAATAGTCTTGGCTGTATCCCTGGTCTTTTAATCTGCATAATGCTTGACCAGCAACTTTTCTGGTTTTCATTGTCTCCCCGGAGAAGTTAGGTGTAATTCTAATAGGTCTGCCTTTATATCTTAATTGGCCTTTTTATCTTTGCAGCTCTTAATATTCTCTCTTTATTCTGTATGTTTAGTGTTTTGATTATTTTGTGGTAAGGGGACTTTTTATCTAGTCTATTAAGTGTTCTGTAAGATTCTTGTATCTTCAAAGGCATATCTTTCTTTAGGTTGGGAAAGTTTTCTTCTTTGATTTTATTACATATATTTTCTGTGCTTTTGAGTTGAACTTCTTCTCCTTCTTTTATACCTATTATTCTTAGGTTTGGTATTTTCATGGTGTCCCATTTTTCCTGGATATTTTGCATTAATCTTTTGTCATATTTAATGTTTTCTTTGACTGATGAGTCTATTTCCTCTATTGTATCTTCAGCACATAAGATTCTCTATTCCATCTCTTGTATTCTGCTATTTATGCTTGCATTTGTGGTTCCTGATTGTTTTATCATGATTTCTGTTTCTATAATTCCCTTGGCTTGTTTTTTCTTTATTGTCTATATTTCAGTTTTTAAGTGTTGAATAGTTTCTTTCATATGTTTGATTGTTTTTGCTTCAATTTCTTTAAGGGATGTTTTGATGGTTTCCAAGTTTTTGTTTGTTTTTTCCTCTATTTCTTTGAGTAAATTTTTCATTTCCTTTTAAGGGTCTCAATGATTCTTCTAAAGTTATGTTTTAGGTCATTTTATTCTGCTTCATCTATATTTGGTTCTTCAAGTCTTGCTGTTTTAGGGTCACTAGTTTTTACTTGTATTGTTTTGCTCTTTGTAGTGTTGCTTGTGTTCTAACCTTGTCTACTCATCTTTTTCTCTGATTGGTATAGTTGGGGCTATCTGTAAATCTAGTGATCAATCTTCCAGGTGCCAGTGAAGTCAAGGCATAGATGTTTGTTCTTCATGGTGCAATCACTAAATGTCCCTTGTCTGGATCCACTGATGTGAAGGTCCGTGGTTTGGAGTTGGTCCCTCAGAGATCTCTGGTTCTGGCCTAGTTCCTTGGAGGTCTCAGGCTCATGTCCAGACCTGCAGAGTTCCTTGCTCAGGACTAGTTACTCAGACATCCCAGATTCATGCCCAGACCCACAGAGGTCCTGGCTCAGGCCCTCATTCAGAGGTCCCAGACCCACCCCCCTCAGTGGTTGCTCCCCTATACCTGTTCCTATGGAGTTTGCTGTCTCAGGCCTGCTCTGATCTATGTCACTGGTTCATTCCCCTTTCTTTAAATGTCCCTGGTCTGGGTCTGCTCCTGCTCCTGCGGAGTTCACTGTCTCAGGCTTGCTCCAGTCTAGGTCACTGGCTCAGTCCTGCTTTTCTGAAGGTTGCTGCCCCATGCCTACTTCTGCCTACATGCTGGCTCAATATTGTTTCTGTAAATGTTAATGGTCTGGATTTGCTATTTTTATAACTCTCTGTATTTTTTGTTCTCTCTCACAAGTCTACATACATTTTTCAAACACGATGTGTCTTGTTTAGAGGTCTTTTATTTCTGAATCTCTCCTATTGTGTATCTGTAATCCTATTCTGTCCAGGAGCACTTCTCCAAGTGCTAAGTGCTATGGCTAGGATTAAAGTTGCTTTCCCTTTTGCCTTCACCCAGGTCAACATGGTGGAGGCATGTTCACTGTGAACTCTTTGAATCATGCACACTACTTCAGTTCCAGGTATGCAGTGGGCCTATGTTATGTCATTAAGCAGATTGTAACATGGTGCTCACAAACACCATTTAAATGCTTGGCTTCCTGAAAGAGCCAGAGTTCATGCTGCCCAAACCAGGAAACTGCCATTTCTTATGCTGAGTCAGTAAGCCTTTTCTTAAAGGAGCAGCCATGGTACCCTTGCTTGTTGCCAGCAAACAAAGTCTATCTGACAACATAATGTGGCTACCAAGAAGCTGCACTAAACTCTGTTCTTTTGTGTCAAAAATTCCTTTCCAAGCTTTCTCAAATTTTACATAAATGCAGTTGCCCATGTTGTGGCACCAATTTGTAAATGGAAGCTTCTTGTTACAAGTAGTAGCAGAAAGTACAAAATTAGTTTCAAAGAGAGCTGGCCTTTGTTAGAACATATCTCCAATACTGATTTGTTTAATGTAGTTCTGACCCATTTCCTAGTAAGAGAAATTACTGAACAATGCAGCTTTATCTGCTATGAGACATTTCTGTTCTTTCTTCATATCATCATCTCCTGACACCAGAATCTCCATTCTTTAAATCCCAGTATAAAGGTAAACAATACATCTAAACCAATTATCCCTAACCTTGTCTACAGAGTTTCTTCCTTGCAAATGCAGACACTGTACTTTAATGTTAATCCCTATATCTTCCAATGAACTTTACAAACTGTGGTATGTCATTATTATTTTCAAGACTCAATGAATATTAACTTTTACTTTCTTTAAAAGTCTCTCAATTTTTGCCTCTTATAGCAGCCTACTCTCAGGCTAATAAAAGGATTGAGAACCATTGAGTAGCTATGCTTTGGGAATAGTTCATAGTTTTATTATTTGAAGATAACCAGAGGCTTTATGAAAACTACCACCAATAAAAAATACAAATTGGTATGTGATTTCTCAGAGCTGTGTTATTATCAAAAAGACAAGGCTTACTTAATGTTTACTCTCACATGTAAAATAAGCTACAAGATAAATTTGCTCACCTCATGTCTCATAAATCTGCTTTGATGTGACCTCAGACACAAAGTATCTTAAATGTTTTCTATCAACACAAACACTAAATGAAGAACATAAAAATCAGACATTAATGGGATACTTACTATTGATGTTATGGCTAAGGTCAAGTAAACAAACTCCATTCTAAATATTTATTTTTATTCCCATAGACTATTGCAACTTGGGTCAAAGACACTTCTTTCTGCAGTGGGAATGCTTATTGCAGAGACATATAAAAACAGGTCAAAGTACTAAGAGTAAATGACTAATAAGTACTCAGTGATAAATGGGATATTTATATCACCTTCTCTAAGATTCATGGGATAACTTGGAAGAGAAAAAATACTTTAAAAGCCAGGAGATGGGAAAAAAGTCTTGAAAGTGTGTTAAAGATATGATAGAACTGTTGAAATCATGGGAGAACAGTGTCTATGTCTGTCTGCTCAAAATCTACAGGCAGTCAGACAAATGAAAATGCCTGGAAAGAGGATGAGGTCTCAAAAAGAAAAGAGACAGCAGGGGTAGAAAAGGGATAATATAGTACAATGATAGTCTTAGTACTACAATCACAATATACCATGTGCACATATATATGAAATTGCTAAATCATAAAAGAACCATTTAAAAATAATCTCCCAATGAAAATGTCCTGTACATGAAATCCATTTGGAAATGGGTTGGCTGTTTTGTCAGTCTGGATGTACTCTTTGGATACCCAGATAGCTACTTGATTACCTCAACCAGAATCTAACCTCTGAATTTTACAGCATTACTTAATATGAAAGCGAGAAATGATGTGGGATGTCCTTCTGTATGTCTGTTTATTTTATTGGTTGTTAATAAATCTGTTTGGCAAATGGCTTAACAGATTTTAGCCAGGCTGGAAGATATATTTAGAGAGAGTAGGTGAAATCAAAGATAAGCCATGTACCTGCTGAAGGAGACAGACACCAGAAATTTACTCATAGACCACAAACACATAGTGATACACTGATTAATAGAAATGGGTTCATTTAAGGTATAAGAGTTAGTTATTAAAAAGCCTGAGCTAATAGTCCAAACCATATTGTAAATAATATAGTTTCTGCGTGATTATTTGGGTCTGGGTAGCCAGGAAATGAAAGAGCAATCTCTGCCTACAAATTGGAACCCATACACTTGGGACTAAAGTGCATGGCCAGCAACACCCTTCATATCTGGGTGCTTGTATGCCCTCTTGGGGTTAGGAGGAAAGTAGCTAGGAGCATGACTGCTGCTCAGCACCCCTACTTGGGAAAGCAGCTGTATCATGTCTGCTAGGTGTGCACAGGCAGGAAAGCACGGTGGATTTCAACCGCCATACACATAGACATTTCCTGGTTGCACAGCACACTGCATGGCTAATTTAGTTTTACTCAGAAAAAAAGTTTTTATGTGCTGCATGATTCTTCCCAGGGTTGAGCTGGTGAGCCTGGCTCCCATCCAGCAGTTCCAGAACTGGTAAATATACCTCCACCATATTGAAAGTCCAAGAGAAAAAGCATCCAGTACTGCTGCAACAACACTGCTTACCAATTTAAAATGCTCCTTGTCAAAAAAGAACTTCAGATATACAATAGGACAGATTCAGAAATGAATGCCCTCTAAATGAGACATAGTTTATTTATTTATTTTTAAATTTTATTGATATTATTAAGTTATATTTTCCTCTACTCCCTTCCTCTCCCCCACCTTCTACCCACTTTCATGGTCCCCATGCTCCAAATTTACTCAGATCTTATCTTTTTCTAATTCCTATGTAGATTAGATACATGTTTGTTTCTCTTAGGGTCCTCAATATTCTCTACGTTCTTTGAGCATGTCAATTGTAGGCTACTTTTCTTTGCTTTGGAGACATAGTATATTTTAAAATGTACATTGGCTTGGGAGTTAGAGGAAAAATAGTATAGTTATAGAAAGAAATGAAGTCTTTAAAGGGACAGTAAAAGTAATATAAAAGAGTTCAGACAGTCATAGATTAAAGGAGTAAAAAAATAAGCTACATAAAGATGGAAATTACATAGATAGTCTGGATTATGTATATTGTTGCATTTTCTTTGAGTTTTTTTGACTGCAGAGAGACATTTCATCCTGGGAGCTGCTTAGTTAAACCAACACAAAGCTATCTTGACTTCAAAATTTCCCTCTATAGATATGTTACTTTGGAAAATAGGTTCTGCTTTGTTTCCACAGAAGACAAGAATCTGTGGATTCCTTCTAGGCTAATATGGTTTGATGGAACAAGAGCCTCTGAAAAGTCTTTGAAAACCCTAAAATACTTCACTCCATAAACAGCAGAAAGCAGTTTAAAGAAGACAACATCTAAATTCCCAAAATGGCAGCTTACAAATGTTTGGTTTTGTTTACTGGGTGTAGAGATAAATACTTTCCATTGTAATTGATCTTGGTCTATTGATACAGATTTAAGGTCAATTTTGTTATACCAAATATACATATTTCTGCTGTTGTTTAAGGTATTTTGTTTGTGCCTCTCATTTAAAAATATAATGTATAATTAAACACTGAAGATTAATAGGTAGTCATTTATAATGGTCAAACTTGTAGTCATCTTCGTTTTTCTAGATATATAGATCTATATTTCAATTAGATAATCTTTAACACTCCAAAGACCTACAGAATATTGCTGTAAAATGTTTTACATACTTAGACTTTTCTCAACAGTGTCACATGTCTTTTTCTGGCACCACCATTTACTTTAGGGAAAATGATGGGCATTGAAGGATCTCATTTTGTAATTTGCCTTCAATGTGACAAAGATACCTTTTGGGCAAGAAAGTTCTGTTGCCTGGGTGGCTGGATGGTATACTGTATGAACTGGACATTCAAAACTCACAGAAAAGTGACTTTTCAACATTCCAAAAGACAGCGTGGTCCTTTGGGGTTCCTGATTCACAGAAGAAACTGGCAGACGTTCTGCAGGATACAGAAGAAAGTGACTTATAAGCTGCTAAGACAGGCAAAACAGCTTTTCAAATTTTATGATCCACAGAAAAATCTGCTAGATACCATGGGTCTGGAGGCTGAAGAACATTACAGAAGAACTTTGGGTGCCTGTTCAGGCATTGAGGTGTCTGCCAATTCTATAGTTTTGGAAGTTGCTTACAATGCACTTCCTGTTTACTTAAATAATATTATATCCTTCTGGGGTCATTGAGTTAAAATAGATAGTTATAGTTTTCCTTAGTTATAATAAAAGATTAATTATATTTAAAGCTTTAGACTCAAAAAGAAATATTATAACTATAATTCTTGATGTTGCTTTTATTGATTGATAAATAAAGCTGTTTTGGCCAATGGCTTAGCAGACTGGAAGAGAAATACAGAGAGAGTAGGTGGAGTCAAAGAGATGCCATGTAGCTGCCAAAGGGATAGATGCTGGGACTTTACTGGTAGACCACAACCTTTGACTAATAGAAATTGGTTACTTTAAGATATACGAGTTAGTTAATAAGAATCCTAAGCTAATAGGCCAAATGGTGCTGTAATTAATAAACTTTCTGCGTGATTATTCAGGCTTGGGGACCCAGGAAATGAGCAAGCAGTCTCCACGTACAGAGAAACTCAATTTGTTGTATGTCATTGTGGGTGGGAACATCTTATTTTTATCTTTAACAAAAAGGTATTCTCTTGTAAATATAGAAACCAAAACCCAAAATAAGGCTGTAACTGAGACAGTTATGGGACCCTTCTTCAAGAAGACTTAGAAAGTAAATATAAATCAGCCTTTTTCATTTCATGGTCATTAATTGTGCTTATTGTTTTAATAGCATGCTTGTCATATATACTTCACTACCATATGTACATATATAATTTTCAGTAACTCTAGCAAGGGGTATCTCCACAGTTATCTTGCTCTTGACATGACACTGTCTGTTTAAATAGACATTCTTATGATAGTATGAAGTTACTTTATTTGTTTCCTAAACCATTTTCTATCTATGCTTGCATTGGAAAAATTCATACAATAAACTGTAAAGCCCACTCGTTATCCTCTGCTATTAGTAAATTTCTGATGTCCTGAAATCTTCATTGGCTCCACTTAAATTTCAAAATTTGGATAAATTATGGTGTTAAACAATTAATAATAAGTATGTAATATTATCATGCATTAGTAAATGCATAATTCTAAGACACTCTTATCCTCCTTTGTCATCTTGGTATGAAGTAAGTCCTCAGAATCACCGATAACATGAAAGGTAGCACACCTCTGAAAAGTATATTGACACCTATATTTTCAATAGTGTTGAGGGATATACTCTGTTCTCTACAGAGTAAAGAATAATTTTGAAATGTCTACACATATTCACTTTTTACCCTTTACCTTACCTCCTTTACACTGTAGTCAGGCTTCTACCCTTCCTCTAAGCATCATGGTTTTGCTTCCAGCCCTTAGCAATCACTAACTGCATAATTCACTCCTTAAACAGAACATCCTGCTAATTAGTTAAATCTCTGGAGCTTGTTTCTGGTCAGAACACTCTTATGGTGCTGTCTATCCCTTTCCAATAGTTTGTTCATTTTCTCATCTACACTTTCTATTAATTTCTCTTATATACCTCTGTAAAAAACCTTCTGGCTTCACTTGGAGATTTAATCACATTCTTAAGATGAGGGAAATCTATCTAGTCTTCTTGAGTAGTCTGCATTTATTATTATGTGTCCCTTTTTGAATCCATTTAACTACTTTTCATTATGGATTTTTATTTTTTTACCTATCATGTGGCATATTACTTTTTACTTCTTTTTATTTTGAATACAAGGATTTTAAGTTACCCTTTTGTTTAATAGTTTCTTAAATTTTGTCTTCTAGTATTTGCTTTTGAACTGTGTGTCAGTTTTCTAAGGTATAGAATACTCTAAAATTATGGATGTTACCTCTTTCTGTTTGTGTTTGTAATATTATTTTTTAAAACATATTTGTCTTCCTCTTTACAACCAGCCAATGTTAAGCTACAAGAACCACATACAATCGCTCTTACTGTTGATTTCCTGTCTAATTTTTCTGTGACGTCCTCTTCTTTAACATCTTTCCTATCTTTAGGCAACCCAGTTTTACCAAATTTGGACCATGACATGAAACAAGTCTCCATTTGGTATTCTCTAACAGTTGTATTTTCATACAATGACCTTTGTCCTAATTGATTCTAAATCTCAAATGCAAGTAGATGAAAAATAACAATAGTGTCCTGATAGATATTATTGTTTCAATGCATAGGTCACAACCATTTTACACCCACATAATTCCTGTATTGTATTTCAATTGACTAAGTAAGGCACAGTGCCTACCTGCAAAGGAATATGTAGAGGTAACATCAACAAATGTTCTGGAAGATAGGATGCCAAAAGAATGATGAGCTGCAATAATGATGATAAATTTTTTTATCAAAATATCTGTAACTCCAATGAGCTTTGCCTTTCTCTAACTATAAATGACTCAACACCATACACTTCATTTCCTTTAAATGGAAAGGTAGCACATATAACCATTGTACCTTCAGAAACACCAGAATGAGCCAGAGAATCTGAGAAATAATTTTACTCTTGAAGAAGTATAACACACAAAAAGAACTCTTTATGGTTCTGCCCTATAGTTTTTCTCTTAAAGTAAGGGTTCAGGTTTATACTAAAGTAGCCATTTAAAACTGCACTGCACTAACCTAGTGTACATAAAACCACTGTGGTAAGAATTATAGGATAATCGAATTATCAATCCTTTGATGTCAGTGAGTGTTGCCTAAATATATGGCCTGTTTATACAAGAACCTAATATTACATCACACAAAATGTTTTACAAATTCTTAATATTCTTTTACTTAACTAAAATATATACTGACAATAGGTTTGGGCAGTCAGAAAATGAACCTGCAATCTCCTACTATATTAGTTGACTGCATACAATTATATTAAAACAAAAAGTTAATGACAACATAGATTTTAATATCAGTTTTCAACATAGTTTCATCCAGACACTTGATGTGGGATTTTTCTCTGTATGCTTAGAATAGCATAGGTTAATAAAGAAACTGACTTGGCCTGATATGGTAGAGTAGAGCTAGGTTGGGAAAACTAAACTGAATGCTAAGAGAAGGAAGGCAGAGTTTAGGAGAAGTCATAGAGATTCTGCCAGAGACAGACATGCTGAAACTTTGCTAGTAGGCCACAACCTCGTAGTGATGTACAGATTAATGGAGATTAAGATGTATGAGTTAGCTAAAAAGAATATAAAACTAATGGGGCAATCGGTGATTTAATTAATACACTTCCGTGTGATTATTTTAGGAGTCTGGGCAGCTGGGAAGAAGCAAGAGGCCTCCCACTACAAATACTCTAGTTAGAATTCCATTATAGTAGTACAAACATTAGGGTTTTATATGTCTTGTAATATGAACTCAACAGGGCAGAAACTGGCTTTACTTTTACCTATATTTTACACAACTAATGATTATCATAGTTCTCAGGGTAGAAAAATAGAAATTTATTAAGGCATGAATTTCCATGAAACTCTCATTGAGTGGGAAGATTTGCTGAGCTGGAAAAGCTGCTGATCACATTTGTAGTCATTGTCTAAGAAATAGCACACTATTTCCTGTAGGAAAATGCTTGCTCACGTCTTCAGATATTCTCTCATTTTGTTTGGTCAACTAGATATTTTCCCCTTAATTTATGTACTCAGTATTCCAAAAGCCAAGGTCATTGTAGTTTGCTGCATATTTTCAGCAGGTTTTGCTGTGCACAGAAGATATTTTTCTCCACTTTCTTAGGATGTAGTATATCATTATAGACTTGTAACTTGAAAACAGATTGCCCATTCTGTCTCAAATAGACACATCCACTCTGATTTGTTTGCCTTGTATTTGCTCTACTTCCATATTTGTCATTATGGCAAGTGTGAATATAATTCTTTCATCCTCTGGAGTTCAAAAAAAATCAATTTTTGTGTTTTGTACACAGCAACAGGGGAATATACTTTGGAGCTATGTTTGAGAGCAATCTCCTGTCAACTTAATTTAGTTACATAAACTCTTTAAATATAATTTATTTATCTTTAAATAGGAATATTAAAATATACTTATTTTCTAGGATTCTATGAATCTTCTTATGAAAAAGTTAAGCTTTAGAACCTGTGAATAATAAGTTCCTCAAGGAACATTTTTATATACTATATATACAAAACTCTGTGCATATGTTTTCAAGATAAATGTTGCCAATTATTAACAGCTTATCTTAAATTTAGTCATTTTTTCATTTCAAAAAGTATGCACAGATGAAATTATTATTCCTTTTATCCATTTCAGTTTTACTGTGCTGTAGTTGATTGAAATTCACAATTGTAGAAGACATGTGGCATACTTTGACATTACTGCAGCAGGTATGGTTGCAGTTCATTGCCTTTATTTTCCTTAGTTCTTGCTATTGAAACAAATAATTATCAAAATCTATCCTAATATATTTGGTGATATATATCGAGGAACAAGTTTATTACAGTTCTTTTATGTGTGTTTAAGGACAATTTTATTAGAATAACAGCAGTTATTTTTAATGTTATTCTAAATTCTATTTGATAGTGAATACTAACAGTATAAACCAGTGCTCAGGTTGCTAAGGACATAGTATAATGGAACTGTATTTAAACTGTATTGTGCATTTCTTCCTTCCTCTCTCTCCCTACTACAACTCTATCTGTGATCATCCCTCCCAATTGCTAGTTCCCTGTTCTCTTTCACATCCTTTGCTATGGCATTCTGAAGCAAGAACCACCACAAGGAGTGTGCTAATGTAGAGGAAGTCTTTCCTTGAGAACTCGTTTTGTGCATTGGTTACTCCTTGGCTTTCTCCATTCTCCATTCCATAACCATCAATAAGAAATCTCATACATGAACACATATTTACAGATTTTGAACTACTATTACTGGGGATGTGATAGCAGTGTAAAACATGAGCATAGTTTCTACTAGCTTCCAATGTATGACCACATGGACTTTCATTTAAGATGTATCATCAAATACAGTAAATGGCTCAGAATAAGAGACAACTGTAATACACTGAGAGTATCTACTCCAATGAATTTTCTTCATTATTTAACTCAACTATAATTTTTGCTTTAACAAATAGAATGCATGATATGTTATAGTTAATGGAAAGTATGATATCACTCAGATTCTAGATAGAGAAGGAAAAATAAGTTCAATGTAAAACCTAAACACCAGACAGATGGTAATACTATTAGTACAACTGCTGGTAGACAAGCTATTGAGCCACAAGCAGAAACAATAACTTCTTTATCAGCAGTTCTTTTTTGAGTTAGAGTGTCCATTGGTGTGAAAGCTTGATCCTCTAGCCTTGCTACAGCATCAGTGCTGTGTGAGCTTGCATGCCCTAGTTTTTTTGGTTATTCAACTGCATGACTCATGCTCTGCTTTTTTTTATTCAACATCATTTCTGCAGCTGTTGTTTACTGTGTCAAGTCAAGTGACACCTACATAGTTCACAGTGTACTTGTAAGAAAAGAAAATGGAAAATTAGATTATCAATTAATTCTGAGTTCACAGAACAGGTTTTTCTTATTTTTGAAATGTACTAAACTAATACATTTTCACATTGAAGTAGAATGACTACCCAAACTCATGTAACACCCTCAGCAAAACAAAGAAGCATAAACATCTTCTCATATAAATAATCACAAGAGTTTAATCCTGAGTATATTATGAGAGAAGTAATTCCTTTGTCCATATTTGAGTGGCAAGGGAACGCAGGCACAGAAAGCTTTAATGATTTGTTCAAAGTTACACATTTCAAAATAAGTGAAGTTCTGCTTGAATCAAGAGAGTCAAATGTATGACATAATTTCTAATAGCATCAATGAGCACATGAAACATTCATCTTAGGAGCGTTAGCAGATATTCCAAATGGTTCAGAGTAAGACATAAACTGGAATACACTGAAAATATCTAGCCCAACAAATTTTCTTTATTATATAAGTCAAATAATATTTTGAAAATTTAAAATTAACTTCTTTAACCAATAGAACAAATGGTAGGTATGACATAGTTGTTGGGGAGTATCATATCACTCGGATTCTAGATGAGGAGAAAAAAAAACAGTGATTTCTTCCTCAGGTAAGAAAAGTCAATGTGGTTTTCAGAAATGAATAAAATAATTGTGAGAAATATGAAGGCCAGCTACTTAAAATGAGTTCAGGTTTCTCAAGTACTTTTTGAGACAAAAAATGAATAAGGAAAAAATCAAAGGATGATCAGTAACAAATAGGAAGAGCAAGTATGAGATCCTTAAGAAAGTAACAAGGCACAGCAGGAATTTGGGAAACTTGTGTGAGGACAAGTTAGAAAAAGTCATCTGCCAGAACACTAAGGGTATGGCTGGATTCGAGATATTTAGATTTATTCTGATTTGAGTGGGGAAATGTGGTACAGATATACATAGAATATAGTTCAACCATAAAATGAAATTAGGGCAAATAAAATGGATAGAACTTGAAAATATATAATATATATATATCATACTTTACATAGTATATGTTGAGTAAATATATAATGTATGTAGCATACAATGCATATGTTATATATTAACTGTCAGCCAAGAAGAGAAGCAGACAATTTTGGAATTGTTTAAGAACAATGTTACCTGTCTGTGAATGTGATACATAACTGATACATTTAATAACATTTCTTTCCCTAGGTTGTCATAAGTTCTTCCAGAAAGGATTTACTAGAAGGAGTAAAGTAAAATAGAAACAGGAAGCTATGTGAACTATAAGGGTAATTTTGCTGTTGCTGTTGTTGTTCTGTTTTTTGCTTTTCTGGAGAAAATGATAGAATGTTGTATATAGTAACTTCATTTAAAAAAACGAAGGAGCATTACTTATTGATATTATTTCTGTTTTTAAATGGTGCAATGAAGAACTCAGTATGAGTGAATATTTATTAGGCTCACTATCCCAAGAGAGAAAAAGAGGCAGAGAATTAATAAATTTGAAAGAGTACATATCTTCAGCAAATGGTGCTGGCATAACTGGATGTCAACCTGTAGAAGAATGAAAGTAGATCCATATCTATCACCATGCACAAAACTCAAGTCCAAATGGATTAAAGACTTCAATATTAATCTGAACACACTGAGCTTGATAGAGGAGAAAGTGGGAAGTACTCTACAACAAATGGGCACAGGAGACTGTTTCCTACGCATAACCCCAGCTGCACAGACATTAAGGGCAACATTGAATAAATGGGACCTCCTGAAACTGAGCAGCTTCTGTAAAGCAAAGGACATTGTCACTAAGACACAAAGGCAGCCTACTGACTGGGAAAAGATCTTCACCAACCCTGCAACTGACAAAGGTCTGATCTCTAAAATATATAAGGAACTCAAGAGACTAGACTTTAAAATGCTAATTAACCCAATTAAAAAATGGGGCGCTGAATTGAACAGAGAATTCTCAACAGAAGAAGTTCAAATGGACAAAAGACACTTAAGATCATGCTCTTCCTCCTTAGTTATCAGGGAAATGCAAATCAAAACAACTTTGAGATATCATCTTACACCTGTCAGATTGGCTAAAATCCAAAACACCAATAATAACCTTTGCTGGAGAGGTTGTGGGTTAAGGGGTACACTCATCCATTGCTGGTGGGAATGCACACTTGTGCAACCACTTTGGAAAGCAGTGTGGAGGTTTCTCAGGAAATTCGGGATCAACCTACCCTAGGACCCAGCAATTCCACTCTTGGGAATCTACCCAAGAGATGCCCAATCATACTACAAAAGCATTTGCTCAACTATGTTCATAGCAGCATTATTTGTAATAGCCAGATCCTGGAAACAACCTAGATGCCCTTCAGTGGAAGAATGGATGAAGAAAGTGTGGAATATATACATGCTAGAATACTACTCAGCAGTAAAAAAAAAAAAAAACAATGCCATCTTGAATTTTGCATGCAAATGGATGGAAATAGAAAACACTATTCTGAGTGAGGTAACCCAGACCCAAAAAGATGAACATGGGATATACTCACTCATAATCGGTTTCTAGCCATAATTAAAGGACATCGAGCCTATAATTCGGGATCCTTGAGAAGATAATAAGAAGGTGAACCCCCCAAAAAAAGAGATAGTAATCCTCCTGGATGTTGGAAATAGACACGATAGCCAGGCAAAAATTGGGAATTTGAGGGTGGGGCGAAACGGGGCTAAGGGAAGATGGGGAGAGAAAAGCGTGAAGGGGAGAATGGGGGGAGCTCGGAGGAATGGGATGCTTGGGATACAGGAAGGGTGGATATGGGAGCAGGGAAGCATATATCTTAATTTAGGGAGCCATCTGAGGGTTATCAAGAGACTTGACCTTAAAGGGGTTCCCAGGTTTCCAGGGAGATGCCCCCAGTTAGTTCCTTGGGCAGCTGAGGAGAGGGAGCCTGAAAAGGCCAGTTCCTATAGCCATACTGATGAATTTCTTGCATATCACCATAGAACCTCCACCTGGTGATAGATGAAGAAAATGACTGAGCCCCACACTGGAGCACTGGACTGAGCTCCCAAGGTCCTGATGAGGAGCAGAAGGAGAGAGAACATGAGAAAGAAAGTCAGGACCGTGAGGGTTGTGTTCACCCATGGAGACGGTGGGACAGAACTAACGGGAGATCACCAACTCCAGTTGGATTGGGACTGATGGAACATGAGACCAAACCGGACTCTGATTGTGGCCGAAGGTGGAGGCTGACAGAGAAGCCAAGGACAAAGGCGCTGATCTTTGACTCTTCTGCATGGACAGGCTCTGTGGGAGCCTTGTCAGCTTGGTTGATCACCTTCCTGGACCTGGGACGAGTTGGGAGGACCTTGGTCTTAACATAGAGTAGGGAACTCTGATGGCTCCTTGGCCTGAAAAGGGAGGAAGGGAGGGGGTATGGGGGGAGGGGAGAGGAAGGAAGGGGGAGAAAAAGTATAAAATAATAATAAAAAAAAGAAAGAGTACGTATAGTAATGGCCTACCATGTTTACAAGTTATGGTCAAACATTAGAATTAGAGTTCTTTGAGATAATTTACTGTGTTTCAATTTTAATTTGGAATTTTATTCAAATAATTATTAAATGATATTAAAATGTGTATATCAAATGATGCTAAGATCCTTTTCAAAGTTTATAGCAGATTTAAAGTGTTTAACATTAATCCTCAATTGACAAAATACCATGCTAGGTTCCACACAGAATCTCATCTTAATTCTCTCAGTTGTCGCACAGAACCATAAGCAATGGCTTTATAGGGGTTGGAGACATGAGCCGGCTTTTAAGAGAACTCCTTGCTTTCCTAGAGGGCACAAGTTCTCTTCCTAGAGGTACTGTCAAGGATCTCACAACTCCAGTGGTATCCCATGATTCTGGTCCTCAAAGACCATACAGTATTGTGCCCAAACCTCCATGGAGATACCTATGAATTCAAATAAAAATAATCTTTTAAATATGGCCTTAAAATAAAAGTAAATCAAATCTGAGATACTATTCATTAAAAATGAAGAACATTTCCGGAGACTTGCAGGTTTTTGAAATTTTACTTTTCTGTTTAAGACAATACTAGTATAGGAGTATGATATTGCCATGGAGAGCTTCTTTTGATATACATCTAAAGTCTTACACATTATGAAATAAACTATGCAGGTCTTAGAAAAAGGATGTGACTATAGTGTAAGAATTCCATAACAAAAAATCAACACCCTCATAACTTTCAAGTACAAGCAAGAAAATGTCATATCAGTTATTTAGCTTGAGTTGCTAGAAGTACAAATATGATGGCCATAATATCTTTGAACATTGTGAAAACAAACATAAAATATACTTATAAAAGTATCAGTAGCACTATGAACCTTAAATTTTGTCTTTCATGTGCTTGTGTTATCTTGGACATAACTCATATGATATAGTATGCCACACTTTCAATGTTGACATGTTTACTGTACATATAGATTGAATTCCTTCAGAGAATTGAAGATGAATCTAATATGAGACATGTTTTAAGAAAATATTTTTGTAACACAAAGTGATGGTTTGATGGTTAAGAGAATACATTATTCTTTCAGAGAACCATAATTTGATTTGATCCACATTAGGGAACTCACAACTAACTTTAACCTCAGCTCAAGGGCATTCTGGATGTCTTCATCTGGACTCAAGGAACCATAACTAAAGAAATATTCAAAACAAAAAATCTTTAATTGAAACATATTCAAAAGCTGTGAATAATATATTGAAATCTTAAATTATACCAACTCTAGACCATTTATTACATTTATTAAATAACCTAAATAAATTTAGTAGTATTATAGAATTGTTAGTTCAGTTGTATGTCATGTATAATGTGAAAATAGAACAATCTTGAGTTCAAGGTCAGCCTGAACAACACATGAGAATCTATTTAAAACACACACACACACACACACACACACACACACACACACACACATTCATACATGTATGCCACATTATGGACACTGGTGGTCCATCTAAATGAAGATGCCTCATGACAGAACAGATGTGACCTGACCTGACCACTGTGAAAAATAGGTTTTAAATTTTATTCATGTGTTTGTGTGTGTGTGTGTGTGTGTGAGTATGCGTATACACACATGAACATATGTATACATTCAAGACATGGCGCTTGTGTGAGTTCAGAAAACAACATTCCACTCCTCAGCTGCCCAAGGAACTAACTGGGGGCGTCTCCCTGGAAACCTGGGAACCCCTCTAGGGTCAAGTCTCTTGACAACCCTCAGGTAGCTCCTTAAATTAAGATATATGCTTCCCTGCTCCCACATCCACCCTTCCTATATCCCAAGCACCCCATTCCTCCGAGCTCCCCCCTTTCTCCCCTTCACACTTTTCTCTCCCCATCTTCCCTTGGCCCAGTCTCGCCCAACCCTCAAGTTCCCAATTTTGCCTGGCGATCGTGTCTACTTCCAATATCCAGGAGGATTACTATATCTTTTTTGGGGGATTTCACCTTCTTATTATCTTCTCAAGGATCCCAAATTTATAGGCTCGGTGTCCTTTAATTATGGCTAGAAACCGATTATGAGTGAGTACCTGAAAAGGCCAGTTCCTATAGCCATACTGATGAATTTCTTGCATATCACCATAGAACCTCCACCTGACGATAGATGAAGAAAATGACAGAGCCCCACATTGGAGCACCGGACTGAGCTCCCAAGGTCCTGATGAGGAGCAGAAGGAGAGAGAACATGAGAAAGAAAGTCAGGACCGTGAGGGAACCTCCAGCTGGCGACAGATGGGGAAGGTGACTGAGCCCCATATTGGAGCACTGGACTGAGCTCCCAAGGTCCTGATGAGGAGCAGAAGGAGCGAGAACATTAGGGAGAAAGTCAGGAATGTGAGGGGTGCGTTCACTCATGGAGACGGTGGGACAGAACTAAAGGGAGATCACCAACTCCAGTTGGAATGGGACTGATGGATCATGCGACCAAATCCGTCTCTCTGAATGTGGCCCACAGCGGGGGCTGACTGAGAAGCAAAGGACAATGGTGCTGGGCTCTGATTCTTCTGCATGGACGGGCTCTGTGGGAGCCTTCTCAGCTTGGTCGATCACCTTCCTGGACCTGGGAATTGGGAGGACCTTGGTCTTAGCATAGAGTGGGGAACCCTGATGGCTCCTTGGCCTTGAGAGGGAGGGAGGGGAGGTATGGGTGGAGGGGAGGGGAGGGAAGGGGGAGAAGGAGGGGAGGGAAGGGGGAGGAGGAGGGAAGGGAGGGGGGAGGAGGAGGGAAGGAGATGGAAATTTTTAAATATAAAAAAAATAAACCATGAGGAAAAAAAAGAAAAAAATAATAATATAATAATAATAACAAAAAAAAAAGAAAACAACATTCCAAAGTTACTTCTCATCTATTCCCAGAAAGACTCAATGAAGCCTTTCAAATCTTTGCTCTACTGTGTCTGATGATGTCCTTTGTATTCATGTGCAAGGCTGAGCCTCCTGAGTCTGGAGAATGGTCTCATGAATGCGTCATTACTCTTGCATCTAGTGGTCAGTAGCTTTAGTAAATCCTATGTAGTTGTCTCAAACTATTATGTATTATGATCATGATCATGTATTATGATCAGTATTATGATCATACACTCAACATTTTACAAATTAAGAGGAGTCTTTCTCACTTTGCTAAATGGTTCAAAAGCTGTGTCATAAATATGTCTTCTGAGGAAATAAAAGATTGTTTTTGAGACTTCAACATAAATGCAGTTACACTATCCTTGATAGAATAGAAAGTATTGAATATATTGGCACCGAAGACCAGTTCCTAAACATAACACCAGTAGCACAGACACTGAGAGCAACAATTAAGAAGTGGAACTTCCAGAAACTAAGAAACTCTGTAAGGCAAAGGACATTGTCAATAAGACAAAAACAGCAGCCTACAGAATGGGAAAAGATCATCACTAACCCCATATCTAAGAGAGGACTGATTCAATATGTATAAATAACTCAAGTCACTAGACATCAAAATATGAAATAATCCAATTTAAAAATGTGATATGGGGAGAGAAAAGTGTGAAGTGGAGGATGGGGAGAGCTTGGGGTAATAGGATGGTTGGGATATAGGAAGGGTGGATATGGGAACAAGGAATTATATATCTTAATTAAGGGAGCCATTCTAGGGTTGGCAGAGACTTGACTCTAGAGGGGTTCCCAGGTATCCAGGAAGATGCCCCCAGCTAGTTCCTTGGGCAGCTGAGGAGAGGGAGCCATAAATGTCCAGATCCTATTGCCATCCTCATGAATATCTTGCATATCGCCATAGAACTTTCACCTTGCGTTGGATGGAGAAAATGACAGATCCCCACATTGGAGCAACGGACTGAGCTTCCAAGGACCTGATGAGGAGCAAAAGGAGGGAGATCATGAGCAAGGAAGTCAGGACTGTGAGGGGTGCGTTCACCCATTGAGACAGTGGGACAGATCTAACGGGAGACCACAAAGTCCAGTTGGAATGGGACTGATGGAACAGGTGACCAAACAAGACTCTCTGAATGTGGCTAATGGTGGAATATGACTGAGAAACTAACGACAACGGCGATGGGCTTGGACTCTTTAGCATGGACGGGCTCACTGTGAGCCTTGTCAGCTTGGTTGCTCACCTTCCTGGACTTAGGGGGAGTTGGGAGGACCTTGGACTTAACATAGTGAAGGGAACCCTGATGGCTCTTTGACCTGGAGAGGAAGGGAGTGGGGGTATGGGTGGAAGGGAGGGGAGGGAAGGGGGAGGAGGAGGGGAAGAGATAGAAATCTTTAATAAAAAAATGAGAAAAAAAGATAATAAAAAAATCTAAATAGAGAATTCTCAAACAATAAACCACAAATATCCAAATGACATTTAAAGAATTGCTTAACATTGTAAGTCATTGGGGAAATGCAACTCATAATGACTCTGAGATGCCATCTTATATCTGACAAAATGGCTAAGATCAAAAACACTGATGACAACTTATGTTAGAGGGAATGTAGAGTGAGGGGAATATTCTTCCACTGCTGGTAGGAGTGCAAACTTGTACACTCAGTTTGGAAATCACTATGGCAATTTCTTAGAAAATTGGGACTCAGTCTAACACAAAACCAGAAATACCACTCTTGAGAATACAACCAAAGGATGCTCAATCATACCACAAAAACATTTGTTCAACTATGTTCATAGCGGCATTTTTCATAATAGTCAGAAACCAGAAACAACTTAGATACTTCTCAACTGAAAAATGGATAAAGAGAATTCGGTACATTTACACAATGAACTATTATTCAATGGTAAAAATCAATGATGTCATAAAATTGTAGGCAAATGGATGGAATTAGATAAAATCATCTAAGTGAGGCAACCCAGACCTGGAAAGACAAACATGATATGGACTTAATCATAAGGCAATATTAGATGTAAAGCAAAAGATAACTAGGCTACACTCCACTTCCCCAGAGAAGCTAAGTAACAAGGATGAACCAAGAGGATCCTGCTTGAATCACCTAGGAAAAGGAAATAGAAACTTTTCTTGGGTAAATGGGAGTGGGGTAGAGGATAAGAAATGGGGGATGAGAACATGAGGAAATGGGATGGTCAAGTTGTGGGAGGCATAGAGAGGGAGAACAACAAAAGAGATATCTTTATACAGGAAGTCATTTTGGGTTTAGGGAGAAATTGTGCTAGGGAATTTCCCAGGAATCCACAAGGATAACCCCAGTTTAGACTCCTAACAAGAGTGGATAGAGAGCTTAAACCAACCTTTCCTGTCAGATTGGTGATTATCCTAGTTGATATTATAGAACTTTCATTCAATAATTGATTAAAGCCAATGATGAGGTCCACAGTCCAGCATTGGATTGAGCTCTTGGTCTCTAGTCATAGAGAAGGAAGAAGGAATATATGAGTAAGATGCGTCAAGATTATGATGGGAAAACCTACAGAGCCAGCTGACCCGAGCTAATGAGAACTTATGGACTCTGAACTGACAGCTTAAGAGACTGCATAGAACCAAACTGGGCCCTCTGAATGTGGGTAACAGTTGTGTGGCTTGATTTACTTGTGGGGCCCCTGGCAGAGAGACTAGGATTTATCCATGATGAATGAACTGGCTTTTTGGAGCCAATTCCCTATGGTGGTATATCTTGTTCAGCTTTGATGCAGGGCAGAGGGAACTTGTTCCTGCCTCAACCTGTTATGACAGGCTTAGTTGACTCCCCATCGGAGGCCTTGCCCTCCCTAAGGAGTGGATAGGAGTGGGAGAATAGAAGGAGGGGAGTGGGGAGCTGTGGTTGGTATGGAAAATAAATAAAAATTAGAATTGTTTTTGATTTCCATAGAGAAGTCTGGTATAAGTCTGATAGGTTTAGCCCACTGTCTTTGTATCTGGCCCGATGTAGTATTTTGTGTGCATAGGCAAAGTGAACACTTAGAACTAGATATATTTTATATATTTTTTGCGTGAGTGTGTATATATTGCTGTTTGTGCTAGTGCACAAACATATTTGGGTACTTCTGTGTGTGTGGTGGCCAGAGGCCAAGCGCCTATTGTCTTGTTCATTACTCATACATCTGGTTTCAGGTTCCCTGATTAAGTTTTCTGACTGAGGGAGCTCCAGGCCCACCTGTATCTATCTCCTTCACAATACGATTACAGGAGTATGTCAGTAGACCTGGTCAGTATTGTGTGTATTCTGGGGATAGAACTCAGGACTATGTGGATTCAACTTCTGATTAGCCTATTGCTCTAGATCATCAGTAAGTCTTGTTTTTGTTCTGTTTATTTATTTTATCTTCCTTTTGAGACAGGGTCCATGTAACCTACACCATTACTGAACTCACTCACTATATAGTAGAAGATGACCTTGAACTTCTCATATTCCTCTCTGTCTTCCAGTGTTGGGATTAATGACATGCATAATGTTGTCTTGTCAAGTTTCATGTGGTGCTGTGTAATGATCCCAGTTTTTCACTCAGGTATGGCTGAACTTCTAATATCCAAATCATATCCTTAGCCACTATATGTTATAATACATATGTTAAAAGGTATTAATGAGAAATACAGGTGTAACATTAATTAGGTGTAACATTAATTTGTCTATTCTTTACATGAGTTTCACTGATGTGTGGGAGCAGCTTAATTTTGATTTCTTTTAAAGTTTTATTTTTTATTTATGTTTGTGAATGCACCAGTATGCCTTTATGCTACATCTATGCATGTGCCCTCAGAGACAAGAAGAAGGCACCGCCTCGGAAGAAGAGTTACAAACAGCAGGCTGCCTGACGTGGGTTCTGGGAACTGAATGTAAGCCCTCTGGAAGAGAAGCAAGTGCTCTTAAGAGCGGAGTTGTCTCTCTAGCACCTCTGAAAACAGTTTTAAATCAAAATGGGAAAAAGGAGCTTTTCAATTTAATCAAAGTAAAATAGAAGACTGGAGACTCACAAATATAAATGCAAATGATATCTTGGAATATTGTGATAAATTTAATTCCCTTAAGTTTTGTAGTGGTTTTGTAAACTGAATATGTACAGCACATTATGCATGAAAGTTATCATTTTAAAATATAATAAGCTTTTAGGAACTTCCCTTATTGATTTTCATTTTGTTTGGTTTCTGACTATGTTCATAACTAAGGCTTCTATTCTATCTCTTTTTAGATTTACTATAAAGCAGGAAATGCTGCATGGAAAAATTATAAGCCTTTATATATCTAGTATGAATACATAGAGAGAGGTATCAAGCTGAGCTATCATATATAGATATAATATATATAAACACCACTTACACATAAATACACAGTACTTGGGAACTTGATGTGGAGAACATGAGCCTCTTGTGTAAATAAAGACTGCTTGTATTAAAGTTGCTTCCTTTCTTTGTAACTCACTTTCAATTACATAAACAAATTTTCCTGCCAAATATTGCCATTCCCATCAGTTCACACTAATAAAATGAGTAATTGATTATTGAGAAATAATTCCTTCTGAGTTCACTGTAACTTCGAGAAAGGAACCAGAGATATAATACTACATTTTAATCACTTGTTTGCTATTTTGCTCAGATTGTCCTGGAAAAACCTTCAGTATATAACCTGATGGAAAACTGCACAAAAAATATAAGCTACAAGCCTCCAATCAAGGGCCTTTGACCTTCTGTCTTCTCCCAGATCGAGGATCTAGCCCTTTTCCTTCCTTGGGAGTGATTTCTTCCAGAACTATGACCCTAATTAGTCTTAACAATAAAAAACCAGAGTCAGATATCAAGGATGAAAGCTGAAAGATCACTGAAGCAGAGCAGCCAGCCACTAGAGAGTTCGTACCTCTATGAAATCTCAGACTGATTGAGGGTGATCCTCTCTCTGAATCCTCAGACCAAATGGTGCGAGATCCCATCTCCACCACCTGCCTTATATTCCTGTTTCCTTATATTCCTGATTAAAGAAGATGTCTACCTCCCATGTCCTGGATTGAAAGGCATGAGATCCCAACTGTTGTGATAAAAGGTGTGAGGAACCTGGCTATGTTTCTCTTTTAGACTGGTGCATTATCATGTAGCCCAGAGAGGCCTTGAAGTCGTGATCTTCCTGCTTCCTCCTCCCAAGTGCTGGGTTTAAAGCTTTGTGCCACCGCTGCCTGGTGTGGCTAGCTCTGCCCTCTGATCTCCAGGTAAGCTTTATTTGTCAGAACACGGACAAAATATCATACAACAATTTCCTAAAGCAATTATCTCTGCTTCTAGCGTCTCTGCAACAAGTACTAAGCAGCATTCTGTGCTACTACTTGACAAATGTCAATTTATGGTGCCTGGCTCCTCCATGTTCCTTGTTGTATAAGTTATCCTGAACTGAATAATATAATGTGAAACTTCCTACCACCCTTAAAATGCTATGAAAAAGTCAGGACTCTTTCTTGTTTGGGGGGATTTTCTGAAACTCCTCAAAGATTTAACCCAGAGATGAAGGATGCTCTGTAAAGTGACTCCTCTTGCCTCCTACCTCACATGCCTTTCATGGTGGCTATCTCTCATTGAAGATTGGATCAAGCTATGATTCTTAATGGAAATCCTTTCCAGGCTTTTGGTGAGACTTCTTCTTTCTTCATTTTGATATCTCAGTTTACTGCCTTGGTTCCATCTACTGCTCTTTCTCTCACTTAAAGGTCTCATCATAATCTTAAGGCCTTCTTATTCCAATAACTATTATCAAAGGAGCTGGGTCAGCCTCCTTGTTGGATTGACCTGACACAGCCTTTTTTTCTGTTTTGTTTAATATCTCTATCCCCTTAAATTTCTTCCAGGTTGATATAAATTGCTAAACTGGGACAAATCTCTGTAGACAAGTATGTACAAGTCCTTGTGATAGCTGGGCACATTTAGTACCTTCAGAGTTATGAGGTCTCAACCATCAAAGTGCACAATGTGATGGTATCTCATGATAATAAAATAATCCGTGTTGATCAAAAATAGATGGCAACAATGTTGATTACTGGTTGGCAGTGGCTACTTGTAGGGTGTCTCTATGTCTAATGCTCATATGGTCATGGCTTCATGCCTTTCACAAGTCCACCATTTCCCAAAACTTACTTGGCTTGAGAGCACTTTGTCTCTCTCTCCCCTCTTCCTTCACATTCCTCCCTTTAGGGCATCAGGATTGGGGCAGAGGAATGGAAATGTCACTGTAGTTATAGAGTTATGAGTACCCCACCAATGTGGTAGCTAATGGGAGCTGAGTTTGACAAGCCCATATTCCTAGGCTAGGACATGGACTTTGCCCATCCCCAACACCTGTAATAAGGAATGATAAAAAGGCTGAGATGTGTTTCTCTGTTCTTCTTCATTCAACTTCTTTTGCTTCTGCTCCAGTATTGTAGTTGGGGAATAGTGTTGATGAAGCAATGAACCTGATAAAGAATTATCCCAGAATTTTAGGCTCTTGCTTTCATTTGCCACACTTACAGGTTCCCTCACGTTTGGTCCTTATTTTTGTCTCATTTGTGCACACACACACACACAAACACACACACACACACACACACACACACACACACACACATACACATACAGAGAGAAAGAGACAGAGAGAGAGAGAGAGAGAGAGAGAGAGAGAGAGAGAGAGAGAGAGAGAGAGAGAGAGAGAGAGAGACTTGATCAGGTCACTCCTTGGTCTGTGTAAACCTGTTGGCATAGCACCATATGGATTTTCACTGTTTCCCAGCACTGAATCCAAGACAGCTCCAAGCTGCTCTTCAGGATTACACCATCGGAACAAAAAGATGACTGTGGTTGCCTTGGAGGCTCATCCGAAATAGGCCACTCAGAGTTGTTCTGCAGGAAGTGGAGCTTGTTCCTGATGGGGTTTCTGAGGCTTTGATGAATTACTAAGTGTGACTTTCTGACATAGATAGAGTCTCTATGTCTTGTGGTTCCATGCCCATGTGAGAATGGTACAGACTGGCAAGGCAGAAGACAGGCAGAATGTTGGAGACCTGGATCTCACATGAGCAAGAGAGTATGGGACATGGGGCATATTAAGGGACTCTTGTCCTTTTTAATATTTCTCCTTTCTCTGTCAACAATGACTTACTGATATTTTGGGTCACCACATTTGTTTCTTTCAGGTTTATTGTGTCCTTTCTTTCTGATTTAAGGAAGATAATCCCATACATAAAGTCATGGATTTAGTCTCAACAGAAGGCTTTGACAACAGTTGGGAGAGCTGACCCTGGTGGCATAAAATCTGAAGAGCTGGCCCTGACCCTCACCAACTGCACAAAATCCAGAGAGTAGGCCATGCACCTTGCCTGGACAAAACAGTAGAGATGACCCGCATGCTGTGTGAGAGCAAGAGAACTGGTCCCACTCCTTATTGTCTTCTACATTGGGTGAGATAACTGGGGAAGTGTTTGAGAGCTCACTTGGGTCATGATGATGAGGGATATCTGGGAGACTGACCAACCTAGCTACCATGAAACACCAGAACCAGGACTACTATGTAGCCAACCCCCAGCACCCACTTTATCTATGAACTGCTTGAGCTGTAGATTGGAAGCTACACGATATCAGTGAAACAAGGAAACAATAGAATGTTTAAGAGGAGTCCAGAGAGGGCCCAGTATCAAGGTTAGAGAAGAAGCCAGAGGCCTTAAACTAGAACAATGACTCATTGCAATGAATTCTTTCAAGTAAAGTCTTATGGACTAAAGGGTACACTGTGAGATTCACTGGGCCATGGTACAGTTTCCATGCCAATTAAAATAAATTTCTTTACTGTTGTTGTTTTGTTTTATATTTACTTTTATATTTTGTTTTGGGGGAGGTTGCAAGGGCAGAGCACAGAAGCAAGGGGATGAGGAAATGCTTGGGATGAGGATGCATAATGTGAAATACATAAAAAAGTAAAAAAGTTAGTAAAAGTATCTTTAAAAGCATACATTAAAATTCCGTTTATTTTAATTTATTTCTATTTTTAGAAATATTTTTAATATACAAAAATAAATATGACTTTTATTAAAATCAATATTTATGTATATAGGCACACTTGTTTGTCAAAGCTCTTTATGTTATATTTCCCATCTTAATGGAATTTCCAGGAGATACGAGAATGCAAGCAACAATATCATTCATGATCCTGGTAAACTCACTCTGAATGTAACAAAAGGAAAAGCTATGTCATAGTCTTATTCACAAGAGAGATAACTATTATCCTACATCTTTAGAATAAATTTCAATCCATAATTATGACACTGAGATATGAGAACTACTGCATGTCTGTCCCTGTCTTTCTTATTCAGAAGAACATATTTTTCAAGGTTCTTATCTGATTTTTCTCTGATTTAAAATGACAGGAAGAAAATGTATCATTTAAAACCCAAGTGTTGTTTGCTGTTCTGCCTGCTTAACGTCTTAGAGTTGAGACTCTAGATTATGAAGTAGAAGCTTTCACTTTGGTTTCTACTGAAACATGTCTTTGGAAGTACAGGTTTTAGATTAAGGCAAGTATATCTAGGATATAACCAGATTAATTGTCTAACAACAATTGACAAATGATATCATCTAAATGGTAGCTCTAAAGAGAAGCTACAATGCTACAATTTCTTTTTTTTTTTTTTTTGAGACAGGGTTTCTCTGTAGCTTTGGAGCCTGTCCTACAACTAGCTCTTGTAGACCAGGCTGGATTCGAACATACAGAGATCCGCCTGCCTCTGCCTCCATAGTGCAGGGATTAAAAGTGTGCATAACCACTGCCCAGCTACAATTTTTTAAAATCTATTTTTATTTAGGACTACATGCACAGATGCTATCAACATGTATGTCTTTTTACAATGTTTACATAATATTAAATTAGCTCATAAATTAGTGCTCATGCAAAATAAAATTTTTAAATAAGCCAAAATCCTTTTTAGTTCATAGTATAATTAAACTTTCAAGTGATAAAAATTCCCCATCTTCATCAGCCCTAACAAATTCAGGTTGACCACCTGTTCCAAATGCCAATTAAACATACAAAATGGTGGTGGAAGTCAAAGAGATTTAGTCAATGTGGCTGGGTTGTTGGAACAAGTTTGATGACCTAGGGTATGTCTTTGTGGTATTGATATGACTTTAACATTAAACAGAGTAAAGATTTAAAGAAAACACAGGAGGAACATATAATGTGGTAATTTTAGTAAAGGTGCTATCTGACTGATCACTGTCTCCACTCTTGTCTTATCAGGTGATCCAATTTAGGCCCTATTTTGTTGAGGGTATGGATGCATACTCAGGAGATGGTTGCTCCTATGCAGGGTAGGATAGAAACTACCCTTGTGTACACTTGCACCTAGCTAGGGCGATCATGCCATACTGAGGTGGTGATTTACCATGAGGCTTTCAGTTTTCTTAACAAAGAAATGGGTAAACAAGACAGTTGTTAGAGTTTTATCTTTTTGTTGGTTTGTTTGTCTTTTGAGCCCGCATGAGAAATAAATCCTTTGAGATAAAAAAAAAAAAAGATTCAAAGGGCCTCATAAAATAGGCCTTATACCTTGTTCCAACTTTGTTGATAAGAAAATAAATCACTGAAAATATCTCCAGAATTGTTAAGGATATTTTCTGTGTTTTAGATGTAGCTTACTATGTTTTTATTGTCTTACAGCAATTGCTAAGGGGAAAAGACATTTTCCGAAGACAAATAGAAAATAACAGAACATCATTAATAAAAGACATCAGAACATAGTGTGGGATATGTTTTAGGTAAGGAAGCTTAAACTCAGAGGAAAAACCCAACTGAGAAAAGATTTTAGAAGGCGATCCTATCCTAAAGTAAATAATTCTTCCAAAATTTGACAGAAGCTTGGCCCAGGGATAGTAATTAAAAAAAAATTCTTTTCTTCTGATCTAAAACAAGGAATCTCTGGCCTGAGTGGATACTGACATTTCAGTTGGGTGAATGAAGCTCTTTGTCAAAGAGCCATACCTAGGAGTAGGAATCACAATGAACCATGAAACGAAAAAAAAAAAAAAAACTATGAAAACTAAATTTCCCTTTAATGAGATAACTTCTTCCCTAAATTATAAAACTGAATCATACAAGAAAGTATTTTCTTTTCTTTTTTCCATCTCAGTCTTAACATGTTTTTCTGAAATGTTCGACTTCACACTGATGTGAGAGGTCCTTCTGTCTATGTGCTGCTTTTATTGGTTAATGAATAAAGAAGCTGCTTTGAACCTATAGCAGAAAAGGGCAGAACAGAGCTAGGCAGGGAAAACTAAACTGAATGCTGGCATAAAGAAGGCGGAGTAGAGAGAAGCAATGTAGCCCCACCTGAAACAGACACTGGAACTTTACCTGGTAAACCACAGCTTCGTGGTGATACACAGATTAATAGAAATGGGTTAAATTAAGATGTAAGAGTTAGCCAGTAAGAAACTAGAGCTAATGGGCCAAGCAGTCATTTGATTAATACAATTTCAGTGTGATTATTTTGGGGCTAAGCAGCCAGAAAAAAAACAAGTGGCGTCTTACTACATCACTCTTTTGCCAATACTTTCTGGCCTATCATGTGAGTGTCCATTGTCATGAGGTTGGATGATTAAAGGTTTAAAACTCTAGTAAAATTATCTTTGAAGTTCTGGCTATGTCCAAAGTTTTCAAACTATGTTTTATGATTCTAATATAATTATATGATTTCCCACTTTCCTTTTCTTCCTCCAAATCTTCCCATGTGCCCTCTACTTACTATATTTCAAATCTATGGCCATTTCTGTCCTTTAATTGTTTTTTTTTTTGAAATACACACACACAGACAGACACACACACACACCTCCCACTCACACGCACATATGTGTATGTGTTTGCATATAGTCCTAAATGCATCTATATAACTTACTCTGTATAATGTTACTAGTAGTTTTATGACTTCATGACTGACTGCTTGGCTTTGAGTGATATATTCCTGGGCTTTTCCCTATGAAAGATTATTTTTACCTCTCTTTGCATTTCTTAGATACCTGTAATTCTCTGTCTAACACTGAGACCTTATGATCTTTACCATGTCCATGTTAGCATGTCTATTGATATTGTACTTGTTTGTGTCATGTTTATGCAGTCACAATGTTGAAATTTTATAGGTAAAGCTTCTGAAATGGGTTAAAAATTAATACAAATTTATTTATGTTTGTGTGTAAGTATGAGTTTATGCTTCTGTAGTGTAAACTGGGCATGGGTTTTCTGTCCTTGGTCGGATATTTGATATGGTGTATTTATTGTTTCAGGCTGGTGAGTATAGTAATTTAATGACCAAAGATAGGCTTGGAAATATAAAGAGGATGCAGGGGGGCTTAGGCCTGGAAAGGCCCACTAATAAAAGCCTGCATGAGAAACCTACACCTCTGGAGCCAGTCCTGAAGTATGAGGATGGGATACTCATCAGAAAAAAAAAATAGTGAATTGTTCCTCTTAAAGTAAGTGTGAATGTGTGGGTATGGTGCAGTGCAAGTAGATTCTTCAAGGAAAAGGTGTAATGTATTTAAAAAGACATTTGAACAGAGTGAACAGAGGAACTATGCATAGGTAGACAACATTGCTTCCAAGGGTTATTAACTAAAAAATATTAGCGGTATACATGGATTCCCTCCTTACACATTGTTGATCAGGGAGATGCAGAGGGACCTAAACAATGCTGCTGGCTATTTTCTTTTCTTTTTCTTACCATAATCAGATGGTAAGACTCTATAGTCAAAGATACTTTGCTTGTAAAACTTGATGCAACTAGGAAATTTCCTCCTTGCAGGAATGACTTTTCTAGTGCCAGAAGGTGCTATATAGGTTGCTAGGGCAGCAAGATAAAAATCATGTATTACAGAGCCCTGGGCTCTGAATGCTCAATTACTAATATGCCATACAAGATGTTCTTACTAGTGTAATAGGGGTATGATGGGGGTGTGATGAGGATGGCTATCAAAATTCTTTTTGATTGGATTCAAGGCCTATTCCATAGGAGAAAATCCTTGTTTGGAACTGTAAAATTATTCAGGACCCTGTGGATGTGAATGGCACCTCTCTAGATGGAAACTGCTTCTGGGCTAAGTGGTCATATTGCCAAACTCCTTCCCAATGTTTGTATCTGCATCTATAGATTAATGCTACAGCCAGTCCTGGTGAGATAAACTCCGCTTGACAGTGGACAATGATTATTACAGAGACTTTTACTTGGTTAAAGTGTTGAGAATAATTAATTTTTTATGTTCAACCCTAAAAGAAAAAAACTATATTAAAGTTGGAAGGAGTATCACAAAAGAGGCAGAAGATAGAATGCAAGAGATTGAGGACAGGGATTGGTGCTGTGGAGTGCTGCATTTTGGATAAGACTTGGTTGTTTGCTCATGAACTCACAGTAGCTTTGAATATTTACATGGGACTTGTACAAGGCCAAGTTTGTCAGCCTTCCACTATGGGTGATTAAAGAGATTAGAATTTTCCATCCCTGAGTGAGGAGCCATGCTAGTTTATTGGGACAAGGAAGCATCACTTTTCTTTGGGAGAGTGTCCACTGTTAGTTTGCCATGTTACAGTCAATGGTCTCATACCCAATATGCACTAACTTGACTGAGGAAAGTTTTAAAAAAGAGCATGAACTTGACAGTGATGTGAGTTTTTGGGATAGTTGAAGGGAGATAAATGCGAGTAAATATGATTAAAACACATTGTATATGTATATGAAATTCCCAAAGAATAAATGAAAATATTACTTAAAATGTCTTTGGAATAATAAAGTAGATGAAGTGAATTTAACATAATTAAAGACTATGTTACCAAAACAAAATTAATTGTATTTCAGTGCATTATTTAAACAATATAAAAATAAAATCAACACTGTTCTACAGAGAGTAAGTTCTGGGACAGCCAAGGCTGCACAAAGAAACCCTGTCTAGAAAAATCAATCAATTCATAAATTAATTAATTAGAAAATCTCTAAGATAATTTTCAAATTTTGTCAATGTATATTAAAAAGGAAATGTTAATTTGAGACAGGGTCTTACTGTATATCCCTAGCTGATTTGGAATGAGCTCTGTAAACCAGTCTGGCCTTGAATTCACAGAGACACGTCTGCCTCTTCCTCCAAAATGAGAAAGGTATATGCCATCATGGTTCACCTTCTAAGAGAATCTTAAAAGACACATTTTATTGTTTAAAGGGCTTAAAACCTTATTTAACATTATATGAAAACATTAAATTGTACATTTAATAGAAATTGATATGTATCTTATAAAATTTGCATGGAATGTAAAAGAAATGGAATAGGTTAACAAACAGTAGTCTTGAACCCCTAACTAGTAAACTTCTCTTTGCATCAAAGTCCACTACAGAATAACCACAACCAGCCAAAATGCAGAATTGTGCATTCCAGTATAAATGGATATATCTAGTAAACAACCCAGCATCTAAGACTCAGTGAACATTATGAAAGAGATGGGGAAAGACTATAAGAGCCAGAGGATCAGACTATTTTCTGTGAGATTCTGTCTCCTAGTAATACTGGAAGCTAATCCTTAGAGTCTAATCAAACCTGACTGCCCAAATATAAGCTGAATAAAGATGACTGATTCCCCTTTGTACACTGTGAATAACATTGGTTAATAAAGAAGTTGGCTTGGCCTCATAGGGTAGAACAGAGATAGGCAGGGAGGACTGAACTAAATGCTGGGAAAAACAAAAGCAAAGTTGGAGAGAAGCCATGGAGTCGCTGCCAGAGACAGACATGCTGAAACCTTGCCAGTAGGCTATGAGCCTCATGGTAAAATACAATATAATAGAAATGGGTTAAATTAATATGTAAGAATTAGCCAGTAAGAAGCTTGAGTTAATGGGCCAAGCAGTGATTTAATTAATACAGTGTCTGTGTGGTTATTTTGGGACTCTCAGCAGTCAGAAATGAACAAGCGGCTTCCTTACAACAAATTGGTATGCCAATGTGGTTGACTAAATCCACATAAAACCTGAGAAAACTTAAAAAGGAATCCTAGACACAAAAGAACAGAGTCAAGCATGGTTTAGTAGTGGCATTTTCTTGGGTGGTCTCTGTTTGTTGTAAGAGAAATTTTCCTGAATCAGCGGTAGCAGAAAAAAAGCCATGCTGTTTTGAAATGCCAGCTTCCTGGACCTTGACACCAGCATGAATTCTGGCTCTTTCTGGAGAATGAGCATTTAAATGGGGTTTGTGAGATACATGCTGCAACTTGCTTAATGGCAGCATAGACCTGCTGTATGTCTAAAAATGGGGAACTGTCCATGGCTTTCAGAGGTAGCAACCAGCTCTGCCATGATGGACTCCGCAGGGCAAGCAGGAAGTGTCATATATACCCTAGTGATGCTGCAGTTTAGCTTCTTAAGAGGCACTTAGAATTTTAAGAATCACTTCCTGTCCAAAAATAATTACAGATATGCAGGAATGACAAATCCAAATGGAAAAGACCTTTAAATGGGTCACAGTGTTGGATAAATGATTTTTAGGATTGAAAGAGAGAATAAAAAGAGTATAGAGAGTTGGAAAAGAAGTGAATCATTTAAAAAAATAAAAAAGTCTTTAGAGACAGAGTCCAGACAGTCATAGATTAAAGGAATATAGATAATAAAATAAATATTAAGATGTAATAGATTTAAAAGAAATAAGCCACATAAAGATTGAGAATACATAGAGAATCTGGATTATATATATATATTATTGTGTTATCTTTAAATTTTTTGACTGTGAAGAGGCTAAGTACAAAGAGACATTTCATTGTATGGGCTGCTAACCTAAACAAACTATATATTTTAAAGGTATCTTGTTTTCAAAATTTGAGTCTAAGGATATGTTGCTTTGGAAAAGAGATTCTCTTCTTTTGTCTCCACAGAAGATGGGAACCTGTGGATTTCTTCCAGAGTAATGTGGATTAATAGACCAAGACTACACAAAAGGTCTCAATAACCCCCCCAAAAAATCCTTCACCCAACAAAAAGCAGGAAACACTTTAGAGTGAACTACATCCATATTTGCAAATAAGATTTGTAAATGTTTCTTTACATTTAAAGGTGGATATGCTATAGAGATTTGCATTTGTATGAATCTTGGTTTATTGATACAAATTAAATTTGTTATATTGTGCATATGTATTTCTGATATTGATTAATGTATTTTGTTTGTCCAGCTCATTTAAAAATGTAATGTATAATTAAGAAATATAAGTTAATAGAGAGTCATCTGTAATACTCAAGCTTCTGGTCATGTTAGTTTATCTAGATATATAAAGAAATAGTTCAGGTGGATAGATAATCTTTAAACATTTCAAAGACTACAGAATATGGCATTGAAAATGTTTAAGAACTTAGGACTTTTCATGACTATGAGACACATCTTCTCCTGGCAGTACCAATCTACTTCAAGAGGATGATGGGCCTCAAAGAGGCTCCTTATGGAGTTTGATAGCCTTTTGGGCAAGAAACTGCTCCTTCCTGGAATACTTGATTGCCGGAACCAAAGATCTATATTTGGTTATAGCCCATCTTAGTCACAAATTAAGTTATTTAGAAGCCTCTGTAGGACAAGTTCCAGGCCCAGTATCTTCTTATCTCCCCCCCCCTACCCCCGTGAGTTAAAATTTCCTGCAGACCTGCAGATCCCAGGCTACAGAAGTGATTAGCATTTCCCCCTGTAAACATTTACAGACCTTCAGCATTTACTTATCTCTTCCTATCAGCTAGTGGATGTCTCCATACCTGACATTCCAGCATCCTACCCTCCCCCCCCGCCTTTTTATTATATAATGCTCCTGAGAAAAAAATAAAGTTTGCAGTTTAATCAGAAAACAGACTTGTTGTCCCTTTCTCCTGTCTCTTGTCTCTTGTCTCTTCATTTCTCCCCTCCAGGGCCAGGGACCTCATTTTTTTTCCTGCTGGTTGGAACACTTGATGAACTTTACATCCAGGACCCATAAAGAAATGACTACTGAACTTGCCTAAAGGTGTGACAATATTTTGGGGTTCCTGATTCATGTCTACAAGACATTCTACACAGAAGGACACAGAAGAAAGAAACGGATAGACTTTGTCATTGCATGGCAGAACAGATCTTCAAATGTCCTGCTTCATGGAAAAGTCAACTGGATACTATGGGCCTTTAGGCTAAAGATTGAATGCCCCAACAACACAGAAGAACTTTGGGTACTGTCCAGACAACAAGATGGCTCTGTCATTTTTAGAGTTTAGGAAGCTACTTACGATGCACTTCCTGTTTTCTTAGGTAAAATTATATCCTTCTGAAGTTTTTGATGGAATTGAGAAATTAATAGTTATAGTTATATTTTTCTTAGTTATGATAAAAATAAAGTAGATATAAATATTGTAACTGTAATTATTGCTTGATACCTGTTTTGTTATATATAATTTTACTATGTTAAAGTTAAAACCTTCCTTTTTATTTAAACAGAAAAAAAAGAGGGAATTAATATGAGATTCCCCTCTGTATGCTGTGAATACCATTGGTTAATAAAGAAGCTGGCTTGGCCTGATAGGGTAGAACAGAGGTAAACAGGGAGGACTGAACTGAATGCTGGAAGAGAGAATGGCAGAATCAGAGAGAAGCCATGGAGCCGCTTCCAGAGACAGACATGATGAAAACTTGCTAGTAGGCCATGAGCCTCATGGTAAAATATAAAATAATAGAAACGGGTTAAAATAACATGTAAGAATTATCAAAAAATAAGCTAGAGCTAATAGGCCAAAAGTGATTTAATTAATTCAGTTTCTGTGTGGTTATTTCAGGAGACTGGTCAGCCAGGAAATGAACAAGCAGACTCCTTACAGAAAATGACACCAATGAACAATGCAAAGTGAGTGGGAAATGCCAATAAGGCTTTAACTCTACACAAACACTATAGGTAACTAAGGAAAGCTGGAAGCAAGAGAAGAGGTCTTTCCCAGGGAAGAAAACACCAATTCATTGTCTAAAGTCAAATAGTCAGCTCAGAGAAGATATATAAGTAATATTATATGGTCTCAACAGTCTATATTTGGAAATACATATGTAAATTGCATGTTTATGTATATGTGCAACAACAATTAGTGAACAAAAGAGGTCATAAATTTGAAGGAGAGTGGGAGGTTTGGAAAGAAAGCAAGAGATAAATGTTCTTATTATAATATAATATCAATCAAAGAGATGTGTATATCCCAAAATGACAAAGGTGGAAAATCATTAGAATTTACTGACTTGAATATTATATGTGAAGTCATAAAATCAAGCCATATAAGGAGACAACAAGACAAATACACAAAATTTCCCAATTCAGAGAGACAATTACAGTTTTATAACAAAGCAGGCAAAGGAGCTAAATAGAGAAAGATAGTCCCCACCAAGCAATTGCCATAGATTATTAAGAGATTCATCACTGGGTATTTATTTGCATACTGTTTCATTTTATGAAGACAAACAGATTTGAAATGTTTCCTTTCCTTGTTACAAAATTAATACTACAATAAAAATCTTTTAATCATGGTACAAGCACTTATTTCTTTGGCAAGATCCAAAAAGCTCCAGAAAATTAATTAAGCAAAAATGATTAAAATCAATATTTCATGTTATCTGATAGACATTGCTTAAAAGTGAAAATGCATGAGAGCTGGAGAGATGGCCTTGAGATAAAATGCACAGGCTGCTCTTCTAGATCTGGCTTCAATCTCAAGTACCCAAATGGTGTCTCACAGCAGGCTATAACTCCAGCCCATGGGATCTGATGGCCTTTCCTAGTTTCTGTGGACACTGTACACATGTAATGTAAAGACACACATGTGGGTGAAATCATAGACACATAAAATAAATAATGAAAAGGCTTTTTAAAAAAAAAGAAAGACAAGACATGCACATGGAAAGAATGGATGCAATAAATGCAAAATATAAAGGCCAAAATATATTCATGATATATTATGATATATACAGCTCACCATGAAGGAAAGAAACAATCCAATTAAAATAGACACAAAACTGCAAGGGATACTTAAGAGGAGAAGATATAAGTAGTAAGAAATTGCATGGAAACATTCTCTGTAATATTAGGCAAATGGGGAAGGTATATTAAAACTATTACGAAATTCTAGTCCATATGTTCTATAGCTGGTGTAGCCAAGATACTGACTGCAACAAACACTTGTGAATGTAGAATAGTGGTGATATTTGAAAATGTTCCTTTCAAAAACTTTACACTTTCCTGTATGATTATATATTTGCTTACCTCATCTAAATAAAAGGGTGTCAACAGAAAGCCTTGGAAAAATGTCCATAGCAGTTTCTGTTCCATAACCTCCAAACAGAAGCCATTCACATGCTCAGATTGGGTGAATGAAGGGGTAAAGTCTATTATCCCTATCAGAGTTCAAATGAAAAGATTCTTAAAACAAGAATGATGCTGACCCTGTAAACAAACTGCATTACAAACACACGAGCTTGTGACTTTGCCATTCCACTTTTATATACACTTCTTAAAACAGAAAATATTTCATCAACCACTCATAGAAATTAGCACCATGGCTGCCTTGGAACTAAAGGACTGACATGGTGTATATAAAGATCTTCTGGACAAAGTACTATAACCCAAGAAGGGCTTTTATTTTTCAGCTTAACATATTTTAAAGCTCATCACACTCTACTCAAAATCTGCCAGTTATTGATATTAATTGCTGTGGTTGGGATTCATGTTCTCCAGTGGTATGTTAAGGAGTAATTGATAGTTCTGTGGTATGAGATGACTGAAACTGTAAGAATTGTGAACAAGTAGGAGGAAGTTATGTAACTATGAGCATGTTGGAAGGGGCTGATGATACAATAGCCTCTTCTTCTCGGTCAGATCCTTGGTGTGAGATCTTCCATTCATCTGGCCATGATACCTCATTGTAGACCAAAGCACACTGGGTGAAAAATTTCAAAACAGAGAGTAAAATGAAACATATCCTTTTTCTTACAAGGTAGCTTTGGCTGACTCGCACTATGTAGGCCAGGCTGACTTTGACTTCATAGATCTGCCTGACTCTGCCTTCTGACTGTCAGGCACTACTATTCCTTGTACCTTAGCTGTGAGTGCTAAATCAGGCATGTGTTTCCTCAGGTAGAACAAGACTTAAATTTAGTCAGAGAGTAGTTAGTTACATATGTAATGTTTAGTCCCTCTAAATCCATAAATCTATACCTATAGGAAAATTTATTTTAGCAGTGGATGATGGTTATTGTAAAAATTCACAACTGATCAAAATTCCTGTAGATTATTCATCATGGATTAGATATCTTTATCATGTTTTGTCTCTTCAATTGGCTTATGGAACAAATGATAAGAGAGGTAGAAAAAAAATGTATGAACAGAGGTTGGGAAAATCTGGATATAAATAATATCTTCTTAACACTGCAGGACAATTATTATACTCATGAACTCATAGCATCTTTGATTGCTCACATAAATCAAGTCAGTCCACAATAGAGTATGAAGAAGGGAAAAGCTCAAAATTCCCTATCCTTAGCTGAATAAGGAATGACATTTTATGGCCTGTAAGGAGAAAGAGCAAGTTTTCTTTAGTTTTCATGCACTATTGAATGGTACCATACTTATGAATATGTCAACACATATTGATTCAGTGGGGTATAAAATAATGAAGAAGGAAGGAAAGAAAGAAAGACAGAAAGGAAGGAAGGAAGGAAGGAAGGAAGGAAGGAAGGAAGAGAGGAAGGAAGGGAGGGAGGGAGGGAGGGAGGGAGGGAGGGAGGGAAGGAGGGAGGGAGGAAGGGAGGGAGGAAAGAAGGAAGAGGTATAAATGATGGAAGAGGGAGGAAGGAAGGAAGAGGGAAGGAAGGAGGAAGAAAAGAAGGAAAAGTGACACAATGATTCTCAGCTTTCCTTTAATATGTGACCCTTTAATACAGATTCTCATGTTGTGGTGACTCCCAACCATTAAATTCTTTCATGGCTACTTCATAACTATATTTTTGCTATTGTTGTGAACCATAACGTTAATAGATGATATGCAAGATATCTGTTATAGGACCCTGCTGAAAGTATTGTTTGACCCCCTCACCTCCCAACAGGTTGAGAACCATTGGACATGGAGTTTGGTGGGGTTTGGAGGTGAGGAGTGGATCTGAAAGGAAAGAGTTAGAAGGAAGAGGGTGAGTATGCTCAGATGTCATATGCATGTGTGAAATTCTAAGAATTAATACAATTTTTATTTAAAAAAATTAAAATGACAGGATCACATTATAGCCTGTGAAAACTGTGGTACTAATAGGAGAACTTAATATAGTTTATGTGTTTATATATGAACACAACAAGGAATAACAACAAAAGAGCAACAGGACTAATATGATAACACCAGATTCGTCTCATCTTAGTATACCCTTGTCACATCTAAAAGTGCTATTTGGTATTATTCTAATCATGCATTGATGTCAGTATGGACCATAGGCTATTTGGGTTTGTTAGGGTTGTATTTCAACATGATTTCACTAACTATGTGGTTTAAATTTTAACAGATTAGCTCATTGGAAATGTCTACCTCATGCTTCAGACCCCTAGCCTACAGCTACTGTGTAGGTTCATTCTAATAGATCTGATTCTTTTGCATTCTTTCCTTCTGAAACTTAGGAACAACAAATACCCCCCCCCACACACACACACAGCTTCTTATGCTTTTAGTTACTTATTTTTGTTTGACTGATAAACACTCATTTGGGAAGTCCACGGGTTAACCAATGTTTGTCAGTCTCCCTCTAGCTTGACTGTAGATAGTACCTCTGATATGTAGTTATGATGATAGCAGTTGCCCCACAGTTCCATTATACAGACTCAAATTGGTTCTTGTCCAAAGCAGTGACTCTACTTGGACCTTTCCTGTCAACCAATGGGAACCTAACACACAATGAAAACCTTGTATCTCTGCCCCACTGCCTATCTTAATTTTTGAATCTAATTATTTCTCTTTAGCTCCACATGTATCCCTGGCCATCATTTAAGAAAGATTTTCACATAAAGCCACATCTGTTGATTTGTTTCCCAATTCCTTGGATCCTTTCTTCACCCTTAAAGATTTATGATGCCAAGAGAAAAGAAACTTAGGAAGCTTTCAGGATTACAAGGGCTACTTGATTAACAGATGGTCGGCTCCTGGAGTGTGTAATATCCTCCTTTTGATCACCAGAGGTGCCTAGAAGTTAAGAATCATCAATCACTTCCTAACCTTTCCATACAACTCCTTTGCCTGAAGATAAAGGTAAGCTAAGATGGTCTTTCTTTGTGCCAGTCTTCCATCTTCTCAGTTTTACTGGCTTATTAAATAAATCTTTTTTCTTGAGAAAATAACTTATCCTTGATGGATTGGGCCCTTTGAGAGATGGCCAATGGCCTTACATTCTATAACATTCCTTTCCTGGTTCTTCTTAGACACTTAGCTACCTCCTTCTCCTATGTAATTTTCTCTACTCACACAGTAAATCACTCTAAGTCAATCTGTTTTGAATCCTTAAAAATAGCTTTGGAACTTTAGCATTCTATTACTGCTGTTAAAATATCACAAACAAACATTTTTTACCCCATATGTATTTTTTTTAATTTGTAGGTCAAAATCTGACAGATTTCTTATTTGGTTAGAACCAGTGTTGACTTTCTAACATCTGGAAACAGACATCCTTTATCACTCCATAAAATGTTGACTTTAATAAAAATGATGTGTATCATGCAAAATTAGATAATAAAACACTTGATCAGTTTTTAATTCAATAAAATGTAAATATTGCTTCCTAGCTGAAAACACCTGTGTCATTTGTTAACTTTTCAAGCAAAATAAACTAAAAGCTATGCAACAAAAGGAAAGAATAACACTATTTCAGAAAGCTTGCATAGCCAGTTAAAGTCTTTGAGAAAACATGCAGTTAATATTATTTAGAAAAATGGGAGCATGGTTGCATATATTTTCTATATTCTTATGTAGAGCACAGATTTATAAAATGAAGAATGAAGCAAATCAGGTTATTTCTTTTCAATAAATCATTTATGAACTAAGAGAAATAAAGACTAACAACTAAATTCTAATTTGTATCTATTACTAAAGACAAATCTTGGAGGAAATGTAACAATGCCAAACTGTCATTCAAATTACTTATAGCTTTTTATTGCCAATAATATATGTGATTTTAGTATATTCTACCTTCTTGCCAATAATGTTATTAGTTTATTGTAACCATTCTAAGATGTATGAGTGGGGTCCCATTTTAATTTGTTTGCATTTTCTTACTGTTAGTTTTATCTTTACTTTTATGATTTACATTGGATGCTACTTCTTTGGGTGGTTATATCTTTTTCTGCTTTTCTTGTTTTGTTGCAATGAAAACATCAATTTTAATGTAATTAAGACACTGAAGCTTGTTTAGTAAATAGTGCTTTCTCTGACAGATAAAAATTTCTGTGGATCTAAAGTCACGATGTATTCTATGTATTGTTTCAGAAGGTTCCCAAATTAAGGCTCAAGAACCAACCTTTGAAATTGGAGACCCAGCAATTACAGTATTTTTTTTTTTTTTTGACAGCAGTAGTCTGCTTTTTCTGCTGATTTGAGCTAACTCTTTCAGGTATTAAAAGTCAGATGATTGTGTAAACATGTCTCTGGTGTCTTCCTTCTGACTCATTTATCCAAGCTTCACTAAACAGTAAATTGTTTCATCTTCTGGCAAAACGGAGGCAGGTTCGTTATCTACCTTTCATGTCATGAAAATTAAAGACATGAATACTTACTCAGAACTACTTCTCTCATTTACTCTGTTAAAATACTGAGCCTTCAAAGTATCAGGCTGTCTTTCCATCTCTTTCCCCCTCTGAAATTCTCAGAGAACTGCTTATTAGACAAATAAAGGATAAATTAATTGCAGGCCAATCACATATGCTAAAATCAAATGTGAGAAATACCTTGATCATTTTACAATGTCGGCACCTTTTGGCTTGCGACTCCTTACAGTGCTTTTCAGGTTACAAGAGTTCTCTAAGATACTCTGAGGAATGTGGCTTCATCTGAAATTGTACATGGAAATGATCAGCTTTCCAAAGCTCTTCCACAGAGCCTGGAAAACAAAATAAAGATACAGGCCTCATTGCTTTTTCTGCCTTTAGAAAAAAAATGTTTCTTTCAGGAACACAGGCTTGTCATTCAATTGCATCTGGAGAAAGCCAAATTCTAAACAATCTGAGCTTCCCTTTGAATAGAAAAGAGCTCTTTAACTTACATTTTATGATTTTTCTGTTTCTCAGCACATCAGGTTTCTATTCATCAATGTACAATAATTTTTCACATTGACCGCAGCGGACAACAAGCACAGTGTTGTTTCCCCTGTGGTTTCTGTTACTGGACGCTAATCTCTCTTCAGCACACCCCTGAAGCATTATCAGCTAGAAAGGAGAAAAACTAAAAATCCAAAGAGGGATTTCTGAAGTCTGTGACAGCGGTGCGGACTATTCTAAAGAGTGGCTGTGGTACTTTCTTCTTCTTGTTGTAGGGTTTGATGACAAATGAATGCTTATGTGGGACAAAGGATACTAGCTATCAGTAAGCAAGCCTTCTATTCAGGACAAACACTCGCATGACTGACAGGAGCAGCTCCTTATCCGTTGATTGCTCAGCATCCTGAACATAGACTCTGTGTCCCTGAAGGGTTATTCCAGAACTTGCCAAAAAAGGTACAATCTCTGAACATAGACCAGGAGAGCTATCAATATTGTCTCTAATAGTGCTGGTAAACAATGATGATATTTTCCCCCAATTAGTCTTTAAAGTCACCTTCCATTAATAAAAATAGATATGCCATAAATTTTTCAATCTGGTAAAATTCTGTCATTGGCTCTCATTAAGAATTTTCACACCTTTGGATACTACTTCATTTAAAACTAACAATCTGTCATTCAGCTTATTCTAACTGAATCCTGTAATGTTTGATGCCAGTGGTAGTAATCTCTATAACAGCAATGTATAATGAAGCTGTATGATATTTTACAAATATTTTTGTAATACTACAAAGCACACACATTTTCACTTACTGTGTACAAGAAAATCCTTGTTACACTCAAATTAAATTATGAAAGTCTCACTTAGAAACAATTTATATTAGTATGTGACACATGAGATAGGAGAATTTTTAAAGACACTAATGAAGAAGAGAAAATTGATTAAATAATGCCAGCTTTTACTTTAAAGAAACCAACATAGTTTTAAGAGAAATCAGCCGCAGAGCTAGAGAGATGCCTCAGTTGTTAAGAATACCTATTGTTCTTGCAGCAGACCTGAGTTTGATTTTCAGGCTCCAAATTTTGCTTCATAAACACCTAAAGCTCCAGCTTCTGGGGAATCCGTGCTTCAGGATTATACAGGCACATGGATTTATGTGTGCACATACCACACACAAACATACATGCATGTAATTTTAAAATAACAGTGAAAGTTATTGTTAAAGAAAAATCTACTTCATATAACAAGGTGGTAGCTAAGTCTCCTTGAAACAGTTTTGACTATGCTCTTTCCTTGAATTTGAACACATAAGAATGAATTTTAAAGCTAAGTTATTCTAGACTATGACATAATTGATGTCATAAGGTACTTAATATATTAAGGATTTCACTAACAGTAAATCAAGGGACAGAATAACATGAATGATTACAAATGGTGGCTGAATAAATCAATGCATCTGTCTTCCCCTTTATTAGCTATGTACACTCTGATTGTAAGACAAGGAAAAATCAGAAGTTAAGACTACATTTGGAAAATACTGTGCAAATTATACATATATACTGGATTTTGTGTGCATGACAAAGATAATATTTTAAGTTCTGAATACTGGATACCTCTGAATTTTACAAAGTAAATATATTTTAAGTTTGCATACATACACTGTATATTGGGCTAGGTTTCACTTTTATACAAGGATATAATTAACTGTAAGAATATTTCTCCCACATTCCCTTCCTCTACCCTTTTCTTTCTCCTTTCTTTTGTTTATCAACACTAACCAGATAGTTTTCTTCTACTTTAATATTATATGCATCTGTATAAAATCTAGGAACCACAAATGAAGAAAATAAGATATTTGTCTTAATGAGAATGTGTTAATTGACTTGATAATATTTATATACTGTTACATCTGTTTTCCTTCAAAGACAATGACATTGGTCTTTGGAGTTGAAAGAATGTCAATGTGCACATGTCATATTTTCTTCCACTTTTGTGTTGATGGAAACCTAGACTGCTTCCCAAACAACTATTCTTAACAGTATCAGTGTGCATGTATACCTCTATACTATGCTGACTTATAAGATAAAGATGTAACTAAAATGTTACAACTGGGTTGTGATCTGCTATTGCTTCTTGGCTCTTTCTTGCTGGTGTCCACAGTGAGTAGATTTGTTTACATTCCTAACAGTAATATACAAGGTTCCCTTTTCTGTACATATTTATCAGCATTGCTTGTCATTTGCCTTCTTCATGACTACTATTTTTATGAGTGAAATAAAAGGATAACATAGTTTTAATTTAAATTTTTGGTAGCTAATCATGTTGACTATTTTACTTGTTCAATGGATTTTTTGAGATTTTAATATAGCTAAAATATTTCTCTTTTCCATTTTCTCCCTCCAAACCCTCCCTACCCTACTTCCAATTTATGGAACCTTTTCCCATTCATTGTATTATATTGTAATGTATTAAGAATATTACATATATATTATATTAATGTATTAAGTATATATATATATATATATATTCTTGTTAGTCTGTAAAATGTTACTTGTATGTATGTCTTGAGGGCTAAACATTTAACAATGAACAACCTATTGGTGTCCTCTTCCCTGAGGAAGAACACATGTCACTCTGATAGCCTATGAGATATTTATAGAGTTGAGCAACCATCTACTATGTCATCTTCACTGGTTTTATTGTTGTTCAACTCCTGTTTGGGTACTCATGCTGGTAAGACTTTATGGGTGTAGGTTCTGATATGACTAGGAGACTCAATCTCACAACAACCTCCTGGATCGTCAGGCTCTCACTATCTTTCTACCTTCTCATCCACAATGTTCCCTGAGCCTAAGGTGCAGAAGTGTTTGTAGATGAATCCCTTGGGAGTGGGCTCTACCACTCTGAACTTTGATTGTAATTTCCTTACTGACCTTTGTCTGTTTCAAAGAGAAGTTTCTATAATGAGAGGTAATTAATTGTTCCTAAATTCATGCTTATAGATTGTTGGTAGTGACTATGCTATTTAGTAAATTAGTGGTTGTAGATTTTCCTCCCATAACCATAATTTAATTTATTTTCTGATAATCAATGTTCTAGTTCATTTCATAAGCTCATTTGTTTTTATGGTTGTTTGATTATTTTTATTTAACTTTTGAATTTTTTATATGTTTTCACATATTCTAGAAATTAATCATTTGTCACATGTAGACCTGGTAAAGATTTTCTTCAATTCTTTAGGTTGTCTCTTCACTCAATTAATTATGTCTTTTTCTGCACAGAAACTTTTTAATTCAATATAATCCCATTTGTCATTTTTTGACATTATTTACAAACTGATTGGTTTCTTGTCTTACTTTTCTGCTGCAGTGATAAAGTGCCATGATCATAAGAATTTGTGGAAAAAAATGTCTTTATTTTGGCAGATGATCCAAAGGCATAAAAGTCTGTTAATGTTGAAGAGGCATGGAAGAAAGCTGGTGGTACAACAACAGGAATGAGAAACTCAGCAGTCTGACACATAAACAGTGACCTAGTATTGAGATTGAGACTAAATTTGTCAAAACTCACCCTTCGTGATGTATTTCCTTAAACAAAGCTGCACCACTTCGTCAAACAGGGCTACCAACTGGAGACCACATGTCCTAGTGCCTGAGAATATGGAAAACATTTCTCACTCAAATCACCATGGTTCTTTTTGACAAAGTCTTTGTCTCTGTTTATGGCTTGAAGTGTTTTCAGTACCTAACAGTTGCAGAGTTTCAGGTTTTGCAATCAAGTAATTTATCCAATTGTACTTGATTTTTTTTCTTCCAGGATAAAAGGTAAGTCTATAGTTCCTTTTTCAATATATAGGCATCAAGTTTTACCAATAAAGTTTGTTTAAAGAGCTTCTATTATCGAAATTAGACATGTCTACATACAAGGGTTTATATTTTGGTTTTCAATTGTATTCCATCATCCTCTTTATTCTTATGTATGTGGTTTTTATTACTATGGTTCTGTAGTATAAGTTGAAATCAGGTATGGCAATATCTGTAACATGTTTTCCTTCTCATCATTTTGCTTTGTTTATTTGGAGTCTTTAGTGCTCCAAGATAAAATGAAAGAACATTTCCTTTCGTCTGTGAAGAACAACATTGTGATTTGAGAATAAGCCAGATAAACTCTTTCCTCACCAACTTTCTTTTGTTTATGTTGTCTCATCACAGCAATACTAACCTAACTAAGACAGGGTTCATTCAAGCATACATGTGAATCTTAATATTTTTCAAATATTCTGCAAAGAACACCATTGGAAATTTTATGGAAATTGTATATTTTAAAATTTATTTTCTATTTCTATATGATTATCTTTTACAGTTTTCTAACTTTATGTATTCAGAGAGTTAACATTTCAATTGTATAGGTCTTTCACATCCTTAAAAATGGTCATGATATTTTATTTTTATATTTTATATTAGATTATATTATAGTATTCAGTATATTATATACTATTTAATATTCTATGATGTTTTATTTTCTTTTAGCCTACTGAGAATGGGAATATGCCCATTTTCTATTTCTCATAGTATTTGTTTTTTATTAAGACTATTCATTTTTCCACAATGTTTTTTTTTATTTGGCCATGTTATATACATATGTCTTCTGGTATTTTGAATTTTATGATATGTATATAAATATGAGATATACTGTATCTATACATGTATACATGTTTATGTGTATCATATAATCTAAAAATCAGGATAATTTGAATTCTTCTTGAATTTTTACACTTTTGATTTACTTCTTTTACTTATTGCTATAGCCAGTGTTTCAAGAACTATTTTTGAAAGGAGTGGGGATAGTGGAGAAACATTTTTTGTTCCAATTTTAATGAAATTTTGAAGATTCTCTCCATTTAGGATGATGAGATTAAAAAGTAATTCATCTACCATGTTGTTCCTAATTTGTCCTTTCTAGCTCCAAATCTTCAAACCTGAGAGTATGACCCAAGTACAACCAATGTTTTCTTTGTTTCCTAAAATTATTGTAGGGTGGAACCTCATAGTTACCTTCCTACCTAGGAATCTTTCATTTATCATAGGTTTTCGTGTATTTTAATTGCATATTTTTTACAAAGAATAAATTTTTAATATGTGACAAATTATATTGTAAACATTAGGCTGAACTTTCAAATTCTAATTATATTCTACATTCAGCAATGCTAGTCAACAAAACACTCTTTGCTGAGCTTCAGAAATGATGAAACATTGTTTTTTACTTTTGTAAAATTGAAAATAGATTCTTGGATCATATAATACTCTAGACCACAGTTCCTTCCCCCTATTCCTCCTAGTTTCCTCTCACCTCACCTCTCCTTCCAGTCCACACATGCTCCATGTTAGAAACTGGTGCCAGACATTATGCAGAATAAGAGTCTAAATTAGAGGTCTACATTGGATCTCTCCCCTCAGATCTGAGGGAACCATGCAGAAGACAAGGAGTACAGTTGTAGGAGTCAGAGGGGATGGGGAACACCAGGAGACTATGGCCCAATGAATCGACTTAACAAGGCTCATAAGGCGCACAGAGACTGAAGCAGCAGCTCAAAGTCTTCCTGGATCTGCACCAGGTCATCTGTGTATCTATTAGAGGTGTATATTGCTGTTTTTATAGGAATCATAACATTAGGCATGGGCGTGTCTGTTTCTTTTGTCTGCTTTTGGGATTTCTTTCCTCCCACTCAGTCGCCTTGTAAAGCCTCTGTATGAAGGCTTTTACTGTGTCTTATTGTATCTTGTTTTGTCATGTTTAATTGTTGTCTCTTGGAAGCCTGCTCTTATTTTATACACTTGTTAAAAATAGAAAGCTTTTACCATCCCTGCTTTCTTTTTTTTATTGCAAACCTTCTTTTATTTCTGTATGTTATTTTTAAATTTTGTTTTTGGTTTATTTTTTATATTTAAAAATTTCAATCTCCTCCCCTCTTCCTCCCCTTTCCTCCCCTCCCCTCCACCCATACCCCCCTCCCTCCCTTTTCAGGCCAAGGAGCCATCAGGGTTCCCTACTCTATGTTAAGACCAAGGTCCTCCCAACTCCCCCCAGGTCTAGAAAGGTAATCAACCAAGCTGAGAAGAGAGCCTGTCCATGCAGAAGAGTCAAAGATCAGCGCCTTTGTCCTTGGCTTCTCTGTCAGCCTCCACTGTCGGCCACATTCAGAGAGTCTGGTTTGGTCTCATGTTCCATCAGTCCCAATCCAACTGGAGTTGGTGATCTCCCGTTAGTTCTGTCCCACAGTCTCCATGGGTGAACGCAACCCTCATGGTCCTGAATTTCTTTCTCATGTTCTCTCTCCTTCTGCTCCTCATCAGGACCTTGGGAGTTCAGTCCGGTGCTCCAATGTGGGGCTCAGTCATTTTTTCATCTATTGCCAGGTGGAGGTTCTATGATGATATGCAAGAAATTCATCAGTATGGCTATAGGAACTGGCCTTTTCAGGCTCCCTCTCCTCAGCTGCCCAAGGAACTAACTGGGGGCATCTCCCTGGAAGCCTGGGAACCCCTCTAGGGTCAAGTCTCTTGACAACCCTCAGATGGCTCCCTAAATTAAGATATATGCTTCCCTAATCCCATATCCACCTTTCCTATATCCCAAGCATCCCATTCCTCCGAGCTCCCCCCATTCTCCCCTTCACGGATTTCTCTCCCCATCTTCCCTTGGCCAGGTCTTGCCCCACCCTCAAGTTCCCAATTTTTGCCTGGCGATCGTGTCTACTTCCAATACCCAGGAGGATTACTATATCTTTTTTGGGGGGTTCACCTTCTTATTATCTTCTCAAGGATCCTGAATTATAGGCTCGATGTCCTTTAATTATACCTAGAAATCGATTGTGAGTGAGTACATCCCATGTTCATCTTTATGGGTCTGGGTTACCTCACTCAGAATAGTGTTTTCTATTTCCATCCATTTGCATGCAAAATTCAAGATGGCATTGTTTTTTTACCGCTGAGTAGTATTCTAGCATGTATATATTCCACAGTTTCTTCATCCATTCTTCCACTGAAGGGCATCTAGGTTGTTTCCAGGATCTGGCTATTACAAATAATACTGCTATGAACATAGTTGAGCAAATGCTTTTGTAGTGTGATTGGGCATCTCTTGGGTAGATTCCCAAGAGTGGAATTGCTGGGTCCTGGGGTAGGTTGATCCCGAATTTCCTGAGACACCGCCACACTGCTTTCCAGAGTGGTTGCACAAGTGTGCATTCCCACTAGCAATGGATGAGTGTACCCTTTACCCCACAACCTCTCCAGCAAAGGTTATTATTGGTGTTTTGGATTTTAGCCAATCTGACAGGTGCAAGATGATATCTCAAAGTTGTTTTGATTTGCATTTTCCTGATAGCTAAGGAGGTTGAGCATGACCTTAAGTGTCTTTTGGCCATTCGAAATTCTTCTGTTGAGAATTCTCTGTTCAGTTCAGCGCCCCATTTTTTAATTGGGTTAATTAGCATTTTAAAGTCTAGTCTCTTGAGTTCCTTATATATTTTAGAGATCAGACCTTTGTCAGTTGCAGGGTTGGTGAAGATCTTTTCCCAGTCAGTAGGCTGCCTTTGTGTCAATTTTAGTGACAATATCATTTGCTTTCCAGAAGCTGCTCAGCTTCAGGAGGTCCCATTTATTCAATGTTGCCCTTAATGTCTGTGCAGCTGGGGTTATGTGTAGGAAACTGTCCCCTGTGCCCATTTATTGTAGAGTACTTCCCACTTTCTCCTCTATCAAGCTCAGTGTGTTCAGATTAATATTGAGGTCTTTAATCCATTTGGACTTGAGTTTTGTGCATGGTGATAGATATGGATCTATTTTCATTCTTCTACAGGTTGACATCCAGTTATGCCAGCACCTTTTGTTGAAGATGCTTTCTTTCTTCCATTGTGTACTTTTAGCTCCTTTATCGAAAATCAGGTGTTCCTAGGTTTGTGGGTTAAAATCCCGGTCTTCTCTTTGATTCCATTGGTCGACTTATCTGTTTTATGCCAATAATACCAAGCTGTTTTCTATACTATAGCTCTGTAATAGAGTTTGAAGTCAGGGATGGTAATGCCTCCAGAAGTTCCTTTATTATATAAGATTGTTTTGGCTATCCTGGGTTTTTTGTTTTTCCATATAAAATTCAACAATCCTTTATGATAAAGGTCTTGCAGAGATTAGGAATACAAGCTTTTATTATATTTAGGAATGACCATTGTATCCCTAATTTCTCCAAGACCTTTATCATAAAGGGCTGCTGAATTTTGTCATATGCTTTTTCAGCATCTAATGAGATGACCATATGGTTTTTTTTTCCTTCAGTTTATTTATATGATGGATTACATTGATAGATTTTCGTATGTTGAACCAGCCCTGCATCTCTGGGATGAAGCCTACTTGATTGTAGTGGATAATTTTTCTAATGTGTTCTTGGATTCGGTTTGCCAGTATTTTATTGAGAATTTTTGCGTCAATGTTCATGAGTGAGATTGGCCTATAATTCTCTTTCTTCGTTGAGTCTTTGTGTGGTTTAGGTATCAGGGTAACTGTAGCTTCATAGAAGGAATTTGGCAGTGACTCTTGTGTTTCTATATTATGAAATACCTTAAGGAGTATAGGTATTAGGTCTTCTTGGAAGTTCTGGTAGAATTCCGCATTGAAACCATCTGGTCCTGGGCTCTTTTTGGTAGGGAGGTTTCTGATAACAGTTTCTAATTCTTCACGACTAACACGACTATTTAGAGCATTTACCTGGTCCTGGTTTAACTTTGGTATATGGTATTTATCTAAAAAAACTGTCCATTTCTTTTACATTTTCCAATTTTGTGACATACAAGGCTTTTGTAGTAAGATCTAATGTTTCTCTGAATTTCCTCTGTGTCTGTGGTTATGTCCCCCTTTTCATTTCTGATCTTATTAATTTGCATGTTCTCCCTCTGCTGTTTGATTAGTTTGGCTAAGGGTTTGTCAATCTTGTTGATTTTCTCCAAGAACCAGCTTTTTGTTTCATTGATTTTTGGGATTGTTTTCTGTGTTTCTATTTTGTTGATTTCTGCCCTCAGTTTGATTATTTCCAGTCTTCTACTTCTCCTAGGTGAGTCTGCTTCTTTCTTTTCCAGAGCTTTCAAATGTGCTGTTAAGTCACCAATGAGTGCTTTCTCCGTTTTCTTTAATTGGACACTTAGTGCTATGAACTTTCCTCTTAGCACTGCTTCCATTGTGTCCCATAGGTTTGAGTATGTTGTGTCTTTGTTTTCATTAAATTCAAGAAAGACTTTAATTTCTTTTTTTATTTCTTCCTTGACCCAGGTGTGGTTCAGTAGCTGACTGTTCATTTTCCATGAGTTTGTGGGCTTTCTGGGGGTAGCATTGTTGTTGAATTCTAATTTTAATCCATGGTGATCCGATAAGACACAGTTGGTTACTAGTATTTTTTTGGATCTGTGGAAGTTTGCTTTGTTACCAAGTATATGGTCAATTTTCGAAAAGGTTCCATGAGCCGCAGAGAAGAAGATATATTCTTTCGTATTTGGGTAGAATGTTCTATAGACGTCTGTTAAGTCCATTTGGTTCATTACCTCCATTAAGTCTTTCAATTCTCTGTTAGGTTTCTGTCTGATTGACCTGTCCATTGGTGAGAGAGGAGTGTTGAAGTCTCCAACTATTAGTGTATGTGGTTTGTTGGCTGCCTTGAGTTCTAGAAGTGTTTCTTTTACATAAGTGGGAGCTTTTATATTAGGGGCATAGATATTCAGGATTGAGACTTCATTCTGATAGATTTTTCTTGTTTTTATTATAAAGTGTCCCTTTCCATCTCTTCTGATTGATTTTAGTTTGAAGTCAACTTTGTTAGAAATTAGTATGGCCACACCGGCTTGTTTCTTAGGTCCATTTGCTTGATAAACCTTTTCCCAACCCTTTACTCTGAGTAGATGTCTGTCTTTGTGGTTGAAGTGTGTTTCTTGTAAACAGAAGTATGTTGGATCCTGTTTTCGTATCCAATCTCTTAGCCTGTGCCTTTTTATAGGTGAATTGAGTCCATTGATATTAAGTGATATTAATGACCAGTGGTTGTTAACACCGGTCATTTTTTTGTAGTAGAGTTTGTGTGTTTCCCTTCTTCTAGTTGTGCTGGTGAAGGGTCTCTAGATGTCTGAGTTATTGTGGGCCTTGTTGGACTCCTTGGTTTGTGATTTTCCTTTTCATACTTTCTGCAAGAGTGGATTTGTGGCTACGTATTGTTTAAATCTGTTTTTGTCCTAGATTATTTTGTTTTCTCCATCAATGGTGAATGCAAGCTTTGCTGGGTATAATAGTCTAGGCTTGCATGCATGTTCCCTTAGTGTCTGTAGCACATCTATTCGAGCTCTTCTGACTTTCATGGTTTCCATTGAGAAATCAGGTGTAATTCTGATAGGTTTCCCTTTATATGTTACTTGACCTTTTTCCTTTGCAGCTCTTAATATCTGTTCTTTATTCTGTATGTTTTGTGTTTTGATTATTATATGGCATGGGGATGCTTTCTTTTGATCCAGTCTATTTGGTGTTCTGTAGGCTTCTTGTACCTTCATAGGAACATCCTTCTTTCGGTTGAGGAAATTTTCTTCTATAATTTTGTTGAATATATTTTCTGGGCCTTTGAGTTGTAATTCTCTTTCTTCTACCACAATTATTCTTAGGTTTGGTCTTTTCATGGTGTCCCAGATTTCCTGGATGTTTTGTGTTAAGAATTTGTTAGATTTGTTTAGTTCTTTAATCTGTGAGTTTATTTCCTCTATAGTATCTTCAGAGTCTGAGATTCTTTCTTCCATCTCTTGTATTTGGTTGTAAATACTTGACTCTGAAGTTTCTGTTCATTTACTCAGAGTTTCCATTTCCAGTCTTCCCTCAGACTGTGTTTTCTTCATTACCTCCATTTCATTTATCAGGTCTTGTACTGTTTCCCTTACCTATTTGATTGCTTTTTCTTGTTTTTCTTGTTTTTCTTGGGTATCTTTGAGAGATTTATTTATTTCGTCTACCTTTTTGTTTGTCATCTCCATTTCTTTATGGCAGTTTTTTACCTCCTGTTTAAGGTCTTCTATTATTTTCATAAAGTACTGTTTAAGGTTATTATTGGTGTTTTGGATTTTAGCCAATCTGACAGGTGTAAGATGATATCTCAAAGTTGTTTTGATTTGCATTTCCTGATAGCTAGGGAGGTTGAGCATGACCTTAAGTGTCTTTTGGCCATTTGAACTTCTTCTGTTGAGAATTCTCTCTTCAGTTCAGTGCCCCATTTTTTAATTGGGTTAATTGGCATTTTACCGTCTAGTCTCTTGAGTTCCTTATATATTTTAGAGATCAGACCTTTGTCAGTTACAGGGTTGGTGAAGATCTTTTCCCAGTGAGTAGGCTGCCTTTGTGTCTTAGTGACAATGTCCTTTGCTTTACAGAAGCTGCTCAACTTCAGGAGGTCCCATTTATTCAATGTTGCCCTTAATGTCTGTGCAGCTGGGGTTATGCATAGGAAACGGTTCCCTGTGCCCATTAGTTGTAGAGTACTTCCCACTTTCTCCTCTATCAAGCTCAATGTGTTCAGATTAATATTGAGGTCTTTAATCCATTTGGACTTGAGTTTTGTGCATGGTGATAGATATGGATCTATTTTCATTCTTCTACAGGTTGACATCCAGTTATGCCAGCACCATTTGTTGAAGATGCCCTCTTTCTTCCATTGTGTACTTTTGGCTCCTTTATCAAAAATCAGGTATTGGTAGGTTTGTGGTTTAAGTTACGGGTCTTCTATACGATTCCATTGGTCAACTTCTCTGTTTTTATGCCAATACCAAGCTGTTTTCAGTACTGTAGCTCTGTAATAGAGTTTGAAGTCAGGGATGGTAATGCCTCCAGAAGTACCTTTATTGTATAAGATTTTTTTGGCTATCCTGCGTTTCTTGTTTTTCCATATAAAGTTGATTATTGTCCTCTCAATCTCTGTGAAACACCAATAATAACCTTTGCTGGAGAGGTTGTGGGGTAAGGGGTACACTCATCCATTGCTGGTGGGAATGCACACTTGTGCAACCACTTTGGAAAGCAGTGTGGCGGTTTCTCAGGAAATTCGGGATCAACCTACCCCAGGACCCAGCAATTCCACTACTGGGAATCTACCTAAGAGATGCCCAATCATACAACAAAAGCATATGCTCATCTATGTTCATAGCAGCATTATTTGTAATAGCCAGATCCTGGAAACAACCTAGATGCCCTTCAGTGGAAGAATGGATGAAGAAACTGTGGAATATATACATGCTAGAATACTACTCAGCGGTAAAAAAAAAACAATGCCATCTTGAATTTTGCATGCAAATGGATGGAAATAGAAAACACTATTCTGAGTGAGGTAACCCAGACCCAAAAAGATGAACATGGGATGTACTCACTCATAATCGGTTTCTAGCCATAATTAAAGGACATCGAGCCCATAAATTTGGGATCCTTGAGAAGATAATAAGAAGGTGAACTCCCCCAAAAAAAGACATAGTAATCCTCCTAGATATTGGAAGTAGACACGATCGCCAGGCAAAATTGGGAACTTGAGGGTTGGGCGAGACTGGGCCAAGGGAAGATGGGGAGAGAAAAGTGTGAAGGGGAGAACGGGGGGAGCTCGGAGGAATGGGATGCTTGGGATATAGGAAGGGTGGATGGGATTAGGGAAGCATATATCTTAATTTAAGGAGCTACCTGAGGGTTATCAAGAGACTTGATCCTAGAGGGGTTCCCAGGTTTCCAGGGAGATGCCCCCAGTTAGTTCCTTGGGCAGCTGAGGAGAGGGAGCCTGAAAAGGCCAGTTCCTATAGCCATACTGATGAATTTCTTGCATATCACCATAGAACCTCCACCTGACGATAGATGAAGAAAATGACAGAGCCCCACATTGGAGCACTGGACTGAGCTCCCAAGGTCCTGATGAGGAGCAGAAGGAGAGAGAACATGAGAAAGAAAGTCAGTACCGTGAGGGAACCTCCAGCTGGCGACAGATGGGGAAGGTGACTGAGCCCCACATTGGAGCACTGGACTGAGCTCCCAAGGTCCTGATGAGGAGCAGAAGGAGCGAGAACATGAGGGAGAAAGTCAGGAACGTGAGGGGTGCGTTCACTCATGGAGACGGTGGGACAGAACTAATGGGAGATCACCAACTCCAGTTGGAATGGGACTGATGGATCATGCGACCAAACCCGTCTCTCTGAATGTGGCCAACAGCGGGGGCTGACTGAGAAGCAAAGGACAATGGTGCTGGGCTCTGATTCTTCTGCATGGACGGGCTCTGTGGGAGCCTTCTCACCCTGGTCGATCACCTTCCTGGTCCTGGGGGGAGTTGGGAGTACCTTGGTCTTTTCATAGAGTGGGGAACCCTGATGGCTCCTTGGCCTTGAGAGGGAGGGAGGGGAGGTATGGGTGGAGGGGAGGGGAGGGAAGGGGGAGAAGGAGGGGAGGGAAGGGGGAGGAGGAGGGGAGGGAGGGGGGAGGAGGAGGGGAAGAGATGGAAATTTTTAAATATAAAAAAAAAACCATGAAAAAAAGAAAGTACTGTTTAAGGTCGGTTTCTTCTATATCTTCTTGGGTAGGGTGTTCAATTCTTGTTGTTTCGGTATGTTTGGATTCTGGTGATGTCATGTTGCCTTTCATGTTGTTGGAGGAGTTCTTGCATTGGCACCTGCCCATCTCTTCCTTCAAATGGAGCCGGGAGGTGCTTGGTGTCCTAGACCAATCTTTGCTGTGACTGAATCTGGTTGGATCTCCCCAGTGCCAGAGCAGGACCCATTCCTTGTGGCACAATCTGAAGAAGCCTGCACTCCCTTGCAGGAATCCTCAGACCTGCCTGGAGGCCAGATTCTGACCCCTTTGGGTGGATGGCCTTAGTACAGGAGCAGGACATCTGAAAAAACTAGGGAAGGCAGTCCAGATGGAACTCCAGGGCACAGGATCAGGGATTCCAGGCAGCCCAGGGATGCTTCCCATACAAAAGGGCCATCCCTGCTTTCTTTGATAAAAAATTATTTTAATTTTCTTGTGTTTTTTAAGGTATGTGTTATGTCGTATTATTTTATATAATTTAGATAAAGATTTATAAACTCCTGAAAAGATGTGACTTCTGCAGTGCTTGGAAGAAGGGTTCTGTTACATATGGTATGTTCATTTGATCAATAATGTCATTTAACTCATATTTATTTTTTAATTTAGTATTATTTATTTATATATTTTTAGTGGTCAAAGGGGGATATTGATGTAACACAGTTACTTTTAAAAAAAGATAGCAAACTATCTTTTTTTCATTATACATACCAATCCAAGTTCCCACTCTCTCCTCTCCTCCCATTCCCCCCACATACCTCCCATCTCATTCACATCCACCCCTCAGAGAGGGTAAGGCACATTACTTTGTGGGAAGGTCCAAGGCCCTCTCTACTATATCTAGGCTGAGCAAGGTAACTATCCAAAGAGAATAGCTTCCCAAAAAGCCAGTCCAAGCAGTAGGGATAAATCCTGGTACCAGTGACAGTGGCCCCTCAGTCTGCCCAGCCATGCAACTGTCAACTACATTCAGAGGGACTAGTTTGGTCCTATGCTTGTTCTTTCCCAGTCAGGCTGGAGTTGGTGAGCTCTCATTAGCTCAGGTAAACTGTTTCAGTGGGTGTATCCATCCTGGTCTTGACCTCTTTGCTCATATTCTCATTTCTACCACTCTTCAACAGGACTTTGGGAGATTAGTCCAATACTCTGATGCGCATTTCTGCCTCTGTTTCCATCAGTTGCTGGATAAAGGTTCTATGGTGATAGTAAAGAAAATCAGCAGTCTGGCTACTGGGCAAGGCCAGTTCAGGCACCATCTCTTGTAATGCTTAGGGTCTTATCTGGGGTCATCTTTATGAATTCCTGGGAATTTTTTAAGAGTCAGGTTTCTTGCTAACCCCATAATGGCTCCCTCAATCAAGATATCACTTTCCTTTCTCTCATCTCTCTTCTTCCTCTATTCTCGAATATCTCATTCCTTCAAATTCTCCTTATCCCTCCCCTTCTTCCCTCTTTTTCCCTTCTACCCTCCCCTTTCCCCCCACCCATATGTTCCCAATTTTTTCAGGTGATCTTGTCTATTTTGACTTCCCAGGTGGATCTATATTGTTTTCCTTAGGGTTCACCTTATTACTTAACTTCTCTAGGATCATGAACTATAGGCTAAATATCCCTTGTTTATAGCTAGTATCCACTTATGAGTTAGTACCTACCATATTCACCTTTTTGAGTCTGGGTTACCTTACTCAGGATGTTTTTTTCTAGTTCCATCCATTTGCATGCAAAATTCAAGATGTCATTAATTTTTACCACTTAGTATTACCTTAATGTGTAAATGTGCCATATTTTCTTTATCCATTCTTTGGTCTATGGACATCTAGGTTTTTTCCAGGTTCTGGCTATAATGCTTCTATGAACATAGTTGAACAAATATCTTTGTAGTATGATTGAGCATAATTTGGGTATATGCCCAAGAGAGGTGTTGTGGATCCTGAAGCAGGTTGATTCTCAATTTTCTGAGAAGCTCTCATACTGATTTCCAAAGGGGTTGTACATGTTTTTACTCCCACCAGCAATGGATGAGTATTTCCCTTACTCCACATCCTCTCCAGCATAAGCTATCATTGGTGTTTTTGATCTTAGCCATTCTGACAGGTATAAGATGGTATCTCAGAGTTGTTTTGATTTGCGTTCCCCTGATGGCTAAGGATGTGGAACATTTCTTAAATGTCTTACAGCATTTGAGATTCTTCTGTTGAGAATTCTCTGTTTAGTTCTGTACGCCATTTTTAAATTGTATTATTTGGTATTTTGATGTCTAATTTCTTGATTTCTTTATATATTTTAGAGATCAGTCCTCTGCCTGATGTGGGATTGGTGAATATCTTTTCTGATTTGTAGGCTGCTTTTTTCTCCTATTGACTGTGTCCTTTGCTTTACAGAAGCTTCTCAGTTTCAGGAGGTCCTGTTTATTTATTGATTCTCTCAGTGTCTGTGCTATTGGTGTTATATTTAGGAAGTGGTCTTCTATGTCCACGCATTGAAAACTACTTCCCACTTTGTCTCAGGCTCAGTGTGTTTGAATTTCTAGGTCTTTAATCCATTTGGACTTTATTCAATAATGGAATAATGAACTTTATAAACCCTCCTCCCAGCACCCAAGCTGCATTCTGATCTGTTGATATCGCATGGTTGCCCCTCTTTGACAAAGCATAATCAGTATCTCTGACAGTGTCTGTTGTTAGACCCTCAGGTAAACTTCAGGTTGGCTCATCTTTTTTCCTTGTAGGCCTCATTTTCCTACAAGGATTTCTCTGTGTAGCTTTGGAGCCTGTCCTGTAACATGCTCTGTAGACCAGGTTGGCTATGTACTCAGAGAGATCTGCCTGCCTCTGCCTTGTGAGTGCTGAGATTAAAGGTATACACAGCTACTGCCTGGTTCCTCATCTACCTTTTAGTACATGGTTATTTATTCAGGAATTTTCATTTACTTTTTATTGCATCTCATTAGGTTCAGATTTTCTCATCTTTTTGCTTATATAGAATTATTTTATGTTACATTATTACTCAATTTTCATTGCATATTTCTTATATAATTATGATTTAAAGTCTATACATTATTTAGCATATGTTTTACATTTGCATATATTTGTGAAAATATCAAAATTTGAATAAAGAAGCCATTCTTCATTCTTGTTCTTATCAAAGGAAATATCACATGGCAAATGTGAATTATTCCTACAATATTCTGCAAATTAATTCCAAACTTGCCCTTTAGTTAAATAAAATCCCATCAGGCATTCTGTTATTTTGCTTATTTACCTCATGGGTACTCACCTCCATTTGACACATGAACAAGTCTTGCATCCTTAAACACAGACAGTCATCATAGCTACAAAATTTCCTTTTTTTATGACAACATTGCATCTTTTATTTTCTATCATGTAATTTTAAATCTCAAAACATTGATAGCTAAGAGTAGGACATCCGGTACAAAAAGACAACACCAAGCTGAAGTCTGCAGAATAGTCAGTCCATTGAGGTGATGGAATGCAGAGTGCCATTCTAATATCGGCTCCTCTCTTGTTCTTTGTGGCGACAGTTCAAGTGTATTTTTAAAATTTTTCAGTTGTAAACAACATGAATCAAAATGGCCTATGAGGTAATCTAAGCACTACAAGATAATTTTAAAATACTAGATAAAACACCGTGTTAAAGACATACAGAAATCAGGGTTCACTTTGGTCTTAAAACAAAATTTCCTTTTGTTACTAGTTTTCACTCATGGAATTTGCAAAAACATCATGTTTTGCACAGTATTTTAAATCTCACCATTTCTAATGGATAGTAATTCTTTTTGGGCATTACCACTTAATGATAAGTTATTTTTGTAATTTTTCCTAATTTATTTTATGATGTCTTTCTTAGCCTTTTCTTACCTTTAACAATTTTATAATTGTGGTTTTACTTAGGTACTTTGAAGTTGTTAATTACAAAGCAGATTTGAAGAATGATTGTTCTTTTAAAAGGTGTAGTTCAGTTCTTGAGATTCTTCAATGCCACTGCCAAGTGACCTCTATGACCACTGCTTAATTTGAGCATATTTCTCTTTTACATTTGCCTTTTGAATAAAATACCTCTTATAATAGCAAATAACATAATCATCATTTACACATTTTAAAAATACATACATATTACTTTTAAATGTGTATTTATATGTGTATTTGAGTGCAGACTCACTCAGCATCCAGAAGAAAGAGAAGATTCCCTACAGCTGGAGGAACAAGTGGTTGTGAGCTGCTTGAAGTGCACACTGGTAACTGGACTCTGGTGCTCTGCAAAAGCAGTATGAACTCTTTTTTTTCCAGTTTATTTATTTTTTATTAAAAATTGCCATCTCCTCCCCTCCCCTCCACCACTGAATCATCTTTTCAGCCTCCAAAACACTTCACATTTAAATAAATGAAAATTAACATGTAATTTTAAAAAGCTATATATGTTTTCTTCCACGTGCTGGAAGGGATATAACATTCCCTTTTGAATTGCATTTACTATATCTTATTAGTCTTTAAGAAGTAATTTATTCATCATAGAAAGAAATCTTGTTCTCTTGAGATTCATTTTTTCTTATTATTGTTCACTGAGAGTGTTTATGATAAAATTTCCTGCAAAATCTTGTTTTATGAAATCTGTTTCTGTTTTTGTTAAAGGAAGCTTTTCTTTTTCTCAGATAATTCATACAGCCTACTTTGGAGCTTTTTAATCCTATAAAATATGAAAGTGGGTCAGTTGTGGTAGCTTATACCTTCAGTCCATGTACTGGGACTGAAGCATATCTCAGTGACTTTGTAGTTACCATGGTCTACAAAACAAGTTTCAATTCACCATGAGCTGCATAGTAAGGCTCTATCTCAAATCATATAAATCATATAAATATGTTACACATATTGATCTCAGTTTAGCATATGATATTTCCCCTTTGTTGTATTCTTATATCTGGTACTATTTAAGATACATATACTATGGTTATTTTTTACTTACAGAAATTGTCCAATATGGGAGCATCTACGTTGGTAATTCCTTGAGAAATTACCTATTAACTGGTCATTTCACTTTTGGCATCAGGCTATTTTCAACATCATGGCCTATTTGTGGCCATTATAAGTCAACTCTTACTGAAAATCCAGAGTTTATGGGTACTCTTTATAGGACCTAATGAGGCCCTCTGAATATGGGTAACAATTGTGTGGCATGGGCAGTCTGTGGGGCTAGTGGCAATGGGAACAGGATTATCCCTGGTGCATGAACTGGCTTTTTGTATCCCATTCTGGTCAGCCTAGAGCGGGGTGGGGAGTGGTTATATGATAGACTTTATTGACTTCACATGGGAGGCCTTACCCTCTCTGAGGAGTGGATAGGGGTGGGGTGAGGAGAAGGTGGAGGGAGAAAGGGGAGTAGAGGGAGGAGGACCTGGGATTAGTGTGTAAAATTTAAAAAATGATTTTTTTAAAAATGAAGAATATCCACAGCTTAATTAGAATTAATGGAAGAAATTGTTGTAAAACGTTCCTACCTCCCAGAACTTTGTGTGTAACTCTGAAAGTCATTCTTTACATTCCTGGACAACCTAGTAGACTGAGCTTCAAGAACAATAATCCAATGTATAAACATCCATCTTTCAGAGATTCTTTCATTATTACATCTATTATGAACTCCTTGTCGCTCAGGAAACCATTCAAAACAAGCCCCATGTGGTCAAATCTGTACCTCAGAGATTTATACAAATGAAAACAATCATAAACATTTCTGAAGTCAATTCTATTTAATTACATGAACTATATTTGAAAATTTATTTAGATTATGTTAAATATTCTTAATAATTATGACGTACTATAAACCTAATCACTTTTATAATATCCAGGTCCTTCCTATATGTGATTTTATACTTGTATATCTATCAGATACACTGTTTCTTCTAATATATATATATATGTATATATATGCTTACTATGTAGATGTATGTAAATGAGTGATGTATATCTTTAATATGAATTCAAACTTATTAGTGTCTGACTATTCTATATTATGTTCACAGTTTGTTATTTTTATATATTAGAATGCTATATTTATAACTAAGAAAATGATATAATAATTACAAATTTTCCTCTTTCATGAAATATTACCCTTGTATTCTTTGGTAGTTTGTGTTAGTGGTGAATATTGTTTTCTGCTTTGCAGCTGAGCCTAGTATTATCTAATTAACTGATTTCCTGCATTTCTACTTCTCTATAGGCTTTCACCCATTGTTATGCTTCTATACTGTATGTTATACTATTATTGTGTTATTGTTATATAAGCTAAACACGAGTGAAATTTTTATTTGCTTTTTGGCCACATAATATCATTACTGAGAATCACAAAGATTTTTTGCCAGGTACATTTATAATCCCTGGCTAATTGGTTATTTTGAATCATAATGTTCAAGATATCCCTATCATAAACCTCTGTTTCTCTTTCTTTTTTTCCTTCACTATATTGGTAATCTGAGTCTTTGCTTTTGATGTCTGCCCAGATTTTCTCTTACATTTAGATATCATTATCTTTATTAAATATCCATTATTATTGGCTTATTTTCTTGTTAAATTATATCATATAGTTGTATTTAAAATTATATTTTATATTATATTAGTTGTCTTTAAAATCATGCATTGGCAGGATGCCTTTAATACCAGCACTTGCTAGGCAGAGGCACAAAGATCGCTGTGAGTCTGAAGCTAGTCTGGTCTATAAGAGCTAGTTCTAGGACAGTTAGGACTGCTACACAGAAAAACCATGTCTCAAAACAACTAAGCAAACAAACAAACAAAAAAAGAATCATACATTGAACAGTTTATATGACTTATTGTTACTCATGAACATTCAGTGTGAAAATTCAATATCTAAATGTTTGATCTCTAAGGGGTATTTTGTGTATCATTGGTGGCATGCTCTATGTATGCTCACATATCTTTCTTAGGAATCCTTTTTGATAGCTCCAAAGTATCTTCTTTGTATTCTCATGGGCATTTGCCTGCATGTATGTTTGTATACCACACGTGTACTTGTTGCTACTGAGGCTAGAAGAGCGTGCTAGATGTCATAGAACCAGAGTTCCAGGTGGTTGTCAACTGCTGGGTGGGTACTGGGAACTAAACTGGATCCTCTACAAAATCAAAAGGTGCTCCTAACAACTGAGTCATTCTTCCAGCATCCAAAGTATTTTTTTTTTTAGCTTGGTAATGTCTTTCACTTGCTCTATGTGGCTCTTTTACTGTATGATCTATCTAGTTTCGAGAAGGAAAGAGATCTGGCAAAACATTTTCCATATCATGTATAAAGTCAGTTAGAGAGAACTAGCTTATAAAATTATTCAAATTCTTAATTATGAAAGAAACCTAAATTACATTTCAAATGTTAAAACTTCAACCCTCTACACTTTTTCTATCCATCTAAAATTAATGCAATAAAATATAATTTCTTGCTTTATCAGATTTTTATATTCACTGCATAAAATCAAAGTATATGGAAATGAGAAATTAATTAAATATGTGTAATAACCACTTACTCTTTCTGAATCTCTTTATAGCACAAAATTAGATATTATAACTATTTACAGGAACTGGTTCATGGAAACATCTTATTACATTTAATTTAAATTTAGGTCTCAGAAACATTTGGCATTTTATTAAATGAAAACCTCAGCAGTAATTCAGATATAAAGAATCCAGCAATGATAAATGAAAATATTCAAGATACTGCTGAAAAAAGTTCATATTTCAAATTAGTCAGGTCAGGTCAGTTCACAAATCTGTTTAAAGCTTAAGCCACTGCTGTAATTGTTGCTATAGGTGAAGGCAAAATGATCAATCTTGTTCATGGCTGGTATTATGTTCATAATGTGAGATTGTTCTATGTACTGAAATAAAATAATTACACTCTTTAGACTATCATCATGTATACTGTCAATTCAAAATGACTTTAAGTTGTAAATATAAAAATCCATCACTCTGAAGCTACTAGGAGAGACAAACATGACTCATGAGCAGAGAAACATTTATTAGAACCTTACTCTCCTGAATGATAATTTTTAAGTTTTTAATTAATACATATATATTCACCACGTGTATATTCTGTTCAGTGTGATGCTTAGATATCCTTCTGCAATGTTAATGGATCAAGAGGAAAGCAGACTCTTTATGGTTTCTGTCTCTAAAGATTTTGAAGAATACAACAGAGTCAGTGAAGTGCCGTGGCACTTCCTATTCTTAACCGACCCCTCCCTCCACTCTGTTCTCAGATGGAAAAGTCATGCTTCCAATTCAGCTGTCAAATAGAAAGATACACTTTCATTTGCAGAAACATGGAAGGGTCTGGAAGATATTAACTGAAATCTGCTGGGCTAAAAATGACCAGTGATGTGGAATTGAAAGCTAAACATGTTGAGTCTTTGTGTGGCTTGTGTATCAGGGTAACTTTAGCCTCATATGGAGAGTTTGGCAATGTTCCTTCTGTTTCTGATGTGTGGAACAATTTGAGGAATATAAGTATAAAACTTTATTTGAAGTTCTAGTAGACTTCTGCACTGAAACCATCAGGTCCTGGGTTTTTTGTGCTTGGGAGACTTTGAATGACTGTTTCTATTTCGTTGGGGGTTATATCTCTATTTGATTTGATTCTCTGGCCTTGATTTAATTTTGGTAAGTGGTATCTATCCTAAAAACTGTCCATTTCTTTTAGATTTTCCAATTTTGTGGAGTACAGGTTGTCGAATATGTCCTCATGATTCTCTGGATTTCCTCACTGTCTGTTGTTATGCCCCCCTTTTCATGTCTGATTTTGTTAATTCAGATTTTTTTTCTCTCTGCCTTTTGATTAGTTTGGATAAGGGTTTATCTACCTTGTTGATTTTCTCAAAGAACCAGCTCTTTGTTTCATTGATTCTTTACATTGTTTTCCTTGTTTCTATTTTATTGATTTCAGCCCTCAGTTTTATTATTTCCTGTCTTCTACTCCTCCTGGGTGCATCTTATTTTTTTGTTTCTAGAGTTTTTAGGTGATCTGTTAAGTCACTATTGTGAGCTTTCTTCACTTTCTTTATGTAGGCACTTAATGCTATGAATTTTTCTCGCTGCACTGCTTTCATAGTGTCCCATAGGTTTGAGTATGTTGCACATTCATTTTCATTGAATTTTAGGAAGTCTTTAATTTCTTTTTATTTCTTCCTTGACTAAGAGGTAATTTAGTTGAACAATGTTCAATTTCCATGAGCTTATAATAGGCTATTTTCAATTACTGTTGTTGAGTTCTAACTTTAAGCAATAGTAAACTGATAAGATATAGGGGGTTATATCAATTGTTTTGTATCTGTTGAGGTTGGCTTTGTTACCAAGTATGTGGTCAATTTTAGAGATGGTCCATGAGGTGCTGAGAAGAAGGTATATTCTTTTGTGTTTGGGTGAAATGTTCTACAGATATCTGTTAAGTGTATTTGAATCATGATGTCTGTTAGTGCTCTTATTTCAATGTTAACTTTCTCTCTGCCTGACCCATCTATTGGTGAGAGTAGGGTGTTGAGGTCTTCTACTAATAGTGTGTGAGGTTTGATTTTCAACTTAAGCTTTAGTAATATTTCTTTTACATATGTGGGTGCTCTTGTATTTGAGAGACAAATGCTGAAGACTGAGACTTCATCTTGATGGATTTTTCCTTTGATGAGTATAAAGTGTCCTTCATCTCTTTTTATGGATTTTAATTTGTAGTCTATTTTGTTAGATACTAGGCTAACTAGACACATTTAGTTTTTTTTTTTCCTCATGATTTATTTTTTTTATATTTAAAAATTTCCATCTCCTTCCCTCCTCCTCTCCCCTCCCTCCCTTCCTTCTCCCCCTTCCCTCCCCTCCCCTCCACGCATACCTCCCCTCCCTCCCTCTCAAGGCCAAGGAGCCATCAGGGTTCCCCACTCTATGCTAAGACCAAGGTCCTCCCAACTCCCCCCAGGTCCAGGAAGGTGATCGACCAAGCTGAGAGGGTTCCCACAGAGCCCGTCCATGAAGAACAATCAGAGGCCAGAGCCATTGTCCTTTGCTTCTCAGTCAGCCCCCGCTGTTGGCCACATTCAGAGAGACGGGTTTGGTCGCATGATCCATCAGTCCCATTCCAACTGGAGTTGGTGATCTCCCATTAGCTCTGTCCCACCGTCTCCATGAGTGAACGCACCCATCTCCTTCCTGGCTTTCTCCCTCATGTTCTCGCTCCTTCTGCTCCTCATAAGGACCTTGGGAGCTCAGTCCAGTGCACCAATGTGGGGCTCAGTCACCTTCACCATCTGTCGCCAGATGGAGGTTCCCTCACGGTCCTGACTTTCTTTCTCATGTTCTCTCTCCTTCTGCTCCTCATCAGGACCTTGGGAGCTCAGTCCGGTGCTCCAATGTGGGGCTCTGTCATTTTCTTCATCTATCGTCAGGTGGAGGTTCTATGGTGATATGCAAGAAATTCATCAGTATGGCTATAGGAACTGGCCTTTTCAGGCTCCCTCTCCTCAGCTGCCCAAGGAACTAACTGGGGGCGTCTCCCTGGAAACCTGGGAACCCCTCTAGGGTCAAGTCTCTTGAGAACCCTCAGGTAGGTCTTTAAATTAAGATATATGCTTCCCTGCTCCCATATCCACCCTTCCTATATCCCAAGCACCCCATTCATCCGAGCTCCCCCCGTTCTCCCCTTCACACTTTTCTCTCCCCATCTTCCCTTGGCCCAGTCTTGCCCAACCCTCAAGTTCCCAATTTTGCCTGGCGAGCGTGTCTACTTCCAATATCCAGGAGGATTACTATATCTTTTTTTGGGAGTTCACCTTCTTATTCTCTTCTCAAGGATCCCAAATTTATAGGCTCGATGTCCTTTAATTATGGCTAGAAACCGACTATGAGTGAGTACATCCCATGTTCATCTTTATGGGTCTGGGTTACCTCACTCAGAATAGTGTTTTCTATTTCCATCCATTTGCCTGCAAAATTCAAGATGTCATTGTTTTTTACCGCTGAGTAGTATTCTAGCATGAATATATTCCACAGTTTCTTCATCCATTCTTCCACTGAAGGGCATCTAGGTTGTTTCCAGGATCTGGCTATTACAAATAATGCTGCTATGAACATAGATGAGCATATGCTTTTGTTGTATGATTGGGCATCTCTTGGGTAGATTCCCAAGAGTGGAATTGCTGGGTCCTGGGGTAGGTTGAACCCAAATTTCCTGAGAAACCGCCACACTGCTTTCCAAAGTGGTTGCACAAGTGTGCATTCCCACCAGCAATGGATGAGTGTACCCCTTACCCCACAACCTCTCCAGCAAAGGTTATTATTGGTGTTTTGGATTTTAGCCAATCTGACAGGTGTAAGATGATATCTCAAAATTGTTTTGATTTGCATTTCCCTGATAGCTAGGGAGGTTGAGCATGACCTTAAGTGTCTTTTGGCCATTCGAACTTCTTCTGTTGAGAATTCTCTGTTCAGTTCAGCACCCCATTTTTTAATTGGGTTAATTGGCATTTTGCCGTCTAGTCTCTTGAGTTCCTTATATATTTTAGAGATCAGACCTTTGTCAGTTGCAGGGTTGGTGAAGATCTTTTCCCAGTCAGTAGGCTGCCTTTGTGTCTTAGTGACAATGTCCTTTGCTTTACAGAAGCTGCTCAACTTCAGGAGGTCCCATTTATTCAATGTTGCCCTTAAAGTCTGTGCAGCTGGGGTTATGCGTAGGAAACGGTTCCCTGTGCCCATTTGTTGTAGAGTACTTCCCACTTTCTCCTCTATCAAGCTCAATGTGTTCAAATTAATATTGAGGTCTTTAATCCATTTGGACTTGAGTTTTGTGCATGGTGATAGATATGGATCTACTTTCATTCTTCTACAGGTTGACATCCAGTTATGCCAGCACCATTTGTTGAAGATGCCCTCTTTCTTCCATTGTGTACTTTTGGCTCCTTTATCAAAAATCAGGTGTTCATAGGTTTGTGGTTTAAGATCCGGGTCTTCTATACGATTCCATTGGTCAACTTCTCTGTTTTTATGCCAATACCAAGCTGTTTTCAATACTGTAGCTTTGTAATAGAGTTTGAAGTCAGGGATGGTAATGCCTCCAGAAGAACCTTTATTGTATAAGATTTTTTTGGCTATCCTGGGTTTCTTGTTTTTCCATATAAAGTTGATTATTGTCCTCTCAATCTCTGTGAAGAATTTTAATGGGACCTTGATTGGGATTGCATTGAATCTATAGATTGCTTTTGGAAAAATTGCCATTTTTACTATGTTGATCCTCCCAATCCACGAGCAGGGGAGATCCTTCCATTTTCTGGTATCCTCTTCAATTTCTTTCTTCAAAGACTTAAAGTTCTTGTCAAATAAATCCTTCACTTCCTTGGTTAGAGATACTCCCAGATATCTTATGCTATTTGTGGCTATTGTGAAAGGTGATACTACTCTGATTTCCCTCTCTGCTTCCTTATCCTTTGTGTATAAAAGGGCGACTGATTTTTTGGAGTTGATCTTGTAACCTGCCACGTTACTGAAGGAGTTTATCAGCTGTAGGAGTTCTTTGGTGGAGTTTTTGGGGTCGCTTATGTATACTATCATATCATCTGCAAATAATGAATGTTTAACTTCTTCCTTTCCAAATTGAATCCCCTTGATTCCCTTATGTTGTCTTATTGCTATTGCTAGAACTTCAAGCACTATATTGAAGAGATAAGGAGAGAGTGGACAGCCTTGTCGTGTTCCTGAATTTAGTGGGATAGCCTTGAGTTTCTCTCCGTTTAATTTGATGTTAGCTGTCGGCTTGCTGTAAATAGCTTTTATTATATTTAGGAATGACCCTTGTATCCCTAATCTCTCCAAGACCTTTATCATAAAAGGGTGCTGAATTTTGTCAAATGCTTTTTCAGCATCTAATGAGATGACCATATGTTTTTTTTCCTTCAGTTTATTTATATGATGGATTACATTGATAGATTTTCGTATGTTGAACCAGCCCTGCATCTCTGGGATGAAGCCTACTTGATCGTAATGGATAATTTTTCTAATGTGTTCTTGGATTCGGTTTGCCAGTATTTTATTGAGAATTTTTGCATCAATGTTCATGAGTGAGATTGGCCTGTAATTCTCTTTCTTGGTTGAGTCTTTGTGTGGTTTAGGTATCAGGGTATCTGTAGCTTCATAGAAGGAATTTGGCAGTGACTCTTGCGTTTCTATATTATGAAATACCTTAAGGAGTATAGGTATTAGGTCTTCTTGGAAGTTCTGGTAGAATTCCGCATTGAAACCATCTGGTCCTGGGCTCTTTTTGGTAGGGAGGTTTCTGATAACAGTTTCTAATTCTTAGCGACTTACAGGACGATTTAGAGCATTTACCTGGTCCTGGTTTAACTTTGGTATATGGTATTTATCTAAAAAACTGTCCATTTCTTTTACATTTTCCAATTTTGTGGCATACAGGCTTTTGTAGTAAGATCTAATGATTCTCTGAATTTCCTCTGTGTCTGTGGTTATGTCCCCCTTTTCATTTCTGATCTTATTAATTTGCGTGTTCTCCCTCTGCCGTTTGATTAGTTTGGCTAAGGGTTTGTCAATCTTGTTGATTTTCTCCAAGAACCAGCTTCTTGTTTCATTGATTCTTTGGATTGTTTTCTGTGTTTCTATTTTGTTGATTTCTGCCCTCAATTTGATTATTTCCAGTCTTCTACTTCTCCTAGGTGAGTCTGCTTCTTTTTTTTCCAGAGCTTTCAGGTGTGCTGTTAAGTCACCAATGAGCGCTTTCTCCGTTTTCTTTAAGTGGGCACTTAGTGCTATGAACTTTCCTCTTAGCACTGCTTTCATTGTGTCCCATAGGTTTGAGTATGTTGTGTCTTTGTTTTCATTAAATTCAAGAAAGACTTTAATTTCTTTCTTTATTTCTTCCTTGACCCAGGTGTGGGTCAGTAGTTGACTGTTCAGTTTCCATGAGTTTGTGGGCTTTCTGGGGGTAGCATTGTTGTTGAATTCTAATTTTAATCCATGGTGATCCGATAAGACACAGGTGGTTACTAATATTTTTTTGTAACTGTGGAAGTTTGCTTTGTTACCAAGTATATGGTCAATTTTCGAAAAGGTTCCATGAGCCGCAGAGAAGAATGTATATTCTTTCCTATTTGGGTGGAATGTTCTATAGATGTCTGTTAAGTCCATTTGGTTCATTACCTCCATTAAGTCTTTCAATTCTCTGTTAGGTTTCTGTCTGATTGACCTGTCCATTGGTGAGAGAGGAGTGTTGAAGTCTCCAACTATTAGTGTGTGTGGTTTGATGGCTGCCTTGAGTTCTAGAAGTGTTTCTTTTACATAAGTGGGAGCTTTTATATTAGGGGCATAGATATTCAGGATTGAGACTTCATTCTGATGGATTTTTCCTGTTATGAGTATAAAGTGTCCCTTTCCATCTCTTCTGATTGATTTTAGTTTGAAGTCAACTTTGTTGGAAATTAGTATGGCCACACCCGCTTGTTTCTTAGGGCCATTGCTTGATAAACCTTTTCCCAACCCTTTACTCTGAGTAGGTGTCTGTCTTTGTGGTTGAGGTGTGTTTCTTGTAAACAGCAAAATGTTGGATTCTGTTTTCGTATCCAGTCTCTTAGCCTGTGCCTTTTTATAGGTGAATTGAGTCCATTGATATTAAGTGATATTAATGACCAGTGGTTGTTAACTTCAGTCATTTTTAGTAGTAGAGTTTGTGTGTTTCCCTTCTTCTAGTTGTGCTGGTGAAGGGTCGCTAGATGCCTGAGTTATTGTGGGCGTTGTTGGACTCCTTGGTTTGTGATTTTCCTTCTATTACTTTCTGCAAGGCTGGATTTGTGGCTGCGTATTGTTTAAATCTGTTTTTGTCCTGGAATATCTTGTTTTCTCCATCAATGGTGAATGCAAGCTTTGCTGGGTATAATAGTCTAGGCTTGAATCCATGTTCCCTTAGTGTCTGTAGCACATCTATCCAAGCTCTTCTGGCTTTCATGGTTTCCATTGAGAAATCAGGTGTAATTCTGATAGGTTTCCCTTTATATGTTACTTGACCTTTTTCCTTTGCAGCTCTTAATATCTGTTCTTTATTCTGTATGTTTTGTGTTTTGATTATTATATGGCGTGGGGATGCTTTCTTTTGATCCAGTCTATTTGGTGTTCTGTAGGCTTCTTGTACCTTCATAGGAACATCCTTCTTTAGGTTGGGGAAGTTTTCTTCTATAATTTTGTTGAATATGTTTTCTGGGCCTTTGAGTTGTAATTCTTCTCCTTCTTCTACCCCAATTATTCTTAGGTTTGGTCTTTTCATGGTGTCCCAGATTTCCTGAATGTTGTGTGTTAAGAATTTGTTAGATTTGTTTAGTTCTTTAATCTGTGAGTTTATTTCCTCTATTGTATCTTCAGAGTCCGAGATTCTTTCTTCCATCTCTTGTATTCGGTTGGAAATACTTGTCTCTGAAGTTTCTGTTCGTTTACTCAGAGTTTCCATTTCCAGTCGTCCCTCAGATTGTGTTTTCTTCAGTACCTCCATTTCATTTATCAGGTCTTGTACTGTTTCCCTTACCTGTTTGATTGCTTTTTCTTGATTTTCTTGTTTTTCTTGGGTATCTTTGAGTGATTTATTTATTTCGTCTACCTTTTTGTTTGTCATCTCCATTTCTTTATGGCAGTTTTTTACCTCCTGTTTAAGGTCCTCTATTATTTTCATAAAGTACTGTTTAAGGTCGGTTTCTTCTATATCTTCTGGGGTAGGGTGTTCAATTCTTGTTGTTTCGGGATGTCTGGCTTGTGGTGATGTCATGTTGCCTCTCATGTTGTTGGAGGAGCTCCTGCATTGGCGCCTGCCCATCTCTTCCTTCAAAAGGAGCCCGGAGGCGTTTGGTGTCCTAGACCAATCTTTGCTGTGACTGAAACTGGTTGGATCTCCCCAGTGCCAGAGGAGGACCTATTCCTTGCGTCACAATCTGAAGAAGCCCGCACTCCCTTGCAGGAATCCTCAGCCCTGCCTGGAGGCCAGAGTCTGACCCCTTTGGGTGGATGGCCTTAGAACAGGAGCAGGACATCTGAGAACACTAAGGAAAACTTGGGAGACACAGGGACCGGGGAACCGACACAAGCCTGCAGAGGGAAGTGGGGGTAGGGGGGGTCTGTGCTCTCTTCCAGGGCAGGTTGCCCCAGGGTCCGCATTCACTCACCAGTTCAGATGGAATGTCAGGGCACAGGATCAGGGATTCCAGGCAGCCCAGGGTCGCAGCCCAGACAAAAGGGCCAAGGTGGGGGCAGGGCGGGATGGAATACCACACAGCGAACCTGGCAGCACAATCTGAAGGAGCCCGCACCCCTCCGCAGGAATCCTCAGACCTGCCTGGAGGCCAGAGTCTGACCCCTTTGGGTGGGTGGCCTTAGAACAGGAGCAGGACACCTGAGAACACTAAGGAAAACTTGGGAGACACAGGGACCGGGGAACCAACACAAGCCTGCAGAGGGAAGTGGGGGTAGGGGGGTCTGTGCTCTCTTCCAGGGCAGGTTGCCCCAGGGTCCGCATTCACTCACCAGTTCAGATGGAATGTCAGGGCACAGGATCAGGGATTCCAGGCAGCCAGTTCAGATGGAATGTCAGGGCACAGCACATTTAGTTTTTAAGTCTGTTTGATTGGTAAATATTTTCCCAACCCTTTACTCTTAGGTAATATTTGTCTTTGAGGTTGAGATGTCCTTCTTGTATGTAGCAAAAGCATGGATCCTGTTTTTGTATCTATTCTGAAACCCTATGTCTTTTTATAAGTGTATTGATTTCATTGATATTAAGAGTTATTAATGACCAGTGATTGTTAATTCCTGTTCCTCCTCAGTGGTAGTGTTTTTGTGTTTCCCTTATTTGGGGTTTACTGGTGTGAGAATATCAGTTGCTTGTGTTTTGGTAGGTGCAGCTAATTAAGGTGGAAAATGAAGAGAAGAGGAGAAGGGGAGGAGGGAGGAGAGCATAAAGGAATAGTATGGTCGAGATGGAGTTGGAGCAAGGACAGAGTGGGAGAGCAAGCAAAGAGAAATCTTGATCAAGGGAGTCATTATGGGGCTAGCAAGGAACCTGAGTCTAGGAAAATTCCCAGGAATTCCCCAAGGATGATCCTAGCTAAGTCCTTAAGCAATAGTGGAGATGGTGCCTGAACTGGCCTTTTCCTGTAATCACACTGATAAATGCCTTAATTGTCATGACTGAACCTTCATCCAGAGCATATGAAAGCAGATGCAGAGACCCACAGCAAAGCAGTGGGCTGAGCTCCTAAAGTTCAATGGAAGTGGGGTAGTGTTGAAGAGGTTTCAGTCCCACCTGCTCCCACAGCCATTTAGTCCCAAATAAACACACAGAGGTCTACATTAATTTTTAACTGGTTGGCCTATTACTTCAGGCTTCTTGTTAACTCTTGTAACATATTATCCCATAATTATTGTCTGTGTTGGCCATGTGGCTTGGTACATTTTATTAGCAAGGGATTCTTATCTTGCTTCCTCTGTGTCTGGATAACAACTGCAAACTGACCTTTCCTTTCCCAGAATTCTCCTGATCTCATTGCCCCACCTCTACTTCCTGCCTGGTCACCCCACCTCTACTTCCTGCCTGGTTACTGGCAGCATTTTATTAAAGCAATACAACTGATAAAACTTTACAGTGTACAAGATCATTGTCCCACAGCAGAGGAGGAACTATAATATGAGGGAAAAAGTTAAGACCATAATTGGAATACCTACGGAAACAGCTTACCTGAGCAAATGGAAGCTCACTGAGTCTGGATTAAAAGTATAGGACCAAACTAGGCCCTCTGTATGTCAGTGACACTTGTGTGGCTAGAACAGTCTATGGGGCTACTGGCAGTGAGGCCAGAATTTATCACTACTACTTGAACTGGCTTTTTGGAGCACATATTCTTTGGAGGGATACATTGCTCACCCTAAATTTAGTGGGGAGGGGTTTGATCCTCCCTTAAAAAATGTGCTAGACTTTGTTGACTCCAAATGGGAATCCTTACCCTCTCTAAGGAGTGGGTAGGGGTGGGGAAGAAGGTGCGAGTGGGAACTGGGATTAGTATGTAAAATTTTAATTAAATAATATAATAATAAAAGAAAGTCAACAAGTGATGTGATAGATATAATGATTAGAACAATAGTTATCACAGCCAGATTGCAGAGGAGAGAGAAGGGAAAAAAGGAAAGTGAGACAAGAGGAGAGGGCAGAGGAAAGGAGGAGAGAAGACTATATAAAATGAGCTTAGGAGAAGTTTGATTGGTAGACATTAGTGTAAAAAGCATATCTACCCTGAAATCCATAAATTTGTGCATGACATTTTGATTTATGTTTTGCAATAATGATGTGGCTTTCATATACAGCTTAGAGAAAATCAAAAAATTAACATATTGTCAAAACTCACAAATGAGTATTATACATATCGTCCCTTAGAGTCATAAATATTTACTTTTCTATTTCCATTTTTGATCATGGAGTTACGAACAAGTGTCATTGTATGTGTGAAGTTGTGCACACACATTTCATGATGTGCACATATATATAGGGGTTATATAATAATCTTTGGTGTCAGCTGTCGACTTTTAACATTTTGAGACAGAGTTTCTTGTTCCCCACTGTCAATGCCTATCTACCTAGAACATCACATCCAGAGATACTTCTCTCTCCACATTCCTTCTTATTACAGGGGTTCAGGGATAACAGATATGTTAGTTCTTCAAGTTTTGTATGGGGTGTGGGAATCTGAAATCAAATGTGAGTGAAATCATCTCACTTGTGCTTTGTGTATACTACCCATTAACCATATCCCAAGTCTACTCTTTTTCACTGGCTGCAAATTTGCCTTCCACCTTTAGATTTAATTGCTTTCCAAATACTTAATTTAACTTTGTTAAAAGACATACTCTATTATCCATTCATAAAGAATATATGAGCACACAAATTGTGATTTCTAAAGGTGTCTAAAAGAATTAATTGCAATGAAATTGTAAGTTTTAATTCAGACAACATTAAAGATTCTACACAAGCAACTTAAAGTATTGAAGCAAACAGGACTACTTATTTTTCTATTTGAATATTTGAGAAACAGAGGGAAATGAAAGCTGAAACTGTTTTAAATCCATGTGAAATAAAAACAATTTTGAATTTCTATGAAATTAGAACACATTCAGCCTACAAAAATAGACTTCTAAATATAGAACTTGAAAGTTTTTGATTTGGAATTTTAAAATGTAGCTTTACTTCTACTCTTACATTTCTCATGAAGAAACAGTATTTGGAGGGATATTTGTATTATGGAGAACAGTTCTTAAAGAAGTGTACTTTGAAAATTCAAGCCAACTATGAAGGGAAGTAACTTGGCTTCACATTACGATGGATGCTTAATTTCATCACTTCTACAATGTGTTTCTAGTATGTTATGCATAAGGGTTACAGTTAGAAAAAACTCACAAACCTGTACATCTCATGTTTTTCCTTTCTAGTCTTACCTTTCACAGAGGCTTGTGCAGTTTCAGAGATGTGTTTGTGATTTATCATGACAACATCTATTAGAATAGAACACTCACTACGCTCTTTTTGTACTTTACCTCCTGTCACTAAGGATGTGCTTCTGAATAGTGTGTTGCTATCCAGTTCATTCACTAGCCAGCTGATATGATCCTAAAAATTGTCTAAGGTTGATGTAAACAGCATGTCTTAAAAGTTTAAGCCCAGAATGTGGACTTATGTATAAGAAATATTTGTTTGAGACTAAGTCTAACTGGATAACCTTGGCTGGCTGAACTTTCCTTGAACATTAGACTAGTCTTGAACTCATAAATACCTACCTGCTTATGCCTCCAGAATGTTTGTGTTGTTGTTTGCTTAAACATCATTTATTTGTAATTATGTATTTGAATGCATTTTAGATAGTTTTGTTTAGTGCAAGGAAAACAAAGAAGAGAAATTTCATCTATTAAGTGGATTTCTTCAATCTTCATTTTTAAAAGTGGTCTATGACACTTCATGACATGTCTTGCTCAAAAATTTATAAAAAATACAGTCATAAGTAGATATTGTCTCTTATCTCTATATTATTTTCTTGTACTGTAATATAACATAATTATTAATCATAAGTAGAACTACAAGCCATTAAAATAAAAGTTCTATTAATAAAATGCAAAAATAGACATAGTTTTAGATTCAGCTTTCTTATATAAATCAGTGAAAGATAAAATACTTCAAAATATAAGCATGTATTTTGAGTTTAAGCAGCAACACATTAACTAGTTAATGTATTCCTTTCTGTAGAATAATAATTTAGAGTACACATGTTTGGCTCTTATGGAAATATATATATATATAAATCATCATATCTGGAAATATATATAAATCATCATAGCTGCCCAGCAACTAAATATGAGATAAAAAGTTGTTGTTCAGATTATATTTAGAAGGGGAGGGTATAATTATATTGTAATCTTAAAAACCTGTAATGCCATAATTCAGAAAATAAATGTGATGAGTTTTCAAATTAAAGGAAAGGGAAGAAATGACAGAAATCAATGAATCATTAATTTATTCTTAAATATGCTACAATTTTTTTTGTTAAATGTAAGATAGGTGGACTACCAAGCAAGCAGAGAAATAACCAAGTAGAATGGAAGGTACTGTTTAATGTAAACCAATAGTAAGATAGAAAGTGATGTTGGTTACTGCTCTTTCCTGGAGATATTTATGAAGCCAGACATTCTTGTGCACTGTTCAAGAACTTGAGAATCAAGCAGTCATGATAACAAGAGTGATTTTTTTCTCAACTAATAAATTTTGAAATATGTCTATGAAACATCAAGAGAGACTCTTTGCAAAATTAATTCAGGAAGCATTTATGTGCTTCGTTAAGAAAAAAAATATTAGTTAAAAGACTTGGTGATTTTGTGCTGTGGCAACTTCTCCAGCCAGTAGGCTTTAAGATACCAGCATACTGGGCATGACCTCTTATAATATAAATGCTGAGATAAAGCACATGCGCTCTCTCTCTCCAGTGCTGGATTTTGTTCATGTTTCCTGTTCATTCAGAGGACTGTAATCTGTGAGCTTACCCCTGAATAAATAACACTTTACCATACTCAATTCTGAGCTAGGGTGGTATTACTTCATAATGTCCATCTTCATCTGGTGCCCACATTAATCCCAACTCCACACCTAAAGGAATAAGGCCCCCAAAGGCCCAAAAGGTCCACAGCCAAGAATGCCTCCCATTCTTGGTTGCCTGGCTTGGTTTCACCTACTAAGTGGCTTTCTGCTTTTTGTCAAAACCCTGTGGCAGCCACAGTGGAGGTACCACATGGCAACTTGGCAATTTTTTAGGCTTATGCATTCTTGCCCCCCCACCAACTTCATTTCCTTGTGGCGACATGTGCAACTTCCATTTTGGGTTCCCTGGTTGCAAGCTCTGGGCTCCTTGCTCCATGTATAGAATTTACTTAATTGCTCTAAATTTTCCAAGCAATGAATATTTGTCAGTATTTACCCAGGCACCAATGTGTGGAACAAAAGTGGCATGAACAGTCCTGCAATTCCACTGGTTACAACTTTCTGCCATGTGTCTGCAACCACAACATCTGCTGGCCAACAAAGATTATTACACCTATAACACTTTACTGAGGTAAGTAAATGAATAAATTTGAAAGTTATAGTATGGCAGACAATATTACCCTTCAGGACTTTAGTAACCATTTTTCTTATACCGTGGATGTTATTCTGCTTATATGATTTTCCTGATACATCCATTTATTGGATATTGGGACTAAACTTTGTTTACAATATTGTATCCTTAAGAAAATGGTTTGATAATTTGATAACAGAGCCAAGAATGAGGCACTTTTTGAAATGGTGCAGTCTTTACAGACTAACAAAAAATAAGTATCTGAAGAAATTAATGTCATTGGAAAGGATAACATTAATTTGGCAGGCAAAATTCAATCCTTGTCAAAGGGTACTGACAAATTATCTGAAAGAACTATTGAATTTGACTAAATCTGTTGAAAATGTATGATAGGGGAGCAGAAACAGTACCTCTCCAGGAAGGCAATATGCACATCATCCAAACACCATCAAAGGATAAGATGTAATTTCATAACTTGGAATCATATGTGCAGAATAAAGACCAGAAGCTAACTGAGTCAATGAGGGCACAAAAACTGTATGCAGGATAGGAGATTCAGACTGTACAAAGGGCAGTGTTAAAAATATTTGAAATAATTGAGGGAATTATCGAAGATGATGAACAGGGAGAGAAGGTAAAAGGACAGAATTTAAAACATCATCAATACATGTCAGAGTCAGAAATTACTTACTCAGTGATTTAGCCTACTAACCTGTAATCACTTCTGAAAAGCAACAAGATGTAAATGATCATAAAATCCAAAGACTGTGGATAGATACCTATAGGTATAAAAGATCAAAAAGAAATTAAGCAAGTAGTAATAACTTATGGCTTGTATTTACCATTTGTTTGGGAGATGGTAAAACATGGGCTCCCAGCAAAAGGCCTCTCCTAATGATTGGCTTCAATTAGTTTCAGTGGTCCTGGAATATGGGTCACAACTACTGGGAAAATGGTATTGTGTAAAAGACAAAAATTTGAGGACAACAGGGAAAAGCAAAAGGATTACCAAGATTAAATTCTTAGCAGGGGCCCTTATGTTGACCCACAAGATCAAGCTTTTTACAATGAACACTTCTTGTCCCTATGCCACTAAGCAGCCTTAAATGCTTGAGACAGGACTCAAGAACCATGAAAATGAACTGAATCATATATTAGGGTTAAACATGGCCAAAGAGAACCCTATAATGACTTTTTACAAAGATTAACTAAGGTTGTACATATAGGAGTAACAAACCCAGATGCTAGACAAGTACTTATTGAATCCCTGGCTTTTGAAATTGCCAACTTACAATGCAAAAAGATACTGTGCTTTTAAAGATTATATCAGAAAAAAAATGGATGAATGGATCCTGCATACAATGCATGCTGAGACATTTGACTATAATACTGAACCTTGGGTAGGAGATCAATTTCCAAAGGTATGAGGAGACATCAAAATGCCAAATGCTTTAATTGTGGTAGAATAGGATATCTGAGAAGGGATTGTAGACAAGGAATTCCTAAAAACAATGTCTCTTCTGGGAATGGCAAAAATAGAATGTCTCATTTTCTGGATTATGTAGCAGATGTGGCAAAGGGTGATATTGTACCAATAAATGTAGACAAAAGACTGGCAAGACAACCCAATACCATCAGGAAACTCATTTTTTGGGGGGGCCTCTGGCAGACTCTCAATTTAAATGTGTCTCAATCATTCCCAGTCACGAAAGGGGACATGTTTCACCATGAAAATTTAAAAAATCCATTGCCTGCTGTAATAATCCATAGTGTTCTTGATGATGGAATAAACAGGAAGGATATATCAAAAATTCCAGCACTCAGAGGAAGGTGGGTCTCTGTGAGTTCGGTCCAGCCTGATTTACAGAGGTAGTTCCAGGCCAATAAGGGCTGTTTCAAAAAACAGATACTGAGAGCAACAATTAATAAATGAAAATTCCTGAAACTGAGAAGTTTCTGTAAATCAAAGTTTATAGTCAACAAGACAAAACAGCAACCTACAGAATGAAAAAAAAAAAAAAACCTTCAACAACCCCACATTGGACAGAGGACTGATCTCCAAAATATACAAAGAACTCAAAAAACTTTGCATCAAAAGAACGAATAGTCCAATAAAAATGGAGTACAGACATAAACAGAGAACTATAAACAGCTGAATCTAAAATAACTGAAAGACACCTAAAGAAATACTCAACATCATTAGCCATCGCAGAAATGCAAATCAAAACAACTCTAAGATAATATCTTACACCTGTCAGAATAGCAAAGATCAAAAACACTAATGGCAGTTTATGTTGGAGATGATGTGGGGTAAGGAGAACACCACTCCATTGCTGGTAGTAGTGAAAACTTGTACAGCCTCTTTGTAATTCATTATGATAATTTATCAGAAGACTAGGAAACAATCTACGTCAAGACCCAGCAATACCACTTTTGGGTATACAACCAAAGGAAGCTTGTTCATACCAAAAGGACATGTGCTCAAGTATATTTGTATCAGCATTATTTGTAATAACCAGACCTGGAAAACACGTAGATGTCCCTCAGTTAAAGAATAGATAAAGAAAATATGGTACAGTTGTTCAACATAGTACTACTCAGTGGAAAAAAATGTTGAAATTTGCAGGCAAATGGATAAATTTAGAAAAAACCATTTTGAGTGAGGTAACCCAGACCCAGAAACACAAACAAATATAATATGTATTCATGCATAAGTGACTTTTAGACATAAACCAAAGAAAAATCAGCCTATGATCCACAACCCCAGAGAACCTAGACAACAAAGAGGACCCTAAAGAGACATACATGGATCTAAACCGGAAGGAGAAAAAGATAATACATCCTGAGTAAATTGGGAGCATGGGGAGGTCACAGGAGAGAGCAGAAAAGGAGAGGTGAGGAGGGAGGGGAATGGAGAAAAATGTATAGCACAATAAAAATAATTAAAAAATGAGCAAAGGAAAAAAGAAAACAAAATATCAACCTAATAAACAAACAAAAACCTAGAAATCATTAAATTTGCAGGCAAGTGGGTGAAACTAGAATAATCATTCTGAGAGAAGTTACACAGACTCAGGAAGACAAATACGGTATTTATTCATTTTATATGAATGTTATATGCTAAGTCAATGATTGCCAAGCTGCTATCCATAGAAGCACAGAAATTTTATACAGAGTAAGATACTAGTGAAGAGGGGGATAAATATGCCCAGCATGGGAAATAGAGCCAACACATATTATGGGCAAATGAGGTGTATGGGAGTGGGAGGACCAACTAGGGTCAAAAGGAAAATTGAGGACAAGGGAGGAAGCATGGGTAGGGACAACTAAAATTAAGGACCACTGAAGGCAACCTAATACAATAGAAACTTTCTAAAATGCATATATAAAAGGACTCTGCAAGAAATTCCTAAATGACTGAGGAGATGTCCCAGCTGGACATCCATTATCAGTAACTAAAGATTCTAGTACTGTGCTGACAGTGTGTTACATTTAATTGAGTTGTTGGCCACAAGAATACAAAGGGAGTCATCCAATAACCCAGGCTGATTCTCAGACTATGATTTCTCTCTACAAAGTAAACACAAGTCTCTATTGCTAAAGATAGCACCTACACAACTTACTAAATATAGAGAATTAGTGCCGTTGCTTGAAGGGGAAGCCTAGCCAAAAACCTTGTTTTGTAAGGCGTGTCCCCCTTGGTCTAAAGGCGTGTCCCCCTTGGTCTAAAGGCGTGTCCCTCTTAGGCGTGTCCCTCTTAGGCGTGTCCCCCTTAGGCTAATATTGACTTATAAAATCTTGCGGGCCTGTGGCCCACCTGCTCTTTGTTTTCCTGCCCTCCTTGCTGGAACCTTGGATTTGTAAGTTCCCTTTCCTTTCCTTTATTAAAACTGAATTATATATATTAAAGCTTGTCTGGTGAATCATAACTGCCGATCAACCACGCACCTTCAGTTGCTTACCTAGAGCCTTCACCCCTAGTGTCCTTGGTATCAGAAGGTATTATGCATGCTACCAAAGGAGAAAGGCCCACTCCATCAGTTGGAACCTGTACTAAATACTACATGGGTAACAAAGAACCTCAGACTAGATAGTCCAGGGATCATTAGCAAAACCAAATACTACTGCTCTGCTGAGGAACACAGCAATAAAAGAATTGCTAATGATATTTTGCTGTACTTATAGATCACTGACTTGCTCAGCCACCATCAGAGAACATTCCTTTTACAGTGGCTGGGAACAAATACAGAATCCACAAACAGATAATATCCAGAGAATGAGAGAACATCAAACAGTAAGGCCTAAATGGGATGTGTTCATCAAACCCCTCCCCTTGGAGCTCAGCGAATGCTACAGAAGTGGTGAAGGTAAGAGTGTAAGAGCTAGAGTAGATGGAGGACATCACAGAAACAAGGTATTCCAAACCAAACAGGGCTACCTCACATACAAATTCAGAGACTATGGCAACATGCACAAGGCCTGCACCAGTATGTGCCAGATGAGGTTCTAGGGCTGACAGGGGAAATTGATGCATGCACACATCCCTAATCCAGAGCTATATCTAAATGGTAACCATTTGCAAACATGAAAATTGGATTTCTCCAAAGGAGTCTCTCTGGGAAAGAAACTATTCTTAACAGTAGGCTCCAGTCTCAGCAGTTGATGGACAATAGAAAACAAACTCAATTGTAATTTCAGAGTGATTTTTTTCTCATAATAATATGCCAAGGTTTTTTCTTCCAGTCTTTGCATATATATTATATCTTCAAGTTTTGTGGTTTGATAGGATATCTGCATGTTCCTATACTTGCTTTTCTTTTGGTTCTTATACTTCTGTTTGTTTGATGTTTTATCCTTTACTGATTGATTTGTTTTGGTTTATGTTGTTATCCCTTAGATTTCTGTTTACTTTATAAAGAGACCGAAAGGGGTTGGATATGAAAAGAAGGTAAGTTGGGAAGGAACTTACAGAAGTGTTAAGAGAGGAACTGTATTTAGACTACACTGCTTGAAAAATTCCATGTTAAATAAAAGAGAATAAAGAAAGAGAGACCCTTCAATTTAAATGCAAATCTACTTCTGTAGTGTATCGGTATATCTATATCTATATATCTATATCTCTCTATATATATGTATATATACATATATATATATATGTATATATATATATAGCTATATTTGGTTGCACAAGCACACATTTGTGTGTATATACATGGAATCTATTTCTAGGCAATTGGTTCCTAAGATTTAATTTGACTATGACTCCAATTTTTTCTGATATATTGCTGAATATTACATTTACTGATTTGTTAAAGGTTTCAAAAATAGATCTGATTAAAATACAATACCACTAGTTTAATAGTAATGTAACCATATATTGTAGAATATTGTTGTATTAGACCTAATGGGTATGCACATACCAGAGGAGAGAGAGAGTGGATTGAGATAAATAGATAATAGACAACAGAACTGGCAAGGCATCCAGTGAATACTGTGATCCACCTCAAGGTTATTATTCAAAGTTCTTATATACCCTAGTCCAAAAGTGACAGAGGGAGGCAAAAGACTCCTCCATGTATCTCTAACGATCAGGTAACCACACCCTAGATCAAAACATCATTTTGTCTAGGCAGAATAGCATGTAACTACACAGTAGGTCAAGCATCCTGTCATATAAGGTTAAAGGAGCAAGAATATATCTAAAATCTCTGACCTTTATTCAAGGTTGAATAGATTCATTCTGTGGGCCCTGACCTTATGAGGTAAAATGATATTGGGTTTAGAACTAACTCCTGGAGTTACCAAAAAGTTACTCACTGCAAATCGAATTTCTTTAAATATGTACAATAGCATAGAAAAATTTTTCTTAAATTTTTCTTAAATTAATAAACTTATGGTTTATTTCTTTCAGCCACCCTAATGATGGGATTATAGGTGTGAGCCACCATCCCAAATCCAAAGACAACCTCTTCAAAGATAAATATATGATGTTTCTATCAAATACCTCTGTATAAATGATTGTCCTATGCATATATTGGAGAAACCAAGACTCCCACTCACAGAGCTGTAGAAATGTCCCAATGATTAAGACATGTAGTACTCCTGTAGAGGATCCTAGTTCATTTCACAGCATCCATATCACTAGCTTGAAAGCATCTCTAACTCCAGAGTCCCCAGTAACCTCTTCTGGCCTCCATGGACACTGTACTCAGGTGCACAAAGCCTATAATAGAACACATAATTAATAAAAATGAAAATGACTCCCATCTATGTTATTAATTGTCTTGGATTAATTTCTCATCATATAATTAAAGGAATGGCAAAATTCACATTCTCTGTTATAAATGAGTTGTGTTCATGTTGAGTATTCTGACAAAGAAGATATGAAGATATGAAGACAGCCCATAGACAGGTTGCATTGCTCTTTGAATTCTTTCTTGCTGGCTTTCAAGATACATGCATGATGATACTATCCTATGAAGAGAATCTAAATATCACTGTCACAATTAATACAGAATTGAGAGAATAGGAAGACCATGTGCTACAGCAGGTACAATGTAGGTATTAGAATGTGGCAAGCCTTCATTGTTTTAATAAATTATGCTATGTTATCTAGTGTGCTAAAAGAGGTTTTATTCAATCCTGATTTAATAACAATGACTTTCTAAACATTGCGTTTTTCACATTCTTGATTATGATCATATTTTTCTCTGTGGTTGATGATTTATATCTTTCCTAGGAGTAGACTAGAGACTTTTTATTTTAAAAAATGCTATAGGAAGTTCCCGAAGAACAGGAATATATTACAGAAGTGCTAGTAGGCACTGTTATCTTCTTTTGAAGGAGTAAAACTGTGGCATCAAAGGAAGAAAGCTTGCAGAGTCAGGTAATAGTCATAGTCAAGAAAAACCATAAGTGGGGAAGGAGGATTCTATTACTAACCAGGTTATGATACATGCAATACTAAATGTCTTTCAAGTTGATTGTACATAAATGTAGATATTACACTTTTTTATCCTATCGAGACTGTGAATTTCATTTGTTTTAATATGATAATCGTATTATTTTGTAATTTTTTCGAGTGTAGGGGTTGACCCTACAGCTCCACCATATTTGGAAGCTCTCCAACATAAAATATAGTAGTGTCTCCTTTATAGCAGTAATTCTTCCTAGGGGTTTAAAGAATGAGGATTTTCTATTTGTCAGCTCTAATATATGCTTGCTGTTTTATAAAGACAGAGTGTGTAGATATATATGTGCATATATCTTCCCATTAAACAGCAAATAAGAGATTCAGACCATTGAGGTTAGACAAACTCTCATTTGTATTCTACACAACAAACATCAAGTGAAAATCAGCTTTTCCTGATACTGCTTTTTTCAACCTCCAACTGTTTTCTTTATTTTGCATCAAAATCCTGAAGAATAATGAGTTTTTCAATCTCAGAAGGCATTGATGTAGTGCAATCTTTACAAAGTCAAGTTTCATAGACACAACCTACAACTGCTTTCAAACAACAGACACTTTTGACTGTAGCTTGCATTAGGCATTCGCAAACATGTGAAAATATAACTTGCAATCAGAAGTTTGCCTCTCATTTTGATGAGATTCCTTAACACATATCTGTTGTTAAAATACAAACAGTTGTGTAAGCTGATTCTGATCCTGTGTGTGCACGCGTGTACTGAACTAAAGGGCCCTTGTATTATCTTTTTACTGTATTTTTTTGTTCCTTCCATTTTCTAATATAAATAACACACAAAATATGAAAATGTATTTTTAATAAACAAATATGTGGAATTTTATAAAAATGTTTCATGTATTAACTTCTTCAGATTCTTTGTGGTCATCAGAGAAAAGATTGCAGGGTTGTGACAGAGCGCTGTAATGACTGTTTCACTTCATTTCCAGAAGAATACCTGATACCAAGCTGCCTTTCTAGTGTGTGCTAGTTTTGGGGAATTCAACAAGGTCATTGTGGCACACTATTATGAACAACAGAATATCTGAATCTTAATTTTTTATGTTTAGACAATTTATTGAATCTAGACTATGATCTAAGATCAGACTAATGCAGTACCCAGTAGAATGTATTCTCCTGACGCACAATAAACTATTTCTGGGAAAGATGTGCAGGAGATAAATACATGATCCTTTTTATCCTATTTCAAAGTCTCCTGTTAGCAAAGCCCAATGACAACATCGTCTGGCTTTTTTGGTGGTTTACTGTCAGTCTTCTGTGAGTATTATATAGATAAGGGACAAGAGAAACAAAATCAAGTGGAAATGTAAAGAATACTTTGTTTCATTATTTTTCAATATGAAATAAGATTTTTTTTGTATTTCAAGCAACAATAAGATTAAAAGGACCCTCTCAACTTGAATTGGTATTAATTTGTAATTATTTCATTTGATTGTAAGGATAATTATTAACAGCTTAGGACTCAATGTATATATAGACACACAAAACTCACTTACACTTTAATTATACTCATACTTAATGAATTCATATTCATTATTTTTACTTACTTTCAAAGGGGAAGATGTACTAAGATTGTTCATGTTTACATCTTCTAAACTTGTGGGGAGCCAAGCAAACAAGAACAATCAAATTGAAGATGAAGTGCAAACCCCTTAGTCCACAGAAACATTGCTCATCTTTGATCAGAAACATAAACTTGCTCTATTACTGGACTCTTTAGGGAGAGAGAAGAAAGATTAATATGTCTGCAGACAATCTTGTTAAGTGAGTTCTAAAACAAAGAAAAAAGGGAGAGCAACCACTTGAGACCCTGGATCTCTCTTTGCAGATTGTTTCAGATTGTGGCCTGTAGTGTTTCAGCTAAATAGGTTCTGATTCACTGTACATCTGTCTACATAAAGAAAGTATGACACTTGGCACATATAGGAAAATATAAATTTAAAGATCATCTTTAAAACATTATATAAAATGCTATAGTTTGTCATTAATGCTAGAAATAATTTAGCAATTATGTTGTGAGACACAGGTTGTATAATTCTGTAACTATGAATCTTTATCAAAGTCCTGAGTTTCATGATGAAGCTCTTATCAGATATATTTCAATATGGTTAGACACACAAATAATAACCATTTTTTCCAGTTGTTTACAATGTCCTGCATGGTACCAAGCCCAAAACCTTCTGTTTTCTATTCTAGGGGCAACAGGATTGTATAGATCAGGAGTAACATAGATTATAACACTACATTTTTAGTAGTACACCCTGATATCCATAAAGTTAAAAACTACTTTATGCACTATTTTTCTGATAATGCCCACATCATTAAGTGACATATGTCTTTACCTAGGAAGCAACCTGAACCCAGGTTTATACATAAGTGCCATCATGCCTAGAAGTAAACACTGAAAATTATTTATCTAGTATTATGTACATTTTGTTAACTGGATTTTGTTGTAAGAAGCTAAGCATGGTGGTACCTGCCTATAATCCCAAACTTAGGCAGGATGAGTAACAGGGCTGCATGCGTATGATGCCGGTCTTTGCAACATAGTGATTTTTAGTCCAGACTGAGTTACAGGGTGTGAACTTGTTTCAACTTTATTATCATCTTCTTTTATAATTACAAATTCTAAATGACCTTACAATCTCAACTTATTTATAATTTTCTGACTTTTGATTTTTTCATTTTTCTTCTTTGTTCCTAATTTTTTCCTCTATTGAGGAGTCCTATGGGTCATTCTATAACATCCAGTTCATGAGTTATTTAGATTATAAATATACTAGCAGCACTAACAACAATCAATATAAATCCTATAACACTATTTGGATAAATATTTTTATAATTTAAAATACACATGTACATAGATACACATCTGTATTCTGATACATATGATACATATTATGGTTGCTTGAAAGAAAATAGTGCCAAAAGGAGTGGCACTATTAAGAGGTGTGGCTTTGTTGCACTAGGTATGACTGTGTTAGAACAAGTGTGTCACTGTGTGGGTAGGTTTGAATTTGCCTATGCTCAAGCTACTCCCAGTGTCATAGTCTACTTCCTGTTGCCTGCATATTGACACATAGCAGTTACTTTTCCAGCACCATGTCTGTATGCATACCATCGTGTTCCACCATGATGATAATGGACTAAACCTTTGAAGTTGCAATCCACCACCTCAATTCAATATTTCCTTTATAAGAGTTTCTGTGGTCATGGTATATCTTTATAGCAATAAAAACCCCAAATAAGGCAGAAACTTGTACCAGCATTGGGGTATTGCTGTGAGAAGCTTGGCCATGTTTTTCTTTGGGGGAGTTTGGACTTTAGTACTTTGGGTTAGGAAATCAGTGGCATGTTTATGTCTGCTTATTGGGCCATACTAGTAAGGGATTGAATTCAGTATTGCTGAGAATGATTTGAACTGTGGGGATCAAGAGCTTTCAGAGGAGAAAAATGTTAGTTTGTGGCCTAGAGTCTGGTTTTGTGATATTTTAGTGAATAATGTGGCTGGTTTTTGTCCTTGTCCCCCAAAATCTGCCTGAGGCTAAAGTGAAGAGTTTTTGATTTAATTCTGATGGTAGAGAAAAATCTCAAAAGAGACTAGGATTGACTCTGTCATGTGGTTATTAGTATTAACTCTGATGAATATTTATATTGAAAAGTAACAAACTGAGCAATTTAAAAATACTAAATGTACAGATTGAGAAAAGGAGCACCAGGAGGTGGAATAGGGCTAAACCCTGTGTTCAAGGTAATAAACAGACTAAGAAAATAGGTAAAGGGAGTGGTGATGTCAGGGCAAGATAAATTTTCAACTTGTGGAAAGGAATTACAAATAAGCTTAGAGCCAGGCAGTGGTGGTTCACACCTTTAATCCTAGCACTGGAAGGTAGAGTTTGGTGGATCTCTAAGTTTGAGACTAGCCTGGTCTACATAGCAATTTCAAGGACAGCCAAGCTTAAGCTTTGAAGCTAGCAATCAAAAACAGAAAGCTAATGAAGATGTAATTGAACAAGGGGGTATGTTTTAGTCCCAGTAAGAAGCATAACTTGGCAGTTTCAGCCATATGGTCCCGGATTTAGAATTAAGGATAGAGGAAATGTGTTATGGACTTTGCCTAAGGAGAGCTGCTGAGGCCAGTCGTGTATCAGCAGTGTCCCTCAGTGGAAGCCTAGAAAAGCCATTGTGTAAAACTCTGAAGTTGAATTTTGGACTACATTGAAGACTCCAAGATGTTCAGATGCTAGACCAATGGGATACCAGCTGAGGAGAGCTGCTGATAGGGACTGGAAAAAAATATCTTGCAGTTAACAAAGATTAAATGTGGTAGAGATCTGAAAAATGCTTAGACATCAGACATGGAGATTCAGAGTTTGGAGTTTTCCCAGATGGTGTTAGATCTAACTTTAATCCAGTATATCTTTACTATTTGATTTCCCCATGTTTTGGAATCGTAATAAATATTCAGTGTTATTGTATGTTGGAAGTAGTTGATATGCTTATTGATTTTGATTTTAGTCAGTATTATAGTTAAGAGAGCATATGAACCTCAGAAGATACTTTGAACTTTAGCTTTTAAAGAAGTATGAGACTGTTATAGACTATGGGGACTTTCGAAGTTGAACTGAATGCATTTTTTGCATTTCTATATAGTTATAAGATTTTGGGGCCCAGGGAGTGGAATGTTGTGGTTTGAAAGAAAATGCCCCCAATCAGAGTGGCACTGTTAGGAGGTATCACCTTATTGGAGGAAGTATTTCATTGTAGGCTTAGACTTTGAGTTCTATGTTCAAGCTACTCCCACTGTCACAGTCTACTTCATGTTACCTACATCTCAACATGTACCAACCTCTTCTCTAGCACCATGTCTCCTGCATGCTGTCATGTTCCCCACCATGATGATAAATGACTAACCCTCTGAAACTGTAAGTCGCCACCTCAGTTAAATGTTTTCCTTTGTAAGAGTTGCTGTGTTCATGGTGTTTCTTCACAACAAAAGAAACCCTAACTAATTAACATATGTTACATATGTATTCATATATCATGTTTTAATGTATATTAATATGTATAGACACACAGATTGATATGGATTCATGTATGGTATCTTTGTCATAGTTTTTAATCTATTATTTTCATGTTGAAGTTATTTTAAATAAAGATATGTTACATTTGTGTATGCTTTGGGGAATATTGCTTTAACTGTGCAAATGTGTGTTACATTTCTTTATGATGCATTTGTTTAATTATTTTTAAATGTGTTGCATTGTTTCACTTTGTCTGCCTAAGACACTTGATTGGTCTAATAAAATGTTGAGTAGCCAATTGTCAGGCAGGAGAAGGACATGTGTGGATGTGGATGGCGACAGATGGGGAAGATGACTGAGCCCCACATTGGAGCACTGGACTGAGCTCCCAAGGTCCCGATGAGGAGCAGAAGGAGCGAGAACATGAGGGAGAAAGTCAGGAACGAGAGGGGTGCGTTCACTCATGGAAACGGTGGGACAGAACTAATGGGAGATCACCAACTCCAGTTGGAATGGGACTGATGGATCATGCGACCAAACCCGTCTCTCTGAGTGTGGCCAACAGCGGGGGCTGACTGAGAAGCAAAGGACAATGGCTCTGGGCTCTGATTGTTCTTCATGGACGGGCTCTGTGGGAGCCTTCTCAGCTTGGTCGATCACCTTCCTGGACCTGGGGGGAGTTGGGAGGACCTTGGTCTTAGCATAGAGTGGGGAACCCTGATGGCTCCTTGGCCTTGAGAGGGAGGGAGGGGAGGTATGGGTGGAGGGGAAGGGAGGGAAGGGGGAGAAGGAGGAGAGGGAAGGGGGAGGAGGAGGGGAGGGAGGGGGAGGAGGAGAGAAGGAGATGGAAATTTTTAAATATAAAAAAAAAAAATTCAAAGAAACAACAATAAAAACACCAATATATATAAAAAAAAATGGGACATTGAACTGAACAGAGAATTCTCAACAGAAGAAGTTCAAATGGCCAAAAGACACTTAAGGTTATGCTCAACCTCCTTGGCGATTGGGGAAATGCAAATGAAGACAACTCTACTCTAGAATACCATCTTACACCTGTCAGAATGGCTAAAATCAAAAACACCAATGATAGCCTATGCTGGAGAGGATGTGGAGTAAGGGGAACACTCATCCATTTTTGTTGGGAATGCAAACTTGTGCAACTACTTTGGAAATCAGTGTGGCGGTTTCTCAGGAAACTGGGAGTCAACCTACCTCGGGACCCAGCAATTCCACTCTTGGAAATACACCCAGGAGATGCCCAATCATGCTAGAGAAGCATTTGTTCAACTATGTTCATAGCAGCATTATTTGTAATAGCCAGAACCTGGAAGCAACCTAGGTGCCCCTCAATAGAAGAATGGATAAAGAGGGTATGCCACATATACACTTTAGAATTCTACTCAGCGGTAAAAAACAATGACATCTTGAATTTTGCATGCAAATGGATGGAAATAGAAAACACTTTACTGAGTGGGGTAACCCATACCCAAAAAGAGGAATATGGTATGTACTCACTCAAAAGTGGATTCTAGCCATAAATAAAATCATAGAGCCTACAATTCGTGATCCTAGAGAAGCTAAATAAGAAGGTGAACCCAAAGAAAAACATATTGTTATCTTCCTGGACATTGGAAATTGACAAAATTGCTGGGCAGAGGTTGGGAGCACGGGGGTGGGGGTGAGGTGGGGATAAGGGGAGATGGGGGAGAGAAGGGAGGAGAGGATTGGGAGAGCTTGAGGAAATGGCATAGTTGGGATGGAGGAGGGGTGGATGTGGGAACAGGCAAGCATATATCTTAATTAAGGGAGGGATTTTAGGGTTGGCAAGAGACTTGACTCTAGAGGGGTTCCCAGGTGTTCAAGCAGATGTCCCCAGCTTGTTCCTTGGACAGCAGAGGAAAGGGTGCCTGAACTGGCCTTGACCTATAGCCACAATGATGAATATCTTGCATATCACCATAAAACCTTCATCTGGTGATGGATGGAGATAGAGTAAGAGACCCACATTGGAGTACTGGACTGAGCTCCCAAGGTCCTAATGAGGAGCAGAATGAAGGAGAACATGAGCAAGAAAGTCAGGACCGTGTGGGACAGACCTATTGGGAGATCACCAAGGCCAGTTGGAATGGGACTGATGGAGCATGTGATCAAACCAGACTCTTTGAACGTGGCTGACAGTGGAGGCTGACTGAGAAGCCAAAGACAATGGCGCTGGGCTTTGATTCTACTGCATGGATGGGCTCTGTGGGAGCCTTGTCAGTTTGGATGCTCACCTTCCTGGACCTGGGGGAAGTTGGGAGGACCTTGGACTTCCCATAGTGTTGGGAACCCTGACTGCTCTTTGGCCTGGAGAGGGAGGGAGTGGGGGTGTGGGTGGAGGGGAAAGGAGGGAAGTGGGAAGAGGGGAGGATATGGAAATTTTTAATAAAAAATAAAAAACAAAGATAAAAAACCCAAAAATACAAAAAAGAAAAACAAACAAAGAAACAAACAAAAGGCTTGAGGTAAAAAACATAGATGAGGAGAAACATTTTAATTTAATTTAAAGGAAAAAAATCTAGCTAGAAACTAGCATAAACTAAAGTTGAGCATTCATAACTAATAATAAGTCTCCATGTCATGATTTGGGAGCTGGTTTGTGGCCCAAAAGAAAGCGTTTTACATTTTATTTTAATGAATAACCAGTTCATTTATAATATTTATGCTTTTGCATAAATAACGTTGCTTCTAATTTTTTCCTGTGGTTATATTTCTTTGATTCTTGGTAATGAGTCTCAGCCAGTCACCAGGTCTCTGAGTGAATGACATTAGCCCTGCATATGGCGACGGTTAGTCCCAAGTACATACTTAGGCTCCTACCCTTTCTTCAGCCCCAGCTCTGTCTGTCTCTATCCCTTATCAGAGAGCTTCCAGGGCAGCCCATCCATTAAAGTTAGTGCAGTTGAAGATGAAACAGGCAGGAATACAATTTCACTGGATCTCCACATCTTCTTTTTCCCTTAAATGTTTCATTTTCGCCGGGCGGTGGTGGCGCACGCCTTTAATCCCAGCACTCGGGAGGCAGAGGCAGGCGGATCTCTGTGAGTTCGAGACCAGCCTGGTCTACAAGAGCTAGTTCCAGGACAGGCTCTAAAGCTGCAGAGAAACCCTGTCTCGAAAAACCAAAAAAAAAAAAAGAATACAGTTTCCGTGTAATTATTTTGGGTAAAGCTAGCCGGGTGGCGGGACACAGCCCGCCGCTTCACACTACAAGAGTGAACATTGGAGGAAATACAACATCTTCAATAAACGATACTTAGAATATGGAATGTGGCCATGTAGGAGAATGAAGTTGGTACTATATTGTTCTATGATCCTGCAACAAAAGCAACACAAATGGGCCAAAGATATTAATGTGAAACCTAAAACAAAATGTTGAAACTGCTAGAAGATAACATGACTGTGGCCTACATAATGTATGTGTAGGTAAGGACTTTCTGAATTCAACTGTGTTCATTCAAGAATTAAGGCTAACAGTTGCCAAATGAGGTTTCATAAAATTATTCAGAAGACATACAATAATCATGAGTTGTACCGTTCCATGTGATGAGGGCTTATAATGAATGAAAGCTGATGAATATCAACATTCATATTTATCTGCCTTGTGAGTGCACATACAGTATGACAAGTCATATCACTCTTCTCTTTTTATGCTTCAGAAATGCCACAAGCCTGAGGCAGAATAAGTCTCTCTTTCTTTCATTGATTCTATCAGTTATTCTGTTACAATAATGAAACATAGTGGGTATCAAAAATTGGTACCAAAAGTTTGGGATACTGCTTCCTTATACGACCACAGGGTTTATAAGCCTTTCCTGATTTACAGGAGCAATTTGGATACATTTGGACCTCTGGGCTACAGAAGCCTTGAATATTGTTAACAGAGCTGACTGTGTCATTCTGTTAGAGTATGGAAGACTAGAATGCCTACAGAAATAAGGACTGTGATGTTCCACACATAGTTGCAGATGAGAAAAAGATTCTTGTGACTTAGGCAAGCAGCCTTTCATGTTACATTATGGCAAATAACCTAAGTCACTTTGCATGTGTCCTGAGACCCCCCCCCCCACAAAAAAAGTTTAAATTAAAATCAGTCAAATGATTTGTCATAGCACTTTTCAAGGTAGCATAGCATTACAGTTGTGGCATGACTATTGCTCTCTGTTCTTACCTAGGATGATACTGAGTGAGTGGGTGGAGACAAGAGATGATGACTGTTCAGTGGATAAGACAAAGAGCCAATTTAAAAATATCTGAGAAGGAGTGTGTGATAAATCACACATGATTTTTTTTTCTTTTTTTCTTTTTTTTTTTTTTTTTTTTTTTTGGTTTTTCGAGACAGAGTTTCTCTGTGGCTTTGGAGCCTGTCCTGGAATTAGTTCTTGTAGACCAGGCTGGTCTCGAACTCACAGAGATCCATCTGCTTCTGCCTCCCGAGTGCTGGGATTAAAGGCGTGCGGCACCACTGCCCAGCTCACACATGATTCTTAAGAGAGTAGCACTATTAAAAGAAAACATTTCACATACAGTTGGGCAACAGGAAATGTCTAGAGAACAAGACCATCAAGATTCAAAGATCTTGCTGGGAAAAATGTGAATTTGTTTGAAATAAGAGAAACTGAACTTCAAAACCACTATGAAGGTGTTCATTGTGTATTAAAACAATAGTATAAAAATAAGATAGAATATTTAGGGAGGTCTCCCTCCAGGTTCAGCAGCTAAGGCTCTCAGAGAACAACAAAGCCAATAATGGCAGAAGGGGGCAAGACTATACCACAAACAGGCAGATCCTGACAGTATCATCATCTTTGTACTGGTTTTTCTGAAAGCCATAAAGACAATGAATATTACGGCATGGTTGTAACCCCTACAAGGAGATTCTGAAAGGTTACTCTATGAAGTGATGAAGATAAAACTTAGAGTGCAATGGAGATCCAAATATGTGGGAAATGCTGGGATTATGAATTCACATCAGGGAAAACTGCAGGCATTAGTGCATACAGTGGTGCATAGAGGCTATGTGTACTTCAGATAGCCGAATAAAGGGGAGAAGACTAACAATGGATATTAGAACTCAAGTCATGCCACAGAAAGTTTGGATGCTAGACATGGAGCTTCAGGGATTGATGTTTCTTTGATTTCTATCAGGCTTGAGTCTAATCTTTCATTCCAGTGGTGATATTTCTTCCCTTTGAAAGATCAATGATTATTTTGTACCTTTTTATAGTATAAATGCTTATTTTTATTTCATATAGTCTTGCTTTTAAGATATTGACTTAAAACTAGGAAGATATTTTATATTTTTGAATATAAAATAAAAGAAAGATATACTGATATATCTATAAGCATGTTTATAGAGAAGCCTATCTAAGAAGGAAAACAGCTATAAACATGTGTAGCACATATCCTATTGACTGAACAAAGTGAGCAAAAAAAGAAAACTTGAGTAAAGCTCTCCCTCCTCTTTGCTTTGTAGATATACTGCAGCAAGTCAATGATAACTCCTGCCATGCCTTTCCTACTGTGATATAGTTTGTTTCCTCAAACCACATGTGAAAATAAAACTATTGTTTCCATTAAGTTGCTTCTGTAAGGTATCATGTCATATCAAGTTGAAGGACAATCAGTATATCAAAGTATCTATAAAGAGTTGATACAATGATACTTTAAAATAATATATAAACAGCATAAATTGTTAAGATCTATTCATTTCATTTAGATATATTAGATAAACAAAATGCATATTCATTTAATTTAAACCTATTGCACTGAAGATCTTCATATGAGGTCAAGAAAATTACAAAAAGTTTGAAAGTTACCAGATTTTTAAACTAGAAAATAGGCTTGACAGACCATTCCTTAGTGGGAAATGATAGTAGAAATTAAGGATAGTACTGGGTAGAAGCAAAGAAAAGCTTAGCTTCATGGGTGGTCCTATCATAATGGTCTTTATGGTATACTTTGGACTTTTTTGTCCTTATGAAGCCAATTTGAGCAACAGACGACTACAGAGAAATACTATCTTAAGAAATCCAAGGTTTGAGCCAGGCGGCGGTGGCGCACGCCTTTAATCCCAGCACTCAGGAGGCAGAGGCAGGAGGATCTCTGAGTTCGAGGCCAGCCTGGTCTACAAGAGCTAGTTCCAGGACAGGCTCTAGAAACTACAGGGAAACCCTGTCTCAGAAAACCAAAAAAAAAAATCCAAGGTTTGATAGTTTAGCTCAGGGGTAGTGTCTGCCTGAGTTCTAAACACAATATTCCTAAAACAAACCAAGAAACCAATAAGCAAATACCATTTGCCTTTGTAAAGAATTGCAATTATTTTAGGTTAAATAATGAACGTATATAGACCATGAGTGGAGCAATTGTGAATCCAACTGTTTTCAGTCATATACCTCATCCTTTTTGCAGTTAGGACACTTGAGGAGCATTGACAGCTCTATCTCTTGCTTTAGAACACAAATACATGCTATTTCTTGTTTTAATGTTAACATTATTGAATCCTAGTAAACTTAGATATCACACTTGTTTCTCAGAACACTGTCTATATATGTTCATTTGAATATTGTACTAACTGTTAATTTTGTAAAATAAAATTTTATGGAGATTATTGGACAGAGAGAGGCCTCATAATTCCCACCTCATAATTCTCCACCACACTAACATTGCGTGAAGCACAATTAATAAAAACTCAGGGTCAGAAATTTGGGTTCAACCTGAAAATTCAAAAAGCAAAACAATCAGCCACTGGCTTTTACTTCGACCTCAGTCTGAAATGGCAATCCTGCCTCCTGGAATCTCAGAATGAGACTGTGTCTAAGAGCTGTCTACCCCCATCCCCACTCTATCTTATATTCTTCTCTAAGGCTGAAATTAAAGGCATACACCACTGGAATTAAAGGAATGCACCATCCAATTTCTATGGCAACTAGTGTGGCTACTGAGATTAAAGATGCCTGTTATTATGGCTACTGGGATTAAAGGTATGTGTTACCACAACCTGATCTGTAAGGCTGACCAGTGAAACTGTTTTACTCTCAGACCTTCTACAGTCTTTATTTATTAAAATACAGTGGAAATGACACAACAGTTGTGTACCAGTATGAATATATATTTTCAGGAAGACAATTTAGTTAGTTTCTTTGTCTTAAAAGCATCACAAATTATGTGATAGTTTTGAAAGTTTTTATGAGATGGAACTCAATGTGCACAACATGACAGCTCAGGGATTTTCAATTCCATTTTCTTTTCACAATTTAATTCAATTTTCATTTCACAATATTCAAACACACATGCACATGAGTTTGCACACACACATACACACACATGCACACACACACACACACACACACACACACACATATTCTGCATGCTCCTGGATTGCTTATTATTTCATTGATGATTTGTCAAAAGCTGTGGTGGCTCTAGATAATCAGTGGTCTCAGTTACGAGTCTTTAGTACTTACAAATCTACCCCATTGCTTCTCATTATAGATTAAATGAATTGACTTGAAACAAATCACCAGGACTCTATTTACACGAACTAATGTTTAATGACACTCTCATTTTCCTATGTTAGATTATTTATGTTTCCTGGCATTTACAAGGAGAAATCTTTTGAAATATTGCATTTAACTTTTTAAATGGAAAAAAATGTTCAAATGTTTCAAGTGCTCCATATATTTATACATGTTTGATCAATCTAAGCTAAAACACAATTATTTTAAGATATTTAAAATATAATATTTATATATTAATAAAAATTTTGCGGTGTACAAACTTGTATGCATGTGTGTACTTTATGTGTGTACATGGGGAAGGCACATTTACCTGAGCACACGGATGCTGAGACCAAAGGCTGGCAGCAGTGGTCCTCTATTGTTATCCACCTTATGGTTTGAAAGGTAGCTTCTCACTGAACCTGGGGCTCAGTAATTGATTAGATTTCCTTCCCAAAGACTCCCTGGTATCTTGTTCTCTTCTTTGCCCAATGCTAGGATTACAATGTGTGCTTCCACACTTAACTTTGGTTTGTAGGTGCTGGAGACACAGTGTACATTTTATGTAGTAAGCCATATTGCCAGCCCTAACTTAAGTATTTCTACGTGTTACATTCTTTTCAAAGACAAAATCCTACAGAGACATATGAGATATAAATTTCTATAATACGGTTGAAAGTCTTAAATAGGATATCTGGGGAAAAGCTCACTTTGTATAATGTTTGAGTTACAAGCATGAAGACCTGAGCTCATTTACCAGAGCGTGTGAAGAAAGGGCTGGGCGTTTTGGTGCGCACTCATAAGCCTAGCACTGGAGTGATGGAAACAGCTGGATTTGTAGGGCTCACAGACTATCCAGGTTGTCTACTTGGAGATTCCCAGCAGGTAAAAAGATGCAGTCTTATAAAGGTCAGGACATCACTGGAGAACTTCATCCAAGGTTGTCTTCTGACCTTTATACATATATGCACACCCACCTAGAGAAACACATATATTGCCCTGTTGGACTCAACACAGAAAAGAAATGTCATAAGCAGAGAAGGACAACAGGAGACACTGGATGTATACCAGTATATATGAAATTGCTGATCTTTCTCCTGTGCACTGCTTATATGATTCAAGGTGAAAAAAATATTGTAGAGTAATATTTTGATAAAAATGGAGGTTATGTGTATCCTGTGACATACAGCCCTGAAATAGGCAGAGAGCACTTTAAGAAGTGAAAACTTGAGAGGAAGGAAATGTCACATTAGAAAGAGTGCTACTTGACACATCATACCCAGTTCTTATATTTTGAGCATTATCATTGGTTAGAGAATAAGCTAAGATTTTTATATTATTCATTTAAAATTCACTATACTGTTATGGTGTTTGTATCATTGTTTCTTGAACCTTCTTGTCCTGTAACTAGTAACTGACATCTTATCATGATATCCACTCCCATCTTAAGAAAGCAGACCTTAATTACTCCTCCCTTGATTGTGGCCTGAACTGAGTAATTTTTTTTTTCCAGAAGAAACGTGTGTGTAAAGAGAAAAATAATTGCTTTCCAGTAGAGAAACCTGGCAAACACTGCCATCCGAGTGGCAGAGGTTAATATCACCCGTGAAAGGCCAGCTGGGTCTCAGGTATCTTTGATTATGTTTGGCTTAAAGGCAATATCATCTCTGTGGAATTCTTAGATAGAAACAAAGGGAAAAATAACATTTTATATTGTACCTTGGTTGGAATCCCGAAAGAGAAAAATATCTGGAGGCTGAACAAAGGAGAAAATGTAAACTCTAATAAAATTTATGGCCAGGAGAACAGAAGCCACGTTAATCTATTGTGCTTAACAAATGTTCCAAATTCTGTAAAATGCTAATATTGAACGGATCACATAGCTGTTGGAAATTTATATTCATTTGCAACTTAGGGAAATCAAAAATGATTCTGAATATGAATTATTTTAAGAAGTTTTAGTGAGCCCATTAAGGAAAAGTAATGACAAATATTTGTTTATCATTTAATTATGGTACTAGCATTTAAATATAGAAAGTATCTATACTATGCTTTGTGAAAAAAAGCCCCTGATCAATAGTGTTTTATGGAAAAAAGAATGTGATGTGTTGGGATACATTGGAATTTTGAGTTTACATCTCATATATAATCATCAGTTCACAGTTGTCTTGCAGAAACTTTATTAGGACTAGTTACAAGTCCTTAGTCATGTCTCCTGACATTACACAAGACCACAGTCTATGAGATTACCTTTGTTTTTTTTGTGGTTTTAAGAAGTGAAATCAATGAGCCCCAAGGCAAGTGTGATATCTTCCTCTGGTTTATAACATTCTACTTGTCTTCCTATCACTTCTTTTCCATTGAGATCATCCCTACAGTTACCTCCATCAGCTTAATCTTACAGGGCTTTAAAAATACCACAATAATCAATTATTTTATATTCTAGAAATTCAAAGTTGCATATAGATCAAAATACACTGCAGGTTCAATAACATCAAAAATGGCACCTCAGTACTGTATTTGAAACACAGCTTACTTCGCCATTCTTTGCTCTGATCTCTCTTTGGACCTTGAAGTTCTTCCAAGTTCCTTTGCCAATTTCCTGTGCTCATCACTTTTGGAGACATCTAAATAGAGAATTTATTTATAATTGTGTTAAATGGAATATCACAGTGATTTGTTCCAGAGATAAGGCTGGCAAACAGTACCTTAGGACATCTTATGCATATCTACACACTTGTTGTTGATGCTATTTGTACTGCATTAAACTCAAACACAATGAAATGTGTTTGTGAAGATTACAGTAGAAATATGGTTTAATGACTGGTTCTATTATGATCAAATTAACCAAAACCTTGAAGAAGAGTTAGACTTTATATATAATACAAAAATATAAACATATTTGTTTTGTGTGTATACATACACACACATATATGTTATATATGTTACATATAAAAGGTATATGTTATCTCTTCAGGAGCTTTTGTATTTTTAAAACCATGTATTTTAGTTGATAAGATTTTATTATGGATATATCAAAATATTTAAGCAAGTTAGATTTTATTTATGAATTTGTGGAATGTTAAATAAAAACTCAAACACATTTTGTCATAAAATAGAAATAGTTAACCATTCAGAATTTGGTTACATGGAATTATATTTTTAAATAAAGTTGTTTTGAATATTATTTTCCCACCATAATTTTATATATGTATATATATATATATATATATATATATATATATATATATATATATCAGTAAGGATTACTAACAATGTGCATTAAATAAGTAAAGGCTATGTATAGTTTAAGACTGTATTATAAATATATTTTATATGACTTTTATAAAATTAAAACTCAAAATAATTTTCCTACAGATAAAATATTATACTATATTTTTCTGTGTTTGTAATGTGTTTATTAATTGTTTTCAGGAAGATTTGTGGACTTTTCCTGTTAACTGTTTATAACATAAATATAAAACTTGTAGACTCTACAAATTCTAAGAAAGAAAACACATTGATCCAGCTTTGTATTTGTTTTTAATCCTTGCCTTTAGATACTTAAATCTCATCTTACTTATGTGTGGATTTGAGTATATAATTTAATAAAACATGGGGAAATGATAGATCAGTGTGAAGCACTAAATCCTTACAAAATCTGAACATTGTTGTTCAATAGTCAATTGAGATATGATAATTATTGAAATTATAGTTGATAGCTTACTATATTCACTAAAGTCTTGAATATAATTTTCATTATATTTAAAATAACAAACTTATATGCAAAAATTGAAAAGAATATTTATTATAATAGCAAGGTACTCAGTCAATCATATGACAAGTTAGAATGACTTACCAAGGACATTTCTACAAAAAGTTTAAATAATGCTTAAATTACGATTGAAAAATCACTCCATTCCAAAGTTTGTAAGTGTTATGTCATTAACACAAAGTATGGTCAAGTTATCTGTGTGGTGTATAAGTGAAAAAAAAATGTTTGACCCACATTTATCTTCAGTGTTCACTACTTTAAATCAAAATTTTCTTAATAGATATTTAATTCAGTAATCCATTGATATTAACTCATTGTTCACTTATTACAAACTAATCAACAACAAAAATTATTATGACATGTTGTTGAAGGAGGCCACTTGTTCATCCCGGCTGCCCAGAACCAAAATAACAACATAGAAACTGTATTAATTAAATCACTGTTTGGCCCATTAGCTCTAGCTTCTTATTGACTGACTCTTATATCTTAATTTACCCATTTCTATTAATCTGTGTATCATCAGGTGGTAGTGGCCTATCAGGTCAAGTTCCAGTGTCTATCTCTGGCAGGACTACATGGCTTCCTCTGACTCTGCTTTCTTTCTCCTAGCATTTAGTTTAGTTATTTTTACCTAGCTCCACACTACCCTATAAGGCCAAGACAGTTTCTTAACCAATGGTGTTCACAGCATACAGAGGGGAAATCCCACATCACCTCCCCTTTTCTGTCTAATAAAAAAGAAGGTTTCAATTTGAACAAAGTAAAATTACATATAACAAAATAGGTATAAAGCAAGAATTACAGTTACAATATTTATATTTTATCTTTTATTATGACTAAGAAAAACTATAACTATCAATTCTTCAACTCCATCAAAGACTCCAGAATGATATAATATTACATAAGTAAATAATAATTTCTTTGTAAACAACTTCCAAATCTCTAGATATGACAGGGACATCCAATGTTCTTCTATACCATTGGAGCAACTATTTTCAACCTCCTGGCCCATAGTATTGAGCAGACTTTTTCATGAAGCAGGGAATTATTTTACAGTTCCACATGTATTGGCAGTTTTTCAGTCACTTTCTTCTGTATCCTGAAGAAAGTCTGGCAGACACTGTGATGAAGCAGGAGCCCTGAAGGATCATCTCTCCTTTAGACAAGTTTAGTCATCATTTCTCTTTGGGTCCTGCATATCCAGTTCATACAACATAATATCAAGCAGTCCAGGCAAGAGCAGTTTCTTACCCAAATGGCTAGCAAACTCCATAAGGAGCCTCTTTGATGCCCATCTTCCTCATGAAGGTATTGGTGCTGCCAGGAGCAGATGTGTCTCATTGTCATGAAAATGCCTAAGATCTTAAAACATTTTTAATGCCATATTCTGTACTCTTTGAAACGTTTCAAGAATGCTTATCTACTGGAAATATATCTCTGTACATCTTGAAAATCTAACTAATGTGAATACAAGCTTGATTATTATAGATGATTATCCATGAACCTATATTTCTTAATTATACATTACATTTTTAAATGAGCAGCACAATCACAATACCTTAATCAAGATCAGAAATACATATACACAGTATAACAAAATTGACCTTAAATTTGTACCAATAAACCAAGATCTATACCAAAAAAAATTATTCATCTCTATAGCATATCCCACTTTAAATGTAAACAAACATTTATAGACAATATTTGGGAATATGGGCTTAGTTCTGTACAAACTTCTTGCTGTTTATTGGGTGAAGTAATTTTTTGAGGGGTGTTCAAGGCCACCTTTCAGGGCATCTTGGTCTATAAAACTACATTTGCCTGGAATGAATCCACAGATTCTCATCCTCTGTGGAAACAAATGAAGAATCTCTTTTCCAAAACTACATATCTGTAGATTCATATTTTAAAATCAAAATACCATTAAAATATATATGTTGGTTTAGTTTAGCAATCCCCAGAATCAAATGTTTCTCTGCAGTCAAAAAAATTCAAAGAAAACACAATAATATACGTAATCCAGACTCACTGTGAATTTTCCATTTTATATGGCTTATTTTTCTTTCTGCCTTTTAATCTATGATTGTCTCTATTCTGTCTCTTTAAAGACTTTACCTTCCTTTTCATTAACCATTTACTTCTTCTTTTTTTATAACTGTGTTTATTCTTTCTTCTCTCTCTGCCAAGCCTATGCACATTTAGCCAACATTATGACCCATTTAGAGATCTTTTTCACCTGAATTTGTCTTTATTGTGTATCTGTAATTCTTACTGTCTAGGAGCACTTCATAAAATGCTAAGCACTTCTTAAAAACTTAAGCTGTGGCATTATTAGGGTATATGCGACACTTCCTGCTTGCCCCTCACAGTCCAACATTATGGAGTGGAGCTGTTTGCTGCTTCCAAGAGCCAGGTACATTGCCTAATTTTCAGACACACAGCCAGTCTTGTTGCTATTAAACAAGTTGTTGACTGCTCATAAACCCCATTTAAATGTGCTATAGCCAGACATCATCAGAGTTTATATTGGAAGCATGGCTCAGGAAGCTGCATTTCAAAATCGTGCTGCTTTTCTTCTTCTGCTGCTGAGTTAGGAAAACCTCTCTTAAATGAGCTGCAGCATACCACAAGCAAACGGAAAGAAGCTTTTTTAAACTCTGTATTTTTTTTTTTTTTGTCTAGAATTCCTTTTCAAGCCCTCTCAGGTTTAAGCTGATTTTAGTTGACCATGTGGGCACCAATTTGTTGAAGGAGTCTGCTTATTCATGCTGATCATCCAGAACTAAAATAACAACATAGAAACTATATTAATTAAATCACTGCTTGGCCCATTAGCATTAGCTTCTTATTGGCTGACTCTTACATATTAATTTAACACATTTCTTTTTTGTATTTCTTTTATTAAAAATTTCCATCTCCTCCCCTCCTCCTCCCCCTTCCCTCCCCTCCCTTCTGCCCATACCCCCACTCCCTCCCTCTCCAGGCCAAAGAGCCATCAGGGTTCCCTTCACTATGTTAAGTCCAAGGTCCTCCGAACTCCCCTCAGGTCCAGGAAGGTGAGCAACCAGACTGACAAGGCTCACACAGAGCCCATCCATGCCATAGAGTAAAAGCCCATCACCATTGTCCTTGGTTTCTCAGTCATCCTCCACCGTCAGCCACATTCAGAGCGTCCAGTTTGGTTGCATGTTCCATCAATCCCAAACTAGCTGGGCTTGGTGATCTCCTGTTAGTTCTGTCCCATCATCTCAGTGGGTGAACGCACCCCTCACAGTCCTGACTTTCTTTCTCATGTTCTCCCTCCTTCTATTCCTCATCAGGACCTTGGGAGCTCAGTCTGGTGCTCCAATGTGGGGCTCTGTCTCTATCGCCATCCATCGCCAGGTGAAGGTTCTATGGTGATATGCAAGATATTCATGAGTATGGCTATAGGATCTGGCCTTTTCCGGCTCCCTCTCATCAACTGCCCAAGGAACTAGCTGGGGGCATCTCCCTGGATACCTGGGAACCCCTCTAGAGTCAAGTCTCTTGACAACCCTAAGATGGCTCCCTTAATTAAGATATATGCCTCCCTGCTCCCATATCCACCCTTCCTATGTCCCAAGCATCCCATTCCCCCAAGCTCTCCCCATCCTCCCCTTCACGCTTTTCTCTCCCCATCTCCCCTTGCCCCCAACCCACCCCACCCCCAAGCTCCCAACTTTTGCCTGGCAATCTTGTCTACTTCCAATATTCAGGAGGATACTATATGTTTTTCTTTGTGTTCACCTTCTTATTATCTTCTCAAGGATCGTGAATTATAGGCTCAATGTCCTTTAATTAAGGCTAAAAACTGATTATGAGTGAGTACATCCCATGTTCATCTTTTTAGGTCTGGGTTACCTCACTTAGAATAGTGTTTTCTATTTCCATCCATTTCCTTGCAAAATTCAAGATGTCATTGTTTTTTATCGCTGAGTAGTATTCTAATATGTATATATTCCACAGTTTCTTCATACATTCTTCCACTTAAGGGCATCTAGGTTGTTTCCAGGTTCTGGCTATTACAAATAATGCTGCTATGAACATAGTTGAACAAATGCTTTTGTAGTATGATTGGGCATCTCTATTAATCTGTGTATCACCACATGGCTGTGCCTTACTAGCTAAAGTTCCATCTGATTCTGGCAGGGCTACATGTCTTTTCCTAACTCCACCTCCTATTTCCCAGCATTCAGTTGAAATTTCCCCTACTAGATCTGTTCCCCTCTAAACTCTGCTATAAGCCCAAAACAGTTCCTTTATTAACCAATGATATTCACAGCATACAGAGAGGAATCCCACAAAAAGGTTTTTGACAGCTTCTGTAGAGATAAAGTTTTAAAATATAAGCATTGGCATTGCTCTTAAGAAAATCTTGGTGGTCTCCCATTAGTTCTGTCCTGCCGTCTCAGTGGGTGAACGCATCCCTCATGGTTCTGACTTTCTTTCTCATGATCTCTCTCCATCCGCTCCTCATCAGAACTTTGGGATCTCAGTCCGGTGCTCCAATGTGGGGCTCTGTCTCTATCTCCATCCATTGCCAGGTGAAGGTTAAGGCTCACAGTGAGCCCGTCCATGCTGTAGAGTTCACATTCATTGCCGTTGTCCTTGGTTTCTCAGTCCTCCTCCACCATCAGCCACATTCAGAGAGCCCGGTTTGGTCCCCTGTTCCATCAGTTCCATTCCAACTGGACTTGGTGGTCTCCCATTAGATCTGTCCCACCGTCTCACCTTCCTGGACCTGGGGGGAGTTGGGAGGACCTTGGACTCAACATAGTGTAGAGAACCCTGATGGCTGTTTGGCCTCAAGAGGGAGGGAGTGGGGGTGTGGGTGGAGGGGAGGGGAGGGAAGGGGAAGGAGGAGGGGAGGAGATGGCAATTTTTAATAAAAAATAAACTGGAAAAAAAAAGAAAAAAAAGAAAATCTTGGTCAGAGGGATAGAGATATGTCTCAACAGTGAAGAAGACTGGCTACTTTTCCAGAGTGTCTGAAAAGGGTTCCCATCATCCATGTGTCATAGATTATTTGTTTATTTCTGCATTGTGTTCAGTTGTGTTATTCTGTGATGGTCTTCATTTGCTTTAAAGAGGAGCTTCTTTGATGAGAAGAGGTGCAGTGGGTAGCTACACTTACCTGTAGATATAAGAATCGAATTTGGAATGTAGTATACATGATCCTACTAGGCTTGGAATGCTGGAGAGTTTTCTAGTACCAGGCTTGTATGCAGACTTGTATTAAACATAATTCGTATTTTGTAATGAATGAATGAGAGGCTACTGTTTCCAGATGTGTCTACTACATCTATGTGTCTACTATAACAATGGCTTTTCCTTCCTGCTTCATGAGACCTGGCAGGTTTTTCTGTTTACCACAAGTAACAGTACTCATCACACATTTACACAAACACCCAGAAGTAACTATTTGCAAATGCTTCTTGATTACAATTCTTTTAATAAATTACCTAATGCTGATGTCTTCAGATAGTTCTGAAAGCTTATATAAATTATAATAAATAAAGAAAGAAATTTACATTATTTTCTGTAACCATTTGAGGCCAGTGATTATATAAAATGTTTCAAAATTCTGAAAATAAAATGATCATATTCATCATGAACATCAGGAATACATGCTTTGGGTGATATGACATTAAGAGCAGAACTGATCACTGATGTAGTCATTACCTCCAAAGGCATCAGCACATATCAGCACATATCAGGACAGTAAAAAGAAAGCAAAGAATGTATTTTCTGCAAAGGTCTGGTAGATTCAGCAATAATAAAGACTAGAAGAAAAAAAAACATGATTGGATGAAATATTATTGAGAAAATATGATATTTTTAAATTGAGAAAAATGTGCAAAATAGTTACTTAAAATATCCATAAAGAAAAGTTTATTTTATATAAATGGAAACAATTTAATGGTATATAAAATAATTTGAGTGGGTGAACAAGATTAATTGATAGATGTAGCTAGATGTCAGTATTTACTAGTATTTTTACTTATAGAAATTAAAATGCTGAACATTTTAAATGGGGAACCAGAATCCACTTTAAGTACTATGTAGTTGTATTGATACTACTACCATTACACTGAGTTGGAATAATGCCCACAAAGTCCTAATTCTGAAATACATGTCAAACTAATTGTCATGACTATGGGAGATTCAGCAGTTAAAATGCTGAAGACAGCCTTGCAGATGTCTGCTATTGTTTAATTTACACAATTGCAGTTTAAATGCCAGTTTAAATGTTTAAACAGGAAACACACAGTGATAATGTTGTATGAATTTAGATCTCATTTACAGTCCAACTAGAGAAGTTTAAGATATAGTTCACACTTCTATGATCTTCCCAAATATAGATCCTTAATGATCTATGCCCTATAAACTTGAGAACAGCTATCAGTTCACTGCAAGGTGAAGCACAAAGTCAGGACACTGTTTCGGTGTTTGAACTGTCAAAAGATACCTGACCTGTGAGCAATTTGTTGAGTCATATTTTTTAAATGATTTTCACTACAGATGTAACACATTGTAAAGCACCATGTCATTTCCTAATGAAAGGAAATTTCATGGCATAGGTAAAGTTCCTTTTAAAAAACATAGTACCCAAAGAATAAAATTAGCTATATATAAAATCTGAAGTAGCGTGTGCTCTCTGAACTGACAAAAGACATGGGACACAAAAAGAGATGCATTCTTTCTTTCTTTACTTATTTCATTTAAAGACACTCAATTTTATAGTGCAAACAGCAAATATCATAGTATATCACCAATTTTAATATTCAGAATATTTACTTCTCACTACTATAAGAACGTTCAATAAAATACAAAACATCTTTGCAAGGTACAATAACTAGCTTATAACATTTGACAAATGTTTGCTAAAATAAAAGTAATCGTTCTTTTGTTTTCAGATAACATCTAAATAATTTAAGCCAAGGTTCCGTAAATTTGACAAATGAAGAAAGGAACAAGACTTGATAATGTTATTTTCTCATAGACCATTGTCCTCCTTGATAACTTTTTAGGGGTTATGTATTCATCATCAATGAGCAATCAATAAGATACATATTGTATCCTTTGCGTGTGTGCAAGTTAGAGTGTACCTTGGATACTGCTTCTCAGTGGATACATGTAGCCATCTACATTGTTTTGTACATGGGATCTCCTACGCTCCTGGAACTCACCAAGTACAAGAGAGATGGATTCAGTCTCACATTCTGATATTAGATATAGTAGACCCATGTGTATACAGTAGCATCTCATTCATTCTTTAGAAAATATTAATTATGTTTAATTACAAGTCTGCCTCCAAGCCTGGTACTGGAAAACTCTCTAGTATTTCATGCCTAGTAGGATCATGGACCCTAAAAAAGAATATACCTTTCCTTGAATAGACTAGTATACCTACATCCTAAATTTCATCCTTATATATACAGGTAAGTGTAGCTACCTACTGCTCCCCTCCTCAATCAAAGAAGCTCCTCTTTATAGCAAATGGAGACCATCTCAGAAAAACACAACTGAACACAATGCAGAAATCAACAAATAATGAATTGCAGCTCATACGTCTCTGTCTCAGGAAACATCACAAAAGAGAGTTAGAAAGTTTGTAAGAGCTGGAAAACCAGGTTATCTGCTGTTGAACAGTCTCTCCTAGAAATGACTGCATAAACATCACCTGAACAATAAAAATAGAAATAGACATGCTAAAGTAAAAAAAATTCTCAGGGTCTCACTCCTAGACAATGTACTGCTGGCAGAGGAGAATGCTTCTCTCAGGAGGGATAAGCCTCCTTATTGCTTAGCCAATAAAAAGAGGATAGCCCTAAATCCATATACACACAAACAATAAAAATGGACTCAATAGGTTATATTTCTATATTCGTGCATACATATATACAAGCACATACGTACAATCAGAGTATGTGTAATAATAATCAAAGAAAACCACTGTCAACTGATATTGGTGAGATGAGACATAAGAGGGGTTAAAGATAAGGTACCTTGGAGGGACTAGAGAGAGGAAAGGGATGTAGTCATATATTATCTGTATTTTGATAAATGAATCTTGCCTGAAGACCAGAGGCAAAACTAAAGCCACTAGAGAAGTCTGACCTCTTCCAAAGCTGGGTGATCACAGACTAAGCCAACTAGGCCTCTCTCTCCTCTCATTTTATATTCCCTCTAGTGCTGGGTTTAAAGCCTTGACTCCCTAATACTCCTAACTCCCTTATACTGGTATTAAAAGTGTGCCACCATCACCCAGATTTGTTTCTATATTGATCTTTAGTAGCCTAGGGTGGCCTTGAACTCAAAGAAATCCATCTGCCTCTGTGTCCCAAATCCTGGGATTAAAGGTATGTGTCACCAATAACTGACTTCTGATAGCTTTAGCTTTGCTTCTGATATTCAGGCAAGATTTATTTATTAAAATAAAATGACATACCACTAAGAAAGGAAACATGTAGATCAAGCTTTGTATTTGTTCTTAATCCTCACATTTAGGCACTTATCTTATTCATGTGTTGATTTGAGTATATAGTTTTTCAAAACATGAGAAAATAAAAAATTAATGTGAGGCATTGAATCCCTACAAAATCTGAACATTGTTGGTCAATAGTACATGACATTTGATGAATATTAAAATCAAGGTTGATGGCTTATTATAATGAATAAATTCTTGTATATAATTAGCATGATATTTAAAATACTAAAGCTATATGCAAAATTAGAAAGAATATTTATTATAATATCAGGATACTCAAAGATATGACAAGTTAGAATGACTTACCAAGGACAGGTTAACCAGACAGAAATCTAACAGAAAAATTGAGAGAACTAACAGATACCATGACTCAAATGGATTTAACAGACAACTACAGAACATTTCACCCAAATGCAAAAGAATATACCTTCTTCTCAGCACATCATGGAACCTTCTCTAAACCTGAACTCATACCCAGTAACAAAGCAAACCTCAAAAGATACAAAACAATTGGAGTAAACCCATGTATCTAAAATGAAAATTCAACAGCAGCACTAATTTCAGGAAACACGTGGAAATTAAACAGGGCTCTATTAAATCAACCCTGGGTCAAAGAATAAAGAAAGAAAGAAAGAAATGAAAGACTTCCTAGAATTCAACTAAAATGAAAATACAATGAACCCAAACCTATAGGACACTATGAAAGCAGCGCCCACATAAAGGAAATGGAGAAGGCTCACACTACTGACTTAACAGCACACATGAAAACTACCATAAAAAGAATAAGACTCGTCCAGGAGGAGGAGCAGATAGCAAATAATCAAATAGAGAGCTGAAATCAATCAAATAGAAACAAAGGAAACAAAACAAGATACACTAAAAAGAAATCAGTAGTCCTTCTATATACAAATAATAAAGAAGCTGAGAAAGAAATCAGAGAAACATCACCATTCACAACAGCCACAAATACCATAAAAAATATCTTGGGGGAACAACTAAGCAAAGAAGTAAAAGATCTGTTTGACAAGAAATGTAAGTTTTTGAAGACAGAAATTGAATAAGAGTCCAGAAAATGGATAGATCTCCCATGAATAAGAGTCCATGAAAATGGATAGGTAGGATCAACATGATAAATTTGACAAACCTACTTACACCAATCTAAAAATTCACTGCAATCCCCTGCAAAATTCCAACATGATTCTTCACAGACCTTGACAGAACAATAATAATATGGAAAAAGAACAAACCCAGGATAGCCAAAACAATCCTATAATATAAAGAAACTTCTAGTGGCATCACCATTTCTGACATCAAGCTCTATTACAAAGCAACCATAATGAAAACAGATTGGAATTGGCATAAAAACAGAGAGGTTGATCAATGGGATCAAACTGAAGACCCAGATATCAAAAAATCCGCACACCTCTGAACACCTGATTTTTGAAAAAAGTAGCTAAAATTATACAATAAAAAAAGAAAGCATCTTCAACAAATTGTGCAGGCATAACTGGATATCAACATGTAGAAAAAGGAAATAGATCCATATCCATATCCATGCACAAAACTCAAGTCCAAATGGATTAAAGACCTCAATATAAATCAGAACACACTGAACCTGATAGAAGAGAAAATGGGATGATGTCTTCAATGCATGGGCACATGATACCACTTCCTAAATAAAGCCCCAGTAGTAAGGACACTGAGAACAACAATAAATAAAGCAAAAGACACAGTTAATAAGACAAAAAGACAACCTACTGAATGGGAAAAGATATTCACCAACCCCACATCAGACAGAGGATTGATGTCCAAAATATATAAAGAACTCAAGAAATTAGACATCAAAATTTTAAATAACCAAATTAAAAAATGGAGTAGAGTACTAAACAAAAAATTTCAACAGAAAAGTCTCAAATGTCCAAAGGACACTTCAGTAAATGCTCAACATCCTTAGCCATCAGTGAAATGGAAATCAAAAAACTTTGAGATACCTTCTCATACCAAGTAGAATGGCTACGATCAAAAACACAAATAATAGCTTATGCTAGATAGGATGTGGGGTAAGAAGAACACTCCTCCATTGCTGGTGGGAATGCAAAAATGTACAACCAAGTTGGAAGTTAGTGTAGCTATCTCTCAGAAAATTGGATTCAACCTACCTCAGGATGCAGCTTCAAAAGATGCTCAATTATACTACAAGGACATTTGTTCAACTATGTTCATAGCTGTTAACAGAGGTTTCTGTCCTGCCAGGTCCTGCAGTTGTTCAGTTCCAAAATAAAAAATACACAGAGTTCTATATTAACCATAAACTGGTTGGCCTATTAGCTCAGTCTTTTTATTAGTTAATTCTTATATCTTAACCCATAATTCTTGTCTGTGTTAGCCACATGGCTTGGTACCTTCATCACCAAAGCATCAAAACATTCTTTTTTATTGTTATTGTTTTTTATTAAATTACATAATTTTACAAATTTTCCCCTCCTCCCATTTCCCTTCCCCTCACCACATCCCCCATTCCCTTCCCTCTCCAGTCCAAGGAGCATTCAAGGTTCTCTGCCCTGTGGGAAGTCCAAGGTCCTCCCCCATCCATCCAGGTCTAGGAAGGTAAGGATCCAAACAGACTAAGTTCCCACAAAGCCAGTACATGCAGTAGAATCAAAACCCAGTGCCATTGCCCTTGGCTTCTCAGTCAGCCCTCCTTGTCAGCCACATTCAGAGAGTCCAGTTTGATCACATGCTCCATCAGTCCATGTCCAGTTGGCCTTGGTGAGCTCCCATTAGATCAGTCCCATCGTCACCCTTACTCCTTTTTCAAAACAAGAACTCTGAATTAAATCTCTTTTGTTCAGTTTTCTTCCTGATAATTATCCATACAAATTGTAACCAACACTCTAATCCACAGTCCCTTTTTATTGGGAATGTGGGTGTAATTTTCTCTGCTACTTCCTACTGATTAGGGATGCTGATAATCTTATGGGGAACTAAAGAAAAATTAAAATTATAGTCAAGTCCTGACTGAAAATTTCTTTGAGGCTTGATCATCTCAGCCAGCAGTCTTGAAACTATTCTGGATGCAGAACTCAGAGGAAACTCCAACTTAGGTTCTCTGAAATGCTGGATCATCTGCTCCTATTGGAAATTCTTTAGGGGGTCTTCCTTGATCAAACCTGATTTTTCTTAGCCCAAAATGAATCCACAGCCTCTCATTTCCTGTGGAAACAAAAGCAAAACCACTTCTCCATATCTTTTGACTTATATTTTAAATTCAAGGCATTTTCAAAATATATATGTTGAATTAATCCAGCAGCATTTACAATTAAATATCATTTTGCAGTTTTTGCTCCTTCCTCAGCCATCACACATTTTAGAGACTGAACAACATACAGCATCCAGACTCTCTGTGTATTTTTCATCTTTAGGTGTCTTTATTTTAAACTCTATTTCTTTTTTTTTTTAATTTTGGCTTTTTGAGACAGTGTTTCTCTGTGTATCTTTGGATGTCCTGGAACTCACTCTGTAGACCACATGGTACTTGAACTCACAAATATCTGCCTGCCTCTACCTCCCAAGTGCTGTGATTAAAGGTGTATGTCACTGCACCTTAAACTCACAAAGATCTACCTGCCTCTGTCATCCAAGTGTTGAGAATAAAGGTGTATGCCACCACACCCAACAACTTCTTCTTTCTTTTTTATTTTAAGGACTTTATCCTTTTTCTTTTCTCTCCTGAGCCTACATATTTTTAAACACACTGTAAACCATTGAGAGTTTTTTTCTTTGTCTTTGTCCCACAGAACATAGCAGCATTATTTTTAATAGTTAGAACCTGGAAATAACATAGATGCCACTCAATCCAGGAATGGATAAAGAAAATGTGGAACATTTACACATTAGAGTACTACTCTACGGTAAAAAACAATGACATCTTGATTGTTGCATGCAAATGGATGGAACTAGAAAGAAAACATCCAGAGTGAGGTAACCCAGATGCAGAAATATTAACATGGTATGTATTCACTCATAAGTGGATACTAGCTGTAAGGCTAAGGATATTGAGCCTAGTTCATGATCCTAGAGAAGTTAAATACCAAGGAGAACCCTAAGAAAAACATAAATAGATCCATCTGGAAAAATGAAATGGACAAGATCATTTGACAAAATTGGGAGAATGGGAATAGGGAGAGTAGACAGGGCAGAAGGGGAATACAAGGGGAGAAGAAGGGGAAGAAAACTTGAGGGAACAAGATAGTTGAGATGAAGGAAGGACAGAGATAAGAGCAAAGAAAGAGATGTATTGGTTATGGGGCTAGCAAAAAACCTGACTCTAGAGAAATTCCCAAGAATCCATAAGGATGACCCCAGTTAAGACCCTAAGCAATAGAGAGAGGGTGCCTGATATGGTCTGTAGTCAGACTGATGAATATTTTTTTAAAAAAATATTTTTTAAAATAATATTTATTATATATACAATATTCTGTCTGTGTGTATGCCTGCTGGCCAGAAGAGAGCACCAGACCTCATTACAGATGGTTGTGAGCAACCATGTGGTTGCTGGGAATTGAACTCAGGACCTTTGGAAGAGCAGGAAATGCTCTTAAGTTCTGAGCCATCTCTCCAGCCCCGACTGATGAATATCTTAAGTATCACCATAGAACCTTCATCCAGCAACTGATGGAAACAGGCAGAGACCTGCATTGGAGCACTGGACTGAGCTAACAAAGTTCAGCTGAAGAGTGAGACTATGAACAAAACCGTCAGGACTATGATGGGTGCACCCACTCAAACAGTTTACCTGAGCTAATGGGAGCTCACCAAGTCCAGTCGGACAGGGAAGGAAATAGCATTGGTCCAAACTAGTCCCTCTGAATATGGGTGACAGTTGTATGGCTGGGAAGATTGTGGAGCCACTGTTATTGGCACCAGAATTTATCCCTACTGTTTATACTGACTTTTTTTGAGTCAATTTTCTTTGGATTGATACATTTCTCAGCCTAAATATAGCAAAGAGGACCTTGGACCATCCCTAAAGCAATGTGCCTTGCCCTCTCTGAGGAGTGGATAGGGGTGCGGTAGGGGTATAGGTGGTGAAAATGGGAGGAGGGGAGGGAATAAAATCTATGATTGATGTGTAAAATGAAAAATAATAGTTTGTTTTCTTTGAAACAATAATAATTAAAACAAAACAAATAAAGGAATTATGCTAAGAATTGAGAAGGAGGAACTCATAAAACTAAAAAGCTTCTTTACAATAAAACAAATAATAATCAAGTTAAGCAGCCCACAGAAAAAGAATCTTTTTCATTTATGTACAATCTACAAGAAGGTACACAGTGTGTTCTAATTTACCTTCTTAAATTTTGTCTTTCATTGGAATTGGTTGTGTCATATCTCACATTGTACTGTAACATATTAAAAAGAAATATCTTGCTCAGCTTGGAGACTGAATCTTGCTCAGATACTCACAACATTTATTGAACTGAATCTGTATAGCTATGCACAATCATTAATAATTACAGACTTGTAACTATTTTCCCTACAGACAAATCATTCAAATTCAGATAATTTTGAGCACCTACTTTGTTTTGATCACTGAGAAAAGTCTTTAGAAATTAAACAATAAACCACAAGCCTATCATAGAATGTTTTACCTATCATTAAAGACAAAGGGAAATATAGTGCTCATGATTTATATCTCAGGCTGTGACATATTTTAGTGGCATATATGCTTGTAAAATGAGAAATATTTTGCTAAATCTGGCAGTGAGTTTTATGAACTTTGATTGATTTTGATAAGTTTGTGCTTTAATTTCCAAATAAAAATATTCATTCACTTATTTTATTTTTTTGGAGAGAGGAAAAGATTTATTTTTCTTACAACTTGGAAGTCATCACTAAGGGAAGTCAGGGTCATACTTCAAGACAAGAACTGATACCGAGGTTATGGAAGAGTCCTGGTTAGTACTGGCTTGCCCTCCGTGGCTTGCTCTATCCATAATCTCCAGCCAAAAATGGGAATGCCCACATGTGTTGGGATGGCCACACTAATTAAGAAATTAATTAAGAAAATGTCCCACAGTCCTATAAATTAGAATAATGTCTTACATTTACCTGTCTTCTTGAGGAATGTTGTATATGGAGGGGTGATTAACAGTCTTTAAAAGGAGGACACTGATTTGTCACCAACTTTAGGCTGAATATTAACACAATATTACTACAACATTGGTAAACTTTTCATGGCTAAACAATGAAGGCTACTGTTTAAGTCAGGGGTTCTGTTGCTGCAATAAAATACCATGACCAAATTCAAGTTGGTGAGCAAAGGACAAAGGATTTACACTTTGTTGTTCACCACTGACAAGACAGGACAGAATCTCAAACAGGTTAGGATCCTGGAGGCAGGGGCTGATGTAGAAGTTGTGGAGTGGGGCTGCTCACTGGCTTGCTCCTCATGGCTTCCTGGTGTGGGAAGCCCTTCTCTCTATGTGTTTCTTTTACTGGTTAATAAATAAAGACTCTATTTTGGCTTGTCATAGGGCAGAATAGAACTAGATGGGGAAACTAAACAGAATGCTGGGCTAAAGTAGGAGGAGTCAGTGAGAAGCCATGGAGATGCCACCAAAGGAGACTGACATGCCCCTGAACTTTACTGGTAAACCATGATCCTTATGGTAAAATATAAAATAATGGAAATGGGTTAATTTAAGATATATAAGAGGAAGCTAGCAATACAATTAAGCTATTGGCCAAGCAGTGTTTTAAATAATATAGTTTTCATGTGATTCTTTGGGGTCTGAGCAGCCAGGAATGAACGAACAGCCTCCGCCAACAGCTACCTCAACCTGGTTTCTTATGGAACCCAAGAACAGGCATGACACCACCCACCATGGGCTAGTGCCTTCCACATTGATCAGTAATTGAAAAAATACCTTACAGCTTACTCTCATGGAGACTTTTCCTCAACTGAGGCCCTCTTTTTCTCTGATGAATCTAGATTGTGCCAAGTTGACACAGAAAACCAGTCAGTATAGCTACAAATGAAGAGACATAAACAAACAAAAAGTTTGTTCTTTGATCTATTGTTAATGTAACTCTTAATGATGTTTACATGTGGATATGAACAGACACTCATTTCTTTCTGCATAAATGAGATCATAGTTTTATATGTTGCTTCTTTATAAACTAAGCAATTGTCATGTCTTTCCTTTTCATAGATACATTTTAAGTTATTAATTATCTTTTATTTATTTATTTTACATTTTTACTGCAGTTTCCCCTTTCTCCAATTTTCTCAACCCCTCCTCTAAGTTCCTCTCTGCCTCCAAACCCCCATCTATTCCTCTTCTATTTCTATTCAGTAAAGGGCAGGCCTCCAATTAATATCAACAAAACATGGCATTTTAAGTTGTGGAAAGACTAAGCACCTTGCTTTGTACTAAGGCAGAACAAGGTAACCAACTAGGAGGAGCAAGTGTCCCAAAGCAGAAAAGTTAGAGACAACCTCTGCTCCCACTGTTAGAATTCTCACAAGAAGACAAATCTGCACAGCTGCCACATATATGCAGAGGGTCTGGGTAAGTTCCTTGTAGACCCCATAGTTGTTGGTTCAGTCTCTGTGAGTTCCCATGAGCACAGGCTAGTTAATACTGTGGGATTCCTTGTGATGTCCTTGACACCTCTGGCTACTAAAATCATTCATACCTCTTTTCAGCAGGATTCCTAGAGGTCCACAAAGTGTTTGGCTGTGGGTCTCTGCACCTCTTTCCATTCATTGATGGATGAAGCCATTCTGATGACTATTGGCCTAGGAACCAATTTATGAGTATAGCAGAGTAAAGTTAGGCATAAATTGTCTCTATTATTGGAAACATTTTCTACTTAATTAAGGAAATACATGTTTTATGGCTCAATTTAAGGCCATATAGCATGTCTGGTACTCAAGGAAAAATGTTTAAGGTTTGTAATTTTCAATTTATTGCATGTTTTTATTTTAAATAATGTGTGAAATATCCTCATGAATGTATAACCTTTTTTGTTTTTTATTTTTATTTTTTATTTTTATTTTTATGGTTTATTTTTTTATATTTAAAAATTTCCATCTCCTCCCCTTCTCCTCCCCCTTCCCTCCCCTCCCCTTCACCCATACCCTCCCTCCCTCCCTCTCCAGGCCAAGGAGCCCTGGGGTTCCCTACTCTATGTTAAGACCAAGGTCCTCCCAACTTCCCCCAGGTCCAGGAAGGTGATCAACCAAGCTGAGAAGGCTCCCACAGAGCCCGTCCATGCAGAAGTATCAAAGCCCAGCACCTTTGTCCTTGGCTTCTCAGTCAGCCTCCACCGTCAGCCACTAAACCAAGTAAGTGCTATACAATGTAGTCAGCAGGATTAAAAGAAAAAAAAAAACCACTCTTAAATACCCCATACAAAAAAAAGTGTTAATTTGTTGAAAGAAGAGCCATCAAGACACACTAAAGAATGCATTTATCAGGAAATATGTCAATGTTTTCATTCCAGTTCTCTCAGAAGGTAAGTTATTTTCAGGGATTTTACTCTGAAAATGATACCTTTCTCTAGAGATGACTAGAAACCCCACTGAAACTAATGGCAAAGGATTATAGCTAATCAGTAGAGGGACAAGAAATATTAGGAAGCCTGTGGCCTAGTTTCAAATCAGCATATGAATGCATGTTTAGTGGGTTTCTAAGAGAAAAAGATTGTGAAGAAGTTCTCTCACTGAGCAAGGACCAACAGAACTTGAGATAGATCAGAATTCTTCTGAGACTGCTCAGTCTACTTGCTCTCTTCTCACTCATAATATTGATGATTCTCTTTGCAGATTTTAGTTTCATTTTGACTTATTACCCTTTATAGAGAGGCTCAGTCTTGTAGGACACTTTTTCAGTTCAGGGAATAGTTAGAGAAACACAAGTTAACTGTGTGCAAGACTTTTATGGAAAATCACCCCTGCATTTGTAAATATGCTTTGATAGGTTTTGAGCAATATTGGAGTCCATGAAAATGTGTGCCTCTATGTATCACCTTGTAGTTTTATAAAGAAATGATTTATCTGGTTCAATATTTCATCAAACTAGCAAAATGCAGAGCATGGTTTTTGTTTAAAAGTTGTTTTGATATAAAAGTTGGGAACAAACAAATATGACATCTTTGTTTTTGCTGGTGGTTAACACTGGAGGAAACAGAAAATATGCTTGTTTTTTTTTTTCTCATGGTTTATTTTTTTTTATATTTAAAAATTTCCATCTCCTTCCCTCCTCCTCCCCCCTCCCTCCCCTCCTTCTCCCCTTTCTCTCCCCTCCTTCTCCCCCTTCCCTCCCCTCCCCTCCACCCATACCTCCCCTCCCTCCCTCTCAAGGCCAAGGAGCCATCAGGGTTCCCCACTCTATGCTAAGACCAAGGTCCTCCCAACTCCCCCCAGGTCCAGGAAGGTGATCGACCAAGCTGAGAAGGCTCCCACAGAGCCCGTCCATGAAGAACAATCAGAGCCCAGAGCCATTGTCCTTTGCTTCTCAGTCAGCCCAGATGGCTCCAGGTTTTGTGGCCAGCTACTTTTTTGGATCTTATCCAGTGGTTGTATAATTTTTTTGACATTGATGCCCTTTCCCTGTCTCAGAACCTGAACCAGTACTGTGGTTGCATGGCAGCAAAGCAAGTTACACAGAAAGTTACTTTAAAGTGCTCTGATGGATGTTTCCATTCCTCGAGGAGGAAGAAATCCCCAATAAAGGGTTTTCTGGAGAATTCTGTCATTGACAGTATCTGGATTAGAAAAGCTTTGATTTAAAGGGTAGCACCCACAAGATAAGTGAATCACATTTCAAATGATGGGGTAGTGGTGTGGGAAGTCCTTCTATTTATGTGTTGCATTTATTGGTTAATGAATAAAGAAATTGCCTTGGACTATAGCAAGGCAGAACTTATCCAGGAGAGGAAAACTAAACTGAAGACTGGGAGAAAGAAGGCAGAGTCAGGAGAAGCCATGTAGCCCTGCCAGAGACAGACTTTGGAACTTTTTCTGGAACTTTCACCAGAACTTTACTTGGTAAAACACAGCCATGTGGCAATACACAGATTAATGGAGATAGGTTATTTTAGGATATAAGAGTTAGTCATAAATACACAAAAGCTATTGGCCAAAGAGTATTACAAATAACATGGTTTCTGTGTGATTATTTCAGGGCTGAGCAGCTAGGAACAAACACATAGCCTCTTATAACAAATTGGTATGACAACGTGGTCGACTATATCCATGTAAAACCTGAGAAAGCTTAAGAAGGAATTCTAGACAGAAAAAAATCAGAGTTTAACACAGCTTCTTTCTCTGCTAGCTGGGAGCATGCTGTAGCTCCTTTAAGAGAGGTCTCACTGATTCAGCAGTAGCAGAAAAAAAAACATGCATTTTTGAAATGGCAGCTTCCTAGGCCATGCTGCTAGCACAAACAGCTCTATCTACTTAAGTGATTCGGCTATGGAGATTTAAATGGGTTCTGTCGGCAGAGTGCTATAACTTGCTTAATGGTAATATAGACTTTCTTTGTGACTAAAACTGGGACAATGTGCATGACTCTCATAGGCAGCAAACATGTATCTGCCATGTTAAACTGGGCAAAGCAAGCAGACAGGGTCATATTCGCCCTATCAATGTGGCCTCTTAGATTTTTAAGAAGCACTTAACATTTTAAGAAGCATTCCTGGTCAGAAAATGTTTACAGGTACACAATAAAGACAAATTCAGATGCAGAAGACCTCTAAATGGATCACGGTGTTGGATAAATGTACATAAGCCTATGAGAGAGAAGAAAAAGAATATAGACAGATATAAAAAGAAGGGTTTTTTTTTCAAAAGGTACACATTTTGAAGAGACAGAGTACAGAAAGTCAGATTAAAAGGAGTAAAAAAAGTCACATAAAGATGGAATGGACACAGAGAGTCTGGATTATGTATATATTGTGTTTTCTTTGAATTGTTTGATTGCTGAGAGACATTTTATTCTGGGGACTGCTAAGCTAAAGCAAAATATATATTTTAAAGGTTTCCTGATTCCAAAATTTGAGTCTAAGTATATGTTGCTTTGGAAAAGTCATTCCTCTTTTGTTTCCACAGAGAATGAGAACATATAAAATTCTTACAAACTAATGTAGTTTGTCAGACCAAGACCCTCAGAAAGGTCACCATGAACACCCCCAAAAATTACTTCATACAACAAAAAGCAGGAAGCAGTTTGGAGAAAACTATGCCTATATTCCCAATTTTTTTTTGATTTTTCAAGACAGGGTTTCTCTGTGGCTTTGGAGACTGTCCTGGAACTAGCTCTTGTAGACCAGGCTGGCCTCGAACGCACAGAGATCCACCTGCCTCTGCCTCCTGAGTGCTGGGATTAAAGGCATGCACCACCACCGCCCGACTTATATTCCCAAATATTGTTTATAAATGTTTCTTTATATTTAAAGGGGAATATGCTATATAGCTGAATACTTTGCCTTGATGTGAATATTGGTTTATCGATATAAATTTAAGATTAATTTTTTCCAGTTTATTTATTTTTTATAAAAAATTGCCATCTCCTCCCCTCCTCCTCCCCCTTCCCATCCCTCCCCTCCACACATACCCCCACTCCCTCCCTCTCCAGGCCAAAGAGCCATCAGGGTTCTCTACACTATGTTGAGTCCAAAGTCCTCCCAACTCCCTCCAGGTCCAGGAAGGTGAGCAACCAAACTGACAAGGCTCACACAGAGCCCGTCCTTGTCCTAGAAAACAAGTCCATTTCCATTGTCCTTGCCTTCTTGGTCAGATTCCAATATCAGCTACTCTCAGAGAGTCTGCTTTGGTCGGATGTTCCATCAGTCCCATTCCAACTGGACTTGGTGATCTCCTGTTAGTTCTGTCCTGCGGTCTCAGTGGGTGAACTCATCCCTCACGGTTCTGACTTTCTTTCTCATGATCTCTCTCCTTCTGCTCCTCATCAGGACCTTGGGAGCTCAGTCCGGTGCTCCAATGTGGGGCTCTGTCTCTATCTCCATCCATTGCCAGGTAAGGGTTCTATGGTGATATGCAAGATATTCATGAGTATGGTTATAGGATCTGGCCTTTTTCGGCTCCCTCTCAACAGCTGCCCAAGGAACTACCTGGGGGCATCTCCCTGGATACCTGGGAACCCCTGTAGAGTCAAGTCTCTTGACAACCCTCAGATGGCTCACTTAATTAAGATATATGCTTCCCTGCTCCCCATGTCCACCCTTCCTATATCACAAGCATCCCTTTCCCCCAAGTTCTCCTCATCCACCCCTTCATGCTTTTCTCTCCCCATCTCCCCTTGCCCCCAACCCACCCCACCCCCAAGATCTCAATTTATGCCCAGCAATTTTATCTACTTCCAACCTCCAGGAGGATAACTGTATGTTTTTATTTGGGTACATCTTCTTATTGTCTTCTCAAGGATCCCAAATTATAGGCTCGATGTCCTTAATTATGGCTAGAAACCGATTATGAGTGAGTACATCCCATGTTCATCTTTTTAGGTCTGGGTTACCTCACTTAGAATAGTGTTTTCTATTTCCATCCATTTCCTTGCAAAATTCAAGATGTCATTGTTTTTTACCGCTGAGCAGTATTCTAATATGTATATATTCCACAGTTTCTTCATCCATTCTTCCACTGAAGGGCATCTAGGTTGTTTCCAGGTTCTGGCTATTACAAATAATGCTGCTATGAACATAGTTGAGCAAATGCTTTTGTAGTATGATTGGGCATCTCTTGGGTAAATTCCCAAGAGTGGAATTGCTGGGGCCTGTGGTAGGTTGATTACGAATTTCCTGAGAAACTGCCACACTGTTTTCCAACGTGGTTGCACAAGTGTGCATTCCCACCAGCAATGGATGAGTGTACCCCTTTCCCCACAACCTCTCCAGCAAAGGTTATCATTGGTGTTTTTTATTTTAGCCAATCTGACAGGTGTAAGACGGTATCTCAGAGTTGTTTTGATTTGCATTTCCCTGATAGCTAAGGACGTTGAGCATGACCGTAAGTGTCTTTTGGCCATTTGAACTTCTTCTGTTGAGAATTCTCTGTTCAGTTCAGAGCCCCATTTTTTAAATGGGTTAATTAGCATTTTAAAATCTAGTCTCTTGAGTTCCTTATATATTTTAGAGATCAGACCTTTGTCAGTTACAGGGTTGGTGAAGAACTTTTCCCAGTCAGTAGGCTGCCTTTGTGTCTTAGTGATATTTTCCTTTGCTTTCTAGAAGCTGCTCAGCTTCAGGAGGTCTCATTTATTCAATGTTGCCCTTAATGTCTGTGCTGCTGGGGTTATACATAGGAAACGGTCTCCTGTACCCATATGTTGTAGAGTACTTCCCACTTCCTCCTCTATAAGGCTCAGTGTGTTCTGATTAATATTGAGGTCATTAATCCATTTGGACTTGAGTTTTGTGCATGGTGATAGATATGGTTCTACTTTCATTCTTCTACAGGTTGACATCCAGTTATACCAGATCCATTTGATGAAGATGCCCTATTTCTTCCATTGTGCACTTTTGACTCCTTTATCAAAAATCAGGTGTTCATAGATTTGTGGTTTAAGATCCAGGTCTTCTATACTATTCCATTGGTCAACTTCTCTGTTTTTATGCCAATACCAAGCTGTTTTCAATACTGTAGCTCTGTAATAGAGTTTGAAGTCAGGGATGGTAATGCCTCCAGAAGTTCCTTTATTGTATAAGATTGTTTTGGCTATCCTGGGTTTCTTGTTTTTCCATATAAAGTTGATTATTGTCCTCTCAAGTTCTGTGAAGAATTTTGTTGGGACCTTGATGGGGATTGCATTGAATCTATAGATTGCTTTTGATAGAATTGCCATTTTTACTATGTTGATCCTCCTAATCCAAGAGCAAGGGAGATCCTTCCATTTTCTCGTAACTTCTTCAATTTCTTTCTTCAAAGACTTAAAATTCTTGTCAAATAAATCCTTCACTTCCTTGGTAAGAGTTACCCCAAGATATTTTATGCTATTTGTGGCTATTGTGAAAGGTTATACTTCTCTGATTTTCCCCTCTGCTTCCTTATCCTTTGTGTATAGGAGGGCAACTGATTTTTTGGAGTTGATCTTGTATCCTGCCACGTTACTGAAGGAGTTACTGTAACAGTTTACAGTTTCAGCTGTAAGAGTTCTTTGGTGGAGGTTTTGTGGTTGCTTATGTACACTATCATATCCTCTGCAAATAATGAAAGTTTAACTTCTTCCTTTCCTATTCGAATTCCCTTGATCCCCTTATGTTGTCTTATTGCTATTGCTAGGACATCAAGCACTATATTGAAGAGATAAGGAGATAGTGGACAGCCTTGTCGTGTTCCTGAATTTAGTGGGATGGCCTTGATTTTCTCTCCATTTAGTTTGATGTTAGCTGTTGGCTTGCTGTAAATAGCCTTTAGTATATTTAGGAATGACCCTTGTATCCCTATTCTCTCCAAGACCTTTATCATAAAGGGGTGTTGAATTTTGTCAAATGATTTTTCAGCATCTAATGAGATGATCATATGTTTTTTTTTTCCTTCAGCTTATTTATATAATGGATTACATTGATAGATTTTTGTATGTTGAACCAGCCCTGCATCTGTGGGATCAAGCCACTACTTGATCGTAGTGAATAATTTTTCTAATGTGTTCTTGGATTTGGTTTGACAGTATTTTATTGAGAATTTTTGCATCGATGTTCATGAGTATGATTGGCCTGTAATTCTCTTTCTTGGTTGGGTCTTTGTGTGGTTTAGGTATCAGGATAACTGTAGCTTCATAAAAGGAATTTGGCAATGACTCTTGTGTTTCTATATTATGAAATACCTTAAGGAGTATAGATATTAGGTCTTCTTGAAAGTTCTGGTAGAATTCTGAATTGAAACCAGCTAGTCCTGGGCTCTTTTGGTAGGGGAGTTTTTGATCACAGTTTCTAATTCTTCACGACTAACAGGACTATTTAGAATGTTCACCTGGTCCTGGTTTAACTTTGGTATATGGTACTTATCTAAAAAAATGTCCATTTCTTTTACATTTTCCAATTTTGTGGCATACAGGCTTTTGTAGTAAGATCTAATCATTCTCTGAATTTCTTCTGTGTCTGTGGTTATTTCCCCCTTATCATTTCTGATCTTATTAATTTGCTTGTTCTCTCTCTGCCGTTTGATTAGTTTGTCTAGGGGTTTGTCAATCTTGTTGATTTTCTCCAAGAACCAGCTTTTTGTTTCATTGATTCTTTGGATTGTTTTCTGTGTTTCCATTCTGTTGATTTCTGCCCTCAGTTTGATTATTTCTAGTCTTCTACTCCTCCTAGGTGAGTCTGCAACTTTTTTTCCAGAGCTTAAAGGTGTGCTGTTAAGTCACCAATGAGTGCTTTCTCCATTTTCTTTAAGTGGGCACTTAGTGCTATGAACTTTCCTCTTAGCACTGCCTTCATTGTGTCCCATAGGTTTGAGTATGTTGTGTCTTTGTTTTCATTAAATTCAAGAAAGACTTTAATTTCTTTTTTTATTTCTTCCTTGACCAAGGTGTGGTTCAGTAGCTGACTGTTCAGTTTCCATTAGTTTGTAGGCTTTCTGGGGGTAGCATTGTTGTTAAATTCTAATTTTAATCTATGGTGATCTGACAGGACACAGGTGGTTACTAATATTTTTTTCATGGTTTATTTTTTTATATTTAAAATTTCCATCTCCTCCCCTCCTCCTCCCCCTTCCCTCCCCTCCCCTCCACACATACCCGCCCTCCCTCCCTCTCCAGGCCAAGGAGCCATCAGGGTTCCCTACTCTATGTTAAGACCAAGGTCCTTCCAACTCCCCCCAGGACTAGGAAGGTGATCGACCAAGCAGAAAAGGCTCCCACAGAGCCCGTCCATGCAGAAGAATCAGAGCCCAGCGCCATTGTCCTTTGCTTCTCAGTCAGCCCCCACTGTCGGCAACATTCAGAGAGTCCGGTTTGGTCGCATGTTCCATCTGTCACATTCCAACTGGAGTTGGTTATCTCCCATTAGTTCTGTCCCACCGTCTCCATGGGTGAACGCACCCCTCACGGTCCTGACTTTCTTTCTCATGTTCTCTCTCCTTCTGCTCCTCATCAGGACCTTGGGAGCTCAGTTCAGTGCTCCAATGTGGGGCTCAATCATTTTCTTTATCTCTCTCCAGGTGGAGCTTCTATGGTGATATGCTAGAAATTCATCAGTATGGCTATAGGAACTGGCCTTTTCAGGCTCCCTCTCCTCAGTTGCCCAATGAACTAACTGGGGGTGTCTCCCTAGAAATCTGGGAACCCCTCTAGGGTCAAGTCTCTTGACAACCCTCAGATGGCTCCCTAAATTAAGATATATGCTTCCCTGCTCCCATATCCACCCTTCCTGTATCCCAAGCATCCCATTCCTCCGAGCTCCCCCCATTCTCCCCTTCACGATTTTCTCTCCGCATCTTACCTTGGCCGCCTCTCGCCCTACCCTCAATTTCCCAATTCTTGCCTGGAGATTGTGTCTACTTCCAAAATTCAGGAGGATTACTATATCTTTTTTGGGGGGGAATTCACCTTCTTATTATCTTGAGTCCATTGGTATTAAGTGATATTAATGACCAGTGGTTGTTAACTCCGGACATTTTTTCTGTAGTAGAATTTGTGTGTTTCCCTTCTTCTAGTTGTGCTGGTGAAAGGTCGCTAGATGTCTGAGTTATTGTGGGCCTTGTTGGACTCCTTGGTTTGTGATTTTCCTTCTAATATTTTCTGTAAGGCTGGATTTGTGGCTACGTATTGTTTAAATCTGTTTTTGTCCTGGAATATCTTGTTTTCTCCATCAATGGTAAATGCAAGCTTTGCTGGGTATAGTAGTCTGGGCTTGCATCCATGTTCCCTTAGTGTCTGTAGCACATCTCTCCAAGGCCTTCTTGCTTTCATTGTTTCCAGTAAGAAGTCAGGTGTAATTCTGATAGGTTTCCCTTTATATGTTACTTGACCTTTTTCCTTTGCAGCTCTTAATATCTGTTCTTTTTTCTGTATGTTTTGTATTTTGATTATTATATGGTGCATGGTTGCTTTCTTTTGATCCAGTCTATTTGGTGTTCTGTAGGCTTCTTGTACCTTCATATGAATATCCTTCTTTAGGTTGGGGAAGTTTTCTTCTATAATTTTGTTGAATATATTTTCTGGGCCTTTGTGTTGCAATTCTTCTCCTTCTTCTACCCCAATTATTCTTAGGTTTGGTTTTTTCACAGTGTCCCAGATTTCCTGGATGTTTTGTGTTAAGAATTTGTTGGATTTATTTGTTCTTTAATCTGTGAGTTTATTTCCTCTATAGTGTCTTCAGAGTCTGAGATTCTTTCTTCCATCTCTTGTATTCTGTTGGTAATACTTGTCTCTGTAGTTTCTGTTCATTTACTCAGAATTTCCATTTTCAGTCTTCCCTCGGAATGTGTTTTCTTCATTACCTCCATTTCATTTTTCAGGTCTTGTACTGTTTCCCTTACCTGTTTGATTGCTTTTTTCTTGTTTTTCTTTTTTTTCCTTGGGTATCTTTGAGAGATTTATTTATTTCATCTACCTTTTTTGTTGGTCATCTCCATTTCTTTATGGCAGTTTTTTACCTCCTGTTTAAGGTCCTCTATTATTTTCATGAAGTACTGTTTAAGGTCGATTTCTTCTATTTCCTCTGGAGTAGGGTGTACAATTCTTGTTGTTTTGGGAATCCTAGATTCTGGTGATGTCATGTTGCCTTTCGGTTTGTTGGGGTAGTTCTTGCATTGGCACCTGCCCATCTCTTTCTTCAAATGGAGCTAGGATAGACTTGGTGTCTTGGTCCAGTCTTTGCTGTGACTGAATGTGGGTGGCTCTCTTCAGAGCCTGAGCAGGAGCTATTCCTTGCAGCACAATCTGAAGGAGCCAGCACTCCCTTGCCAGAATCCTCAGACCTGCCTAGAGGGCAGCCTATATCTCCTCTGTGTGGGTGGCCTTGGTACAGGAGCAGGACACTTGAATACACTAGGGTAGGCTTGGGAGAGATAGGGACATGTGTACCAAAGACACCCCTGCACCAGGCGCTGGGGGAGGGGGGATGTGCTCTCTTCCAGGACAGGTGCCCCAGGATAGCACACATTCACTTGTCCAGATTGAACTCCACAGCACCGAATCAGGGATTTCTGCTAGCCTAGGGACACTACAGGGACCAAAGGGCAAAGGTGGGGGCAGGGTGGGATGGAGTATCCCACAGTGAACCTTGCAGCACAATCCTCCACTGGGTCTTCAGTTTCAGGCTAATGGCTCCTTGCTTGGCAGGTACCTCAGACAAAGGCCCAGCTTGCCAGGGGCAAGCTGAGTGAGGTAAATGAACTCCCCCCTCACCAATGACTCCCAGCCCGGGTAAGGGCCAAGCAGGGCGATTTTGTGGCCCCTAAGGAGTGGAGCGGTGCTTTAGGGACTCTGGGATGGGATAGAAAGTGAAGAAGAGAAGGCATGGGGAGAAACCCCTGCAGAATGACCAGTAAGATTCGGAGGTCAAGGAATATCTGCAGAAACACATTCACCTTCCACTGGGTCTTCAGGTTCAGGCTAATGGCTCCTTGCTGGGCTGGTATCTCAGACAAAGGCCTTAAGAACAATTTTGTTATATGTCTATTTCTACTCTTTATATAGGTATTGTGTTTGTGCTTATCATTTAAAAATGTAATGTATAATTAAGAAATACAGGTTGGTAGATAGTCATCTATAATACTCAAGCTTGTAGTAAAGTTAATTAGGTTTTCTAGATATACAGAGATTTTTTCAGTTAGATAGGTATTCTTCATATCTTTCAGAGACCTTCAAAATATAGCATTTAAATGTTTTAAGAATTTAGGACTTTTCATGACAATGAGACACATCTGTTCTTGGCAGCACCAATTACTTCAAGAGAAATATGGGCATCAATGAGACTCCTTATGGAGTTTTCCAGACATTTGGGCAAGAAAGTGTTCTTGCCTTTACTGCTTGATGTCATGCTGTATAAACTGGACATGTGGGACTCACAGAAAAATGACTGCTGAAGTTGACATAAAAAGGCAAGATTGTCCTTCAGTGTTCCTGCTTCATGAAATAGTCTGCCAGATATTCTGTAGGGCACAGAAAAAAGTGATTGACAAACTGCCAATATAGGCAAAACTGTTTTGAAATTTCCTGCTTCATGGAAAAGGTCTGCCAGATAATATGAGCCCGTAGGCAGAAGATGGGTGCCAACAAGGTTACAGAAGACTTTGTGTGACTGTCCAAGTAGCAAGATTCCAGAGTTTTAGAAGTCACATACAATGCACTTCCTGTTTATTAAGTAATATTATATCTTTCTGGAGTCTTTGATGGAGCTGAAGAATATATAGTTATAGTTTTTCTTAGTTATGATGAAAGATAAAGTAGATATAAATATTGTAACTATAATCCTTCCATGATAACTGTTTTGTTATATGTAATTTTAATGTTAAAGTTAAAACTTTCCTTTTTTATTTAATCAGAAAAGGTGAAATTATGAGGTCCTTCTGTTTATTTGTTGCTTTTATTGGTTAATGAATAAAGAAAGTGCTTTGGCCTATATCGGGGCAGAGCTTAGCTAGGTGGGGAAAACTAAACTGAATGCTGGGAGAAAGAATGAGGAGTCAGGAGACGCCATGTACCCCCATCAGAGACAGATGTTAGAACTTACCCAGTAAGCCACAGCTATGTGGTGATACACAGATTAGTGGAGATCAGTTAGTTTAGGATATAAGAGTTAGCCAGAAACACATTTAAGCTACTGCCCAAACATTATTGTAAATACTATGGTCTGTGTGATTATTTCAGGGCCAAACAGCTGGGAACAAACAAGTGCACTCTTACAACAGGGTAGAATACTGAATAAAATAATCAAGGAATTTTACTTTATTTCCATAATACAAATGGTAGCATCATATTTTAGGAGATACAGTAAGTAATCTCAAAATTATAAAGGTGAGAAGAAAACCATTGGAGTAGTTACACTAACAGATACTGGGAGCAGATAAGAACTTTTAAAAATAATTAAAAAATATTTTTAAATAATTAAAAAACTAATTATTTGGAAAACACCAATAATAACCTTTGCTGGAGAGGTTGTGGGGTAAGGGGTACACTCATCCATTGCTGGTGGGAATGCACACTTGTGCAACCACTTTGGAAAGCAGTGTAGCGGTTTCTCAGGAAATTCGGGATCAACCTACCCCAGGACCCAGCAATTCCACTATTGGGAATCTACCCAAGAGATGCCCAATCATACTACAAAAGCATATGCTCATCTATGTTCATAGCAGCATTATTTGTAATAGCCAGATCCTGGAAACAACCTAGATGCCCTTTAGTGGAAGAATGGATGAAGAAACTGTGGAATATATACATGCTAGAATACTACTCAGCGGTAAAAAACAATGACATCTTGAATTTTGCAGGCAAATGGATGGAAATAGAAAACACTATTCTGAGTGAGGTAACCCAGACCCAAAAAGATGAACATGGGATGTACTCACTCATAATCGGTTTCTAGCCATAATTAAAGGACATCGAGCCTATAAATTTGGGATCCTTGAGAAGATAATAAGAAGGTGAACTCCCAAAAAAAGATATAGTAATCCTCCTGGATATTGGAAGTAGACACGATCGCCAGGCAAAATTGGGAACTTGAGGGTTGGGCAAGACTGGGCCAAGGGAAGATGGGGAGAGAAAAGTGTGAAGGGGAGAACGGGGGGAGCTCGGAGGAATGGGGTGCTTGGGATATAGGAAGGGTGGATATGGGAGCAGGGAAGCATATATCATAATTTAAGGAGCTACCTGAGGGTTGTCAAGAGACTTGACCCTAGAGGGGTTCCCAGGTTTCCAGGGAGACGCCCCCAGTTAGTTCCTTGGGCAGCTGAGGAGAGGGAGCCTGAAAAGGCCAGTTCCTATAGCCATACTGATGAATTTCTTGCATATCACCATAGAACCTCCACCTGGCGATAGATGAAGAAAATGACAGAGCCCCACATTGGAGCACCGGACAGAGCTCCCAAGGTCCTGATGAGGAGCAGAAGGAGAGAGAACATGAGAAAGAAAGTCAGGACCGTGAGGGAACCTCCTGCTGGCGACAGATGGGGAAGGTGACTGAGCCCCACATTGGAGCACTGGACTGAGCTCCCAATGTCCTGATGAGGAGCAGAAGGAGCGAGAACATGAGGGAGAAAGTCAGGAACGTGAGGGGTGCGTTCACTCATGGAGACGGTGGGACAGAACTAATGGGAGATCACCAACTCCAGTTGGAATGGGACTGATGGATCATGCGACCAAACCCGTCTCTCTGAATGTGGCCAGCAGTGGGGGCTGACTGAGAGGCAAAGGACAATGGCTCTGGGCTCTGATGGTTCTTCATGGACGGGCTCTGTGGGAGCCTTCTCAGCTTGGTCGATCACCTTCCTGGACCTGGGGGGAGTTGGGAGGACCTTGGTCTTAGCATAGAGTGGGGAACCCTGATGGCTCCTTGGCCTTGAGAGGGAGGGAGGGGAGGTATGGGTGGAGGGGAGGGGAGGGAAGGGGGAGAAGGAGGAGAGGGAGGGGGGAGGAGGAGGGGAGGGAGGGGGGAGGAGGAGGGAAGGAGATGGAAATTTTTGAATATAAAAAAAATAAACCATGAGAAAAAAAAATAAAGAACAGGCAGTGCATTATAACCTCTGAGCTGTCTCTCCGTCCCGAGTTAGGTTATTTTTCAATAATTGTATTAGTTTATTAATTGTTCATCTATGCATATACAATGAAAAGCAGCTGAACGTATATGGGAACTGTGGTCTTAAAAGTCCCTCTTTTGCTGGTGAGTGGTGGCGTTAGCCTTTAATCCCAGCACTCAGGAGGACGAGGCAGGCGGGACTCAGTGAGTTTGAGGCCAGCCTAGGCTACAAAGCAAGTTCCAGGAGAGCCAGAGCTGTGACACAGAGAAACCCTGTCTCAGAAAAACCAAACCAAACCAAACCAAACCAAACCAAATAACACAAAAAATTCAAAGCAATCCCTTTTTCTTCTCTGAGAGAGTACAGTCTAAAATGCCGAAAGACACTGGTTACCAACCTCCATCTACCTTACAGCATTACTCTTAGATGCCCATTGCTTTAAATGCCACTGAGACATTTTATTTACCTCAGAAGTAAGACATGAGAGTTTAAGAGGCAAGTTTAAACATGTTCGTGAAGCAAAAAATAATAATAATAATAATTAAATAATTAAAATAATTAAATAATTAAATAAATAATTAAAAAATTACATTCACACAGTGTTTCAGTGTGAATGTAATAGTCCTCTATAAACTCAGAAGAAGTGGCACTATTAGGTAATGTGGCTTTGTTGCAGTAGGTTTGGCCTTGTTGGAGTAGGAGGAAGTGTGGTATTGTAGGGGTGGACTTTGAGGTCTCATATATGTCAAGTCACATCCAGTTTTCAGTTCACTTCCTGTTGCCTGCTCAAGGGGTAGAATTGTCAGTTACATCTCCAGTTCCATGTCTAACTGCAGGCTTCCATATGCCACCATGATGATAATGAACTGAAACTCTGAAATGTAAGAGACCCAATTAAATGTTTCCCTTTTTAAGATCGCCATGGTCATGGTATCTCATCATAGAAATATACATCTTAACTAAGACATATAGTACCTTAAACATTTAATTTAGTAAACTGTAGAAGAGAGTATTACTATACCCTTGAATGCTCGAAGCTTTGGTGGCAGTAGTGTTATTAGAGGCCACTGAGAATATACAGCAGATGACAATTGATATGCATAAGGTCATTCTTCCAGAAGACCAACTAGCCAATGTAGAGAAACTTGTGAAGTAAGACTTCTAAGACCATCGCTTATGTATAACTTTGTAATTTTTCTTATATGTCACTCAAACAAGCAATGGCTATTTTCCTCATAGCCTGTATGTTTATCTCATGTATGTATTCCATTTACTGGGCACACATATAGCTGTGGGTGGTCACAGTGGTAATTTCTGCTTAAGCTGTCAAATTCTGATGAATAAAAATCATACTTGGATGGTTTTCTTTATTCACACTGACTCAGTCACAAAGACATCTAATTTCAGGCTTCAGAACAAATTCAAAGCAAACTGGTTGCCCCTGGAGATGAATATCTGGTTGCCCCTGGAGGCTACTATACAAGGCCAATTTCCCAGGTGTTGATTGCTGATTCAAGCTCAGGCACAAAGTAACTTTAGCAGTCATAGCTTTCACAGCAATGGCCGTTCTGCATGAACTCCTAACCTCAAGGTTCAGTCAACCAACTGTTTTTTGTTTAAGTACTGAATTTCAACATTATTTTCTATCTGGGAATTCTGATCACTTAGAGCTATGTGAATGAACAAGCATTGATCACTGGCCAGTCAGCAAACCTCCTTAGTCAGAAAGAGACTGTGTGATCAGTTTGGGTCTGTTTCTTGTTGTTTACTCAAGAAGTGCTATGTGACCCAGGGGATGTTGCTGAGGAAGAGAAGTAGGAGGGGGAAAATGTGAGAGAAGTGACTGTGTATGCTGAAAGGAAGATCCAACTGAGTGTATTGCAGGAGATATGAGATGTAAGAAGAATTAGGAGAGAAATGTGAGTTTGTGGGTGTATGTCTGTGTGTGTGTGTGTGTGTGTGTGTGTGTGTGTGCTGAAAGAAGGATTCAGCTCAATGTGCAATGAGAAAGAGAAGTAGGGAGAGATGTAGCCGAGTGATAAGTGAGATACAGAAGATGTAGCTATACGGAAGGGAGATAAGTATGTAGCAAAGATGTGGCTGATTAAAGAAGTGTGAAGGTATGGAGCTGCGTGGAGTGTGAATGGAAAAAATATGGAGAATGTAACTATGAATAGATGTAACTATGTATAGAATGTGGTTGTGCAGAATAGATGTATATATGTGAAGAGAGATGTGTAACAGTATGTAAAGAGATGTTATTGTGTACAGAGATTGTCAAGAAAGATTATTGAAGATGAAGTACAAGAGAAGGTTACCATCGGGAAAGCATGCACTTGTTCCCTTTATAGTTGCCATTAGAAAACATTTGTTTTCTTATTTACCATCAGATAGAAAAATCTGGCCATATCATGGAGAAGAAATTATCCTAACTGTCACTGCTCTGAAGCATTCTTTTCTGCAGCCCTGAATGCAATCCTAGAAGTTGGTGTCTTGGGTTACAACATTAGAATTACATCTAACCACTGAAAAATATTCAGTTTACATAAGAATCATTAATTCTGTAGGCTTGAACAAGTAAGTATGTTAGGGGAATCAATTAAATGTTAATGTTTTCAATCTGTGATTAGGAAGTAAGCTAAAATAATAATATATTTAAAAGAAATAATAGATTTAAAAGAACAAATACAAGCAATATTAAATTGAAAAGAGAGTCAATTTGAATCTTAATTTGAACCTGTCTTTGAAAAGAAGAGACATTTACTTTGTTTCATTAATGAAAATTATAGATATAAATAAGATCAATATTAGCTTGAGAGAATAATATATATATATATATATATATATATAAAACCTAAGAAGGAAATATTATGTTGAATTTTATTCTAATAATTTGTAAAAAATATTAACATAATAATCTAGAAATATATGTAGTAAGCAATACCCAGAAAGGAAATTTTAGAAAATTTCTACTGTAAAGATTTCAGTGTATATTGACCTAAATAATTTCCACAAGTATTTATGCTTCCATTCAACATTTAACTAAAATTATCAAATTTTAAATAAATATAGCAGAGGAAAACATTTTAACTTAGGGAATATTACTTACATAACACAAATATTTGATCTAATAAAGTATGTTGCATGACAGGTCTTCTCTGTGTAAATATATGCATATATACACATCTAATTTGCATCTAAAAATAAAAATAATTCACATTAAATAAGCAATTTTAAACAGAGTTGTGGTAAAAAGTTCAATGGTGCAACTCATAAGGTTTAATACAGAGATTATGTGAAATCTAAAGACACTTGTATGGTTCAATATGTTAACAAATTAATATGATCACCTTTGACAGCAAAGACATTTGACAATTTCAACACATGCTTAACCAAATAATAAAACTCCTATAAATCTAAATTTAGATAGAAGTTTTTTATCAAAAAAAGAAAGTTGACTAAGAAATAACATCTAATCATACTTAACATAGAGAAAAATATTGTTGAAATACAGGACAAAATAAGGAAAATTACAACTGTTAACATAATTTAAGATAGTATTATCAAATTAAGTATAAGAAAATGTATAAATTGTTTAAAAGGAATAAAATTGATTATTTTAATTAATTGGGGAATCTAATACATTCATTAGAAATAGGTTTTGGAGCAATTGTAGAGAAAGCATATGCTAAATGTTAATCAAAATGCCAAGGTTCATTAAAGTTTGATAGTCCTGTTGAAAAAAGTAAGCATTACAATTAACAATTATAGTGTAAATGTATTAATTCAATAAGCAATAACTGGAGGGAAATACTTAGATATATTCTCATAGTGAAGAAACTGCTTATAGACCATATTGTATGAACTCCACAGGTTATATTTGAGAATATATGTGACTACAAAAATACATATATACATGCACTAACAACCGTTTGTTATTAAACAACTGTTAAAAAACAAAAATTTGAAGGAGAACATGGCAGGTTTTGGAGGGAAAAAAAGAGAAACGGAATAATTAAAATATAATTTCAAAACTAAACAAAAACTCGTAATTGAAAAAAGACACCCAAAGAAGAAACATAATTTGGATAAGGTTCTGTATCCATTCATAAATGTTTACATTTGCTTTTGTTGTTGACTATTAAGGTGGTTTGAACAAAAATGACCTTCATACGCCCATAGAAGTGGATCTATAAGGAGGTATGATCTTGTTGGTATAGTGTGACCTCATGGGAGGAAGTGTGTAACTGTGGGCAGGTTTTGAAGTTTCAGATGATCAAGCCAGACCCAGTGTTACTTGTTCTTTCTGCTAAGTGATGATCCAAATGTAGAACACTCAGTACCATGTAGTACCTCTCTAATACCATGTCTGCCTGTCTACTACCACGCTTCCAACCATGAGAAAAATGTAGTAAACAACTGAACTGTAAGCCAGCCTCAATTAAATTTTTTCTTTGTAAGAGTTGCCATGGTCATAATGTCTTTTCACAGCAATGAAAACTCTAAGAGAGAAGTTGGTACCAGGAACTGGCGTGTTGCTATAATATGACTGGCCATTTTTTTATTAAAGATTTCCACCTCCTCCCTGCATCCTATTTCCCTCCCTCTCTCCCAACTCCCCTCCCCCTCCCTCTCCAGTCCAAAGAGCAGTAAGGGTTCCTTGCCCTGTGGGAAGTCTACGGTCCTCCCCCCTCCATCCAGGTCTAGGAAGGTGAGCATCCAAACAGGCTAGGACCCTCCAAAGCCAGTACATGCAGTAGGATCAAAACCCAGTGCCATTGTCCTTGGCTTCTCAGCAGCCCTCGTCCGCCATGTTCTGGGAGTCCAGTTTTATCCCATGCTTTTTCAGTACCAGTCCAGCTGGCCTTGGTGAGCTCCCTTTAGATCAGCCCCACCATCTCAGTGGGTGGGTGTTCTCCTCCTCCTTCCTTGCTCATGTTTTCCCTCCTTCTGCTCCTCCTTTGGACCTTGAGGGCTAAGTCTGGTGCTCCATTGTGGGACTCTGTCTTTATCTCCACCCATCGCCAGATGAAAGTTCTATGGTGATATGCAAGATATTCATCAGTAAGGCTATTGGATCAGGCCATTTCAGGCTCCCCTCCTCAGCTGCCCAAGGACCTAGCTGAGGATATCTCCCTGGACACTTGGGAACCCCTTTAGAGTCAAGACTCTTGCCAAACCTAAAATGGCTCCCTTAATTATGATATATACTTCCCTGCTCCCATATCTACCGTTCCTTTATCCCAACTGTTCCATTCCCCAAGCTTTCCCCATCCTACCCTTCACACCTTTCTCTCTCCATCTCCCCTTAGCCCCATCCCATTCCACCCCCAAGTTCCCATTTTTTTTTATTTTTTATTTTTTGGTTTTTTCGAGACAGGGTTTCCCTGTAGTTTCTAGCGCTTGTCCTGGATCTAGCTCTTGTAGATCAGGCTGGCCTCGAACTCAGAGATCCTCCTGCCTCTGCCTCCCGAGTGCTGGGATTAAAGGTGTGCGCCACCTCCGCCCGGCCCAAGTTCCCAATTTTTGCCTGGCAAACTTGTCTCCTTCCAATATCAAGGAGGATAACTATATGTTATTTCTTTGGGTTCACCTTCTTATTTAGCTTCTCTAGGATCATGAATTATAGGCTCAATGTCCTTTATTTATGGCTAGAAACCAATTATGAGTGAGTACATCCCATGTTCATCTTTTGGGTCTGGGTTGCCTCACTCAGAATAGTGTTTTCTATTTCCATCCAGTTGCATGCAAAATTCAAGATGTCATTGTTTTTGATCACTGAGTAGTACTCTAATATGTATATATTCCACAGTTTCTTCATCCATTCTTCAATTGAAGGGCATCTAGGTTGTTCCCAGGTTCTGGCTATTACAAATAATGCTGCTATGAACATAGTTGAACAAATGCTTTTGTAATATGGTAGGGCATCTCTTGGATATATTCCCAAGTGTGGGATTGCTGGGTCCTGGGGTAGGTTGATCCCAAATTTCCTGAGAAACCACCACACTGCTTTCCAAAGTGGTTGCACAAGTTTGCATTCCCACCAGCAATGGATGAAACAACAAGAATTGAACACCCTACTCCAGAAGAAATAGAAGAAATCGACTTTAAACAGTACTTTATGAAAATAATAGAGGACCTTAAACAGGAGGTGAAAAACTGCCATAAAGAAATGGAGATGACAAACAAAAAGGTAGATGAAATGAATAAATCTCTCAAAGATACCCAAGAAAAACAAGGAAAATCAATCAAACAGGTAAGGGAAACAGTACAAGACCTGAAAAATGAAATGGAGGTGATGAAGAAAACACAATCCGAGGGAAGACTGGAAATGGAATTCTGGGTAAACGAACAGAATCTACAGAGACAAGTATTTCCAACAGAATACAAGAGATAGAAGAAAGAAACTCAGACTCTGAAGATACTATAGAGGAAATAAACTCACTGATTAAAGAACAAAACAAATCCAACAAACTCTTATTACAAAACATCCAGGAAATCTGGGATGCCATGAAAAAACCAAACCTAAGAATAATAGGAGTAGAAGAAAGAGAAGAATTTTTTTTTAGGAATGTGGACATTGGGGCTTCAGATTAGAATAGCAGCTGAATGCTTAAAGTGGGCCTAAATATGTTATGCTAGTAGGATCATGGAAGATAATAGTGCTGAGAGTGATTTGAACTGTGGGGACCTGAATCAAAAGTTTCTGTGTAAAAGACATTAGTGTGTAGCCTAGAGACCATTCCTCTGATATTTTGGCAAAGAATGTGGATGCTTTATTCCCATAAAAAGTCTATATAAGCCTAAATTGAAAAGCTATGGATTAACAGACTAGTATTGACTGCATTGCTTGTTTATTATTGGTCATGCTAATGTACTTATACAGATTGATAATGATAAGGAGCAATCTGAGAAAGAAAAATATAAAATGTACAGTCTGAGGAGAAAAAAACACCTGGAATATAAAGAGATTAAAGAAAAGCCTGAATTTAAGTTGAAGGAAGGCAGTGATGACTTCATACCAAGACACTACTCAGCCTAACTTCTGATTTCTGTAAAGGAATTAAAGAAAATCTTATGACCAGGCATTGTAGTGCACAACTTTAATCCCAGCATTTAGAAGACAGAGGTTTGTTGTCGGAGACTGTTTGTTTGTTCCCAGCTGCTCAGCCCTGAAATAATCAAGCAGAAACCACATTATTTGCAATAATGTTTGGCCAATAGCTTAAACATATTTCTGGCTAACTCATATCTTAAATTAACCATCTCCATTATCTGTGTATTACCACAAAGCTGTGGCTTACCAGATAAATTTCCGGCATCTGTCTCTGGTGGGGTTACATGGCTTCTCTCTGACTCTGCCTTTTTTTCCCCAGCATTCAGTTTAGTTTTTGCTAGCTCTATTCCACCCTATCAGGCCAAGCCAGTTACTTTATTCATTAAATAATCATATTCACAGCATACAGAGGGGGAATCTCATATCATAGATTGGCAGATCTTTAATTTGAAGGTTAACCTGGTCTACAGAGGGAGTTCTGGTACTCTCAAGCTTAAGTAGTGAAGGAAAACATCTAAAATAGAAAGCTGGTGAAGATGTATATGAACAAGCAGGTCACGTTTCAGCTCCAGGAAGCAGTAGATCTTGGGAGTTTCAGCCACATAATTTTTACTCTTGAGTCAGAGAGAAGAAAAGGGTTATAGATTCTACCTTAATGGCTAAGGAAAGTCACTGAGGGAAGGTATGTTACACAAGTGTCCCTGCATGGAATCCTAGGCAGTCTGTTGTGTGAAACTGTGAAGGTGAAGCCTGAATTGCATAGAGACCTCAAAATGTTGGGGATGCCAAAGCAGTGGGATACCTGCTGAGGAGAATTGCTAACAGTGAGTGGAATCAGCTTGAGAGAAAGAATGGTCTTCAGTCACCAAAGCTTGTAGATCTGAAGTGTGCTTTGATACCAGACATAGAGATGAAGAGCTTGGAGTTTACCTAATTGGTTTTTGGTCTTGCTTTGGTCCAGCATTTTTCATTGTTTTTCTTTTCTTCCCTTTTGGAATGGTAATGTATATTCTATGCCATTATATGTTAGATGTATGTGATCTGCTTTTTTTATTTTGTTTTAATATGTGATTGCAGTTAAGAAATTGCATGAATCTCAGAAGCTACTTTTTGTAGTTTTAAACAGTGTTGATATTGTCATACAATTTATGGACTTTTGAAGTTGGGCTTGTTAAGTGTTTCCTCTTAGACTAACCTCGCTACTGATGCAAATAAACTAAATCAAATTAAATTTAACCAAATTAAAGAACACCTATGTTTAATAGATGGCCTTACTCCCGGGTGGCCCTGGGAAAACATGGAGAAGGAAAGACAACGTAAAACCTGGAGACCATGTGTTTATTCTCTGTGGGGCAGTTTAAATAGCCTGTGGGAGTGGTCTTGCCCTTCCCTGGGAAGGGATTATCATTTGGTGGGCTTTCTTGACCATTCCTGGGGAGTGGTCACCATTTGGCAGACTTTCTCAAAGGTAGATTTTGGACTGAGGTTATTCCCAGAGAAGAGAGCTTATGCCAGGAGCTGGAAGGAAGCCCCCAGACAAACAGGACTATGATATGGCTATATACCTATGGGGCCAAAGAGTGAAATGTGGTGGTTTGAATAAAAATAGCCCCAAGAAGTCAATAGGGAGTGGCACTTTTAGCATTTGTGGCCTTGTTGGAATAGGTGAGGCAATTTTGAAAGAAATATGTCACTGTGGGTGGGCATTGAAATTTCAGGTGCTCCAGCAGGCCCAGGGTCACTTGCCTTTTCTGCTGACTGATGATCCAGATGTAGAAGTCTTAGCTACCTCTCCAGAATCATGTCTGCCTGGATGATGGCAAGCTTCCACTTTGAGGATAATGGACTAAACCTCTGAACTGTAAATCAACCTGCACCAATTAAATAGTTTTCTCTATCAGAGTTGCAATAGTCATAATCTTTCTTTATAGTAATAGAAAATTTAACTAAGACAGCTTTTGCAACAAATTTTCCCAAGTCAATTTTGAGAGCAACTTTCTTTCCCAGGTATGCAAACCATAAAATGAAAGGCAATTACAGCATACCATGGTTTCTTGGGAAACAGAGAACTTGCAACTCCATAGAGAGAGAAAGAGAGAGAGAGAGAGAGAGAGAGAGAGAGAGAGAGAGAGAGAGAGAGAGAGAGAGAGAGAGAGAGAGGAGTTATTATTTATGTGTGTCAGTCATCAGTCTGAGAAGGGTTAATTAGCAGATCTTTGTTTTGTTGTTAAGTTCTAAATTCACCTACATTTAAACAAATACTTTCAAAAACCATACTTTCAAAAAACTACACATTGATCTCTCTTATTGCTGAGAGTAACATATTATGGGAGAAGGGACCAGTGTTTGTGCTTTGCATCCATTTGAACAGTAGCATCATGTGCATGTTATTTCCATGATTCTTGTCTTCCTTGTACTACAGTAAGGCAAAACCATTTATTTGATTCGTTCCTGACAAGATATACTCTGATATAATTCTCTCTCTGGAAATACAACAATAAGTTTTCAATCCTGTACACTGTCTCTAATAACCAAGAATTTATTCTTTAACCTGTCACTCCTACCATACAAGTAACCATTTTGTATAAATGTAAAAGGTTTCAGGATGTCTCTAAGGCCAGTAGTTAATGTCACTCAAACTTCTTAATGGGCCCATATGTCTGAGATGTTATAGAGATAAAACAAAACAACAGCAAAAAACTATGGGAAAATAAAGAAAACAAGAGACACCAACTATAATAAGTTCAGCATGCCTTGGGCAGTGTATATGTTTTTCATTGAGGCAGGTTCAGGCTGTGTTCCCCTTGTGAAGCAAAAGGTAACAGAACTAACTCAGGATGAGGAAAAATTGAAGAAAACATCCAAACATTTTGGGTGATAATTTTGTATTTCTTAAGAAAATTCCCTAAGTTAGTATTTCTCACAGTGTTCTATAATACATGAGTATGAAGCATGTTTGCACACTGATCAGTGAAGAGTTGCTTGTGTATAGTGAAGTTGTATATGTGTGTGCCACTAGCAAAATCAGAACAGGGTTAGAGCCAATATGGAGTCTTACATTCAAAACTCTGAGTCACAGAAAGTTCAACTTAATGAACTGAGTTGAGTTCATAGCTTATGAATTTAAAAACTTCATGGTACGTGTGGATTTGGATTCATGTTACGCTTTAAGTGTGCATCCTGAGCTCATTTCCCATGCCTTTCTCCTCTCTACCTTCTTCAAATTGTAGTTCATTCTTAGACTCAATATTGAAAAAAGATGTAAAAGTGATAATTTATTTCCTCATGGTGGCATAATGATTACAGCAGTTTTATATTTTCTTTTCCCTTCTTTTATCTTTCCCCTAGAAGGAAACAAAAACAAAAACAAAACAAAACATGCCGGGAAAATATAAAGAACAAAAAAAGCATAAGGGCATCAGGCATAAAGGTTAAAAGGTGGGTGATCTCCACAAACCTTTAGTTTCTATAGGCATGCAGACAAGTTAGCAATCCCATAGGTGGTAAAAATAGCATCAAGCTTGCATTTTATGATTAACAAGTTCCTTTACACCCTCAGAGCTGGAGTGGCTGTAAAGTTCCCCTATGACTGGGAGCACAGCAATACTGACAAGTGTGCTTGATTTGCATTAATATATAACTGGATGAGTCCAAAGGAATATCTTCTGGGGACCCTGCTTTTGACTGTAGCAAGGCACCCAGGTGGGAATTTTTCTCTCTGAAGCTAGTTTTAGCTACTCGGGCCTTTTTTTTCTGCATAAACAGTCAATTTCCTGGGTTATGAGCCTATTTTAGTTGAAGCCAAGGTAAACGGTATATACAGAATTTTAGTAACTTGTTAAGTCAGAGCAGAAGACCAGTAGATCACACCTTCCTGAGTCTGCCGTTAGAGCAGACATACTTAGCCTCTTGCATGAAGCTCCTTTATTATCAGTGACCACTGTCATGTTTGTGGGGGACTATTTTTATGTAGATTTTGGCTATGAGAACAAGGTCTTGACCAAATGAATTCTTTTCACACCTTGGCTTCATGCTGTATCCAGTTGCCCTACAGGAAAAGTCAGGTTTATACACTGCTAGAATACTATAGAAGGGAGACATGTCATGATTTCACAAAATTACTACAGAACACACAGTGACTTATTCAAAGGGCAGGTGTCCCCGCAGCTCTGCAAAAATGGGTTACTCGAGGTGTACATATACACTTACCACGGATAGTTTAATAGATCTGTCAGCTGTGCATTTACTGTATAGTATTTGTGGGCTCAACACATCTTCCTTTTTCTTCCAAGTGCTGAGACTACAGGAGTGAACCGCCATTCCCATCCTGAAATGTTTAATTAAAGGTGGATCTATAGTGGGTCATATTCTCTCCATGCAAAACTTTTTACAATATGAAAATTCATATTGGATGAAACATGAATAAAATTCAAACTGCAAAACTCATTCACTGAAGTTTAATGACCTTCATATATTCTAAGTATGAAGTTAATTGGAACATTCTTTGTGTTTTCTCAGAGGAAAATGAAATAGTCTCCTTGTGCTACTGTTAAGGCAATTCCATGATTGAGTATTTCTTAAATAACAGAAATGTGTTTCTCACAGTGCTACTGTTAAGGCAATTTCATGATTGAGTATTTCTTAAATAAGAGAAATGCATTTCTCACAGTTTTCGAATTCAGAAAGTCACAGATGAAGGTACTAATATATTGGTTGTTTATGAAGGTCCCCACCCTCCTTTTATAATATGATGTCTTCAACTCAAGCCTTATGGAACAGAGGAATGACATGTCCTCCTACAGTGGGAAGTTGAAGGCGAAAAAACAAAGTTGGGATCTTAAAATGACTTCTTTGGAAAATTAAATCTTTATTTGACAATTCTTCCTGTCAGCCTCAGTTAGGCATGGGCCCTTTGAGCCTCTCCTCCCTCACACTTATCTGCCCATATCTACTTTATATCAACTACAGAAGAGAAAGCAGTGAATAGATCTCATTATTCTTACAATTATTAAGTTTATTTCACTTTTTGTTCTAGCAAAACTTATATGTATGCATTATCATTATGTACTTTTCAGTTCTAGGGGAACATTTATTTGATATGAAGGATGATAAATGAATTTTTAATTGCATAATTACTTTCTTGTATGATATACTAACTATGGTACTTGAGGTGCAGAGTATCATCAAGACATTACTTTAAATAATTACTGCCTGATAATTAGTTTTTAGACTTTTATTTGAAATTGCAAAGAACAAGAAGCAATTTATTTTGAGAACTTATAATAACCATAGATTGTAATCTAATTCAGATGTAGAAAGAATTTTTTTCTTTATAGAATGTGGGTAGTGGGGCCTGTCAGAAAGATTTGCTATTTATTATATTAATGTACTTTTACTTTAACATATTTTTGATTTTCACAGTAAAAGATAATTCAGAAAGAAGTATACTACTCCATAAATATTATATTACTTGAATTGAAGACTCTGGGCTCTGAGCTAAAGAGAAGTATAGCTGATCATTTAGGTGGGTGGTAATTATTGTCTATTACAGATTCTATCATGGAGTCTTATTATAATTGATTCTGAATAATGACCCACACACTTACCTCACCGATTTGAAAGTCTTACAGAACCTGCAAATTTTTTGTACTGTTTTGACCATGGCAAAGAATTTTTCTCATCCTGTAAACCATAGTTTTCTTTTTACTTTTATAGAGTTAGCTCAATAGCTCCTCCATGAAGCAGATCAATCAGATATTCTCATGAAGCATCATGAATAGAATGTTTTCTTTATTAACTCTAGTTTAAAAAGTCATTCCAAGTTCTACAAAACAAGTTGTTGAGTAAGAGTTTCCTCACTTGAAACAGTTCATCCTGCAGAGAAGCTCTTTAAGCAAAGAGGCAAACAACTCAAAACATATTCAGAGAGTATCTGAATCTCATCATATGCACTAGGCACCTTTTTCCCAGGGCAAGCAAAATACTCAGAAAAGCCAAGGTACAAAGAAGACTCTCAGGCAGGAATAACTGCAAAGAAGACTGAGACCAGACCAGTTGTCTATAAGAAGCAGAAAAGGAAGCTGAGGTGCCTGTTAGAGGCTTAGAACAGAGTCACTTGCCTGCTGCCTTTGCAGTTCATTCAAAGTTTCCCAGTTTTGTGAGCTTTCAACCATGCTGGAGCTCAGTCATTTTCTTCATCTATCGCCAGGTGGAGGTTCTATGGTGATATGCAAGAAATTCATCAGTATGGCTATAGGAACTGGCCTTTTCAGGCTCCCTCTCCTCAGCTGCCCAAGGAACTAGCTGAGGGCTTCTCCCTGGAAACCAGGGAACCCCTCTAGAGTCAAGTCTCTTGACAACCCTCAGATGGCTCCCTTAATTAAGATATATGCTTCCCTGCTCCCATATCCACCCTTCCTGTATCCCAAGCATCCCATTCCTCTGAGCTTCCCCCATTCTCCCCTTCACAGCTTTTCTCTCCCCATCTTCCATTGGCCCCGTCTTGCCCCACCCTCAAGTTCCCAATTTTTGCCCGGCGATCGTGTCTACTTCCAATATCCAGGAGGATTACTATATGTTTTTCTTTGTGTTCACCTTCTTATTATCTTCTCAAGGATCCCGAATTATAGGCTCGATGTCTTTTAATTATGGCTAGAAACCGATTATAAGTGAGTACATCCCATGTTCATCTTTTTGGGTCTGGGTTGCTTCACTCAGAATAGTGTTTTCTATTTCCATCCATTTGCATGCAAAATTCAAGATATCATTGTTTTTTACCGCTGAGTAGTATTCTAACATGTATATATTCCACAGTTTCTTCATCCATTCTTCCACTGATGGGAATCTATGTTTTTTCCAGGATCTGGCTATTACAAATAATGCTGCTATGAACATAGTTGAGCAAATGCTTTTGTAGTATGATTGGGCATCTCTTGGGTAAATTCCCAAGAGTGGAATTACTGGGTCCTGGGGTAGGTTGATCTGAGCTCCCAAGGTCCTGATGAGGAGCAGAAGGAGGGAGAACATGAGAAAGATTGTCAGGACCGTGAGGGGTGCGTTCACCCATGGAGACGGTGGGACAGAACTAATGGGAGATCACCAGTTGGAATGGGACTGATGGAACATGCGACCAAACCGGACTCTCTGAATGTGGCCGACGGTGAGGGCTGACTGAGAAGCCAAGGACAATGGCACTGGTCTTTGATTCTTCTGCATGGACGGGCTCTGTGGGAGCCTTCTCAGCCTGGTTGATCACCTTCCTGGACCTGGGGGGAGTTGGGAGGACCTTGGTCTTAACATAGAGTAGGGAACCCTGATGGTTCCTTGGCCTGGAGAGGGAGGGAGGGGGTGTATGGGTTGAGGGGAGGGGAGGGACGGAGAAGGAGGAGGGGAGGAGATGGAAATTTTTAAATATAAATAATTAAACCATGAAAAAAGAAAAAAAAAACATGCTGGAGTAGGCCTTGGTGATGAAGCTGTCCTTAAGTTATTCCTGCTGCTATAAGTAAGCCCAAATCCAATATCCTATAAATTACCCAAGAAAATCTCATTGATCACCGAGTTGGAATTTCTTGGTATCTGTTCCCTGGTTCTGTTGTAGTCACCCTATCTTGAGTAAATAGGTGTGTGTGTGAGTGTGTGTGTGTGTGTGTGTGTGTGTGTTCAAGTGTGTGGGTGTATGTGTGTGTGTGTGCTGCATATTCCCAAGATGTGTGTTTTTTCTACACAAAACAAGCTGATGAGGCATGATGGTATGTATGAGATTTATGCTGAAGGGTCCTGATGAAATTTATGTGTTACAAGTAGTAGCAGATAACGTACAGTTAGAAAATAAACTTGGTATTGTCCATGGAAAAGACATATTTTATGTAGCACATTGGAAGGGCTTTTTTATTATTTAGCTTTTACCAAACTTAAAGTAGAGATAACTTGCAATATTTTCCCACACTTTTTATTTCTTTTTTTGTCCCCAGGAAAATCATTCCTAAAGCCATTATATGGGGCACATATGCATCTGTTTCAGAAGTAGAGAATGACGGACATAAGGTTTCCCAGTAAGAAAACAGTATTAAATCAGGAGGGCATCAGCTTGTGTCACTTTGTTATTTGATTAGAGCATGTGAAAGAATAGATAAAACAAACTTTATATTCTAAATGTACTGATGAGGGAGTCTGAAAAGAATTGTTTTCTAGTGTGGACATATAATGACATATAATGAGCAGAAGGATACATACCTTTTGGGAATTGGGTTGGCTGTGGATATACATACATACATACATATATATATATATATATATATATATATATATATATATACACAATGTATATACATGTATGTATATATATTATGATGGATCAAGTGAGAATATACATAAAATATGCTAAGATATTTTCATACCATTCTCAGCAAAAGATGTGAAAATATGGAAATGAGCACTATAGTTCAACTTGCAATTCACCACTATTAGAATTATTGCTGTGAACTTATCGTTTAAAAGTATGGGTAAATGTCAAAAATAGAGGTGTAAATGCTTCTGCATGCATGTATTCCCCATCCACTAAGAGAAAGTGAAGTAGAAGTGATAGCTTAGTATCAGTGGTCATATTATATAGGTTGGTTCCTTAATTCTATAACCCACTAAAAGGATAATCACTATACAGAAATAACTAGTTTTATAGCTATAAAAGGTACTTATGAGGTTAACTTGGTAATGTTTTAAAATTTATTATCATTATTATTGTTTATTATTATTATATATTATATTGAGTATGAGCAGGTACATAACATAGCACAGGGTGAAATTGAAGAAACATCTTTCACGAGTAAGATCCCTCCTTCTACAGTGGCATCTAGGGTCCAAATACAGGTTGCCTGTCTTTCATAACAAATGCTTTTTTTTATTGGCTTTATCATCTTACCAGCCTGGGAAAATGTTTTTGGTGAGAAAATAATGGGACATTCACACAAAAGGGACATCCAGATAAGATTAAATTTATATCCCTGAGAAAACTTGAGAATCTAAGCAAACTTCTTACAGTAATTTTTTCCTATCGAATAAAATAAATACCTGTAAATCTACAGATTCCTATCAATAAAATGACTTAAATTTGGTAATAACAACAATACCTCTCATGGTAGTAGTAATTGCAAAGAATGCACTGGAGATTTTAAGATAAGATAGAAGATGCATGTATTTGGTAAGTAGAAACAATAGTATAAATCTAAATTTAATTATGAAATATGGCAGGGTGTTACAATACTAGTAGTAACAATTGTGGACTTCTGATATTAATATCTCATATTGTATTTCATTTTACCTGACAGTGTCATGGGACATTACACTTACATTCTTTTCTGAATAAAATAAGGCCAGGATATTGAGGTGCTTGCTGATGATTTTCTTCAAACACATTTTGTCAATACTTGGTAGGTCCTTGCCTCAGAAGTACCATTTGTAGATTTTACCTACCTTTTGTAAAATATTTGTTGAGTATACACATGATGAGAGGTTGTCTATCCATAAGTTGATTTTTTTTTAAGTTCTTATTTAATATTGAGAGTCCAAATAGGCCTTACTCGACAGACAGCCTTTCTCTAATGTTGTCTCTATAGCAGCACTTACTCCTGCGATTGTCTTTATACAGTCCGGATCAGAATCCCAACAACTGCACCTGGGGATTGTATAGTGAATCAAAGTGTTTTTGAGTTACTCTCTACTAATAACAGGACAAATTTTTTTTTCTGGTAAGATCTACTTATATGTTTCTACTGTTTAATCATTGGGAACTAAGTTAAGGCTATACACTAAAGAAATGCTATGAAATCTCAAAATCAGACCCTTGCAGAACATGATGAAAGCTCAAAGATTCTGTTTAAGGTGGACCAAAGCTATCTGGTTTGATGTCATGATATTATATATACTATTATAGCTAACATTTTCTTTGTGTTAAATAAAATTGTACTCCTTACAAATATAATTAGGAGTCTATTTTATTGTGTTTTGATTGTTACCCAAAGTTATTTTGTGGTTATTTATGATTTGAATGAAATAACTGTTTGGATTTTAGAAAGTATTTATTCAAAATGGAATTAGTAAATTTAGGTTCAAGGAAATTTATTTAAATAGTAAATAAGGAAAGAATTTCCTTAAAATTAAAGTAGCAGTATTTTTGTCACATTGAGGCTAGTCTTTTGTGCTGTTTTATTCTAATTAACTGCTAGTGTAAACTTCATGAACTGGTGTAACATTATTGAGATTGAGGTGATGACTGTGGTGTGCTTATAACATTCATAAACAAGAGAACAGATGAATGCCTAATCTTGGTTGATGATGAGAATGCTCACAATCATACAGGTATGATTTAGTAGTTTTTGTTTTAAAAGAACATCAATCACTTTTTTCTAGTAAATTGTTTTGGGGAATATAAAGTTACTTTACAAATGAAGTTTAATCTAAATAAATGAAGCTTGTTTTTAGGCAAGTTTAGCACCTTTGAGTCTGCCAAATTTCAAAGATCAATCTATTGTTACTCAGAAATTGCACTGTAAAATTAAAAAAGAATAATATAGCTTTAATTACTTTTTCAACCTTTCTGTTTATATTCAATTTTCTCCTCACTTTTTTATTCTTCTGAAAGAATATTGATGTAAAATATGTAAGCATATATAAAAATGAAATGAACTCAGTACTGTGAAAGATGAAGCATGTTTATTAGTTTTCCATTTAGAGAAACATCAATTATAGTAATCATTCATAGAATAAAGTATGTCCACAAGAGCTAAGAAACAAAATAGCCAAATGCTTATACTATAATCTCAGTCCTTTGGGGGGAGAGTCAGGAGACTTGTCATGAAAACATGGCCAGCATGGTCTATATATATATAAAAGGTTTTACCTATTTGTTCTTGAATTTGTTGGTGATCAATCCTCTAAGTTTAACTATCTAGTTAATTTAGATTATCAAAATAAAAATACTGTCATCTAAAAATAGCCCATTTTATACTGAAATGAATTTATACTTTCCAAAATATATCTCAATAGTATGTAAGATGACTATCTGAACAATAGTCATGGCATTTTATAGAATTGAAATTTTAAAAAAATCCCATGAAGACAAGTATGTTATCCTTAAATTAATAAAATATAGCTATGTAGCTATGGAAATAGTGACATTCTTTCCTATTAGCAGTCTGGAAACCCTCCTGATGTATAAATTACACAGACTGTTAATGTTACAGAGTCTAGAATCACCTAGGATATAAGCCAGGACATACATGTGAGAGATGAATTCACTATCCTTGAGGAATGTCAGTGAGAGTTTATCCAGATAAGTTAATTTCAATGGATATATGCATCCTAGCTGCTGTGACACTACTCCTTTAGCTGAAGTCTAGAACAGCATAGAAATGAACAGCTAGCTGAGCATTAGCATTGGTCCCACTCTGCTATGGCTGCAATGCGATCTGCTGCCTGATTTCCTATTGCTAAGGCTTCTCTGCCATGTGGAAGTGTACATTTTAACTGTGGACCATAATAAACTTTGTATTTTAAATCACTTTGCCCAGAGAATTCTATCACAGTAACCACAGAAATAACTCATGCATGTTTACTTATATTTAATCCTTTCAAATAATTCGATAGTGGATATAGTCCTAATAATACAAATAAATAATCAAGTTATTTTGTCACAAAGATGTAATTAGAATGAGAACTATTTTAAACCTTGATATTGATGGCTATCATTATTGAGATTATTTTTGGTAGTAACTACAAACATTAACAAAACAAATTTACTGGGTAACATTCAGACATAATTTAGCTGAGGGTCAATAGAGCCTAAGAAAAAAATCAATTTTTGATGGATATAATTAGTTTCAGAACACAAAGAAAAACTTCATTTGTAGTTACATGAATTGAACAAACATTTTTCTCCACAACATTATTTAATTATCCCATTGATTCCATGATGTCATTTTTTCCGTATGCATTGAGCTCGAATCAGACTTCATTATCTCTCTTCTGTTGTAAAGGCCAAAGAGACAGAATATGTGATGACATTTGATCATGATTGTTAGAGAGAACCTTAGAACTAAACAGACTGAAACTGTGTCTCAGTCTCAATATAAGCTGCCACAAGATGTGTGACTTCACTACGTTCATAAGTCTTAGCAGTTTAAAGAACAGAAACAAACATAGCTATGTTTTCCATCATGAAACTGTAGAGTTTACATCTGCATCATAATAATTTAGAGGAATTTAATAAGCATACTCATGAGAAAAGATATATGATATTAAAAATTGATTATTATCTAAGCCAGTACTAAAACAAATCTACATTAAAAGATTATTTTAATATGCTAAGATGATAATTTTAGTGATCCAGTCTAGCTTCTAAGTAGATCTGTTTTCTGTTTTATAAAATAGTATTTATCTATTTTATGAAAATGCACAACATACTTTTCAGAGTAACATTATTTAAACTGCAAATAATTATTATAACACAAAGTCCTATTTCTGTGAACAAGAATGCTGACTTGTTGTTACAACCCAATTGAAATATAGAGGTGGAGAGAAGGGTTATCAGAGCAGGGTAACTGCCAAACTATGGGATTTAGAGAAAAATCATCAAAGAAAACTTTTAGCCATGTGTATGCACACACAGATACACAGTTGCACTCATATACATAAATGTACATGCAAGCACACACATATGCCACATACACACATCACATACATACACACCGATACACACACACACACAGAGAGAGAGAGGGGGGGGAGGGAGAGAGAGAGAGAGAGAGAAATTCACACATAGAAAGAAAATATATTAAGATAGAAAAGCCTTGGTAATATTTATTAAATCTAAACCTGGGTCTACAGGTTTTAAGACCTTTGATTTGCTCCTTTTATATTAGTACTTCAATTTCTTTATTTGTAAATTAACTGTTTTCAGAAGAGTTTTTCAATGTATAGGTTCAAGTAATGCCATATATTCCCAAGCAGTTCATATCTCTATAATTGAATGCTAATTTAAATAAGCTTAAGATAATAGATACTGTTTGGGTTCAGGCTTCACCCCATCCCCTGGAAATGGATAAAATAAATAATTACTTTGTCTTTGTTTTGCATATATTTTTGAATGACTATTATTGTTAAAATTTATGCAAAATATTCATGAGTATGGCAATAGGATCTGGACATTTCTGGCACCCTCTCCGCAGCTGCCCAAGGACCTAGCTGGGGGCGTCTTCCTGGACACCTGGATAGTGAAGGGAACCCTGATGGCTCTTTGTCTTGGAGAGGGGTGGAGAGGGGGTATGGGTGGAAGGGAGGGGAGGGAAGGGGGAGGAGGAAGGAAGGAGATGGAAAAAAAAGAATTTAATTAAAATTTAAAAAAATTAAGAAAAAGACACCTCTCTGCAGCTCTGCATCCAAGGAGGAACATACCTCACTCACCCTTAGGGAGAACATGACATCTAAAGCCCCAAAAGGTACTGGCTGTACTCATCCTGACAAAGCTATTATACTCATTTAATGCTTTCTAAACTGTTGGGGGCTGTGGACCCAGACCCTGAATTTCCTGTAAACAACTTGTTATGCTTGCAGCTGCTCTGAGCAAAACAACTTGTTTTCCTGTGTTTGTAGCTACTCTGAGCATGAGACCCTCAGGAGTTCCTGATGGCAGGGGAGTGGTTTCTGGTAGGTTTGGCTGGGGCGTGGCTATCAGTTAAGGATCCCTATATAAGCGTCTCTGGTACACAATAAAGTTGGCATTCTTGTTTCAAGGATGACAAAAAAAAAAAGAAAAAATTCTGTGATTTTTTGGATGTTTCCCAAACTGAAACTCAAAAATTAACAGCATCTTATAGTTTAGAAAATTAGTTTTAGATATTGTCAGCAAAAATTAACTAGACAGGAGTTTAAGAGAATACAGAAGATTTTTTAAACAACCAACAAAACAAAATGTTTGAAAATGTTGAAACACAGCATATAAAAACATTAGTGTTCCAAATATAGAAGTTGACATCCAGGATTCCACTCCAGTCTGTTAATGCAAGTGAGGGATGTAAGCAGATTCAATGCTCATGCTGATACTTTTTTTAAATGGATAAGGAAGCAATCATGCTCATTTCTGTTGGCTGAAATATATGTATGTCTTCTAATTGAAAGATTACAAAGACATGCTATAATCTTCACCCTTCAAATCTAAATTTTCCTGTTTAGATAACCATCCTCAGCAGTCCTTTGCTCATACATAAACTGTCTGTTCTGGGAAGGGGCACATAGTTTAGCTAATAAAGCTTTCTAGAATGATAGATGTGGCCCTATAATAACTAAATACCATTCACCTCCATTGTGAATTTATGTCAGAAGTTTACCCACCTGTAATTTAATTTATTATTCATGTCATTGTGGCAAAATACACGAGAAAAAATTATATGAGGGAAGAAATATTCATTCGATTCATGTTTTGCTGTGATATAGTCCGCCATGATGGGCAGAGGGCAAAGTGGCAATAACTCCCCATGGCATTTGTGTCACCGGAGTGACCGGCATCCCTTTTGTAGGTTTCTAATCTCATAGACAAAATAATTTAAAAATAGACAGAGTAGGAAATTTGTTGTTTATTTTATATAAGATAGGAAGGAAAAAACAAGGAGACAAACTGCAGAATTTGGTAGCTGCCAGGAGGAGGCAGATGTTAAGAAGAAAGTTATAGGTTTAGAGATCAGCATTGAGCCTGGTGGGAGTGGCTTCATAAGAGAGAAATAGAACATATAGAATGCTAGATAGAGCAAACTGAACATGATTTAAGCAAGTATCCAGAGAGTTAGACAGAAAGAAGGAAAAACAAAAGTTATACTTCGTGAGTTAAACTCAGGAAGTGCAAAGGCTTATCAGTGAGGAGCACTTGAATGACTTTATAGGCTTGAATTGTATAAATGTATGTCTCTTTAAGGGAACATGATTCCTTCCATATTAACATGTCTTCAGGAGTATGTTTCTTATAACTGTACTTTTCCTGAAAGATAGTTTCTTGAATCAGTTCTTAAGGAATAAGGTAGTAATACGTATCATTTGATAATTTTGGGATATTTAAATTGTAATGACTGGAGGTACACCAGTGTATCTCATTCTTTCAAACAACAATCATGTAAAAGTTTATTTAAAAATAAGAGAGGAATAAGTCAAGAATATAGCTCTTGTGGCAAAGAGTTTTCCAACATACTAAGGGTTCTGGGTTCAAGCTACAGAGCTGCATAAACTAGAGAGACCACCAGTATACATCTGTAACTTTACTATCAAGCATGTGGTGGAGGTGGAAAATTTATCAGAATTTCAAGGACATTATTGGATATTTAATTTTGAGGCCAGACTGTGATATTTGAGACTCTTTCAGAAAAAAAAGAACACATAGATGAGCCATATATGACAGAACAAGCCTTTAATCTCCGCACACAGAAAGCTAAAGAGGTGAATCTCTATGAGTTTGATGCCAACCTGGTCTACATAATGAGTTCTAAGAAGCCAATGTTACCCAGTGATACCATGTATCAAACAAAATATACAAACATACCCTCTCCCAAAGAGATAGGTAGGTAGACAGACAAACAAACAATCAACCTATGAAAATGTTATGATTTATCTGGAGGAAATAACCTTTTGTTGATGGGCATTCACAGGGTCCCATTGTATCTATATTTACCTAGAGTGTTTTAAATCTTAAGGCAGGAGAACTGTGATGACTATCACCTCACCTCATAAAGGTCTATTGTAAGGAGGGGTTATTGTGATGGTTTTCTTTCTTAAGCTTTGTGTGTTAGTAGGAACATCAGAGGGTGATTCAAAGCCAAATATGAGGAAAATAGGCATATTTCTTAGAATTTCCATGTACTCTATTATCTGGCAAGCATGTAATAGTGAATATGCAGATTAAGTAAGCCTCTTCACACTAATATGAATAGTTCTTTCAGGGTTTTCGGCTTTTTGTTAAAATTCACAAAATATGGAGTGGTCTTCTCAGTTTCACAAAATTATAGAGTAAGTACTTTATGTTAACTCTGATCTTTCTTTGAAAATGGAAGATCTACAATTGACTACATATTCCTATGCAATTTTATGCACTTATTTATTTATTTGCTTATTTGTAATAATAAGCATTTAATTTAATTTTATTTTAAATTAATGTTTATTGTTATGCTCAGATCATGGAGTTCCCTCAAAACCAACTATTAGACTGAGTTCTGTATATAAAAGCAAAGAACCTTTATTCTTGTTTTTTTTTAATTGAGCTATATATTTTTCTCTGCTCCCCTCCCTTTTTCTCCCCTCCCCTTCAACCCTTTCTCATGGTCCACACGCTCCCAATTTACTCAGGAGATCTTGCCTTTTTCTTCTTCCCATGTAGATTAGATCCATGTATGTCTCTCTTAGGGTTCTCTTTGTTGTCTAGGTTCTCTGGGACTGTGAACTGTAGTCTTTTTTGTTTGTTTGTTTGTTTGTTTGTTTTATGTCTAAAAGCCACTTATGAGTGAATACATGTAGTATTTGTAGTCTGGGATACCTCACTCAATGTGATGTTTTCTAGTTCCATCCATTTGCCTACAAATTTCAAGTTGTCATTTTTTCTGCTGAGTAGTACTCCACTGGGTAAATGTACCACCTTTTCCTTATCCATTCTTCTGTTGAGAGGCACTTACATTGTTTCCAGGTTCTGGCTAGAACAAACAGTGCTGCTATGAACATAGCTGAGCACATGTCCTTGTGGTACAATTGAGCATCCTTTGAGTATATAGCCAAAAGTGGTATTGCTGGGTCTTGAAGAAGATTGTTTCCTAATATTCTGAGAAATGATGGAACCAATCAATTATATATTTGAACCAGTTGTGATAAATATGTTAAAAAGGAGAAGAAAAGTGGTCCTCTTATCAAGGGATGGGATTGTAAGACTAGATAAAAACTTTGACATTGGCATGTACAGCAGGGAGTATTTGATCACGTAAATTTACATGGAGTTCCCGAGGAAGAGATCAACAAATACACTCTGTCTACATCATGCAGCACTGAAAATGATGTAATGAAAAGTGAAGAAATATTGAGATAAAGTAGCAAGTTATAGTACACAAAGCAGATTAAAAGAGAGAAAATTGAGAATATACAGACTAGGAAGGAAAAGTGAAGGAGCAGGAGCAAACATTATGCCAAAGTAGTATTTGGGAAGAATAAGTGGAGTTTACCATGTTTATGCTTCCTAAACTTTGTTTATAAATATTCGCACACAAAGAGCTTTAGACCTGTTCTCAGTACCTTAATCAGCCTCATTACCTCTCTTGCCTAGGTTTCAGGGTTCCATATTCTGATTCCTTACAGAAGTCATCATTAAAAGATCAATTTCTATTCTAATCAGAATATTTATGATTTTTATTTTAATCTATTACATTTAATATTTTAGTGCAGACATTTTCATTATTAGGGTGTTTTTTTATTTAAAAGAAGAAATTTAAAGACAAGCACTAGTAATTTAATTCACATCGGACAATAACTCAATGTTGAAGAAACTATTAAAATAGAGTGAAATCCCTTTGTTTCCAGAAAAGAACAACTCTTGGAACCATTTATTCATTCCATAGCAAACAGGCCATCTTCTCCCTCTCCTCCTTCTCTTTCCTGGCTTTTCTCCCTCCATCAATCTCCCTTTTTCTTGCTCCATCTCCCTCTTCTCTTTGGATGATAGATTTTGAAGAAGTTATTTATTTTTACTAAACATTCTGTAGAAGATTTTTTTTTGTCATTATGGCAAGATAAAACAATAGAAATGAACATTGTTTCCCATTTTTATCACTTCATACTTTGTGAATATCACCAACTTATTATAATAATATTAAACTTTAAACAGGAGGTTACATGGTGACAATATCTCATTTGAAGTCATGAGTTCTTTAAACAGGAGGTTACATGGTGACAATATCTCATTTGAAGTCATGAGTTCTTCAAACCTTAAAGCATACAAACACGTGTGCATGCAAACACACAAACAGTCACGAGTACAACATATTCCACCTTCATTTTAGCACAAATAAGTCAGTGAACAGAAATAAATAGCCTCCATATTTCTTTCTGAAGATTGCCCTTATACTTGACCAGCTTTACTGGGTCAAATGTGAAGCTAATCTCATGACACATCTTGGGTTTTAGATAATTCACAAAGAGGCAATCAATAACGTTGTAATGGAAGCTGAATGAGAGGGCACTTGGCACATCTTATATAATTGATTTCAAAACTGATTTAAAACTGTGTGTTCTGTCCTTTTGAATTTTGAGCCATAAACAAATGTGTTCCATTAACACCAATGATTTTAATTGACAGGATATTTTCCTGCAATACAACATTGATAATTTTGTCACTGCTTTGACACTGGAAAGAGTAGAACAAAATTTATTATTATTTGTCCAGGGAGTAATAGAGGAAAATAAATAGAGACACAGCATACAGACTGGAAACAGTAGCTTCCCAAGATGCAAAATAGCAAAATTATTAATTTCTCTGATATTATAAGACATTATAAGAAATTAATGACTATGTAACCTTGAAAATCAGTGCGGCTACAGAAGGAAATTCTGGTGTCTACATCATTTTGATAATTTTGTAAATTTAGTTCAAAATTATTATACAAGGCAGCTCATGTAGGTGAAATATAGTGATGAAAATGTATGTGGGTGAGAAACAGAATACCATAGTTCTATGTCTGCATTACTCTCAAGAGAAGTCATTTATATCCTAGGTTCTTTATTAGAAAATGACTGCAATAGTGCTATTGCATTTTCAAAAGCTTTTAAACTAGTTAGTAATTTATAATATTTACATTTGGACTTTATATATCACTATAGTTCCATTTCTTTTACAATAATAATAGGATGAGTTTTCATTTTTCTGATTTATTACAGCAACTTTTCAGAGCAATGTCATTTCAAAGCATAATGATATTTTTGAAGTTAAAGTCTTCATAAGTAACAGTAGAGAACTTACAAGGGGGTAATAGGATGAGAGGGAGGTAAGAGTGTATTGGGAGCATATAAACATGTATTACATACACACATAAAATGGGAAAAGAACAGTTTAACAAAAAGAAGTATTTTAGTCTTATTTTTAAATGTAGGTTAATATTTCTTTTTATAATATTATTTTATTTAAAAATTCTTTAGGAAGACCATTTAGCATTAGATTACCAATTAGTTTGCCCTAAACCTAGATATGGCCTTCTTCCTTGCTTTCATGTTTTCCCAGATATAATCTAAGGCTCATGCCAAGTAATTGTATTGTAATTGATTTGCCATGAGAAAGTTTTGGGAAAGAGTTGCTGTGTTACCAATTAGTATGTGCTTACTGGTGTTTATTTCCATGTGTTTCTGATCATGCTTTTATGAACTTAAACAACTTTTCTTGGATAATTGCATTCTTTGTTCCATTTGAGTACAAAACTGAAGTAAAACTGTCTACAGCATTAGACTGTAGACATTAGTCTGCCTCGTTCTTTAATGGTTTCAAATTCCAGGTCTCATGCACAAATATGTATGGTATCAGAGTCAATATTAAATCACAATGCTTGACCATTATCTTTCTTATATTAAATAGCTGATTTTCTTCCTAAATTATTGTGGAATTAAATAAAATATTGTTAAATTGGAATATATCAAAAATTAACAACAGAGGCTGAAGTAGGTATAAAATGTGGTCTACTTATAGTATATATGTATATCTTATATATCTTGGTATATAAGTATATCTTATATAATTAAATATCTTGGTATGTAAACTATCATACATATCAGCCATCCTCTGTAATCACTGGGTGAGTCTATAAAAATAAATCTATTCTTTTATAAATTTGTTTTTTAATTGTTTGTGTTCATTCTTTGAAAATTTTATACATTATATAATGCAATTTCATTATAACCACTCCTCATTCTCCCCTCCAACTGCCCCTGACTTTCCATAAACATCTTTCTCCACACTTGAGGCCCTGTCATTCATCATTCTATAATTTATTGAATCAAAATAATACTTCTTATATGTATATGTAAGAGGAGTCATCCACTGGAGTATCAAATAGTGGATCTGTTGTTTACTTTCATCTCAAATCTAAATAATCTATAGTCATTTGGAAGAAGGAACTCCCAATTGAGAAAATTTCTCATTGATATTTGCCTGTAACCACATCTCTAATGTGTTTTCTTCATTAACTATTGATATGGCTGGCACAGGTTACTGGGGATAGTGCTACCCAAGGGCAGCTGTATCTAGAAAGAACATGGTGCAGGATGAGCAAGACATGGAAAGCAAGCATTGAAGGAATCACCATTCCTTTCAGCTTCTGCTTTCCTTCACTGCCTTCAGATACCAGCTTTTACATACCTGCTTTGAGTTCTTGCCCTAACTTCCTTGAATAATTGCCTGTGATGTGGAAACATAAGCCAACCAACCACTATCAGGTTGATTTTGGTCAGTGTTATAGCATTTTAAACCATAACAAACAGTGAATAATCTACCACTTGCTACAATCCTAAAGAACTGTGATCCCCCAGTCACCAATTGTCAATAGATCATCAGCTTCTTGTGAGGCTTTGGTAGTCCCTTCCCCAACCTAAAGGATCACAGAAGCAGGGGGATGTTGGAGTTCTTAAAACTGAATACAACAGTCTACATAATCTTGAACAGGTGATGTGTAAGCAACCACACCTGCTATGAAATGATGCTTGCAATAGCCATGTCATTTTGTGAAGATAGATTTGCATAGTGTTCCCAAAACACATGCAGTAGAATCAAAACCCAGTACCATTATCATTGGCTTCTCAGTCAGCCCTCATTGTCAGCCACATTCAGAGAGTCCGGTTTGATCACATGCTCATTCAGTCCCAGTCCAGCTGGCCTTGGTGAGCTCCCATTAGATCAGTCACAATGTCTCCATAGGTGGACACAACCCACATGGTCCTGACTTTCTTGCTCATGTTTTCCCTCCTTCTGCTCTTCATCTGGACCTTGGGAGCTCAGTCAAGTGCTCCAATGTGTGTCTCTATCTCTATCTCCATCCATCGCCAGATGAAGTTTCTATGGTGATATGCAAGATATATATCAGTGTGGCTATGGGAGAAGGCCAGTTCAGGCACCCTCTCCTCTGCTGCCCAAGGACCCAGCTAGGGACCCTTGGACAATTGGAAACCTCTCTAGAGCCAAGTCTCTTTGCCCTAAAATGGCTCCCTTAATTAAGATATCTTCTTCCCTGCTCCCATATTATTCTTTATCACTCTCAGTTCCTTGTTCTCAGAAGTAGGTGCATTAATCAGTTCCCACTGCAAAAACAAACTTGTGACCAAAGTTGAAAGCAGCATTAATACACGAATATCAATGCAAGCATTTAGAAGGCAGTTTATCAATATGATAATTTAGCCAAATTACTGCAGTAGGTTCCAGTGGTACATAAGACATCCATAGCATTCAGATGTGACCATGTTTACAGTACTAAACAAGAATACCCTCTTGTAAATATCCCAACCTTAAGGAGTAAGGTTCTGATTGTAGGTGGCTTCACAGTATGCCTATAATCTTAGCACTCAGAATGCTGAGACAGGTAATTTTTGAAGTTGATATTAGCCTGAGCTATGGAAGAAGAAAATCCATAAGAATTAAATGTCAGGTTTACATGACAATAGAATGTATTCTGTAACTATAATTTTTATACAGACATTTCTACAATTATATCACTATGATTTGATTTACCTATTTATTGACATGGTGGCAGAAAAGAGAAGAAAATGTGTTCTTTGATCTTTTACATGATTTGGACTATTTTGAAACATAAGGAAAACCTTTGAGTTGATCCAAATTAAGCAAATAAATGCTATTAGCATTCCTCAGGGAAGCACAGTGCACCTAAAACTGATGACAAGAAGATGAAAGTGATGGTGTATGATGAAAGAACATCAGAAAATTATCAGCAGAGAAGGTATAGGTATTGGGTTAATGATATTTCTCGTGTGTTTTAATTTTAAAGAGCATGACTTACAAACTTTTCACGTAATATAAAAAAGAAATTATAAAATATGAAAATGGAGTATTAGCTCCAGGTTATTTTAGGTAAACTCATTGAGAAGACACTTGAAGATAGAGATACAAAGATGAAGTAGGCCTGAGAAGATTGGAGAAAGTGGAATACAGTGTGGATCTCCTGCTACTCTTGAAACATTCTTACAATTCAGTGCTCATATCTTTAGGACTAGCATTTCTTCCTTTTGCTTCCTTACTGCCAAAATGGAAGAAGAGATTAATAATCATCACTCTCTGTGATATTTTTTCTCCTTCATAATTCATTTAAAGTTAACCAAAAAATATTTCTGACTTTAATTTTTAAAACAGAATTTTCTGCATGAAAGCAGTGCTGAGAGAGATATGACAGTACCTCTCAAGATTTGGCCCTAATCCTTGATTTAGAGTTGGGCTGAAGTCAGGTTGGAAGTCTCCCAAACTGGGACTGACTCATAAAACAGCATGAAATAGAGTAGAAGCAATATATTAAAACAACCCCCTCAGTCACTAATTTCTGGAGAGTCATTATTGTGGCGCCCAAAACTTCCTAACTAGTCAGTTAGATTGTCTTCATCACTATATTTTGAAAGGTGTGCATTGGATATTCTCCTAGAATTAGCCCCTGCCATCTGATAGAGAAGGCACCATTTTCTCTGCCATCTGTTGTTGGAAAATTGTATAGCTCTACTCATGTCTCTTTGGAATGACCATTATAAATTTATTGTCACTGTCTCACATATGTTTGCTCAGTGCAAGATATTCTAAGACATGAAAGATTATGTGATAACTTCAACAAGGTTGTCCTCTACAGGAATTTTATTATGATTAATTGTAAGACACTAGTGCAGAAAAGAAATAACACAAGTTGATATGTACACCTAGGAGATATAACCTTCCAAAAATCATTTATTCTTTTAGACCATACCAGTGTGTGAACTTCTGTAAGACATGAAATATAGTCATTTGGATCTTTCTGTCTTTGGACAACATCACGTACATTCATTTTAGGAAAAGCATCAGAAAACAAAAGCAAAAATATTTTCTTAGTGCATGACTGAAGTAGAATTTTATAAATAAATCTTGAAAGAACTAGTTCAAGGACTATTTAGAAAGGCAGAAATTTGTCATTCCTCTCCATATTGATCTTTACCATGGAATTTTCTAGGATCTCTCTGTTGTAAAACGTTAATATCACTGGACTCAGCCAGGGTTTGTGCTTTATAAGACAGAATTCTCCATAGTAGAAGACCCATTAGACCATTTGGAAAATTGTAGAACACCATTGAGAAACATCTCAATGCATCAAAATAAGAATAGTACCATAATGACTTTGAAAACCAGAGATTCAAGAAAACCAGTAACTAGTGAGTAAAAGAGTCTGCAGTACCAGAACAAGAAGACCAAAGGTGCAGGTACCACCTAGGGTAGAAGTCTGGAAACTGGCTGGACAATGGATGATATAAAATTTGCATTCAAAGGATGATGTTTTAAGTCTGATGTACATACACAAATGTAGTAGTAACAAGTATACATGTGCTGTGAGATTTTTCTCATGTGATAATATACCTAAAATAACTAACTTAAGGGTTTAAATGTTGATTCTAGCTTATGGTTGGAGAGAATCCATTTGACAGTCTTTGTCATTATTAATTCTGGGTATGTAGTGAGATAGAGCATCTTGGCAGAGTCTTGAATGCAAGATAGATATATATATATATATATATATATATATATATATATATATATATATATATATATCTGTGTGTTTGTCTGTGTGTGTGTATACATATATCCCCACAGGTGACACACATGCATGCATTTCCAAAATGTCAAGATTCATTAAATGGTGATAAATTCACAAGCTATGTCAAATATCTTGTAACATGAAGGGTTCTGCTTGTTGGGGTTTATGTCCTGACCGGTACCCCACAGCTGACAAGCCCCAAAGAAAATCACACAGAGATCTACATAAGATTATATACTGATTGGCCCATTAGCTCAGGCTACTTATTAGCTCTTGTAGCATATATTAACCCATTATTCTGATCTATGGTAGTCATGTGCCTCAGTACCTTTCAGCCGGGCAGGTTACATCTTTCTTCTCTGTGGTCTGGGCTGGAATGGGGGAATGGGCTTCCTCCTCCCCAGAATTCTGTTCTAATTGCCCTACCTCTATTTCCTGTCTGGTTGACCCACCTATACTTCCTTCCTGGCCAATCAGTGTTTATTCAAAACATGATTAATAGAATACAGGCAATTCTATCGCACCAATATGTTGTTTTAATTTACCACATATTATTGAGTTCACTCAGTATTGATGGTCATTGGAAGAATATTTGTTCAAATACTTTCTAGCATTACCTCTCATGTAATGCAGTGCATATTAAGCAATGTTTGACAAATATATATACACACATACATTACAGAATGTCTGTGAAAGCATTAAAGATGCTACAGAGTTCAAATGAAAGGATATGTGGAAGGAAAACTCAGTGAGTCAAAAACTACTGGCAGTTGACATTAATATAATACATTTAAATTATAGAGCTTATTTTAAAGTAAAACAAACTGTACAAATCTGGGACCAGAGAACCACAATGGGTCTTGAGAGGCGTAGAGGTGTTGTTGTTCTCAAACTATGGTGAAAGAGTCAAGATCTTATCATTCATCTATACTGAGATGTATACACTAGATGGTGTGATGATGGATTAGCTGAGTAGATGACATGCTACCCATTTTGGATAATGAAGGTGATGGTGTTCGATAACCTAGTGGCATGGTTCCATAAGTTCTTTAGCCTTTTTTCTTAAGATTACTTTGATTTTGTTCACATAGTCTACATTAAATTTAATGAGCTCATAGGTAATAATTTTTATTTGTCCAAATCAATGATGGTCTTGCTATGTGTTTGTTGCTGGTCAGACAGTAGCTATTTAGGTACAAAAATAAGATGCAATATTGGCTTGACATTTGTATACAAATCAAGGAAACTGCATTTACTCAGGGCAAGCCACACCATGAAAGCTGTTATTTTATACAATATGAAATAGGTTACTTCAGCAAACAGTGAATTTTTGGAGAAAGGATAATTCCACCTAGTGGTGAATAAGAGGTGGAGAGAAACTGGTAATTGATTTTAAACCTGAGGGACATGCCCAAAATAAACAATTTCCTTTAATGAGATCTTTTTCAAAATGATTTATACCATATCCAAAAATAGCATCATGATCAGAGAACAATGAACTCAGCACAAAAGCATATGGCGAACATTTCATACTTCAGTTTCATCACTTGCTAGAAAGTCTTTACACCTGCAAGTCCCTCCCTTTTCCTTTTGTTGTCTGTGTACTCTCAGCCTATTGAATGGTACGGTCAATAGTCAAGGTGATGCTTCTCCTCTAATTGCTAACCCTTCTGACAGTTATTTATGAAAACAAAGTCAGAGACATTTCCAGAAATATGACTTACCAATTTTCTAGACACCTCTTAATCAAGTCAACTTGACAATCAAAATTAACTATACACTTGCAATGGTCAATCAGATACCAGCTTGACTGACTGTGCTAGTACTTCTTTATATTAATGACACAGATTATAGTCATTAGGGAAAGGGGCACTGTAACAGAGAAAATGCCCCCAGAAGACTGATCTGTGATCTAGCCTATGATACATATTATTAGTGGTGTTTGTGAGAGGGTTCATCTCACTGAACACACCCTGGTGTGGTTGTCCTGGGTGCTATGAGAAAGCAGTCTGAGCAAGCTCATGTGACCAAATCACTAGGCAGGACTCTTCAAAAACCCTTACTAAGACACTCATATGCAAAAATATTTTAAAACATTAAAACATGCAAAAGCCACAGAGAAACCCTGTCTCGAAAAAACAAAAAAACAAAAAACAAAAAAAACATGATAATAGCACACATAGCCTATTCTGTTCTTGTAATATTGTCATAATCTTCAGAGTATACCCAAACTAGTCTGCTAAGGCATAAAAGATAAGGGGATTGAGTTTCCAAATTAAGTCAACTAATTTCTACCTGAATCATCCAATATCAATATAACCACCATAATGTGATGGAACTCAGTTAAAATCCAGAAAGCCCACACCTACTGGACCACAGGAGACTTTAAGACAAGCAGTGCTACTGTTTTACAATACTTGAGTGAGTTATGGATTTCTGTTTTATTATTTTTTATTTTAGTTTGAGACAGTATCACATAGCTGGGAAAAACCTGAATCCTGTGCTCTTTCTACCTTCACCCAGTTAGTGCTAGAATTGTTGCAACTGTTATTTCTACTTTTAGAGTAAATTTCTGTATAATCCTTGTGTCCTGTGTACCATTATGTATAGGTATGCAAGCAGGATATTTTTAAATAATAGGCTTTCTGACAGAAAACTAAGTTACTGTCTGTGTGCCAAAAACAGTAATACTTTTTATTTCTTCTCTATTATCTTAGTCACCATGACATTTATATGTCATAAATATAAACAATGAGCCGTATATTCAACCTGTTGTTTAGTTTTTTTTTTCTTTGCTGCTGGTGGCTGTTTCTGAGGAGCAGCAGATGACAGCTGATTTCAGGGGACTGATCCGCCAGGAAACATAATCCTGAAGGGGTTCTTTCAGATAGGTAAGGTCTCAAAGTCCTTGGCCCAAGAATGTTTCTTGATAGTGCTGTGTCTTTGTTTGTTTGCCACTGCCATTTTTCTCTGATATCTGGCACACTGTGAATAGTCATTTGGGGATCTCTACTGCCGTTAATGCAATATGATCATGTCTTGGAAATGTCCCACTCTAATGAGCATTTTTACCTGTGATTATTATGAAGCCGATTTCCTCCTAAGCTGTACTGTGTAACCGAAGCAATGATTTTTATATAATAATAACATTAGTTTAAAGAGGATTTTGATACTTGAGGGTTTTTAATAATTATAGTAAGCAAAAATGATAGAGGTTAGTTTGGTGGAAAAAATTAACATAGGTAAAGGTAGGAGAAATGATCCTGGCTCTATTAAAGCAGACAATGCAAAGAATAAAGAAAGGAGGGTGTCACACAGCTAGAACACATGGCTTTCTGTTGAGGAGTCATATGTACTAAGGTTTGGGTTAATGATTGAGAAAACCAAATGAGTCCTAGTAGCTCATCTAGCTTACATTCCTCACTTAATGTTGGGAGATGTGTTTACGTGTTCGGAGTGCATAATAGTTGGAACAAAGCTTTGATAATAACTTAAGGTTAGACTAAGATGTTTTTGTCAAATAACTTTGAAGTTAAAATTCCAGGAAGACAATCTAAAGTTTTTGAAGGGCACATAACTGAGGGAGGTCCAGGTTAAGGTCAGGGAACAAAAACAAAGCAGCCCAATTGTTGTTAGGTGACATGCCTTTCTTGTTAGGATTAGTTGGTGATCAAAGATGATGATTATTCCTTTGTACCCACTTCTTTCCTCAACCTCCTGATTATATATATATATATATATATATATATATATATATATATATATATATATATCTCATGAGTGGGTATTCAAACTGAGGATTTCAAACAGAGCTGACATTCTTTTTCATATATAAGTTATTATTGTGGTTGTTCTAAGATTTCTTATTAGAGTACCTTTCAATATAAGTAATAAAATGATTGGTCCTGTCTTTGTAAAAGAAAAATGCAGTGTGCCAGGAAAAAAAAAAAAGCCTGACTGAGAAAAATACCTTGCTTTCTCTCACACGTTAATCTATAACTAGTTGTTTGAACATAAATGTATGCTGGTTCTTGGCATAATTTGTTTCTCACCTAAAGTACATAAAATGTTTAATAATGTAAGGGATATGGAAAGAATCCTGTTCTTTACTTGTGTTCATTTTAATCATTCATTTGAAAAATAGAATATAACCACACTGTATTTCTTATATTGCTGGAGATATTTTGCTAAGGAATATGAGCTGTATGGAAAACTTAGAGTGAGACAGAAGGAAAACTGTGGGGACAAGAGAAGGAGATCACCCAGAATGATGGAGAGAGAGAAAAAAGAAAAAGTCAGAAGGAAATAACAAGAGTGTGTGTGAGTCTTTTTGTTTTACTCTCTCAGATAAAAAGTCTTAGTTGCTGACTCATGGATCACCGTCGAGCCCTGGTTTTTAGGGCAGTGGTACACTGTCACATGGGGTCAGACTGGCATAAACTTCCTGTTTAGTGGACTGTCCTTGATGTCCTGTTGCTCCTGCCTATCTCACAGGGCTGAGATTTCAGACGTGAAGTACCAAATCAACCAAACATAGGTAATTAATTTGCTTACTGTTACTTTCTTATGTCACAATCCTTACATAGGTCATTCCATATTAATTTTTTTAAATGAGTCCTTTAATTTTTCAAGTGTTTTTAAAAAATTATACTTAAGCAATCCGTGAAGCATAAAAATTACCATATTAAACTAAAAACAAAAACAACTCAAACCCACAACCACAGGCAATCCATATAATTTTCTTAAAATTAAAAAATCCCAGTTGAAAGAACAGAAACTCTCACCTAGGTGGAGATCTAATATTCCAGCTCGTCCAGATTACTCACCCAGCCAAGGGGATCACTTTTACAAAGAGGGGTTCACATTAATCCAGGTTAAAGAAACATGTGAGATCGTTTTCCCTCTGATGAGATACAGTACTTTGACTTTCCAGAGTTTTCCCCTATAAGTCAATATGAGGTTCAGATGGATCTTCCTCTGTTTCTGAGACATACCAAAAATGGTGCAACTTTTTTTTTCTTTTATTTTTTATGTCTCTTTCTTTTAGTGCTGGCCAGAACCTAAGTATACTTTAATATTTTGACTTCCTTACTCTTTGTCAAGTTGATATCCCTAAACCACAAGTCTGACAATTACAGAAACTTAAACTGCATAGTTTTACCCTCTTTGTTTTCCACTCTCCTCTGAAGAACTGCTGAAAATCTATATGTACCTGTTCTGGGGATGTTTTCTTTTTACATTTTTATATACTTGTTTTTGAGTTGACCTTTTAGCAGGTTTTTAAGGTCTTTTATTAAGGAGACTTAGGGTCTCAAGAGGGTCCTTGTATTCCTCTGTAACAATTTTAAATAACTACATAACAATTTATTTTCTAAAATCTTTCACTCTAGCCACAAGGAGTGATTCTTAGATCTCTGGATATTGACTTTTCAAATGACATCATATAAGTCTGAAAACTTGATTGTTTGATAAGAAAATATGAAAAGACAGAGGGAGATCCAAACTAAAATATATTCATATCATACCAAAGAAAAGCACAAGTCATGAAAACCAAGACAACATATAATAATATTAAAGATAATAAAATCAATAAAATATCAAATATATCATTCAAAAGTGTTTGACAAATTTTACCAATGAGCTGATGAAGGAGGCTAAAAAATTATGTTGATCTTCCAGGGTGCTGTGGTTTCTCAATCAGAGAGCACACTCTCCCCAGTTCCCAGCTTTCCTGACTGTCTGTGTGTATTTCTTTGTCTTCATTCTCTTGCTGTTTCCTGTCAGGGCCATCCCTGGAGTCATGAAAAGAACTTGACATGAAACATCTAAGAACTTTTAGATATAATCAAAGAAAAAAATCTAAGATTCTATGGGGTAGAAAATGGGGCTTCAAGAATCTATTCAATAAAATTGTTACCCCAAACTTCCCAATTTTAGCAAAAGAAACAGCCACTCACATATGAGACATTTACAACCACAAATGCACATGAAAAGGAAAGAAACTGCCCAAGGCATATATTCCTAAAATGTCAAAAATGCAAAACAAATAAATTGCTAGTAGGTAGCCATACAGGAATAAAAATAACTGACCTCTTAAGGTAGAAATATCAGCTCTTCCAAGCAAGGAAAGAACAAAATTTTATTTCAAGCTCTGAAATTTAATAACTCTCAAGGAAAATTTTATTAGCCAGCAAAATTATCTTTTACAATTGGCATAAGAATATGGGAATTGAAAGTCAAGCAAGAACTAAAGTAGTTCATGAGCACCAAGCAAGCACTGAAAATGAAGCTGAAAAGATAATATACATCAAATAGGAAGAATCCAAGCTAATATCATTCATAAAGACATGGTAAAAAATAATTTCCACATGAAAGAATGTAGAAGAAACATGTGTGGAGGAATCTATAATATCCAGTAGGGTAAACCAGGAAATCCCTGATAATAATAAGAGAGAAAGTGGTGATCAGAACTTGTACTAACCATCCAATGACTGGTCTAACTTAAGATATAAGTCATGAGAAGGAGCCCATGCCAGGCACTGCCTGTATGACCAGGAACCAGAAGCCTGCTGGCCCAGAGACCTAGGTAGAATTGAACACAACTTCCCAATCCCAAACTCAACTAAATAATGCCTAATAATATTATGTTATACTCATAGATCTGTGACTAGACCAATAATAATCTGAGAGGCTTCCTCTGGCAACTGATGAGAACATATTCAAAGACCCACAGCCAAAAATATGGAAGGGGGAAAATGAGTTGTTGGAGAAAAAGGGGTCAAGGTAATCTAGTGAACATGGACCACAGAATCCTTTGAAAGGTTAAACAAACTCCTGACCAAACTAAGGATAATAAATGCATAGATGACACAAGTTAAGAAAATTGAAGATAAAAACTTACTCCAAGATTAGGAAAATATACAAGAAATATCATCTCTGTGATCTTGGCTGTCAGTTTATCTTGAACTAGAGTGAACTAAGTGATTTGTTGTTGGTGCCATGTGAGAGATTTTCTTGATGCAGTTATTTGAATTGTGGAGAACATCTTAAATATGGCAGTATGTTTCTTTTGCCACCCATATATAAAAGACATGAAGGGTAAGTTCTGTTTTTGATTTCATTTCTTTGCATCTTTTGGTGAATTCACACACTTTGCTACTGCTGCTGCTTTTTCCAGCACTGTTACATTTCGTAATAGCAGAACATTGCTTCTCCAACCTTAGAAGATAAATGGAAGATTATTAGGTTTCCAAGAATTCTTCACAATTTTAGCAACAGGTATGGACTTAAGAGAAATACAACCATGTGACTAAGCTTCAAGTTCTCAGATTCTCCAGGATAACAGCAATAATTAATGGGTTCCTTAAACCTCAGGTTGTACTGTGTAAAATATTCAAATAAATTCTCTTTAAATATATCTTCATTTTATAAGTTTTGTTGCTAAAGAAACATAAATAGAAAACTCCAAGACATATATGACCTACCAATATTAAACTAGAAAAGATACAACACAAAAGATTTTTAGCAATCAATGAGATCATAGCAATGAATAGAAAGTCTCTGCTATACTTTGGATGATAATTGTTCTCCATAGAGTTATATTATTGAATATGTGGTCCTCAGATGATGGTGCATTTGAGAAGATTATATAACCCTTAGCAGGTAGAGTATCACTGGTGGAAGTAGATCACTGAAAGTAGGTCCCCAATATTTATAGCCTAGATTCATTTTTAGTCTACAATCTGTCTCCTGAATATGACTAATCTGTAACTATCTAGCTTCCTTCCCTTGTGCCTTCTCTGACTGACGGCATTTCTTCTAATTATGATGGAATTATCTTCTTCAATTGTAAGTCAAAACAAATCTTACCTCTTTTAAATTGCCTTTTTTCCAATTTATTTATTTTTTATTAAAAATTGCCATCTCCTCTCCTCATCCTCCTCCTTCCCTCCCCTCCCCTCCACCCATACCCCCACTCCCTCCCTCTCCAGGCCAAAGAGCCATCAGGGTTCTCTACACTATGTTGAGTCCAAGGTCCTCCCAACTCCCTCCAGGTCCAGGAAGGTGAGCAACCAAACTGACAAGGCTCACACAGAGCCCATCCTTGTTGTAGAGACCAAGCCCATCACCATTGTCCTTGGCTTCTCGGTCAGCCTCCACCATCAGCCACTTTCAGAGAGTCCGATTTGGACGCATGTTCCATCACTCCCATTCCAACTGGACTTGGTGGTCTCCCGTTAGTTCTGTCCTGCGGTCTCAGTGGGTGAACGCATCCCTCATGGTTCTGACTTTCTTGCTCATGATCTCTCTCCTTCTGCTCCTCATCAGAACTTTGGGAGCTCAGTCTTAAATTGCCTTTTTTAGGCAGTTAGTCACAGAATATAGCAAAAGACTATTGCATTCAAATGGAAACTATATATTTTCTACTTTGTCACTTAAGCTTTTCTGAAATAAACCATATATTTTAACAATATTTACAATTTCATATCTGACCACAATAAAATAAAAGTTAAAATTAACAGTAAACAGATCTCCATTAAATATACATACACTTGGGGATTAAGCATTTTACTACTGAAAGATTAATGAGTCTAAGAAGAAATCAAGGAAGAAATTTTAAAAAATGTACTGATCTAAATGGAAATGAAACAGAACATGATAAAATTTCTGGGACACAATGAACAAAGTTTAAGAGGATAATTCATAGTTGTAAGTACCTTAAAATTACTGACATGTGTATGTTGAACCATCCTTGCATTGGAAATATAAACCCAACTTGACTATGATGGATAATCTATTTGGTGTTTGTTTGTATTTTGTTTTTAATTATTTCTTTGAGCATTTTGAGCTAGTTTATTGAGGATAATGGCCTTTCATTTTCTTTTCTGGTGTATGTTTGCATGATTTTGGTATTAGAACAATACTGACTTGGAAGAATTTAGGGAGTGCTTCTGTTTCAAATATTTAAAAATACTTTAAGAAGGATTGATGGCAGATTTTGCTTAAAAGTCTGCTAAAATTCTTCTGTGAACAAATCTGATCTTTGCCTTTTGTTATTATGTATTTATGTATGTATTTATTTAGAGACCTATTTTTGGTTATTGTTGGAAGCCTTTCTAATCTCAAAAAGTGTCCAACATCCACATGTCAAGAAATATAATAAAACACATAAATATGGTGAAAGATAAGAATCACATGTCATCTCAGTAGTTGTAGAAAATTCCTTTGACCAAATCCAATATTTCTTCAGGAATAATAATAATAATAATAATAATAATAATAATAATAATAATAATAATAAAACCAATTTAGTGATAGAAAGAGCACACCTCAACATAATAAAACTATACCCAAGAAAATTACAGCCCAAACCATTTTAATTGGAGAAACTCAATCCCACTGATGTAAGAAAGTAGACACAGATGTCCACTATACATTAGAGATGCTAAAAAAACCAACCAGGAGACTTCTAACAAAAAGAATTCAACAATGTCAAAGGATGCAAAGTCCACTTGAACAAATCAATAGCTTTTCTGTACACCAGAAGCAAATATTCAGAGAAGATCATGATCAAATTCACACTTACAATATCCTTAAAATGAAATATGGTAGTGTGTGCCTTTAATCCCAGCACTCAGGAGGCAGATGCAGGCATACTGCTTTGAATTTAAAGCCAGCCTCATCTACAAGAGCTAGTTCCAGAACAGGCCCCAAAGCTACAGAGAAATTCTGTTTTGAAAAACAAAAACAAAAACCAAAGGGGGAAAAAAAGAATTTACTTAATTCTAAAGAAGTGAAGTATCTCAATATTGAAAACTGTAAAACTCCAAAAGAGATAGAGAAAGGTGCTAGAAAATCAATACATCTGATGCTAATATATGATATAATTATTTTTGTGAAAATGACCAATTCACCTAAATCTCTTTACATTACAGTACAATCCCAATAAAAATGCCATCTAATTATTCACAAAAATAGAAAATAAATTATCCTAAAATTCATTTGGAACCATACAATATCCTGAATATTCAAAACAATAATAAGCAAAAAGAACAAAGCTGGTAGCATCATTATTCTAGATCATATGATATATTATAGAGTCATTATAATAAAAATGATGATGTAATAGTAGCACAATCAAACATGTAGACCAATGGAATAAATTTGAAGACCCAAGAACAAATTCACACTTGTTTAGCCACTTAATACTTGATAAAGATATTAAAAATATCCTGGAGGAAATATACCATCATGAGATTTTTCTTGGAAAACTTGATATTCCCATATAGAAGACTGGAATTAGAAATGTATTTATAACACACACACACACACCCTATACACACATACACATAAACAAACACATAGATGCACATAAACACACACGAACACGCAACACATACACACACATTTAAATTAATCATACAGCTAAATTTGAAATATGAAACCCTGAAATACCTAGTAGAATATGTAGCCAGGAAGCTACATCTTACAGGTACAGGAAAGAAATTTTTTAATAAGATCCCATTGGCCTATGAATTAAGGTCAACAATTATCAAGTAGAATAATATGAATTGTAGTTTCTGCACAGCAAAGACGAATTCTGAATGAAAACTTTTGATAAGATGATGTATTGACAAGGTCTGTTTGGCTGATTAAAATTTCAGTACTATGGAGATTGGAATGTTGCAGGTCCTGAAGTTAATTACCTATCTTGAGCTAAGTTTTGCCCCTGCATAATAGTCATTCCTTCTCCCTTTCTTCCATTTCTGAGCTAACATTTTTTCATAAAAAATAAAAATATTCTACTAATGAATCAGACATCTGGTTTCTGCCCATCTAAATGCTAAGAACATTATCAAATAGCATCTTGAACTTATAGAAAAGCTTCCCCAATCTCAATGTAGCTGGCATTGATCAACCCACCAATATACATTCAACTTGACTTACTATGATTTTTTCCATTCTTTAAACTATAATACTTTTTTGGAACACATCCACACTGAAACATGGAATTTAAAGGAACATAATTCTGTGTTCCTTGGCCATTGTAACTGAATATGGCTTTTAAATAAACTATTGCTTATTCTCTTTAAAATGAGAACTGTAGTTTTCCATCAACAAAATCAGCAGGTTAAATGAGAAAGAAACTTTGCTACCTATAAAACTGACAAAAGTTTTATATCCAGAATATATAAAGAACTTTAAAAAAGAGTAAAAACAGCAGCAATGAAATGAAAAAAAAATCATCCATTTGATTAATCGATTTGAGATATGCACTGAAAAATTTCAAAAAGACAAAAAGTGGTCAAGAAATATACAAAAAATTGTTCATTGTCTTGTCCCATGTAATCAGTGAAATACAAATCAAAATAACTTTGAGATTTCATCTTAGGCAAGTCAAAATGGCAAATATGAACAAAATGACCAAAAGCAAATGCTAGAAGTGTTTCAGGGAAAATCAAACACTCATTCACTCTTCATGAGTTTACCAATGGGTGCATTCACAATGAAAATTGGTGTATACATAATTTTGAAGTGCTAAAAATAAATGGCTGTATAACATGTTGGTACATGTCCAAATCATTCCTCATCCTGGTCCATATATTCTTGTTCAGTCATGATCATTAATGCTCTATTTGTAATGGATAGGAAATGAACAAACTAAAGGTCTTTTAATGAAGGACTAAATAATGAAATTGTATACACTGACCTTATGAAATATTATTCAGTTGCAAACAAAAATGAAACCATTGATTTGGAAGTAAATGGAAAGAACTATAAAAGCATATTGAGTGAAGTACTTGAGACAAAGAATGACAAATGTTGCATATTCTCTCTCATCTATGGGATTCTAGCCCAAGTCTTCACATGTGAGTATATATCTTAGCAGCTGGTCCTGCAGCCATTCAGTCCCAAAGGAATACACAGAGCTTATATTAATAATAAATTGTTTGGCTCACACTTATTACTATCTCTTACAACTTTAACCCAAAATTGTTGTCTATGTCTATCCCTGTGGCATGGTATCTTTTATCAGTGAGGCATTCTCATCTTGCTTCCTCTGCTTCTGGCTGGTGGCTGTGTCTCTCTGCTTTTCTCTTACCAGAATTCTCTTAGTCTGTGTGCCCTGTCTATACCTCCTATTTAATGGCCAATCAGCATTTTATTAAACCAATATAAATGACAAATTTTTACAGTGTACAAAAGTATTATCCCACAGCAGTTCCCATTTTTTTCTTTTCAAAACATGACCCTGAATCTATTCTCCTTTGCTTAACATTTTCCCCTGATCATTATTTATAGCAACTTGTAAACAACACAGTAAACAGATGAAAACATTCCATAATCCATTTTTTTGGAATTGTGGGAATATTTTTCTTGGCTACTTCCTGCTGGTTGTGACACTGATAATCATATGGAGACCCAAAGAAAATTTAGGACTATGGTCAAGTCCTAACTGGAGTATTCAGTGAAGCTGAATCATCTCAACCAGTAGTCTTGAAGTTGTTCTGGATGTAGAACTCAGTAGAAACTTCAAGAGAGGTGCTTTAAAATGTTGGTTCATCAGGGCCATCCTCTCCTAATAAAGATTTTCAGGGGATCTTCTTTGATTAAACCTTATTTTTCTTAACCCGGAAAGAATCCACAGCCTTCCATTTCCTTTGGAAAAAAAGCAAAACTTTTCTACAAAGTAAAATGTCCTTTGACTTAAAATTTGAAGGCAAAGCATTTTTATAATTTATATGATGGATTATTCTAGCAGTGTCTTTAATCAAATGTCTTTCAGAAGCTGTTGTTCCTCCCTCGGCAGTTAAAAAACACAAAGACAGCAAAATAACTTACAGTATCAATATTCTCTGTGTATTTTCCATCTCTACATGACTTTATTTTTTTACTCTATTTCTTTTATTGTTATTTTTAATTTTCTGGCTAGCCTCAAACTCTAGAGGTCAGACTACCCCCCCAGAATCAGTCTTTACTGTCTGTCTCTATTTTTTTCTTAGCAGATGATTCTTTAATCTACTAAATAATATGTCCAGTATTAAAGCTGTAGCTTTGATGACTGGTTCCACCCCATTCCTTAGCTTTTTGAGAGTCTAACTTCATGGCAGAGATACTACTTGGAGATAGATTTATTGCCACAACTATGTGGAATTTCTAAGTCCATGCCACCACCAAGAAACCTGATGCTGGCTGCTCACACACACCACTTAAGTGTTTGCTGTCAGAGACTCTTAAAAGAACTGTGAGGTTTTTGCCATTAATGTTGAGTCAGAGAACCACTCATAAAGCAGATGCAACTTTGCCTGTTGCCAACAAACAGAGCGTACTAGAAAAAAAAGACAGTTACCAAAAAGCTGTGCTTGACTCTGTTCTTGGCTATCTAGAATCACTTTTTAAAGGCTTTCTCAGGCTTTATGTGAAAAGTCTTGCCACCCCTTTTGGCATCATTTAGACAGAAGTTTCTACCCTGCCCAGTCCTGTGGCTATTCAGTCCCAAGGAAACACAAAGGTATAGGAGGAGGAGCTGCTTGCTTGTTCACAGCTTCTCAGCCCTGAGATAATCGCACATAAACCATATTATTTGCAATACTGTTTGGCCAATAGCTTAAGAGTATTTCTGGCTAACTCACATATCTTAATTTAACCTATCTCTATTATTCTGTGTATTGCCACATGGTTGTTACATACCAGGTAAACTTCCAACCACTTCTTTGTTTCTGGCTTCCCAGCCCCAAAATAACCACACAGAAACAGTATTATATAAATCATTGCTTGATCCATTAGATCTAGCTTCTTATTGGCTGACTCTTACATTTTAATTTAACCCATTTCTATTAATCTGTGTATTGCCATGTGGCTGTAGCTTACAAAGCAAACTTAGTGCATCCATCACCAGCAGGGCTACATGGCTTCTCCTGACTCTGCTCTCTTTGTCCCAGCATTCAGTTTAGTTTTCCTTGCCTAGTTATATTCTATCCTATCAGATCAAGCCAGTTTTTTATTAAGCAATGGTATTCACAGCACTCAAGAGGGAATTTCATATCACCTCCCTTTTCTGTCTAAATAAAAAGGAAGGGTTCAAATTTAACATAGTAAAATTATATATAACAAAACAGGTATCAAGCAAGAATTACTGTTACTATATTTATATCTACTTTATCTTTTAATATAACTAAGAAAAATTACATTTATAACTATTCTTCAACTCCATTAAAGGCTCCAGAAGGACATAATATTACCTAAGTATACAGTAAGTACATTGTAAGCAATTTCCAAAACTTTAGAATTGACAGAGACATCTCACTGCCTAGACTGTATCCAAAGTTCTGTAAGGTTGAGGTATCCATCTTCAACTTATAGGCTGATAATGTCCAGAAGACTTTTCCATAAAGCAGGAAATTTCAAAGACAGTTCCGCCTATATTGGCAGTTTGTCAGTCATTTTCTTCTGTATCCTGCAGAATGTCTTGCAGGCTCTTTCATGAAGCAGGAACCATGAAGGACCATCTCACCTTTAGGCAAGTTCAGCAGTCATTTCTCTGTGGGTCCTTCATGTCCATTTCACACAGCATACCATCTAGTCCAGTCAATAGCAGTTTCTTGCCCAAATGGCTAGCAACCTTCAAGGAGCCTCTTTGATGCCCATCTTGCTCTTGAAGTAGATTGGTACTGCCAGCAGTAAGATGTGTCTCATTGTCGTGAAAAGTCCTAAATTATTAAAACATTGTAAATGCCATATTCTGAAGGTCTCTAAAAGATTTGAGGAATATCTATCTAACTGAAATATATCTCTATATATCTAGAAAACCTAACTAACATGACTACAAGTTTGATTATTATAGATGACTATCTATTCACATATATTTCCTAATTACACATTACATTTTTAAATGAGCTGGACAAACAATATCTTAATCAAGAACAGAAATACATATGCACAATATATCAAAATTGACCTTAAATTTGATTCAATAAACTGAGATCCATACCAATGCAAATCTCTATAGCATATCCCCTTTTAAATAAAAAGAAACATTTATAAATAACATTTGGGAATATTTTTAAGCATTATGATATATAAATAGTATGTGCACACAAATATCAAAGGAAATCTTTATAACCCTAGGAAAAACTCATACTACATTTGTTCAACTTTATTTTCCCACACACCATGTCCTTGTGATATACAGTCATCATGCTATCTTCCATCTTTTTTTTTTTTTTCTCATGGTTTATTTTTTTTTTATATTTAAAAATTTCCATCTCCTTCCCTCCTCCTCCCCCCTCCCTCCCCTCCTCCTCCCCCTTCCCTCCCCTCCTTCTCCCCCTTCCCTCCCCTCCCCTCCACCCATACCTCCCCTCCCTCCCTCTCAAAGCCAAGGAGCCATCAGGGTTCCCCACTCTATGCTAAGACCAAGGTCCTCCCAACTCCCCCCAGGTCCAGGAAGGTGATCGACCAAGCTGAGAAGGCTCCCACCGAGCCCGTCCATGAAGAACAATCAGAGCCCAGAGCCATTGTCCTTTGCTTCTCAGTCAGCCCGCGCTGTTGGCCACACTCAGAGAGACGGGTTTGGTCGCATGATCCATCAGTCCCATTCCAACTGGAGTTGGTGATCTCCCTTTAGTTCTGTCCCACCGTTTCCATGAGTGAACGCACCCCTCTCATTCCTGACTTTCTCCCTCATCTTAATAGACTCCTGAATTGATTTTCCATTTTGAGCCTGGTGTTTGTAGAGGGAATGTTATACACTAGATACCTAGACTAAAGTTTTCAAACTAAAGTTTTGTACTTACTCTATTGGTAGTCTGTTTTGCTCTCTTACCCCAGCTGACAGCAGCATCATAACTATTTATGTTGTAAGTATGATTATTTCAGAAACCTCAGAAGTAGAATTGGATAGGATTTGCTCCTTCTTTGCATGATTTCTCATCATCACAATCTCATTAAATTTGAGAAGGTAAAGCCCCAGACATTTGTGCCACCCTTTGACTGTGGTTCATTTAGCAGATTATTCTCCAGGTATATAAGTATCTCTTGGCTGTCCTTACCAGGCCATGTCTCCAACCCATTTCAGCATAGGTCAGAAATAATTAGATAAGACTCCCCATATTTCCTGTCACTTGAAAATTCCAAATGGAAGTTTGCCTTGTAACCTGAAGTCTCTGATTAATACTACATTAGTCATTGATTTGTAGTTTGTATAATAGTTTTGTTATTATTATCATTATTACTACTACTGCTACTGTATGTGAAATAAAACTTTTTATTTCTTTTTTTGGGGGAGTTCAAGACAGGGTTTCTCTGTAGCTTTTTTGGAGCCTGTCTTGGAACTAGCTCTTGTAGACCAGGCTGGCCTCAAACTCACAGAGATCTGCCTGCTTCTGCCCCCTGAGTGCTGAGATTAAAGGTGTGTGCCACCACCGATTGGCAACTTATTTCTTTATGCATTGAAGTTTCTATCTGAAATTCTTATTTACATAGTTTCAAAACCCAAAGTTATATCAATATTTCTTATTCAAATACAATATTGTAAAAGTTCATATTCTATTGATTCTGTAATTGTTTTTCTTTAACATTGATATTTTTTTGATAATAACAATAATTCATTTATTAACTTGTATTATATTGTTGTGCTTCCAAGTGACTTTTAAAGTTATAATTATTGACAGTATATTTCCCATCTCTTTTGGTATCACCTTTCTGGAGAATATAGGTGACAGAGATGGGATCTGTTGAAAGGTACAATACAAGTTTTATTATCTTATTTTTACGTTAACTTCCTGATTAATTTCTTGGCTCATTTTACTTTTATTTCATTGTATGTTTCTATTAATTATTTTTAAAGACTGAGCTCAGATTTCTAAGATTTCAATTAGGGTATAATTAAATATGACACTTTCTAAATTATAATTTAGGAAATATATTTTCCTTTATATTCCTTTTATTTCTTCTTCCTTGATTCAGTCTTTATTATGCAAGAAATATTTTGTACTGATTTTTCCTTCTTAATTATAACTAATTATGTATACTTCTACATTCTGTTTTTATAAAATTAACAAAATATCTTAGAAATTAATCCTCAATCAAGAGCTTAATTTTGACATTTGTTCACATTCCTCTGTAGAAAATCATTACCGGATGAATTCAGGTTTTGTTTCGATCTTTTTTATTATCAATAATGGTATAGCACACTATATTAAATTTTCTTGTATTTGTAAAAGTGATTCAATCTCCACTCTGCAGTCACACTTTGGGATTACCTCAAAACATACACAATTCTATTTTGTACAATAGAACTGATAGACCCTTTGGTTTTTCCAATAGAAAATGAGATAATTTAGTTCTTTTTTGTGTTAATATATATATATTTATATATATATATATATTTATATATATATATAATATAATATATATATATATAAATATAAATATATATATATAAATATATATATTAATATATATATGAGATATGGAATTCTCTGTATGCTGTAATATGTTTTATTGTCATTGGTTAATAAAGAAACTGCTTTTGACCAATGGCTTAACAGAAAATTGCCAGGCTGGAAGAGATATATAGAGAGTAGGTAGAGTCAGAGAAAAGCCATGTAGCCCCACCAGAGAAAGACACTAGACGCTGGATGGAACTTTACCCTGTAAGCCACTGCCAAGTGGTGATGCACAGATTAATAAAATGGGTTAATTTGGGATGTAGGAGCTAGCTGAGAATATGCTTAAGCTATTGGCTGAACAGTATTGCAAATAATATAGTTTCTGTGTGGTTATTTCAAGTCAGAGCAGCCTCTGCAAACATGTTTTTTTGGCTCTTTTTATTATATTCATCGATATTTCATGTCTAAAGGGCATTTTCCAAAACATCTATTGTCTTTCTAGCCACCAGTTTGTTTTGTTGTTACTCAATATAGTGGAGAGTGTAAAAATATGTATGTGATAGCAGTGAGATATATATTATGAGATCCCTTCCTCTGGCTATTGACTTTCATGAAACTATATTTATTTTAAATATTCAGTTACAGAATTTATTAATCTTTGTAAATATTGACTTTTAAATAACAGACCATTTGATGGCCATAAAATGCATGTATATTTATCACTGTCAGAGTTTATAATTAGATATATCAATAACAACTTACTATTGGCTGATATTTGCTTGCTCATCATCTTTATAACATATTGACTCCATTATCTTAGATATAAAAATAGTGCTTGTGAGGGATATCAGAATCAATACTTACTGATGGAAAGAAAAATTCTCAATATTGGCCAGAATAAATAGCCAGGCTGTGTGATACAGCTCCAGGAGTATAATGATTCTATAAACCTCTGGCACACTATACATAAAATAGTACTTCAAGGCTGTATACAAAACTGAGGTGATCAGAAAAGATTTATATCTTCCTACTGCTTCATATCAAGATAGAGTCTATTGCTAGAGAGAAGACATGATCCCATTGTCGGTTTGGTTGGCCAATCCACAGTAAAGAAACAGAAACAGAAAATATTTCCTGAGAAAATTGGGAGCATGGGAGTAAGGGTAGAAGGGTGGGTGGAAAAGAAGGAGGAGGAGAAAAAGGGAGCTGGGAGGGCAACTTGAAGGAAAAGAATAGTCAAGAACAGGGAAGTTTTGTAGGCAGCCATTAGTTTGTTCCTGACTGCTCAGTCCCAAAATAATCACACAGAAACCATATTATTTGAAAAACTGTTTAGCCAATAGCCAATGTATTTTTGGCTAACTCTTATATCCTAAGTTAGCCCATCTCCATTGATCTGTGTATTACCACATGGGTGTGGCTTATTGGGTCAAGTTCTATCCTGAGTGTCTGTTTCTGGTGGGGTTACATGGTATCTCTTAACTTTGCTTTCCTTCTCACAGCATTCAGTTTAGTTTCCTCCACCTAGCTCTACTCTTTTGCCCTACCTCATGCCACGATAGTTTCTTTATTACCCAATGGTATTCACAGCATACAGAGGGGAATCCTACATCACCTCACCTTTTCTGTTCAAATAAAAAGATAGGTTTTAACATTAACACAGAAAAATTACATATAAAAACACACCTCAAGCAAGAATTACAGTTATATTTACATATACTTTATCTTTTATCTAAGGAAAACTATAAGTATAATCATTTATTCTTCATCTCCATCAAAGTATCCAGAAGGATGTAATTTTACTTAAGTAGGAAATGCATCATAAGTAACTTCCAAACCTCTAGAAATGACAGAGATATCTCGTTGCCTGGACAGTCACCCAAAGTTCTCCTGCATTTGGGGGGCATTCAATCTTCAGCCTACAGGCTCATAGTATTCAGCATACTTTTCCATAACGTAGGAAATTTGAAGATCTGTTCTGCCATGTATTGGCAAGGCCATCAGTTGCTTTTATTCTGTATCCTGCAGAATGTCTGTAGGCTCTTTTATGAAACAGGAACTCCAAAGGATTTCCCACCTCTAGCCAAGTTCAGCAGTCATTTCTCTGTGGATTCTTGCATGTCCAGTTCTCAGAGCATACTCTTAAGCAGTTTGGCAAGAACAGTTTCTTGCCCATATGGCTAACCAACTCCATAAGGAGCCTCTTCAATTCTCAACCTTCTCTTGAAGTAATTGGTGTTGTCAGGAGCAGATGTGTCTCATTGTCATGAAAAGCCCTAAGTTATTAAAACATTTTAAATTCCATATTCTGTTAGTCTTTTAAAGATTTGAAGAATACCTATCTAGCTGATATATATCCTATCCAATATAACTACAAGCTTGACTATTACAGATGATTATATATTTCTTAACTATATGTATAATATTCTTTAATTATACAATACATTTTTAAATGAGCTGTACAAATACAATACATTAATCAAAATTAGAAAAGCACACATAACAAAATTGATGTAAAATTTCTATGAATATATCAAGATCCACAACAATGCAAATTATTCATATTTATATCATATCCCCTTTAAATGTAAACAAATATTTATAAACAATATCTTGGAATTTGGGCATAGTTATCTCCAAACTGCTTTAAACTTTTTGGGGGCAAAATATTTTTGGGAGTGTTCACAGAGACCTATTGAGGGGTCTTGGTCCATCAAACCACATTAGTTTGGAAGAAATACACAGGTTCTCATCTTATGTGGAAAAAAAGCAGAACCCCTTTTTCAAAGCAACATATCCTTAGATCCAACTTTTAAAGTCAAGAAACTTTTAAAGCATATATGTTGGTTTTGCTTAGCAGCCCATAAAATGAAATGTCTCTCTGTATTTAGATCATTCACAGTCAAAACAAACACTATTTGAAACTATTTGAACTATATTGAAAACAAAACATTCAAAGAAAACACTATAATTTGCATAATCAAACTCTGTGTATTTTCTATCTTTACATAGCTTATTTTTCTTTACTCCTTTAAATCTATGACTGTCTGTACTCTGTCTCTTTAAAGAGTTTTTTCTATTTTTGTATAATTTACTTCTTTTTATAACTCTTTATATCCCTTTTCTTCTCTCTCTCAAGCCTATATATATTTATCCAACAGTGTGACCCATTTAGATGTGTTTTCAACCTGAATTTGTCTTCATTGTGTATCTATAATCCTTTATAATCCTTTTCTGATCAGGACTAAATTGTTAAATGGCTTGACTAGTACTAAGGTTGCTTTGTCTTTTGGCTCTGCCCAGTTCATCAAGGTGGAAATCCATTCATTGCCTCTGAGAGCCACTCTCTCAATCCCAGATCCAGGGTAAGGTCACAGCATGTCTGTGTTGCCATTAAGCAGGTTGGAGCACTACACAATAAGTTTAATTAAAAAAGACAAAAAAGTATCACAAACCCCCATTTAAATGCCTGGCTTACTAAAAGAGCCAGAGTTCATGCTGGCAGCAAGGTCCAGGAAGCAACTGTTTTGAAGCAGCACGGATTTTTTTTCTACCACTGAATCAAGAAGACCTCATTTAAAGTAGCTGCAAAATTCTACCAGCAAGCAGAGCCTACCCCCAAAAAATGCAGCTAAACTTTCTCTTTTAGTGTATAGAATTTCCTTCTAAGCCCTCTCAGGTTTTATGTAGATTCAGTTGAGCATGTTGCTCACAAATTTGTAGGAGGAGAGCTGCTTGTTTGTGTCAGGACAAAGAAAAAAGTGAATGACAAATGCCAATATAGGTGGAACTGTCGATGGAATTTCTTAATTCATTGAAAAATCTGCTAGATACTATGGGCCTGTAGGCTGAATAAGGATGCCCCAATTGTACAGAAGAACTTTGGGTGACTGCCCAGGTAGTGAAATGTGTCTATCAATTCTAAAGTTTTGGAAGTTGCCTACAATGCCCTTCCTGTTTGCTTAGGTAATAGTATTGCTTTCTGAAGTCTTTGATGGAGTTGAAGAATAGATAGTTATAATTATAGCTTTCCTTAGTTATGATAAAATATCAAGTAGATATAAATATTGTAACTGTAATTCTTGCTTGATACCTGTCTTATTATATGGAATTTTACTTTTTTAAAGTTAAAACAACTCTAAGATATCATCTTACACCTGTCAGAATGGCTAAAATCAAAAACACCAATGATAGCCTATGCTGGAGAGGATGTGGAGTAAGGGGAACACTCATCCATTGTTGGTGGGAATGCAACCACTTTTGGAAAGCAGTGTGGTGGTTTCTCAGAAAACTGGGAGTCAACCTACCTCAGTACCCAGCAATTCCACTCTTGGGAATATACCGAAGAGATACCCAATCATACTACAAAAGCATTTGTTCAACGATGTTCATAGCAGCACTATTTGTAATAGCCAAAACCTGAAAACAACCTAGGTGCCCCTCAATAGAAGAATGGATAAAGAAGGTGTGGCACATATACACTTTAAAATTCTACTCAATGGTAAAAAACAATGACATCTTGAATTTTGCATGCAAATGGATGGAAGTAGAAAACACTTTACTGAGTGAGGTAACACAGACCGAAAAAGAGGAATATGGTATGTACTCACTCATAAGTGGATTCTAGCCATAAATAAAGGACTTAGAGCCTATAATTCGTGATCCTAGAGAACCTAAATAAGAAGGTAAATCGAAAGAAAAACATATTGTTATTGTCCTGGATATTGGAAATTGACAAAATTGCTGGGCAGGGGTTGGGAGCATGGGAGTCGGGGTGAGGTGGGGATAAGGGGAGATGGGGGAGAGAAGGGAGAAGGAGAGGGTGGGGAGAGGTTGTGGAAATAGGATGGTTGGGATGGAGAGGGGTGTTTGTGGGAGCAGGAAAGTATATATCTTAATTACGGGAGCCATTTTAGGGTTGGCAAGAGACTTGACTGTAGAGGGGTTCCCAGGTATTCAAGGAGATGCCCCCAGATTGTTCCTTCGGCAGCAGAGGAAAGGGTGCCTGAACTGGCCTTATCCTATAGCCACACCGATGAATATCTTGCATATCACCATAGAACCTTCATCTGTTGATGGATGGAGATAGAGTCAGAGACCCACATTGGGGCACTGGACTGAGCTCCCAAGGTCTTAATTAGGAGCAGAAGGAGGGAAAACATGAGCAAGGAAGTCAGGACCGAGACGGGTGTGTTCACCCACTGAGACGGTGGGACAGATCTAATAGGAGATCACCAAGGCCAGTTGAAATGGGACTGATGGAGCATGTGATCAAACCGAACTCTGAATGTGGCTGACCATGGAGGCTGACTGAGAAGCCAAGGACAATGGCGCTGGGCTTTAATTCTACTGCATGGATGGGCTCTGTGGGAGCCCTGTCTGTTTGGATGCTCACCTTCCTGGACGTGGGGGGAGTTTTGAGGACCTTGGTCTTCTCATAGTGTAGGGAACCCTGACTGCTCTTTGGCCTGGTGAACGAGGGAGTGTGGGTGTGGGTGGAGGGGAGGGGAGGGAAATGGGAGGAGGGGAAGAGATGGAAATTTTATTAAAAAATATAAAATGAATATTAATTAAAAAATAAAATTAAAACCTTCCTTTTTATGTAAGCAGAAAAGGGGAGATGATATGTGAAGTCCTTCTGTATATGTGTTTGCATTATTGGTTAATGAATAAATCTGTTTTGGCCAGTGGCTTAGCAGAAATAGAACTAGGCAGGAAAACTAAACTGAATATTGGGAGAAAGAAGGCTGAGTGAGTAAGAAGTCAGGTAGCCCTGAAAGAGAATGATGCTGAACAGAACTTTATCTGGTAAGCCACAACCAAGTGACAGTACACAGATTAATAGAAATGGGTTAAATAAAAATGTAAGAGTTAGCCAATAAGAAGTTAAAGCTAAGATGCCAAGCAGTGTTTTAAATGTTATAGTATCAGAGTGATTTTTATAAGTTCTGGGCAGCCAGGAGCAAACAAGTTGCCTCCTACAACAAGGAAGGACCAAGTCAGAAAGCAAAGACTAAGATAACATGACTAAGGGAGCCATTAAGTGGCTAGCAATTACCTGCCATTAGAGGAATTTCCAGGAATCTACAAGGATATAACCACCTAAGACCCTAAGCAATAGAGGAGAGGTAACCCAAACTGGCCTTGCTTGTAGTCTGATGACTATCATAACTGTCTTAGGTTTTCTATTGCTATGATGAACTACTATGACCATGTCAAATATTATAAAGGAAGACATTTATTTGGGGTAGCTTACATTTAAGAAGTTTAGTTCATTGTCATCATGGTTGGACAAGGTATTGTGCCAGCAGACATGGTACTGGGGAAAGAGCTGAGAATTCTGTCTTGATCTAAAGTCAACAGAATGTGAACTGAACAATGGGCATGGTTTAAGCATAAATAAGACCTCAAAACCCATCTCCACAGTAAAAGATTTTGTTAAAATATTGCCACTCATTATTAGCTCATGGGGGCAATTACATTCAAATTACCATACTCACATAGCCTTTTATTTATTTATTTATTTATTTATTTTTCTCATGGTTTATTTTTTTTTTATATTTAAAAATTTCCATCTCCTTCCCTCCTCCTCCCCCCTCCCTCTGCTCCTCCTCCCCCTTCCCTCCCCTCCTTCTCCCCCTTCCCTCCCCTCCCCTCTACCTATACCTCCCCTCCCTCCCTCTCAAGGCCAAGGAGCCATCAGGGTTCCCCACTCTATGCTAAGTCCAAGGTCCTCCCAACTCCCCCCAGGTCCAGGAAGGTGATCGACCAAGCTGAGAAGGCTCCCACAGAGCCCGTCCATGCAGAAGAATCAAAGCCCAGCGCCAATGTCCTTTGCTTCTCAGTCAGCCCCCGCTGTTGGCCACATTCAGAGAGACGGGTTTGGTCGCATGATCCATCAGTCCCATTCCAACTGGAGTTGGTGATCTCCCTTTAGTTCTGTCCCACCGTCTCCATGAGTGAACGCACCCCTCACGTTCCTGACTTTCTCCCTCATGTTCTCGCTCCTTCTGCTCCTCATCAGGACCTTGGGAGCTCAGTCCAGTGCTCCAATGTGGAGCTCAGTTGCCTACCCCATCTGTCGCCAGCTGGAGGTTCCCTCACGGTCCTGACTTTCTTTCTCATGTTCTCCCTCCTTCTGCTCCTCATCAGGACCTTGGGAGCTCAGTCCGGTGCTCCAATGTGGGGCTCTGTCATTTTCTTCATCTATCGTCAGGTGGAGGTTCTATGGTGATATGCAAGAAATTCATCAGTATGGCTATAGGAACTGGCCTTTTCAGGCTCCCTCTCCTCAGCTGCCCAAGGAACTATTAACTCTTTTTTTGGGATATGAAGTTTTCAATGACTGATTAAGTGTTTTTATATTATCTGTTATATTTTATTTCTTTTTATCCATTTATAATATATTAGGGTATTTTGTATGAAGCTCTGAATCCTACTTTTGTTCTATATGCCATCCTATATTAGTTTTTCTTCCCTTATATTAGTTGATTACATTTAAGTTATAGAAATGATTTTTTTTCTAGCCCTAGTACTATTTGATGTGAAACAATGCTGTGTTGACCATGCAATTACTAATAACTTCTAAAATCTTGCATCAAAAATATGATTTTTTTCCTAAATTTGGTGTGGTAATAGAAATATTTTCTGCACAACAATTATTTTTATACTAAAGTACACTTTCCAACATTTATCTCTACTTTTCTACTATTTTTTTTTTTTTTTTGGTTTGTGGTTGTTCTATTCTTCAATTTTCATAGTCTTGACAATTAGGCTTAGAGAAATCATGAATGGTGGCAACTTTCCTTGACAGTTTTGAAACCTTCCAATTTGTGATGCTGCATTACTATCTACATACACATCTGTGATGGTTTGAATAGGAATAACATGTATAGATTCATATATTTGAATGCTTAGTCATCCGGGAGTAGAACTCTTTGTTAGGATTAAAAGGATTAAGTGATGTGTCAGTTTTACAAGAAGTTTGTCATTGATGGTGGGCTTTGAGGTCTCAACAATCCATGCCAGATCCAGCTCTCTCTCTCTCTCTCTCTCTCTCTCTCTCTCTCTCTCTCTCTCTCTCTCTCTCTCTCTCTCTCTCTCTCTTTCTCTCTCTCTCTTGCTCTCTCTCTTTCTCCTCTATTTCTCTGTCTCTTTTTCTTTCTCTCTCTTTTTCTTTCTCTCTCTTTCTCTGCCTGTGAATCAGAATCTATCTCTCAGCTTCTGCTCCAGCACCATGCTCCCTACCATACTACCATCCATGATAATAATGGACTAACCCTCTGAAAGTGTAAGCAAGCCCCGGACTGAAGGCTTTCTTTTGTAAGAGATGCCTTGGCATCACAGCAACAAAACAGTGAGTAAGGTATCACCTATCCAAGTATTTATACTAGGATAAACTTGTAAATCCATTTTATAAGAAGAGCAAGTCCTGAACAAAATCAGGTATATGTTTACCTAAAGGTGGTAGCAGATCTTCCTATAATTCTCTCTCTGGACTACAACAAAATTTCCCAAACTCCAGAAAACAGTAACAATTGAATCAAAAATTGTTTTTAAAAACTTGTTATTTCTTTCAATTTCAAATTACATCTTGTTCTTAAACACAGGTATTGCTTTTCCATTTCTTGGTAAACACGTTTTTTCTAAAATAATATGGCTTGAAAAATTACTAGGATGGTTAATACATAATATAATAACTATCACTTAGTTTGTAAATTAAAATATTTATTCTTCTTATAAAGATTTTTTTAAAGAAATTGGATAAGTTTTGGTGCTGCTTTAGTAAATATCTTTTCTGTTATCTATGAGGAATAGCATAACAAGGGGGTTCTAAAGAACCACTGTAAAATCTGTTTCTGTTTCTTGGAAGAATAAAATAAAACACTCTTTCCTAGACTATGATATTGAAGGGGCATGATGATTTGTACCTCATCTCCTTTGTGTGATTCTACAAGGTCTAAAATAATGCATGGCCCCAGCTTCTCAGACAACGGGGCATTCAACACTTATGTTGTAGTGGCACACTGCCTTCTGTTACCTTTTATTTCCAAGCCATTTTATACTACAGATGGTAAGGAAAGCAGGACTTTGCGTATTCCTGCCATATGCTACAGCCTTAATTTAAAAATAATTTCATAATTTCTTTACCAGCCATTCCATCAACTATTCCCTGACCAGGAAGGGACATGAGAACATGATGACATTCTGGCTATGGTTATTTCTCAGAATAGTAACTTGTTTTTGGTATTTGATCCGGAAGAGATGTGTTTTCTGCATTATCCTAGAAAATGTACCAGTACATTTGTGGTGTAAAATGTTCAGTCATTTCGAATTCTTGACAATGGCATTGCAAGAAGAGTGTCAGATATAGACCCCAGATGAATGGTAGATGGGGAAAAGATATGTAGCTTAACTATGCAATCACAATGTCTGTATTAAAAGCTAACTTCTTGAAATCACATAGCAAAATATACAAATATAAACTAATACTTTTCTTAGTGACACAATTGGGGAGTAAAATTCTCATTTATTATAGTTTCTTTTCTTAAGACTTTACTTGATACTTCAAACGTGATTAATGCTACTATTTTTATTATTATTAAGTCAAAATTTCTATATCTAAGGTTGTCCCAGAACTTGCTACATGGTCTAAACAAGTCTCAAATTTCTGATTCTCCTACCTCTGTTTCCCAAGTTCTGATACTGCATGAGTATACACAAGCTACCAGTGATGGTTTAAATAAGTAGGGAGCCCTAGAGGATCATATATTTAAATACTTAATCATCAGGGAATGTCACTATTTGAGAAGGAATATAAGGTATGGCCTTTTGGTATTGGCGTATCCTTATTGTAGGAAGTTTGTCACTTAGTGTGCATAGGGTTTCAAAACCCCATGCTAGGCCAAGTTCTCTCTCTTTGCTTCAGATCATGATGTAAGCCTCTCAGCTGCTTTTCCAGCACCTTGTCTGCCTGGATCCTTACATGTTCTACACCATGCTGTATAGTGAGGAGGGGAGCAAGACTGCTTTTCCTCCCACCCAGCTCCCGCTATGGCTAGCTTTACACCCGAAATAACAACACACGAATTGTATTCATTTAACACTGCCTGGCCCATTAGCTCTAGCCTCTTACTGGCTCTCACATCTTGATTAACCCATTTTTATTAATGTGTGTAGCATCACGAGGTGGTGACTTACCAAGAAGATTCTAGCCTACGTCCATCTTGGGCAGGAGCTTCATGGCGATTGCCTCACTGCCTTCTACCCAGCATCCTGTTCTGTTTACTCTGCCTACCTAATTTTCTGCCCTATTAAAAGGCCAATGAAGTCTCTTTATTAACCAATGCAAGTAACACATAGACAGATGACCCTCCATCAATGCTGATAATGGACTAAGCATATGAAACTCTAACTGAACCCCTAGTTAAATGATTTTCTTTATAAGAGTTGCCTTGTTCATGGTGTCTTTTAAAAGCAATAGAACAGTAACTGAGACATCATCTGATCTCTGATCTTTTTAAAAAAACAATACCTTGCTTTCTATTACATGAACATTTGATTGTTTTTAGTGAACAAAATCTAAAGGGGACAAGGAAATTCATTTCAGACCATTTAAAAACACTAATTTCTTATTTTTCTGTTAGAAAGTCATTATATATTAGGTAGGACACTCTTAAATTGTTTTCAGACTTTAATGTACAGATGTTAGAAACATTATTAGATTCAGCGATGTTCCTTTTAGGAGTTGAGTATACTTCAGTGCTAATTATAACTCTTAATGATTATACAGTGTCCTGGGAGATGTTAATGAAGAAGACTGCAAGATTATATCACTATTGTAAGTTTTCCTTTCTTATACATGTGTAAAGATTAAAAAATGTGTTCTAAAACCCAAAGGACAGTGCTAATTGATTAAAGTTCAGTAAATGCTAACAATTTCGTCCTGACCCAGGAGTCAAGTAAGAGAATTATAAACATATGTTCTCTGAAATCCTTGGTAGGATTTAGTCTCTAGAATTAAAAGAAACAAATGTGATGAGGAAAATTCAAGCACTGATATTTCTTGCCAAACCTGTAATAGACATCACTTAATTAAAAAAAACTTGAACTTGAATTAAAACAAAAGAATAAAATAACAACAACAAAGTAAAACTAATTTGCATTTCTATTGAGGGAACTTCCTGAGTCTAATTGACTTACTAAATCTGTGTGTTTATCAGCAACATAACTGTAAATTAAAAATTTTCACATATTATATACAACATCAGGGTTACCAGCACTATAAATTATTTGATATATAATTAGTAGTCAAAGTGATGTTCCATGAAAACATTATATCTTTTCTTGACTTGATATAGTTTATCTGAGCTGCTGCATCCAAATGCTTATTTTTGCTAAGTCAGTTAACATTTCTTATTGCAATTCCTGGCTGTCTTGTGCTTGCTGCAGTTCAAGAGGCTAAGTGCTACCATTTCTCTTCACTGTTGTCAGATGTGAGCATCATGTTACAGACAGAAGAATAAAATGTTCTTCCCTTTGGAAATAGGGAAGTCTTTTCTCAAGATATGTTATCACAGAATTAAATACCTTGTTCAATTGAGTTGATTTATCTCTAAGATTGATCATTTTAGGTGGCAGCTGATGTTGCAACATTACTGATTCCTAGGATAGGGGATAGGGGTTTAGACATTTTAAATGCTTCCTAAGAGTTCCCCAGGAATTTCTGATGGATTACTTCTGATTTACATGTTAAATCTATAAAATAAAGATTAGAAATGTGGCTAAGCTGCATAAGGTATTAGACTCAATCTATAGCAAAGTAAAGAAAATCTATAAACTCAAGCAAGTACTATGGAAAGAAAAGGAAAAATTGCTAAACATTTCAACTGTTTGCAATGATAAGTGAATGATAAAAGAGAGTTTTATACCAAATTATTTGCACACATGAATATTAGTTGAGATTTTAGACAGAGCAATTATGTGTCCAGCAGAAACTGTGAACCAATAAATGTATTATGCTATAGAATCTGGTCTTCTTTCAAGCAGTTATAGAATCTGCCACATTATAATCAGACAAATAACAACTCTTTGTTGTTGTTGTATTCGAGACAGGTTTTTGCTGTAGTTTTAGAGCCTGTCCTGTAACTAGCTCTTGTAGACCAGGCTGGCCTCTAACTCAGAGAGATCTGCCTGCCTCTGTGTCCTAAGTGCTGGGATTAAAGGCATGTGTCACCACTGCCCGGCTATAACTTAAAACTCTTAAGCTAATAATTAATCAATTAAGATAGTATGACTAATTATTTTCTGCCATCTAGTTCTCCTGGCTGAGTTTGCTTTTGTTAAATCACTGGTGTGGGATTTTTCCAGCTTCTTTATGTAGGCATTTATTGCTATGAATTTTCCTCTTAAGACTACTTTCATTATTTCCCATAAATTTGGGTATGTTGTGTGACAATTTTCATTGAATTTTAAGAAGTCTTTACTTTCTTTATTTCTTCCTTGATGCATTAATGATTCAGGTGAGCATTGTTTAATTTCCATGTTTTTGTGGGTTTTCTGGAATTAGTGTTACTTTTGAATTCTAATTTTAAGCCATGGTGATCTAAAATAAACAAAAGAGAAACAGAAAAAATACAAAGATTCAATGAGATAAAGAGTGGGCTCTTCAAGAAAATCAACAAAATAGACAAACATTTATTCAAACTAACTAAAACCAGAGAGAGAATATCGAAATTAACAAAATTAGAAATGAAAAGGGGGACAGAACAACAGAAACAGAGGAAATACAGAGAATCATTAGGTCATACTACAAAAACCTGGACTACACAATAGGAAAACTTAAAGAAAATGAACAACTTTCTGGATAAATATCATTTACCAAAATTAAATCAAGACCAGATAAGCAAATTAAATAGACCTATAACTGCTAAAGAAATAGAAAGTCATTAAAAATTTCCCAAACATTGTCCGCCACGTTCAGAGAGTCCGGTTTGATCCCAGGCTTTTTCAGCCCCATTTGAGCTGGCCTTGGTGAGCTCCCATTAGACCAGCCCCACTGTCTCAGTGGGTAGGCGCACTCCTCATGGTTCTGTCTTCCTTGCTCATGTTCTCCCTCCTTCAGCTCCTCATTTGGGCCTTGGGAGCTCCGTCCTGCACTCCAATGTGGGTCTGAGGGTTAACTGAGAAGCCAAGAACAATGACACTGGGTTTTGATCCTACCGCATGAACTGGCTTTGAGGGAGCCTAGCCTGTTTAGATGCGTACCTTCCTGGACCTGGATGGAGCAGGGCAGGGAACCCTGACTTCTCCTTGGACTGGAAAGAGAGGGGTAGGGGAGTGGAGGAAGGGGAAGGGAAATGGGAGGTGGGGAGAAGGCGGATATTTTTATTTTATTATTATTATTAATGATGGTGGTGATGATGATGATGATGATGATGATGATGATGATGATGATGATAATAATAATAATAATAATAATAATAATAATAACTTCCCAAACAAACAAAAAGTCCAGGACAGATGGTTTCCGTTCAGAATCCTACAAGATTTTCAAAGAATAACTAATACTATACTCCTCAAATTCTTCCACACAGTTGAAACAGAAGGAACACTGCCAGACTCTTTTAATTAGGCTACAATTGCCCTGGCACAAAACTTTAATACCAGGATTTTGGAGATAGAAGCAGAAGGATTTCTGTTAGTTAAAGGTTACCATGGGCTACACAAGATTGAATCTGTCTCAAAGAGAAACAGAGCCTTCACAGGTTCTCCAAGAAACTTTAATCCCAGCACTAGTGAGGTGGAGACAGTAGTAAAATTGTTGGCAGTGAGAGAATATAAGGTAGAGGAGACAGAAGCTCAGTGCTGTCTGAGGATACAGTCTGAGGTGCAGTCAGAAGCAATGAGTCAGAGGATGAAGTCTGAGAACAGGATTGTCCTATTGGTCTGAGGATTTAGTAGAGGTAAAAAGTCTCTCTAATGTCTAGTTGCACTGCTTCTCTTATCTCTTAGCTTTCAGCCCCTAATATCTGACTCTGTTTTTGTTTTTTATTAAGAACAATTAGAATTCCTGGTACATGTTCTCTCAATTTTCAAAGTGCTGGGATTGTAGATGTGTTTTACCAAGCCTGACGTTCACTACAGATTCATATCTGCTAACTAATTAATTTCAGGTCACCTTTCAATATTCTATTTTGATGTATAACTCCTTGCTACTCTTTTCCTTATTTGAAATGGTGAGGAAATTAAAACAATTTAAACTTTAGTCAAAAGCCATCTTTCATCTTTCCTCATCCTTTGTCAGAATCTGCAGTTGTTATTTTTTCAATGAGTATTTTTAGGTCTTTGGTTTATTGCATAGCTCTTCTCAGGAAGTTTTACAACATGAATTAGACATACGTTCATGTCTCTTTTGTCTGGCCATAAAATTCCCAGACATACACATTCAGCAAAAAAAAAAAAGCTTTAAAATTACTTATTTTAAAACTTTTAAGACAGCTAAGTAGTACTTCATTGTGTAAATACACTGCAGTTTCCTTATTAATTCTTTGGTTGAGGAGCATCTAGGTTATTTACCATTTCTGACTATAATAAATAAAGTTGATGTCTTAGGTTGTTTATTGTTGTGAAGATACACTATGACTAGAATAACTTTTATAAAAGAAAACATTTAATTGGGATGGCTTGCTTAGAGCTCAGAGGTTCAGTCCATTATCATCATGGTGGGATATATTGTCATGGAAGCAAATATAGTGCTGGAGAAGTTGTTGGGAGTCATATCTTGCAAGCAACAGGAAGTGGTCTGTCTCATTGGCTGTGGATTGAGAATATAAGACCTCAAAGCTCACCTCAATGTGACAAACTGCCACCAATGAGACTACACCTATGACAAAAATGGTCACAGAATTGGATCTTACCTGTATTCCTTCAAGGTTATTGCATTTCTACCTCAAATAAAGGTCCCACCTAGGTTCAGACCAGAGAGTTCTGCTCTCTCAAAGTTATTGTCAACAGATGTGGCTAATACTTGTACCTCATATGTCAGGAATAGAAAAATATATATGTTTCTAACTTAAACAAAAGTCTAAGGATCCACCTATAGTTCCAGTTTCTTTAAGGAGAACATAGGATTCCACCCAAGTAGTCCTTTGTCTACAGAATGTTTTGGTCTAGGATGTGAGTATTACTTCTTTTGTTCTAGCAAAAGAATGTTTAACTATGGATATAGCCCATGACCCTCAACTGGTCTATTCATGTCCTTATATCATGATAATGCAGTTTTTGTGTTATTCCTTCCTAGATCCCTCTTTTTGTGTCCCTCTTAGGTTCCTCCTTTTTACCTAGCTTTACTGGGGTTATGGAGAGTAGCCTGGTTATCCATTGCTTTATGTCTAATTTCCACTTATGAATGAGTACATACTGTGTTTGTCTTTCTGGGTCTGAGTTACTTCACTGAGGATTTTTTTTCTAGTTCTATACATGTGCCTGCAATTTTTTTTCTACCTCGGAGAAGTAGTTTATCTTGTAAATGTACTGCATTTTCTTTTTCCATTCTTTAGTTGAAGAGCATTTGGATTTTTTTTCAGGTTCTGGCTCTTATGACTAATGGTGCTATGAGAATAGTTGAACAAATGTCCTTATGGTATGAATGTGTCTCCTTTGGGTATATGTCCAAATGAGTGGTATTGCTGAGTCTTCAGGTAGAACAATTCTTAATTTTCTGAGAAACCACCATATTGATTTCCAAGTGGCTGTACAAGTTTCCCCTTATTCCACATACTTTTCAGGATAAGCTGTCATTAGTGTTTTGATCTTAGCAATTCTGACAGATGGAAGATACAAAGGGTTATTCAATTTTTTGGCTCTATTGATATATTCTTTATGATAGAATATGTCATCAGTTTTAGAGAAGGTTTAAGGAGGTGCAGAGAAGAAGGTATATTTTTCTATGTTTGGGGTAAATATTCGGTAGATGTCTATTAAGTACATTTAAGTAGTGACATCTATTAGTTCCCTTGTTTTTCTGTTAAGTTTCTGTCTGACAGACATGTCCATTGGAGAAAGTTGGGTACTCAAGTCTTCTTCCACTATTAATGTGTGGGTTTGATGTGTGATTTAAGTTTAAGTAATGTTTTTTTTTTTTTTAAATCTATGTTCCCTTGCATTTGGGGCATAGATATTCTGGAATGAAAATTCATCTTGATAGATTTTTTTTCCATTGATTTCCTCTTTCTCTTTTAATTGATTTAATTTTGAAGTCTATTTTGTTAGATATAAGGATAGCTAAACTTGTTGTCAGAGGTTGTTTATTCATTTTCTGGTCACCCAGACCAAAAATAATCATACAGAAAATATATTAATTGTAATATTGTTTGTCCAATAGCTTAAGCATACCTTTAGTGAGATCTTAACACATATTTATTATTTTATATTTTATCACAAGGCTTATGGTTTACCAGTAAGTTTCTGGCAGGTAGGTGTCTTTCTCCTTTGCTGGATACATGGTATTTCTTCTTTTCTCCTCAATCTCTGTTTAAAATGTATGCCTGCCTTGCTCTATTTTTCCATGTCATAGGTCCAAGCCATTCATTAACCAATAAAAACAACACATTTACGGAAGGCCTTCCACAACATTTCTCCTTTTCTGTCCAAATAAAAAGGAATACTTTGACTTTAACATAGTAAGATTCCATTTACAAAGCAGCTATCAATCAAGAATTATGTTTGGATATTAAGACAAATTAAGGCAAATACTCTTTTTTGTGTTCTATCTTTGTAAGTCTAAAGTTTTATATCTTATTTTTATAATAACTAAGGATATCTGTAAATACAACTATCTATACTTCAACTCTATAAAATACCCCAGAAGGATATAATATTACCTATGTAAACAGAAAGTGTATTGCAAACAACTTTTAAAACTCTAGAATTGACAGAGACATCTCACTGCCAGGACAGTCACTCAAAGTTCTTTTGTAACCTTGGGGCATCCATCTTTAGCCTACAGGCCCATAGTATCTGGTAGTGTGAAACTTCATAGACTGTTCTGCCTATATTGGAAGTTCATCAGTCAATTTCTTTTGTGTTTTGCAGAAAGTCTGGCAGACTCTTTTATGAAGCAGGAACAATAAAGGACTGTCTCACCTTGTTTTAGGCAACTTTAGAAGTCATTTTTCTATGGGTACTCAAGTCCAATTTATACAGCATACCATCAAGCAGTCCAGGTAAGAGTAGTTTTTTGCCCAAATGGCTAACAAACTTCATAAGGAGTCTCTTCATTGTCCACCATCATCTTGAAGTAGATTGGGGCTGTCAAGAGCAGATGTGTCTTATTGCCTAAGTTCTTAAAGCATTTTAAATGCTGTATTTTCTTAGTCTTTGAAAGGTTTGAAGAATACCTATACATCTGAATTATATCTAGTAAACTTAACTAACATGACTATAAGCTTGACTATTATGAATGACTGTCTATTAAATGTATTTCTTAATTATACCTTACATTCTTAAGTGAGCTGTACAACAGAAGACCTTAATCAGGAGCAGAAATATACATATAGCAAAAGTGAACTTGATTTTGTATCAATATACAAAGATTCATCTCTATAAAAAGTATTAATCTCTATAGCATATCCTACTTTAAATGTAAGTAAACATTTATAAACAATTTCCACACCATATGCCTGCTTGCTGCTTAGGCCTATTTGATCAAATAACTTTTATCAATTCTTTACTTTGAGGTAATGTGTGTCTTTAAGTTTATTTCTTATATGCAGGAGAAGGAAGAGTCCTGTTTTCATGTTCATTCTGTTAGCCTGTATCTTTGTATTGGTGAATTGAGTCCATTAATATTAAAAGATATTATTGACTAGTGATTTTTAATTCCTGTTGTTTTTTTGTGGTTGTGATGGTAGTGTGTATATTTCCCTTTTTTTTTTGGATTTTGATGGTGTGAAATTATCAATTGTTTGTGTTTTGTGGATTTAACTGAGTTCCTTGCCTTGGAGTTTACTTCTAGTACTTTCTGTAGGGCTGTATTTGTGGATGGGTATTGTTTAAATACGGCTTTGTCATGAAATATATTATTTTCCTCCATTTATATCGATTATATTTTTGCTGGTCATAGTAGTCTGGGCTGGCATTTATGGTTCCTTGGTGTTTCTAAAAAGTCTATCCAGGACCTTCTGGCTTTCAGAGTTTCCATTGAGAAGTCTTGTATAATTCTGATAGGTCTGTCTTTATATATTACTTGGCCTTTTTATCTTTAGAGCTCCTAAAAGTCTTTTTTTTTTATCATAATGTTTTTTTTTTCTATTACGAGGTATAGGGACTATTTTTTTTTTTTTTGGTCTAGCCTGTCTGGTGTTCTGTAATCTTCTTGTGCCTTTATGAGCATTTTTTTAGGTTGAGAAAGTTTTTTCTATGAATTTTTTAAAATATGTTTTATGTGTCTTTGAGTTGGGGATTCTTGTTCTTATATCCCAATTATTCTTAGGTTTGTGTTTTTCATGGTGTTCCAGATTTTCTGGATGTGTTTTGTTTTTGGAATTTGTTGGATTTAACATTTACTTTTACTGATAAATCTATTTCCTGCATTATATCTTCAATGCCTCAGATTCTTTCTTTGATATTGTGTATTTTTTGGTGGTGCTTATATATGTAGTTCCTATTTACTTTCCTAAATTTTCTTCCAGAATTCCCTCAGTTTCTGTTTTCTTTATTGCTTCTATTTAAGTTTTCAAGTCTTGAATAATTTTCTTCAACTGTTTGATTTTTTTTCAATTGCTTTCCTTAATTGATTTATTTATTTCTTCCAAATTTTTGTTTGTCTTTTTCTCAAGTTCTTTAAGGGAATTTTTTATATCCTCTTTGCAAGCATCTATTATATTCCTAAAATAATTTTTAAGATGGAATTCTTGTGCATCAACTACTTTGGAATGTAAAGGTATTTCTGTTGTATGATCATTAGGCTCTGGTGGTGCCATATTGCTCTTTTGCTTGTTTATATCATTCTTACACTGTAGTAAGAAGCCACTTGTTCATCCCAGCTGCCCAGAACCAAAATAACCAAACAGAAACTGTATTCATTAAATCATTTTTTGGCCCATTAGCTCTAGCTTCTTATTGGTTAACTCTTACAACTTAATTTAACCCATTTCTATTAATCTGTATGTCACCCTGAGGTCGAGGCCTACCAGCAAAGTTTCAGAACATCTACCACCAGCCATGGATTCATGTCATCTCCCTGACACTTTTCTTCTATCAGCATTGGTTTCTGTCTTCCCCACCTACCTAAGTTTTGCCCTATCAACAGGCCAAAGCAATTTCTTTATTAATTAACCAATAAACACAACCAATAGACAGAAGGACCTCTCACACCATTTCCTCTTTTCTGTTTAAATAAAATGAAGGGTTTAACTTTAAAATAGTAAAATTACATAAAACAAAACAGTTACCAAGCTAGAATTATAGTTATAATATTTATATCTACTTTATTTTTATCATAACTAAGGAATACTATAAGTATAAATTCTTCAACTCCATCAAACATTTCAGAAGAATATTACCTAAGTAAACAGGAAGTGCATTGTAAGCAACTTCCGAAACTCTAGAATTGACAGTGACATCTCAATGCCTGAACAGTCTACCCAAAGTTTTTTTGTACTGTTGGGGCATCTATCTTCAGCCTTCAGGCTCATAGTATCCAGTAGACTTTTCCACAAAGGAGGAAATTTCAAAGACAGTTAATTCTATATTGGCAGTTTGTCAGTAACTTTTCTGTGTCCTGCAGAATGTCTGGAAGACTCTTTCATGAAGCAGGAACTCTGAAGGACCATCACACTTTTAATTAAGTTTAGCCATAATTTCTCTGTGGATCCTGCATGTCCAGTTATTCTAACAAACTCCATAAAGAGCCTCTTCAATGACCATCTTCCTCTTGAAGTAGAGTGATGCTGCCAGGAGCAAATGTGTCTCACTGTCATAAAAATTTTTAAGTCTTAAACATTTTAAATGCCATATTCTGTAGATCTCTGAAAGATTTGAAGAATATCTATCTGAAATATATCTCTATACATCTAGAAAATCTAAATAACATGACTACAAACTTGACTATTATAAATGATTATCTATTAACTTATATTTCTTAATTATACATTACATTTTTTAAATGAATTACTCAATCACAATAATTTAATAAAGATCAGAAATACATATACATATAACAAGATTGAGATTAAATTTGTATTAATAAAGCAAAATCCACAGCAATTTAAAGTATCCATCCCTATAACATTTCCCTTTTAAATATAAAGAAACATTTACAAACAATATTTGGGAATATGGGCACAGTTCTATCCATACTGCTTCCTGTTATTTGGGGGAACTGTTAATCAGGTCTTTCATGGTGTATCCTGTGTGCTAGGTTCATCTGAGTCAGTAGCTAGGTAAAATAATTTTTGGGGGTGTTCATGGCAACCTTTCAGGGAGGTGTGGTCTATCAAACTATATTGGTCTAGAAGCAATCCACAGGTTCTCATTTTCTGTGAAAACAAACAAAAGAACCTCTTTTCCAAAGCACTACATCCTTAGACCCAAATTCTGAAGTCAATATACCTTTATAATATACATGCTGGTTTAGCTTAAAAGCCCATACAATGAAATGTCTCTCAATACTAAACTCCTTCATAGTCAAAAAATCAAAGAAAACACAGTAATATACATAATACAGACTCTGTGAATTTTCCATCTTTACATGGCTTATTTTTTACTCCTTTTAATTTCTAATGGTCTGTACTCTTTCTCTTTAAGACTTTCTTTTTTTTGAATGATTTACCTTTTCCAACTCCCTATATTCTTTTTTTCTCTCCCAAGTCTACGTACATTTATCCAACACTGTGACTCATCTGAATTTGTCTTTATTGCATATGTTATTCTTTACTGTCTAGGAGCACTTTTTAAAATGCTATGTGCTTCTTAAAACTTAAGCTGTGCAATTATTAGGGTTTTTATAGTACTTCTTGCTTTCTGGCCAGTCTAAAACTTAGCACAATTACTATGATATATATATGGTACTTTTTGCTCACTCATCAACGTTGTTCACCTCAGTGCAGCATGGTGGGGCTGCTCACCACCTCTGAGGGACATGCACAGTGGCCTACTTCTCGGCACACAGCTGGTTCATGCTTCCATTAAGCAATCTGCAGCAGTCTTCTCGCAAACCACACTCAAATGCTCCATCTCCCAAAGAAGCCAGAAGTTAGCAGCATGGCCCAGAAAGCAGGCATTTTAAAACGGCTGAATCAGGAATATCTCTCTTAAAGAAGCTGCAACAAGCCATCAGCAAACAGAAATAAGCTGTGTTAAACTACGTAATTTTTTTTTGTCTAGAATTCTTTTTGAATTTACGTGGATTTAATTGGCCCCACATTGGGTGCCAATATGTAGTAAGAAGCTACTCGTTCATCCCTGCCACCCAGAACCAATATAACCACACAGAAACTGTATTCGTTAAATCACTGCTTGTCCCATTAGCTCTAGTTTCCTATTGGCTAATGCTTACATCTTAATTAAATCCTTTCTATTAATTTGTATATCACCACAAGGTCATGGTCTAGCAGCAAATTTTCCGAACAGATCCATGACATCTCCCCGACTCTTTCCTTCTCCCAGCATTCAGTTCTGTTTCCCCTCACCTACTTAAGTTCTGCCCTGTCTACAGGCCAAAGGAGTTTATTTATTCATTAACTAAGAAAAGCAACACACAGACTGAAAGACCTCCCACACCATTACACAAACATTTACTCATCCTTACAGGCTTGTTTGTTTGCTCTGTTTGGTCTTCTCACTGTTGTGGTTTGTACCTGTGCTTATGTAGTCCTGCTGTTTTTCCAGCTGGTGTTACATCTGTGCCTATGTAGTGTGGTGATGTTGTGGAAGAAGGTTGGTCATAGGGAGGATGTTCATGTACTACGAGTTTGGAGGCAGAGTGATGATGTAGGTGTGTCTTCTATCTATCTGTTGCATTCATTGGTTAATTAATAAAGAAAACTGCTTGGCCTGATAGGTCAGAACATAGGTAGGCAGGGAAGACAGAACAGAATGGTGGGAGGAAAAACGCAGTGAGGCAGTCAACATGAAGCCAGCCACAAGGTCAGACATGCTGAGTCTTTTCTGGTAAGCCACCTTTGTGGTGCTAGACAGATTATTAGAAATGGGTTAAGCAAGATGTGAGAGTTTGCCAGTAAGAGGCTAGAGCTAATGGGCTAGGCAGTGTTTAAATGAATACAATTTGTATGTTTTATTTCAGGTGTAAAGCTAGCCGTATGGGACCCAGGAGGGATGAAAAGTAGGCCTGCTCGTCACATCACTACAGAGTGAGTCTTGGTGGGACAGGTACCAGTGGGTGGCAGGGATGGGGGTGTATGCTTGATGCTGGTATCTCAACTGCTTGGAGGTTGGTGGGGAATGCAGCAAAGCAGTGGAGATCCACCAGAGGAGGGTGGGTCCAGTTTCCATGCTGCTCCTTGGTTGTGAGGTGGAGGCAAAGAGAATGTGCCCTGGTGTTTAGTTAGGATCTGGACATGGGGCAGTCCAGCTGGGAGGCTAGCAACTCAGCTGTTTTTCCAACAAGTGTAGTTTGTGCCTGTGCTTATGTAATCTGCTGGAGTTGTGGGGTGGGGTTGGCCATCAGGAGGATATTCAGGTGCTTGGGGTTGAGCAGTAGAGTGAGTCTTCATGAACATCATCTAGTGGAGGCTGCGGTGGTGGCAATATTTCACCTGCTTGAAAATTGGTGGGGACTGCCAGTTGGCTATGTTTCAAGTACTATGGCTTCTCTTCAGAATAAGATTAATTTATAATTAAAGTTTAATTATAAAATTGGTGTTAACTATCAAACTATACATGCCATTACTTTATTCTTAGTGTTTTCATGACATATTGGCCATTGCTGTAGTCCAGAAGACTATATACATCATAGCTAGGTAGGACTATTGCTTTCCTTCTTTGGAATCTTGCATGGCACATTCTAGTAGAATGAAGGCTAGTGTTTGCCCAGTAGTACATCGTCTTCCCTGAAAACAAACATAAAATAACAACAAACATACTGAGATTATATTTATAAATATACATGCATATACATATTTGCATGTAACAATAATTTTAAAAAGAGGTCCTGAGTTTGAAAGAGAATAAGACAAAAAATAGTAGATAGCTGGTTTGGTGGAAAGAAAGGGAATATAGAAATGATATTTTTGTATTTTAATCTCAAAAATAAAAGAAAAAATGAAACTAAAATTTTGTCTTATCATGCTACATGAAAACATTTCCTAAAAGAAAGTTTCAATCTTTTTACCTTCAATGTTGTTTAGACATGACAGTGAGAATGATATTATAATTTTATGTATTTATGTCATATTTTCATATACTAAGTATTTAATTAGAATTAGTGTAACTGAGATTTTCAATGTTGATATAGCTATTTTATCCTCTTATCACTAACTACTCCTTGTTGTCAAGAAGGTTACTTATGTTAAATAAATATTTATTTATCATATCATAATAGACAAATAATTAAATTTCCTTGTTTTATTAGTTCAAGCTATTTGAAAAAGAAAAGTCTGAGCAGCATTGTTCCTTAATTAATGAGCTGATACATTGAGAAAGAGTTAAAGAAAAAGTTAAAATTTTATTGGTATGGATTTATCTCTAAAATATATATGACTCTTGCTTTTGAAATAGCTACCAGCTCAAGTACAATAGGTCCCCCTCTCAGTGGACATAATCTTGTACCATCTTGTAATATGGACTTCTCATTCACAGACATCTCCTGTCTTTATGCTAGTTTATACTGAATTCTTTATATTTCAGCCTTCTGCATGTTTAAATTTTACTTATAGGGAAACGATATGTTGAACTTCTTACAACTCACACTTTTGAGAAATGGTTGCCTTAATTACAAAATTGCCTTTTTTAGTAAACCAACAAAGGTTATTTATTTCTTCGTTTTTCTTTCATTTTTCAGTTTTCTTTTATTTGACCTATGGGTGATGATTTATTTTAACAAATTCCTACCTTATTTCACTTAATATAGTAGTTTACTGTTTTTATTTGATTAAACTTTGTTTATTTATTTTGAGTTATAGTATGTATAAACCTGTGTGTGTGTGTGTGTGTGTGTGTGTGTGTGTGTGTGTGTGTGTGTGTGTGTGTATGCATGGTGTGTGAGCATATGGGCAGAGTGGTGTGCATATAGAAAACAAAGGTTGAAATTACTTCTGGTTCTTGACATTACCATGAAAATTATTTTTCAAAGCACTTATTATTTTGATTTTTGTTTTGCTTTCCTTTTTATAGTTTCTTATTTTTGTTCATAAACAATTCTTAAAGTGTCCTTTACAGATAATATCTTAAAGAAACACATCATTAGGAAGTTTAAAATTCATAAGAGTAGAAGGAAATTCATTAATTGAAACTGGAAAATAAAATAACTAGATTCGTCGAGAAAATGTTCATTCAGAAGTCACTAGAAACATTATTTTTGCTGTCTAGCATTCTCTAATTCTCTTGCAATATCATTGAATTAATTTGATAGATGTTCTGCCAAATATTTTAGAATGAGTATTTATATTGTGTAATGGAACAAACAATCATAACAGAAAATGTGAATTATAACTTCTAAAATATGAAATGTCAATATAAATATATATGACTTTGTTTTGTAACTACAGGATATAAAATTGCTTAATGCCATGCCTGTGATTTTTTTATGGTCTTTTACATGAAGCTGCCTTCTACTGGGATGAATGTCTCATATATTCAGCACTTAAATAGATGGTCTGTTTCATCTTGACCTTTGGAGAGTCTATATTGTGTAGGGTGCTCATTTCACTACAGCTGTCTTCCAGTGGCAAGGGTGTTTCAAATGTTTTCTAATCAGGCGAGCACCTTTACTAAAAGGTCAGCATACTAAAATCTATATATCAGAGAATAAAATTATGGTTCACCTCTACCATGCAAGAAATTCTAATTAGAGAAGCACTACAATCATCATGGTCAAACCTAGCCTCAAATATTACAGCCCTTCATTTAGGATTAGAGAATCCATACCTATATGCTCATAAGACAATGTCGTCTGTAATTGTGCTTACAATGTTGTTTCTCTTATTTTCAGTTTTCGCTGTAAACTTTGAAGTGCCCTTTCAGGATGTATGTCAGAAAATATTGCTTCAAGGCTAAACAAACAAGGACATTATGCGATTTTGTGTTTCAGCTGAAGTTAATCCATTTAGAATATCCCACTTTATCACTGTATCTGATCTTTCCAACCAACGTTGGACTGAACAACACATATTCTAGAAGATAAGCAGTGGAAGCTACAGACATATAGAACAACCAAGTCATAACAGAAGAAAATGTTATTGAAAGAAACTTTTAGAAATCTATGGAATCAGTTCCAAACAGAATAGGAAACCTTAAACTAACAAAAAAATAGATTTTATGAAGTTAATTGTGTTTAATATTATTTATTTATTTATTCTTTAATGTATGTGAAGGCAGAGATATCGGGTTCTTAAAAGAAATCTCACACTGGCTCAGGACTGAGAGATAGACATTTACTTAGGAGAAAAACTTAGAAATTAGGATTCTCTGCTTGAAAGCTGGATGGAGATGAGATCTAAAACAAGCCAAATGCAGTCCTCACGGTCCTGACTTCCTTGCTCATGATCTCCCTCCTTTTGCTCCTCATCGGGACCTTGGGAGCTCAGTCCGGTGCTCCTATGTGGGGCTCTGTCATTTTTCCATCCAATGCCAGGTGAAGGTTCTATGGTGCTATGCAAGATATTCATGAGTATGGCAATAGGATCTGTACATTTCTGGCACCCTCTCCTCAGCTGCCCAAGGACCTAGCTGGGGGCGTCTTCCTGGACACCTGGGAACCCCTCTAGAGTCAAGTCTCTGCCAACCCTAGAATGGCTCCCTTAAGTAAGATATATAATTCCTTGTTCCCATATCCACCCTTCCTATATCCCAACCATCCTATTCCCCCAAGCTCTTCCCATCCTCCACTTCACACTTTTCTCTCCCCATCCCCCCTCCCCCCATCCCACCCCACCCGCATGTTCCCATTTTTTGTCCAGCAATCTTGTCTACTTCCAGTATCCAGGAGGATAACTATATGTTTGTCTTTGGGTTCACCTTCTTATATAGCTTCTCTAGGATTTTTTTTTTTTTTTTTGCGAATTATAGGCTCGATGTCCTTTATTTATGAGTTTACCCATTGAGACGGTGGGACAGATCTAACAGGAGACCACCAAGTCCAGTTGGAATGGGACTGATGGAACAGGGGACCAAACCGGACTCTCTGAATGTGGCTGACGGTGGAGGAGGACTGAGAAACCAAGGACAACGGCAATGAACATGAACTCTACAGCATGGACGGGCTCACTGTGAGCCTTGTCAGTTTAGTTGCTCACCTTCCTGGACTTAGGGGGAGCTGGGAGGACCTTGGACTTAACATAGTGAAGGGAACCCTGATGGCTCTTTGGCTTGGAGAGGGGTGGAGAGAGGGTATGGGTGGAAGGGAGGGGAGGGAAGGGGGAGGATGAGGGAAGGAGATGGAAATCTTTAATAAAAAAATGAGGAAGAAAAAAAAAGAAAAAAAAAAAAAAACAAGCCAAATGAACAAATGGGAACAAGAGGGGTGGAAAGTAGAGAGCAGACGCATTTCAGCATCCAAGTAAATAGTCTATCGGGCCATGCCCCAGTAGATGGGTAAACCTGCAGCATGTATGAGTTCTCTGTTTGCTTGTATATTGGCATGTCAGAAGAGGGCATCAGATCCTATTATACATGATTGTGAGTAATGCTGTGGTTGTTCTGAAGAGCAGCTAGTGCTCTCTCATTCACTGAACCATCTCTCCAGCCCAAAGATTCTAAGATTTTATTTTAGATAAGTATGTGTGTATCACTTATAAAATATTATATTCTATAATATAACTATAATTCATAAATTCTTATCTGTTTTGAGAAATATGGATATTTCAATATATTGATTTATTTTCATTATAATATTATTGTAGCATTTTTATCTTCCTTTCCTCCTTCCAACCCCCCTCATATACTTCTTTATGTTTCCTTTCAAATTTATGGTCTCTTTTTTCACTAAATATTTTATATACATGTATATAATGTAAAACCTTGATATAACCTGTTCAATCTGTATCATTCTACTTGTAGGTATATTTTCAGAGCTAGTTACTCAGTTTTCAACAAGCAATTGGTGTGGTTTTCCCTGTAAAAAACTATTTCTGTCACTCTCAGCTTTTGTGAGTTGGCTTAAGTTCTCTCTATAGCATTCAGTCCTTGTTGGTTTTGCCCCTATCTACTTTAGTATGTCTATTGTTTTTGTTACACTCATTTTTATGTTGTCAGACTGGTGAGACTTTATTTGTGTACATCTTCTGACATTCCCAGGAGAAAGAGTCTTAAAGCAACCTCAATGATCCTCTTGTTCTGTACAGGTATCCGCTGGGACTGGAATTCACAGCTCTGCATGACAACTGGTTGTCCTTGTCTGTCATGGTTTCAGCCTGTTTTTAAAGAGATGGTTCCTTGATCAGGGTTCTCCTAGGGTTTCTACTGCTGCAAGGAAAACACCAAGACCAAAAAGTAAGTTGGAGAAGAAAGTATTGGTTTATCAGCTTACACTCATACATTGCTGTTCATCACCAAAGGAAGCCAGCACAGGAAATCAAACAAGTCAGTTTCTGTGAGGCAGAGGCCATAGTGGGGTGCTGCTGCTTTGCTTCATATCAGTTGCTCAGCTTACTTTCTTATAGAACCCAGGGACATCAGCCCAGGTATGTCACCACATACATGGACTGGTCCTCCACTAGTGATCACTATTTGAAAAAATGCCTTCTAGCTGGATCTCATGGAGATATTTCCTCAACCAAGGCTCCATTCTCCCTCATGACTCTAGCTTCTGTGAAGTCAGGACACAGCCAGAACAAGAGATGAAGAAAGCCCCACTTACCTGTGGGTGTAAGAACAAACTCTTAGAGTATAGATGGGAATTGTGCTACATTAATAAAATGGTGATTGTAAATTATCATCCAAGATACATGATTTCTATGAGTTACTTTTCCAGGACCAGATATTATTTCCCTCTTATTGAAAGAATCTTAAGTTCATTTAGAGAGCTGTTACTTACTGACCGTGCTTGTGCGTCACTCCTGCACTCTTAAGGTTTTGATGATATGCTGATCATTGTGGTCCACAGGCATCACCGCAGCATAGGACTATTGTTTTGCTTTTGTTTTTTGGAAAGTCATGTGGCTATTTCTGGTATCATGAGATCTAGTCCTTATAGAAGAGTGTGTCCCAGCATGAGTCTCTCACTCTGTGTCTGATGCACATGATGTTTTCAACATAGGTAATTACCTTCCACCTCTGTGGGGTAAACACAGGCAACATCAGTAGGCTCTATGTTTTGGGAGTTTCTTGAACAATCCTAACCAACATCTAGAAAGTGGACTTCTTGTGCAATGTGTCTTGGTTCTTGTTAGGTGATCTTTGATTCTTGGAGTAATTATTGTCAGCACAGGTGAAATAATTTTACTTAAACTATATTTCTCTATTTATACAGAGCCTTTAGTGTATTAGGGAATAGTATAAATTCTCATGATATTCTCTATCACCCTTACTCTTCTTGGACTCTTATTCTGCATTCATCTCCTTTATCCCTGCCTAATTAAAGCCCCTTTCCACTTTTTTCTAATTACATATTCAGATTGCTGTTCAGTTTCTATTTCTCCATTTAATTGTCAAAACAATTTAGGTTACTATAGTTGCCACAGCATTGTAAATACATATATGTAAATGTGTATAAATTGAAGACTTTTGCATTGTGAATAGGCAACTTTGAATTGTAGTGGAAAACTATGCATTATATACAGTATATCTTTACAAATTATCAGAGTCAAGAGTTGTTCCTTGTCTTTGAACTTTGGGTATTGTAAATCTCAATAAATGAAAGCTAATAAATTTTATATTGCCTATATTTAAAATAGTTTTATTTGTATGAATATTTTGCTTGTATGTATGTGAGTATACGACATATGTGCCTGGTTCCCAATGATGCCGGAAGGGATCCCTCAGAACTGGATTTAGAGATTGATAAAGTTGCCATGTGGATGCTTGGAATTGAACCTGGGCCCTCAGTTAAGAATAACCAGTGATAGCCGGGCGGTGGTGGCTCACGCCTTTAATCCCAGCACTCGGGAGGCAGAGTCAGGCAGATCTCTGAGTTCGAGGCCAGCCTGGTCTATAAGAGCTAGTTCCAGGACAGGCTCTAGAAACTACAGGGAAACCCTATCTCGAAAAACAACAACAACAACAACAAAAAAGAATAACCAGTGATTTTCAATGCTGAGCCATCTCTACAGTCCCTCTTTTGTCTTTTAATGATTCACCATTTCATCACTAAAATTTAGTTTTGTCTCCATAACAGTTCATCTTTATGTTTTTATTCCAATAACATATGCTATCATTTGAACTTTTCTTTTAATCAAGGAAAACATTTACATGCTTCCATCATATCATACCATATACCAAATTGTATTTAAACCATGTCTATCCTTACTTTTATTTTAATATTTTTAAGTTTTTCAATGATTTCATGCAATGCGTTTTGATCACATTCAGTCCTTTCCATGACCCTTTTCAGATCTGATATCATTTTCCTACCTACCTAAGTTGTGTTTATATTTTTTAACTATCAAGAATAATTGTTTCCCCCCCAAATTGTATATATGGATTTCAACTGAAGGGCAGTTGACAAAACAGAGACTGTACTCTTTTAGAAAACTAATTCTACCTCATCCATCAGCTAATAAATGCCAATAGCTCCTTGGCTTGAGGTAGGACTTCATGCTACATTTCCTCATCCATTTGAACTTGGTGTGATTTAGGCTTTCACAGATATTATGTACTATCCCAAACCCTGTGAGTTCATATGGGCAGAATATATGCTATGTCTAGAATTGTCAGTAATTGCTCAATCTATTATATTTCTGCCAATAATATTCTTTATTTACTCTCTTCCAGAACTGATCTTTTAACCTTAGGAAGGGATAGTGCAATATACACATTTTATTTAAGGCTTAGCATTCTTCAGTATCTTATTTTCTGAACCATATTCAGCTGTGGTTATCTGCTTTAGTAACTATATATTGCAAATAGAAGCTTCCATGATGAGGGGTAGTAATATGTTATTGTAATAGTAATATAGTAATAGTAATATATAATATAATAATAGTAATATAATATAATATAATATTATTATAAGTAATATAATAATAATATAATAATAGTACTATAGTAATATAGTAATAGTAATAGTAATATCTATGGTTATAATGATAAATAACTAGAATTCAGTTTAACAGTATTATAGAAGGAAGTGGCGGGGCTGCTTCCCACCACCCGGCTAGCTTTACCCAAAATAATTACACTGAAACTGTATTCTTTTAAACACTGCCTGGCCCATAGTTTCAGCCTCTTATTGGCTAATTCTCACATCTTCCTTTAACCCATATTTAGTAATCTGTGTAGCACCACGAGGTGTGGCTTACCAGGAGAGATCTTAACCTGCATCCATCTTGGAGAGGAGAAGCATGGAGACTCACTATGGCGAATGCCTGAAGCCTCTCCCCAACTCTCCCAGAATTCTGTTCTGTCTATTCCGCCTACCTAATTTTCTGTTCTCTTAAAGGGCCAAGGCAGTTTTCTTTATTAATAATGAAAGTAACACATAGATACTCCTCCATCACAGTATAACAATTTATCAGCAATGAAAATAGTATTTTTTCTCTAGTACCTGTTACTTTTTAATCCCTAGATACTTATCTTGGTATTGGTAACTAATAGCAGTTTTATCTCATGGACTAGTATTGAAATGCAATAAAAATGGTTGGTTAGTCTCACATCATTCATGCCACTATTGTACTAATGGGCATGTCATGCTAAGAAAGTTATTGTTATAGCTCACAGAATTCATAGCCTGGTAAGAATGAAAATTATTTTACTTCCCTAGTGCATGGTACCTGATATCGGTATAAAGTCAAAACTAGAGAGTAAAGTCAAAACTTCAATTCAGCACCAGATTTATTTCTTCATATGGTATGACACAAGTGTGTGGTGTCTTCAGCAAAGAGGTTTATTGTCAATGTTTGGAGGGTAGCTGAGTACACTGGGTAATGATTTTTAAGTATATGGGGTCTAGGGATATCACTGAACAACGACTCCAAAATAAAGAACCCATTATTTTTCTGAACTTATATTTATTAACTTGTGATTTTTAATAAAGCCTCATAACCAAAACAAAAAACAAAAGCAAAAACTTAAGTTCAAATGGTTTTAGCACAGGATTATACTAGACTTTCAAATATGAGTTACCCAATATATTTTGGAGGTCACAATTATAATGATACCTAAACCATAGAAAGACCCAAAAGAGAGTAAGAATTATAAAACAATTTTTCTTATGGACATATGTGTAAAAATTCTAAATAAAGTACTTGCAAATGTAACTCAAGATTACATCAAAAGATATTTACTATGAGCAAGTCAGTTTCATCACAGAGATACAGGAATGGTTGAACATAAATAAACCAATAAATGTAATCTACCATATACACAAAATGAAAGACAAAGTACATGTGATGTATAGAAAAGATCTTTGAGCAAGTTCAATTCTTCATGATAAAATTACTGGAAAGACTAGGGATACTAGAAACATACCTCAAAATAGAATTGATCTAGAGGTGATTTATAGCAAGTACATAGCCAACATCAACATGAATGGTGAGAAACTCAAAGCATTAAAACTAAAATCAGCCAAAATGACTTGGTTCTTTACTCTTTCAATACCTACTAAATACTGCACTTGACTCTGAGTTGGAGGTTACTCTAGTCTACAGACTGAGTTCCAAAAAGACCAGCGGTACACCAAGAAACCTTTTTTTTTCAAAGAAAGAAGAATAAATTGTATTTATTTTGATCACTGAAGAGAAAACAGTTGAAGAGGATATCAGAAGATTAAAAAGACACCCTGTTCATGTACTTGTAGGATTAATATAGCTCAAGTGGCCATATTGCTTAAAATTATCTTCAGATTCAAAGCAATCCTCATAAAATTCCAACATAATTCCTTATAGATCATGAAAAGACATATTTCTTATTTATATTGGGAAACAAAAAGTTCAGGATAGCTAAAACAATCCTAAGTATAAATGAATTAATGGATGTATTACTGTCTCCAATCAAATTTTACTAAAATATATAGTTATGAAAATACCAAAGTATTGACACAAAAATGGGCATGTCATTTAATGGAATAAAATTGAAAACACAGACAAAAGTCTACAAACCTATGAACACACCTAATTTTTTATAATGAAACCAGAAAAATGTACTGAAAAAAAATAACAACAGAATTTTCAGCAAATTGTGCTGTTTATACAGGATGACTTCACATAGAAGAATGGAAATATTTCCTGCTGTGTACTCCTCCTGTGTGAATTTGATTCTTTTTGTTCTATAAGATAGAAACAAAAATACAAAGAATAAATGAAAAGAAAGTTGACTCTTCAAGCAAGTTAACAAGCTACACAAACACTTATCCAAACTAATCAAAAAGCAGAAAGAGAACTATCTAATTAACAAAATCAGAAATGAAATGGAGGATATAAGAACTGACACTGAGGAAATCCAGAGAATCATTAGGTCATACATCAAAAACCTGAACTCCACTAAAAATGGAAAACCTAAAACAAATGGACAAACTTCTTGTTAAGTACCACATACAAAAACTAAATCAAAACCAGGTAAACAATTTAAATAAACCTATAACTCCTAAGAAAATAAAAGAAATCATTAAGTCTTCCCCCCCAAAAAAATACAAAGGGCCAAATGATTTCAGCAAAGAATTCTACCAGAGTTTCAAGGAAGAGTTAATATCAATACTCTTCAAATTATTCAACCCAATGGAAAAAGAAGGAATATTGCCAAATTCTTTGTGTGAGGCTACAGTTACCCTGATACCCAAATCACACAAAGATACAACAAAGAAAGAAAATTACAGTCCAATATCCCTCATGAACATTGACATGAAAATACACAATAAAATACTACCAATCTGAATCCAAAAACACACAAAAAAATCATCTACCATGATCAACCCAGGGATGCAGGGATGGCTTAACATGTGAAAATCTGTCAGTGTAATCCACCATATAAACAAACTGAAACAAAAAAAATCATCTAAATGCTGAAAAATCCTTCAACAAAATTCAAAACCCCTTCCTGACAAAAGTCCGGTAGAGATCAGGGATACAAGGAACATAATTGCATATAATAAGGCAATATACAGTAAGCTGACAGCCAACGTCAAACCAAATGGAAACTCAAAGTGATTTCACTGAAATAAGGAACAAGCTAAGGCTGTACACACTCCATATCTATTCAATATAGTTTTCAAAGTTCTGAATAGAGCAATAAGACAACTAAAAGAGATCAAGGGAATACAAATTGCAAAGAGGGAAGTCAAACTTTAGCTACTTGCAGATGATTATATATATATATATATATATATATATATATATATATATATATATATATATATATATATGTATGTATGTATATCTCCAAAAATTCTATCAGGGAACTGCTGCAGATATTAAACATCATCAGTAATGTGGTATATAAGATTAACTCAAAAAATCAGGATCCCTCCTATATACAAATGGACTGAGAATAAAATCAGAAAGAGATCACCCTTTACAATAACATAAAATATCTTGGGTTAGCTCTAACAGTAAAGGGAATACCTGTATAATAAGAACTTTAAGTTTTTGAAGAAATAAATTGAAGGAGATATTAGAAAATGGAAAGATCCCCCACGTTCTTGGATAGGTAGGACCAACAGAGTAAATATAGCAAACTTAACAAAACCATTCTTCAGATTTAATGCAATCCTATCAAAATCCCAACACAATTCTTCATAGACCTTAAAAGAACAATACTAAACTTTATTCGGGGAAAAAAAAAAAAAACAAGGATTGCCAAAACAATCCTGTATAATAAAATAATTTGCAGAAGCATCAACATCCTTACCTTCAATCTCTACTTTAGAGTTATAGTAATGAAAACAGTTTGATATTGGCATAAAAACAGACAGGAGGACCAATGAAATCCAACTGAAGATCCTGACACTGAACCACATACCTATCAACACCTGATTTATGACAAAGAAGCCAAATTTGAACAATAGAAAAAAGAAGCCATCTTTACCAAATGATTCTAGCATTACTGGATGTCAAGATATAGAAGGATGGGCCGGGCGGTGGTGGAGCACGCCTTTAATCCCAGCACTCAGGAGGCAGAGGCAGGCGGATCTCTGAGTTCGAGGCCAGCCTGGTCTACAAGAGCTAGCTCCAGGACAGGCTCTAGAAACTACAGGGAAACCCTGTCTCGAAAAACCAAAAAAAAAAGATATAGAAGGATGCAATTATATCCATATCTATCACCATGCACAAACTCAAGTCCAAGTGGAGTGACATGGTGGCATGCACGCAAACATGCTTCTAGAGAAGTAGCTGAGCAACAGAAAGTGATTTTAGACATTGGGCATGGCTTGAGCATGTATGAGACATCAAGCCTACCTTCACAGTGACATACTTTCACCTACAGGCAACACCCACTCCAACACAGGCCACACTCCAATAGTTCCAATCCCTTTGGGGACCATTTTCTTTCAAAGCACCACAGACTACTTTGTACTAAAGACACACTTGATCAACCATCTTCATTGACTCTATATTCATAAGAGCCATAATTGGAAACCACCTATATGTCTGTCAATGGATTAAAAGAATTAGAAATTTTGGTGCATTGCACAATAGAATATAAGTGATCAGTTAAGAATAATAAAATAATGATATTGAAGGAAAAGGATTGGAACTAGAAAAAAATATCCTGAGCTACCAACTCACATCTAGAAAGACAAATATGGTATATATTTGTTTATAAGTGGATGTTAATCTTAATTGTTTGATAAGCAAACTACACTCAATATAACCACAGAAATTATGTATAGAGTATGGGATTGGAAGAAGGATGGATCTCCCTTGAATGGAGAAACAGAATAAATAGCTATGGATGGATGAGTGGGGAACTGTAACAGGAAGGTCCAATGGAAAAGGGGAGGGTAAGTGAGAGAAAAGGAGAAAATAAGGGAGGGGGAGCTAAATGTAAGGACCATTTGAAGGTTGAAGTAAACCTTAATGCAATAGTAAGCTTCATAAATTACAAACTGTTATTAAGTTTATCTAAGTGAAATCACCAAATAAGGTGGTAGAAACTCCCCAAAGGTATCTCTTGTCACCAAATGGAACTTCCAGAACCAAAAATGTGTTACATACAATTGATTTGTTGGCCAAAAGTTACCATGGAAAATCCCAAAGAACAGAGACTGTTTGACCAAGTATAGGTTTCTCTCTACAAACTGAAGGCCCTATTGCTGAAGAACCCCCAACAAATACCTGCATAATTCATTGAACATTGAGTAGTTGCTTTGGAGACTACTTGGAGCCCTAACCCCTATTTGCTATCATCTTTGAAATAGTCAGGTACTCTGTGTGCTACCAAAAGAAAAACACAAACATCAAACTATCAACAAATGCTTTGACCTACAATGGCATCTGCATGCATGATATGGTACTTCAATGGTGGCAATAAGCTTTTGGGAGTAACAAACATATGTGATTTGACTCAAGGCACAATCCATAAGATGGAATCCATACATGAAACTGATTGGGTGCATTTACAAGGACTATCAATTTCCCAATTCAAGTAATCAAGTAATGAAAACCATCTATGGTCTCCATGTTTTCTAGCCATGATGGCAAGAAGTTAGTAGAGTCAAGCAGAATCTGGAATATCATACAAGAGTTCAGTACTAAATTTCATTATAGTACTACTTAGTGGTTATGTTTTATTGTATTTTATTTTATGTGGCTAGATTCCCCCTAAAGTTGATTCTTTTGTTCTTCTGATTTTCTGATCAAATATTTTCTTTTTAAACAAATTAGTGTGATTTTTTTATTTTTTAAAAAGAAAACAAACTATCTTCTTTTCATTTTACTTATCAATTCCAATTCCTACTCCCTCCCCTTCTCCCATCCCCTCTATTTTCTCCCCTATCTCACCACCCCATTCGCTCCCCAGTGAGGTCAAGGCACATTGCTGCAAGGAAGAATCAAGGCCCTCCCCACTATATCCAGGGTGGTCAAGGTATCCATCCAAAGAGAATGGTTTCCAAAAAGCCAAAAAAGCAGCAGGGACATATCATGGTGCTACTGCCAGTGGCCCTGCAGTCTGTCCCAGGCATACAACTGTCACCTACATTCAGAGAGTTTAGCTTGTCTCTATGTTGGTTACTTCTCTGTACAGCCAGAGTTGGTGAGCTCCCATTAGCTCAGGTAAACTGTTTCAGTGGGTGGCCCCATCATGATCTTGATTAGGACTAGTAGCTAAGAAAGTAGTGTTTTCTTAGAAGCTTTCTCTACAGTGAAAACAGAGATAAACCTTATGCTTTAGGAAATAAAAAAAGACAACAAAAACAAGGAACTTTCTTTAGAATGTATTACTCTGAGTGAGGTATCGCTATCAGCATCCATTGAAGTTATTTATTTTGATTGTATAATTATTTTTCTAAAGTGTTTTTATAGTTTTATAGGTTTTAGTTATTTATGTTAGGAAAGCACTACTAGTGTAAAATTTTGAGCAATCAAAGTTGTATCTATTAATCACTAAGTTTTTTCAACATCTTGGAACAATTCTAAACTGCCAAAGACACTAGAGATTATCAGTAGAAAGCACAATTTTTTTGTAATCTTAGATCTTAGTGCATAAATATTTCATGTGAAAAACCCTGTGATTTATTCTTTAAACTGTAAATATGGGCAATCTTTCTGATGACTCAGCCATTTAGCAGCTATTTGTTTTCTTAGAAAGCCAATAAAGAGGGTGTTTGGAATAAAGACAGCTCTTTGAAGCTTAATTCTATTTTAATTACCCAAGAACCCCAGAGGCTGTGAAACATTGACCCATCTGTAGTCTGTATCATAGCAGTTTGAACTGTATTCCATGATAAATGTTACTCTGTGCAGTATTTGAGTTTGTTTATTGTTTTAATTTCATTTTTCCATAAAAATAAGTAACAAAATTAAACATTTGAAACATTCTTAAGTATTCATTTACTGCAGGAAAGTATGCATATGATGATGTGTAATAATCTCTATTGTCTGGAGCTTTTCATCAGATGAAGTTTATAGTGTGCTCCTCAGTAGACAGTAACTGTTCTTTGCTCCTCAGGTCCTGGCCCTCATCCTTTACTTTTGCTTTCTCTAAATTCGCTTACTCTGTATAAATGAATCTTACATAAGTTTCCCCATAAGCATAGAAGCATTTAGTATATCTCCTATAGTGATGGACTTATTTAAGCAAACAAAGCAATTTGAAAATTAGTCTTTTCCTTTTAACAAAAATATATCTATGGCTTCTTCTATTTATTACTGTTAAATATCTCAAATATTCATCCATGATTTAGTATACATGTTACTATTTAATTTTTCTGAACTAAAATAATATTTCATCAAATATTTGTATATATTATTTTAGCCATTCATTCATACCTGAAAGATGTTGGCTTGCTTCCACCAGTCCACTATGAATGTATATGTTCTACATATAACTGTGTATTTTTGTTGACATCACCATTATAAATTCTTTTAGACATATACCAAACGTAGGGCTACTTGATCAGATTGCAAATATTTATATTTATAGTTTTGTGCCATTTAAAATCCCCACCAGCATTGTGTAAGATTTATTATCAATACTTATTCTCCTTTCTTTCATTCTCTCTTTCCCTCTCTTCTTTTCCCACTTTTCTATCTTTTTCCTAGTCTTTTTTATTTTATTTTCTTAAATTATTAACAATTTCCACCTCCTCACCTCCTCCCATTTCCCCTCTCCTCCCCCCACTCTCTCTCCCCCTCCCTTTCCAGTCCTAAGAGCAGTCAGGGTTTCCTGCCCTGTGAAAAGTCCAAGGTCCTCCCCCTTCCATCCAGGTCTGGGAACGTGGGCATCCAAACAGACTAGGCTCCCATAAGGCCAGTCCATACAGTAGAATCAAAACTCAGTGCCATTGTCCTTGGCTTCTCAGTGAGTTCTCATTGTCAGCCACATTCAGAGAGTCCAATTTGATCACATGTTCCATCAGTCCCAGTCCAGCTGGCCTTGGTGAGCTCCCATAAGATCAGTCCCATTGTCTCAGTGGGTGGATGCACCCCTCACGGTCCTGTCTTCCTTGCTCATGTTCTCCTTGCTTCTGCTCCTCATTTGGACCTTGGGAGCTCAGTCCAATGCTCCAATGTGGGTCTCTGTCTCTATCTCCATCCATCGCCGGATGAAGGTTCTATGGTGATATGCAAGATATTCATCACTGTAGCTATAGGATAAGGCCTGTTCAGGCGCCCTCTCCTCTGCTGCCCATGGAACTAGTTGGGGAAATCCCCTTGGACACCTGGTATCCCTCTAGAGTCAAGACTCTAGCCAACTCTAAAGTGGCTCCCTTGGTTAGGATAACTTCTTCCCTGCTCCCATATCCATCCTTCCTCCATCTCAATTATCCCATTTCCCCGAGCTCTCCCCAATTCTCCCTTCTCTCTCCCCATCAACTCTTTCCCCCAATCAGCCTCAACCCCCTGCTCCCAACTTTTGCCTGACCATCTTATCAACTTCCGATATCCAGGAGGATAACTATATGTTTTTCTTTGGGTTCACCTTCTTATTTGGCTTCTCTAGGAAAACTATAGGCTTAATGTCCTTTGTTTATGGCTAGAATCCGCTTATGAGTGAATGCATACCATATTATTCTTTTTGGATCTGGGTTATCTCACTCAGTAGAATGTTTTCTATTTTCATCCATTTGCATGCAAAGCTAAATATATCATTGTTTTTTTACTGCTGAGTAGAACTCTAAAGTATACATTTGCTACACCTTCTTTATCCATTCTTCCATTGAGGGGCACCTACGTTGTTTCCAGGTTCTGGCTATTACAAATAATGCTGCTATGAACATAGTTGAACAAATGCTTTTGTAGTATGATTGGGCATCTCTTGGGTATATTCCCAAGAGTGGAATTGCTGGATCCTGAGGTAGGTTGACTCCCAGTTTCCCGAGAAACCACCACACTGATTTCCAAAGTGTGCACATGTTTGCATTCCAACCAACAATCCTTGAGTGTTCCCCTTACTCCACAACCTCTCCAGCATAGGCTATCATTGGTGTTTTTGATTTTGGCCATTCTGACAGGTGTAAGATGGTATCTCAAAATTGTTTTGATTTGCATTTCCCTAATTGCTAAGGAGGTTGAGCATGACCTTAAGTGTCTTTTGGCCAATTGAACTTCTTCTGTTGAGAATTCTCTGTTCAGTTCAGTACCCCACTTTTTTTTTTTTTTTTTTTTTTTGGTTTTTCGAGACAGGGTTTCCCTGTAGTTTCTAGAGACTGCCCTGGAACTAGCTCTTGTAGACCAGGCTGGCCTCGAACTCAGAGATCTGCCTGCCTCTGCCTCCCGAGTGCTGGGATTAAAGGCGTGCACCACCACTGCCCGGCAGTACCCCACTTTTTAATTGGGTTAATGAGAGTTCTAATGTCCAGTTTCTTGAGTTCTTTATATATTTTGGAGATCAGACCTTTGTCTGAAGCAGGGTTGGCAAAGAATTTCTCCCATTCAGTAGGTTGCCTTTTTGTATTAAAGACAGTGTCATTTATATTACAGAAGCTTGTCAGTTTCAGTCCCATTTGTTCATTGTTGCTCTTATTGTCTGTGCTACTGGGGTTATACGTACGAATTGGTCACCTGTGCCCATGTATTGCAGACGACTACCCACTTTCTCTTCTATCAGGTTCAGCGTGGTCAGATGTATACTGAGATCTTTAATCCATTTGGACTTGAGTTTTGTGCATGGTGATAGATAGGGATCTATTTTCATTCTTCTACATGTTGAAATCCAGTTATGCCAGCTCCATTTGTTGAAGATGCTTTCTTTCTTCCATTGTATAATTTTAGCTCCTTTGTTGAGAATCAGGTGTTAATATGTTTCTGGGTTAAAATCTGAGTCTTCTAATTGATTTCATTGGTCAACTTCTCTGTTTTTATGCCAATACCAAGCTATTTTCAATATTGTAGCTCTGTAATAGAGTTTGAAGTCAGGGATGGTAATGTCTCTGGAAGTAATTTTATTGTGTAGGATTGTTTTGGCTATCCTGGGTTTTTTGTTTTTCCATATAAAGTTGATTATTGTTCTCTCGAGGTCTGTGAAGAATTTTGTTGAGATTTTGATGGGGATTGCATTGAATCTATAGGTTACTTTTGGTAGAACTGCCATTTTTACTATGTTGATCCTTCCAATCCAAGAGCAAGGGAGATCCTTCTATTTTCTGGTATAATCTTTAATTTCTTTCTTCAAAGACTTAAAGTTCTTGACAAATAGATCTTTCACTTCCTTGGTTAGAGTTACCCCAAGATATTTTATGCTATTTGTGGCTATCGTGAATGGTGATGCTTCTCTGATTTCCCTCTCTGCTTCTTTATCCTTTGTGTATAGGAGGGCAACTGATTTTTTGGAGTTGATCTTGTATCCTGCCACATTACTAAAGGTGTTTATCAGGTGTAGGAGCTCTTTCGTAGAGTTTTAGCGGTCGCTTATGTACACTATCATATCATCTGCAAATAACGAAAGTTTAACTTCTTCCTTTCCAATTCAAATCCCCTTGATCTCCTTATGTTGCCTTATTGCTATTGCTAGAACTTCAAGCACTACATTGAAGAGGTGTGGAGAGAGTGTACAACATTGTCTTTTTCCTAATTTTAGTGGTATGGATTTGAGTTTCTTTCCATTTAATTTGATGTTAGCTGTTGGCTTGCTGTATATAGCATGTATTATATTTAGGTATGAACCTTGTATCCCTAATCTCTCCAAGACCTTTATTATAAAGTGGTTTTGAATTTTGTCAAATGTTTTTCAGCATCTAATGTAATGATCATATGTTTTTTTTCTTTCAGTTATTTATATGAAGGATTACATTGATAGATTTTTGTATGATGAACCAGCCCTGCATTTCTGGGATGAAGCCTACTTGATCATAATGGATAATTTTTCTAATGTGTTCTTGGATTCGGTTTGCCAGTATTTTATTGAGAATTTTTGCATAGATGTTCATGAGTGAGATTGGCCTGTAATTCTCTTTCTTCGTTGATTCTCCGTGTGGTTTTGGGATCAGGATAACTGTAGCTTCATAAAAGGAGTTTGGCAATGATTCTTTCGTTTCTATATTGTGAAATACATTAAGTAGTATAGGTATTAGGTCTTCTTGGAAGTTCTGGTAGAATTCTGCTTTGAAACCATTTGGTCTTGGGCTTTTTTTTTTTTTTGGTAGGGAAGTTTTTGGTAACAGCTTCTAATTCTTCACGATGTATAGGTCTATTTAGATTGTTCACCTGGTCATGATTTAACTTTAGTATATGATACTTATTTAAAATAATGTGCATTTCTTTTACATTTTCCAATTTTGTGGCATACAGGCTTTTGTAGTAAGATCTAATGATTCTCTGAATTTCCTCTGTGTCTGTGATTATGGCCCCCTTTTCATTTCTGATCTTTTTAATTTGTGTGTTCTCGCTCTACTGTTTGATTTGTTTGGATAGGAGTTTGTCAATCTTGTTGATTTTCTCCAAGAACCAGCTTTTGGTTTCATTGATTCTTTGGATTGTTTTCTGTGTTTCTATTTCGTTGATTTCTGCCCTCAGTTTGATTATTTCTAGTCTTCTACTCTTCCTTGGTGAGTTGGCTTCTTTCTTTTCTAGATCTTTCAGGTGTGCTGTTAAGTCACCAATGTGTGTTTTCTCCATTTTCTTTATGTTGGCACTTAGGGCTATGAACTTTCCTCTTAGCACTGCTTTCATAGTGTCCCATAGGTTTAAGTATGTTGTGTCTTTATTTTCATTAAATTTAAGGAAAACTTTAATTTCTTTTTTTATTTCTTCCTTGACCAAGGGGTGGTTCAGTAGTTGACTGTTCAGTTTCCATGAGTTTGTAGGCTTTCTTGTGGTAGCATTGTTGATGAATTCTAACTTTATTCCATGGTGATTAGATACTACACAGGTTGTTACTACAATTTCTTTGTATCTATGGATGTTTGCTTGTTACCAATTATATGATCAATTTTTGAGAAGTTTTCATGAGATGCTGAGAAGGTATATTCTTTTCTGTTTGGGTAGAATGTTCTATCAATGTCAGTTAAGACCATTTGGTTCTTTACATCTGTTAGTTCTCTTATTCCTCTGTTAAGTTTCTGTCTGGTTGACCTGCCCATTGGTTAGAGCAGAGTGTTGCAATCTCCTTCTCTTAGAGTGTGGGGTTTGATGTATGCTTTGAGTTCTAGTAATGTCTCTTTTACTTATGTGGATGCTTTTGTATTAGGGGCATAGATATTCAGGATTGAGCCTTCATTCTGATGAATTGTTCCTGTTATGAGAATAAAGTGTCCTTTATCATCTCTTCTGATTGCTGTTAGTTTGAAGTCAATTTTGTTAGAAATTAGTACAGCCACACCTGCTTGGTTCTTAGGTTCGTTTGGTAGAAAAACCTTTTTCCAACTCTTCACTTTGAGTAGATGTCTGTCTTTGTGGTTGAGGTGTATTACTTGTAAACAGTAGAATGTTGGATCCTGATTTCGTATCCATTCTCTTAACCTGTGCCTTTTTATAGGTGAATTAAGTCCATTGATATTAAGTGATATTAATGACTAGTGGTTGCTAACTCTGGATATTTTTCCTGGTAGTAGTGTTTGTGTGTTTCCCTTCTTTAAATTGTGCTGTTGGAGGATTAGATGCTTGTGATATTATGAGTGTTGTTGGCTTTCTGGGTTTGTGGTCTTCCTTCTAGTATTTTCTGTAATGCTGGGTTTGTGGTAACATATTGTTTAAATCTGTTTTTGTCCTGAAATATCTTGTTTTCTCCATCGATGGTAAATGCGATATTTGCTGGATACAGTAGTCCGGGCTTGCATCCATGGTCTCTTAGTGTCTGCAGCAATCTATCCAAGACCTTCTAGCTTTCATGGTTTCCATTGATAAGTCAGGTGTAATTCTGATAGGTTTCCCTTTATATGTTACTTGACCATTTTCCCTTGCAGCTATTAATATTTGCTTTTGATTCTGTATGTTTTTTATTTTAATTATTATATGGCAAGTGGATGCTCTTTTTTTTGATCCAGTCTATTTGGTGTTCTGTATGCTTCTTGTACCTTCATAAGAATATCCTTCTTTAGGTTAGGAAAGTTTTCTTCTATAATTTTGTTGAATATATTTCCTGGGCCTTAGAGCTATAATTCTTCTCCTTCTTCTATCCCTATTGTTCTTAGGTTTGGTCTTTTCATGGTGTCCCAGATTTCCTGCATGTTTTGTGTTAAGAATTTGTTGGCTTTGTTATTTTCTTTAATCAATGAGTTTATTTCCTCTATAGTATTTTCGGTGTCTGAGATTCTTTCTTCTATCTCTTGTATTCTGTTGGTTATGCTTGTCTCTGTAGTTCCTGATCAATTACCCAGATTTCCCATATCCAGCCTTCCCTCGGTTTGTGTTTTCTTTATTACCTCCATTTCATTTATCAAGTCTTGAACTGTTTCCATTACCTGTTTGATTGCTTTATCATGGTTTTCTTGGGTATCTTTGAGAGATTTATTGATTTCTTCTATCTTTTTGTTTGTCTTCTCCACTTCGTTTCAGCAGTTTTTCACCTCCTGTTTAAGATCCTCTATCCTTTTCATAAAGTTACGTTTAAAGTCGATTTCTTCTACTTCTTCTGGAATCGGGTGTTTGAGTCTCCTTGTTGCGTGATCCCTGGAAAGCAATGAGATTTAATCAGAACATAGCAATTATTTCTATGGTCATTTTTTTCAATTCTTATATTCATAAAAATAGAGACACAAAGTGAAAATACTAATTCAAGTTTTCAACAATTAAAACGTGTGTTCCTACTGAGAAGGCACTGACATTTTCTGGATAGGGAATTAAGGAATTTTTACATTCTTGTTTTATATTTTATAATTATTATGGGACAGCAAATGGTGTTAATGAAAAATTTCAGCTAAATTATAATTTAATTGAAGTCATTGTTATTGTTCCCATAAGAATAACATGTAGGACAGGGAGCATTTTGCGATAAAATATCTTAAACTATTGAAGATATATGAGTTACTAATATAAAGAATTTAGGCAGTTATCCTTTTTGAGGCAAATATATAAGATTTGGAATACAACACACTGGCTAATATTTCTATATTGTTATATTTCAGTTGGCTAATAAGATTTTTTCAGTAGATGAAAATAAATAGTTTCAAACTAAGTTATATTAACATAAAAATAACTTTACTGCCTCCATTAAGCCAATATACTCTGTCTAATACAGAATACAGAAATAAGAGGTAACTGATTTCATAATTATCTGAGTGAAGAAAATATATTGGTTCTTTTAAAAATAACATAATTTGGTCACTTAAGTTTGGAAATAGTGAGTTAGATGATGCTTTAAAAGAGCTGGCAGTGAGGAAATGCTAAAATTATAATAGTGAAAAACGTAGAAAAACTGTTATCAAGGTTATCCTATTTTGTAATAGAAGATAAACACACTGCTGACCAGACTTATTTCTATAGGTGGTACATATATAGGTAACTACATATGTTACAGTGAAACTGATGGTATCTAGAATTGAAAGTGAAGGTGAGAAAAGATCCATTGGAATATAAATGCAGATAGTCTACATAGTAGAGCATGGCACATTAATATTAACATAATTTTTATAAGAAAAAATTTATGTTAATGTTTTCAAATTAGAGTTCTTATAGACATTCATGGGTGAATTTTTAAGTTATGCACTGTTTTCTTAGGAGAGGTTTCACTCTAAATGAACACCATATATTCCTGAGCACATTTATTTCCTGCTATTGTAAAACTAAACAGAACACAATAGCAAGTATTTTGCTTTTCCTCCTCTCAAATACCCCCGTGGTTTTATTTAGAGTTGCCATTCTAGTTTGGGGGTATTTCTTTTCATATTCTTGTCACTTAAATGTTTAACTGATGAATGGTTGCAGGCATAAAGGTGGTTACTTTTCATAATTTATTTTATTTTAAAGTATTTTATTGATACTTTTCAGTTTTCTGAGCTTTTCTTATTAGATATGATGTTAGAGTTTCTTTGAAAAGATTAAACTTCAGTTCCATTATTAGGAGTTTTCACACTAAAACTTCTGGACCATCTCATGCAATGAGGGATTTCTGAATGTGTTGTAAAAAGAATTGATAAACATAACACTGTTGAAAGCATCTCCTCTTTTCCTAAAATATCATCTTGAAAAACATAAAATATACAATTTAGAAATTAATCAATTGTCTTTCTTTAAGTACTTCTCTGTATAAGGAAAGGAAATGCAGAATAGAGAGCAAGTAGAAACAATTTAATAATTAATTAAGAATATATAACCATTGCTTATTATTTCAATGGGAAATGTTCTTTCAGGTAGTGTACATTACTCAACAGATAGAGAAAAGTGTATGTGTGAGGGAAAGATAATGTGGCACCCTTTGAGTCAAATCTAAGATTCCATTATTATCTGCAGACCCAGGCTCTTCTCTTTATCACAGCATGCAAGAATCTACAAGCTCAGAGCTCTGTCATTTCATATATCTTGTTTTATATATATATGGAAATTGAAATTCTAGGTGATAAAGTGATTTGCACTCTTTTTAGTATTCTGAGAAAAAAAGTCTTATTTGCAATTTAACTTTAAAGCTAGTAAATGTGGATACAAAATTTGTAAAAATGGTCATTGTTTTCCACAATTACTTTATGCTTGTTGAAATTTAGATACATGTAGGTCATAACAACAGTCACTGACCAGTGCAGATTTATCTTAGCAACCTTCTAAGGGGCTAAGGTGCAAATAATTGTCTGTGCTTGGTAAAAAGAAGTGTTAACATCAGCAACTTTTGGGATATAAAATTCCAAAAGTGGCAAAGGCCATATAGTACATTAAAATTGAACTCTGACCCATGATTCCTAACGTTGGCTATGGAAATAAAAGAACCAACTGTCTAGCAACCAAATTCTGTCCAAAGAGTCAGAATTTAGTGCAAACTTTCCAGCTACAATTCTAATTGTAGCCTAATTCTTCCATCTCCTTTTATTCCATTTGGGAATAGTAAAGAAATAGGAAAGAAAAACAACTTCTCTGACCAATCACATTGGTTATCTTATGAAGGATAGGCCATCAATGGCTTCCTTAGCCAGCAACCTTCACAATTTAACTAAGCCTTTTCCTCCACCGTTTTTATTATGAAGTGTTTACACTCACATGCCCATTTTTATTATTTCCCAAGTGTAAATAAAAGTGAATGATTCCTATGTTATAGGAAGCATTTGTTTTTCTAATGTGGGCTGTCTTAATTTATTTCCACACTGTTTATTTAAATTTTATTTAACTGACCAGACCTAATTGTACCTTTGTGACCAACTAAGAAAATAAAAAAAAAAAAAAAACAATGTTTTTGATAAGGACAACAAGACACCAAATATCTAGTGAGCACAAGCTGCTGGCTTTGTTTTGTTTTTTCTTTTTATTAAAAATTTCCACCTCCTCCCCTCCTCCCATTTCCCTCGCTCTCTTCCTCCCCCTCCTCCTCCCTCTCCAGTCCTAAGAGCAGTCAGGGTTCCCTGGCTTGTGGAAAGTCCAAGGTCCTCCCCTCTCCATCCAGGTTTGGGAAGGTAAGCATCCAAACACACTAGGATCCCACAAAGCCAGTACATGCAGTAGGATTAAAACCCAGTGCCACTGCCCTTGGCTTCTCAGCCCTCCTTGTCAGCCACATTCAGAGAGTCCAATTTGATCACATGTTCCATCAGTCCCAGTCCAACTGGCCTTGGTGATCTCCCATTAGATCAGCCCCAACGTCTCAGTGGGTGGGCACACCCTTTGCGGTGCTGACTTCCTTGCTCATTTTCTCCTTCCTTCTGCTCCTCATTTGGACCTTGGGAGCTCAGTCCAGTGCTCCAATGTGTGTCTCTGTCTCTATCTCCATCCATCGCCAGACGAAGGTTCTATGGTGATATGCAAGCTGGTTTTGTTCTGGAAGAAACAAAGTATAAAGCCTCACTGTGCTTAGTAAGATGGAGATGTTTTCAGGAAACTAGGCTAAGTGCCATGCTTCCTGGAGTGGGGAGTTGATGGACTTTTTAATGCCTTTGCAGAACTCAGATCCTACAAAACCAAGACTTTTAGCTGACATGTTTGTATGTGTATGCAACTTCTGCCAACTTGTGTGTCCTCTGGTTCTTTCCTTTGCCTAGAGTATTTATAACCTGTAGAAATTCTTTCTTTTCCTTCTTCTGGAGGTTTCTATTCCCTATGCTGTCCATTTTCTATTCTTATTTTAATTTTCACCTATCTCCTACCCCTCCTTTCCTTACAAATATTATGAACATTTATATAATACCTAGCTCATTTTATAGGTATATAGATATGGATAGGCCAATATATTTTGAAAAAATATATATGCCAAATAATTTAGTAGTAACATAATAATCATTTTACATTTTGAAATTGTAGAGTCAATATCATCCAGTCAAACAATGAAATGAGACACAGGGAAAGAAAAAAACCAAAGAAAGCATTCAATGCTAACATTTGTGTGTGTGTGTGTGTGTGTGTGTGTGTGTTGTTTTCCTCCTCACTTTGATGTTTTCCTCCTCACTTTGAATTTGCAACAATAATTTATTTCTATTCTAATCTTTTGCTGTTTGATCTTTATAATTCCATTTATAATTCTTTCAGACTGCACTGAAAAAAGGAAGAACAAAAATCTGCTTTCATTGCTTGAACAAGAATATTCACTAATTCCCTGTGATAGAACGATTCTAGCTAGTTCTTATTTTGTGTTGAGATGGATATTTTAAGTTGGTAACATAGGTATTTCCTCCAAACTGAATCATTCCCCTTTCTGATAAGATGGAGTCTCATATTTTTTTTGGATACTAAGGAAGCTTAAAAAGCACAGGAAGGTCTAAAAGTTCTAAGAGTTGTGGGTTTTCCGAACTGTGTAAGGAGTAAGCAATGGCTGGAGCAAAGATTCTTCAGCGAAACTGCCTTACACTGGCTCAAGACCTCCAGATGTGCTACTTTGATTGTCACCACACTGGGTGACCTTTTTGCTGGTGTTGCTGTATTTCAAAGTAAGCACTCTATGAGTAATATCAATAAACTGTTGATTTATGTGTTTCAATTATGTTTGGATAATTTCTTGGGCCAGTCATCATTCCCCTCATTGTGGTTAGATAGACTTTGTTCAGATGTCCCCAGAAAAAGTTTTGCACGCCTATTGGTGAGACTGCAAATACATTATGCCATTCAATTATTTAAAATCAAATAGTTTAGACTAAGATATGTAAGAAAACCAACAAACCAACCAACCAACAAACAAACAAAAACCAATAGCAACATCTAAAAACTCACTGGGATCAGCAGAAGAACGCTCCAAGACTTGAATTTCTAGAAATAATCCCTTTCAGTTAATCAAAGTTGGTTATGGCAAAAAAAGGATGGGAAATGAAGGAAAAGAAATGTTTGTGTGGTGAGCAACTAAATGTTCATGTATTTGTAGAGTAACTCAGTAAAAATTACTGATTGACTTTTGCCACTTGGACAGACAAATGCCTGAAATTGTAGAGATTAAAGCTTCCTCTGTTGTTACCTAGGAACACATAAGAAGTCTGTCACCCACTAAGAATATATCCCATATTCTGTACTTTTTTTTAATGATTCAAATGTCAATAATTCTATTGAAAATAAATCCCAATTTTTACAGTCTTTATTATTTTGAGAAGTGTTTTCTTTGAATCTTTTTAAATTATTTTTTTTACATACAGAACATGAAATCCGAGGCTTTAATTCAATAAATGTGATATGGGATTTCCCTCTGTATGCTGTGATTACCATTAATGAATAAAACAAATCTGCTTTGGACCTATAGAAGGGCAAAATTTAGTTAGGCAGGGAAAACTGAACTTAATGCTGGAAGAAAGAAGGGTGGAGTCAGACAGGAGCCATGTAGCCCTGCCATAGACAGACACCAGAACTTTAGCCAGTAAGCCACAGCCACGTGGTGATACACAGATTAATAGAAATGGGTTAAGTTAATATATAAGAGTAGCCAATAGGAAGCTAGAGCTAATGGGCCAAGCAGTGATTTAATTAGTACAGTTTCTGTGTGATTATTTCAGGGTCTGGGAGGCCAGAAATGAACAAGTGGCCAAGTGGCCTCTTTCAACATAAATGTCCTATTCAAAATGAATGATGATTTTCCTTGTTTCTGTGCAACACTTTGAAATTGAAATTTGAGTACATAGCAATTTTATTATTATTTTTATTTTTATCATTTCTCAAAACTGTTGAGGTACTGCTGAGGACTGGGTTCTATTAGTTTACAGTAGAAAATGAAGATGAGGTTGGTCAACAAGAGAACGACTAATTTTCAGGAAATATGAAGTGTGAGCAGCTTAAGTGCACTAGCTGTCAGCTGCTGGATGGGAGCAGGGATGCTCTTCAAATATGTCAGAGATTGGGGCCTTACTGGGATGCTTCAGAAATGCCTGAGCAGGAAAGTAATTCTTATTTTATTTATTGCACCATTGCTATGTCTGGAAATTTACATACTTCTCCCGAGTTTTCAATTACGGCAAAGCAGAAGTTTTTATATTTCAAGTAAGTTCTGCTAGAAATTTGACTATTAGGTCAACTGTTTCAACTCTTTCATCTTATGGACTTTCAGAAACATTTTCAGTTAAAAATAAAACTAGAAATTACAGTTTAGCAAGTTCAGTGGATGCCAGATTTCTATCCTCTTCTATAATCTGGCACAAATCCCACCATGTGGAATTGCTTTTGCAGTCAATACTTAATGCTTAGCGTTTAAACCATTCTAGGAGTAAATCAAATTAGCCTTTCAAAATGATTCAGTTAATTCAAGGTCAGAAACTCACGGTATTTACTGCATGATATACCCTGGTGGGGCACAGTGCCAGGCATGCAGTCAGTCTATTTCAGGTCAAATGAATGAGAATTTAGTATGGAAAGTTTCCCTACCTGGCTTTCTAGGAGATCTAAAATTCTGTGATATGATTTTGGAGGATGCTAACAGGTCTCTAAATAGACTCAGACTACATATATTTTGTGAGGGAAGTAATATTGATTTTTAAGAAAAGATATGACCTTTCATTTCTAAAGTACTGAGATCATTTAAGATTTTTTTTTCCTCCTCAAAAGAAACAGAGTCTTCCACACAGTATCTGGGCCAGTATGTTTTAAAACGGAACATTGACTCTTAAATGGATACCCTAATGACTCTGTGTTTATAATACATTTTTTTAGAGCAAAACATGGCTATGTTTTTGCTTTATATTGAATACTATAAATAGCTAGAAGAACATTTCAGAGAAGTTCTGAAATACACTTTTTTAAAATGTAAAATAAGACTTAAAGATAACATGAAAAACTGAAAATTTAATATAAATTTTTATAAGTCATTGTTTTTAATCCTGAATATATTTACTATTTCTGAACAATTATAGATGCATATTTACTTTCTATAAATTACTGTTGTATGTAATTAATATAATGGCATTTATAGGTACTGCATAGAGGCTGCTTGTTCTTCCCTGCCGCCCAGCTAACATAGACCTGAAATAATCACACAGAAACTGTATTAATTAAGTCACTGCTTGGCCCATTAGCTCTAGCTTCTTATTGGCTAACTCAAACATATAAATTTAACCTATTTCTATTAATCTGCATATCATCAAGAGGTCGTGACCTACCAGCAATGTTTCAGCACATCTATCTCCAGCAGTGGCTCTATGGCATCTCCCCTGACACCGCCCATTTTCGTTCCTAGCATTCAACCTAGCTTTCCATGTCTACCTAAGTTCTGCCTTGCTATAGGTCCAAAGCAGTTTCTTTATTCATTAATGGTAAACACAGCACAACGAGGGGATTCCCACAACATATAGAAACTGGGAAGACGACTCAGTCAGTAAAGTGATTTCAAAACATGCATAAGGACATCAGTTTGGTCCTCAGCACACATATAGAGAATCCAGCCTGGTAGCATGTACTTGCAGTGTTTGAATGTACTTTCAAGGTGCTGAAGAGGCAGACCTTACTACTACCTCATCCAATATAGTCAAGTTTAAGCCTCAGTGAGAAACTTTTTTGACAGTCTCAAGAATGTTATCTGAGACTGACTTGTGGCCTCTAAGTTCTTGTGACATTAGATGATATTAAATATCATAGAGTGTATTTTTAGATATATGAGTCAGAGTGGAAGCATCATGGTATCTTAATTGTTCATCTCTTAGAAACCCATTTATAAGAAAGCATAGGTAATTTCTATGGTGTTCCTTACTTTTAGCACCGTATATACATATACTACTTGCATTAATTTTTGAATGTAACAAAATAATTGAAAAAACTTCCTTTATTAATTAAATTCATGCAGAAATATTTCACTCAGAAGCTAGACTTGGATCAGCAAAGAATAGTATTAAACATTTTTTCCTCCATCATTCTGTTGTAATTATGTTTTATGATCTTGTTTTATTATTGTTCTGCATCTAAAATCATTTGTCTTATCATGTGATTATAACCAAAATACACTGTTGTCTCACTGTGCAGTAAAGTCTAATTTTGCTGATTGACTGGAGTTATTGAGGAATGTGAAATCAAAGTGACAGGTGAATGATGCCTGCACACTATGAAAGACACTTTTGTAATAACACACAACTAGTATTCTCTCTACATTGAAAAAATGTGAAAATTTTAGGTAATCACAAAGAATGTGACTTATGGAAAATTAAACTGAAAATATCTCATTTCATAGCCACTATTTGCATTTGTCTTACTCTGCTGAATAAATTTTCATGTCAGAGACAAGAGATCATAAAACATCACACACCTTTCCTCTGATTTACCTATTCTGTTTCTTTCATGTTTCCTATCAGCATCAATGTTATGAGTGTGGTGTGGTCTCTTCTTCTGCCATCAGTGCTGTCTAGATTGGTTTACTTCCTGAGTGCATGTCAATTTCTATCCTCTACTGAATGTGATTTCTTCAAAGTACTGCACTCTATATGGCTTCCTAGATAAGAACCTTCAAAAGTTTCTAGGTCACTAAAATTAAACACTCTGAAACTTTGTGTGGTCTCTGAAGACATTATGACTTTCCCTCATCTTATTCCCACCATGTCACACATTCCCGACTCCCACGGCCTTCTTTCTGGGCATGAAATGCAGCACAGTACTCTGTCATAATATTTCTAGTTTTATCTTCGAAATTTACTTAATTCATCTTTTAGTTCAAATGCCAATCCCTTACTTTTTGCAAGATTTTCTAGTTCTTCTAGTCAAATCTATGGTATTACAGCCTTGGTTCATTTCTCTTGATTTTTCAACACTGAGCTTTTTATATATTCCAGGCTGGTCTCCAATTTGTTATCTACCTGACCCAGTGTCCTACGTGATAGGATTTCAAGGAATTATAAAAAAAACTTTACAACACAGTGCTTTTAATACTTCTTAGTAGTTATTAAAGTTCATAAATATGTTATGAATGTCTAACTCTCTTAACTTTGAAAATTAAAATCTTGAAGAATTCAGGGATACAAATATTGTTCAGTGGTAAGAACTTTCTGTAAATGCTTAAAGACATGAGATAAGAGTCTTGTCACATACTTTAAGGCAATGTATTGCACTTAGTCAGGTCTACAATGACTGAGAACAAACACAGGTGAACCCAGGGTATTGCTGACTACAGTGTGATGATCACCTTTAATTATCAAATTGAAAAAAAAAAAACTTTTAAATCATCTAAGAAAGGAGTCTCTAGAAGTCTCTGTCTTCATTGTGTTCCTTTGTGGGCATGTCTGTGGGCTTATCTTGATTAAGCTCAGTTATATGGGGTGGCCCAGCTCACTATTCCCTAGCAAGGAATTATGAACAGTATAAAAGTAAAGATAGGAAACTGGGCACAAGCAAACAACATGCATTTGTTTATCTCTCGCTGCTCATGACTGTGGTATGAAGGAACTAGTTTGATTAAGTTCTGGTTACCTTTAATGTTCTTCTATGACATGCTTTATCTGGAAAGAGGAGCTAGTAAACACAACCATAACTTATTTTTTGCCAGGGTATTTTCTCACAGAAACACATATTATGTTAGAACATATGATGAGCTTCAGGTTCAGTGAAGAGGCTTTGTTTCAGAATATATGATGGAGACTGATGAAGGAATAAATCCTGATAGCAACATCTGGCCTCTATGTGTATAAGTATAGGAAGGACACCTTTACATATAGACACACACACACACACACACACACACACACACACACACACATACACACACAACCAAGTTAAGGTTTCTATCAATTTATGATGCCCTGTTTTATTCCTAGAGACTATAGCAGGGATCACTGTAAACTCCAGGAAATTCAAAACTTAGGCAACCAATTTAAATGTATAAAGCTAAATTTTCGATAATTAATGTTTCTCTTTACTCTTCTAATTTAATTTAAAACTTACCATGTATAATGGATTCTATTATCATAAAAATGGTTCATAATTGGAGGAGTTAATTCAAATATTATTGAACTATCATCACATACAACAGAAAAAATGCTTCTGTGTCAGTTAACTTTCTGTACATATTTTTCCTTCTTTGTTAATTTATAAATTGACTAATTAAAATAATTTTGATAAATTTATGTATATGTGGATTTCTGTATGCCTTTGTAAATGTGCATGTGTGCACAGGTACCTTCATAAGTCCATCATTAGGTTCCTGGAACTGGAGTTACCATTGGTTGCAAGATATCAAGTTTGGATGTTTGAAATTGAACTTAGGGATTTTATTATAGAAACAAATACTGCAGAGTCATTTTTATAGTCCTCTTTTATTAATTTAAAGTAATGTTCTTACTTATGGTAATCTAATGTAACATGTCAATTATATTACATATTGTACATGTATATAATATAAATATAATACAATAAAATACAAAAAGTCCAAACAAAATTTCTCAAAAATTGAAATGAGAATAAAGAAATAATAATGAAACTATTATAATGATGCATATAATACCAAGAAAAAAATAATAATGTGAATGGAATATTATAGTGGGAATGAAAACTAAATATAAGGTTAAAGAAGAAAATCTAGAAATTAATATAGATGTATATATAATATACAAAATTAAAGATATGTTAGTTGACATAAATGAAGCATAGAAAAATAAAACAAATAATATAATCTTCCAAACTATACTTCTACATCCAATCTATATCTAATGAAAATACACAGCAAATAGAATGTAAATGAAACACTACTCTCCCTTTCACACACATACACATACTGTAAGAACTACAAGTAGTCACAGAACATACGCAGACACTGGGTTCTCAGTACAAAGGAGATTTATTACCCTGGAGTGACATGTTGGAGAGCTGGGGGTTGCCTCTGGATTAGAAAAAGACAGTTCCAGGAGTCTCTGCAGTAGTGTGTGTGTGTGTGTGTGTGTGTGTGTTTTCTTTCGGGGAGAGAATGTAAGTCCATATTAGATTGAGTTGGTAAGTCCTGAATAAACATGATTGTCAATGTAGCCAAATAATGTTTTGATGGCTGGACCTTGGTGTTTTGATAGCTGAACTTTGGTGTCTTGTTTCAGGAATGGGTTAAGAGTAAGAAAGTGGCCAAATAAAGGAATAGACCTTGGGGATTAGCTTTAGGAATGTAATTTAATGGTTTAGCAAGAGAGAGGGAAGGGAGGTAGGCATGACCTGTTGACACCATGCTTGTGCCTGTAGAGAGCTCTAAGCACACACGTGCTGTTAATGCTTGACAGCAAAACCAATACTTAAAATTATGTTTACAATATTATAAAATGGTGTTTTGCATTATTTAAAAGTAATATATTTGCAGGATAAAGAATATTTTTCTGATCAAGAGGTCAATTTTAGTAGTTGTGTATTACTCTTACTAGTAATGTCCCACATATATATTTGATTATCCCTGTTCACTTTTGTGTGATGAAAAAAACAGTTCGAACTTTAGCATAGAAAAGCTTATCACAAGTTAGATATTTTTTCCTATTTTTAACAGTGTAACAATATCCAATCCTATGCATATGTCACCAGGTAATAGACATAAAGAATTACAAGATTCTTGTATTCAACATTAGGAGATGGTAAATGAATTGTATTTAGCATGAAAAAAGTTAATGCCCATCTCAGAAAATACTAACATTTAAACTCAAGGAGTGAATAGATAACTAGATGTCAATACACAAAAATAATGCATTAAGATAATCTAAATCAAATCATGTATATATTTTGAACAAAACTAAACTGAATAACCAGTACAATATTAATAATCTAATAAATCCAGAGGCAATAAGCATAACCTGCAGTTCAAAGCAGAATGGCAATGTTAGTGGGAGAATAACATGAAATAAAATAATAAAAATAAAACAGTCAACATTTAGAGGATTCATTTAGGACAGAGTTGAGGAAAGCTTGCAAGCTTTAAATATTTATATACAAATGTGAACTGCACATAAGGTTGCAGTTTACCATGTCTGGATAGATCTCTGACCTGGGAACCATATGGATGACCCCCTTTCTCAGCAGGATTTCTGTTATGTGATGTGTTTGTTCTTTCTGCTTTTTGGAAGACCCAACAACCACCTCCCAGATAAATCACTCACAGAGGCTTATTGTTAGTTATGAATGTCTGCCCTTAGCTTGGCTTTTGTCTTGCCAGTTTTCCTTAACTGATCCCTAACCTCTGGGCCTTTACTGTTCTCTTTTGTAAATCTCCTTTTTACTCTGTGGCAGATTTAGTGACTGACCCCTGATGTGCTCCTCTCCTTGTTCTCTTGCTTGCTCCTTGATCTCTCTTCCAGCTTTCTCCTTCTTATATTCTATGCCTGCTACAAATGCCTAATGTTGCCCCTGCATTGCTTTTGACCATTCAGCACTTTATGATGACCATCCATATTTTAGACAGGCAAGTAATTACAGCTTCTCAGAATTAAACAAACGCATCATAAACAAAAATCAAATGCCTTAAAATAATATTCCTTAATTGTTACAAAGAGAGGGTCCCTTGTTTGTTCTGGCCTCCCGGCTAGCATACACCCGAAATAACCACACAGAAACTGCATTAATTAGAATACTGCTTGGCCATGAGCTCTAAATTCTTATTGGCTATTTCTTAAATCTTAATTTAACCAATTTCTATTAATCTGTGTATCACCACATGACTGTGGCTTACCGGCAAGATTCTAACCAACATCCATCTCAGGACAAAGATCCATGACATCTCCAATCTGCCCTACTTTTCAGCATTTAGTTTTGTCTTTTCCACCTACGTAAGTTCTGCCCTATCAGGCTCAAAGAAATTTCTTTATTCAATTAACCAATAAAAGCAACATACAAACAAAAGAAACTCCTACACCAAATTTTTCTGCATTTATCTAAACAAAATGAAAAGTTTTTTTTAGGTTGAAATGTTTATTTATTTATTTATTTATTTATTATTTATTTTAAATTTCTTCCTCCTCCCTGCCTCCCAGTTACCTCACCCTCCCCACCCTCCCTCTCCTGTCCAAAGAGCAATAAGGGTTCTTTGCCTTGTGGGAAGTTCAAGGTCTTCCCCCTTCCATCCAGGTCTAGGAAGGTGAACATCGAAACAGGATATGACTCCCCAAAGCCAGTATATGTAGTAGTTTCAAAATCCAGTGCCATTGTCCTTAGCTTCTCAGCTGCCCTCAATGTCTGCCATGTTCTTGGAGTTCAGTTTCATCCCATGCTTTTTCAGTCCCAGTCTATCTGGCCTTGGTAAGCTCAGAATAAATCAGCCCCATCATCTCGGTAGGTGGGTGCACCCCTCGTGGTCCTGACTTCCTTGCTCATGATCTCCCTCCTTTTGCTCCTCATCAGGACCTTGGGAGTTCAGTCCAGTGCTCCAATGTGGGGCTCTGTCTCCATCTCCATCCATTGCCAAATGAAGGTTCTATGGTGATATGCAATCTATTCTTCAGTATGGCTATAGGATCTGGCCATTTCTGGCTCCCTCTCCTCAGCTGCCCAAGGAACTAGCTGGGGGCATCTTCCTGGACACCTGAGAACCCCTCTAGAGTCAAGTCTCTGCCAACCCTAGAATGGCTCCCTTAATTAAGATATATATTTCCCTGTTCCCACATCCACCATTCCTATATCCCAACCATCCCATTCCCCCAAGCTCTCACCATCCTCCCCTTTACACTTTTCTCTCACCATCATCTCTTAACCCCATCCCACCCCACCCCAATTTTTGCCCAGCAATCTTACCTACTTCCAATATCCAGGAGGAAAACTATATGTTTTTCTTTGGATTCACCTTCTTATTTAGCTTCTCTAGGATGATGAATTACAGGCTCGATGTCCTTTAATTATGGCTAAAAACCGATTATGAGTGAATACATCCCATGTTCATCTTTTTGGGTCTGGGTTACCTCACTTAGAATAGTGTTTTCAATTTCCATCCATTTGCATGCAAAATTCAAGATATCATTGTTTTTTACTGCTGAGTAGTACTCTAATATGTAGATATTCCACAGTTTCTTCATCCATTCTTCCACTGAAGGGCATCTAGGTTGTTTTAATGTCTGGCTATTACAAATAATGCTGCTATGAACATAGTTGAACAAATGCTTTTGTAATATGATAGGGCATCTCTTGGGTATATTCCCAAGAGTGGAATTGCTTGCTCCTGGGGTAGGTTGATCCCGAATTTCCTGAGAAACCACCACACTGCTTTCCAAAGTGGTTGCACAAGCTTGCATTCCCACCAGCAATGGATGAGTATACCCCTTACCCCAAAACCTCTCCAGCAAAGGCTATCATTGGTGTTTTTGATTTTAGCCAATCTGACAGGTGTAAGATGGTATCTCAAAGTTGTTTTGAGTTGCATTTCCCTGATTGCAAAGGAGGTTGAGCATGTCCTTAAGTGTCTTTTGGCCATTTGAACTTTTTCTGTTGAGAATTCTCTGTTCAGTTCATTGCCCCATTTTTTAACTGGTTAATTAGCATTTTAAAGTCTAGTCTCTTGAGTTCCTTATATATTTTGGAGATCAGACCTTTGTCTGTTGCAGGGTTGGTGAAGATCTTTTCCCAGTCAGTAAGCTGCCTTTTTGTCTTAGTGACAGTGTCCTTTGCTTTCCAGAAGCTGCTCAGGTTCAGGAGGTCCCATTTATTCAATGTTTCACTTAATATCTATGCAGCTGGGGTTATCCGTAGGAAGTGGTCTCCTGTGCCCAAATGTTGTAGAGTACTTCCCACTTTCTCCTCTAACAGGTTCAGTGTATTCAGATTGATATTGAGGTCTTTAATCCATTTGGACTTGAGTTTTGTGCATGGTGATAGATATGGATCTACTTTCATTCTTCTACAGGTTGACATCCAGTTATGCCAGCACCATTTGTTGAAGATGCTTTCTTTCTTTCATTGTGTTCTTTTAGCTCCTTTATCGAAAATCAGGTGTTCATAGGTTTGTGGATTAAGATCCAGGTCTTCTATTCGATTCCATTGGTCGACTTCTCTGTTTTTATGCCAGTACCAAGCTGTTTTCAATACTGTAGCTCTGTAATAGAGTTTGAAGTCAGGGATGGTAATGTCTCCAGAAGTTCTGTTATTGTATAAGATTTTTTTGGCTATCCTGGGTTTCTTGTTTTTCCATATAAAGTTGATTATTGTCCTCTCAAGATCTGTGAAGAATTTTGATGGGACCTTGATGGGGATTGCATTGGAAGCAGAGAAGGAAATCAGAGAAACATCACCTTTCACGATAGCCACAAATAGCATAAAATATCTTGGGCTAACTCTAACCAAGGAAGTGAAAGATCTATTTGACAAGAACTTTAAGTCATTGAAGAAAAAAATTGAAGAGGATACCAGAAAATGGAAGGATCTCCCTTGCTCTTGGATTGGGAGTATCAACATAGTAAAAGTGGGAATTCTACCAAAGTCAATCTATAGATTCAATGCAATCCCCATCAAGGTCCCATCAAAATGAAAATTTTTAAGTTGAACATAGAATACAATAAGACCAATTATCAAGTAAAGATTATATTTACAATGTGCCAAATTCCAATTTATCTGTTTCTGGTAAATTTAAAGCAAATACTCAATAGTCTATGTTATCTCAGTAAATCCAAAATTTTATAGCTATTTTATTTTCTATCATATCTAAAAAAACCCTGCAACTGTAACTATATAGTCTTCAACTCCATAAAAGACACTAGAAGGACATATTATTTAAGGAAACATAACGTGCATTGCAAATGACTTCCAAATTCTCTAGAAATGACAAAGACATCTGACTGCCGGGACAATTACTCAAAGTTCCTTTGCAAGATTGGAACATTCATCTTCAGCCTTCAGGCCCACAGTGTCTAGCAGACTTTTTTTTCTCATTTTTTTATTAAAAATTTCCATCTCCTCCCCTCCTCTTCCCCCTCCTCTCCCCTCCCTTCCACCCATACCCCCACTCCACCCCTCTCCAAACCAAAGAGCCATCAGGGTTCCCTTCACTATGTTACGTCCAAGGTCCTCCCAGCTCAGACTTTTTAATGAAGCAGGAAATTTGAAACACTGTCTTGCCTGTATTGAAAGTTTGTCAGTCACTTTGCTCAGTATTCTGCAGAATGTCTGGCAACTTTTTCTGGGAGGCAGGAACTCTTGACAAAACATCTGCCTTGTTTTGTCAAAGTTCAGTGGTCATTTTCCCATGTGTCCTGTTTGTCCATTTTATACAACTCTTTCTCAAGCAGTCCATTCTTGCCCAAATGGCTAGCCTTGTCACATTAAAAAAAATTCCATAGGAATTTTTCAAACTCCGTCATCTGTGATGTAACTTTGTACTACCAGGAGTAGATGTGTTTCACTGTCACAAAAAGCCCTAAATTAAGAAAACATTTTAAATGCTATATTATATTTGTCATTGAAAGGTTTAAAGACCATCTATCTGAAGTATATCTCTATATGATCTGGAAAATGTACTTAGCATCTACAAGTTTGATTGTTATAAATGACTAATCACTAATTTATGTTTCCTGATTATTCTATATAGTTAATAACAATAGCTTTCAAAAATTAAAATGTCACCCTACATTTCCAGATAACACAAACCTCAAACAAATATAGAAACATACATACAATATGTTGTAGCAAATAACCTTGGATTTTCATCAATAATATACAAAAAATTGTTTAAATGAGACTAGAAACATATATACAGAGTGTTGTATCAAAATTTAAATCTGTATCAATATTCAAAAGTCCTTTAAACAAGAGCAAAAGCGGGGTTGGAGAGATGGCTCAGTGGTTAAGAGCATTGCCTGCTCTTCCCAAGGTCCTGAGTTCAATTCCCAGCAACCACATGGTGGCTCACAACCATCTGTAATGAGGTCTGGTGCCCTCTTCTGGCCTGCAGGCATACACATAGACAGAATATTGTATACATAATAAATAAATAAATTAACAAAAAACAAGAGCAAAAGCATTATACAGTGTAACAATAACTTCAAATTTGTGTTTATATACCAAAATCCATGCCAATGCAAAATATTTGAGATTAATAGTTGTTTTTTATTGTATAGTCCTATATTCTCCTGAATTATAACATACATCCACAATGCACAAAAAAAAAAAAAAAAAAAAAAAAAAAAAAAAAAAAAACAAAAAAAAACGATAGCCTCTCTCACTCTTGGGAATATGGGCATTGTTTCCTCTAGACTGCTTCCTGCTCAGTGAGTGTGAAGGCATCTTCAAGGTCCCAGAAAGAAAATTTAGATAACCAAGTCCTGGGAAGTTCAGCATTAACCTTTGTTGATAGAGATCACCTGTCAAGATTCAGTAGGTCTCCTCTGATCAAATCAGATTCATACCAAGCTGGAACAAATCCACAGTCTCTTGTTTTCTGAAGAAATAGAAGCAAAATCACTTTTTTATTTCCATCTGAAACATACATTTTTTTTTTTTTTTTTACTTTTTAAAATCTAAGGCATTCTTAAAAATATCTAGGCTGGTTTATTTCAAAATGCCATTTTCAATTCCAGGTCTCTTAGCAGCTGTTCTTTGCTTTTCAACTATCAAAAAATTCAAAATCAACACAGTATCATACAGGATCTAGATCCAGACTCCCTATGTATTTCTAATTTTTATGTAGCTTTCTTCTTTTGTAGTACTTTTACTATCACTTTAAAGACTTTATTTTATTATTTTAATCTATTTATTTGTTTCTATGAGCGCATATATGTATTATTTTTTTTCTTAAGCCTATGCACACTGTAAAGTGTCGAGAACTAGCCCTGACAAAAAATATCTTTTGCCAGGCGGCGGTGGCGCACGCCTTTAATCCCAGCACTCGGGAGGCAGAGGCAGGCGGATCTCTGTGAGTTCGAGGCCAGCCTGGTCTACAAGGGCTAGTTCCAGGACAGGCTCCAAAGCTACAGAGAAACCCTGTCTCAAAAAACCAAAAAAAAAAAAAAAAAAAAAAAAATCTCTTGCCAGGATAGGAGTGTGGGAATTCAAAAATTTAAGTAAAGAATATGAAAGCTCATAAAAATAATGTAACAGAAACCATAGAATAATACTGGGAGGGCATTTTAGTGATTGGTGAAAATTGCCACTGTTTATTTTTCCATAGTTTTTATATCCAATGTAAATGGAGGGAGGAGGGAGAAGGTAAGAAAAGGCTTTATTAACATAATAAAAATGACAACTCAAATAGTCAATTGCGTTAACACTCTGAAACATCAAATCATTAGCATTCTGTTGCCTAGGTAGCAAAGCTGCTCTAGATCACACATGCTGAAGGCTGCCTCTTCCTAGGTGACCTCATAGTTATAAAAGAAGGAGCATAAGTATGTTTGAATATCCTGACCTTCTGTCAGGATTGAATGGAGCTATCTTAATGTGAAAAGAATCAAGCACTCACATCCTGAGTTGAGAGGTGCAATTATGCTTGTTGATCATTTGAGCAACCTCCAACTCTCTGACCATCACAGAAGGTGGAAATGGGCCCACATTTTTGGGCCTTCACAGCAAAGCACACCCTAAACCATTTAGACATGTTTTCTGTCTGGACATTTTTGCTGTGTGTCTTTTAGCCCTTTCAGACTGCACTAGCAAATTTTAGACTAATATGCTACATCTGAATGCTATGTGTGCTCCATAGGCTGGCTCTGCCTACTCTCAGGTTAGGTTCTGAAAGCCAACCCCAAAGCTTAAGCCCTGGTGGGAGATTTGTGACCAAGAACTGTGTTAAACCTTTCTAGCCATGGAAGTCATTACCTGTATCGCCACAAGTAGGTTTTAGTTAGTTTGCATTTCTAGTTTCTATTTAACAGTGCCTACTGGACAGTGATGCCTCTTGTAGGAGACATTCCCCCCTCCCCAGTTTTCTCAGGCCCTACATGTAAATACAGGCTCATGTTGGAATATGAAAATGTTGTATGATGTTTTACTCTTGGCTTTTGTGGGTGCTCACCAGACAGCTCCCAAATAAATCACACATGAAGTCTCACCTTAATTATAAATATCTGGCCTCAGTTGGCTTGTTTCTTGCCAGATTCCCTTGATATATATTATCTCATCTGGATTTTCTCCTGTTCTCTTACTCTGTAAAACTTCCTCTTTTTCTGTGGATTGCTGTGTAGCTGGGGACTGACCCCTGGTGTCCTCCTCCCCTAGTTCTCTTGTTGATTGCTCTTTGATCCCCCTTACAGATTTCTCCTCCTATTTATATTCTGTGCCTGACATCCATGCCTATTCTTGTTTCTGCCCTGCTATTGGTATTTCAGCTCTTCATTAGGACCACTAGGTATTTAGAAAGGCAAAGAATCACAGCTTCACAGTATTAAACAAATTTAGCATAAAGAAAAGGCACACACCTTAAAATAATATTCACCAACAGACTCCCTTTGTCTGACAACCCTTATTTGGAGAGTTTTCCTAAGGCCCAATGTCTGATCTTATTTGGTGGATTACTGCGAATAGCGCTCCCTTCAAAAGCATTATGACTCAGTGCATAAGTTTACCTCTTTCTTCCTGTGAGCTCTGGTATTTGAATTGGTACATAATTAAGATTTCTCTGTCCTCAATTCATTCTGTATATGCAAATTAGGTATGTTCTTTCCCTTCCTGTTGTTCCTTTGTCTTTCCCTATTCTGACTGGAGCTGTATAAGTTAGATCCTTTGCTTTAATAAAGTAGTTGTCTCGCTGAAACTGACTCCTACAATAAACTAGGAGGAAAGGGAGACCCAAATACAAAGAGAAAATTTTAATATAACTGACTTAATACCTTTAGGAAGTTAGAAAATAAACAACAAATTAACTGTAACTAAAAAGAAAATCAATGACATTTAAACATTAACAATAAGTAGTACAAAGGTATCATGTCTTAATTTTTTTTTTCATGGTTTATTTTTTTTTAAAATTTAAAAATTTCCATCTCCTTCCCTCCTCCTCCGCCCTCCCTCCCCTCCTCCTCCCCCTTCCCTCCCCTCCTTCTCCCCCTTCCCTCCCTTCCCCTCCCCTCCACCCATACCTCCCCTCCCTCCTTCTCAAGGCCAAGGAGCCATCAGGGTTCCCCACTCTATGCTAAGACCAATGTCCTCCCAACTCCCCCAGGTCCAGGAAGGTGATCGATCAAGCTGAGAAGGCTCCCACAGAGCCCGTCCATGCAGAAGAATCAGAGCCCAGAGCCATTGTCCTTTGCTTCTCAGTCAGCCCCCGCTGTTGGCCACATTCAGAGAGACGGGTTTGGTCGCATGATCCATCAGTCCCATTCCAACTGGAGTTGGTGATCTCCCATTAGTTCTGTCCCACCGTCTCCATGAGTGAACGCACCCCTCTCGTTCCTGACTTTCTCCCTCATGTTCTCGCTCCTTCTGCTCCTCATCAGGACTTTGGGAGCTCAGTCCAGTGCTCCAATGTGGGGCTCAGTCACCTTCCCCATCTGTCGCCAGCTGGAGGTTCCCTCACGGTCCTGACTTTCTTTCTCATGTTCTCTCTCCTTCTGCTCCTCATCAGGACCTTGGGAGCTCAGTCCGGTGCTCCAATGTGGGGCTCTGTCATTTTCTTCATCTATCGTCAGGTGGAGGTTCTATGGTGATATGCAAGAAATTCATCAGTATGGCTATAGGAACTGGCCTTTTCAGGCTCCCTCTCCTCAGCTGCCCAAGGAACTAACTGGGGGCATCTCCCTGGAAACCTGGGAACCCCTCTAGGGTCAAGTCTCTTGACAACCCTCAGGTAGCTCCTTAAATTAAGATATATGCTTCCCTGCTCCCATTTTCACCCTTCCTATATCCCAAGCACCCCATTCCTCCGAGCTCCCCCCGTTCTCCCCTTCACACTTTTCTCTCCCCATCTTCCCTTGGCCCAGTCTTGCCCAACCCTCAAGTTCCCAATTTTGCCTGGCGATCGTGTCTACTTCCAATATCCAGGAGGATTACTATATCTTTTTTTGGGAGTTCACCTTCTTATTATCTTCTCAAGGATCCCAAATTTATAGGCTCGATGCCCTTTAATTATGGCTAGAAACCGAATATGAGTGAGTACATCCCATGTTCATCTTTATGGGTCTGGGTTACCTCACTCAGAATAGTGTTTTCTATTTCCATCCATTTGCCTGCAAAATTCAAGATATCATTGTTTTTTTACCGCTGAGTAGTATTCTAGCATGTATATATTCCACAGTTTCTTCATCCATTCTTCCGCTGAAGGGCATCTAGGTTGTTTCCAGGATCTGGCTATTACAAATAATGCTGCTATGAACATAGATGAACAAATGCTTTTGTTGTATGATTGGGCATCTCTTGGGTAGATTCCCAATAGTGGAATTGCTGGGTCCTGGGGTAGGTTGATCCCAAATTTCCTGAGAAACCGCCACACTGCTTTCCAAAGTGGTTGCACAAGTTTGCATTCCCACCAGCAATGGATGAGTGTACCCCTTACCCCACAACCTCTCCAGCAAAGGTTATTATTGGTGTTTTGGATTTTAGCCAATCTGACAGGTGTAAGATGATATCTCAAAGTTGTTTTGATTTGCATTTCCCTGATAGCTAGGGAGGTTGAGCATGTCCTTAAGTGTCTTTTGGCCATTCGAACTTCTTCTGTTGAGAATTCTCTGTTCAGTTCAGCGCCCCATTTTTTAATTGGGTTAATTGGCATTTTACCGTCTAGTCTCTTGAGTTCCTTATATATTTTAGAGATCAGACCTTTGTCAGTTGCAGGGTTGGTGAAGATCTTTTCCCAGTCAGTAGGCTGTCTTTGTGTCTTAGTGACAATGTCCTTTGCTTTACAGAAGCTGCTCAAAAAATATTAAAGAGTTATCCTTTTGTCCAACCATGAGAGAGCTTTTCATCACCATACTCAGCATAAAAGTGTTTCTTTCATAATTTATTGAATATTTAAGAAAATCAAATGTTGTTATCTTATGAGCATTTTATTAAGTACTAAACAAATTCCATTATGTTTAATCATATTAATGTTTTACTAAAATATAAAATATTCTTTAAGGTGATTGCATCTAGTAGACAGGAATCTGGGCTTGCCTCTTTATTCAGCAGCATGAATTGCATAACTATTTACCACAGACAATGTAATATTAAGTGGTGTTTTAGGTGACTTTTAATGTAAGAAAATTTGTTTCCATCAGCTTTACTGCTCTTATTTGAAGTAGAGGAGCACACTATAAGTCGAGTTAAAGAACAGCTCAGTCTCACTTATAGGCCCAGTAAGATTTCAGATCCAAAGCACGGTGGTAGAATTTCAGAACAAGACAGAAGCATTCATCATAATCCAGAACAAAACAGAAAGTTAAAAAGACGGAAAGCAAAGTGAATTTACACTAGAATATAATGGAGAAAGCCCCATTTGTACATTTCAAGTACATCTTAGATCCCTATATGTTACTGTGACATTGTATTAGGTCTCTTTTCTTAATTTGTTACAAAACAAGTTAAAGGCAGTAAGCTGGAGCCACCCTTATTTTGTCTAAAATTAGTAAAACTATACTGGAAATATGAATATTACTTTGTGGTAAAATATTACATTTGCTTTGTTACATTAGTTGTTTTAGAAGACACTTCTAGGAAGGAAAATGGAAAGTTTTTAAACCAACGAAAAAATATATTTTTAATTTTAGCTGAACTCTACATTAAACTGATTTCTGGGATTTGGAATTTAATTTGGAATGACATATTTTATTACCACAAATAAACAATGAATTCTGTTATGAGTTTGAGATCCCAAAAGAAGAAATGTCTTTTAGTGTATTCTTCCTTTAAATGTGAAAGTGGATGTATTCTTAAAATAAACTCCTTAAAATTTGTGTTTTAAATATTATTCATTTAAAATGTATTAATCAAGGGTGGTGGATGTATAACAATTTTTAAGAGGAAAGGATGATTTGGATTACCAAATTTTGAAACTTAGAAATTGATCATGAAATTTTTTCCCAGTCAGTCAACTCTAAATTTACAAGTCAGAATAACAATAACAAAAATCTTACTTATCCTAAGAAAGATTGGCCTACAGTCTTCAAATATTTACTGTCCATATATATAAGACATAATAATGTACATAAGATAAGCATGAATATGTATGTTTCTAGACATCTCATTATCTATGCTCTTACTTTTGGATATTGCTTCCAAGAAACAGTGGAAGTTCAGCTCAACATAGTCATGTGTCATAGTCCTCTACACCAAACGTTCTTATTTCAGTCTCTTATTTCTGTGATTCTTTAAAATTTGCTGAAGATCTAATGAGTTTTGCTTATATTCATTATTTCAAATTAAAACCAGTTTTAAAACATTTTTGTGACTTGTCAATGATAAACTTGTTTCATGTTACAAAAAGTAAGTATTTTATAAGAACTGCTGTTCATCAAATTGAAGAGACAAGTATTATCTTACATTCACTTCCAAATTTATTTGACATAATCCTTACCCATTTTCATACTCAATGCCTTGGACTATGCACATTGATTGAACTTTTCATACCAATTTGGTCTTAGATATTAATAGGAAAGGTAAAGTATTTTTATTGGATTCATTGGGTATTTATGAATTTTGTTCTCAGAAACTGGATTAACTCAGCGACTGGTAACTTTTTCAACTTAAATGGTTTTAAATTTAATGCAAATTTCAAGGCAGTCTTCACCTAGTTTATCCAATGTTAAAATGGTACTTAAATTCTGTGAGGAAAAAAAATATACCTCTTGAGAGCATTGGAGACTCAGGTAGCAAAAGCAGGACACTTTCTTTTCTGATGTTGCTAAGTCAGGCATCAGCCTAGAGGTAGACACACTGACTCCATCAGAATGCAGCTTTTAAACTTTAACACAAGACAGCTAACAACTCCTTCCTGCAATTCCTCATTCAGTAGCATAACAATGACCTCTTGTCTTTGTCCTGCTTCTTACATTAGTTCTTTTCCCACAAAAACTGGTGCATGGCTCTGTGTCTTCATTTTACTTCTGATTAATTTTAAACCATATCAGATATAAGATTATATCTTTAAAGTGTTAGGTAAACTTGGTGTTAGGAGCTTCTAACCAGACTTTCTTTTTCATCTGTTATTTAGCAGACTTTGGATGTTTGATGGGATAGTTAGACTATTAGCTGGGTTACAGCTTTCTGCTTATCTCTATGTGGACCTAAATTGTATTCATGTACACTTGAAAAAAAAAAACATCAGATTTTATTTCCTCTAAATACAAAGCCATTGTCCCATTACTATTAACTGAACTACAGAATAGGGAATTTCTCCTTTTGGTCGTTTGGGATGTTAAGTAATCCTGTCTCCATAATCTCCAATCCATGACTATTTCTTTGTTTTTCCACAAGTTTATAGGGAAAAATGACACAACTATGCAGCAACTAAAATGACTGTGTTCCCAGAAGAGGTAGTTAACTGAAATAAAAACAGGTTCCTAGTGTAGGGATGACAAACCCATCTGGTGGCAGTACCAGTAGAGCTTCAATGTTGTCAGGTTCCCCTGGGTAAATGTGTCAGTGAGAGGAGTTAACGCACTAGTTTATTACAAAAGCCAACTGTGAAACCTGATTTTGGATTTTATTCTGAACATTGTAGCTAACTTCAAGGTTGAGTAATTCACCTGAGAATTCTATGAATGAATATCGCCTTTTCTTCTTTCTTTTTTCCTTATTTAATCTTTAGACTTAACCACCTCATTTGTTTGCTATAAAAACGTATTTATTTTCTAATAAAGTCAGAGAGACATGATCTTGTTTTATAGTTGTCGAACTTGAGTCTTACTCAGAAACCAAACCCACAGCATACCTCTGCAGGCCTGATGTGATGTTTTAATGGAACAGCTTAGACTGTCAGTGATAATGTGTCGTACAATGGGTAGAAGTCATCAGAATTCCTCTTACAGCTATTCAGTATAGAGAATACAAGTAAGTTTCCTTTGAACAATTTCATTTTAAACTCCATATAGGAAGCTTCAAGCTTAGAACCTCTGGGTTCCAAATGCTGACAGCAACTCTACCTTTGAGATCACAAGAGCACACACTCTAAGGAACACTATTTCTTTTTTCACTTGCTGCATATATTCCAGTCACTAATGTATAAATCGTAGAGTCTCCTGTCCATGTAGCTCTAGCCACATGTGGCTCTTTTTACATCCACAGGAATCCTGTGCTTTGTGGTGGTGGTGGGCTTGGAATGGTGATTAGACCTAAAAGAGTGTAAAACAAAGAAAAAGTGTTGCACATTCCAGTTCCACCCAGATTAGGTTCTCATCTCACCTACCTTAGTCCAGCTGACTTTATATCTGGCTCTCAGGATTATGATGTCTGGACACCCTTAGCAAAAACACACAGCTGTCTTTACCTGCCACTAGATGTAGGTTTCCTTCGCGTTTTAAAGGTCAGTGAAAGACACCACAGTCCTGCCATTCCTTTTTAAAACTCAGATTTTTCTTTATGAGGTCAAGAGTATGAAAACTTTGTTGTTTAGGGAAAATTCACATCTCATCTTTTGAAGTGTGAAGCCTGAATCTACTGACATTGCGAAATCCCATAAAATAGACACAGTTCAAAGTAGTTTAAAATTTTTTTAAGCATAATTTTTGACTGCTACCAATTGTACCTTAAAGGAATTCTCTGGATATAACTGAAGGGGTCTTCCATAAATAAGCATAAAAATCACAGATACAAAGGACATACCTTATTAAAAACACAGGTGAAGAACAAAAGGCAAAAAAAAAAACTTTTAACTGCTCATAAAGTTTGAATATGAATTATGTATAGTATAATGCTAGCAATCATTTCATAAGAAAGCTGGAATTATCTGTTTTCACAGGAGCTGGCTTTAAAAGAGGCTGAATTGTATAATTCATATTTAAAGTACAGGTAATCTCATCTCAGGAGCTCCGGCTGTGTTCTTCTTTACAGCTTAGTCTTACAGTTCATCCTCTTAAGACAAACTATAACCAGTCTAAATAAAAGAAATTGGGTGAGAGACATGAGGGAGCTTCTTAGAACAATGAGATGTCAACTAAAGACAGATGAAGTTAAGGGAGACAAAGCTTCATGGACTTCTTTATAAAATTGGTGGGAAAAATTTTATTTCTTTGTAACTTAAAATCTGTGATACTTGGCTAAGGCAATCTTAGAACAACCAAGGATTGGATTCAGAAAATGATCTTGAAATAGCATGCTTCAGGTACTAGTTTTGCTTATAGAACTGAAGTGGACATTTTTTCCCATTAATTTGAAGGATTATAGTACAAATAAATGGTATTCATTAAAAATAAGAAGTCAGTGGCTGGGAAGCTGGCTCAGCATAAAAAGATACTTGCTGCCATGACTGATACCTGAGTTGAGTCCCCAGAATCTACATAGTTGATAGAAAGAACCTATTCTTGCCAGGTATCCCCTGATTATGTTTGTAACTACACAGGGAATGCTGATGAGTTTTTCTACTGTAGTATACAATATCACTAACAGACTATTATGCTCCCATTCAAACACCCCATCAGGTCTTCATAGGTACCCTATGGGTTGGCATCTGGCCACACATTATAAATGTATTCAGGAATTGCTAGACTGGCTTACACAGTAGGAGCTGGGTAGTCTAGCACTGGGAATCTGGAGAGACTGAGAATTTAGTAGCTGCTTAACGCAAGCACTGGATGCATCCACAGGCCCAATCTAGCATCTTGGAATATCCTGTGACTCTTGCTGGTCTATGTTGGAAGTCTGGTAAAACTGTTGTCTGATACCGGTGGAAGATGCTAGCAGTAACAGCAATAAATAATCTCCTTAGTACAGAAGCAAATGCAAGCGAGAAGAGCTATTTTCTGTTCTTGGTGCCTGTTTATATATTGGCCACATTAGAAAAATATTACCTAATCTGATAGTAGATACTAACCTATCATTTTAATCTCTTTAAAATCATCAACAGACTTCGTCAGAGTTTTCTCTATTAGTTATTCCATATCCCATCAAGTTATCATCAGTTTTTAATTGATTGATTATCATCAGGAGTTTACAGCTTATAAACCTGATATCCATCACATCCCTTTGGTCATGTCTAATTTCTAAAATGAAGATAGCAAAAATGACAATCAAGATTAACATTCACAGGGGAATCTTACCATGTAAATTTGTGGGGCCAATGACTGAATATAGATATGACAAATCTCTCTATAGAGTCCATGGATAAAAGGGCAGAAAGAAGGTATATCATGTTTTTATTTACAAGAGAATAAGGTCAAGAAGCTATGTGTATATTATCCTTTGGATTATTTTTACATGTTTTCTATAACAAAAAAGTAAAACCAAACCAAATGAACTAAAAAAATAACAAAACAATCTAAAAAAGATTTATAGAGAATATATAGTAAAATTTCCTTTAGGAGATGTATTTCCATTACTACAATGAATATTTAGGACTGTTTCTTATAAAGTGTTAGGATTATATTGACTGATGGTTTTAAGATGCTTGTTCAGCTAAGGTGGCCTCCAGAACTGTGGGCTTCAGATGAGGCAGACGATCATGAGGGGAACAAGATGTTGAAGCAAAAAAAGTGTTCAACTTATGTGCCAGAAATCTGAAAGGATCAGGAAGGGGAATTTTCCAATTCTTTCAGGTAAAATGTAAATTATGTAAGAACCACTCACAGGTTGTATCTCTTGAACATTCTACCACCTTCACAGTGCCAACATTTACAACAAACCTTTCTCTCATGCACCACTGAGGCACACTCACTTAAACCACAGCAGATATCAAGTATTTGCATAATCAATATTGTAATACTTACACTTTCAGAGGTTTCTTAGAGAAAGTAGGACTTCAGTGATAACCTGAAAATGTAATGCATTCAGCAAATGTAACCTCTGTGTTCTATAAATCATTGATTACTGAATCCTCAGTCCTAAATAGGGTGTCTATATTACCTCTTCAGGGAGCATTATAGGGAAAGGCAATAGAAAGAAGAAAATAGACTGAAGAATGTGTAGAGGACCCAATCCTCTATAGGACCCAATATAGGACCTGATTAGGACACATCCCTAGGGCCCAATCCTTCAAGCAGTAATGTTTGCTGCTGTCTTGAATCTACACTTATGTTAAAGAACCAAGCCCCGCACGTGTTTTAGCCTCTGTTATCCTTTTATGGAAGGAGAGAGGTCTCATAAGTTTTTCCATAACACTATACTTGAGATCTGCCCCTGACCAAAGTTATATAAACTGTTCACAACTGCTGATTGCTGGGAATGAAGATTCTTCTTCAACGACGCAATCTTCCACAAAGTATAATAATCACTCACTCATGATTCCGTAAGCAACCCAAATGTAATCATCAGTTCACTCAGATAGACTGGTAGAATAAATTTTTGGTGCCCTGTTGAGGTGAATAGATATTCATATCTTGGCAAGAAAAAAGGTACTTCAAATTCTAAATTATATTGTACTTCATGAAAAAAAATCCAAAACTGGTTGATATCATAAATATTTCACAGAACATTTCAACAAACTTAAATAGTAACAATTTACTTCTTAATATTTGAGGTTTCTTTTTTTACTCAAGGTATTTCTGAATAAAAATATTCTACAACATTACCTCTAATGGTGAATATTTCATATTGGAAATGCTATCAAATTTATTATTCTTAGATTCCTATGTAAATTATCCTAATAATTTATTATTAATAATAAATTTAAATTAATTAATAATAAATTATTAGTAATAAAGTGGCTTTCATTTTGCTTTTATTAAGCTATTTCTCCCTTTCAAAAATACTCAAAACATTTAGAAACAGATATTTTTGAAAGATGCTGTATTATAGAACTTGGCTATAAAGTGTTAAATATCAAGGATTTGTGACAACTATTACTGTATTACCAGAGTGTAAACAAGGATATTTCAGGAAAATCACAAACAAAGAAGAGTTAAGTCACATATTAAATTAAAAATTACAATGTTTTTGTCTACAATGTTTGTAATGAAGCAGAAAAATCCTCACTCCTCAATACATACCAAAGATATCCTTAAGATCAAGTCCATGACAGTGAGAAATAATGATATATCTTGCATCTTTAGCTTATATGAAAAGAGTTATATGATCATTATAATATTGAGTTTTACCCAAAATAAGATTCCATTATTATAATTCAATATTTTTTATCATATCAGACTTCTTTTATCATGATTTCTACTGATAAATAGGAGATATAAGGTACTGACTGAAAGACACAGTACTGAAATGATTTGCATATAAATTCATTTTTACTAACTTTATGACTTCTGGAAAACTTTCATGTACTTCATACAGAAACAGCTTAAAATTCTTTAGGGAACTAATTTGGTTTATCTTTGTCTCTTCAAGATGAAGAATCACAATATGTATTTTAAAGGCTTAAACAGAGAAGGTGATAGACTCATACTCAAGTATTTCCAGGCATCTTGAACCATATTTTTTACCTGTAAAAAACAGATGGGATCCAATTCTCACAATATATGTCAAACTCATGAAGTGATTTTAGACTTAATGTTTTATTTCAAAAATGTGTATTTTCCCCACAGGAAGGAATAAAGTTTTGTGGGGAAAATAAAAATAACATAGTAATGGTCTCAAATACCAAAAAAAAAAAAAAACTTGTTGAATAAGCTGTATTACTGAGATCACACTTTATGAAGTAACTGCATCCCATCTTCCTGTTGCAAGCCTATATATTTCTCACATCCAAACTCATGAATCTTTGCAAATTGATGCCTTATTATATTTGGGAGGGTGCTTCTACTCTTTGTAGCTGTAATTTGAAACTGTTGGAAAGAGTCAGACAATGACTTTGGAAAAGAAAGAATTAGGGGTAGAATGTAGAATCTGTGAAAGTGTATGACACCACATTTAGTAATAACAGCATGTCTCCTGCTTGCTGTATGCTACCAGCTTAAAAAAAAAACCTATATGAAACATAGAATTTAATTCACATGTATATTTTTTGGGGAGACCAAAATGTCACCTGTGTAGCCAAGGCTGGCAGCCGATTTATGATTCAACGTCCCAGTCTTCTGGTGCTGGCATTGTGTGCCATGAAACCATACCCCATTTTAGTTTCCAGAAAGTAATTCATTTAGCAACAGCCTGAAGTATGCATTTATCTTCTTTTCATGAATAGGAAATTGCATTCCTTATTGTGATCTACAGTCAGGATATAAACCTACTCTAAGTTTATAACGGTCTGTGGCCACAGATGACCATAATTCAACATTATTTATTATCCTGTAAGCATATCTGTGAAATAATCTGAATTTACAGTTTACTTCATGGTACCATTATCATTACATATTTACCTTGTAGTTGTACCAGTTGTTGCTTAACACCCCACAAGGTCATTTTTTCTCTGTGGTTTTACCAGTTATGTGTGGATTTCTTTTCTTTCCTCTTCTTTCTTTCTTTTTTGAGAAAGCTTTGATACAGGTTATTCAGTTGTTTATGGAAGGAAAGGGAAGAGAGAGGGAGGGAGAAGAGAGGAGAGGAGGCTCTCTCAGCAGCCACCTCTCCCAGAGACAGGACTGGGCAGAGAGAGCATAGGCTGGAAGAAGAAAGGGGAAGGAGTGGGTGGTATTTGTCTCTTAAAGGAACAAGTCAGACCATTACATTTCCCTCTTCTTTTTATATAAAAAGCCTGGAGGTTAGGCACAACAGGTTAAAGGATTGGGACCAGCAGACTCTCAAGACTGCTTCCTGCTTATTTGTGGGGTGTCGTTTGAGGGGAACATTTGACTTCATCTGTAGCAAAATGAAGCATCTTTTATGATGAGTAAGAGCTAGGTTCCTTGTGGGGTGTGAAGCTATTTAGAATATTGTTAAGAATTATATTGCTTTAGGAAAATGGCAATTTTCCCTATCTGTTTCTGCAATTCTCAAGTCCATGAGTAGTTGACTAAATTTATTGTTCCAGCCATAAATTTCCTCCTATTGAGTAGGTCTAAAGCTAATTTGATATCTCTTGGTTATCACCAAGATAAAAGGCTACTGTCACACCACGGAGGATATCTAGTTGTTTTGGTTGTTGTTGTAGTTTAAAGGTTTTAAAACTTGTATACTCTCTTGGCAACTTCCGTAGCACCTTCTTAGTAGTAATGAGTTCTAATACTCGGGAACGTTTCCATGTGTTTTCCAGTTCAATTCCTCTAAATCCTGGGTGTTTAGACTTTACACATGTGCACACTGGCATATGCTCTCAAATACATACACATACACACACACACACACACACAGACACACACACACACACACACACACACACACACAAATGTACACACACATGAATCCAGAGTTTCTGTGTTGTTTGAAAGCTTTCAAAATCTCGATTGCATTTTAGCACTATTAATTTATTTAACTCTCAACCTCCTCCTCTTTTTTTTTTTATTACTCTCACTTTCTCACTCAGAATTCTTTGTATTTCCCCAATTCCAATTTGTAGTAGTACAGGTGCTAACATTTAATTTTAAAATGTATTAATATCAGAAAAATCACACATTTATACATAAGCTTTCTGATTTTAGTTTCCTTTTGTGTTTGTCAGTAATGAGTATTGAATCTGGAGGACGTACATGACCTATGACAAAGTCCTAATCTCCTTGTTATATTGCCTAGATCCAGGTTTTCATATATTGTCAGTTAAGTTTTCCATAAAGATCATATTTCTTAATAAAAAATTTTAAGGATTAACTTTTTTTCAGATTCCATGTATGTGGAAATGGATCTATTTCATATTTATTTAGGAAAATTATCTTGTGCATTTTCCATTAACTGTAGTCTCCTATATACTAAAGATGTGTTCTGTGGTCTTATCTTCATTTTATAATTTTAGAATTTCTGATTATAAGATAAGAATGAAATCTTTAATACTTTTAATTTTTATAATCATCTTTTTCTCTTTCATAAATTTTAATATTTGAGCATGATCTTTTAAAAAATTTTGTTGTGCTTTGGTTTTGTTTCAATTTTTCTAGTGATTAAGTGTGTGGAGATGCTTATCTATAAAATTATAATTAGCAACTATAATTTAATAAAAATTTTCCTTCTATATTATTTATCTTATTTTATAATTTTTATGTTTTTAAACTTCTTGAAGTTTTCCCACCTTGAGTTGATGAACTTCATCACTTTTAAATTTTTCTTGCCAGTTTTGGTGGTGTATGCCTTTTATCCCAACTCTAGGAGACAGAGGCAGGCAGATCTCTGTGAGTTTGAGTCTTAGATGGTCTACAAAGCAAATGAATTCCAGGACAGCAAAGGCTTTTAAAACAGAGAAATCCTTTCTCAAAAAACAAACAAACAAAAAATCGTTTTGACCAATGCTTCTATTTTGGTTATTTATGTTAATAAAATATCAAGGTCTAACCTTATCTAAACTTTAATGTCTGTTCAGTCTCTAGTGTATGGTTAATCTCAAGTAAATTTTCATTTTGGATATTGTGTTTTTATCTTTTGAAAACCTACTTGGATTTCATACACAAACATACACACATGTACATATGCACAAATACATATATACACATATGCACACACATATGCATATACATCAAACACATATATGTCCATATAGATATTTTATGCCTCTTTTTAAATTTTGGACATGGGAATGAGTCATAACAACTCCCTCTAATCTGTTCCTTCCTGCCAATTCTAGCACGTATGATAATTGTTTTGGTTTTAGTAGATTAGAGGCTAGGCTTCCTTATGTGTGTTTGAAAGTCTGATAGTATGCAGAGGTAATCAACACTAGAAACTCTGCTTCTTTGTGTACTGTATATTCTTAAAATACTATAAAAAAAACCTCAGTTTTGTTGTGAATACAGTTTCAGCTAAAAGAACTGATCTTTTGGATACTGATATTTTGATATATTAAACAATTTCCAAACACTATGCAGCCCCTGGGGTATGTTTCACAACTCTCTGCACATTTCCAGATTGGCTGATTTATTTATTTAATTAATTAATTTGTTTATTTATTTATTTTTGCTGAGGTACACTGACTCCCCGAGACCTTCTTTTTTTTTTTTTTAGGATTTTTCCATAAAGCCTAAATATTTTGACTTCTCTAGAATATGGGAACCATTTCCCCTTCTCAAATTTTGCACCAAGTCCTACCAGACTTTTCTCTCTCCATTGAATTTAGGAAAGTCTCTCATAGTGGCAACCTGAGAAATTAATATCATAACTTCTGCTGTCTTGTTCCATATATCCTAGGAGCCATTCCTAAGTTTCTGTCCGGTTTATTAAAGCCCACTGTTATAAGAATTATAAATAAAGTTTATTTTAAGCATAAAACAACCATGACCTTGTTATTATATCTCGTGAAAAATAAAAAAAACTCTATGAAAATAATTTTAAATAATTTTAAGGCAAAGCATAGAACACAAGAATTTTTTCTGACATTTCTTTTTTTTTGTAAAGGATGAAATAAAATTTTATCAGTGCTATAAAATGTACCCAATAAATTTTGGGGTAGTTGGACATGCATTCATTTTTTTTCTAACAATCATAGATATTTGCAAAGGTTTAGACACAAGAGAAAAAATGGTAGCTAGCATTAGGCAAGGGGGTTAACATTATATAACAAGACCTTTTTAAAAATAATGGAAAGTGTGGCTGACTTAGTCAACTCACTTCTAGACTAAATTGTTGCTGTACAATTGGGACACTTTAAAACTGGAAAAAAATGTGGCTGAAAGTGTACCCCCTCAGAGCTGAGTAAAAATGAGGTATAAACAACACGAAGATACACAGGTCTCCAATAATTCAGTTATATCTTAAGTTCATGCTATGTTCTGTGGTTCAAAATATTTTAAGTTAGTGCTTTATGGAACTCTGGAAATTCAATTATCCACTTTTCAGGAAGACATTAAATATCATACTTTGAAAAACAAATTTTAAGAGCAATTATTAGAGCTAGGTATAATGACGTCCAATTTTACACATGGCACTCAGAAGACAAAAGCAGGACGATGTCTTTCAGTCTGAAGCTATATTAGCCTACATAGTAATCTCCAGACCAGCTAGGGCTGCATGATGGAATCATTTGTTAAAAAATTAAGAATTTAATTACTAAAATGAAATTGTGGTTTTATATTTGGTACGGATCTACTAATGGAGCTCTTTGAGCTGGTTTGAGATGCACATACTTCACAGAACCCTTGTTTTCCAAGTTGTTCTGAGTAGTTCTCAGCAGCATGGCAAATGGATGTATGCTACATTTTTAGGAAAGGGCTTAATATTCAGTGTGTCTTTGTTCATGCAGACTGAGTCAGATTCTTCTACATGAAGGGTGAGGCCAAGTAGAGAACTCTATTACATTATGTGGAGATAAAAGATAATAACCACTTTAAATCTCTGCAACTTCACCGCACGTAGACTTTGCAAGAAAGTACACCATTTGCATTTTGTTAAGGCACTAAATTAATTGGCTGTACAAAAAAACCTAGCTTACTCTAAGAATCATACCCTCTAAAAATGTAATTTTATTTTGGATAAAGTGACAGGATTAATATATAGTAGTTCAAAATATAGCTATAATCAATAAAAATAAGAATCAAAACATTTTTAGAATGAATATCATAAAAAATTTAAAAGGTTTTATTGATATTTTATAGAGAAAATAACTGAGCAATCTATACTATGCCTGGAATGTTTACTTCACACCACCGTGATATTTTATGATAACATTCAATATGATAACATTGTTTACATTGTCAGTGCAAGATGATGCCGCCATGTATCTATCACAGTTTTCTTCGTGGTTGTTAATTGGGAAAGTGAGGATGTTATCACTCCAGCAGAGGTCTTCTTTCTTTGGGAAAGCAATATTGAATTAGTCATTTTACCAAGTTGACTTTCACTTGACTGTACACAGCATAAAACTTGACTTAGAATGTTCTAAAATAGAGCCTATTTGGTTTTACACATTTAAAGTTTGCATTTAATTAGTTGCAGTATATTTAACTGTGTGTAAATTGAATTTCTTTGATGATAATTTACCATCCTATTTTTTATCAGAATTGTGCTGCTATGAATATTGAGACATAATTTGGGATAGGAAAAATGCAAGTAAGCACACATAGGATATGAGGAACAACTGGATTCTCTTATCAGAGACTTTTTTAGCATTTCTTACCATTACTCACTCCTCAATTGTATATATTATTAGCTATAGTTGTATATACCTAATTTCAAATGAAGTAGTGCTGGAAATAAGAATTTTTTATTACTTACTTTATCTTTTGTAGTCAAGTAACGGCATATTGATTGGAAGACAATTTTCTGTTCAAAGTTGTGTATGCTGTAGCTGTTTGTTAAATATACATGTGTTTCAGTCCTTGTTTCAGGTACCATTTAATCTGCTCAGAAGGATGTGATGTGAATAACATTACATAGGTTTCAAAAGAGAATGATGAGGCATAAAATGCTTCTGTTATCAGCCCAAACCAATAGTGCATCCTAAGCTTGTATATAAAGAAATATTAATTTATGGTGCTAAATAAGGTAGTGAATTAAACATTAACACTAAGTATAGATAATTATTATCAGAAATATTTTTATAATGTTATCTCAACTAGAACTCAGTGGAACTTGAGTGTAAATCTTTATCAGGTGCCATACTAATTTAAGTGAAACTGTGGTAAGGAACAAAAGCCTCATGCCTTCTTCATATGAGTATTTCCTCTACCTACTAGAGGACTACCATGCACCATCTTTTAATAGTTTCACACTGAGTCACAACAAAATCATAAAGACCTATTGTAGTGATGTGGAGAGCAGGCCTGCTTTTTATCCTGCCCGGATCCCACACAGTTAGCTTTACACCCAAAATAACAACACACAAATTTTATTCTTTTAAACACTGCTTGGCCTGTTAGCTCTAGACTCTTATTGACTAGCTCTCACATCTTGATTAACCCATTTCTAATAATCTGTGTAGCATCACTAGGTAGTGGCTTACCGGGAAAGATTAAGCATGTCTGACCTGGCCGCTGGCTCCATGGCGTCTGTCTCACTGCCTTCTTCCTCCCAGAATTCTGTTGTCTTCCCCGCCTTCCTATGTTCTGACCTATCAGGCCAAGCAGTTTTCTTTATTAATTAACCAATGAAAGCAACACATAGATAGAAAAACCACCTACATCAACCTTTAGTTTCAATTAGACTTTTCTCATGACTTATGAAATACTACTCTACTCCATTAGCTTTCCTGGTAGCTCTGTTTCTGATGATCTCTGAGTTGTACTTCCTACTGATGAGAGCCCCTTCTGTATCAAATAGTCACTAACACTATCTATTCACCTCAGAATATATACAACTCTAAGCTTCTGTAAATGAATTTTAGTTTGGATTCATCAGCATTGGAGTAAAAAGTAATTCCTGTAGCAACTTCAAACCCATGTAGTAAGTCAACTTGTATGACCGGGCCAAATTCCTCAATGGATAGCAGTGACAAAAGGAAGTGTGACTCACTTAAAATATGGTCTACTGAGAGAAAGAAACATATTTGTAATTTGTTCAACCAAATATCTTTTGATTGTGATTTTTTTCCTGTACTTCAATAAATACAGAGTTTAGTTTATTAGTTAGTTTGCTTGTATGGGTTCTGGCTGTCTTTTTCAGAGATAATGCCTTCATCTAATCTTTATAAGAATAGTTCTATATACCATTTTTTCAAGTGTCTCAAACATGAGTGAATATGTTCACAAGAGTTTTTGCTGCTGGGCAATGATAAGACATCTAATATTTCATTCAAATGGAAGTTTTCTTGGATGTACAACAACAACACAAGCATCTATTATACCTATGAAGTCATTGGATTATCCAGTAAGAAAAATATCTGAAAGAAGCTACTTAAGGGAGTACAAAGATTTTTAGTTGACCATTTCAGATAATTCCATTCATGGCTGATTGACCAGAGCTATTGGTTACAACATCATAGTGTAAGAAATCAGGAAAACATAGTTTAGACAGTAGGGAGATTACAAAAACTAAGACAAAATATAAAGAATAAAAAGTCAGCCGGGTGGTGGTGGCACATGCCTTTAATCCCAGCACTCGGGAGGCAGAGGCAGGCGGATCTCTGAGTTCGAGGCCAGCCTTGTCTACAAGAGCTAGTTCTAGGACAGGCTCTAGAAACTACAGAGAAACCCTATCTCAAAAAAAAAAAAGTCATGCTCCAAGTGACTTACTTCCTCCAACTAGAGCCTAACTTCTGAAATTATCATATTCTAAAATTATTTTATTACTTGAATACTAAATCTTCAAATTTAGAGTCTTGGAATAGGTGATATTTCATGTCCATTTCATAGTTATTGAACTCAGTGGACTTTTCCACTTTCTTTTGTATATAAATAATTTGGTTCAAATATCATTAATCTACATGGAATCTCATGGAAAATTATTCCCCAATGTGACATCAGGACCTTAAAAATACTTAAGAAATTGGGATTATAATTTTGTAAAAGTTTTAATACAGGACCCAGTGAAATAGGCTTGTTATCTCAAGAGCTAATGTTTATACTATGAACCACACATCTCCTTAATCTTTCACTTATCTTCTTCATCATATTTCCTAGTTAGTACTTTGACCATTTCTTATGTGTGTTATAACAAGTAACATTCACAAGAAGTGAAATAGTTATTAGTGCCATCATTTTGGACCTCCAAAACAATGAGCTAAAATCATATGCTTTCTTTGAAAAATACCCCATCTCAAATACTTTATGATTGCAATGGAAAAATGTTACAGATAACAAAAAGAGAGAAGAAAATTATATGCGATGAGACATTCAGTGAAGAAAGGCAGACTCACTTTAGAGTGGTTAGAGAATGTTTGCATTAGTATCTAAGTTGCGGTTTCTATTCCAATGGTAAAATGCCATATCCAATAGCAACTTGGGGACCAGGGAGAAAAAGACTTATTTCAGTTTACAACTCTTTGTATAACTGAGAGAAGTAAGAACATGAGCTGAAGTCAGGAGATTGTAAGGTGAAACTGAAGCTTGTTGCTGGCTTGGTATCTAATGCCTTCATCACCCTGCTTTCTTAGAACACATGCTGGTGCCTATGTTTGGCACCACTCACAGTGGGCTGCTGCCCCCACATGACATGCATCCTTATTTACAAAAATTCCCAATATAATATTTGTAGGCCAATTTTATGGAGGCACTTTCTCAACTGAAGTTGTCTCTTCCTGAAAGAGTCTAGTTGGTTGCTAATGTTGGCAAAACACTAATCAGAACAACTGACTTCTTGACAACTTGATACACAAAGACATTACTGTTCAACTATAACCTTTGTTCTCCTGCTCACCTTGAACAGATTCAAATTTCTGATTCATCGTTGTGATGCCAAAAGCAAAATAAAGTTCCAAGATCAGGATGGCTCAATTTTATGCTTTCTTCTTCAAGGAAAATGTTCTCTTAGGCTCATGATCAGCCAAGCACACATGCAGCACTATTTCTAAGGGATCCAGTGGGAAACTTTCAGTATTTAGAAACTTTGCTGTTCATTCTACAAGACCTTATTCCAGGAAATAGAAAGATTTTTGACAGAATAGTTACCTTCAGTTGCCTGTGAACTTCAGAGAGAATTGCCACTAGTTTTGTACAAGCTGTTCTGACGTTCTTAGATCAGTCATGTGTCAGAGGAAGGACATTTTGTCTTCATTTCTGTAAAGCTGTAAATGTATCAGAATAATTGAGGGTTCTGGCTTCCTTGGGCACCTCATCAGGTTTGTCTGCTTCCATGCACTGGCATCTTTGACATCAACAGCATTTTCTTTTTCATACACTCAACACTCAGTAATTGTCTCCTACTCTGAGCTGATAAAGAAGTTATAAACAATATATATGTCAAAATTTCTGCATTAACTTGAGAGAAAAATCATACAGTGAAGATATTACTAAATAACTAAATTTGATGTGTAAAGCTGATATTTTAAAAAGACACAGTGAAACAAGAACAATACCTGTAAGACTACTTAGTAGAATCCAGTATAGCTCACATAGAATTGCCTAATGAAAAATAAGCACGATGTTGTACAACACATCACAGGCTGGATGAACTGAAGTAGGTTAGTATATTAAAATATACTAAAGACCTATATTCACAGTGTAAAAATCATCCCAGAGAAAGCGAAGAAGGCTAAAAGCCTTTTGAAGTCACAAGTAACAGTGCTCTTCCAAAAAAACATAACCCTTAAATCATAAAATCCACAAAGAAACTATCAAGTAGAGATGCAAAAGTAAGGAAAAAGGAAAATCCCTCCCAAAATAGGGCCCAAATCTATTCATTTAATATCATTAAGAAACTAGATTAAAAAAAAACCTCAAGACTTTGCTTGATGATAATGCAAGCCATTCAGAAGAGTAAAATAAGAACTTCTCTTAATGAAGTGGGCCAGCTCAGTACAAAAGTTAAATTCAGGATGAGAACCTGAGTAGTAACAGAAACTATATCAATGTTTCTGATGCTCTGACCCAAGGGGATGCATTCTGAGATATGTTAGTAAACAATTTTATAAATCTGTAAGCATTGTAGGATGCTTCCAAGAGAACCTACACAGTATAATATTCTGCACACCTTGGCTCACCACCATACTCTCCTGCTCTACCTGCTTTGTTTCTGTGACATATTTCTTATTTCCTAATTCCTTATTGAACAGTTACTTTAAAAGTGATTCCAAATATGTCTAAGTCCCTTTCATAGCAACAATCAATGACTAACAATTTACTTTCCATTAGTAAGTAATACAAATGTTTGAATCTTTCCAACCAACTACCGAGATCATGCAGTAAATAGTAAATTGTACATTGTCACTGAGTTTGATCCTTTATTTCAACAAAGTTTTTTTTGTTGTTGTTGATGATGATGTTGCTTTTTGTTTGTTGTGTGTGTGTGCTTTGTTTTAGTTGCCATAATCTTCATGGTACTTAGAGATAGGTTTCTGTTGAAGACATACATGGTGGTATCACCTTCTCTATTGATATCTGGGCTACAATCCAGGTCAGAAAATGTTTGTTATGTCTAATACACACTTTCTTAAACATTCCTTAGTCTCATTGTATTCAATGAAGTAGATCTCATAACAGCTACTGTCACTGTGTGCAATTAGTTACTGGGGCATTTAGTCTTTAATAATTTTTAATTTCACTTTAATATTAATTGAGTCATGCTTTTTACTTTTAAATATGAATATATTTTTCTTACATTTGGCAGCCACACAGATGTAATAGCCCAGGGTTAAATCAAATAAACACAATCACGAGGCTGTTATTTGGACAAAATCACACAAAGATTTAAAGAAATTATATTTTACCTAGTATGGCAAATTTGCTTATTCTACAACTACAAATACCCCCAAAATGGGTTGTGCTACAGTCTTGTTGAGCAACAAAGTCACTAAATGGAATGTTTTTTAGTTTCTTGACAATCTTAAATATCTACTTACACAAATTTAATCATTGACAGAAATGTCATTATGCCATTCAAAACATATGTTTATACATGTGTATGATTGTGTGTTGAGTGTGTGCAGAAAAAAGAAAATCACACACTGATAAAATAATTAAGATAAGCCCACATTCTTTGATTCTAATCAAATAAAGTATAAAAATATTACTTTTTGGAGTCAACTATTAGAAAACAAAGAAACAGAATACTTTAAAAGTGAATAAGGTATAAATTTAAATATAGAGAAAAAAAATGATCAAAACAAATTTGGTACTTAGATCAGATGTGCAAAGCATCTGTTCTCTTAGTTCAGTTTCACTAGAGCGTTGGGAGATCCAAAGTGGTAAACATTAACAACACAAAAGCAGCAGCCAGTGAACACGACTATAAACATAATCTTTTGTGATGTAAATGGTTTTATACAAACTAGAAATTGAGGAAAATATTAAGTAGTTATCAAAATTTATGCTTAATCTTAGTTTTCAATTTTAGTTAAGTGGTTTAAGTTCCCAAATGCTTTCTTGATAATATCCCTCTGTGCTTTGGTTAGTCTATATTGTTTCAGAGGCAGAAAATGGAAAATAGTGAAGGACAAAAGAGAAAAGGAGTCACTAAAGAAGCTGACACCTCATTAGATTTAAAAAATGCACCCTGTTTTTCCATGAATATCATTAAATCCCCAAGAAGACTAAAAAGTCCTATCAAATTCCAGATGGTAGAAACAAGCACAATAGCTCTACTCGTTCAGAAATGTGCACTCTACCAGAACAGAATGAGAATTAATTCAGCAGCCTCCTAGGCCACACCATATTTTTTAAAAAAATTGTTTCCTCATATAGTAAAATATTTGACTTCCTAAATATCATGAAAATATTCCAAATAAAACTACTTCATCCCAAAAAACTCAGAGAACAAGGAATAAGGTAGAAGTCTATTATATACCTAGTGTATGAGAAGTGAGGTGATGTAGAGATATATTTGCAGCAGAAAACCACACTCTAGGGTAGATAAAGAATCCCTAGTCTCAAGGCAGTTAATACTTCTTAAGAAAGTAAATTGTATGAATTAAGAAAATATAATTAGCCAGGTAGTGGTGATGCATGCCTTTAATCCCAACACTTGCAAGATAGAGGCAGGCAGATCTCTTAGTTGGAGGGCAACCTGGTCAACAGAGCAAGCTCCAGGGCAGACATCAAAATAACACAGAAAAAACCCCTATAGAAAAACAAATAAAATAAAATAAAATAAAATAAAATGAATGTGTGTGTGTGTGTGTGTGTGTGTGTGTGTGTGTGTGTGTGTGTGTGAAAACACTAGAAAGTAAAACAAGGAGACCTAGAACATTGAATGATAACATTCAGGCAGGTGAGATGGTTCAGTTTGAAACATGCTGGCCACCAACCTGTTGACCATCTTAATTCCAAGAAACCATGGAGTGGAAGGAAAGAATTATTTCCTGAAATAATACTATTACTTCTATACATCTGCTAACAGACACAAATAAACACAAAGACATAGGCATAGGCACACAGAGAGAGACAGAGACAGAGAGAGAGAGAGAGAGAGAGAGAGAGAGAGAGAGAGAGAGAGAGAGAGAACAAGAAGAAAATAGGATGCAGCATAGTATTTTCATTATTTGGTGCCTGGCCTTGGTCATGTCAAGCATCTTCTTCTCTCAGTTGTAGGCAGAGCTTCTCCTTGTCCCAGCAGATGCTCGCAAATGCTCAGTAAATAGCTCAGGCTTATTACTAGCTAACTCTTTCATTTTAAATTAATGCATTATATTAATCTACACTCTGCCATATGGCTTTATTTTTCTTTAATCTTATATCACCTGTATCTTCTCCATGACCAACTGGAGACTGCTCTGACTCCACCCTTCTTCTCTCCAGTGTCCTCGGTCTGGTTTTCCCATCTAACATTATCCTGTATAGGTATTGGCCAGTAAGCTTTTATATAAACCTAATCACAGTGAATCTATCCATACAGGGTAAAGAAATAATCCACATTTCTTTCTGTTCTATTAAAAAGAAATGTTCTAACTTTAACATAATAAAATTATATACAAAAATAGTTATTAAGTAACAACTATAATTATAAAATCCAGTCCATTTTTATTTAGCAAATTTAGAGAAAAATGGTATATTATTTATCTTTGTGAGTGTAAATATTTATACCTAATTTAGTTTTATCACAACTAAGGAAAACTTTATGACTTTCTGGTCTTCAACTCTATCAAAGACCCCAGAAAGATGAAGTATTGCTTAATGGCTAGGACATCTGGCTGTTACTATCTCTTTTTTCAGTAATGTTGATATATATAAATTTGGCCTACAATTTTGGCACATCTGACAGACATTTCTGAGAAGCAGGGAATTTTTAAAGACTATCTCACCGTGTATTGGCAAGGTTTAGCAGTAGCTTTTATGTATCCTGCTGTTCCAGTTTGTATAGTATACTGCCCGAAATTAAGGAAGAGCAGTTTCTTGCCCAAGTGACTAGCTTTTATCATAAGGGAAGTAAACTGTGTATGGAGGTTCTTTGGTGTCCACTGTCCTTTTTCAAGTAGATTGGTGTTGTCAGGAGCAGACACACCTCACTGTCATGAAAAGTCTCAGGTTATTAAACCAACTATCATGCCATATTCTATAGGTCTTTGTAGTGTTTAAAGACCATATATATCTAAATATATATGTTTATGGGCTTGAAAACATACCTAAGATGGTTATAAGTTTGACTATTATAGATGACTATTAATTTCTATTAAGGGATTGAAAGATGGCTCAGAGGTTAAGAGCACTGACTGCTCTTCCACGGGACTTGAATTTAATTCCTGGCAACCACATGGTGGCTCATAACCATCTATAATGAGATCTAATGCCCTTTTCTGGCTTGTAGGTATAAATTCTATTTTAAATGAGTTGCATAAACACTATATCCAAACAAGAGTAGAATCATATATAGATTATAACAAAATTAACTTTAAATTTATCAATAAGCCAAAATCCATACCATTTTAAAATACTTTGTGATGAGTAGACTTTTTGGTTTAAAGTAGATTCAATAATCTATACTTTTATTTTATCTTTTTTATTATATCCCCCTTTTTTCCTTAAGAAAGAGGTCTTTGAATTTAAGCTCTTTTGTGTAGCTTTTTTTTTATTATGACTAATAACAACTTGTATCCTATCCGTCTAAGCAAGGACAGTCATAGTTGATTGGATAACCAATGCCTGTCTATACCCCATCTCCTGGGAACATGGGTATCATTCTCTAGATGGCTTCTTCTTGTCTGTGCATGCAGTTGTCTTTGGTGGAACCTTGAAAAAGTCAGAATAATTGTTAGGTCTTGACTGGAGTATTTTGTAGGAATGGATCATCATGGCCAGAAGCCTATAATTGTTCTTACTGCTGGATCACTTGACCTTCTGTTTTTATTGGTGTCCTGGTTCCCTTGCTCTGAAAATAATTTAAAAAGGTGTTTACATAACTGCATAAATACAAGTATAGTCTGTGTATTGTACACAAGCCAAAATTCATTTTTTTGTTTTATGTTTAAGCAGGCAATTATACATAATATGTCTTAAGTTCTTCTGGGTTTATTTCTTAATGTTTGAAACAAAGACTTCTAGGGAGTCTTCTACTATCAAACCTGATCCATATCAATTTGGAATGAATCAACAGCTTTCATTTCCTGTGAAAATAAAAGTATATTCACTCCCCCAAAGTGACACAACTTTTATATTAAATTTTAAGCCATTTAAATATATGTATATATATATATATATATATATATATATATTAGTTTAATCTAGCAGTTTTTATAATACAGCGTGTTTTAGTAATTAGAAAATTCAAAGGCAGCACAATACCATACAGGATCCAGAGTCTCTGTTTATATCTCATCTTTACATGACTTTTCTTTTATATCAATTTACTCCCCTTTTCATAGTTTTAGTTGCTACTTTCATATTATATATTTCTTTTTATGACTGTCTATAATCTTTTCCTTTTATTCCTCAAGCCTTTGTGTACTTTTAACTATACCATATCCCATTTGATGTTTTTCTTATGAATCTGTCATTATTGTGTATCTTTAATCTTTTTCTGACTGCATGAAACTGACAAGAAGTGATATGGGGTTTCCCTCTGTGTGCTATGATTACCACTGACAAATAAAGGAACTGCTTTGGGCCTATAGCAAGCTATAAGGGAACAGAGCTAGGAGTGAAAAACTAAGCTGAATGCTGGGAGAGATAAGGCAGAGTTAGAGAGATGCCGTGTAGCCTCATCAGAGACAGATGCCAGAACATTAGCTGGTAATTCATAGCCACATGGACATACACAGATTAATAGAAATAGTTAAAATTAATATGTAAGAGTTAGCCAATAAGAAGATAGAGCTAATGGCCAAGAAGTCAATTAATTATTACAGTTTCTGTGTGATTATTACAGGGCCAAGTGACTGGGAACTAACTAGCAGCCTCCTAATAACAAAGAAGCATGGCTAGGACCTCTGCTTTTACTTTGACTGCTGGCTCTACCCTGATTGATTCCCTTTGAGCCTAGCTTCATGATGGAGATACCAGTGCTAGCCATGTTTACCAACATCTCTTAATGGTAGAAGTCATTTGTTCTGCACTTCCTATTTACTAAGATAATATATCCTTCTCATGTCTTTCTTGGGGCCAGAGACTATATAGTTATAGGCAGAGTTCTCGTTAATCATGGTAGAAAGTAAATTATTGATGAAACTCTGAACTCTTCAGAGAAGGACAATTGATGGAGTATTTTCTTTATTTGCCAAAAATAAATGGACTGAATATTGTAACTGAAATTCTTAAGTGATAACAGTTTTGTTATATATGGTTTTACAATGTAAATTAAATTTTTCCTTTTTAATTAGATAAAAAGGGGTGTAGCCTTCTAGAATACTCCTTTTGTACACTGTGGAAATGTTCATAAAAAGCTTATTGGCTGCTAGCTAGGCAGGATTTTTGGAACAGAGTGAATGCTAGGAAGAAGAAGGGTAGAGTCTCGGGAGTTTCAAGCTAGACACAAAAGAAACAACATGAGTTCATGGGTGAGGTAAAAGAGCCCCAGAGCAGCACATAAATTAATAGAAATAGGTTAATTTAAGTTGTAAAAAGTTAGCAGCAGGCAGATCTCTGTGAGTTCGAGACCAGCCTGGTCTACAAGAGCTAGTTCCAGGACAGGCTCCAAAAAGCCACAGAGAAACCGTGTCTCGAAAAAAAAAAAAGTTAGCTGAAGACAAGCTTAAGCTATTTGTTGAACATTTATAATTAATAATAAATCACAGAGTGGATACTTGCGAGTGACTGCTGGAACACAGAAAATCTCTGCCTATACTCTGTTGGTCCTAATACTAAAGCAAATGATAAGATTTATATAAAAGTTCTAGTTCTGATGAGAGGATTGAATGAGGAAAGAATTATGAGTATGATGTAACAATTTCAAGTTGCCAAAGATACAGATGTTTTGTGGGGGCATATTAATTGAGTTTGAATGGTTTTGTTGTTCTTCTCACAAAACAGTTCTAGGAGGATAAATGAAGAGGCATTTTATCTCTCACTCTAGGTTCATAATTCAGACAATTCTTGGCTCAAAGATATGAACATGAATTTTTGTGTATTTTATAAAGATAAATATATGGAGCATAAAATATGTAATTGTATATAATTATCTTTAATCCTCTGTTTCTAAGACAGATCTTTAAAAGAGGCTCTGAATTTAGTGTTTACCTATTTCTTTGTTTTTTAACTTGGTTTGTGTTTGTTTCTATGTTTATATTTTTCTTAGTTTCAAGGTGGAGATACAAACCAAAAAGCTCTTCTCTTCCAAAAGTTCCAAATGTGGAGCAAAGACAAATAATTATTTCCTTACATGACTGCTTAATTATAAGTACACATTTATATTTCAAGGAGTTGAATACATCTAATTTAAAAATATATTCACCATATACCCACACAAGTTCATAAATTCAGAGTCTTTTGACATCTCTCAATGGAAGTATTTCCTGGTAAAATGAAAGTTCTCCTTTACCCTCAAATCAGAGCCATCTGTTGTGTTTATTCCTTACATTGAGTAAAACAATTGAAGAAAATTATGTTTTGAAAAATAAAGTCATAACTTTATGCTGTGAGACATTGTTCTGTATTATGTCAATTATATCTTAAATAAATGCTGATTGTCCAGTAGCTAGGCAGGAAGTAGAGGCAGGACAATCAGACATGAAGAAGAAGCAGGTCAATAAAACAGGAGAATTTGGGGAAGGAGAAAGCCCATTCCTCTGTACTCATGACCAGCCACAGAAGAAGTAAAATGTGACTGCCTTGCTGAAAAAAGGTACTGAGCCATGTGGCTAACATAGACAAGAATATGGGCTAATATAAGTTATAAGAGTTAATATGAAGCCTGAGCTAATAGGCCAATCAGTTATAGTTAATGTAGATCTCTAGGTGATTTCTTTGGGACTTAATAACTGCAGGAACTGGGCAAGACAGAAATCCAAACAATTTTAGAATAAATTTTGGTCATAATTTTAATGATAAATAGTCACTTGAAGTAACAGATTAGATTTCTAAAAAATATGTTTCTTGGAAATCTTGCATTTTTTTCAGAAATGGTTTCAGATATATTAAATTTTATAATATTTTCTTAGTCAAACATTACAAGCATAACAGGAATTTCTTAAGGTAACATAGCTATCATAACTTAAAATTTATAATCTAAATAAAAGATTTAAATACAAATAATTTATTCAATATTTAATTTACTGGTATTTTTGCAAAATTTCAAACCTTGGAAGAAGTGGCTGAAGTTACTCTGGCCACAAGTTTCTCCAATAATTCATCAGTAGCTAGCTCTCACACAGTATAGATACCCTGCATTCTCCTCTAGCCTGAAATTTCCAGCCTAAGGCTTGGGCAGTCCTTTCTTCAGTGGCTCTTCCCTATATAATTCAAACATTTTAATTATATGTGCTTTTCTATCTCTGGTTTTTTTTTTTTTTGTTGTTTGGCCACTTCATTTGGTTCTTCATTGTTTCCTTTCTTCACATGGCTCAGAATCATGTCTACACTTGGCTAAGATGCTTTACTTTCCTCCAAATTTAAAAATAATTATATAAATATGTTATGAAATTTTCTCAATTATTTCAATTTATCTTTTTTTCTGATAGTTATCTTGAAGTGCCTGCATTCCTACTATGCTCACTTAGAGAATATTTAATCAAGAAATTTCAGTTAGATTATTTATGTACTTTTAATTTAATTTTTCATGATTCCCATTTTTTCTTTTGAAACTGGCTAAACTTTCCACTACCTGGTTGTAAGAGTTTTGCTGCTATTTTAGCATTCATGTAACTTCTGGTTATGCTTCTATTTTCTTATTTTACTCTAGGCTAGAAGATACATTCTGAAAGTTCATTTGGGTCTGTTCACTTGGATTCATTGTTGAACATTATGACTATTTTGCAGTTGGACATTGGAAATTTTATAATTTTAAGACTATTGATTTTCCCATTCTTCTGAGGAGTAACTTACATTCAGAAAAACGTTCTATTTTCAGGCCTGATGTTATTATTTTCTAGTATAATATTAAAAAAATTCTACTTTCCATGTCACTAGTATTTCCTTAATGTAAGTTACGATCCTCCTGGATATCTACAGATACTGTGAGAGTGTAATGGAGTCTTTGCTCCAGTCAGAGTATACACATGGTGTTGGACAATGTGGCACTTATGACAGATGTTGTTAAAGTTTAGTCTTACCCTGTACAAATGAACAGATCTGTATTCCATAAATGAATTGAAAGAAAGCCTAGGGCAGTCTAGAACTCCAGAATTGGTAACTCAGTCTAGTTCTGACAGCTCATCTCCTGAAATTCTCCCTTTTGTGCCCTAGGATGAATTATTATAGCACTTTCCTCCATGCGTTTTCCTTTCTTAATGACTACAAGATTATACTAACTTTAATTCAGAAAAAATAAAATGCTTCTTCTGCCCATTGGTGTTGGCTAACTTAGAACAAGATAGAAGGAGGAATATTTTGCTACGGATTCTCCTGCCCTGTCTACAGAGTTGGATGCTTCCTGATACACACCCATGCATAATCTATTTTAGAATCATATTCCATCAATAAAATAAAAATATCTTGCACAAATATTGTTATATAAATATTTGCATTTTCTATCCTTTGTCTGTATTATCAACATCTCCTTACATGAGCTCATGCTGCACTGGTAATATTGATTATGTATAGTTTCTGATATATTTAGTCCATCCTTATGAATATGATTAGGTATAAATCACAAATCAAAGAACTTTTGTATTTAAAATCAGAATAGGTGAAACAATATAAGCATTAAAATGTGAAAAGTTGCTTTTCATATCTTAGACAGTGTGTCACACCTATATTGCCTGGAATTGTGGTTCCTTGGTCAGTGTACATGTAGAAAAGATGAACATACATACAGAAAATCTGCGATTGTGACAGTCATGTGCTCTGACTGTGATGTATGAGTATTAGCACAATTTTAGACACAGCAAGAGTAAGGAGGAAGGAAAGTAGCTAATCTTAAACTGTGGAAGATCTTGTCTTTCCTCTGAACTTGTCCTAGGGAAGACCTTTCTATTTTCATATGTCTGAGACACCAGGGTCTTTGACATGGCCACACTCATGTATGCCAATAATAGACATTAGTTCTGGACTTCATCTGCTCCCCACATATGGTAATGCAATTTCTACATTTTTTCTGTTTATTTTGATGTACCTGATCAAGGTTGATGGAGGAAGAATAAGGGAGAGCTTTAGGGTGAGCCTTCATTTGTCTGCCAAGTTATATCAATTTTCTTTTCTCCAATGAATTTCTATCACATTATTCTCATGCTTTCATACAACAATCTAAATGTTCCTATAATATGGTGCAAATTAGGAGGCTGTGGTCTTATATAGAAATCTGAAAGTAAAAAGATATACCCAAATATTGTAACTCATCTTATAATTGATCATTAAACTGGAGTATCTAATTGATCTATGGCCCATCAACTAATAATTTCATTTATTTTACCCATATATTTTTTGTCAATTTAAATAATTAAATTCCTGCCTTCTTTTAACTTCTGCTGACATTTATTCTTTTTTCTCAAAAATATTTTATTTTAGTGTGTGTGTGTGTGTGTGTGTGTGTGTGTGTGTGTGTGTGTGTGTGTGTGCATGCTTATGGGTTCATGAGTGCATGCGTGTTTGTAAAGTTGGAGACCAGAAGACCATTCTTTCAGGTGCCATGACAGGTAATTATGGGATTCTCTCTTGTTATCTGGGTACTGAGGTCTGAACTTCAATTCTCATGATTGCACAGCATATATTATGAACCTTTTCTATCTTTCAGAACTTCATTTTGTTTGCACATGCTGTGGAGTTCCTGTAAGCCATTATTATTTCTTGATGCTCAAAGTATAATACAAATAATTGATTTTTGGAAACATCATTGAATATTAACATTTATTTTTGTTGTTTTTGAGATTGTATCACAATATTTTTCTTTTCTTTCCCCCCTCTAAACTTTCCAATATACCCTACCCTATTCTCTTTCAAATACATTAGTATTGTATGCACACATTTATATATACATATACATATATATTCTTAATATAACTTCTTTAGTTTATGTAATCATTTTATATATGTGTTTTATATACAGGATACTGTATGATGTACAGCTGACTGATACTGGTAAACCAACTGGTGTGTTCTTCCCTCAAGAAGTTACCTCTCTATTTTCTACTTTTCATAGTTGTCTATAGTTCTTTGCATAGGGTTGAGGCCATCCCATTTGGCATTTTCATCGGCATTATTATATTGTTCAGCTCACATATGGTTGTTCATATTGATGAGGCTTTTTGGGTATTGCATCTGATATTACTGGGGGACACAATATTTCATCAAACTCTTTGTGCTCCTCTAGCTCTAATAATCTTTCTGCTCCTTCATCCTCAATATTCCCTGAGCTTTAGGTGTGGGAATGCTTTGTAGATGCATTTACTGGGACTGCAATCCACAACTCCACATTTTAATTGGCTGTGCCTTTCTGTAGTTGTCTCCTTTTAATATATTATTTTTATATATATCCTGAAAATTCTTTTTTTTTCTTTTTAAAAATTTCTTTTATTAAAAATTCCCTTCTCCTCCCCTCCTCCTCCCCATTCCCTCCCTTCCCTTCCGCCCATACCCCCACTCCCTCCCTCTCCAGGCCAAAGAGCCATCAGGGTTCCCTTCACTATGTTAAGTCTAAGGTCCTCCCAACTCCCGCCAGGTCCAGGAAGGTGAGCAACCAAACTGACAAGGCTCACACAGAGCCCGTCCATGTCGTAGAGACCAGGCCCATCGCCATTGTCCTTGGCTCCTCGGTCAGCCTCCACCATCAGCCACCCTCAGAGAGTCCGATTTGGTCGCATGTTCCATCAGTCCCATTCCAAGTGGACTTGGTGGTCTCCCATTAGTTCTGTCCTGCCGTCTCAGTGGGTGAACGCATCCCTCATGGTTCTGACTTTCTTTCTCATGATCTCTCTCCATCCGCTCCTCATCAGAACTTTGGGAGCTCAGTCCGGTGCTCCAATGTGGGGCTCTGTTTCTATCTCCATCCATCGCCAGGTGAAGGTTAAGGATCACAGTGAGGAGCGGGCTCACTGTGAGCCTTAACCTTCACCTGGCGATGGACTCTACAGTATCCTGAAAATTCTTATTTACATATAATGTGTTTCCACCATATTCACCTCTTCCTATTTCTTTTTTACTTCTAACTCCTTCTAGATTCATCACAAACTTTTTTCTATTAATTTAAAACCTTAATTTTTCTAATTAGTGTTGTGCATATGGTCATGGATATAAGGTTTTTCACAAGTACAAAGCATAGTTAATGTACCAGGATCTGCAAACCTAAAGAAATCTGATTGCCTTTCTCTAAGCAGCAATCAAGTCTCACTATCTCTGCAGCTGTGCATCCTGGCTCATGTGGACCCATAGCATATGTGCTGGAAGGGTGATTAGCTTGATACTGGCCAGGTCTTAGCAGGCCACCACAGATGCTGTAATGGGATGTGGGAGTGTGATAGTTCTGCAGTCGAGACAACACTGATTTGTCCTGCTCTCTCCAGTCTCGGAAGCAAACACACTCACCGCCCCATCTTGAGTGATGTTTCTGTAGCCTTGTGGGGAGGGTATGTTATACAGATGTGTCATTTATGGGTAAACACTTTGCATACTTTTAATCGTTTTATTTTGACCAAGTGTGAATCCATTTATTTAATATTATGTACTACACACACACACACACACACACACACACACACACACACTCACACAGAAGAACTTCTGTTGAAGAGTGAGAACTGCACTAATCTATGGACATAGACATGAGGAAGTCAGGACCGCGAGGGGTGTGCCCACCCACTGAGATGGTGGGGCTGATCTAATGGGAGCTCACCAAGGCCAGCTGGACTGGGACTGAAAAAGCATGGGATCAAACCGGACTCCCAGAACATGGCAGACAATGAGGGCTGCTGAGAAGCCAAGGACAATGGCAATGAGTTTTGATCCTACTGCATGTTCCGGCTTTGGAGGGGCCTAGCCTGTTTGGATGCGCACCTTACTAGACCTGGATGGAGGGTGGAGGACCATGGACTTCCTGCAGGACAGGGAACCCTTACTGCTCTTCGGACTAGAGAGGGAGGGGGAGGGGAGTGGGGGAGAGGGAGGGAAATGAGAGGCGGGGAGGAGGTAGAAATTCTTAATAAAAACATTTAATATTATGTCTATTTAGAAAATAATACTATTAGGTTCTCTACTCTGGCTTCTCCTTGGTCACAGGTTCTTGGCAAGACTTAGAGTGTTCTCCTATTGAATGAGCCTTAAATGAAATAAAACATTTTCAAAATCTAAAGTAATTCCCAAAGTAGCCATATAAAAATAAGTTTTCATAAATTATGATTAAATAATTGAAACATTGTAAAATAAATAATATAGTATACATTGTTAATTTTGTAAAGTGTGTACAAACATAATTTTATAGCTCTATTCTATAGTATCTAGTATAATATGTATATAATATAATATTTTGTTAGCATTTATTTTTGAAACTTAATATATAAAAAGTTTTTAAATTGCCACTGCTTTAATGGTAACAAAATACTTTGAATTGATAAAACATATTTGTCTGTAGATAGGTAGACAGAAGTGTGGATTGGTGATTCCTCTTTTCCAAAACAAGCCCAACTTTGAGGTTAATAACCATTGCACAAATGTCTTTGCTCTTAGAACCTCACTAATATCTTTTACTTCTGGAAAAAACTTTTAAAAGTTTCATCATTCAAACTCAGTTTATACTAATACTTCCCTGAATGAGTTTTGAATTTATAATCAGAGCCATGACTAGCTCAACTCCAAAGGGGGAATTTACCAATCAGTATCTACAACCACACACGATAGTGCTCATCCTTCTCTGTACAGTAGCATTTTTCAGAGAAGGCTGCAGGCAGCAGGTGATTCTAGAGTCAATAAAAAGAATTAGATAAACAACACAAAGGTAGCAGGTTACTTGTGATCAATGAATCTGATTTTTAATTTCAGTTGTAGCTGATTTCTTTGAAGAACAGCTTCCCAAAGGTATAAAGTAAATAAGCTAACAAAGCCACCAAGCATATTAGATATATGTATGGAGCGCAGTCAATTGTTTGATCAGCAGTCTCAGCATTATAAGAAACGGAGGATGCATTAAACAGTATTTTTATGAATTTTCCTACATGGAAAACTGCCATTTTTTGAAATATTTGTATCAGAATACACTTCTCCAAGACTTGAAGTTAGTGTCTCACTGTATATTGTTTGCTATTTTGTGCTCCTGAAAATGAAGAATGTGATTTCAGGTATTCTAGCAATCTCAAAGAGATCATAAACTTGACTGTGTAGTATAGTGTAGTCATTAGAATGTAATGGCAAAAGTATACAAGTTTTTTCAGCTAGAGAACTGTTATTTAAACTCAACATGCTCACCAGGCTTATGATTAATCAGAATTCATCGTGGCTAGGATATTCAGACATACTGCAGAGAGACAACTTGTTCATCTTTGTGTAAATGTCCTAAATGCAATGTGTTGCTGGAGGAACAAGGATACAAGATAATATAATTTAATTAAACAAATATGTTTCCTATTCTAATGGAGTGTCAGTCTATTTCCTTTAGTTCATTGTTTGTCATTCATAACTTAAAACTTATATTCACTTGTTCAACCTGCATTAATTCCACACTACGATACAGTTACTATACAAAGAGTAGGGTGATGTCCATGAAGCTCCATATCTTAGGGATATTTTGTTCTTCTGAGAGGTGGGAAATAGGTCAGATCAAAATATTTTATATATGCCACATTATGTCATTAAATGTGCTGTAAGTTTACTTTTTTGATGATACCACAACAGAAGATTCTTGGGTTAGAGTGACTAAAGTATGCTCATGCAGTATATGATAAAAATCTGCTAGTATTAGTTTATTATCTTCAAACTTGAAAACTGGGCAATTAATCTTTTGAGGTATTTTAAAATTCACAGAGACAGTTGAAAATACTTTTACGTATTTCTTTGGCACACACATGCTTTGTTTTGCTTTTATTTTCTTTTGATGGCAAAGCTTACATTTCTTGCATGAACAGCTCCATATTTGAAAAAGATTATTTCTGTTCAAATAATAAAGATTGTTTCTAATCTTGACTCACATAACATTAGATTCCAAATCAGATACCTCATATGCAGTATGTAATTTTTGAGATATTGAAATTTTTTTAAAATACAATTTTCCTGAAAAATACAATCAACTGGAAAACAGCCACTTCAAGAAAAAAGCTAAAGTGTTTCTAAAAAGCTATGTATTATTTTTATAATAAATTTAAAATAGCAAGAGTTACAGTATCATTAATTTGACAGAACATTGTCAAAGCACTAGTCCCATCCAATATTAACATAATATGTTGTGTTTTTCATTAAATTTTTGTGTGATTATAAAATAAAGTTTGATTCTAAAGAAATATAATAATATTTAATAATTTTACAAATATAATGTTAAACTTGGAATTTTGATTGCTTTAATCTTTGAATACTACTGTGGAAAAATGGCTTAATAAAATTTAAGATACCTCAAAATAAAGTTAATTTTTAATGTTTTATTATTTTAAAGTTTCATACATTTTAGTACTATCTGCTTCCAACTCTCTCAAAGGGCCTCCATAATATTTATCTCAAAATAAACAATGTCTTAGATACTTTTCAAAATAAAATATAATAATAATAATAATAATAACAATAATGATAATAATATGATTATTTCCATTTTTCCTCTCTTCAGTCTCTTTAATTTAACCCTCATCTTCTCTATCTTGACATCTTGGCCACTTTCTATTTAACTGTTATTGGTATAGACACACACACTTATATATAAATGTATATATATATATATGTATATATATATATTGACTAAATATATCAATATATTCTGCTCAGTCTATTTCATGATTTTAGGATTGACCACTTAGCATTCTATTGGACAATCAATTATAGACTTATTCATGGATAAGACTGACTTTTTGCCTTTACCTAAGGCTCAAGGAACATCTGAAAAGGGGAGCAACAAAAAATTTAAGAGTCAGAGGACTAGAAACCTGCTGTGATATTATGTCATTTAAAGTGATATAAAAGTTTCCATGATACCTCATGATGGTGGACTAAAAACCTTTGAACAACTATACCACCAATAGACATGATATAATAGAGAGGAGATGTCTCATGGTGTCTCACCCCTAGAAAAAACTACATGTTTTCTGTTTTAATGTTACTGTTGATCTCCTGAGTGCAGTTAGTGCTGTCCATATGGTCATAAGTAAGTGCATATATCATGAAGCATGGGCAACTTGCCAATGGATAGAAAAATATTTGTAAAACATATATTTATAAGAATTTTATTTTTACAATTTGTGAGCTACTCATGCACACTAAAAAAAAAAATCACCTAAAGCTGATTGAGATAATATCAGCCCAGAGAATTGTGACAGCTATGTGAAGAAACACAAAGTTCCAAATCTGACCAACAGGTTGTTGAAAAGGTGATCATCAAGAGGTTCAAAGCTGCAACAGGACAGCTCTCACATATTGGTGTCCATCACAAACATTGAAAAGGAAAGAATTATTGGGTAGTACATCAGGAAAGTTGATGAAACCATTGTAGACAGTAATATGACAGCAATATTCAAATTCATGAAGAGTCAAAGCTAAAATACAACTATATGATTCAACAATCTAATTCTAGAAAGTTTGCAATGTCCATATAATTGGTAACTTAGTAGCAAGTGTACTTAGGTAGGATATCTTAGAAACTACCCCATTGTTGATCATAGTATTTTGGTGTGCAGTATATGGGAAAAACTTGGTGTGTGCAATGGAAAAATATGTTAAGAAAACTAAATTAAAAATTATCAGAAAATATGATATATAAAACACATGGTCTTGGACACCTTAAATGAATACCCTTGTGATTCTGAAACACAATTGAGCTGCAATGATATTATGCTGCATGATAAAGAAAAGAACTTGAAGAACCAAGACTTCTCATTCTCACCTATAGGTGGAACAGATAACAGTGGGACACATAGGAATATAGATGGGGAAATGTTACCCAGGATGATGATGGGAATAATGGAGACATCGTGGTTAAAGGGGCGAGTCCTTCAGTATATGATGCTCCAATCTTCCTCCTCTGAGAAAGTAAAATTTAAATATGCTCATCATATACATCAAAATGAGGTTAACTACATGACAAATAGGATTTTCATGAATCTGAAAGGATGACCAAAAAATAATGTTGAGCATCTTAAGTATATACTAACTATGGTTAGTTATTCATCAATGAAGTTTTCAATAATCCATTTAAATTAATATATCACATGAATAAACATTTCTTATCATTTAAGTGTTTAATCCTCTTAGAATTCAAATATTTAAAGTCTACCAATAATCTGAAGAAAATTAGGTTTTGAGTTTTGGAAACATGATTATGTTATCTTAGAGCAGACTGGAAATATTAATCCTGTTAGAATTCAAATATTGAAAGTCAACCAATAATCTGAAGAAAATTAGGTTTTGAGTTTTGGAAACATGATTGTTATCTTAGAGCAGACTGGAAATATTCTTTGTGAAATAATGTACATACATGAACATTTTGAGATTAATTAGTAAAGATTGGGAATATAATCATAGCCTACAAAAACATTAACAACAACAATGGCTAAAATGAACTCTGAATAGTGGTAACTGGGAATGACTCTCTACCTGGAATAGAAAGTTGGCTTCTCTGTTTGGAAGTTCATCTAAGTTCACTGATCAGCTGGAATGGTAAAGTCAGAACTAGTCTTGCAAAGCAGATTTAGGCCAAATGTTATATTTAAATGTATTTTTCAAATAAATTTATTCCCTTCACAGATGGATACAATAAAACCTAAATAGGAAAGGAGTAACTTATGAAATCACAGCCTTTAAGGAGTAAGGAGTGCGCGCAAACCAACTTTTTACCTCCTTTTTGATGTGGGCATGTCTTTAAAAATCCATTGCAGTTTCATTAAGCCAGTTGATCTTAAATTGCACATAGAGGCTGATTTTGTATAATTTCTTTGATATTTTATAGTTCTATAGTTTTATGAGCACTATAAATGACACAAGCTTATAAATGGCATATAAGAACACCTATCCTCAAGAACAGGGAGCAGCTTAGCTACTGACTTTGGAAATCTATTAGCAGTCAGTACAGCTTAAATTTCAACAGACTTTCTAACATGGCCATTCATTTAGTGTAACATTAACTGAGTACTTTGATAATAGATCTTCATTACTTAAATGTTCTTTTCCTTTTTCTTTCTCTGAGCAAGTAATGCCTGACCCATATAGAGAATGATATCTTTTGGTGTCTTTATGTTAACACCTTAGCAATACATCTCCAAGCACAGCACATTACATCTCTGAAGACATGGGACACACTAGAAGGCAAAAGGATAGATACCCAGAATACGAAGCTGTTAAAGTGTAAATGTAAAACCTATCATGGTGGTGTTTGTGAAATCTGGAAGCAGTGTTGTTTCCATCAAGTACCTAGACCTGTGGGCCTATCTCTAATATTTTCCAGACCATTCAAGAAGTTACATGTGGAAAGCACTCAGAATGAGGCATTCTAAAAACATACAATTTTCATTTTGGTTCTTAAAACTTAACTAAGACTCTGTTTATCATTTAAACTATTGTCTCCATTGAATCAAATCTACCTAACTATATTTTTAGAGAAACAACAGGAATGCTAGTGCTGTCAGTACTAGATACAATTTCCTTCATTATAAGTGAAGTCACTCCTGCTGAGCCTGAGGACTCTTCAGCACTTTTGCTTTCCCTGAGAGAGCAATACTTGATTATTCCAAACCTTAACATTGCCACACAGGATACACCTGCAATGTCTCCAGATTCACCTGCAATGCTTTTGCTAAGTTTAGCTTTTCAAAAGATGATATAGATTTCATAAATAGATTATTACAGTATGTGTTCAGAAGCAGAAGGCTCACACAAAAGGCTGAAAAGGGAATCATTTCAACCTCAAGCAGAAAGTTATTATTATCTCCATCCAGGATCCCAATTAAAGAATATCCAAGAGAAAACAACACTAGTGAAGTTAATAACCAGCATTTCAAATTAGAACTGCATGTTTAAAGAGTAAAAATAAGGGAAGGAGAGCCACCTCTCACAAATTCCATAGCAGTTATTTGGAACATAATCAGTATATGTAAAATGGAGCTATGAACAGATGCCCTTAAGGTCATCAGATCAAATTATTTTGCTCTTAAATGTAGTCAAGCAAAGTATAGCTTTACGTTTTACACAAATTAAGTAGAGTGATAGGAAAAGTATAGAGTACAGTGATTGGCTTTTATCTTGTGTAATGGACAAATTGATAAAATGAAATTCTTAGCCACTTGTCAAATATTAGGGACTTAGTTTTTCAGAAGTTTGGGTACAATTAAAAGTATTTTGGATGACTAATTATCACATTGTCAGTCTTTAAATAGTGATATAAATGTTGATCGTGATAAAGAGATGTGTATATATCAAATATCAAGCCATTTTTAATTACTTAAAAAATCCTCAAAACAATGCTCAAAGAAAAAGTAAAGAGTATTATAACATTTTAGGAGACTACCGGTGACACTCTCCCACTGACAGAGCTGGCAAATTCCTCAAGCAAGGTAATAGTCGGTACTAGTCTTACTTCAATTTCCTTTCGTGTGTTCAGCTGATTTTAAACATAACCGTTTTTGTATAAAGACCACTATGCATTTTTCTAATGAACTGGAAAACATCACTGCCTTGTGAAGTATATCATGATGGATATTTCTATTTTAAAATGATACAAGAAATTTTCAGCAAGGTTAAACAGGTGTTTTAAAAAAGCACAAGTAATGATAAACCAGTATAACTTCATCTTGGGCTTGAAATCCATCTTATAGTAAAAAAAAAGCTAGATTCTTTCTTGTGTATGTTTAAGTCTCTGTTTCTCAAGGGTTGGGCTATGCCTTACTTGTAATCTTAACTAAAAATTGTATTGTACTGCCTACTCCAGAAGTCAGAAACATTGAATTTGTTTCATAAAGTTGTTGTTGTTTCAGGAGGTTGTTATGACTGTCGTGCAATGCTACCTTTGTTTTAAAAAGTTATTATGACCACCTAGTGATATGGTCACCTTGCTATGACTAACTTATTAGAGGTACCTTGTTATGACCATTTTTTATGTTCTGCTTCTGTAACCCCATTTATTTGCCTGCCAAATCCTCAAATTGAAAATCCCAGCACCTGAACAATAAGAAGTCAGATATTATTGTCCTCTCAAGATCTGCGAAGAATTTTTTTTTTTTTTTTGGTTTTTCGAGACAGGGTTTCCCTGTAGTTTCTAGAGCCTGTCCTAGAACTAGCTCTTGTAGACCAGGCTGGCCTCGAACTCAGAGATCCGCCTGCTTCTGCCTCCCGAGTGCTGGGATTAAAGGCATGTGCCACCACCGCCCGGCCATGTGAAGAATTTTGATGGGACCTTGATGGGAATTACATTAAATCTATACATTGCCTTTGGTAGAATTACCATTTTTTACTATATTGATCCTCCCAATCCAAGAGCAAGGGAGATACTTCCATTTTCTGGTATCCTCTTCAATTTCTTTCTTAAAAGACTTTCTTCAAAGAATTTCTTCAAAGTTCTTGTCAAATAGTTCTTTCACTTCTTTGGTTAAAGTTAGCCCAAGATATTTTATGCTATTTGTGGCTATCGTGAAAGGTGATGCTTCTCTGATTTCCCTCTCTGCTCTCCTATCCTTTGTGTATAGGAAAGAAACTGATTTTTTGGAGTTGATCTTGTATCCTACCATGTTACTAAAGGTGTTTATCAGCTGTAGGAGTTCTTTGGAATTCTTTTTGGAGTCGATTATGTACACTATAGTATCATCTGCAAATAACGAAAGATTAACTTCTTCCTTTCCAATTCAAATCCCCTTGATCCCCTTATGTTTTCTTATTGCTATTGCTTGAACTTCCAGCACTATATTGAAGAGATATGGAGAGAATGGACAGCCTTGTCGTGTTCCTGAATTTAGTGGGATGGTTTTGAGTTTCTCTCTGTTTAATTTGATGTTAGCTGTCAGCTTGCTGTAAATAGCTTTATTATATTTAGGTATGATCCTTGTATTCCTGATCTCTGCAAGACCTTTATCATAAAGGATTGTTGAATATTATATGGAAAAACAAAAAAACCAGGATAGCCAAAACAATCTTATATAATAAAGGAACTTCCGGAGGCATTACCATCCCTGACTTCAAACTCTATTACAGAGCTACAGTATTGAAAACAGCTTGGTATTGGCATAAAAACAGAGAAGTCGACAAAAGGAATCAAATAGAAGACCCGGATTTTAACCCACAAACCTAGGAATACCTGATTTTCGATAAAGGAGCTAAAAGTACACAATGGAAGAAAGAAAGCATCTTCAACAAAAGGTGCTGGCATAACTGGATGTCAACCAGTAGAAGAATGAAAATAGATCCATATCTATCACCATGCACAAAACTCAAGTCCAAATGGATTAAAGACCTCAATATCAATCTGAACACACTGAACCTGATTAGAAGAGAAAGTGGGAAGTACCCTACAACATATGGGCACAGGAGACCACTTCTTACATATAACCCCAGCAGCACAGACATTAAGGGCAACATTGAATAAATCGGACCTCCTGAAGCTGAGCAGCTTCTGTAAAGCAAAGGACACTGTCACTAAGACAAAAAGGCAACCTACTGACTGAGAAAAGTGCTTCACTAACCCCGCAACAGAAAGGTCTGATCTCCAAAATATATAAAGATCTCAAGAGACTAGACTTTAAAATGCTAATTAACCCAATTTAAAAATGGGGCACTGAACTGAACAGAGAATTCTCAACAGAAGAACTTCAAATGGCCAAAAGACACTTAAGGTCATGCTCAACCTCCTTAGCTATCAGGGAAATGCAAATCAAAACAACTTTGAGATACCATCTTACACCTGTCAGATTGGCTAAAATACAAAACACCAATGATAACCTTTGCTGGAGAGGTTGTGGGGTAAGGGGTACACTCATCCTTTGCTGGTGGGAATGCAAACTTGTGAAACCACTTTGGAAAGCAGTGTGGCGGTTTCTCAGGAAATTCGGGAACAACCTACCCCAGGAGCCAGCAATCCCACTCTTGGGAATTTACCCAAGAGATGCCCTATCATACTACAAAAGCATTTGTTCAACTATATTCATAGCAGCATTATTTGTAATAGCCAGAACCTGGAAACACCCTAGATGCCCTTCAGTTGAAGAATGGATGAAGAAAGTGTGGAATATATACATGAGAGTACTACTCAGTGGCAAAAACAATGACATCTTGAATTTTGCATGCAAATGGATGGAAATAGAAAACACTATCCCGAGTGAGGTAACCCAGATCCAAAAAGATGAACATGGGATGTACTTACTCATAATTTTTTTCTACCCATAAATAATGGACACTGAGCCTATAATTCATGATCCTAGAGAAGATACATAAGAAGGTGAACCCAAAGAAAAATATATAGTTATCCTCCTGGATGTTGGAAGTAGACAAGAGTGCCGGGCAAAAATTGGGAACTTGGGGGTGGGATGAGATGGAGGTAAGGGGAGATGAGGAGAGAAAAGTGTGAAGGGGAGGATGGGAGAGCTCAGGGGAATGGCATGGTTGGGATAAAGGAAGGGTGGATATGGGAGCAGGGAAGTATATATCTTAATTAAGGGAGCCATTTTAGGGTTGGCAAGAGACTGACTCAAGAGGGGTTCCCAGGTATCTATCACCATAGAACCTTCATCTGGTGTTGGATGGAGATAGAGACAGAGCCCCACATTGGAGCATTGGACTGAGCTCCAAGGTCCAAATGAGTAGCAGAAGGAGGGTGAACATGAGTGAGGAAGTCAGGACCGCGAGGAGTGCACCCACCCACTGAGATTATGGGGCTGATCTAATGGGAGCTCACCAAGGCCAGCTGGACTGGGACTGAAAAAGCATGGGATAAAACCAGAACATGGTGGAAAATGTGGGCTGCTGAGAAGCCAAGGACAATGGCACTGGGTTTTGTTCCTACTGCATATACTGGCTTTGGGGGTTCCTAGCCTGTTTGGATGCTCACCTTTCTAAAACTGGATGGAGGAGGAGGACCTTGGACTTCCCACTGATCAGGGAACCCTTACTGCTAATCAGACTGGCGAGGGAGTGTGAGGGGTGTAGGGGAGAGGGAGGTAAATGGGAGGCAGGGATGAGACAGAAATTTTTAATAAAAAATAATAATAAATAAAAAAGAAGTCATATATTCTTTGTTGTATTATATCTTGGTTATTCCTATTTTCTCTTTGTGGCCTGGTCTTCTCTGAAGAGGAAATAGAAGGCAGAGGTGGAACCTGGTATGAGAGAAGGGTACTGTGTTTGGAATGTATTTTATGAAAGAAGAATTTATTTCCAATAAATAGAAAAAAAGAAAAGAAAACAAAAAAATTTTTCATGCATCCAAGGCTGATCTCTTGAAGCATGCTTTAGGGAGAGGAAGACCCAATACAGAAATATAAAGAGAAATAAAAAGCTTTCTTTATTTAATTTGGTCATTATGATTTAGGTCAGTGGTCCTGATCTTCACAAGATTACTGTCTGCTATTATTGGAAATACTCTCTGAGTACTTGGTAGGGTTTTTCTGAGGCTCCAGTTTGGAGTTCTGGCCAGAATGTTGTAAGAAGGTGCACAATTACAGCTAACGAAGTTGGAACCATCTTGAGCAGCTGGTACACAAAAATGATCTAATAGTAGTGCTATCAGTGTCATGACATCATATCAACCAGGTGGAGTTGATGGGGGGTCCCATCTTCTTTCTGGAAATTTTAAAGATTACTGTAGAAAAATTCATTATTCATTGTGGAATATATATATATATATATATATATATATATATATACATACATATTCAATGGAATGTATGATATAGACAAGAGTAGGTATGAAGAAAAGTATAAAATTTTTCCAAAATTCTTTCTTCTTTCTGTCTCATACAAGATGGCTAATGATATGAGACAGAAACTGAATTTTCTTTTAATAACATGCTTAGATTTAGAGAAAGGTAGCAATTTTCCAACACCAAAGCCATTTTTATGTGAGTCATGACTATTATTTTACTAGGCAGTATATATACATTCAGAGATTTTTACCTTGCAGATGACCTGTCCTCATAAGTCATAATTCTCTTTGCTTGGTGTTTTTTTCTGGATAATTATCTTTTCTTCTTTAGGCATCCAAACATCCAGGGTCTCGACTATTTTTTTTTTGGAAGGAAAGATTTCCTTTTTTATTAAAAATTTTCATCTCCTCCCCTCCTCCTTCTCATTCCCTCCCCTCCCCTCCACCCATACCCCCACTCCCTCCTTCTCCAGGCCAAAGAGCCATCAGGGTTCCCTACACTATGTTAAGTCCAAGGTCCTCCCAACTCCACCCAGGTCCAGGAAGGTGAGCAACCAAACTGACAAGGCTCACACAGAGCCCGTCCTTGTCATAGAGACCAAGCCCATCACCATTGTCCTTGGCTTCTCGGTCAGCTTCCACCGTCAGCCACTTTCAGAGTAATTGGTTTGGTGAGATGTTCCATCAGTCCCATTCCAACTGGACTTGCTGATCTCCCATTAGTTCTGTCCCGCCGTCTCAGTGGGTGAACGCATCCCTCACTGTTCTGACTTTCTTTCTCATGTTCTCTCTCCTCCTGCTCCTCATCAGGACCTTGGGAGATCAGTCTGGTGCTCCAATGTGGGGCTCTGTCTCTATCTCTATCCATCGCCAGATGAAGGTTCTATGGTGATATGCAAGATATTCATGAGTATGGTGATAGGAAAGGGCCATTTCAGGTTCTCTCTCCCCAGCTGCCCAAGGAACTATCTGGGGGCATCTTCACAGATACCTGGGAACCCCTCTAGAGTCAAGTCTCTTGACAACCCTAAGATGGCTCCCTAAATTGAGATATATATGCTTCCCTGCTCCCAATCCACCCTTCCTATATCCCAAGCATCCCATTCCCCCAAGCTCTCCCCATCCTTCCCTTCATGCTTTTCTCTCCCCATCTCCCCTTGCCCCCATCCCACCCCACCCCCAAGTTCCCAATTTATGCCCGGTAATCTTATCTACTTCCAATATCCATGAGGATAACTGTATGTTTTTTTTTTGGGGGTTCATCTTATTGTCTTCTCAAGGATAACAAATTATAGGCTTGATGTCCTTTAATTATGGCTAAAAACTGATTAAGAGTGAGTACATCCCATGATCATCTTTTTGGGTCTGGGTTACCTCACTCAGGATAGTGTTTTCTATTTCCATCCATTTGCATGCAAAATTCAAGATGTCATTGTTTTTTACCGCTGAGTAGTATTCTAGCATGTATATATTCCACAGTTTCTTCATCCATTCTTCCACTGAAGGGCATCTAGGTTGTTTCCAGGATCTGGCTATTACAAATAATGCTGCTATGAATATAGTTGAACAAAAGCTTTTGTAGTATGATAGGGCATCTCTTGGGTAAATTCCCAAGAGTGGAATTGCTGGCTCCTGGGGTAGGTTGATCCCGAATTTCCTGAGAAACCGCCACACTGCTTTCCAAAGTGGTTGCACAAGTTTGCATTCCCACCAGCAATGGATGAGTGTACCCCTTACCCCACAACCTCTCCAGCAAAGGTTATCATTGGTGTTTTGTATTTAGCCAATCTGACAGATGTAAGATGGTATCTCAAAGTTGTTTTGATTTGCATTTCCCTGATAGCTAAGGAGGTTGAGCATGACCTTAAGTGTCTTTTGGCCATTTGAAGTTCTTCTGTTGAGAATTCTCTGTTCAGTTCAGAGCCCCATTTTTTTAAATGGGTTAATTAGCATTTTGAATTCTAGTCTCTTGAGTTCCTTATATATTTTAGAGATCAGACCTTTGTCAGTTGCAGGGTTGGTGAAGATCTTTTCCCAGTCAATAGGCTGCCTTTGTGTCTTAGTGACAGTGTCTTTTGCTTTATAAAAGCTGCTCAGCTTCAGGAGGTCCCATTTATTCAATGTTGCCCTTAATGTCTGTGCTGCTGGGGTTATACATAGGAAACGGTCTCCTGTACCCATATGTTGTAGAGTACTTCCCACTTTCTCTGCTATCAGGCTCAGTGTGTTCAGATTAATATTGAGGTCTTTAATCCATTTGGACTTGATTTTGTAGAATATATAAGGTCCAGTTATTGTTATGTCATGTGCCATGAAGTAAAGGATTCAAATAGTTCTCTTTATAAGTTTAATTCTCTCACTTTTGGGATAATTGTTATTAATTTCTCCTAAAAATTAGCACAACCTTTTTGCCAGGGTTCATTGTCTTCTAACAAATTTTTAATTTCATCAGTCCTAAAGGGCACTATAAACTCTGCTGGGTTGATTCCTGTTTATTGATGAAGATTCAGTTTTTATTTCAGAATGGATTCAGAGACATTTTCCACATAAGTATTATTTTTTACTTGGTTTATGTGGTAAAAATATCCATTGTCAGATAATATCTTCCCCATGCATTAAAATTTCTGTAGAAGTAATTTTGGAATGCTATATGACAAGAATGCAAATAAGATTTTTATTAATCTAATTCATGTGTGCCTCCTATAATTTTCTTCAATAAGAGTTAATTCTTTCTCAGTTTCAGCTGTTAATCACTTGGGACTATTTAATTCTTTGTCACCAACTAAAGTTTTGTTTAAATGAACTATTAGATCAGGTGTTATCCTAACAGCTGGTGATAGACTAGAAATGTTTCCCAACAATCTTTGAATGTCATTATGACTTCAAAATTTTTCTCTCCTTTTTTGTGCCTTTTGTGTTCAAATTTTTGTAACCCTTTTCTATAAACTAGATAATTCACAGAATTTCCTCTGTGTATTTTTCCAGGAACAATTTTTAATACCAATATAGGACAAACTTTATTTATTTCTTCAAGCAGTATTTCTAAATTATCTAGGTTTAAATCACATAGCAAAATTTCATCTATGTAATGGTAAGTTATAGATTTAGAAAATTGTTTACATTTTATTTCCAAGGGCTAACTTACAATGTATTGGCACAGGGTAAGACTATTGAGCATTCCTTTTTGGAGCATGGTCATTAATATCTCCTACTAGGCTGAGAATTATTATAAATAGGCACTGTGAAGGCAACATTTTTTTCTGTAATTTTCTTGTAAAGGTATATTGAAGAAACAATCTCTTAAATCAACAACTATAAGAGGCCATACTTTAGACTATAGGGAAGGCAAAGGAACTCCAGACTGTAGAGGGCCCCTAGGTTGAATTACCTTGTTTACTGTTCTTAGATCTGTCACCATTCTCCATTTTCCATATTTCTTTTTAACAAGAAAACCATGAAAATTTAAAGTGCTGGTTAATACTTTAATATGGTGAGCATTTACTTACTCCTTACCAACTGTTCTAAAGCCTGCAGTTTCTCTTCTGTTAAATGCCACTGTTTAACCCATATTGGTTTCCCAGTTAACCATTTGAAAGGTAGGTACCACTGGTGCCTAATAAAGTTTTGAGAGTTACTTTGTGTCCTTGTACAAACCGAATCACTGGTGATCTTTGTTTATAATATCTTTCACAGAAACATGAGGAGTTTTTATATGGGTATTCCATTGCTGCAGCAGATCACAACCCCATAAATTCACTGTAATATTAGCCACACATGGCCTCAGTCTTTCTTTCTGTCTTTCTGGCCCTATGAATTCAAAGTGTCTTGTATTTTGTTTTACTTGAGATACGGTTCCAATTCCTAGGAATTGAACATCTGCCTCCAGAAGAGGCCAATACAGATGCCAGGATTCTGGAGTAATGATAGTCACATCCATACCTGTGTCAGCAATTCCTCAACTAAAATGTTATTTACATGCAGCCTTAGATTTGATCTTTCATCATTTATAGAAGTCTGCCAAATATATGGTCCCTATTTCCTATTGGAATTTTTGATACATTTTCCATGTTTATTCCATCATCCAGAACAGTTTTTTTTCAGCAGGCTATGGATTTTTAAATTTTCCTGGTGAGATATGTCCTCCACAGTGTCTAGGAATGACAGGACCATGTTTGACTTGAGTGCCTACAAGGGCCCAGAAGGATTTCCCCAATGTTATCAGGTTGACTTGTCTGTCTTTTGTTGATCTAAATTTAATGGTATTGTGGTGACAATTGCCACATCTTCTATATAATCCAGAAAATTGAGACCTTCTATCTCTGTCATTCCCAGAGGAGAAATTATTCCTAGGAATTTCTTGTCTACAATCCCTTCTCAAATGTTCTTATTTTGCCACAGTGGAAACATTTGGCATTTTGCTATCTCCTCATACCTGTGGGAATTGCTTCTTCCACCCAAGATTCAGTATTAAAGTCAAATGTTTCAACATTTATTGTATGCAGGATCCATTCATCCATTATTACTGTTCTTACCTTTAAAGGCCCAAGTATATTTTTGCATTTAAAGTTGGCATTTTCAAGCCGGGCGGTGGTGGCGCACGCCTTTAAGCCCAGCGCTCGGGAGGCAGAGGCAGGCAGATCTCTGAGTTCGAGGCCAGCCTGGTCTACAAGAGCTAGTTCCAGGACAGGCTCTAGAAACTACAGGGAAACCCTGTCTTGAAAAAAACAAACAAACAAAAAAAAAACAAAGTTGGCATTTTCAAAAGCCATTAGTTTAATACATGCTCATCTAGCTTCTGGGTCTGTTACTCCTATTTGTACAGTCTTAGTTAATCTTTGTAAAAAGTCACTAAAGGTTTCTCTTTGGCCCTGTTTAACACTATTATATGATTCAATTCATTTCCTGGTTCTTAATTCCCATTACTAAATTTTGATATTTGATGATATTAATTCTGTCAGCTAGCTGTTCATTATTAGTCTGTAAAGACTGTATCATTACTAAAAATTACTTATTCTTGACTGTCTTATCATACCATTTTTAAGGATATAGTATGAAAAAAATAAGTCCTAATATTCAATAAATATATGTAACAGGAAAACCATATAATCCTTTCAGAATACCATCCATACTATAAGCAAAAAGCTTATTAAATTTCTGGATGGTAATACTATATGAAATTATATAGTTTTCAAGTTCATTGATTTATTTATTAATCAAATAGTTACTTTTGTTATAAGATTTCAGCAAATTGTAGGTGTAATAACTGCTATTGGCCAGAAGGTGTGACCATTGCAGCTGCAACCAGTGGTGGCACAAACAATCCCTCACTGCTTTGGTTCTGTGTGATGGTGTTTGTTCAACATTGACAAATATGTTTTGCTTGAGAAACTAAGAGAAATTAAATCAATTCTGTATATGGATCAAGGAGCCCAGAGCTCGCTAGTAGGGAACAAAAACCAGGAGTTGCTCAAGTCATGCTATGACAGGAAAAGCATCTGTGGGGGATAGTGTGCATGAGTCTGGGAAATTGCCAAGTAGCCATGTAGTAGCTCCACTATGGCCAGGTTCTGGCAAAGTAACATGGATAGTATGTGAAATCAAGCTAGCCAGGCAGGAGTGGGAGATCTTCTGAGCTGGAGACCTTTTGGGTTTTTCAGGCCAGCCCACCTGGTAGGCAAGGAGTTGGGATTCCCGAGGGTGGCGGATGAAGATGGAATTTATAAGGTAATCCCTCACTAGCTCAGAATAGAGTATAATAAAAGGTTCTTTATTCAGGGACAGACTCATAGGTCACAGTCCTCAGCACAAATGGGGAACAGGACCCGCAGCAGTGGAGATAAAGCGCACATGTGCACAAGCTTTACAGCTGCATTTATAGTATAAGAAACTACACCCAAGTGGGCTAGTATCTTAAAGACTATTGGCTGAGGAGTTCCCAAAGCAAGTGTGCACCACTACTGCCCAGTGTCTATGGTTAGTGTTGCTAATGGGATCAAGGTCTTGTGTCACTATTCCCTGAACTATAAGGCTAGTCAATGAGGCTGTTCTACTCTCTGAACTTCAGACAAGCTTCATTTGTTAAAATAGAAATGAAATATGACTACATTTCCTGAATTCCCATATATACACTTTGCAGTGTTTAGATGAAATTAAATGAGCTTTGACATTATAACAGCTATTAGAGAAGCACACTATGTTCTGCTCTACAAATGATTTTTACCCTACTCTCAGTGTCACTCAAAATGTAACCAGTATCACAGATTATACTAGTAGTGTATATTTTAAATGAAACATCTTAAAGGCTGGGGATGTGGTTCAGTCAGTAACATGTCTGACATGCGAAGAAGACTTGACTTTAAATTTCTATCATTATAAAAACAGAGTCAGACATGGCATCATGTTTCTATATCTTTATTGCTTGTTAGGAAAAAGTAGTAATATCCAAGGATTACTAGAACTTTTTGCTCAACCAGTGTATGCTGCAGTGATTTTTGGTACAGTGAAAATGCATTTTTCAAAAATAAAGTACAAAGCAACTGACTAAAACAGAATTTAATCTTTTGTCTCTACCATCCACATGTGCACACACACATTCTATATATACACACAAAGAGACAGAAATGTGTGAGAGAGAAATAAACATGCATAGAAACAGGCAAAAGTGGAGATATTGAGAAGGGGAATGCTTGTACACAGATCCACAGATGCACGCGCACACACACATACACACACACACACACACACACACACACACATACAAACACACACACACCACCCTAAACTTAACTTTAAATCTTATTTGGTTAAATTTGTCTAGCTGGAAAATTCTATACTAAGGTACTCTTTTTCCAGGTGAGGTAAGACAAAATCATTGACATACTTGTATACTTGACAGGTTGTTCATAAACAGGATTAATCATCTATCACTATCTTGACAAGGCAGACAACTGTGTGGTGCAGGTTATCTATAACATGAAATATAAATGTTCTCCAAAACTCCCTGTGCACAGAACAGCCATGTAGAGTCATATGAGAGTTAGGTAGAGGATGGTAAGAAATGAAATGGTAATTAACACTTATCGTAAGGAGTTAAGATATATATATATATATATATATATATATATATATAGAGAGAGAGAGAGAGAGAGAGAGATGGTTTAAACCTTGAAGATCAAATCCCCAACAATCTATTACAGCAAGTTGAACATTCTTTTTATTAATTTAATTAATTATTAATTATTTTTTATTAATTATTTTTATTAATTTAATTAATTAATTTTCTTCTCTTTTATTTTATTTTTAAAAAAACAGACTATCTTTTACATTTTACATATGAATCCTAGTTCCCACTCCCTCCCTTCCTCTCATTCCCTCAAGCTTCCCTCCCAACTCAGCCCCCATCTACTTCGCAAGAGGGCAAAACACATTGTTCTGAGGAAGGACCAAAGCCCTCCCCACTATATCCAGACTGAGCAAGGTATCCCTCCAAAGAAAATGTGTTCCAAAAAGCCAGTACAAGAAGCAAGGAAATCCTAGATTATTTTACATACTGACCACAGATTCCCCTCCCTTCTCACAAGCTGAGAATTCTAGATGACACTTTAAATTCTTGTGAAGCTCTGCTTTCAGAAAACAGAGAACAGTTGGTAGTACAAAAGAAAATGAAGGCTTTGACCATGCTTATGCTCTTAGGTGCCCTTTCTGCCCATTAAAGGCTTGCTATTGCCATGTTGACTCATTTTTGTTCTTAGAGAATAGAGTTCATAGTTCTGATTATACCATATTACTCAATTTAAAACCTTAAGAAGGTCAACATACCTACTCAAAATAATGAAGCACACATTCATGGAGCCAGAATTTTAAGTCCACTCTGAGCATACATATACTTATCGAAGGTGAAGAAAGAACTGTTGGGCTTCCAGATTGTTAAGAAATAAAATAAGGCTGTGCAGCACACTATGATGGTGGCTGGGAAAAGGCAGCACATAATCATGAGGACCATCATATAAAATTAAACCCTGGGTTAGGGGGAGCCTCTCAATATGTCTGGGCCCCAGGATGTCTTTTGGCCAAAAATTCTGTACCTGTGTCAACCAAAGATTCGTGGGGCTCTGCACATAGCCACTTCGACCTGGGAGAAGATATTTATCTTAGCATCAAATATTACATTGCCAAAGGGTTTGCAGACCACCAGTCACAATAACCAGCAAATTATGACCAGGGCCAGAAGTTTGTGATTACACACAGGGAGACAACATAGCCTTCCATCACACACAGAGGGTGGCCTAGCATGAAGTTATGATACTTTTTATTAATAACACGGATAGTGCTGACCATGATGGTCTCTGCTAGGTTAGCAAATACTTCCAGGTCTGGAAGCCTATCTGAACAGTAGCAAAGCATCAGAAGGGATCAGAATGCACCCAGAAGATAGAGAATGAAGTTTGAAACTGCATCTTTTAGCTCTTTGGATAGAAAGTTGATAATAGCTCTGAGCTTTCTGTCACCTCCAAAAGAGAAGTCTTATCTGTTTCTTCAATGTCACCTGCATGAGGTTTGTCTCCACCATGTCCCATCCACCAAAACTTTGGCCATGCTTTACCTCCCTATTCCTTCATCCCTGTGAAAGAAACATAATTTCTTACCCAGACAACAGCTGTAAAATCAAAACAAACAAACAAAATCAAGGTGGTGCTAGGAATATTGAGGAGTATTGAAGTTGTGGCTGTACTTTGGTGGAGCTATTCCCCATGAGTAGAAGCTTAAAATCAAATAAAGCCTTTGTAAGAAAGAAACACAAACTGAAGTTTGAATGTTAGTAAAAGTTGCCTTCTTATTGAGCATGGAGATAATGCTGGGCATGCAGACATATGTAATGAAGAATCAAAGATAACTTTGGTGATATCATTTGGGGAGTCATCTTACATTAAGTAAATTTTTAAGGAAAAGATGATATAAACAATATTTATTATACTAGTATTATAAATTACTTTAGGCATTTCTTAGCATGTGCATTTTTGTTCCCAACATAAGATTTTCTATCAATGCAAACTGCAAGGCCTAACTACCTATGCTGATAATAAATTGTAGCTTTAGAGAAATTTATTTTTTTGTTAATAACTAAGTATATCATGAAAAATTCAAATTTTAATAAAAAGACTCTTAATTTCCATTTACAGCCATTTTTTGTACAGATAAAAGCAAACATATTTATTTCTCTGGACACAAACAGAAAAAAAAAACAAAAACAAAAAAGAAACTAGGCATTTTTTCAATAATTTCTTACTGTCTTCAATATCATCATATTCATTTATAAAATCTCATTACAAACAGTTATTAGTTATCAGATATAATTAGAAAACCTTAAGAACTTCAGTGCTATCCCATTAAAAGTCTTATAATTCCCCTCATAGACAAGTCACCATGCAGTTATAATGGTTAGAAATGTAACATGTTTTTCTGTGTAAAAATAAAATTATGTTCATCTGATCCATTGGTAAGGATATTTACCAGGACTCTCCAAGTAGAGTTTGATGATAAGCCTCAACACTGTAAATGCTGAATATCTAGAGTATAATACACATGTTCTAATTGCACAAAAGTGGCAGGGCAGTGGAACACAATGTTTTTTTATCTGCAAAATGTCATTCTTTATAAAAACAAGATACAGTTGCCAATACTACGGCATTAATCTTCACTAATGTAAAATCAATATTTCATTGTAAACTAATTACAATGGACATTAAGCAACAAAACTCTCCTTTCTATCCTAGTGACTTAGAAAGAAAAGGCTGCCAGAGAACAAGTCATCTATGGCGAAATGTTAATTAGTGCACTGAAATTTATCACTTTTATAGAATAAGTCATTTATTTGGTGATACTATTTTAATATTATGTTACTGATTTACAGAAATACCTTAGTTCTCCTTATATACTATCTGGCAAGCAAAGAACACTAGGAATTCATCTGGATTTGAATATATGGGAACTAAGAATCCACATAATTCAATAAGATAGAAAAGGAGGGCTGGGGATCTGACTCATCCGATAAGCATGCTTGCTCCCAAAGACTGAAGCTCTGTGTTAAGATCTCCTGAATTCATATCAAAAGACCGCATGTGGCTCCCTTTGCTTGTAACTCCAGTGTCTGTGAGAATCCCACTGTTGTTATAACAAATTCCCACAAAGAAAGTGACTTAAGATGCATTTTTCTTGTACTAAACTTCTTGAAGTCGACAGTAGTTCTCAAGTACTATATGTACTAACGGTTTTAAAGTTTAGAAGTCTATAATAGCTCTCAAAAGTCTAAGATGTCATGCAGGCCACCTTTTTTCCTGGAGCTTCCTGAGGAGAACTTTTTTTCTACTATCTGGGGCCCAACTACTAGTATTGGCTTGCAGCTTCTTTCTTCATTTTTAAAGGTAGCAGTGCTGCATTTTTCTGACTTTTCTACAGACACATATTGCCACAACCACATTCCGGACAAGGGCCTGACTTGTGTACTACAGAATTATTTCCCAAACCAGTATCTTCTATCATAAATGTATGTTCACAATATCCTTGTAGAGACATTTTGGGTAGTTGTACGCTCTTCACTTACTGTGATACACTCTCAAGTGCGTACATGAAAAAGGAAAAGGTCATGACCAATATGATCCCAAGAAATACTGTTTTCCCTCACTACAAGGGGGGAAGGAAAACTATTTTAATAGCTTTACACACCTCTCACTAATGCTTTCTGAGGGCAGACTGTATACCACACAATATTAGGTGCATGTGAAACTGGAAAACATAGTTCTTGAATATTACTCCTGTTGATAACCAGTATAAGAAAATGAAATAAAGACAAATGGTGATTGTTAAAGGAACATCTAACAAATAGTAGGATTATATTTAAATAATGAATATGAGACACAATCCAAGCCTTAATATGGACTATTTCTAATCTAGTTAATTTGGTTATGTTCCTGATGTAAAGTTTCAAGTTGTTATTTTACCTCAATTTATTAAAATTTCAATCGCTATGTCTCTGTCTTAGACCATTAACCTCTGTTTCTGAGAACTATAATATAGTTAGAAGACTGTGTCTTAACCAGAGCCGTGAGTTTATGAACTGGTTTCATCTTTGGAGGCGTAGAACAAAGATACACAATGGAAGCTCTTTACAACTGACATGGCTGTTAACTTAAGACTGGGAGGCAGAAAAGATGTACTCTTACCTTTCACAAACATATTTGGTAAAACATTGTGACTTTTCCATTTTTTTCCTGGTTCATAATGGTATAGATCTTGTACAGTTGCAAAACTGGGCAAGGTTCTGACTTTATTTTACTTTAAATGCAAGGTTAATTGGAACTTTAAACTGGTAAGTCATAAAACTTACTATTATATTATAGTTTGCCTATTCCTATCTACTAAAGAACTATTGTCTGTTTTATTTAGCATAGTAATTATTCTAGTATATGTAATTGATAATAATAAATGTATGCAAATATTGATCATTCTGCTGTCTCTTACACTTTTTCCTTCATTTATATCTTGTATGTGACATTGTGTTAATTCAGAATTGACATTAGAAGTCAACCTCTCTGACAGATAATAAATTACCCCGAATACATGCTAAAATTTTTCCTTGTGTCACTTATATTGTTCAATAAGTCTTTATTATGGAAACATCAAGTAAATTAAGAGGAAATGCTGGCTTTTGCTTTCATGCTCATGTGACAGTGGCCACATTAAAGCACCCATTTCATAGATGGTTATTCAGCCACAAAGTGAGATGCGGAAAGAAGCAGAACACGGCTAATAGAAGAGATTTTATTGTCACCAGACACTGGAATGCTTTCTTTTGTCAGTTTGTGTGCTTTTTCTCTGCGATATTTTTGACATTTGGGAAATAAAAGGAAGTCGCATATCCTGGGAGCAAAATGACATTGATAACTTGGGAAGCTTGACTGCCATTTCCCCAATTTGAAAGACTTTTCCCTTCCAACACAGAAAATGAAGTAGTTAGAAATGAAAAGCAAACTTAAAAGAACACTTCTTCAAAGGAAAAATGTTTTATATTTAAAAATAAGAACCACAAGAAATTCAGGTTTATAAAAGTACTGAGAGAAAGAGTTTTCTTTTTTCTTTCTTATATAAACAAATGTGAGTCTTCTCCTAAGGTATAATTAACTGAGATGGAAACAGAACGCTGAACCAGATGGGAAGTAGGTCAGCTCATTTGAGGTTCTGGCTGCATGAGCTTGACAGCTAGCTGAATATTTCTCTCTATATAGGAGATATACAGGTTCCAGTGATTTATTGGTCTTTCTTTCCCTAAAGCCTCTTATATAAAAATATAGAAAAGAAAATCCATATTTTTTCCATCTTGCTTAGAAGCAACCTACATTGGGGACTTGCATGTAATTATGAAGTGCTATGTGCTGTGCTCAAGTGCTTTGAAGATATTGCTAATTACATTCAAACGTGAGGAAATATGATGGCTGTTATAAAAATGGTAGTATTTTATAAATACTACATTTTATACAACATTTAATTTAAATTAATGTATTCATTAATAATTGATACTTAAAGTTAGATTTAATCCTTTACATCACTAAACACCCATATTTATCTTAAAAACAGAAATATTTGTGTGCTTCCTTTGCTAAAACATACTCTTATTTTAATTTTGCCAGCAATGGACTACTAGAAGAAGTTGAAATAAATCTTTCACAGGAGCAAACTCTACCATGATTGATCCATTAACACCATCTGTCCCCTGTGGAGGACATCAGGAACTATTCATCATGTGCACCTCCCTCAGTGCTGTTATGCCTTTGCGGATGGACACATGCTTAGTTTTGTTCTCCAGTTGCCAAAAAAACCCTGGTTCTAGAATATATTGAAAACCTGTTCTCTCTAAGTCTGCAACTATCATGAGTATATTGCATGATGCCTACATTCCAGCTCACAAGTTACTCGCTCTTCAGTCAAGAAATCCTCATCATCCTGTTCACAAGCTTATCTGCTTTTTATGTCATCACATGTATTCCTGAAATGAAAAACAGGGTTAGTGATGAGATATGTGAGATATAAGTATTATACATTTTACCTCCTACTTAAGAACAACTAAATTGGGGATGTGAGCATAATTATGAAATGGTATATGCTATGTTCAAGTACACTGAAAATATTCACAATCACATTTGAACACAATGGAATATAGTGGGTGAAATATATAATATATTCCTTTAATATTTGTTAAGAGACCATCATGGCCCATAGAACACCCCCCCCATTTTTTTGTTTTTTTGAGACAGGGTTTCTCTGTTTTCCTTTGGAGCCATTCTGAAACTAGCTCTTGGAGACCAGGCTGGCCTTGAACTCACAGAGATCCACCTACTTCTACCTCCCAAGTGCAGGGATTAAAGGCGTGTGCCACCACCACCCAGGCCCATGGAAAACATTTTGGCATTAAAAAGTCTTACAAGTTTTTCATATGGAAGTATTATCTGTGACCTTTAGCTTCAGTCCAACTAGAAATGAATTCTAAGTGAACAGATAGAGAAGTATACTTCAATAATACGTATTTAGTTTATGTTTTATGAAGAAATGAACTCTGGTTTATTTAACTGGATAGAATACAGAAAATGCTTATATGTGTTACTTTTGTTAGTAGTATTTTTAAAGAAACTCTATTTATTATTTGATTTTTCTTCTGGATATTTTGACCTTGTCCTACTCCATTCTTCTTAGAATTATTGCTTTCATTATAACCCATGCAAGTTTCTGCTTACTTTACTGCAATAGACATTTAAAAGGTTTCTAATGTTTCCAATGAAGTTCTTGAAATTTTTTTCAAAGTGTTCTGTTAATAAAAATAGTCACAATATTTATCTATTTAAACTCATTCTCATTTCACATGTCTTTATGAAATTGTTGAATCAAATAGTCAACATTTTCTTATACTTCTTCAATTGTACCTGTACCTCATCTGTTGTATGCTTCAGTCACATTCAATTGCTTTCAATAGCCTGAATGGCCATGCCCAGAGTTGTGCTTGAGCTTTTGATTTCCAGCATCATTCATCCTGCCTCTAGTTGACCTTGATTTACATTGCACATATTTGTATTTCAAAATTCAGACCAAGTATTCACCCAGGTATATCTTGATTCTTTAGACAGATACGTTCATCACATTTTTGTATGGTTTCATAATATTCTGAGTATTTCTTCAATGTACCATATAATAGTTCATGAATTATCAAGCAGTTAACTGACTATAGACTGTAACTCTCCTAAAGTCTAATCCAATGTATAAAAAAGGTGTGAAAATCATGATAGAAAGTAATTAAAGTGGTAGACTATTTTGAATTCAATGTAAGGGAAATGGCTATATGTTAAACTCACTTGTATATGAATCAAAATTATGTTAATCTTTGTGAACTGCTCTGTTCATTAAAATCATTCATCATATCATTTTACTATGGCAAATGCATTTTGGCAGGTTATCTGTGTTGACATAATGGTTAGAAAGTAGAATCAAGAAATGAAATATGTGTGTTTACTTAAGAATGTTATAAGCATAAGTAGTCATCAGTGTTCTTAATCTTTGCTATTCTTACAGGTATAAGATGGAATCTCAGAGTTGTTTTGATTTGCATTTCTCTGACAACTAAGGATGTTGAGCATTTCCTTAAGTGTCTTTTAGCCATTTTAGATTCCTCTGTTGAAAGTTCTCTGTTTAGGTCTGTACTCCACTTTTTTATTGGGTTATTTGTTCTTTTGATCCCAATTTCTTGAGTTCTTTATATATTTTGGAGATCAGACCTCTGTCTGATGTGAGGTTAGTGAAGATCTTTTTCCATTATGTAGGCTGTTGTTTTGTCTTGTTGACTGTGTCCTTTGCTTTACAGAAGCTTTTCAGATTCAGGAGGTCCCATTTATTCATTGTTTCTCTCAGTGTCTGTGCTACTGGGGTTATATTTAGGAGGTGGTCTCCTGTGCCAGTGCAGTTATGTGTACTTTCCACTTTCTCTTCTATGAGGTTCAGTGTGGCTAGGTTTATGTTGAGGTCTTTGATACATTTGGACTTGAGTTTTGTGCATGGTGATAGATATGAATCTATCTTGAATTTTGCAGGCAAATGGATGGAGCTAGAAACCATCATTCTGAGTAAGGTTACACAGACTCAGAAAGACAATTATCACATGTACTCACTTATAAGTGGATTTTAAGCATAAAGCAAAGAAAACCAGCCCACAAATTACAATTCCAGAGAATTGAGACAACAATGAGGACTCTAAGAAAGACATATATAGATCTAATCTACATGGGAAGTAGAAAAACCAAGATCTCCTGAGTAATTGAAAGCATGGAGGCCTCGTGAGAAGGTTGAAAGGGAGAGCAGAGGCAGGGAGGGGAGCAGAGGAAAACATAGAGTTCAATAAAAATCAATGAAAACAGAATGTTCTATCATCACATCCCAGTGCTAATTCAGTTAAGTCTTCTAACCTCAAGCATTATAAATTGGACAAAACACAAAAGGTGTGAAAAAGGAACCTGGAACCAAAAAGGCTTATCATCCAAATATCTGTAAGTCTTGGTTAATAAGTTGGCACAGGAGATAGAAACACTTGCCTCCCAAACCTGACAACTCAGTTTGAATCTCATACACCAGAGTGGAAGAGGATGACTCACTAATAAAAATTTTCTGTGACATCATGAATAATATCAAAATTTATAATTTAATACCTTACCAATTTCATTAAAGTATTTAAAACTTTATTCTAGTAAGTCTGCCTAATTAAAATACTTTAGTTTATAACTCAGGGTGAAGAATAATTTATGCAAATATGCCATATTTTTTCAAGACTGTGGCAATAAATGTTTCAAGTAGACGTGCCTTAAAATTTCCTCAATATACTTTTAAACAACGAGTTAACAATGCAGCTTGAGAAGAAGAGAGATGGAATTAGATAAAGCAATATTTCAGAGTAATCTCAGGACCCCTCTGGCAAGTGGAGGATGTCTTGCAAAATACTTTATACTTTTCAACTGGCCTTGTTCTTTGAAGAAACTAATTTCTTCAAATTGCCCAAAGTGTTCAAATATCGTACTATTGTACTTACAAATGTGACACTGATACTTCCTTTGTTCCTGGGAATCACATTTTGAAATGATACTTCAAAAAATACATCCTATGTGCATTTAGTCCTCCAAGAGATTTTAAGATTTAAACAGTCCAGGAAGGTTAATTAGTTTACAGTATACATTTGTGATATACTATAATTCGATTATTAGAAACCATGACCCATATATGAGCTACATAATTTCTTCATCTTACAGTGAATAAATCATATGGCCAAGCTATGAGCCTTGTTATACACCTGGAAGTCCCAACATCCTACCCCAGAGATACTGGCTTATCCATGTTTATTACCACTCTATCCACAAAATCTAAGAACCGGAAACAGCCCAAGCACCCTTTCATTGGAGATGAATAGTTAAGTGAAAGTGGAAATAGGAAAAATAACAGTCTTTGGTAGGGAATGGGGAAGTAGGTAGCAAAGAGGGATAGAAGAAAGGAAAATAAATGTCATTAAAGATGTTTGAAAAGCCATAGGGAGTCAGGTAGTGGAAGTACACTCCTTTTATCACAGCACTCAGGAGAACTTAATGCTGACATTTACCCTGACCTAAATAGTTTATAACTCTATTCTATTATCCTTGTACCCACAGTTAAATGGAGCTTGCATCTGAACCCTTTTATCCAGGATATGAAGACCATTAAATGAAAGTATAACAACCAAAATGCAGAGAATAAGTGACTTACTGTACCCAACCTCAATTGATATATTTATAATAAAACTCCCACACCCATGGCTTGGAAAAAATGAGGAATAGAGACCAGGAAGAATTTCAGAGACACAGACAGAGGACTAGGATGTCAACTATGCAATATTGTCTTTGTGACATGAGACAAAGCTGCACCCATAATATCTCAGCAGTGTGGTTACCTAAATAGCAAATATCAGTTGATGTATCAAAGCATATGAGTAAAATTTCACAAAACCTTGCTACTAGGTGAAAATCTACAGGCAGTCTCTGACAGCTAAGAAAGAGAGTCTTCTCCCTGTTGATGAACATCCTGACAGGTCATAATATTGAGAAGGAGTATGGGATAGTAGAAGGGCTTGAAAGGGGAGAGGAAGGGGTGGAAATATTATAAAAACTAATGTATGTACTACTCGTACATAAATTCTCAAAAAAATTTAAAATAAAAAAGTTTAATCCATAAGTCAAATACAGTTCATTGCTTGTTTTAAAAAGTAAATTTAGTTAGTTCACTGCTATGCCTACTTATTCCTCTTCTATTTGTCTTCTCACAATATTGAGATAGTAGAAAAATTTGGGGCAAAGTCTATATGTCCCAAAGTACCTCAACTATTTATATTTAACATCACTTGAAATTTTTTGCTGACCATTGCCAAAATTTGCAAGAAATAATTGCCTTAATTACTTTTAAAAGCTCTTTGTAAACCACAACCTTTTTGCCAATATAAATGTTCAAATGTTTTAATATGTTTATATGCACACAGAGACATAAAATCAGACAGATGCATTCGCTCATTATTGTATGTCTTATTTAAGATGATCTAGCCCACATTAAATTGTCTTCCACAAAGTATAAGATCATCAGTGTTCTTTGCATAACAATTAAAAACTTTTATCCATTATTTACATTTTTTTTTGCAAAAATTGGCATTGTACTTTGAATTCTTACCAAGTATACTGAAATCTAATATGTAGTAAAATGAACTTTAAACTAATTTACAGATATGATTTTATACACTTATATTTATATAAAACGGTCAATTCCAGTATTGGATTTTCCTGCGTGTGTGTTAGCTGTTTGGGCTGTGTTTATTCCCTATTATTTATGGATTTTTTTTGACTATCACAGTAACAGTAAAAACAGGAATAAAGCAGAAATTCTCAGTAAGGAATGTAGTCAGACTGGCTTTTGAGGACTAACAAGGCAGGGTCCCGAAAAGATAAGCTTGAAGAGAAAGAACTCAGGGGGAAAAATTCAAGGGTTCTCAGTCATTGTTGAGTTAAATACACAACAGCTCACTTATTTGCAGCCACTCCCTAAAGCTTGAAAAAAAAAAACTAGAGGTTGAGATGAACAACATCTTGACAAGGTGAAAACAATGCTGCTGACTTCAGTCACAAGAGCGAGAACATCAAAAACTCATTAAGGTAGAGAAAAGCATTAGGATTATTAACATAGGAGTAGAGAATTAAACTAAAACTTGCTTCAGTGGGTGAACCCATCATGGTCTTGATCTCTTTGCTCATATTCTCATTCCTTCCACTCTTCAACTAACTTTGGGCACTCAGTTCAGTGCTCCGATGTGGGTCTCTTCCTCTGTTTCCATCAATTGCTGGATGAAGGTTCTATGGTGGTATTTAAGATAATCATCTGTCTGATTATAGAGCAAGTCAAGATTGGGCCCCCTCTCCTCTATTGCTTAGGGCCTTAGGTGGGGTCATCCTTGTGGATTCCTGGGAATTTTTCTAGAGCCTGGTTTCGGCTAACTCTATAATACCTCAATCAACATATCTCTTTCTTTTCCCTCATCTCTGTCCTTCCTCCATCTAGACTATCCCATACCCTCAAATTCTCCTCTCCCCTTTCCCTGACCCCCTCCCCTCCTCTTCCCCTTCAACTCTCTCTTCTCCTCCACCCCCATGCTCCCAATTTTGTCAGGTAATCTTGGATATTTCCAACTTCCAGGTGAGTCTATACATGTTTTCTTTGTGTTTACCTTATTTCTTACTTCTCTAGGATCATGAACTATAAGCTCAATGTCCTTTGTTTATAGCTTGTACCAACAGTTTACCTGAGTGAATAGGAGCTCGCCAACTCCAGCCAGACTGGGAAGGAACAAGCATAGGACCAAACTAGTCTTTCTAGATGTGGCTGACAGTTGTATAGCTGGGGCAGACTGAGGGGCCACTGGCACGGGCATTGGGATTTATCCTACTGCATGTACTGGCTTTTTGGGATCCTAATCTCTTTGGATGTATACCTTGCTCAGCCTAGGTATACTAGGGAGGGCCTTGGTCCTTCTACAAAGCAATGTGCCTTACCCTCTCTGAGGATTAGATGGAGGGGGTCATTGGAAGGATGTTTGGAGGGAATGGAAGGAGGGGAGGGAGTGGGAACTTGGAATGTTATATTTTTTTAAAAAAATCTAATAAATAATAAAACAGATTCATATCGACATGAAAAAAACTTGCTTTGACACTGTACTAGTGGCTTTTGTGCTATTGTGACAACAATAATGGAAAAAATTACTTAAAAGTGGAAAGACTTATTTTCAGTTCATATTTTTAAGAGTTTTGGGCCATCAGAGTAGGTAATGAGTGATAGGGAAGCTCACATCGTGATGGTAATCATGTGACAGAGTATTCACATTGTGATAGATAAGGAAGAAGAGCAAGACATACCCTAAACAATGTAAATTTCAAGGTCCTGCCACTAATGACCTAATACATCCTTTAGATAAGCCAAACTTGCTACAACTTTCACAACCACCTAAATGAGCACCAGTAAGAGACAACATATTCAATAAATTTACCTATGAGCAACATTTTTTATTCAAAACATAATAGACCCTAGTTGAAAGTGCTTGTAAGTACCAAAGAATCAGGGCAAATTCTAGTAATTCAACTATGTATCTAAAAATGGTCAAGAATATTTAAATAAATACAGCTATAAAATTTCTAACAATTCATGCTATTTTAAAACTACCAAAAAAATAAAAACTACCAACCTCAGAAAATGAAAGAAGAGCAAATTATAAGAAATATAAAAATTACATATTTGGATTTAACAAGTATGCCAGGTGTGGCATTGTGTACTTGTAACAGCAGTACTTAAGAAATAGAAACAGGAGGACAAGAAGATGAAGGTCAGCCTTGATAAACATACTAAGTTTGAAGCCGTACTGTGATAAATGAAATTCAGTCTCAAAAAATGATATAGAAGAAACCATATGATAGAATTAGTATGCATATAATTGAATACTTTTGAATCCATGTTAGAAATTTGGCTAAGGGCAGGTGATGGTGGTACACACCTTTAATCCCAGCCCTCAGGAATTAGAGGCAGGTGGATGTCTGTGAGTGCAAGACCAGTCTGGTCTACAAGAGCTAGTTCCAGGACAGGCTCCAAAGCTACAAAGAAAACCTGTCTTGAAATAATAATAATAGTAATAATAATAATAATAATAATAATAATAATAATTTTAAAAAGAAATGTGGATAAAAGAATTCATATAAGTATAGTTATAGACTATACAAATAAATGCCAAATGGAAACTTTTATATTTTACAAACTAATTTGAAGGAAGGAAGAGGGCCCCTCTCTGTGGCTTAGAATTCCATGGATTTATAATAGCCAGAAAAGTAAGGAGGAAAGGTTAGAAAATGCTAATCATATTGCACCAACTGTCAAAAAGTAAAAAGAAATGAATTATTGTGTTTGGCATACTTTATTACTACTTTTATTTGTTTAATTTTATGTATACGGGTATTTTGCCTGTATGAATGGGTATGAACTCGACACCTGCCTTCTGCCCAAGGAGGACAGAAGTCATTGTCAGGTCCTTTATATCTTAAGTTAAAATGGTTGTGAGCCACTACACTAGCTCTGGAAATTGAAACTGACTGTCTGATTATTTTAACCACTGGAGGATCATTTCTCCAGCCACATCTCACTTTATTTGTATTCATTCCAGGAATCTAAGATATGCAATAATAATAATAATATCCACATTTAATATAGGTCTTCTCATCAGAAATTTCTTAATCCAAAAACTTCCTCATAAGCATACCACCATTTTTTTCACAGTGATTCTAATGCTAACATGTTGAGAGTCAAAAATGTTTTGTGTCATTATTCTTGTAGAAAACTGAACAAATGTCTATTCATCCAGCATATGGGAATGAAAAGAGATGAATACATGGATATCATCGAGTTCAATCCATTGCTGAACTGCTGAGTTTTATTGGCTCTAATTATAGGAGTATGAAGAAGAAGTTACAGAATTGAAATGATTCAAAGATAGCTGCATCACCAAAGTCCACCACAGGATGAACAAGATCTCACAAATGCTTGAAGCCTAGAGAACACTGCACAACCTGGAAACAGATAACCAAATTAGATGTGTCTTTCCTAGTATCTCAGTTGCTCTGAGCCTCATTCAGTCAGTTTAGTCTGTCTCTACCTCTTCCAAAGAGCTTAGCAAGTCCCTCGCAGTCTTTACTGTTTACCTAAGCTTAGAAATAGAAGAGTCTAGTGCATCTACACAGTTTCAGGGACTCTCACAATCCCTTGAGTTGGCTACTTCTTGAGCCTTAGGAGCTCCACTGCAGAATGGAATGTTTTCCTTTCCCCTAAACATCCTGCTGCTTTACTTTCTTTATAGCAACCAGTGTCTTGAAGTGATTCCAGTTTAGAACATTCTGTATTTTCAGCACCATTGAATATCTTGATGTAAAATGTTCTGTGTTCCAGCACCTCTTTTGCATCTTGTTTCACAATGAAATTCTCCACAACTTTTGGGTTGTGAGAAAACTGCACTGTAACATGATTATCAAAACATCACTTTTTAATTTGATAGAAAAATAAAACATTATTTTAAAGCTTTAACATTTTATCTATTGTGTCTTAGGATCAAAAAAATCTAAATTTCAGTTCTATTTAAAACACATATAGAATTTATCAGTTCCACAACAGTCTACAACTCCAAAATCAAAGTCTGTCCTGACACTACAGGCAATCACTTCAGTAAGCTGTTACTACATCAAGAAAATTTGTATACGTAGTTCAAATACATGGAACAGAGTAATCCTTTATATTCCAAGAGGGAACATTATGGACATAGTAAAGACTGATGAGATTAAATCAAGACCAAACATCAACCAGTACAGCAAATACAAAGTGCTAGAGATCTATATCTGATATTGTTAGCTTAAAACAGAGCTTTTTAGGCTCTAGCATAGTCAAAAAGACCATCCTTTCAATTTTTCTGCCTGTAATACACAGACTATCTTAGATGAGTTCCATTCCACTAAATTCCTACATTATTCCTTAGAGGATATCCCCATGATCTTGACTTCCCTGGTATCATTGTACATCTTTGGGATGCTATTGCAGCTAAGGCTTCATATTCAAAAGACTGATCAGTGACTTATTCTGGGAATTTGACCCAATTGGATATTTTCTGATCTCGGAAACACTGTAGAAGAATGGTACAAAACGCCATGATCCCCTGATGAATGCTTATTTCCTGGCTACAAAACTGATGCCATGTGCTCAATGTTATTGAGCTTTATTGTATGCTTTGTATAGAGCGTGACATCGTTAGGCAACTATTGCATTGGCTTTCATGTATTGAACTAGCGAAGACACTGAATTTCTAGTTTTTAGCAAACAAGTTCATTGACATCATTAATTTTGAATCTACTATGTTGAATAAATTTTCATTTTCACCAAATGTAGCCTTTGATAAGTAAACTTTTACTTTGGGATACCGCTTCTATTGTCTCATGCAGAGCAGAAGTTTCCAAATTCTTTTAAAATTACAAATATATAATCATTGATATATTCCTTCTCTTTTCCACAACTTGACCTTGCTCATAAACTTTTCCTTACCAAACTTGTTCTTGTTCTTATCTTTATGGTTAATATTTTGTTCCTTTAGATGAGAATAAAGATTCAAAATTATAAATAAGTAAATAAAAAGCACATAAGAGAACAAACAACTTAGTTACTATGTGTGCTTTTATATGCAAAAAAATCTCAAAGAAATCTAGGCAAGAATTAGACAATCTTATAAATCTACAAGCGTAGGCAGTTACAGAAGAGAAAGGTAGAGTAGTAGAAGTAGAAGTTCCCTTTTTTGACCTGAACTTCAAACTTGTTATTAATTACCAGTAAGAATTTGGTTGAATAACAGGTGATAAAAAATTATAGATAGCCATTACTGAGAGTTAATAATTCAGAAAATGCAGAAAAATAAGTTATTTGAGGTCAGGAGAGCAAGATTTTCTTTTTTTAAATGGGATGTGGTGGTTTGAACAAGAATGATCCCGTATGCTTATGTTTGAATATTTGGTCCTCAAATGGTGAAACTGTTTGGGAAAGATGAGGACAGACTCAAGACAGACGTTTTAGTACCAGGAGTATGGGTGTTATTGTCACAGGCCTAAAAATGGTTTTAGGAAAATGTGGATGACTTTTTAAATATAGACTATTAAAGCAGTTAAATGTAAGCAGAGCTTAAGGACCTATCCTTATAGGTAGTTTGAAGACAATAGTGCTGTGAGCAATGTGAACAATCGAGAGCCAGCTCACGAGATTTCAGAAGGGGACAATATTAGCAACCAGGCTAGACATCTTTCTGGAGATATTTTGAAAAAGACTGTGGCGATTTTGTGTTTTTTCCCTAACACTTTGCAAAATGCTAAAGTGAAGAGTTTCAGCCTAATATTAATTCCAATGCTTGAACATTACTGATCCCTTTTATGCAGATCTACAATGAAAAAGTTCAAACAGAGCAAAAAGAAATACAAACATAAAATTTGAGGAGAAAAAGAAAAACAGAAAATAAAATTTTGAAGCCAAGGTTTGGGCTGAAATACATGACAGACCTATGTGAAATGGAATAAACCTAGTATTAATCTTGGGGCAAGGCCTTACTGAGTTAATGTAAGGAAAGGGTCAATGGATTTCCTCCACTGAAAATGTGACTATAAATAAAATATTATGCAAATGTAATTCAGGATGGAAGTCACATTCCATCCTGATGTGCCATCCTAATTAGTCTTAATAATACAATCCCAGAGTCAGATATAGGGATAAAATGCCTTCACCTCTTACCTCTCTTACTGCTCTGACCAAAAAGGCGTCAGGCTTTTGTCTAAGCTTGCCTTATCACTCCTCTCTCTGACCTGTCATTCACTTCTTGTCTCTTGTCTGTACAGATCTCCAGATCCTCTGATCTCCATGTAAGCTTTATTTGTCAGAATTCAAACGAAACAGCACAACTCCATCCCAAGCAGACAATCAAGTTTAGCAGCAGCAACACCATGATTCTGGCTATAAAATACGTTGGTGAAAAGAGGTTGTGGAAATTTCCCCCACAATTAAGGAAAGCTACCAAGGCCAGGCATGTCTCCTTATGTAATCCTTGAGAGAATATTGAATGAAGCTGCAAAAATGAAGCCTGAATTGTGTTGGACACTCAAAGAAGTTGAAGATGATAGGGTCACTGAGATACCTGCCAATGGAAATTGCATACAGATGGGAGAAACAGCATAAAAGAGAGAGAGTGAGACAGAGACAGACAGACAGACATACACACACATACATACACACACACAGAGAGAGAGAGAGAGAGAGAGAGAGAGGTTTTAGTGAGAGAGAGAAAGAGAGAGAGAGAGGAGAGAGGAGAGAGGTTTTAGTTTGCAAAGCAAGAAGGAAAGTTCCATCTAAACCACTTGACCACTGACATAAAAGTACATTATTTGGAGTTGTTTTGATGCACTTCATTCTTGCTTTGGTATAGTATTTCCTCACTATGCTCCCTTTCCTTCCTTTTGGTGTATATTTCATATGTAATTTGCTTTTTAAAAATAGTAATGCAGTTACAATTAAGGGATTGTCTTTAGTTTGAGAATGGATTTTAGTTATTAAAACTATGCTGACATGATAAAAGACTTTGGGGACTTTGAAGTTAGATTAAGTGCATTTTGCATTGGAAACTATAGGGGTCAGAGAGTAGTACGCACTGGCTTAAATGAGAACCACCATCATAGGTTCATTTGTTTGAATATTTGGTCTCCCGTTGGTGGAACAGTTTGGGAGAGAGTATAGGGTATGATTTTGTGGAAGAAGGTTTGTCCCTGTACCTGGGCTTTGCCATTCCAAGTTAGCTCTCTGTTTCTTCCTCTTGATTGTGTCTGTCTCAAGATGTAAGCCCTCAGTCACCGTGCTAAGACCATTTGTGGCTGCTTTTAGTTATCATACCCACCTTGATTGTCATAACTTCAACCTCTATAAAATGTTTTTTTTTTTCTTTTTCTGCTTGGTCATGGTATTTGTCCTTTCGATAGAAAAATAAGACATTGAAATTCTTGGTTCAATTAAATTGAGGAGCTTTGAAATGTATCAAAACCTTGGTTAACAATCCAGACTTTTGATTTCATTAGATAGGTGAAAAGGGGGTTAGAGTCATTATCACTAGTGCTATGATATTGGAAGCTCTTTCTGCAGAAGCAGCAACAAAATCGCACACTAGCCATACTCTGTTATAAGGGACTTCTATACAAATTTTCTTGACTACTCTATGTGTTGCACTTTGTTCCAGGCCTGATCCATAGGGAGGCATCTTGGTATAGCAATGGTGTGGGGCTTGAATCCTTTCCTCTGTCATGATTTATACCCCCGATTTCATGCACCCTCTGAACAAGCAACACTGGCCAATGAGTTAGGATTCCTCCTCATTCCTTCCCTTTGAGCTTTAATGTACAGACTTTGGCATATGGATTGTGTTGTAACCATTCAATACCACAAATCTCCACCAATAAAAGAGAAAGTAGAATCTATTTGTTGGCAATTGTGTGGCAAATACTGCGCCCTTCCCTAAAAATTATGGCAAGATTCTTGGGTCAGTTAGGGTGGCTGCTGTGATGAAACACCATAACAAAAAGAACTGTACAAAGAAAAGTCTTGCTTGACTTGCATTTCCATATCACTATTCATCACTCGTTGAAGTTAGGACAGAAATTAAAACAGGTCTGGAAACTGAATGAAAGAACTAATCCAGAGGCCTTGGGGTGGTGTTACTTACTGGCTTGTTCATCAGCCTAACTTTATTTTTTATAACCCAAGACCACCAGCCCAAGAATAGCAACACCTAAATCCCACAGGGCCCTCACCCATCAATCACTAATTTAAAAACTTCCCTACAGTCAGTCTTATGGAGGCATTTTCTCAATTGATATTCCCTTCTTTCAGATAAATCTAGTTTGGTCAAGTCGATGTAAAACTAGCCAGGATAACTTGAATTTTATCATGTTTCTGAACCATTATGAACAAGTAAATAAAATAACTTTTTTAGTTTGCTCATTCTATAGTCTCTATTCTTTGCACATTAACAAGTTTTGAGTTATTCTCTGCAATAATCCCTATCAAATACACAAAAGAAGTTGCTTTAATGTTTAAGAAAAGAAGATTAGTGGGTAGGTAAAGAAATAGAAAAGTTTGGAGAATGTCAACCAAAACTAATGAGGCATAAAAATAATTACGGCAATATGATTAATAAGTTGAAACTTATTTTGAAGCATAAAATTAAAAGTCATTTGAAAATGTGCTACATGGATCAAATTTCTGATAAAAGACAGAGATTATTGAAAAAAATCTCATCACCAGGAATAGGCTACCTCCTTAAATTTTATTGTTAGGAGGCAGCTGAGGCTTCCAAATCAATATAGCATGTATTGTAAAAGCTAGTACTCTACTATATTGAAAAATGTAAAAGAAATTGCTGAATTTCTAGATGGATATGACCTATCAAAAATAAAAGAGATAAGAAATTTAAACAGAGTTATAATAAGCAATGTGATTGAAATAGCAATAAAAATTTCTCAAGCTCTCTCTCTCTCTTTCTCTCTATCTTTCTCTCCCTTTTTTCCTCCCTCCCTTGACCCGCACTGTGGAGCACCCCCCTTCCCTTAATAACAATCCTCCCATGCAAAAAAAAAATTTCCAGTAAAAAAGTTGAAGTCTGTTTGGATTCACTGATGAAATCTATCCGACTTTTTAAAGGACTTAGAGTAAGGTTTTTCAACTTATCGTCTAATGTAGAAATGGAAGGATCATGACAAAATTGTTTGATGAGGCAAGTTAACTCCCAATTTTACAGCCAGTTTGGATACAACAGTAGAAACCTACAGAACAATTTCCTTGATGAATAAAGGTGAAAAGTTCACATAAAAATGTTTCTTAAATTAATTCAAAAACATTACCAAACCAGTCAGTGATGTAAGAATGATATAATAAATATACAGTAACTCTAATGCATCAATCACATACATGAAATCAAGGACAGAAATCACAAAAATGTTTGAAAAGATATGGGAAAGTGTTTTAATAAAATACGACATCTTTTCATGTTGAAATTCCTGGAAAGTTAGAAATAGATTTAACATACACTAATAAATGATTCTTATATATGATAAATTTAAAGCCAACATCATATTAATTGAGAGAAAAAAAGCACTTCTATGACAATTAAGAGGAAGACATGGATGTCATCCTGGCTTTTATTCACAATAGAGTTTGAAATATTACTTAGAGCAGTAAGAGAGACAAGGTTAAAAAAGAGGAGTGAAAATAGGAAGGATGACTTCAAATTATAATCCTTCACTCAGTAATGATTTATTTAATGTTCACATTTTCAATTACAAACACAAAGTAGAAAGAGCTAGTAGAGGTAAGGTGAAGCTATAAGCATGCTATGCTTATCTATTCCAAGGGGCGTATTTCCTGATGCAAGGCTGTATGCACTCAATTCCCTGTTCCTCTGTAACTTCACTGAAACCAATTAATCAAATATACTAACTTAGGAGAGACATATTATCCAAACCACTGAAAATCGCCCCCAAAATTTTAATGTCATTCTCCATCTTTTGTGTCTGTGGTAATATTTCACTGTTCATTTCCTATTCTGTTCACTTGGGTCTTCTTTTCTTAATTTGGTTTCTTGCTCCAAGTATCTGTAAATCTTATTAATTTTCCTGCAGGACATAGTATTAGATACATTGATTACTGGCATTGTTGTATTTGTTTCTAGTTCAGTAATTTCAGGGTCTGGTTGCCATATGTGATGTGTGTATCCTGAGCTAAACCTGGAGTTTGGGGTAGTAGAACTTGTGGCCGAAGATTATGTATGTAAGACAGAATTAGGCAGACTTCATTCAGCCAGACTCTGGCAAAGAGTGCTCACATTCTTTCTGGCCAAAGAGATTATTTTTATGGCTTGAGAGAAGCCTGTAAGTTGATAGAGTGGGTCCTGGGAAATGCTTAGTAGTTAGAAACTGTGCAGGCAGAGAAGGCAAGAGTTGGATGGGACACTGGATGTAGGTATCCAGGTTATGTCTGATGATTGGGGGAGGTTATATGGACATGAGTATCAAGTGTATTTACCCTTCTAGACCCTGGGGAAAGATGTGGGTGATCTGGATACCCATTGTATTTTGTGAACTTGAAGCAAGAACTTCAATGTGTATTGCAACTCTACCTGGAGGCATGACACAAACATTATTTTTGGAAGGTTTTTTATTACCCTGCTTGGATTGGGTTGTCATTGTAGTTTTTAGTTTGTCATTGGGCTTAATTATTAACACCAAGAAGAACCCTAAAGTTCATCCTTCAATCAAGGCAAGCTCTTCCTTACCTCCAACGTGGAGACACCATCTAATTCCTTTCCTGCCAGTAATCTGTATCAGTCACCCCCTCCTAATGCATAATCCCTGACTCAGTCTTTTGAATAAAGATGCTAAAGATCTTGATGTGGTGAGGAATAAGTCTTAGCTTCCAGTTCAATGGAAAGTTTGCTATGTCTCTTGAAAGAAGTATTTACCACTTGATGGAGGAGGGTCATCTGTCTATGTGTTACTTTCATTAGTTAATAAAGAAACTGCCTTGGCCTCTTTGATGGGACAGATAATTAGGTAGGCAGAGTAAACAGAACAGAATGCTGGGAAGAAGGGAAGTGAATCAGTCACCATGACTCTCCTCTCCAAGAGTGACGCAGGTTAAGATCTTTCCCGGTAAGACACCACCTCGTGGTGCTACACAGATTAATAAATATGGGTTAAAGCAAGATGTGAAAATTAGCCAATAAGAGGCTGAAACTAATGGGCCAGGCACTGTTTAAAAGAATACAGTTTCCGTGTAATTATTTTGGGTAAAGCTAGCCGGGTGGCGGGAAGCGGCCTGAGGTTCCTTCTACAACCACTCTGGACCTGAAACTTCTAGTGCATAAGAGCATAGTGGCATGGCAAAAAAAAAAATCAGGCATTCTCTTTCTGTGTCACTAGGAGGATAACTAGTAGCATTCTATTGTTTTTATTTTTTGTGTTCCAAAAAGTGAATGTTCAGGCTCTATTATAATCCATAGTCTGCCATGATCTTTCAGCACACTAATATAATATGGATATATTCTGCCCCAAATGGTACTTACACAAATAAGATTATAGCACCTTTCCTAAGGAAAGGATTTTTTACTTATTTTTAATGGGCCAATGAACAAATTTAATCAAAGAAAAATATAAATATCTAAATTTAAAAATATATGAAATTGTCTCGAAAAACCAAAAAAATATATGAAATTAAAAATAGAAAACTAACAAGTGATACACAAATTTTCCCATTATCCATTATGATCAAGAACTTCTGATCCTATATATTTAATCAAGAGAAATGAGAAGATACATTTAAAAAGCACTTCAGATGAATGTCGATAACAACAGTGTTCAATAACTAAAATGGGTGGAATCAACTCAGATGCCATAAAGTGACTCACACTAAGCACTATGGGAAACACATACACAGAAAGGGACATGCTCCTAACATAGGCAACTACTTAGATGAACCCTCTACTCCTCAAAAATAGTGCTAAAGGAAGGAAGATAGAAAACACTACATATGATTTCAGTTATATGAAAGTTCTAAATAACTATACTAAAGTGACCAAAAGCAGTTACATTGGGGCTGCTCACATTTTAGGTGACAATGAGATATTGAGTTGTGAGCTTTCCAAGCTACTGCTCCCTATTTGGTGATTGTAAGTATAACTTTAAAAGTCTATTTAACTATTCTATCAAGTAAACTGCTTTAAAGTGTTAGGAAACATGATAAGACAGTTAACTCTATGAGAATTCTTCAGCTTGAAATTTGTTCCTTAGAAGAATTATAGTATGTTAAATATGATTGTAGCTAAAACATTCTGTAAGTTCATAGATGGTAGTCATTATTGTTAATCTCAGTTGTGCATTTTTATTTTATCTGGGTGAATTTGGAAAAGTATGCCCTGGAAGGGATAACTGGTCAGAGATGATGCATCCAAGAGTGGGCAGCACCATCCAGCAGTGACTCAGATATAAAGACTTCAGAGAAAATATTTCCTATGCCTGTCTACTTGCCCTCATTTCTTTCTAGGGACTGAGTCTACTTTGTAGGTACAGTTGCTCTCATCTTTCTCTTACACTAGAGATAAATTTTGGTTGCCTTCTAATTTTCACTGAAAATTCTTATTCTTCAAGATTCCTCCTGGTTCCATTCACAAGACTGGGAATTATAGGCACTCAGCCTTGTGGAACAAGCAGCAGTAAGTTCTGATCATTTGCAAAATGAAGACAGACATGTTTGGTCTATTAGCCAACTATGCCAAAATTGTGTAAGCCAAGGTAAAAATAATTCTTTTGATTTTTTATATATGTATACAATACATACTGCAATATATATGTATATATATATATGTGTGTGTGTGTGTGTGTGTGTGTGTGTGTATATATATATATATATAGATAGATAGATAGATAGATAGATTGCCTTATAGATATAAAGTTTAATAAACCCATGAATTAGAGAGGTAACGATGTACAGCCTTGCCAGCTGAAAGAAAATTATATCTAGTGGCCCATATGGACAGGTAGGAGAGAAAATCGTTTTTTAGATCAATAGCTGATTAATACATGCCAGGAAAATTGTTAATCTTCTCTAGCTAAGAACTGAATCTGGTATAGCAACTGCATTTGGGATAACTACTTGATTAAGTTTGTGATAGGTAGTCCTGAAAATGGATGCCATTGAGTAGTTTTCATACAATGAAGTGAATGATTCTAGTACTAGGGACTCAAATGGTTTCCACACATTCTGAAAATTTAAATGGGTAAGTATGTCACTAACTCACACGTGGTAGGCATAAGCTGTGAGAGGCTAGTATTTGTAGGTAAGCAGAAACAGAATTATGGGATAAAATGAACTTTCACCTCAGTATTAGAACATAGTTTCTAGAGATCCTGATCACTGATTTTTTCCCACCAGTTATCATAGTAGTTTATTATATTGATGACATAATGCTGACATGATACAGACTGTAGCAACAAATATGGACTGCTAATAAACAAATGTGTATTAGAAGATGAAAAATAAATAATAAAATTCAAACCATAACCTCAGTAAAATATCTAGTACCTGTGATAGAGGCAAACAAATAAATTTTTTGTTTCAGATTAATATGCTTCATCTAGTCCTTCATGTCACCAAGAAAGAAAGACATCACTGGTGTTCTTTAGATTAGAGGACACACTTTCTGACTCTTTGTGTTCCTATGACTGATCTAAGATGGTACTTAGAAACCAGATATTTTTCAGTGCAGAAATATTTCCATCAAGTCTAGGTTGCTTTGTAGCCCACTCTGCAATTTGGGCCATATGATCCAGAAGAACTGATCAACCATGGGGGAGTCAGTGAGAAATAAGGATACTGTTTGTAACATTTGTAGACCCCCATAGATGAATCACAGCAGCAAGCTAGTAATTGTGGAGTTTGCTGCTAACATGTGCTGAGAAGCTCAATTGCAACCTGAATAACTTTATACTAGCTACTAGGCTATAGGTCCCTTTGGAAAAGGATAAGAGAGAAGTTAATGATAAATTTTTGGCATTTCGTACCAAAATACTTAGTCAAGAGGACCAATAATTCCAGGGGCTGTGGTCTACAAAGTAGCTCAAGTCTGGTACACATATAACAAACTATGATTATCTGTTGCCCTCAGTCAGAGTAGGCATTTGTTCTGGATGTTCCCTGCTTGTAAGACTAAACAGACACTTAATAAATTTCCAGATTATTTCTCTTATGTCTCTACCATGACAAAGCCAGAGCTCTATATGAATCACATCATTGTGAGTATTGCTTTGAGTATGCTGTTCATTACAATAAGCATGCTCACCTCTCATTTATTGATTCAGTGCTGCTATTTAGTCCTTGTTTCTATAGAAATGCATCACATTTAATCAATTGAATTGTGCCTGATCTATCTTACATGCTAAGAAGAGGAATGACAGATATCATCATAGATGCTTGTACTCTTTTTTATACAACTGTCTCTTATGGTTCTAGTGAAAGATATGCTATAGAGACTCTTTTGTTTGGAAAGAGTTTAGTTTGAAAGCCAAAACTACTAGATTATTAAATTTTACTTGAACTTTTTGGACCTCTCATAAATAGTAAATCCATATCATCTCACAGTAAGTCATCCTGTGTCCCATACTTCCTCCATTCAATAATGTGAATCATTATTGTCATTTTTTAAGTAGACCAGTTTAAAATTTAAACATGTTCTTGATGGTCTCATATTTACAAACTCTATTTGATCTAGTTTTATTTCCACTTTTTTCAATATATTTAAAAGCTATTCATACAAATATTTGCCTGAGCTCTGTTTGAATACATTAGAACACTAATGAAGTTCTATAGAGTGATGACATTTTATTGAAAGGTCACACTTTCTACTTCATGTCAGGGGCCTTGCTTACTCTTGAGCCTGAGTATTGGCAATGATGGCCTCCTAGGCATCATGGGACATAAATATTTGGTGTGCCAACATGTGGCTGACGACAACCATGTAAAACCTGAGAAAGCTTGGAAGGAATTCCAGACACAAAAGAACAGAGTTAATCATGGCTTCTGGATAGATGACATCTTTTTTTTTCAGGTGGGCTCTGTTTGCTGGCAGTGAGTAGGGATGCTATGGCTACTTTAAGAGCATTCCTTCCCGGTTCATGCTTCCAGCATGAAGTCTGACTCTTTCAGGAAGCTGAGCATTTACATGGGGCTTCTGAGCAGCATGCTACTAGTTGCTTAATGGTGACATAGACCAACTGTGACCCTGGAGCTGGGGCAGCACGCATGACTCTCAGAAGCAGAAAACTCAGAGGCAGTGCCTCTGCCATGTTTGACTGGGCAGAGCCGAAATGTAGAACTGCAGTGTTGGTCCTAGCCATGCCTGCTTAGCCTAACAAAAACAGGAAAAATTTGATCCTTATCAGAAAATAATTACAGATACATAATAAAGACAAATCCAGATGGAAAAGACATCTAAATGGGTCATGGTGTTGGATAAATTTATATAGGCTTGAGAGAGAGCAAAGAAATAGTTATTAAACACAAGTAAATGGTTTGTTAAAAAATAAAAGTCTTTAAAGGAACTGAGTACAGACTGAGTCATTGATTTAAGAAGTAAAGAAAAATAAGCCACATAAAGATGGAAAATACATAGAGTCTGAATTATGTATATTATTCTATTTTTTTTAAATTCTGGGGACTGCTAAGCTAAACCAACATATATACATTTAGATAACTTGACTTTCAAATCTGGTCTAAGGATAGGTTGCTTTGGAAAAGAGGTTCTACTTTCCTTCCACAGAGGATGAGAACCTGTATATTTCTTCCAGACTAATGTGGTTTTATAGAGCAAGACCCCTAAAAGGTCTCCATAATCCCCTAAAATCCTTCGCCCAACAAATATCAGGAAATAGTTTGGAGAAAATAATATCCAGATTTCCAATTTTTTATAAATGTTTGTTTACATTTAAAGGGGGTATGATATAGAGATGAATAATTTGCATTGGTATGGATTTTTGGTGATTGATCCAATTTAAGATAATTTCGTTATATGTATGTTCTGGTCTTGATTAAGTTATTTTATTTGTGAAGTTCATTTAAAAATGTAATCTATAATTAAGAATACAGGTTAATAGTAGTCATTTAATAATAGTCAAACTTGTAGTCATGTTACTTAGGTTTTCTAGATAGACAGAGATGTATTTTAGATGGATAGGTATTCTTCAAGCCTTTCAAAGATTAAAAAAATATGGCATTTAAGATTTTTAAGAATTTAGGACTTTTCGTGATAATGAGACACATCTGCTCCTGCAGCACCAATTGCTTCAAGAGGAAGATGAACATTGAAGAGTCTCCTTACGGAGTTTGTTAGCCATTTGGGCAGAAATTGCTCTTGTCTGGACAGCTTGTTGTAAAGTTATATGAACTGGGACATGCAGGGCCCACAGAAAAAAGGACTGCTGAACTTGTCTAAAGGTAAGATGATTCTTCATGGTTCCTGCTTCATGAAAGAGTCTGTCAGACATTCTGCAGGACAAAGAAAAAAGTGACTGACAAACACCCAATATAGGTGGAACTGTCATTGAAATTTCCTGCTTTGTTTAAAAGTCTGCCAGATACTATAGGCCTGTAGACTGAAGATGGGTGCCCCAGTGTTAGAAAAAAAAACTTTGTATGACTATACAGGCAGTGATATGTCTTTGGTCAATTCTAGAGTTTTGGAAGTTGCTTAAGATGCATTTTCTGTTAAGTTAGACAATATTATATTCTTCTAGTGTTTTTGGTGGATTTGAAGAGTAGGTAGTAATAGTTTTTCTTAGTTGTGATAATGTATATATATATATATATATATATATATATATATGTATGTATAAGTATATATGTGTGTGTATGTATGTACATATATACATATATAATTATTGCTTGATAACTGTTTTGTTGTATGCAGTCTTGTTATGGCAAATAAAAACCTTGTTTTTAGACAGAAAAGAGGAGGTGATTTGGGATTATCCTCTGTATGTTGTGAATAGCATTGGTAAGTAAAGAATCTACTTTGGGATTATTGCAGCACAGAGTGGGGGCAAAACAGGAGTACCAAACAGATGGAGGAAGAGACTGTAGGGGGAGGCAATGAGATGCCCTGTAGGTGCCAGAGGAGACAGACACAGGACATGGCACAGAAACTTACTGGTAGGCCGCAACCACATGGCAATACACAAATTAATAGAAATGGGTTAATTTAAGATATAAGAGCTAGCCAATAAGAAGCATGAGCTAATAAGCAAGCAGTGTAATTATTTCAGGTCTGGGTAGCCTCTGCCTCCAAATATTTATTATACTGACATTCTTTCAGGGATTATTCCATTGTGGGATGAACAGAAAATACAGGATTAATTGACTCATACAATACTAGAGAGGGCAACACTGTAAAGGTAGGGATTTTGATGCATCTTCTAATAAAGAAGTAAAAACTATTTCTCCAGACAACATAAACTCATCAGAAACTGAGACCTCAATGTTTTCAGACCCATTTGGGGCCTTCCATATATCTATGCCACAAGCTACAAATCAGGCTTCTTAATTTAAACTACTGACATCCTTCTAGGCTGGATATTAAACTTTCGTGATTTGTCTTCCAATTTATAATGAGACTTTCATTTGGACGTTGGCAATGTGATGTTAATGTCTACTCAGCAGAAGATGCCTTTCTCCCTGAAAAGCATAGAAATACTTAAGAAATTTATGTGCTTCATGAATTGAAAAGTCCTGTCCTCTGAGGTCATTATTTACCTCTGGTACTTTATTCAGAGATGTGAGAAAAATTAAAATTTGGCATCATTATACAACTTACTTTCTCACAAATTTTCCCTATATTATATACAGAAAATATTCAGTTCCTTGAGCCTCACAACAAACTAATTCAAGATTATTAGTTGGAAAACATTGCTGACTGGTCAGAGGTTGCAACCTCTTCATGACTGGGCAGTTTTTCTTAATAGCTCTGCAACATGGAACTACCTCCCTCCAGCATAACCTCCTGCCTCTACATGACATTATTTGGAGAATATCATGGGGACTGGAGGACTGAACTTATCTGAAAGTTATTTTCAAACAATATGCTTGTCTCTAATCTAGATTCCTGATATATCTTTGGCTTAAACTTTGTCAGATTCCTGATAGATGATTTGTGCTAGCAGTTCTATTGTGGGACCCTACTGTTACATACAATGCCTTATAATAGAAGCATGCTACTTCATGCAAATTAGGGTTAGTCAACCAGGCTCCCCAATTCCTATATACTCTTGAATCCTTATACTCTTTGAATAAAGTTGAATTAATTTACATAAATCTCTCTTCTGGGATCTGTCTCCATTTTATGCTCACAGACTGTATACAAAGCTGCCCATTGGTGGTTTAAAATTGTCCTTTCTTTTTTTTTAAACTTTCATTATTTGCAGATGATATGATAGTGTACATAAGTGGCCCCCAAAACTCCACCAAAAAACTCCTACGGCTGATAAACTCCTTCAGTAACGTGGCAGGATACAAGATCAACTCCAAAAAATCAGTTGCCCTCCTATACACAAAGGATAAGGAAGCAGAGAGGGAAATCAGAGAAGTATCACCTTTCACGATAGCCACAAATAGCATTAAATATCTTGGGATAACTCTAACCAAGGAAGTGAAGGATTTTTTTTTTTTTACAGTTACAATATTTTATTTGTATTTGACAAAATTAAAGAAAATACTCTATTATCTATTTTATCTTTGTGAGTCTAAAGTTTCATATCAAATTTGTCTTTCATCATAACTAAAAAGACATACTTATAACTATTATATTTCAACTCCATCAAAAGACCACAGAAGAATATAATATTACCTAAGTAAACAGGAAGTGCATTGTAAGAACTTTCAAAATTCTAGAAATGACAGAGATTTATGGCTGCCTGGACAGTCAACTAAAGTTCTTCTGTAACATTGGAGCATCCATCTTCAGTCTAGGCCTAGAGTGTGTCTGGGAGACTTTTCATTGAAGCAGGAAATTTGAAATTGTCTCACCTATATTGGCAGTTGTCAGTCATTTTCCTCTGTGTCCGGCATAATGTCTGGCAGACTCTTCCATGAAACAGGAAACTGTTCCATCTTGTTTTGCAAAGTACAGCAGTCATTTCCCTTGGGACTTCTATGTCCAGTTTTCTATCCTTATGGACTCTATCACTCTAGAATTATTGTTATTATATACTCTATCATTCTAGAATCATCGTTATAGACTCTATCACTCTAAAATCATCGTCGTTATGGACTCTATCACTCTAGAATCACTGTCATCATAGATTCTATCACTCTAGAATTATGGTCATTATGTACTCTATCACTCTAGAATCATTGCCATTATGGACTTCATCACTCTAGAATCATTGCCATTATGTACTCTATCTTTCTAAAATAATTGTCATTATGACTCTATCACTCTAGAATCACTGTCATCATAGATTTTATCATTCTAGAATTATGGTCATTATGGAATCTATCACTCTAGAATCATCACTATTATGGACTCCATCACTCTAGAATCATTGCCATTATGGACTTTCTCACTCTAGAATTATCACCATTATGGACTATATCACTCTAGAGTCATTGTCATCATGGACTTGAGCACTCTAAAATCACTGTCATTATGAACTCTATCACTCCAGAATTATTGCCATTATGGACTCTATAGCTCCAGAATCACTGCCATTATTGATTTTATCACTCTAGAATCATTGTCATTATAAACACTATCACTCTGGAATCATAGTCATTATATATTCCATCATTCCAGAATTGTTATCATTATAGACTATATCTTTCTAGAATCATTGTCATATACTCTATCACTTGAGAATCATTGTCATTATGTATCCTATCATTCCAGAATCATTGTCATTATGTACTCTACCACTTGAGAATCATTATCATTATGTTTTCTATTACTCTAGAACCATAACTATGTACTCTATCACTCTAGAACCATAAGTCCACATAAACTATTTTAAATATTTCTTGGTCATGATATTTTATCAGTGCAACTGAAAAGTAACAATGTAGTAACAACCAAATTTTGCATTTTTAAAATCAATAATAGAAAAATATCTTCAAGGGATATGCACATTTCAGAGTACCTGAATTAAACACTTCATTCCTCAGCATAAGATAGTGAAACTGTATATCAAAATTTGTTTAAAACTACTGTAATTTATGGAGATTTATGAAGTAAGATGTCCCTTTCAAATATAATAGGAAATATTTTGATACTCCAACCCAAATCTATTCATTTTATATTTTATAATCTAAAAGCAAGTCTCATAGTAAGTAGGATAAACAACATACTAGGTAGAAATAGAGAGCTACCCAAAAGAATATAAAAGATCAAATGGTGATTGTTTCAACAACTGGAAAAGATTTTTCAATTTTAGTTATATTTAAATAAACAAATAAGTATATAAATTACAGTTCTGAGATGGGTAAGAGGTTAATATTTGTTGCTCTGGCAAATGTCAACATTAACCATTTACACAGCTCATATCCACCTGTAATCCCATCTTAAGTGATTAGACAACCTATTCTGGCTTCTACAGACACTCATGTGTATAAATACAGACCCACATACATATAAATAAAAATAAAAATAGATATTAAATATCAACCATTAATTGAAAAGTATACTATATTACATAGATAGGTGTTCATTATATAGTTAAAATAATAATGAGTGATTAAAACAGTAGAAAATATGGGGCTCTGTCATTTTCTCCATCCAATGCCAGGTGAAGGTTCTATGGTGATATGCAAGATATTCATAAGTATGACAATAGGATCTGGACATTTCTGGCACCCTCTCCTCAGCTGCCCAAGGAACTAGCTGGGGGCGTCTTCCTGGACACCTGGGAACCCCTCTAGAGTCAAGTCTCTGCCAACCCTAGAATGGCTCCCTTAACTAAGATATATATTCCTTGTTCCCATATCCAACCCTTCCTATATCCCAACCATCCTATTCCCCCAAGCTCTTCCATCCTCCACTTCACACTTTTCTCTCTCCCCATCCCCCCATCACCCCATCCCACCCCACCCCCATGTTCCCATTTTTTGTCCGGCAATCTTGTCTACTTCCAATATCCAGGAGGATAACTATATGTTTTTCTTTGGGTTCACCTTCTTATATAACTTCTCTAGGATTTTTTACGAATTATAGGCTCGATGTGTAGGAGCACCAGACTGAGCTCTCAAGGTCCTGATGAGGAGCAAAAGGAGGGAGATCATGAGCAAGGAAGCCAGGACCGCGAGGAGTGCTTTTACCCATTGAGACGGTGGGACAGATCTAACAGGAGACCACCAAGTCCAGTCAGAATGGGACTGATGAAACAGGGGACCAAACCGGACTCTCTGAATGTGGCTGACGGTGGAGGAGGACTGAGAATCCAAGGACAATGGCGATGAGCTTGAACTCTACAGTATGGATGGGCTCACTGTGAGCCTTGTCAGTTTGGTTGCTCACCTTTCTGGACTTAGGGGGAATTGGGAGGACCTTGGACTTAACATAGTGAAGGGAACCCTGATGGCTCTTTGTCTTGGAGAGGGGTGGAGTGGGGGTATGGGTTGGAAGGGGGGGGGGAGGGAAGGGGGAGGAGGAGGGGAGGAGATGGAAATCTTGAATAAAAAAAATGAGGGAAAAAATAAAAAAAACAGTAGAAAATAAAAGTATATTGTAGGATTAATATAGACAAGGTAGCAAAATATCACATATAAACACACTTTACAGTGTCAAATAATACAATGAGCTAAATTGCACTGAATATAAAAATTTGTTTCTTAGACCATAAAATTATAAGCTAATGAGACAAAGTAGCACATCAAAAATATTAAAGGTAACTCATTTAAAAGGAATTAAAGAAAAATATTACAATAAGATGTGAAAATCAACTATTAAAGTATATCTACTGAATATGAATTAAATTTATTATGACTATAAGTGGGTAAAATTTGCCATTAAAAAGATTAAGATTTTAATAGTAAATACAAATATGAATGAAATGTTAGGCTATTTTAAAGAAATACAAAATAATTCAGTAATGAATAAATTTTAGAAATTAAAACTGAAAGGAATTTATTAGCTGATAATTAAATCAAAATTTAGCCTAGTTGCAGTCATATCATATGAAATAAATATTAGAGATAATGATATTATCAACATAAATATACACATTTATATGTAGACAAAAATTTAACATATGCTGGTAGAACAATCGAAAATTACTATGTAAATACAATAGAGCCTTAGAAAACATAAAATAGAGTAAGTATTTGCAAGAAGAAATCGCTTGGATTATGAGAACATCAAGAATTGTGGAAAGTATTCTTTAGGTATCTGTATGTTATATTAAATGGAAATGTTTCAGTAAGAATGCCTTAGTAATAATATCAATCATTGTACTATCAAGTCACTTCGAACTGAATATCCAACATAGTAACAAAGTATTTTATTAAATTTAAAAGAACTAAACATTATTCTAATCATATTTCCCATAATAAATTACTACTTAGAGACATCAATAATAAAAAAGAACATGAAAATTCCTGAACATGAAATTAAAGAACAGAATTCTAAATAATGTATACATAAGAAAGATTTCTTAGATGACCTGAGAAATTACTTTTAACTGAACAAAAATAAAAACAAATATAAATATAACAACATAGGATTGTTTCAAATAAAACATTGCAGCATATTATTTGGTAATAATAGTCCTATGGCATGAGGGAGTAACAATTCAAATATATCAGTAACTTTTGAGAAATTTATGAAAAATGAATTAAATTACATAAATACAAAACCATATCACATAAAAGAGATCATGGGAGAAACTGAATAAAAAGGAAAGAGGAAGAACAATAGTATCAGTACTATCCAAGTTTAGTGCTTCTGGTACTTCTTTACAATTAAACTATTAACCTGTCAAAGAAGATTAGACATAATTATACCATTATCAGTGTGAAAGGCAACATCACAGATGCTTTCCATGTTAAAATGCAGTGATTGGCTATTTTGCAACCTTTATGAATATTTCAGACATCATCTAGTATCTGAAACATACTCAGTATTAAATAGCTATTATAAAATTTTAACTACTTCAAAACAGTATTACTTTTTAGCCACTAAAAAGGAAGATATCATAAGAAAAGAAAAGCACTATACTATGTTAGCAAAATAAACACAAATCTTATGAAAATTAACCCAATTGAAAGTTTCACAACTCAGTTTTTTCATTAATAAGATCCTTAATAAAGGTTTTGATTGATCATAGTTTCATCAGCAAAAATCACTTAAACCTATATTTTATTTCCCAGTCATATTGCACTGAGTTTCTGAGTCGTTGATCTTCTCTGTCAAACACATTGCTATTCAAGTTTGCATCTTTTCAAATGCGTTCAGATCAAGTCTTCTCAATTAACATGAGGTGCCAACTCTCAGATTATACTTTTAGGGAGTTTTAATATATAGATCTTTATTTTCTTTGGAAGTTTTTATACCTTTTTTCTTTACTGAGGCATATCTAAAGTGCTTTGGATCTGTCACCATTTTGTTTTTTGCTTTTTTTAAAATATGAATTTATTTATTTTACAACATAACCACAGTTTTCCCTCTCTCCTCTTCTCCCAGTCTCTTCAGCTCTCTACCCGCCAATCCACTCCTTTTTTTTGTTGTTCAAAAAGGGACAGGCTCCCATTGCTATCACCATAGCCTGGCATATTAAGTTGCAATAAGACTGTGTGTCTCTATTGTATAAGGCTGGGTGAGGCAACCTGGTATGAAGAACAGGTTCACAAAAGTCAGCAAAAAATGAGAAAACAGCCTTTGCTCTCACTGTTAGAAGCCTGCAAGTAGACCAAGCTATACAACTGTCACATATATGCAGAGGGGCCTAGGTCAGTCCCATGCAGGATCCCTGGTTGTAGTTTCAGAGTTAGTGAGCTCCTATGAAGCCAGGTTAGTTGTATTTGTTTTCTTGTGAAGTCCTTGACCCCTCTCACTTTCACAATCCTTCCTCCTTCTCTTCAGTAGGATTCTGGTGAGTGAGGCCTACTATTTGACTGTGGGTCTCTGTATCTCTTTCTATCAGTTACTGACTGAGGACTCTCTGATGACAATTGGGGTAGTCACCAATCTATAAGTATAGCAGAATATCTTTAGACATCATTACCAAGACTTTGTTTTCTTAATTGTTATTTCTTTCTACGTTAGGTATCTGGCCATCCAAATTCTGGGTTTTATTGCCATAGACAGTGTCAGTAGTGGACTCACTCTCATAGCATTGGTTTGCAGGCTGGACCAGTCATTATTGGACACTCCCACAGTCTCGTGCACCACCCTTACCCGTACCCCATTACGTCCCATAAGCAGGGTCAGACTGTAGGGCAAAAGTTATACAGCTGGTTGGTGTCCTAATTCCTTCCCCAAAGAAGTCTTGCCTGGTCACCAAGGATGGCCAGTTTGGGCTATTTATCCATTGTTGCTAGCAGTCTTAGCTTGTGTCTGTTTTGTAGATTCCTGGGATTTCCTTGCACTGGATTTCTACCTGATTCCCAAATAACTCACCTTCCAGTCATATCTTTCAGTACTCTCCATCTCCATTAACATTAGCAAAATAAATACACAAATTTCTTAATAAAAAATAACTCAAAAAGGAGGGGAGAGTCATGAGCAGAGGAAGTCAGGACCATGAGGGGTGCGTTCAACCTTGAGACGGTGGGACAAGATCTAACGGGAGACCACCAAGTCCAGTTGGAATGGGACTGATGGAACAGGGGACCAAACTGGACTCTCTGAATGTGGCTGACGGTGGAGGAGGACTGAGAAACCAAGGACAATGGCGATGAGCTTGAACTCTACAGCATGGATGGGCTCACTGTGAGCCTTGTCAGTTTGGTTGCTCACCTTCCTGGACTTAGGGGGAATTGGGAGGACCTTGGACATAACATAGTGAAGGGAACCCTGATGGCTCTTTGGCATGGAGAGGGAGGGAGTAGGGGTATGGGTGGGAAGGAGGGGAGGGAAGGGGAGGAGGAGGGGAGGAGATGGAAATTTTTAATAAAAAAATGAGAAAAAAATAACTCAATTAAATTCTTCATAATTCAGTTTTATTTAGCACATTTATATAAAATAAATTTTCCAACACTAGTCACTTAATTATTAAATATTATTATTAAGATATCAAAACAGCAAAAAATAATAGAAAAATGAGGTAATCTTAATTAATGATAAAACTCTTTAGTAAAAGTCAGTATATAATCCTAATAAAATCTAAGAAATGTATATTTTAAAAAGAAATATCAAATAATAAAAGAGTAGATTTTGCAAAAACAGAGAGACCAACTAAAAACCTAAAACTTTCCAGCATGTATGGGACATGATAGTAAATATTTGATGAAATTTCTACTAATAGCCAGAACAGATAATAATTTCTGCAATCATTCCTATAGTCTATTATTTCACTGGATATCATTGTAGTGGCAGAATAATTAAAATGCATCAGTATTAGAAGAGGCAAAATGGTATTCACATATCAATATTTTATAAGTTATTAGACATAATGAAGGTATTTAGAAATTTTTTTAATTACAAGAAAATACATAAACAATTGTTTTCTATCCCTGAGATAGTAACAAAATATAAAATGAGTATTATCATTATTCTATAAAAACTCAATTAAAATGTTGTACATTAGTATTGTTCTTTTAGTGTATACACAGTTTCCCTTACAGATTAAAAATTACCCATTTTCGAGGAAAGACCCATTAAGCACGTGATGTTGGGGGGTAACAGAATTTGGGATTTAAAATACAGGAGTAGAAGTGGTAATTTGTGGAGGTTTCTTCAGGAAGAACATAAAAAAGCCACAAATTCTTAGGCTCATTATTTTGAAAATACATTTAAAACTAGCAATATATGACTGAAACATGCAATTTTTAAATAATGTAATGTTTATCACATTAACCAAATAATGTCTTAAGTAAGGTTCCAGAAAAAAATGACAAAGTAGTGTAGGGGGACTTATACTATCGCGAATTTTCTAAGCATTTCAAAATTTAAAAGAAAATGTTTTTGAAATGGATATATATCTGTGGTAGAGACAGTGGATTTTCTTGAGCCCCACTGTCCCCCAATTTTCTTCTAATTTTTACTGATATGTGTATTTAATGTTATCTTTCTTTACACACATGCACACACAAACACACACACACACACAAACACACACACACATATGCATTCCATAGTTTATGAGTGTTTCCCTAAAGTTCAATTTCTAACTGGTCTGTAATAGTAAAGATCTGTTGAAGTCAGTTTTTGAGGAGTGAAAACTTAAAGATCAGAGAACAGAGCAGGCAGCACTACTTACCCTCCTTGAAATCCTCCAGCTGAATGGAGTATCCATTTCTCTTCAAGCTTCAGACTGAATACCATAGGCTCTTGTCCCTCCTCCTGTCCGATTTTCTTCTCTCTGCCCAGCCATAACCCTTCCTGTTCTTAATCTCCTGAGTGTTGGGGTTAAAGACGTGTGACTCCCAAGTACTGGGATGAAAGATGTGAGCCTCCATGGCCTGACTGATTTTATCTTTTAGTTAGTCTCCATCAATCTACAAGTAAACCCAGGGAGGCCTTGAACTCACAGAAATCTCTCTGCCTCTGCCTCCTGAGTGCTGGTATCAAAGATGTATGCCACCACTACCTGACCTTTATGCCTAACTAGTAGTTCACTCCACATACTGATGCTCAGGCAAGTTTGTTTCATTATACCTAACAAATTGTCCACCACATTTTTCTGTACTTGGTATATGCTCCTATATCCACCCCTGTGCTTGTTGCCCTCAGTGTTCAGAAGACAGAGCTAGATCCCCTGAACTGGAGGTCACAGAAGGTTGTAAGGGTGGTATGAGTTGCTGGGAACCTGAACTCATATCCTCTGCAAAGAGAAAGCAAATGTTCATCTTCATTGAACCATCCTCCAACTCTATGCTATTTCATTTAAGAAATTTAGAAGACAGCATTCCAAGCAAACAAAAATAAACCATGAAAAAATAGGCAATCAAACCACACCTTATTTTAAGCTTACACACTATTTATATTTCCTTCAAAAAACAGTCATAGATTTCACCGAGTTGTTGCTCCCAGCACATTTTCATCATTCATGGTTAAATTTGAACATTCCTGGCATTTCTACTCTTTTCAAGTCGTATTGATTTAAAATCTGAAGCACATAACCACCGGATTATATGACATCTCTAGACTTTAAGACTTATCATTCTTTATTTGTAATGACACATTATATTTCAATAGATTTCCTTGCTGTAAGTTTAGGTCTAAGATGTCTTTGGTAGTAATTGATTTCAAAATCAAATGCCAGATTTATATTGATTATTACCATGAACCACTCATGATTGCTGTGACTTCTCTAACATGATGGTTAATTTTGTATGGCATGTCATGCTAACCTAGAGTAATGAGAACTGACATTCTGTCTGGCTTAAAGTGATTGTTTTATCTACTACAGAGTGAAAAATTACAGTTTCACCACTGTAGCAAATTAGGTAACATGGTGGGACCAACAATTTTGATTAAAAGACAGCTATGGGGCAAGGTTAGAAATCACTGAGAGACTGGTACATAAAATGATAGGTCTGATTAATTTGTAAAGAAAGTGGCATTTAACAAATAGCAGTTTATTATCAATTTCAGATAAATTGCAGATATTAATTGCTTTTATAACGTTACTTCATGAGAGCATCAAATGTTTCCAAGGTGGTTGACATGGTGAATTCTGTAATAGGTACTTGCATTTAGGTCAAACAGGGATGATATATCTTTATATGTGAGATGATTGCATTTTAACAAAGATTAATATAATTATTTATGACATAAATCATTGGTCAATATTCAAATAAGTGTAGTTGAGATGCTGGTCATAATATAAAATAAAACTTTTAAAAGGCTGGCATTCTAAGTCCTAAGAATTGCTGTCATAATCTAATTCACAAAGATCTCCATGATGAAGAGCTTTCTCTCTGCCATCAAGAAGAAATAGGATTCCTGATTCTTTTGTCAGGCTGTTATTTAGAAAGAAAGAAAGAAAGAAAGAAAGAAAGAAAGAAAGAAAGAAAGAAAGAAAGGAAGGAAGGAAGGAAGGAAGGAAGAAAGAAAGAAAGAAAGAAAGAAAGAAAGAAAGAAAGAAAGAAAGAAAGAAAGAAAAACATTTGTGTGCTTTGTTGCTGTTGTCTGTCTTAACTAATTGGGATTCTGTTGAGGAAAAGCACTTAATGTTAGAGTTATTTCCCAATGACTGGAACAAATAATCAATCATGTGTTTTCTTTGTAACAATTATGAGAATGTGCAGTTTCTGCTGTGGAAGAAAACTAAGAAAAGTATTGTGGAGACATAGAAAATATATCATATTAGTTCCTAAATATAACTAGAATATGTGCTGGAAGACTATTTATGTAGTAAGGTGGTAAAACAAATGACAGACACTCACACATGTGTTATAGAAATGACTATATACTGAAGGAGAAAAAAATAAAAAGAAAGATTTGAAACAAACCTGGAAACTATCTAAAGTTACTGTGAGATGGGGTTTCTGTATGATGTGAATATGTGTTGCTCTCATGGGTTGATAAATAGAGCTGCTTTGGCCTGTTGCAAGGCAGGAGGGACATACAGAAAATCCAAACAAAGATACTGAGAAAGAAGGGTGGAATCTGAAAGACACCATCCAGCTTTCCAAGGAACAACATGCCCGAAGACCAGAAACACCACATCCCCATGGCAATGCTTAAGTTAATAGAAATAGGTTAATTTAAATGTAAGAACTAGCTAGTAATAAGTCTGAGCCATCAGTCAAACATTGATAATTCATATTAAGCCTCTGCTTATTTAGAAACTAACATATGGAATAATAACCCTCGATTTACATAAAGTTAATCATTACTCAGTTTCAGAAATTTATAAAGTGTTTATAGTATGTTCTTTGGTCATGCTAGAAGAAAAAAGCAAAACACAATACAGAAAGATGAATTTGATATGAGTAACTATGTAAGAAGTATAGTTTTTCTTTGAACTCATTGCCCTACAGTTAATTAAGTTGGATACTGAGCATATTCTAAGTTTTAAAATGAACATTGCTTCTGTACATAGTTGTGAAAATTATATCATATATCACATTTAAAATGCTTTAAGTCTGTAATTGGTTTGCTGAATATGAAAGGCTGTAAGCTCTCAATTAGACGCTGGCATTTCTGGTCCCATTCCCCTGTATCTTGCATTTGGATATCAATTGGATTTAAAATTTTAAACTTCCATGTACTAAACATAATTAACACAAACAAGAGACATTCTGCTCTGCTCACTCAATTTAAGCAGATGCCTAGTTCTGTCTGTAATTTAGTATCATGGCTGTCTAGAAGTAAAGATTTTCAATTTGGTGGCAAAATATAATTAGTCTATAAATACACTCTAAATTGAACACAGTTTCCCCTGACATCTAAGTCTAAGTAAGTTTTAAATGAAAATTTCTTACACTAAAGGAGAAAAACTAGGTTCTTGAGGGCATGTTTTGTAGATTTTATATAACTAGGAATTTGAATTTTTTTCTGAATTTCCATTTGCAGTCCCCTAAATATGATCTCATTCTTAAAGCTTAAACTCTATTTAGAAGACTGTAAAAACGAGAACACTTACTATTTTTTGCAATTTTTTTTCTAGACATTGTACTTTAAAATATCAAGGATGACTTAGGTGTTCCTAAAACATAGATATCATATTATATAAGAGCAAAGAATTGCATAAATGCTTGGAAGAATTTGATTAACAGAAGTACATTTAACAAATTAACAACAGTAACTACTTAAAATTGTTCTTCTCATGTAAACATAAAAGAAAATTGAGATTGGAAAAGCTTTTGTTTCTGATTATCAATTATATATACAGGAAACCGATACCTTCAGTACTTATTTCAATTTTCAAAGTTTTTCACATTACTGGTATTTTAAAGTAAAATCTGTAATTATATTAGCAAATTCTGTTGTCAAAAATGAGACATGGCTGTTTGTCAGCTAAGAAAATAAACAGAGCTTATTTACTGTTTTGGTGAGGCACAGATAATAGATTCCCAGAATGAGTTGCGATTTTTATAGTTTCCAAGTTTATGTCCTCCACATGCTAATTTTTTTCCGATTATGTTAGTATGAGTTTTACCAGTTTTATGCCAGTTCATCTGCTTCAGCATTCAAAGTGACTGCACTGCATTCCATCCTTCATAGACACAAATCCAAACCAATGTTAGAAAAGGCATCTCTATTTTATATCTAGTAATGATGCAAAAGAAGGTGTCATCTTAATGTTTTGTAATAACAATCAGAAGCAATTACTAATTCATCTAATCAAAATTATTTTTCTGGAAATGAGTTTCATGATTCCCTGTCTTTATCATCTGGATCACCAACATCTCTTCTTGTCACTTAATAAATAACTAAAATATACCAATACAATTTATTCAACATCACATATTGCTATATAAACTGTGTGAACATTTACATATTATTATACAATATGTGTTTGCCAGTCTGTGACAGTGTTAGCATTCATATTGACTGGAAATCTGGTGGTAATGGCCTTAATGGCAAAATACCAAGACTTTTTTCTGTGTAATAATCCTGTACACTGTAAAAATGTCCTGCTGTCATTGTTACCAAAAAGCTGATTGGCCAGTAGCCATGATGGAAGTATAGGTGAATTAGCCAGATGCAGAGCAATCAGGATGTGTACAAGTTTGAAAATATGCTTAGGCTTGGGAGAGAGAAGAAAGTGAATATAAGCAGTCTTAGATTAAAAATATAGTTTTAAAACAATAAAAATAAAGCTCTTAAAAGAATATAGTAATATAAAAAAACAAAGCTGCATAAAGATAGATAATACACAGAGATTATGGATATTATATGTTATTATGCTGTTTTTAAATGTTTTGCATGCTAAGAAATACTGGATTATAAAAGCTGCTAGATTAAACCAACATATACATTTAAAAAATATCTTTACTATGGGCTGGAGAGATGGCTCAGAGGTTAAGAGCTCTTACTGCTCTTCCAGAGGTCCTGAGTTCAATTCCCAGCAACCACATGAGGGCTCACAGCCATCTGTAATGAGATCTGGTGCCCTCTTCTGGCCTGCAGGCATACATGGAAGCTGAACACTGTGTACATAATAAATAAATAAATCTTTAAAAAATATCCATCTTGACTACAAAAAGTTAAGTCAAAAGTTGTGTTATTTTGGGAAAGAGGGAGAGTCTGCTTTTATTTCTACAGAAAATAAAAGACTATGCATTTATTCAAAGTTAAAATTGATCATGTTCATTCAAAAAGACCCCCTGAAATTCTGACTACAAATATAAAAAGTAAATCTAGAACTACAATGCATGTAACATATATTTTACCTGCTTGATGTAATTTTCCCCTATGTATGTGGTGAATATGTTTTATTACCTTTGGTTAATAAAAAAAACTGTTTTTAATAAAGAAGCATCTTTGGACCTATGTAAGAACAGAATAAAGCCAGGTGGAAAATCTGAAAAGAGATAAAGATAAAGATAATAACTAGGCAAGCTAATTATGCCCACATCCGCAAGAGATAATATTATGGATATTTATTATTCCTTATGTGGGGATGGTTATTAGTTGTCATTGGTAATGATCAGAAAAAAAGCTGAGCAAATGAGTTAATGCAAAGATCTCTTTCAGAAAGAGAAAAAGGAGAAGTTGATATAGAAGTTATAGAATAAATGTGTAGATTACTGAATCAACTTTTTAACTAAAAATAACTATTAATTTCAAAGTATTTTACATGATATTTATTTTGGTGTATTGATACAAATTTAAAGTTATTTTTGCTATACTATATATATGTTCTCTTGTTTGGAGTATTGTGCTTATGAAACTCATTCAAAAATGTATAATTAAAACTGCTCATTAAAAGTCATCTATAATAAAGTTATACTCATGTGGTATGTGTTCAAGGTCATAAAACTGATATATTTAAATATCTGGTCTTCAAACACTTCAACTACCTACAGAATATAGCATTTATTAAGCTTAATAGCCTAAGTCTTTTCATGATACTGAAACATGTCTGCTCCTGGCATCACCAATCTACTCCAGAGAACATGATGAACATCAAATAAACTCCATATGGGGTTTGCTTTCTTTATAACAAAAGCTAGCAATGGGGGCAAAGAAAACTGCTCTTGCCTCATTTGTTGATAGTTACTGTTCAAACTGAAGCAGCAAGGTGCAGTAAAAGCAACAGTCAAATATTGATCAGACACAATAGGATAGTTTTTCAAATATCCTTGATACTCAAAAATTTCTGTCAGATATTCTGCTTATATGCCAGGAATGGATGGTCTAAGTTTACAGAGGATATTGGGTGACTGTCCAAACAACCAACTATTTCTGTCATTTTCTCAACTTTTGGAAGCCACATTCTGTGCACTTCTTGCTTACTCGGTTAAAATTATATCCTTTGATGGAGTTATTAGATATAGAACTTTAGACTCACCAAGATAAGACAGGTAGTATAGTATTTTCTCTAATTTTACCAAATGCAAATGGACTAGATATTGTAACTGTAATTCTTATTAGATAACTATTTTGTTATATATTGTTTTACTATGTTAAAGTTAAAATTTTGATTTTTAATTACTAAGTTGAAAAGGCTATGCTAAAATTCTGTACACTGTGAAAATGTGTTACTCTCATTTTTAGTAAAAAAAAATATTGGTAGCCTGGCAGAAATTATAGGCAGGCCAGTCACTCATAGAGAGAATAGACCATGTACAATATGATATGTAAGCCATGAGCCTTGTGGATGCACATAGATGATCATAAATAAGTTAATTTAAGTTATAAGACCTAGTTACTAATGAGCCTGGTCTATTGCCTGAGCATTTACAATTAACATTAAGACTCTGAGTAGTTCCTTGGGACCAGGTGCTCGGGACAGAAAATCCCCACCTACAACCTTGATATGAGATCTCTCAGTTTCTATATCCAGAGATCATGCCTCTATTCTACCATTGGGGATTCTTAGCCACTAGGAATTATAAGCAAAAATAAATCATTTCTTATTTAATAAGATTTTGTTATGGTGTTTGATTAATTTAACAGGAAAATAGCTGAAACAATGAGGTAGATTATGTCATAAGAATTATATTGTGCTAAGCTAAACACTCAAACATGGGTATATTTAAGCTCAGTCACTCGATCTTTGACAAAAGTATCAAAAATATAACTGGTGAAAAGAATATTTTCAACAAAGGATTCTAGGGGAACTAGATATTTACATTCAGAAGAATAAACCTAGATCTGTGCCCATCATTTTGCAGAAAAACAAATGTCAAATGAGTCGAAGACCTAGGAGTGAAACACGGAAAGTGTTGAAAGAAAACATTCTGTCTCTCCATGATGAAGCTACAGAAATTGTTTCTGGACAGCTTTCTATATACCTAAGAATTAAGACCACTCTTGACAAGCTGAATTCATAAAATTAAAAAGCTTCAGCACTGCTAAAGAAACAACCAATCAGGTATGGAAGAGGCAACATAAAACAGAATCTTGGCCAGCTATATATGACAGGTGATATATATTCATCCCAAATATATAAAGAACTAAATAAACAAAGACCTAATAAAACAACATATACATTTGAAGATATGGCCTTGGATGTCAATGGTGAGTTTACCAAAGAAGAATGTCTAAAAAAATACCTCAAAAAGTATGAGCAAACCTAGGAATTAGGAAAGCACAATTCAAAGCAACTTTGAGATTTTATTTTACTCTAAATATCATATTCAATATGGTAACCCAAAACTTGACAGATAGTCATTATAGGCTGCCTCTCATCAGAGGCTCTTAGTGCCAAATCTACATTAATGAATACAAAACCTGGAGTAATTATAGAAAAAGGACATGTAAAAATGGACCATTTCCAGAATATGAGGAGTAGGGGAGCAATAGAGTAGAGGAGTAAGGGAAAGAGAATTTGATCAGATAAAGGGGAAAGGTAGGTTGCCCCATTAGGATTTGTGTGTGTGTGTGTGTGTGTGTGTGTGTGTGTGTGTTTGTGTTAGGTGGATGATGGTTAAATAAATCCATACTGTTCAGGCTTTCAAATTTTCCATTGAGATATGGGGTATCAGGTGATATTTGATTGGTTTTCCTTTGCATGTGCCTTATGTTTGTTGTTGTTTTGGTTGTTGTAGCTCTCAATTCATTTTGCTATGTCTTCTTAGTGTTTTATTTATGATATGCCACAGAGATTTTCTTTTCTTATAATGTATGGGCAAGTTTTTCAATTAGTTTTGGGAAATTTTATTCTATGATCTTTTTGAAGATTTTTCTGACATTTACTTGGGATTCTTCTCAGTCATCTATTACTATAACTAAAAAGTTTTGATTTTTCACAATGTCCCACTTTTTCTGTGTTTTGTTTTTCTATGTGCTTTTAACATTTTATATTATTTACCTATTTGATCTAGGGCTCCTCTTTTATTTTTCTGTTTTGATTCATGCTACTTATTAGGCTCTGTTTGACTTTTCTTGTTGAGTTATAAGGTTTTCAATTCTATTTCTATTTTCATTTCAGATTTTGTCTTCTTCAATCTCCTTATTGAATTCACTCTCAAACTCTGGACCTTATTTTCATTTCTATTAAACTTATGTTTGTATTTTCTTGTAATCAATTACACATTTATTCTTCTCATATTCTTTCTCCTTTATTTCATTAAGCTATTTTTTGTGTTTTTGTGTGTTATTATGTTTATTTTATTTTTATATTCTTTTTATAAAGATGTAGTTGTTCTTTTAAATTCTGTGTCTTACTAATTTTGTATTCAAATATTACTGTCAAACATTTCTGTAGGACTGAAGAGAAGACACTGTTTTGAACAGACTCATTTTTTTATTTTTTGCTGATATCTGGACATGTGGGCTTCTTTTGTACAGTTCTAAGTATGATAAGGACAGAGAAAGTTAGGGAAGAATAGAGGATGGTTAGGTCAATTAGACCTTATAGCAGAAAATTGCTTGGGTAGAATGAAGTAGCATGAACAGATGAGAACAGATGGGCTTCCTGGTGTAAGCCTAGAATGTGATGGTAGATCATGTTTGGTAGAAATTTTGGATGTGGCATGGGAGGGGTTATTGATTTGACAAATATGAAGGGACGATCCTGGCAGCAGTCAAGAAATCACAGTATGTGGGGGGAGTTGGATTATTCAAGAGCATTCTGTGGGGCAAGTTAGATCTTCTGGCTAGGGAGAAGGTTTGGATTGATCATGGAGTATTGCATGTATAGACCCGAGAGAAGGTTAGGGAAATTCAGGCTTGGTGAAGACATTAGAATCAGCACAGAACAGATCTGAAATTGGGGACAGATATACAGGACCATTGTATAAGCCTAGATATTACTTTTAGCATTTTGTGTGGTGGTCAGACAAAGCCAGGATAATCTGTATGACTGGAAGGAAAAATGGTCCATTCAGGAAAATTCATCAAGCTATACTGAAAAGTCTGCTAAGATACTCATCATTAACAAAAGAAAGGAGATATATTTATATATAACTTTAAAAGGCTAGCTCTTTAAAACAGAAAAGTGGTTATTGTTTATTTAATCTCTATTTTATTAAAAATTAGATTTTATGAGTATTATATCAATTCCCCCTTCCCTATCACATATCTAACTATTTCTTGTCTTTCACACTCTCTTTCAAATATTTTAAATTATTGAACAATTATATTTACTATTGATTATATAATCATATAATATATACATTATATAATATTTATATTATTATGCATCATATATTTAACATATAATATGTATATATTTCAACTTAATTGATTTAGTGTTTCTGATATTTATTTGTGTGTTCCAATATTAGCCATGTGTGATTTGATAACATACCAAAGGGATCATGCCTGCAGAAGAGTGAATTTTCTTCTCTCAACAGATAGTAATTACCTATATCTCCTCATTAAAGGGTGGAACCTTATGAAATTTTACCCTCCATATTGGTTTGTCAAAATTGCATTAACTTCATGATTCACCTTCACTAGCAAATTCTACAACTCAGAATAGATTTATTTATAGGAAATTCCATTTTTAATTCTGAGTAAATTGTTGGAAGACATTCAAACACAACTAGCATTTAATTACTGAGTCATTGCATTGCGATGATCATGGAGTTTCATGGTTATTTTGCAACTAGAGAACATTTTAATAAGTTTTATTTCTTAAGAAAATAAATTCTTATTAATGCTTTCCAAGTATTTCAGCCTATGACTTTTTCCTATAATAAAGAGCATGGGGAAATCTCTACAAACAACGCACTATTTATGTGTTCTTAATTACCATGTGATATAGCCTACATTGCTACAATAACATATCTATGAAAATGTACCTGTACTATGTAAGGGTTTCTAAACATTCACTCCTTCTTTAATAATAATAAAAGAAATGCAGGAGATTTACCTTAAATTTCTTCAAATTTCAAATAAAGCACTATTAATCATATAGGCTGACAAGACAAATTAAAGAGATGCCTTGTGGTTAAAATATTTTTAACATACTTTTGATACCTTGAGTACTATGGTCAGTTTTATTTCTCATATTTGCACCCAAAGAAAGGCTGTTACAAGAGAACCAGCAGGAAGTTGTTTTAATGTTGTTATAAAAGAAAAGAATAGAAAAACCCATAGACTGCATAGTTAAATTAAAAAATAGTTAGATATTTCATAATGGAAAATAGCTTAAAATTTAGGGATATACATATTTCTAATAGACATTCCTTCATTCTGGTTAGATTTTAATGGAATCTCTATAAATATGGTGGAATGTTCTAAGTCTCAACAGATTTTTCTCTACATTCTGCTGTTGAAATAAGTTTCCAGATTGCATGCCTCTTCTATATATGTCTTGCTTGCTTTCCTTAAGGCAGTGTTGCTAGCCATGTGAAATTCTTGCTCTGAACAATGGTTCCTGCCCAGCACAATATAGAAGATCTGTTGTTATACACCGAGAAAAAGTTATTTGTGTTTCAATAAAAACCAGTATAGAACAGTCTTTCAAAACACCCCATTTTCTCTGCTATTTTTTAATTAATTGAGATTTAATTGAGGAAACAAATGAAATACATTTCTACTTAAATTTAATAATGGCAGTAGCAATGTTTAATTCTAATTGTGTCAACTTTGTTAATAATCCAGACATTGTTACATGTAAGACAGGTTCTCTAGTATATGTGGCACATAAATTAACACATTTCATCTTTAATAATGAATAATTTTATAAACCAGGGTTCTGGTTTTATTTCTATTGTTGTTATAAAATGGGTTGGTCTCCCCCCACATAACAAAAAAGCCACTTTGTAAAAAAATGAGTTTATTGAAATTTCAATCCCAAGTTATTGTCCATTTTTGTGAGGAACTTAAGATAGGAACTTCAAAAAATAGAAGCGTCACATTCACAATAAGAACAGGGAAAGGAAGTGCATATATATATATATATATCTCCAATGATCCTTTGTTTGATTGTGACCACTACATTTCTCTATTCTTATACAGCTCATGTCTCCTTGTCTGGGAATGATACTACCATAGTGAGAAAGTTTTTATTATATAAACAAACTTAAATAAGAAATTCCCTACAGATATATAATCAGGCTAACCCAGCTTCATACTGAATGAACACCTAAAGTGATAGACTTTCAGTTTTCTTTCAGAAAAGCTAGGAGGAAAGACTGCTGTTTGGCTTTTCTAGGTTTTCAGAGGGTAGTTAGAAGTTCTGCTGCCTTTTTTTGTCTGTACTAATCAATTAGCATTGAGGATACAGATTTCAGTATTTTCATTAGTTATCTTGTAATTATCTTGCTTTCTTCTGTGTCCTACCATATGTCCAGCAGGCTCTTTCATGAAGGAGGAAACTTGAAGTACTGTCTCACCTTTAGGCAATTTCAGCAGTCACTTTTCTGTAGGTTCTGCTTGTCCACTTCACACAACATATCATAAAGCAGTCTGGGCAAGAGCATTTTCTTACCCAAATGGCTAACAAACTCCTTAAGGAATCTCTTCGATGCCTATCATCCACTGTAAGTAGGTTGGTACTGCCAGGAGATGTGTCTCATTGTCATGAAAAGTCTAAATTCTTAAAAAAAAAAATAAGTGCCATATTTCATATTATTTGGAGTGTTGAAGATTATCTATGTAATTTAAATATACTTAGAAATCTATCTACTTGACTACTATTTTGGAATATTATAAATGGCTATCTATTAATCTGTATTTCTTAACTATACATTAAATTTTTAAAGAACCTACACAAACAAAATACTTTAAACAAGAGGAAAAAAAGTGTAAGAAAATTGACTTTAAATCTGTATCAATAGACTAAAATCCTACCCATGTAAAGTATTTATCTCTACATCATATTTCCTTTATTATTTATTTATTTATTTAGAAAATGACTGTGACCATTAAAATGAAAATAAACATTCATAAACAATCATTTTGGAAATTTCAGCATAGTTTTCTCCAAAACACTTGCTGCAGTTTGTTGGGTAAAGTAAGTATTTTTAGGAGTTAACAAAGACCGTGAGGGGCCTTATTCCATTCATCAAACCACATTAGCCTGGAAGGAATTGACAGGTTGCCATCCTCAAAGCAGAACCTCCTTTCCAAAGAAACATATCCTTAGACTCAAATTTTTGAGTCAAGATACCTTTAATTTATTTAATTTAATTGATTTAGCTTAGCAGTTCCCAGAATCAAATATCTCTCTGCAATCAAAAAGGTCAATGAAACCACAGTAATATACACAATTCAGACTCTTTCTATATATTCCATATTTATGTGACTTATTTTTTAACTTCAGAGGGAGTAGATTATAGGCATAAATAACTTACTTTACTGTCCCTTCATTGTTCACATGCTTCCTTATAAACTTTCTACTTCCTTCTTGGTGGAACTTACTTGATATATAGGAAAAAAAATGAAATCAAAAGATCTGTTTCTTGGGAAACTTAAGAATAGGGGATTCTTTATAGCAAATTAATATTTTCTTCAGGGATAAGATAAGAAAGAAAATGTTTCCTTTAATGAAAAACAAAAGAAGAATAAAAATCATATCCATGTAATGTGCTTTGAAAGCAAAGAAATTAATAACAATAAAACCATACTACCGGAAACGACTATTTGCAGAGAAGATATACAAATTGAAAGAGAGAATGTGTAAGATACTATAATTAAGAGGTAGTGACTGTGCTAGAGTTATATTTCTTTGCTTACAGCCATCTGATCATTGGGTTAATGTATTAGAAATGCATCAGTTTTGCACATATATGTAAGACTTGTTCTTCAAGTATTTATATTGATACTTCAAGGATTTTCCCCAAAGTTTCAAATGAAATTCTTGTTTCCTCATTCATATCCGGTAAATAAAGCACAATTGTGGTCTCCAAGGAGTTTTGATGAACAAATACCTCAACTATTTATTCAAATCACTATTGGAACAAAGAGAGAGAGTCCTTATTGGGGTAGTAAGATATTGAGATTCTGTTGTGCTTTAATGTTAACTAGTGAACAGATTCCTTTCCTTTCTTCTTTTCCCATTTTCTTACTCTTGTTTCTCATATAATCTTTCATATAATCTACTGAGCTCCAGGCTATTGTCTGTCTCTAATTAAGGTAAAAACAACATTAGCAAGGTAAAGAAATATATTGTTAGAATAAACTCCCAAGCAATATGCATATAACGTGAAAATAAAAAGTGTAATTATAGTGCAAGTGAGGCAAAGCAATAATAGAAATCAATAGCATCTAGGTGTGGAAGTAAGGAACATGTATACATTTTCTGATTGATATGATATAAGTTCATTTAAATAAAATTAGAAATGGAAAAGGCATAAATTTAAAAATCTATTTTTAAAAATATGAATCTGAGTGTTTTTGTGAGGACATGTGAACATGAGTGGAGAAGCTCACAAAGTCGATAAAAGAGAACCAGAGACCTGCGTGCTAGAGTTATAAGCCCTATATGGATGCTAGAAACAGAAATTCATTTTTCTGGATGAGTAAGAAGACGTGATAACCATTGAGCAAGTTCTCAGCCTCTTAAAAATTTTTCTTCAAAAAAGAAACAGGGTAAATACATTAAATTATAAATGGTTTAAATCCTGTAATTTCCAAGTAGCGTGATAATATGGAGCACTGGACTGAGCTCCCAAGGTCCAGATGAAGAGCAGAAGGAGGGAGAACATGAGCAAGGAAGTCAGGACCGCGATGGGTGCATCCACCGACTGAGATGGTGAGACTGATCTAATGGGAGCTCACTAAGGCCAGCTGAACTGGGACTGAACGAGCATGTGATCAAACCGGACTCTCTGAAGGTGGCTGACAATGAGGGCTGACTGAGAAACCAATGATAATGGCACTGGGTTTTGATTTTACTGCATGTATTGGCTTTGTGGGAGCCTAGTCTGTTTGGATGCTCAACTTCCTAGACTTGGATGGAGGGGGAGGGACCTTGGACTTCCCACAGGGCAGGGCACTGTGACTTCTCTTAGGACTGGAGAGGGAAGAGGGGGAGTGGGGGTAGTGGAGGGGAATGGGAGGAGGTGGAAATTTTTAATAAATAAAAATTAAAAAATGGTTTATTAAAATATATTTAATAAAGCACATATGATTGTAAATGACTCCAAAGATTTCAAGAGTCATTTTAATTATAGAATAATTTAGAGTTTAGAAGAAGTTTCTTGTATGACATAATTTTGCTTTGTGAATTTATAAGATATAGATCTAGACTATTAAAGGAATCATTGTCATTCTAATAGATTTTAAGGCCAAAAAATGTGATTAAAATGATAATTACAAATGCTTATGTTTTTATGAAGTGAGATTCTAAAACAATTTATTTCAAAATAGGATGTCATTAATATCATAGTTAAATGTTATAAAACTTTCCCAGGAGTTAAAATAATTCCAAAATCATTATCAGCAAGAATGACTTGAGAAAAAAATATGGATGGATCTCTGAGTATGAAGCCAGCCTGGTCTACAGAGCATGTTGCAGGATAACCAGGACTACAATGAGAAACAATTCTTAAAAAAGAACAAAAAAGAAAAGTATATAAGAAAATAAAAGATATCATAAATGTAGAAAAATAACATATACTTTATGGAGATACTGTAAAGGTCATTTAGTATTATAAGTTCATTGAAAACAAATGTTATAAAAATAATACATGAATACTATCAATAGCATGAATTCCTTGTATATTTTCTGCATATTCAACCTACTTTCAATAGAAATGAGGAGTTTTAATCATATTTACTTTTGTTATATATCCTTGTAGAGATATTTCATTTGTAGTTTAATAACAAAACCTTGTCTGAAAACCAGAACACAAAACAGCCACACTAGTCTGCCATACAGGCCAGGCAGTGCTAGCACATACACCTTAATCCCACATATCTTCAATCCCAGCAATCACACTAGTTAGCCATAGAGGCTGGGTGGTGCTGGTATACACTTCTAATCCCAACAACACTGGAGAAGGATGAGGCAGGATGACACAGGAACTAGTTCTCTCTTTCAATCTGAAGATTTCTTAGATGTATGAGTTCTCTAGTAACTTGGCTGCTTTGCTTTTCTGATCTTCAGGTTGAACTCATTATCTGTTTCTGAGTTTTTATGACTCTTTCTGCACATACTAGTTTAAAGAAAATAAATACTGGCAGTCTGGAACTCACAACATACTTACAGTATTGTCAGTTATAGTTCTGTGCACATGAACTTGGGTACAGAATAATAAAAGAGTGAACAACTGATGTAGGATTTCCCTCTGTGTGCTGTGATTACCATTAATAAATAAAGAAACTGCTTTGAACCTATACCAGGGCAAACCTTAGCTAGGCAGAGAAAAATAAGATTAATGTTGGGAAGAATAAAGGTGGTGTGAGAGATATGCCATGTAGCCCCACTGGAGATATATGTAGGAATGTTAAACCCAGTCACGTGGAGATACACAGATTAATAGAAATGGGTGGAATTAATATGTAAGAGTTAGCTAATAAGAAGTTGGAGCTAATGAGCCAAACAGTGATTTAAATAATATAGTTTCTGTGTGATTATTTCAGAGCTGAGCTGCTGGGAACAATCACCCCTCCTTACAACAACCAACAAAGCAGAATTTTTAAAAATGCTTTCTTTTATATTTTTTCTTCATTTATTTTACATACTGACCACAGTTTTCCCTCCTCCTGCTCATTTTCTTTACTGACCTTCTACCCCTAAATCCACAGCTCTGTCTCTATTCAGAAAGGGGTAGGCCTTCCATAGCAAGTCAACAAAACAGGGAACATCAAGTTGACTTGGGACCAAGCTCCTCCCCCCTGAATTGAGGTAACCTAGTACAGGGAACAGGTTCCCAAAAGCCAACTGAAGAGCCAGGGGCAGGTCCAGATCCCACTGCTAGGAGCCCCATAAAGAAGCCAAGCTATGCAACTCTCACACATGCAGAAGGTGGTAGTTGGTCCTATGCAGGCTCCTTGGCTGTTGCTCCAGAGTCTGTGAGTTCCCAGAAGCTCCGGTCAGCTGTCTCTGTGGGTTTGCTTGTCATGACCTTGACCCTCTGGCTCATACAAACCTCCCTTTCTCTCCTCAATAGCTCTCCTGGAGCTCAGCCCAGTATGTTTGCATCTTTACAAACCAAATGTCTTACAAAGCAAATGTCTAAAAATGTCACGTTAGAATCAGAGTCATAAAACCGAAACAAGATAATTTGAGGAATTGTATATGAAATGGCCCTATGTTCTGAAGAAGGAAACATTTGATAATATTAACTGAAAATTTGCTTTGTAAAAGAGTAAAGAACTAAGGCCAAAACTCCACTTATATAGTCACAATTGTATCTGAAAAATATTCAGATTCAGAATACATAATGATTGTTCAAGAAGCATTAGATATTTTTAAAAGTCTAGATTGAGTTTTATTGTTATATTTAACAAAAGAGAAACAATATTCTATAACTGTTAGAAATAACCAGGCTTTATAGGCAATGGGAAATAAAAATTAATTCTACACATTGCACACATCCTGCTTCACATCCTACAGATACATTATTAGAAACAGATAAATTCTTTTTGTCATTGACTTTGGAATAATAATTTTATTACATTAATTTATGATAGCATAAAACAAACCCCATTAGGAAATATTTAATCAAATTATGATGCATTGAGTTTACATTTTATTAAAAAAGTACTGTGAATAATAGTATAATATTAAATGCTGAATATAATTTTGCTCTGTGTCTTAGTTAGGATTTCTATTGCTGTGATGAAACACATTGATCAAAGCAATATGGGGAGGAAAGGGTTTATTTGATGCTTGTCTCATCATAATCACAGATGAATCTTAACCCCCAGCTGTTGCATATTTATTTGGGTCAGTGTACCATTTTCATAAGGACATCATAAACTCTTGTTCATTCTCTATTCTCTCCTCACTTTCTTCACTGATGCAAAATGGAGATAAGCATAGTAATCAAAATAATTCAGATTTAGAACAAACACATTCAGAAAACTGTACTTATTTCTCATTTTTTATTTTTTAATTTTTTTTATTTATTTATTAAAAATTTCCACCTCCTCCCATCCTCCCATTTCCCTCCCACTCCCCCCACTGCCCCTCCCCTCCCTCTCCAGTCCTAAGAGAAGTCAGGGTGCCATGCCTTGTGGGAAATCCAAGACCCCCCCCCTCCATCCAGGTCTAGGAAGGTGTGCATCCAAACAGACTAGGCTCCCAATAAGCCAGTACATGCAGTAGAATCAAAATCCGATGTCATTATTATTAGCTTCTCAGTCAGCCCCCATTGTCAGCCATGTTCAGAGAGTCCAGTTTGATCACATGCTCATTCAGTCCCAGTCCAGCTGGCCTTAGTGAGCTCCCATTAGATCAGTCACACTGTCTCCATGGGTGGATGCAACCCTAGTGGTCCTGACTTTCTTGCTCATATTATCCCTCTTTCTGCTCTTCATCTGGACCATGGGAGCTCAGTCCTGTGCTCCAATGTGGGCCTCTGTCTCTTATCTAGTTCCTTGGGCAGCTGAGGAGAGGGAGCCAGAAATGTCCAGATCCTATTGCCATACTCATAAATATCTTGCATATCACCATAGAACCTTCACCTGGCGCTGGATGGAAAAAATGACAGAGCCCCACATTGGAGCACTGAACTGAGCTCCCAAGGTCCTGATGAGGAGCAAAAGGAGGGAGATCATGAGCAAGGAAGTCAGGACCATGAGGGGTGCGTTCACCCATTGAGATGGTGGGACAGAACTAATGGGAGATCACCAAGTCCAGTTGGAATGGGACTGATGGAACAGGCGACCAAACTGGACTTTCTGAATGTGGCTGACGGTGGAGGAAGACTGAGAAACCAAGGACAACGGCGATGGGCTTGGACTCTTCAGCACGGACAGGCTCACTGTGAGCCTTACCCTTATTTCTCATTTTTAAGCCCTGGATTTTATGAATAATAAATACACTAACAAATTAATAAAAAAATAAAAATAAAAGAAATAAAGAGAGAATTAATCAATGGAAGAAATATAGAAGGCTGATAACATTTCATAGTTCAATTGTAAGGGTACAACCATATCCCATCATACACACATGCACATATAGCTTATCCAACAACTGTCAATGACAGATCACAACTGTCTTTTTCTCCAGTTACAAAGGGGTAAAAAGAAATCTGGCACAGACAAACTGAAAAATAGTAAATATAAATTTATATCAAGAAAAAATTTAGATACATTTGACCAACCTTTTTATATTAAAAAATTGATGAATGTGCACATACATGATACAAAGATAGTAAGAAGATATTCCTTGGAAGTGGAAGGGATACACTTATTGTTTTTAAGGAAGATATAAACAGTCCCTACAATATATTCATAAGATCAGATTTTATATAAATAATTAACTTATACAGGTGTACATGAAAATACACATGACATGAAAGTAGAGAGAATCTTGTCTTGAGGAATGTAAGGATCAATTTATTGTTTTTAAGGAAAGTATGAATGTGCCCCCACAACATGTTCATGATATTTTCAACATTAGAATTTAACAATAAGCAGATAAAAATGGACAAAGTAAAGAAAAACTAGAAATTATAGTATATATTAAGAATCCAATTTTACAACTATAGTATTCATGAAGTTGATCCTAAAACATGTGTTTCATCAAGCACAATGCTAATTATCTGGATTTTATATGTGTCAGTTGAATATCTTCTCATTTAAGTTGGAAACCATCAGGGGTGGCTTACCAGGTGTATGGTGGGGGATGCTACAATGTTTGCATTCCAACAGGACAGAATCTTTGATTGCCGTATTAGAGATAAAATTACAACTTGTCAAATTTTTTAGCTTTAATCACAGATGAGAACTCAAACAGAGGATCAAAACTGAAACTTAGTCGATATGATCGTCATGCTTAAGAAAAGAAGATGGTATCACATATAATGAAGAAAGGGGAAAGATATTGGGAAAGATTCCCTAAAATGATGTAGGATACAGATACTGGGTCTCCTACTTCACAAATCATGAGAGTCACAAGAGTGGGAGTGCTAGCCCTGATCCTCACTGGTTGTAACACACAAAAAAGCAGGCTCTTCTACCCACCTGGGCAGCATCCTAGAGCTGACCCTGTAGTCAGTGGTGCAGTTGATCCAACCCTGATGGCATAAGAGCAGGAGAGTTGACCCTGACACTCCCTCATATTACCCTGAAAAAAAATCAAGAGAGACGTGTAGTGAATCGTTTTTTTGTTCTTCCATCCAGCTCCCAAATAATAAAGAAATTTCTTATTAATTATGAAAGCTAGGTCTTTAGCTTAGGCTTGATCCTAATTAGCTTTTATAACTTATATTAACCCAATTATATTAATCTACATCTGTCACTTGACATTAACTCTCTTCTGTCTTGCTCCTCCTGTTACCACTTGCGATCTCCTGCCCCTTTTTCTTCTTCCCAGAGTCCTCTCTTTCTCCAGAAGTCCTACTTAACCTATTCTGCCTAGCTTCTGGCATTCAACTCTTTACTAAACTAATCAGAAGGTGACTTAACAAAGACACATCTTCACAGAGGAAACAAATATTCCACAGCAGAATGGGCTTTTCACTGTGCCTGGACAAAACAGTAGAGATGGCCCTGGTGTTGTCAATGAAGGATATCTAAATCTGATGGCCTGAGAACAGAAAAACTGGCCCTCCTCCTTGCTGTAGGCTGCATTGGGTGAGTTGCTGAGCTTGCTAGAGAGCTTGCTTAGTAATGACAATAAGGGAAAGCTAGTGAGCTGAACAACCCAGTTACCAAATCCCAGACTCAGAATAGGGATTTAAGTTAGCCCATCCCAGTATTCACGAAATCTTTGAATTGTTGTAGCATGTGAATGGGAAGAACCTTTAGATTCAAAACAGTAGGCTCTCTATGACCCACAACAGCAGGATATCCAAGAGAAAACCCAGTGGTGTAGCAGAAATCAGAGGCCTCTAGCCAGATTAATGAATCATAATCATGAAAATGAACACTTAACAAGTAAAGATGAATGGACTACAAGATAAACTATGTAACTCAATAGTCCATACTGTAGTGTCCACACACAACAAGATGATTCTTCTTCTTCCTCCTCCTTCTTCTTTCTTCTCCTCCTTTTCCTCCTCCTCCTTCTTTTGTATGTCTTTGGTTTTGTTTCTTTTCTCTTTTGTTCTGTTTTTTTGTTTGTTTGATTTTGGCCTCATATATGTGGGTTTAATTGTGGGAGGTTGCAAAGGCAGATGGCAGACTTGAGAAAATAACAAGTAATAAAAATCAAGTAGGCTGGGCGGTGGTGGCGCACGCCTTTAATCCCAGCACTTGGGAGGAAGAGGCAGGCAGATCTCTGTGAGTTCGAGACCAGCCTGGTCTACAAGAGCTAGCTCCAGGACAGGCTCTAAAGCTGCAGAGAAACCCTGTCTCGAAAAACCAAAAAAAAAAAAAAAAAAAATCAAGTAGTACTTAACCTTAGATATGCTTAAGTATATTTTATTTAATTTAAAAATAACTGTATTTATGATCAGTTATTTAAAAATTTGCTGACATAGTTATGCTTAATTAATAAATGCTATAAAATAAATCAAGTGATAATTTTTAACTTAAAATTCAGTACAATCTAAAAGAAAGAATTTTATTCCAAATTAGTGCCTCCTGAGTTACTAAAAATATTGATAAAGTTTGTTGATTGAAATTCAATTCTCTTATTTTTTGATATTTAAAGAAAAAATCATCGAAAATCTAAAAAATAATACAAATAGACTTTTCCATAAAATTGTGGCTCCACTCAGCATTGAAGGGATTTAACTTTACTAATGACTTTTAAATCCATGCCGTGAGTGGCTTTGTCAGTCCCATCAAAGGACACTAACTCAGAAGTCTGGGTTAGAGAACCATACAAGAACTGAGAGAAATGAAGAATATTTTGGAGGAATCATAGAAATTTGAACGAATGGAATCTTTCTATTTTCCTTTCACTAACTTTTCTTTAGGTTATGGTTTGAGACTTGTCTTTCATTATTATATAAGTGGATAATTCCTCAGATTTCTAAATTTTAGGATTCATAATCGATGAGGATATAGCTCTGGATACCTACAAATTTAGTCTTGCTTTCACATGCTATAAGGCAGATTAATCACTTGTGAGAAGAAAATGCTTATTTTCTTTTTATGTTGAAGCATGATAGAATGTCAAGAGTTGGTTATAATTTTATACATTCACTATAAAATATGACACCTAGTAAACTATGTTCTCTAAATATCAGGCTATTTAATGAAACAGTTATTTTATTTAAAGATTATATGCATATTGTTGTTTTTACAGTCTGTATGATTGTGCACCATATGCATGCCTGATGCATTCAGAGACCAGCAGAGAGTGTCAAATCACTAGGAACCGGAGTGAGAGACAAGGGTGAGACACCCTGTAGGTTCTGGAAGAGCAGATCATGCTCCTAACCAGTTAGCTGTCTCTCCAACAGCTAAGAAAACCATATTTAGTAGCTAAAGAATAACACATTGTTCAAACCAGATATCCTCTCTACTTGCTTGCATGTATAAAGTTGGGATGAATATATTGATCTTCAACTGTAATACTCTCACTGTGAAATCAGCATGGTTACCTTGATAAAATATCTTAAACTATGGTAGATTCATGAGAGCACAACCCACTTATTTCATAAATTTGTAACAAAAAAAATATGTAGTATTTTAAAGGAGAGGGAATAGGGAGGTATAAAAGATTAAGTGAGGCTGGGGATAAAAGAAAGGAATAATAACTAGGTTATCAAAACTTAAGAATGGGCTAACACAGATAAGAATAATGGGCTAATATAAGTTATAAGAGCTAATACAAAGCCTGAGCTAATGGGCAAATCAGTTTATAGCTAAAAAAAACTTAAAAATGTTTTAAAGTGTTTCCTGAAAAATCTATTAGTAATGAAATTTTATATATATAACATTTGGCTTGGTGAAGGTGATGAAGGTTCAGAAATATTAAAGTTAACCTGATTTATACAATAAACACTGTAATGGTTGCAAAAAATTTAAGTGTTGATTAAATGCTACTTAGGAAAATATTGAAATTTAATTCAAAAGTTAATTTTCAAAATGCATAATAAAAACTACAAAAATTAAATGAATGGAGATATATTTATAGTTGTAAGTAGTAGAAACTTTCTACCTTGAAAAAATCGTAAAAGAGGATGTACAAAAGCAAAATAAGAGGCCAAAAGAAAATAGTGTTCTTGAGAAGGTAATCATTTTCTCTCAAATTAATTTACAGTTTTGAGTTTTGTTTAGTAAAGTAGAACATATATTCATTTCTGTTTTAAAACTCAGGGAAATTTTTTAGCTCAATCATTCAGTACAAATAGAGAGTCATATTCATTCAAAGTGTTAAAATTTGTATTCAATTTAATGAGGAAAGAATATTAGATTATATATAGGTAAAAATCAAAGTAGAAAAGTGAATATTGAAATGAGAAATTTTGAAACTGAGAGGGACTCTAAGGTATGAGAGAAATTAGGGGGTAGAATAATTGGATAAAATATTATATTACTATATTATGTAGAGAACTGCATTAGGAGAATGCAGTAGTTGACAATTACTGTTCAGGAGGACAACCCATTAGATGCATGATTCCTTGGTGGGGAGTTTCACATGGAAAAGCTGTAGAGTCACTGACTGTGGAAACCAGTTTCCCCTGTCCGTAATCTCTCTCATAAGTCACCTAATTTCTCTCCTAAGTATTTCATTTCTTCCCTAATAACAGCTCTGGGCATTACCTCATGTATACATTCCATCTATTGGGCACACATTTGGTTGTGGATGATATGTTTAAGTTATATAATATTGATGAACAGAAATAATACTAGGATATTTTTCATAACTCAGACTGACTTAGGAAAATTCTCAGCTACAAAGACAACCTTTTACAGGTTTAGTCAAGACCTCAACAGATTCAAAGCAAGTTGGTTGTCCCTAGAGAGACAAACACAAAGAAAACACATTTCTCCAGGTGTTCTTTACAGATCCAAAGCCAGAGTTCAAAGCAACTTTAGTCTGCATGCACCCTTTACTGATCAAGGTCCAGCTAAATAGTTGTTCTTGTTAAGTCTTGATTTCTAATGTCTTTTTCTGTCTGGGAAGCCTCACCAACATAGAACTATGTGTTTGGGTCACTGTGACATTTCTAGCCTGAGAGAAACTACGTGACTTATGTTTTCGGTTTGGATAGGGTCCTGTAATATAACCTATAATTGTTCAGAGTTTGGTTGTGAAAGGATGGAAAGCAGAGAAGAGAAGGCAGTTAGGCAGAGAGCAAGAAGGCAGAGGCAGCAGAGGGCAGAGATGTATGAAGGGAAGCAGAGAGCAAAGGGATCCAGACAGCAGAGAGGAGAGGCAGCAAAGTATGGTGAAGGATGAGCAGGGAAGAACCAGGCAGAGAACAGCAGGAAGACAACTGGACAGAGAAGAAATGAACTGGACAGAGCTGAAAATACAAGATACTATGTAAGGCTAATTAGGAAGCTATAACCCTCAGAGAGGATTTAAAATAAAGCATATGTTACCAACAGATAGCATATGTGCATATTTTCCCTGTCAGATAAAAAGGTCTAATGATTAGATAAATCTGAACTTTTCCTATGCTATTGCCACATTTATGGTTTTTCTCGCATATCCTCATGCTGACTTATGGGGCTGGATACACAAACAGTGATAATATTACATTCCAATTAAATAATATATTAGTGGGATAATAAAATACATGTGATATTTTTAAAAGGAGGGAATGTGAGAATTTAAAGAATTGAGTGAAGCTGAGTATTAGGAAAAGGGCTAATAAATGGGTTAAGAAAAATTAACAATTGTTGCGGGAGCTCCTTCTGCTCCTTCAGCCAATAGCCGCTGAGATACCAGCCCATTGGGGCGTGGTCTCTCTTTTTAAAAATGCGGCCACTTCCCTCCGCTCACTCTCTGGCTTCCGGCTCCGCTTCTGACGACTAGGCTCCCTTCCTGATTGCGCAGAGGGCTGTTGTCTGGGACGGTGATCTGTAAGTTTTTTCCCCTTTAAATAAATAACCATTCTATTAATCATAATTCCAAACTGGTGTGGGATTGTTTGTGATTTACGCCATCATCTGGTGCCCAACGTTTGGTTTTAAGACCCCTCCTTTCCCCGCTCGGCTGCCTACCGCCAGCGCGGCTTGGCGCGAGCCCTCCCTCCCTCAGCGGCGGCCTGTGCCTTGTGCGTGGAGACAGCGATTAATGTAAATTACACACAGTGGCTTTTCTTGCTGAAATTCTTTATATTTTCTCTTTACACACCTCAGATTGACTCCAAGTCCCACGCACCCTATCGTTTGCCTCCCCACGTGGATTTAAACTCCACAGGCCCGCACAGTCTCTGCCCGCCTGGCCTACTCTTTTCTGAGACGCTTTTAAATCTCCCTTGCAAGCGCAGCGCTTGGGTGGCGCAAACCAGCGTGCAGGCGGTTGCTGAAAAACTGCAACCCCTCAGGGCGACTCTGTCACGTGGAGGCCATACACAGCTGCAGCTTCCAGGTTACTCTTCTTTTCCCTTGGATTCTGGGTTTCTAGTTCTGTGTGTGGAATTGATTTAATTACATTTTCTTTGTTGAGCAACTCGCATTTCCCAGTTTTTAACAAATACTAAGGCGGACACTGAAACAGGACCCCGTTTTAATCAACTTTGCAGCGGTTCTAGTCGCGACTCTGCAACAGCACCACCGGCTGGATAATAGGTAATATGGCAGTTTTCGTTTCCAACGCAAATTTTACTGTTTTGTTTATTAATACATTGGACTATATCATGCAAGGTTTATATGATTATGGGGATACCTTAATTTGCTTGTTACTAGGTTTCAGTTTTATTTTCCATATTCTATCATTAAGGAAGAATAAGGCACTCGTAAAAACAATACAATCTCTACGGACTAATAATGAACAACTAGTAGAAAGGATTAAAATTATTGAAAATCAGAGGTTATCTGAACAAGTGGATACTATGATAGACAAAATTGACTCCATATCCAAGGGTACTAGGAAGTTACCTGAAAGGGTTCAGGCTGTTGAATTTGATGTTCAGACGTTATCACAAAGTTTTGATAAGGTAACAGACAGAATGTACCTCCAAGATGGGAATCTACATGATATACAAGAAAAGTTTAAAGAGGACATATTATCTTTGAAGGAAAAAATTAAAACTTTGGAAACACAAGTACAGAATAGAGACCAAAAATTTGATACCTTAGTGAAATCACTAGAAACACATACAGGTCAGGAGATTCAGGATTTAAGAGAGATGATGATAAAAAGATTTGAAAAGATTGAAGAACTTATTGGAGCTGGTGAACAGAGTAAGGAGGCACAAGGACAGGCTACAATGCCACCACCAGCTATTAGAACTGGCTTACCCAGGGTTTTAGCGACATACCCTGTAATTAATTCTGACAAAGCATCAACTTCCAAAGGCTCAAAGGGAGTCAAAGATGCTAGATGGAAGCCAATAGAACTGAATGATCTAAAAGAAATTAAGCAGGCTGTTGTTAATTATGGCTTGCACTCTGCATTTGTTAAGGAAATGATAAAGACTTGGGCCTCTAATGTCAGAGCTACCCCCCATGATTTCTCTCAGTTAGTGTCTGCAGTTTTAGATGATGGACCTTCCTTGATGTTTGGAATTTATTTCAGAGAAGAATCCAAACATATGGAACAGCAAGGAAGAGCAAAAGGTGTGGAGGTTTCCCAAGATCAAATTCTTGGTGTAGGAGCATATGCTGATTCACAGGTCCAAGCTCTTTACGACGAAGAAGTATTATGTCTATGTCACCAAGCAGCCTTAAATGCTTGGAATAGAATACAAGATCCAGCGAAAAGGGTCGAATCTTATACAAGGATTAGGCAGGGACAGAGAGAACCCTTTATTGACTTTTTGCAAAGATTAATTAAGGCTCTGGACATAGGGGTAACAGACCCAGAAGCTAGACGAATACTTCTTGAATCTCTAGCTTTTGAAAATGCAAATGTAGATTGCAAAAAGATAATTGGGCCTTTAAAGTCTAGATCAGCACCTATGGATGAATGGATTCAGCATACGATGAATGTTGAGACATTTAGCTATAATGATGAATCTTGGGTAGGAGAAGCAATTTCCAAAGCAATGAGGAGACATCAAACTGCCAGGTGTTTTAATTGTGGTAAATAAGGGCATCTGCAAAGGGATTGCAGACAAAGAACTTCTAGGAATAATATCTCCTCTGGGAATGACAAAAATAGGAGACCTCGGCCTTCAGGTATATGTAGGAGATGCGGTAAAGGCCGACATTGGTCCAACGAATGCAGGTCAACAACAGACAGACAAGGAAACCTGATACCATTGGGAAACCCCTTGAGGGGCCTCTTGCAGGCCCCCAAGCCAACAGTGGCCCAGTCATTCCCAGTCACAGTGGAGAACGTGCCTCACCAAGAAAACTAAAAGCTCCAATTTCTGCTGTAAAAAGTAATACTGGTCTAAATGATGAATTACATGTGGAGGACGAGTCAAAAAATCCAGTAGGACAGAGTAAACGTATATTTTGGCAGACTTCTATTAATGATCAAAGACCAAAGCTAAGAGTCTGTATAAATGGCATTTTTATTGAAGGCTTATTAGACACAGGTGCGGATGTAAGTATCATTACTCCAGAATCTTGGCATCCGAATTGGCCTCTTCAAGAGGTAGATGTTCAGTTCCTGGGAATTGGAACCCTGTCTCGTGTAAAACAAAGCACAAGATGGGTCGAATGCATAGGGCCTGAAGGGCAAATAGGAAGACTAAGGCCATATATAGCCAATATTGCAATAAATTTATGGGGCCGTGACCTGCTACAACAATGGAATACCCAGATTAACATTCCTGCAGTCTCAGGAACTCATAATTCTGGGAAGGATGTAATAAAGTACCATGCACAAAGGTCACCAGCCATTCAGGCTGTACAAGAACATAAAGCAACTAACAAACCTTTAGAGGTACCAACAGCTCTACCTTTAAATTGGCTAACTGAGAAGCCAATATGGGTTAAACAATGGCCTTTAGCTGAAGATAAATTACAGGCATTGGAACAGCTGGTACAAGAGCAACTAGATGCTCACCATATTGAGGAATCAACCAGCCCTTGGAATTCTCCTGTGTTTGTTGTAAAAAAGAAATCTGGTAAATGGAGAATGGTGACAGATCTAAGAGCTGTCAATAAGGTAATTCAACCTATGGGCCCACTACAATCTGGAATTCCTTTGCCTTCTCTATTACCAAAAGGATGGCCTCTTATAGTTATTGATTTGAAAGATTGTTTTTTCACTATACCTTTACAAGAAAAGGATAGAGAAAAATTTGCCTTCACAGTGCCTACTTATAATAATTCTCAGCCTACTAAGAGATATCAATGGACTGTCCTCCCACAGGGAATGCTCAATAGTCCCACATTGTGCCAATATTTTGTAAGTAAGCCATTGGAAATAATTCGTAAACAATTTCCCAAGTCAATAATTTATCATTATATGGATGACATTTTGTTATCTGATTCAAATAAAGATACTTTGGAAAGGATGTTTGAAGAAGTAAAGAAAGTCTTGCCTAAATGGGGATTACAAATTGCCCCTGAAAAAATTCAAAGAGGAAATTCTATTAATTACCTAGGTTACAGAATAGGGTTAGAGAAAATTAAAATGCAAAAGGCACAAATTAGGAGAGACAGGTTACAGACTCTTAATGACTTCCAAAGATTGTTAGGAGACATTTCCAGTCTACGACCAGCTGTTGGGATAACACCTGATCTAATAGTTCATTTAAACAAAACCTTAGATGGTGATAAAGATTTGAATAGTCCCAGAAAACTGACAGCTGAAGCAGAAAAGGAACTGACAATGATTGAGGAAAAATTACAGGAGGCACATGTGGATAGGGTGAACCCAAATATTAGCTGCATCCTAGTCATATTGCCTTCTAGAATTTCTCCTACAGGGATTTTAATGCAGAGGGAAGATACTATTTTAGAGTGGATATTTATGCCTAATAAACCAAGTAAAAAATTAAAAACTTATGTGGAAAAAGTCTCTGAATTAATTATAAAAGGCAAGCTGAGACTTCGTCAACTAGCAGGTATAGACCCAGCAGAAATTATAGTGCCTTTTACTACTGAGGAAATAAAAAAGTTATGGGAAGACAATGAACCATGGCAAAGAGCTTGTGCTAATTTTTTGGGAGAAATTAATAGCAACTATCCCAAAAGTGATAGACTTAACCTCATAAAGAGAACTTCTTGGATTCTTCCTAGAATTGTACGTGATGCTCCAATAACTGGAGCCCATACGTTTTATACTGATGCAAATAAATCAGGGAAAGCTGGTTACAAGTCAGATGAATTGAGTAAGGTGGAACAAAGCCCTTATAATTCTGTCCAAAAGGCAGAATTATATGCCATTCTTATGGTGCTAAGGGACTTTAAAGAACCTCTTAATATAGTTACAGATTCACAATATGCTGAAAGAGTTATCTTGCATATTGAAACTGCTGAATTTATTCCAGATGACACAGAGTTGACTTCATTGTTTATCCAGGTACAAGATATAATTAGGAATAGGCTTTGTCCAATGTACATAACACACATCCGGTCCCATACGGGTCTGCCTGGTCCTCTAGCACAAGGTAATGCAGAGATTGATCAATTATTGATTGGAAGTGTGTTGAAGGCCTCAGAATTTCATAAAAAGCATCATGTCAATAGTAAAGGCCTAAAGAAAGAATTTTCCATTACATGGCAACAAGCTAAGGACATTACAAAGAGATGTCCTACTTGTTCTTTCTATAATCAAACACTGTTGCCTGCAGGGAGTAACCCAAAGGGTACTCAAAGGAATGAAATCTGGCAGATGGATGTGTTTCACTTTATGGAATTTGGTAAATTAAAATATGTACACCACACCATAGACACATATTCAGGTTTTCAATGGACTACTGCCCTGAGCTCAGAAAAGGCCGATTCAGTATTCACACATTTATTAGAAGTTATGGCCATCATGGGTATACCTGCACAAATAAAGACAGACAATGGTCCAGCATATGTATCTAAGAAAATGAAACGCTTTTTTGATTATTATAATATAAAACACATTACAGGTATACCAAATAATCCTACAGGTCAGGCAGTTATAGAAAGATCAAATCGTACTATAAAGGATATGCTGAACAAACAAAAAGGGATGGAAAGTACCCCCAGAAATAGATTGCATAATGCTTTATTAACCTTGAATTTTCTTAACGCTAATGAGAAAGGAACAACAGCGGCAGAAAGACATTGGATAATGGAAAAGTCTGCTGAACTAAATCAACCAATTTATTTCAAAGATGTGCTGACCTCTCAATGGAAGCCAGGAGATGTGCTACGTTGGGGAAGGGGTTTTGCTCTTGTTTCCACAGGAGAAGAAAAATTGTGGATACCATCAAAATTAATAAAGGTTCGATTTGAAGAGGAGAAACCTCTTGGAAAGGTGAAATGACAGCTCATCCACAATGATGATATTCATACAGGTGGTAAGAAAAACATATAGAATGGGGGCAGGGTTCTGTTCTTATCTCCACAGGTAAACATTCATCTTTGAAAAATTCAAGGGACTCTGGATGTTTGAATTCTGACAGATGGGAAAATAACTGCCCAATAGGGATTATCAAGAAAACTGAAAGGATTCTGTAAGTAGAATATACTAAATCATATTTCTAAATTTATAGAGCTGGTTTTGGAGTTGGACTCTGGCTCAGTCCCTCTCTAATTCCAAGCCTGTTGTTAAGAGAAAACCCAGAGTTTCTGGAGTTTCTGTCTCATGTCAAGAGCCATGATATGGGACAGAAAGAAAGATGAGTTTAGAAAACATCTTTGCTTTTCTTCATACCTCTCATACTTTTCATTGAACATATCATGTCTTTCATTGAATATATGTATGTCTGTATATGTCTATATGATTAATGTTTGAGCTTTTCACAATGAACAATGAGTTTTTCCTGCAGTGACATTTGAAGTTTCCAGGAAGAAGATGGGGCCCCATAACAACAACTCTACTTGGTTGATATGACGTCATGATACTGATAGCGCTACTACAAGACTACAAGACCTGTTTTGGGTACCAGCTGCACAAGACAGTTCCAACTTGGTTATCTGAAATGGTGCACATCTTGTACAACATTCTGGCCAGACCTACACAAAATACTCAGAGACTATTTGCAATTTTAAAAGATATTGATCTTGGAATTTAACCATCATTTTACTTTCACAGGATCCCCCAGAAAGACATCGCCCCCATGACAGCTGGAAGTAATTCTAGAGGACGACATCCCCTTTCCCCGTAAAGTTTGTCCTTGGGTTTAGGGACATTATTTAAGGGTTGATTATAATTAGTATATGGTTGAGGGTTTGGGGGTTGGAGGAGGAATTTTATAAGCTCAGGGATCTTTTTGAAAAAAAAAAGAGGGATAATTGGATGATGGGATAATAGATTTGTAATTGTGAGTTACAGTTTTTAGACAAATAATTTGGTATCAATTCTTGTATATTGATACAAAGTTAAATTATATTGACTATTGTATGCATGCATGTTTCTACCTCTGTTTAAACCATTTATGTATTGATATATATTGTATTGATATATATATTGTATGTATTTACCATATTGCATTGTATATTTGTACATTGTTTATATTTGGAGGTCATATTGTCCTCATTTATTGCACAGTTGTTTATTGTCTTAGTCTTTAAGTTAGATAGGTATTGAGAATTATATAGATCAGTAGTCATCTATGTTTGTCATTTATAATTAGACTAATCAGGTTTGTTAGATAGAGATTATACTCAGAATAGATAGATAATCTTCAACCTCTTCAAAGAGCTGTAGAAAATGGCCTTTAATTTAACTCAGAGTTCCATGGTAGACAAATAATTTGGTAGTGAGACACAATTTCTCCTGGCAACACCAATCTATTCCCGAGAGAATGTTGAGCACCAAAGACACTCCACGTGGAGCCTTTCTTCTTGGCAGAACTGGCCTTTGGGCAAAGAAATGCCCATACCTCAACCACTGACAGATACAGAGCATCCATAAATGGATAAAACAGGACTGTCATATCCTGCCAAGACAGGGTAAGATAGTTCTGAAACGTTTCTTGCCTTTGAAAATGGTATGTCAGTTACGTTAGGCCTTAGCCAAAGTTGGTTGCTTCAACGCTGCAAACGTGACTTTGGGTGATTGTCCAGGTAGCTAGTTGTCTCTATGATTTGTTGCATGTTTAGAAGTGGTTTGAATGCACTTCCTAATTACTCAGGTAACATTATTTTCCTTCTCAGATCTTTGATGGGGTTGAAGACTATATAACTGTAGTTACTTTCCTCTCATGACTTGGCCAAGTTATTTATTATACAAGACTTAAGCTAGTTGGAATAGGATATTTGTGCTTATTGTATATAATTTCATAGTAGGTTTAGAACTCTCTTACTTAAACAAAAGGGGGAGGTGTTGTGGGAGCTCCTTCTGCTCCTTCAGCCAATAGCCGCTGAGATACCAGCCCATTGGGGCGTGGTCTCTCTTTTTAAAAATGCGGCCACTTCCCTCCGCTCACTCTCTGGCTTCCGGCTCCGCTTCTGACGACTAGGCTCCCTTCCTGATTGTGCAGAGGGCTGTTGTCTGGGACGGTGATCTGTAAGTTTTTTTCCCCTTTAAATAAATAACCATTCTATTAATCATAATTCCAAACTGGTGTGGGATTGTTTGTGATTTACGCCATCAAACAATATATGAAAATATATTAGTAATGGAATTTCTAAAGATAACAAAATTATTTTGAATGGTGGTGTCCTGTATGAGTAGCAAATTCTACCACACACACAAACACAAAGAGATGAGTCTTTTAGTAAAAATTCTACTAAAAGACATGGGTTTTTATCATGTTACATGTTATTGTTCATGAAGTTCCAGAGATTTCACAAACAAGTAAACTGCTGTCATTTTAATAGTTGCCCACCATAACTACATGGTAAATCCCATTGCTGAAGACAACACATAATTTGGTTGTTGAACATAGGGAAATCAATCTCAAACTCGCGGGGTAATTTCCTTCATGATTTCTAGCTTTAATGGTGTGAGAGGTTGCTGTGTAGGCTGCTGGCAGTGAAAAGTCACCAGGGGTCATACACAGAACTGGACCTACATGCTACAGTGTCGATGTGCCAGAGAACTTTTTTGGTTTCCAGTGGGAAGGAAGCCAGTGCAGAGGTATGTAGCTAGTTAAAGAGATGAGAACAGGAGATTTAGCATTGGGTCATTTAAGACAGTAGGCTCTCAGCACCTCCCTTTGTCGGGGTAGTAGGAATTAGCAGGCATATCTGGCTTTTTATGTGGGTGTTAGAAACTTGACTTAGGATCTAATGTTTCCAGAAAAAAAGTATTCTTACCACTAAACCAACATTCAAAGTCCCTTAAGTATTTCATCTTAAATATAATTTTTATAAAAACTGTATTATTTACTATTTTATCTCTACACATGCATTCCTTTACATGTATCATGCACATAAATAAAATCTGCATGTTAGTTTCATTTGCAATTTGACAATTATTTAAACAGCTAGTCACTTATGTATACACGCAGGTTTAATTAAGGAACAAAGCTGTGCTCTCATGTTTAGCAAGGTTAAGTCCTTAGATAATATTGAAATTTAAAACTGTATGTTTTAAACATGGCTAGGGATAAGAAGCCAATTACAAAATAAATGGCTTAATGTAATCTCTGGGAAATTGTTGCACACAGGAATGAATCATGAATTGCAGTAAGATGCAGTCAAGAAATTGCTTTATATGGCTGCTAAAAACAATAAAGAGAAACAAAAATTGAAGAAACACTATGACGCATCACAGATGCACTTGTTATATTTATTATTTTTATTATTATTATGTTTATTATTTCTTTGATTGGTAATGATGAATTTCTGCTCATGTTTTCTTGAGTTAACACCTGTATGAAGAAGAGCAGCCTACAAAGAGATCTTCTGTTTTTTATTTAATTTTCTACTTCAAAAGTGGTGTTAGTTCATTATTTAATGTCTAGTAAAGGTATTGACAACCTTGTGTTCCTATGTTAAGGCAGCAGGTAAAATAGAAATATTAATGTCATCTTTCAGTGAAAAAAGGTACTAAGCTCTCTCATGAGTACCATAATATCTATCAATTTTGCATTAAAAATAAACACATAAAACACTGCTCCATATTCTATTTATTCTATGACGTTGAACATAATATATACAACAGTTACAGAGTTAAATCTTTTGTTTTAACTTAAATCATTTGAAATGTTCATTTTGTTTCTTTTATAAAGTCCTCCAAATTAAAGATATCTAATCATTGCAGAAATCATGTCACATACCTTATACCTTGGCTCTTATCTCCAAATGGGAAAATATTAACACTATTAACACAAGTACTAACTGCAAATCTTTACTAAAAGATACCTCTAAAACTTTAACTGAAAGAAGCAAAAATTTTGCCTGAATTCTCTCTCACTAACGTGCCCTCTTCCCAAAACAGTCAGCCAAGTTTGCCATGCCATGAGCATTTTGTGAGTAACAGAATCTTGCCCAAACCAGAAAGAAGCAGTAGGGTGACTAGTTCCTTTGAGGAAGAAGATGGTACAAGAATGTCCTGTGTTTTGAATGTATTCACAAAATATCACATTTTGCTATGACCTTGTATCACTCAACTAGAAGAAACCTTTCTTATAGGAAGGGCAATGAGATAGGGTTGATAGTTTTAGACCATATGAGTAAAGTTAGCAGATAGAAATCATAAACTGTGTCCCTCGCTCAGGTAAATATTGCTGTTCTCTATTTAATAAAGTAGAAGGCATTTAACTGATGCAGCAATTGCTTTTTACTAAAATTACATTATAATTTTACTTCTAAGGCTCCTGAAAACAGAGAGAGTTGCCATTTGAAATGCTTTTACTAAACGCACACACATGCATGATATCATGAGCATTATTAATTGGGTGTCTTTGCAGCAGCATAAAGTCCATAAAACACCACTGTGCTGATAAGAAACCAAGATAAGTCCTCAAGGAAATACTAACAAGAAAGGAGACTATCTGATTTTCTAATGATTTTAGCCACATACAAGAATACATCTAATTGATCTTACTATTTAGGATGAATTTCTTTCTTTTTTTGATGATCCCTTCTAGCACCTTAATAAATATGAGAATATTCATCTCACATAAGCCTTTCAACTGAGAGAATTTTGTAGTCCTAATGAGCATATTTCATGTATCCCATCTTATTTTACTAGAAACTCAATATTCATCTGTAAGTTGCAAGATATCTGACAACATATACACTGTTGATATGTTTAGCATCCTTTAATTGGTAGATTCCCTATATTATTAATCTTTACCCAAGAAGACTCTATTTTAAAAGGGTATTGTAGCTTTGGGAAAGACTTATGAAGATTTGCATGGGAAACAACAAAAAACATTGATCATTTTCTTAGGCTATGAATATCCTAATTAGCTTTACATAGTTAATAGCTATGCATATATTAGACATATATGCAGAGACAAATGGAATCACAATGAATCCATGTGTAAAATACTCATAGGTAAGTATGTAATAAAATGCAATCACTTATTATTTCACTTATTATTTTATAAAGTCACTGAAACAAGGGTCTATAATTCCAAATCATACAAATTTGGAGTTGAGTGATAATGATAGAAAGACAAATATTATATTGATTGAAGAATATGACTTTAAATCCATAATTCTTAAATTCAGTTTAGTTAGTTCATAGAATTTTTTTAATTCTCAGAAAATACTATGTGATCTATATTTGTTACAACTCTCTACTGGGAAACTTAAATCACAAAAAAAATTAGAACACTTTTTTTTCTTGTTAGATAAGAAAAAACTGGATAGAAAGCAGGAGAAATGGTAAACGCATACACCGCAGTTATAGCCATAAAGATCGGCAAACGACCTAGTTTCTTTTTCACTTATAAAGTCATCTGCAACAGCAGAATTGAGGATAGGGTTTTTCTCTCCTGTGTGTGCAGCAACCCAGCACATAGCTGCAATGCTCATTGCAACGATATGGACTGAGGTCTTGTTTTTATCTTGTTTTGATTCCTAATGAAACTAATTAGGTTTCCCTTGTCCTTGAAGTAACCAGAAAGAAGAGACAGGACTAATATTCTAATTGCAGACATTTAGAGACTATATAGGTCTCTGAACACAATCAACTGGTGTTGAGAAGGAATTTATCAGATTAAGTGACTAGAAGATAGAAGAGAACTAGTAATTTCCCCTACTCTTCATTTGATCTCTATTTCCCAATAGGAAGATCTCTCAAAGAATAAGATTTGTCTTAAGGCAATTCTAGTTTGGGATGTGAACCTGTTATTTTTACATCACATTAAGAGGTCATTTTAACCTCCAAGGATGAGCACAGAAGCTGCGAAGACACATTTCCTCTTCATTGCATTTCTGTCTGTTGGCAAACTAATTTAACCTAATTCAAATACGTGCAGTACCTAATTGCCTTACCCAAACAATCTGTAGATATAAACACCTGAAGTGCTATAATTAGAAAAAAGAACATCATCTGCTTATTCAATAAAAGTAATTTTCCCCATCATTACACAATAAATGTCTTTGTTAACTAATCATAGGATGGCATAAGGCACTTCTAAAATATTATACATTTGTTTTTTTCTTCTTCTTCTGTTTTGAGCATGTGGTATTATCTCTGCCTCTGATGCTATTTAGAGTGACATCATTTATGACATCTGGAGATCAAAAGAAGGTGCATTTGCAATTTCTGTGTAAATTTCTAGTATTGTAGAGAAAATGCCCAACTTTAAATATGGTTATAATCAGAGTTATATTCATTTACCTTATGAGTGAGAGTCCCATGCTACCTCACTAGAGTCTCCTGCATGTTCCATGGTGAGAGGAAAATGAAACAGGAAGGACAGATTTTTAGCTTGATTTCTTGGTACTGTTCTCTGCTATAAGGTATGTTTAGAATTTTATAAGCTCTGTAGTACTTCCTACTATATTAATTTAAAATAATTCATCATTCACTTTGAGCAGGAATAATTCTCTGAGTTTTAAAATTTGTTTCAACTTTATTATCAACTGGTGACAAAATTCTGAAATTATTATCTACAATCAAAAGTGCTTTTACTTTCCTCCTGGAAAACAAAATGTTTTGGGTAGGTAACATATTCCTATAGAACATATTCAGTGATAAAGCGCAATAACAATCCTAGTAAAAATGTAGAGAAATATTTTACCTTCCTATAGTCTGCCTATAATCCTTAAACACTGATGAAATCCACTGTCATCAATACATTTTGTTCAGAAGCAATTCATGCAATAAGCATTTACAAAAATATGTAAAAATTCAGCCCAATCAAGTATATTAGGAAATACTAATTCTTTCCTCACTCTCAGTCAATTTTATCTATGTTCTTTGTTTAAAAACCTGTAAACAAAAATGCCTCATATAGCACCCACCACTGTATCTGTCTGCAGGCTAGACAATAAGAGCCCTTCACAGAATACACAGTAGTGTAAGCAGAGAACAGGTTACAGCAGAAAGTGTTACAGAAATCACTCTATCGCTCTTAGATATGTTCATATCCAGCAATATTTATATACAATGCTTTGTTTTATATAAAATACAATTTTCTTGAACTATTTTATTTTCTCTTTACAGCAAAAACAAAGATTATGAGATTTAGCAGTGTACTGAGCAATAATTTCTGAAAACACTGGTACTAGGAAATAGATTTTTTAAAAGTTTCTGAGGCAGAGTATCTTTGGGTAGCAGTCCTACCTATCCTGGAACTTGCTTTGTAAACCAGGCAGGCCTTAAACTCATAGTAATCCTACTGCCTCTGCCTCACAAGTTCTGGGATTGAAGGGGTACATCACCACTGCTTAGTGAAACAAGATCACTTTTAAAGATTTAAATTTATGCTTCAGATTGCTAAACAATGTAAAGTTCATGATGAGGTATTTGGAGGTTTCTGCCAGTAAAGACCTGATCTCTCATTTCCTAGCACTCTAATTATATCCTCCAGACCTGAAAAGTGAAAACATGCTATTAAAACAAATTTTAATGTTACATCAGTTTTATTAATTCTCTGTGCTGGTATCCTAAACACCTACCACTGGGCTCTACTTTCTCAAACTATGACACCAGTGACTATTTTCAACCTTTGAAATTTGTAGGTAATGAATACTATATTTTTATTATTATATACTAGAATTTTATTACTGATAAATTATAAAGCTGGATCCCACAGTTTTAAATATTCTAATTTCAAAAATTGTTTTCCCTCCTTGAATATGGCATCTGTATGTTATGATTGTGTAAATGCTTGATGGAGCTTTGGCTTATGAGAATTTGTCTTTGTTCCAATAAATACTAAATGCCTATGTTATGCACAAAAACATCCAAGTGTAGATTAATCAAAAATTTTCAAATCGAGTGAGGTATAATTTTTAGTCTTTTATAGTGTTTTATCTTTTCCCTTAGAAGAAAATAGGAAAAAAAATCATGTTTTTGATTTTTACATATATATGTTTATATTATATTATATTATCTCTTCAGTGTTTAACTCACTATTTTTAATTTGTGCAAAATTAATAGTAATTTCTGTAATTTTTATTTGAAAGTATAACATTCTCACATATTACAACTACATTTTAATATGGTACAATATTATTGCAGCAAGTTTTAAAATCTGCAGTTAGATCAATTTTTAAACAGTCAATTCAGTGAAATATATTTGCTTTTCACAAAATTGTTGTGGATAGATTAAATAAAAGAAGAACAGCAAAGAAAATACATAAAGGGGACAGTACTCAGGCAATATGATCAGCGAATATTTGTAGATACAAATGTCATGTTTTTCTTAGGGACAGGAATTTATTATTGCTTTGGACGTAGATACCAAATGGAGAAATGCACACTGGTTACAGCACAAAGTAGCATAATGTTCTTAGCACCATATTAATTTTCCTTAGATGAGTCACTCACAAATGTCTCCCTATATAAGAAAATCATAGTCTCTGGAGTGATGCCCTTGGGAAGACAGTTAGAGACCAGAGAATTTGGATAGATCCTTAGGTCATTGGAACAAGGATTTTGAGGTATTTAAAAAGATTCAAACAAGCCATTGCCTTTGTTTCTTGACTCATTCTGATCGAACACATATTCCTGTCATATTCCATTATCATCTTCATCACTGTCCCAAAGTGGCCACCTCCTCTTTAATGAGATTCTGGAACTGGCAGCTAAATATGCTTTTCTCTAATGAGGCAACTCCTTCCTTTTCTAATTGTGGCTCTAGGTTAATAGTTTCCAATCCCCAAGCATTTTCTATAGCAATCCATGAATAATTTATACATTATTACAGACATAGATGAACTTAAATCATTATTATACTGTAAAAATCACAAGCAAAGTTTCCAGGACATATAACTCCTGTTTTTTTTTTTCCTTTTTATAGTTTTTATTGAGCTATACATTTTTCTCACTCCACTTACTTTCTCTCTTGACCCTTGTATCCTCCTCCTGACCTTGTCATTGTTTTCAGTTTACTTAGGAGATCTTGTCTTTTTCTCAACCCTAAATGTCTCTCCTACAATCCTGTTGTCTAGGTTCTTTGGGTTTTGTGGATTGTAGGATGGTTATGCTTTGCTTTATGCATAATATCCACTTATGAGTGGGTACATACTATATTTGTCTTTCTGGGTCTGGGTTACCTCACTTAGTATGTTTTTTTTTTTTTTTTAGTATGGTTCATTTGTTTGTACATTTGAAGATATCATTGTTTTATTTCGAGTATTTCTAGTTTTATTACAGTGTAGCTTGAGGCATGAGGACATACTTTTTAAGATTTTAGACTTAAAAGTGTTAAAGTATGTTTTAAGAACCCAAATGTGGCAATTTGGTAGTGTCAGGTTTTTTACTGATTTTATTGAACTATACATTTTTTTCTGCTCTCCTCCATTCCTCTCCGTTCCCCTTCTACTCTCTCCCATAGTCCCCATACTTCTAATTTACTCAGGAGATCTTGTATTTTTTCTACTTTCCGTGTAGATTAAATTCATTTATGTCTCTCTTAGGGTCCTCATTGTTGTCTAGGTTCTCTGAGATTGTTAATTATAGGCTGTTTTTTCTTGCTTTATGTCTGAAAGCCACTTTTGAGTTAGTACATATGATATTTGTCTTTCTGGGCTGGGTTACCTCACTCAATATGATGTTTCCTAGATCCATCCATTTGCCTGCAAATTTCTAGATGTCATTAATTTTTTTTACAGTGGAGTACTCACTCCATTGTATAAATGTACCACATATTCCTTATCCATTCTTCAGTCAAGAGGTATTTGGGGCCGGGCGGTGGTGGCGCACGCCTTTAATCCCAGCACTCGGGAGGCAGAGGCAGGCGGATCTCTGTGAGTTCGAGACCAGCCTGGTCTACAAGAGCTAGTTCCAGGACAGGCTCCAAAGCTACAGAGAAACCCTGTCTCAAAAAACCAAAAAAAAAAAAAGAGGTATATTTAGGTTGCTTCCAGGTTCTGGCTATGACAAGCCATGATGCTATGAACATAGTTGAGTACATGCCCCTTGCATAAATGTACCACATTTTCCTTATGCAATCATTAGTTGAGGGGTATAGGATGTTTCAACATTCTTGCTATTACTAATAATGTTGCTATGAACATAACTGAGCAAATGTCCTTGTGGTATGATTGAACATCCTTTGGAGATATGCCTAAGAGTGGTATTTCTGGGTCTTGAGGTATATTGATTCCTAATTTTCTTTGAAACTGCCATACTGATTTCCAAAGTGGCTGTAAAAGTTTGCACTCCCACCAAAAATGGAGGAGTGTTCCCTTACTACATGTCCTCTCTAGCATAAGCTCTCTTCAATATTTTTGATATTGGATATTCTGACAGGTGTGAGATGGTATCTCAGAGTTCTTTTAAATTTGCATACTCTGATTGCTAAAGAAGGTAAGCATTTTCTTAAGTGTCTTTCAGTAATTTGAGATTTGTCTGTTGAGATTTCTGTTTAGAAATCCATTTTTAACTGGATTATTTGATAGTTTGGTGTCCAGTTTCTTAAGTTCATTGTATATTTTGGGGATCAGTCTTCTGTCAGATGTTAAGTTGGTTACAATGTTTTTCCATTCTGTAGGGTACTCTTTTATATTGTTGACCATATCCAATGCTTTACAAAAGCTTCTCAGTTTTAGGAGATCCCATGTATTTATTGTTGCTCTCAGTGGCTATACTACTAGAGTTATATTGAGGAAGTGGTCTATGGTTACAAAGAATTTTAGGATACTTCCCACTCTCTTTTCTATGAGATTCAGTGTGGTTTGTTTTATGTTTAGGTCTTTGATCATTTGTACTTGAGTTTTGGGCATGGTGATAGATATGAATCTATTTGCATTCTTCTGCATATTGACAGTTATGCTAACACCATTTGTTAAAGATGCTTTATTTTTTCCATTTTATAATTGTGGTTCTTTGTCAAAAATCAGGTGTCCATACTTGTGTGGATTAATATCAAAGTCTTCAATACAATTTCATTGTTCCTCCTCCTGTTTTTATGCCAATAGGAAGCTGTTTTCATTACTGTTGCACTGTTGTAGAGATTGAAGTCAGAGATGGTGTTGCTTCCAGAAGTTCCTTTTTGTACAGAATTGTTTTGGCAATGCTGGGGTTTTTGTTTTCCATATGAAGCTGAGCATTGTTCTTTTAAGGTCTGTGAAGAATATTGCTGGAATTTTGATGGGTATTCCATTGAATCTGAAGATTGCTTTTGTTAAGATTGCCATTTTTGCTATGTACTCCTCTCTATCCAGGATGCCAGCCCAGACCATTATAATCAGCAAAGCTTTCAAACAATGTAAGCAAAGAAAACAAGATAAAACCAGATTAAATTAATAGCTACCCAGAAATCCAGTGCTACACTAAGTACTAGAATGAAAACTTAAACCTAAGGAGTTAACTATACCCACAAAACAAAGGAAATAGATAATCCCAAACCAGCAAATTCCAAAGAACTGAAATGAATACACTGATGAACGAGTGTCTATGTGTTAGTTTCATTATTAATAAAGAAAACTGCCTTGGCCCTTTAACAGAACAGAAAATTAGGTAGGTGGAGTAAACAGAACAGAATTTTGGGAAAGAGAAGGGCAGACGCTTCAGGCAGTCGCCATATGCAGTCGCCATGCTTCTCCTCTCTGAGATGGACTCAGGTTAAGACCTCTCCTAGTAAGCCACCCCTCGTGGTGCTATATAAATTACTAAATATGGGTTAAAGCAAGATATGAGAATCAACCAATAAGAGGCTACAGATAATGGGCCAGGCAGTGTTTAAAAGAATACAGTTTGTGTGTTGTTATTTCGGCGCATAAGCTAGCCGGCAGCCAGGAGCAGGGCAGGGCGAAAAGCAGGCCTGCCCAAAGTCCTCACTACAGAAACACACAATACCTGTGGGCCCATATTTCATACAAAATGTTTACAGGCAGGCTCACTGGCCACTAGGCAGCTGCAATCCTGTCAAACAAGCAAGATAGCCACCTAAGAAAGACCAGGATGTATTGCTCCTTCTCTTTTGTTAAAAGGTAGATCAGGGAAGAGCTGGAGAGATGATTCAGCAGTACATATCGTTTGCTGCTCTTGCAAAAGACATGGGTTTGGTTCCCGCAGCCGCATGGTAGCCCACAATCTCCTGTAAGTACAGTTCCAGGCTACAAAATCCTTTTCAAGCCTTTGCAGACACAGACTTGCACATAGTACAAACATGTATATGAAGGCAGAACATTTATACACATAAAACAAAACTAATCTTTTAAAAATGTATATGCTCTTATATTACTAACATTTCCTGATACATATTTGTCTTACAGATATATAGAAAAAAAAGAAAAAAAGAAAAAAAAAAGGTAGATCACCTGGGGAGAGGTGTTTTCCAAAGCTGGTGACTTAAGTTACAGGTGTTTGACTAGCCCCGCATCCTGGAAAGAGAATATTAATGAGTATCCACCTTGTTATACCTGGGGGATAAAAGGTGTTATGTAGAATAAATGCAGGTAGATCTTCAGATATGGATGAAGCCTGAGATGCCCTCTTGAGATGACTCTGTGAACTGTGTCCCGTTATTTCTCTTGCCTCCGTACTGGTCCAGTTAGGGAAAAATAGTTTCTGTGTTGAGGCTTATGGGCCCTGACAAATACCACCACCACCACTACCACCACCACCACCAATAACAACAATTACAACAAAAAAGGATAAATAATCACTGGTCATTAATATCACTTAATATCAATGGGCACAAATCACTTATAAAAAGACACAGGTAAACAGATTGGATAAAAAAGCAGAATCTATCCTTCCTTTGTGTACAAGAAACATACTTCAACTATAAACACAGATATTACCTCAGAGTTGTGGGGTGGAAAAATATTTTCCAAGCAAATGGACCTAAGAAAGAAACTAGTAAAACTATCCTAATATCCAACAAAATAGACTTCAAAAAAATAAGTAAAAAGAGATGAAGAAGGTCATTTCATATTTATCACAGGAAACACTAATCAAGATGAAATCTCAATACAGAACATCTATACTCCAAATACAAGGACATCCTCATTCAAAGAGGAAACATTAATAAAGCTTAAATTACATATCAAATCCAATACAATAATAGTGGAAGACTGCAATACATGACTCTCAGCATTGTACAGTTCTACCAGACAGGAATTTAGCAGAGAATTAAAGGAAATAACAGATGACATGACTCAAATGGGCTTAGCAAGCATCTATAGAACATTTTACCCAAACACAAAAGAATATACCTTTTCTCAGCACCTTGTGGATTCTCCAAAACTGACCATATACTTAGTAAAAAACCAAATCTCAACAGACACAGAAACATCGAATAACCCCTGTGTCTTATCAGATTATCATGACTTAAAGTTAGAATTCAGGAGCAACACCTATTGCAGAACGCCAATAAACACAAGGAAACTGAACAATGCTCAAATTTATCACCACTGGGTCAAAGAAGATATAAAGAAAGAAATAAAAGACTTGCAAAATTCAATTAAAATTACTGCACAACATACATGGTACTTATTCTATATTACAATCCTCAGACCCATAGAAGCTAAATGACCCAGGAAGGCTCAATGGGGGTTGCAGAAATATTACTATGAATGGAAAATAAAAAAGATATCATAGCAGGACTGAGAGACTTGTCCTGTTGGGGGAGTGGACTTAGCAAGAGGAGGAAAAGATCAGGAGAGGATGGAAGGAGACAGTACTGGAAAAGACAACTAGAATTTGGGTATCTCTGGAATAAGCTAAAAACTATTTATTGGAAATTCCCAAGAATTTATGAGGAGGACCCATACCTAAGATGCCTACCAATGGGAGATATGGAGTCTGAACTGTCAATCACCTGTAACTAGGCAAAATTTATGGTGGAGGGATCTAGACTGCAACCCAGCCACATTACATTTGCTATACATATTTCCCTGTTTGTAAAATATGTTGAGATAAATGTGTTACAGAAATTATGAGAGTGGCCAGTCAATGATTGTTACAGCTTGAAACCCATACCATGTGATGGAGAACATCCCCGACACTACCTGGCACACCAAGATTAAGAGGCTATACTGCCCTGAGACCTAAGCTAGAACAAAACATGAGTGATATAAATTAATTAATTAGTGTCAATGAAATGTTTGCTAATGATATTATAGTATATACTCAGATGTGTTGCCTAGCCCAATGATGATCAGAGAGGTTTCACCAAGCAAGTGATAGAAACAGATAAAAAGACCCACAGCCAAAAATTCGGCAGTCCGTAGGAATATCTTCAGGGAGGAGAAGGAAGGCTTATGTGTTGCAATTTATAATAAAATACTCCCACACTAGCCTAGGATGAAGTATAATGAAGGTTTATTTATTTTGGTGGTAGACTCACAGAAAAAGCAGTGATTAGTAGTCCTCTGAGTGAGCAGAGAACTGGAACTGAATTCAGCAGTCAACGGGACCCGCACATGCTTTTTGTCTGCATTTTATAGTACATGATATCACACACAAATTGGGCTGGAATCTTAAAAGCTATTGGCTGAAGGAGTTAGCACAGCACCTCCTCCTTTTGTCTAACTAAGAGAGTTCTAAGACTAATACTAAAACATATTCAATAATAACTAATATCTAGTATTGTTCAGAGAATAGAAGAGGCAAAAACAAGAACACATATAAAAATTGGAATTACAAGCATGAACAACATCAATTAAAAACCATACACTAAATGATTCAATAGTTATCCTACCTTAGGAGTCTTATATTAAAAATGGCTTGACTAAGTCATGAGAGGAAATGAACTTTGACTGTATTGTCTTCAACCCCATCAAACTCCTGAGAAGAGAAATAATATTACTTGAGTAAACAAGAAGCACAATCAAGCAGCCTCCAAAAGGAACAAGAAATGACAGAGCCAACCAGCTCCCTGGGTAATCACCCAAAGTCTCATTTGCAATTTTGGCATAACCAACTTTGGTTAAAGCTTAGAGTAAGTGACAGATCATTTTCAGAGGCAAGAAAATTTTTAAAATTTTCTTACCCAGTTTTGGCAAGGTTTTGGCTGTCTTTTTCTGTATTGTGCTTGTCTAGTATTTCCAATGGCTGACTTAGAAAATATTAGCACCAGGTGAGGCTATTTAGCATTCCCTCTGAGGGGACACTCTATTATTATCTCCTAGTAGACTGAGAATTATTATATGTAGGCATTGTGAAGGCAAATCTTTCTGTCTTTTTATTGTAAAGATATAGTGAAGACACGATCTTTTAAATCAATAACTATGAGGGGTCATTCTTTAGGTAATAAGGAAGGCAAAAGTATTCCATTTTGTAAAATGCCCATTGATTGAATTACTTGTTGACAGTAACAAGTTCTTATATTTCTCACCATTCTCCTTTATCCAGATTTCTTTTTAACAACTTATACAGGAAAATTCCAAGTGTTGGTTTTATTCTCTAATATGGTGAACATCTAGTTGTTCCTGTACCAACTGTTCTAAAGCCTGCAGTTTCTCTTCTGTTAAACACCATTGATTAATCCATATTGGTTCCTCTGTTAACCATTTTAAGAACCACTGGTACCTCTGAACGTTTGCTTGTTGTTTTGTGTTTTTGGACAGTCTGAATGGCTGGTGACTGTTTTTATAGTATCTTATACTATGTTTCCCAGAAACATGAGGTGCTTTATGTTCTGTTTTGTGACTGCCGGAATATTAAACTTTTTATCCTATTGCTGCAACAGATCACAACTTCATAGATTCACTGCTATATTAGCCTCATATGAACTCAGCCTTACTCTCTGTCTTTCTGTCCCTATGCATTCTACCTATCTTTTGCTTTGTTTTGTTTGAGATATGGTCCCATTTCCTAGGAATTGAACACCTGCCTTTTTAAGAGGCCAATTCAGATGCCAAGATTCTGGAGTAATAATAGTCATGTCGACACACATCCAGTAATCCTTGAGTTGCAATTTTATTTATTCATAGTCTCAGCTTTGGTCTTTGATTTGTTGCTATTTTCTATTAGAATTTTTGATTCATCCTCCATATTTATTCCATAATCTAGAACAGTATGTATTTTTACAACAGGCATTGGATTTTTAAATTTTTCTTGGGAGACATAGCCTTTACAGTGACTGAGAATGACTGGACTAAGTCTGACCTGGTGGTCTGTGAGAATCCCCTCAAAAATGTTCTGGGTGGAAACAGGCTGCCTTGTTTACCTCTTGTATATTGATTGGTCCAGTGTCAGCCTTTGCCACATCTTCTACTTAATCTAGAAGATTGATATGTTCTATTATTTTCATTTCCAAAGGAAACATTATTTCTAGAAATACCTTGTTTACAATTCCTTCTCAGATGTCATATTCTATCATAATTAAAACATTTGGCATTTTACATGCCTCTTCATATCTTTGGAAATTGCTTCACAACACTTACTGAGTGCAGAATCTATTCATCCATTGGTGCTGATCTGACTTTTAAAGACCCAAGTACCTTTTTATCATTGTAAGTTGGCATTTTCAAAAGCCAGCATTCAATTAGTACTCATCTTGCTTTTGGATTTGTTACTCCTATTTGTACAGCTTGCGTTCATCTTTGTAAAAAGTCATAAGAGTGTTCTCTTTGGCCTTGTTTAACCTTAGTATATGATTCAATTCTTCTTTCTTGTTCTTAAATCCTATTCCAAGCATTTAAGGCTTCTGTCTGGCATATGGACAACATGGGTTTATTATAAATACCTTGACTCTGTAGATCAGAATAACAACCCTCACCAAGATACCTCAATTCCTTTGACCTTCCTTGCTTTAGAGGGCTTTAGTCTCCTCTCTGTAGTAGCACTTCTACTGTAATTGCAGCCCATCTTCAAGGACTGCTGAGCTTAATTGAGGCCAATCATATGGAGTAACTTTTTTTTCTTTTTTCTTTTTTTTTCCAGTTTATTTAGTTTTTATTAAAAATTGCCATCTCCTCTTCTCCTCCTCCCCTTTCCCTCCCCTCCCCTCCATCCATACCCCCACTCCCTCCCTCTCCAGGCCAAAGAGCCATCAGGGTTCTCTACACTATGTTGAGTCCAAGGTCCTACCAACTCCCTCCAGGTCCAGGAAGGTGAGCAACCAAACTAACAAGGCTCAAACAGAGCCCGTCCTTGTCGTAGAGACCAAGCCCATCACCATTGTCCTTGGCTTCTCGTTCAGCCTCCACCATCAGCCACTTTCAGAGAGTCCGATTTGGTCGCATGTTCCATCAGTCCCATTCCAACTGGACTTGGTGGTCTCCCGTTAGTTCTGTCCTGCCGTCTCAGTGGGTGAACGCATCCCTCATAGCTCTGACTTTCTTTCTCATGATCCTTCTGCTCCTCATCAGAACTTTGGGAGCTCAGTCTGGTGCTCCAATGTGGGGCTCTGTCTCTATCTCCATCCATCGCCAGGTGAAGGTTAAGGCTCACAGTGAGCCCGTCCATGCTATAGAGTTCATGTTCATTGCCGTTGTCCTTGGTTTCTCAGTCCTCCTCCACCGTCAGCCACATTCAGAGAGTCCGGTTTGGTCCCCTGTTCCATCAGTTCCATTCCAACTGGACTTGGTGGTCTCCCGTTAGATCTGTCCCACCGTCTCAATGGGTAAACGCACTCCTCATGGTCCTGACTTCCTTGCTCATGATCTCCCTCCTTTTGCTCCTCATCGGGACCTTGGGAGCTCAGTCCGGTGCTCCTATGTGGGGGTCTGTCATTTTCTCCATCCAATGCCAGGTGAAGGTCTATGGTGATATGCAAGATATTCATGAGTATGGCAATAGGACATATGGAGTAACTTTATTGCTTGAACCCATGTCTTAATCATCTCCCTAAAAAATGGTGAATGCTTGCCATAAAACATTACTGTTTGCTTAATCTCTTTTAAAGCTTTCTTACCTGTAGGTTTCCATTTACATTCTTTGTATCCATTTGGATATTGAATATTTGATGGCTTTTCAGATGTAATAACAGGAACAGTAGATAAAACTCTTGGTAAATCATGTCTGACTGTGAGAGGTATGGTGATGCTAAATCCTTTGCCTGTACCTTCTCCCCTTGCTTATCAGTTCTGACAGTTTCCTTAATTGATTCATGTCTTTTAATCACTGTCATTGTAAAAGCTTGAATATATTGATCTGTGAATATTTCTAAATGATTTCATCAAATCAAGTAATTTCTGGTCCTCATTATGAACATGTGATTCCAAGGTATTAAATTTTTCTATTAATGATTACTTTTCATGCTTGGATATTATTTAAATGGCATGAAAATTGCCTTCCTGGAGAGATATGCTTCCCAAAGCCAGTATGTGTAGTAGGATCAAAATCCAGTGCCATTGTCCTTGGCTTCTCAGCAACCCTCATTGTCCGCCATGTTCAGGAAGTCCGGTTTTACCACTTTGTAAGGTTTCATGACCCATCGACATGGATTGAATTTTGTCTCTCAAATTGTGATTATCATTTTCAGTGGTATGAATCCTTTCAGCTAAATTCTCAATACCTGTCTGTAAAGACAGTTTCATTTAAACGACATTAAAAACTCTACCAAAGAATTCCTAAAGCTGATAAAGACTTTTAGTAATGTGGCAGGATATAAGATCAACTCCAAAAAAATCAGTTGCCCTCCTATACACAAACAACAAGGAAGCAGAAAGGGAAATCAGAGAAACATCACCTTCCACGATAGCCACAGATAGCATAAAGTATCTTGGGGTAACTCTAACCAAGGAAGTGAAAGATCTGATTGACAAGAACTTTAAGTCTTTGAAGAAAGAAATTAAAGAGGATACCAGAAAATGGAAGGATCTCCCATGCTCTTGGATTGGTAGGATCAACATAGTAAAAATGGCAATTCTACCAAAAGCAATCTATAGATTCAATGCAATCCCTATCAAAATCCCAACAAAATTCTTCACAGACCTTGAGAGAACAATAATCAACTTTATAAGGAAAAACAAAAAACCCAGGGTAGCCAAAACAATCCTGTTCAATAAAAGTACTTCTGGAAGCATTACCATCCCTGACTTCGAACTCTATTACAGAGCTTGGTATTGGCACAAAAACAGAGATGTTGACCAATGGAATCAAATCGAAGACACAGATACTAATGTACAAACCTACGAACACCTGATTTTCGACAAAGGAGCTAAAATTATACAATGGAAGAAAGAACGCACTTTTAACAAATGGTGCTGGCGTAACTGGATGTCAACTTGTAGAAGAATGAAAATAGATCCAAATCTATTACCATGCACAAAACTCAAGTCCAAATGGATTAAAGACCTCAATATAAATCTGGCCACACTGAACCTAATATAAGAGAAAGTGGGAAGTAGTCTGCAACACATGGGCACAGAAGACCAAGTCCTATGTATAACCCCAATAGCACAGGCAATAAGAGCAACAATAAATAAATGGGACCTCCTGAAGCTGAGAATCTTATGTAAAGCAAAGTACACTGTCATTAAGACAAAAAGGCAATCTACTGACTGGGAGAAGATCTTCACCAACCCCACATCAGACAAAGGTCTGATCTCCAAAATATATAAAGAACTCAAGAAACTAGACATTAAAACTCTAATTAACCCAATTAACAAATGGGGTATTGAACTGAACTGAGAATTGTCAACAGAACAAGTTCATTTGGCCAAAAGACACTTCAGGTCATGCTTTACCTCCTTAGCAATCAGGTAAATGCAAATCAAAACAACTTTGAGATACCGTCTTACACCTGTCCGAATAGCTAAAATCAAAAACATCAATGGTATCCTATGCTGGAGTAGATGTGGATTAAGGGGAACATTCATCCATTGTTGGTGGGAATGGAAACTTCCACTTTGGAAATCAGTGTGGCAGTTTCTCAAAAAATTGGGAGTCAACCTACCTCAGGATCCAGCAATTCCACTCTTGGGAATATACCCAAAAGATGCCCAATCATACTACAAAAGCATGTGTTCAACTATGTTCATAGCAGCACTATTTGTAATAACCAGAACCTGGAAACAACCTAGGTGCCCCTCACTAGAAGAATGGATAAAGAAGGTGTGACACACATATACTTAAGAGTTCTACTCAGTGTTAAAAAACAATGACATCTTGAATTTTGCATGGAAATGGATGGAAATAGAAAACACTTTACTGAGTGAGATAACCCAGACCAAAAAAAGGAATATGGTATGTCCTCACTCATAAGTAGATTCTAGCCATAAACAAAGGACATTGAGCCTGTAGTTCTTGATCCTAGAGAAGCTAAATAAGAAGGTTAAACCAAAGAAAAATATATATTTATCTTCCTGGATATTGGAAGTAGACAAGATCACCGGGCAAAAGTTGGGAGCATGAGGGTGGGGGGTTGGGGAGAAGGGGAAATGGGAGAGAGAAGGGAGAAGAGGAGGATTGTGGAGAACTTGTAGGAAGGGGATGGTTGAGATGGAGGAAGGGTCGATATAGGAGCAGGGAAAAAGATATCTTAACTAAGGGAGTCATTTTAGGTTGGCAAGAGTCTTGGCTATAGAGGGGTTCCCAGGTATCCAAGGGGATTTCCCAAGCTAGGTCCTTGGGAAGCAGAGGAGAGGGCACCTGAACTGGCCTTCTCCCATAGCCACACTGTTGAATATCTTGCATATCATCATAGAACCTTCATATGGTGATGGATGGAGATAGAGAAGAGACCCACACTGGAACACTGGACTGAGCTCCCATGGCCCAGATGAAGAGCAAGGAAGAAGGAGGGAGAACATGAGCAAGGAAGCCAGGACCACGAGGGGTGCGTCCACCCACGGAGATGGTATGACTGATCTAATGGGAGCTCACCAAGGCGAGCTGGACTGGGACTGAATGAGCATGGCATCAGACCGGACTCTCTGAATGTGGCTGAAAATGTCAGCGGACTGAGAAGCCAATGATTTTGATTCTACTGCTGCATGTACTAGCTTTTTTGGGAGCCTAGTTTGTTTGGATGTCACCTTCCTAGACCTGGATGGAGGGGGAAGGGCCTTTGATTCTCCACAGGGCAGGGTGCCCATACTTCTCTTAGGACTGGAGAGGGAGGGGGAAAGAATTGGGGGGAGTAGGAGGGAAATGGGAGGATGGGAGGAGGCAGAAATTTTTAATAAATAAATAAGACAGTTTCATTTACACAAGTTTGTCATTCTTTACTCTGTTAAAACAATTTCTTTAAGGATATAATATGAAGAACAAAATCATGCCTCATAATCACAAAAAAGTATGTGCAGGGTAACTCCTGTAATTCTTACTGAATTCCATCCATAGTTGTTACAAAAAATGTTGTTAAATTTCTGGATGCTGATATTGTCTGCGATTATTTTGGGGTCTGTTTGCAATTTTCAAATTTATTTATTTATTAATCAAATGAACTTACATCCATTAATTTTTTCAGAAATTTTTTTGTAGTTGTAATAATCTTTATTGGCCTGCAGGTGTCAAGGTTTTTGGCATCCAATAGGGAGATGAAAAAAACTGCAGCATGATCACTGTCCTGACGTGGTTCCACCATGGTGATGGATTAAATATTAAAAATACACTAGCAAATTAAGAGAGATTAAATCAGTTCTGCATATGGAGAAAGTTCTATTGGAACTTAGAGCTTGCAGACAGTAGTGAACCATGAGGTTACTGGTTGGGGCTCGAGTCGGGCATTCATGCATCCAAACTGGGAATGCAAGCTGGAGACCTCACCCCCAGAAATAGAACTAGGCCTGAATTAAGCAGGCCTGGCAGAAAACAGAGAAACTGTGAAAGGGTTTCAGCAAAAAAAAAAAAAAAAAAAAAAAAAAAAAAAAAAAAAAAAAAAAAAAAAAAAAAAAAAAAAAAAAAAAAACCCACTTAGCATGTGGGATCAATTCACGTAGGCAGGGATGGGAGAAGGCCGCAGACCTTCCGGGCAGGTCCCAGTAATGGCATATACTCAGGATCCACATGGGTGCCAATCTGTTGCAATTTATAATAACATAGTCCCACACTAGTCCAGAAGTAATACAAAAAAGGCTTATTTATTTAGTTATAGACTCACAGAAAAAGCAGTTATCAGCAGTCTTCTGCGTGAGTGAGGAACTGGAACCGAATCCATCAGCCAAAGGGACCCATACAGGCTTTTTGTCTGTATTTATAGTACATGAGACCATGCCCCAAATGGGCTGATCTCTTGCTGGGCTCCTAACAGTGGTAGCTAGGACTGTGTCTAACTACGTTATCTGCTTTTGAGAACCGGTCCTCCTAATGGATTGCCTGGTCCAGCCACATTAGGAAAAGAGTTGCCTAGTCTTACTGCAATTTAATAATTTATGGCTGACTGATATACATGGAAGGCCTGCTATTTTCTGAAGAGAAAGGAGGAGGAGGAGGAGGAGGAGGAGGAGGAGAAGGAGCAGGAGGAAGAGGGGGGGGGGATGAGGTTGAGGTGGAGAGAGGGATTATTGGTAAGGGACTAAGAACATTGAAGGAGGAAGGTAAATAGGTGATTGGGCTTTTAAAAAGTAGTTTATTAATTAATAAAAAGAAAAATAAATGTTTTACTTATGCTTTATTCTTGTAGAATCAAAGTTTCAACACTTACATTAATATCTTTGATTCAGTTTGAATTAAATTTTATATATTAATAAAAAGGTGTCACTTCATTTTTTATAGAAGTTATCTATTTTCCCCAAAACTATTTATTGAAGATACATTCCTCTACCTAATGTGTGATCCTGAAATCATTCTTGGAGGTCAGTTTTATGTAGATTTGCAGATTAATTTGGGTATATATATATATATATATATATATATATATATACTAGATTTATAAACATCTGCTTTTATGCTTGTACAATAAAATTTTGTCTCAAAAATAAAAATGCTTTGAAAGTAAACATTGTATTATATCCATCTTGAGTATTTTTGAGTTTTCATTGACTGTTTTTGGATATTTTGTTGAAAAGACCAATCCTAGACTCACTGACTACACAATGAATAATCAATAGAGTAATGGTATCTAAATCAAAAGAAGGAAACATTACTGTCCTCTTTAAATGGTTGCTACCTTTGATTCTTCTATCAGTAACTGCCACTCTTTGGCTGCCAGCCCCAGTTATACTGCAAGATCTTGAGCCTCAGGGAATTCCATTTTCTTATTCAATGATTCTTTCAAAGCTATAAAGGAACCTTATCTAAATATCTGTCCCTGTAAAGAACTGAAAATTCAAAGGTTTTGGTGGAATTCTGCTCCTCAGAGAGCCTGAATAGCAAGTAGCTAAGCTTTTCTCCTTCTCCCATCTCTCCAGAAATCACTGTGCTTCTTTTTGCTGTCCTTTAGACCCCTTCTCTACCTACATTCTCTTTACCCCTTCCTGTCAGCTAGCTGCTGACTCAGCCTCCTGACTGCAGGTTAATCTTATTTACTCAAACGCATCTTTGCATCACTAATCAAATATTTCAGAAAATAAACAAAAGTAGCACACCTTAAAAATATCCTGCAACAAAACACAGGTATACAATGCCCAAAAAGGTTACAAGAAGGGTACAAGTTAATGAATTGAATATAGTACACTTTTAGTGAATCATTTATTCCTTACTGTATAGGTTTTTGTCATTATTTTTAAAACAATTAAAGCCTTATGTCACTATTTTAATTCTGTACATTCTTTTCTTATTCAGTAAAATTTTCAAAGAAAATTTGTAACAGATAAGTTAATCAATGAACAACAACTTTGTTCAGAATTATTACATTAAGAGAGACAGAACTTGCAATTACTTGAAAGGAGAAGAGGTCAAAGACAAAAGTGGCTCAAATAGTCAAATAGAACTGAAGAAGGTTAGTTGATCTTATTCATATACAATTTAATCACGAGTTAGTGCTTGACATGGTGACATCGACTTTTAATTTCAGGTCTCAGGAATAGAGGCTGATGGCTCCCTAGAGTTAAGGTCTGCTTGACCTACATAGTGAGTTACAGGCCAGCTAGACAGACATAGTGAGACACTGTCTCAAAAGACTAAAAACAAACAAGCAAACAACAATAAGACCCAAACCCAATTCTTCAAATGAACCTAAAATCAACAAGAGTTTTTCTATCTAGTGATACAAACGTTGTATTTCTATTTCCCCGTACACTATAGAGTGGATACTGAATGTTAAAGGGTAGTCATCATTTTCAGATGAAGATATTCCTGGGTCACAAAACTGGCAACAAGTTTAGAGATGACATAAATACCAAAGAGACAGTACTGTAGATGGAGACTACTCATTCATTTCCCAGCCACCCAGAAATGAATAATAACATGTAACTACATTAATTACAGCACTGTTTGGCCAATAGTTTAGTAGTTATTAGCTAACTCTTACATCTTAAATTAACACATTTTATTAATCTGTCTATCACCACAAGGCTGTGGCCTACCGGTATGGTACTGGCTGGTATCTTTCTCCTTATGCAGCTATGTATCATCTTCCTGTATCTATCTACTTTCTCTCTACAACTCTGTTCATATTTCCTGCCTAGCTTTACTCTTGTAAGCCATTGGTCAAAACAGCTTCTTTAATAACCAATGATAATAAAACATATTCATAGCCGGGCAGTGGTGGCGCACGCCTTTAATCCCAGCACTCGGGAGGCAGAGGCAGGCGGATCTCTGTGAGTTCGAGACCAGCCTGGTCTACAAGAGCTAGTTCCAGGACAGGCTCCAAAGCCGCAGAGAAACCCTGTCTCGAAAAACCAAAAAAAATAAAAAATAAAAAAAATAAAAAAATAAAACATATTCATAGCATACAGAGGGGAATCCTATATCACAGTATGTAATTAAATGTTTTCTAAATTAATTCTTTCAAAAGTAATAAAGAGCTACAGGATACCATGGACACAAAGATATTTATTTAAATTTAAATCATTCTAAGAAAGACATCGATGTCACTTTAGTCATGTTTGAACATATCCAGCCCTTAATATGTCAAGGAATGTCAACAGTGGAAATTATTTCTATAGCCTTGATTTTATTTTAATTGATTCTTCAGAAGAACTTTGACTACCAATATTCCCAAATTTTCTTTTCAAAATATTGACACTGTTTTCTCTCACAAACTTGAATTATTCTATTCTTTCTAATTTTCTATTGATTTTACCTTTATAATTATAATTTTTTCTCACTGCCTGTACTGAAAACCTCATCTGAGGATTGCAATTACTTTTCAGGTTCAGTTAGCAGCGTTCAATAAATACAATAACTTTCTGTTTTTCAACCTCTTTCTTAGGAAGCAGAATTTCAATGAATTTACTCACAGTCTTCTATGATTGTAAAGTGCTATTTTTAATTTAACTGTATGTCATAGAAAATACTTTGTTTTTCAGGGATACTAGACACTAATCTTTGCTGATCTCACTGTGGCTAATGCTCTAGTATTTTAGAATGTTTTGCCAAATGGCTGTAATTATATCATTGATAATCTGCATTAAAATACTAAGATGCAATTGTAAAACTTACTTAAAATTTGCTGTTTTGGTACCCGCTATTGACCCATTTTTTTTCTTCCTCAGGAGACTCTGATATACATCTTCTTCTTCTAGAAGGAAACTTTTTAGAAGTTCACAGAAAAAGCTTTTAAAGAGTTCTAAAGTTTCTCACATTGGCCACTAAGTAATTCATTGTGAAAATATATATGTCACTTCTACTTACATACCATAAACTAATAGAGACATTTTTTTTCATCCAAACAGATTTCTCAAAAAATGTTTACACTTTAAGATTAATAAATATTAAAATACCAGAAAAATACTTATCAACAATAACTTTAGATTTTTATCTTCATTTACATTTTGATGAAGTCACCAAGATATATTTTTAGTTATTTATTTTATGTGTAAGAATGTCTTGCTCACATATATGTCTCTGTACCTTATTATTTCTGGTGTCCATGGATACTAGGAATGTGCATCATTTATTCAAGAACTTGAGTTATGGATGGTAGATGAGTCAACATGTGGGTGCTGGAAATAGATAGAACCCAGGTTGTCTATAAGAAGTAAACCTTTGAACCACTGAGAAGTCTCTCCAACTCCAATAAACAATATTTATCAAGAGCTAACTGCCAACAACACTAATCATCATTAATATTAAAAGTCTACTGACATTAGACCTTTACCCCAGTGTTGAGCCTCGCCACATTAAAAGATTCTCTCCTGAAGACTAGCTCCAATGGTTCCAGAAAAGACTATGTAAGATGTCAATTCTATTTCATTTAAAAACATATTGAAAAAATGTAATAAAATAGCCTCATTTGAATCAAAATTAGTGACACATAAAGTTGAAACTATGAACATTGCACCCTTATTTTCAGAATAAAAGTAAGAGTATAATAGCCAATTATGACAGTAGTCATTAAATTATAGAACATTGTGATGTACATAATATAGAGTGAATTACTCTCAATAAATGGGATTTTAGGAAAATGAATTAACACGACTGTGACCCAGAAGTAATAGTGAAGCTTCTGAATTCCAATGCAGGGGAACTTTCAACTAAGGTTGAGCCTATTAGAAAGATGGATTTAGACGCCTTTCTTCTGCTGTCATTCTCACTGTCACAGCTGTGAAATGTGATTCTCTATATCTGTCATTAGGCTCAAAGCAAAGGAAAGAACAGGCCTTTCAAATCAGATGCAGGTCCTCAAATGTAATCCCCATGTTGTTAGGTCAGGACAAAGCTCATGAGGGATTTCAGTGCTCTGTTCCTCATGTCTATTAAATCGATTGATATAGTCAAAGAATTGTGTGTGTGTGTGTGTGTGTGTGTGTGTGTGTGTGTGTGTGTGTATGAGATCATCTATTTGGAATTCATTTTATGTTTAAGAATAATAAGAAATAAAATATGATGAGATATTGAAAAAATAACACACCTTGCTTAACACTGAATGACTGAATGTATTGTTTTCTTGTGCCTTCTTGAATATTGTGCATTAATCACTGGGTGATTAGGTTTAGTTTGAACATTGTCAGATTGCATAGTCAGAGAATGTCTCATATGGAATAAACTCATTCAGAGGTAATGTAAATCTAAGAACAGGAAATTTATTATATTGTCGATTATAATTGTTTGGATTCAATTATACCATACAAATGTTGTTTAATAGTCCATCTAAATCCATAAAATTCTTTATGTCAAGACTAAGTTGATGTACAGTATAGGAACAATTAAGAGTATTTTATTTGATTCTAATAAGCAGACTCTTTGTAATATAGCACATGCTTCTACCTCACTTCATCACCATGATATTTTTGTAAGTTCCAGAAATAAATTTGTCAGATAACTCATTGTTAGAGGACTTATGTTATAAGTACAAGGCATGAAATTTAACCTCGAGTCACACTGTGTGTGTGCATGTGTGTGTGTGTGTGTGTGTGTGTGTGTGTGTGTGTGTACATAATAAGACATAGGTAATTTTGAAGAGTTAAAAACTGTTTTATACTCCTATACTATCAGTACTTGAGAAGGCAAAAGAGGATGGTATTATGTTCAAATCCAGCCTGTTCTATTTAGGCAAAAATACCAAGAACCTGGTCAAATTAAAAAAAAAATGAGTAAAATTTAAGAAAAAAAGAATGTATTTTGCCAGTAGTGAAAAAACTAAAGCCTTAAAAAGTTTGGAAGTTTTATTCAAAAGAAATTAATAATTTTCCTTATTTAGGCTCATAATTCTTAACTAATAGAACCTTACTTATGATTAATTTCTTTCAACTTAGTGTTAATTTGAATTACCTAATGAGTATTAATTCAGAAGTTACAAGTTAGGAATTAACAATGAAGACATTTAGAGATATTTGATTATATTTTCATTAATTGTTATTGAATTGGACATAAGTAGAAGGAAAAGTACTATTGTCTGAGTTCAGATTTTGATGTTGACAATGAGCATAAAATTACTCTTCCACCAATGTGTGAATGCCACTTTATGCACCTTTATGCAAACATTGGTATTCTGGTAATTGGATGTAAGGCATAGTCAACAGAAGGGAGATGATACCTGTTACTTGTAACCCACACACCTTTGCTGGAGTAGTGAATTCATGGATGTCAGAAAAGAATCTACTATTACCACTTTGCCTGACCAGCACAATTCCTTATTGTACTAAAACATATCCTTAAACTCACAGGAATGTGAGACTACCACTCTTTATAGAGAAGTTTGTCTTTATAGCAAATGAAGAAAATCATAGAAAGCCACACATGAAAAATGTGTGAAGATCAACAGATAATATAGAGAGTTCATCCCCCATCAGATACATCTAAATCATGACTCCTGTATGTGAGGTTTAGGTAACCTTATGAGAGAAGCAGGTGGTCAAAAGATTGTAAGAGCCAGACCATCAGAGAATCTTCTGTGAAACAACCTTTCCTAGAAATAGTTTAAAAAACAATACCAAAGAAATGACACTATCAACAGATACAACAGATATACTAATATGGGAGGGAAAAGTTACATTCCATTATTGACTGCTGGCGAAGGAGAATTTGTGTCTCCATTATCCAATGAAGAGTGATCAACAAAGAAACCATAGCACTAACAAAATTAGATGCAGTGGGCTTTATTTATTTATATATTTGAGTTTACATGTGAGTGCACACAAACATACACAGAAGAAACATTCATGTACACCTACACACACACACACCAACACACACAAACACCCTCACATATCACTAATAGTAATTGAAAGAGACTACTAAATTGAGAGTGTGGGGAATGGAAATGTTCAAGTGATTGTAACTGGAGGAGTTGGGGTAGGATGGAAAGGGGTAGGTGTTGTAATACATTGCAGTTGAAATCATCAAAATGAATGAAATCTTAAATATTACACTCCTAAGTTATGGTTATTTCTTATTGTTTAATGTGTTTACAATGTAAAAATTTCTGAGAAAATGTTTTTCCAAATTCAGTGTTAGATTTTCTGTAATCAACCTGTGCCTGGCAACAATAAAGCTTTCTTCATTTCCACAAAAATAACTTGTAGAATGTGTTGGGGTTACTACTTAGTTTCTTTGCCAGAAGGATTCTCTTTGCTTATCATACCATTTAAAATTGTTGTGTATGGTTTTGTCAACTTTTTTTAAAAATTTAATCCAGGAAAGATAGCTTTTCAGATTTCTTAATTATTGATAAGATTTTTTTCCTTTAATATATTCTAATTACTGCCCTCCACAACTCCTCCCAGATACTCCTAAACTCCCAACTCACACAATTTCACATCCTTACTTGTTCTCTCTCATTATAAAAGTCATCTTGAAAATGAATACGTACATTTAGTGTGTGTGTGTGTGTGTGTATAAATATACACTAAAATAAGATAAAAATTTTAAAAAGCAAAACAAAACAGGACAAGAAAAATAAACAGAAAAGAAGACCCAAAGAAAGGTTTAAAGAACCAGAGGAATCAAGAATATCACAAGAAAAGTTACAGAATCAAATAATGTGGACTCAAAGAAATTCATAGAATCTGAATCAACAACCAGGGAGTCTACATGTGACAGTTGTATCCTTTGGTATTTCTGTGGGACTCTTAGCTGTGGGAGTAGTGGTTGTCTGTGTTTTGCAGGCTTTTGGGGTCCTACTCCTCAAACTGGTTTGCCTTGCCCAGACTTAATACAAAAGGAGTCTTTTAGCCTTACTGCAACTTGATATGTCCTATTTTTTTTTTCTCATGGTTTATTTTTTTTTATATTTAAAAATTTCCATCTCCTTCCCTCCTCCTCCCCCCTCCCTCCCCTCCTTCTCCCCTTTCTCTCCCCTCCTTCTCCCCCTTCCCTCCCCTCCCCTCCACCCATACCTCCCCTCCCTCCCTCTCAAGGCCAAGGAGCCATCAGGGTTCCCCACTCTATGCTAAGACCAAGGTCCTCCCAACTCCCCCCAGGTCCAGGAAGGTGATCGACCAAGCTGAGAAGGCTCCCACAGAGCCCGTCCATGAAGAACAATCAGAGCCCAGAGCCATTGTCCTTTGCTTCTCAGTCAGCCCCCGCTGTTGGCCACACTCAGAGAGACGGGTTTGGTCGCATGATCCATCAGTCCCATTCCAACTGGAGTTGGTGATCTCCCATTAGTTCTGTCCCACCGTCTCCATGAGTGAACGCACCCCTCTCGTTCCTGACTTTCTCCCTCATGTTCTCGCTCCTTCTGCTCCTCATCGGGACCTTGGGAGCTCAGTCCAGTGCTCCAATGTGGGGCTCAGTCACCTTCCCCATCTGTCGCCAGCAGGAGGTTCCCTCACGGTCCTGACTTTCTTTCTCATGTTCTCTCTCCTTCTGCTCCTCATCAGGACCTTGGGAGCTCAGTCCGGTGCTCCAAGGTGGGGCTCTGTCATTTTCTTCATCTATCGTCAGGTGGAGGTTCTATGGTGATATGCAAGAAATTCATCAGTATGGCTATAGGAACTGGCCTTTTCAGGCTCCCTCTCCTCAGCTGCCCAAGGAACTAACTGGGGGCGTCTCCCTGGAAACCTGGGAACCCCTCTAGGGTCAAGTCTCTTGACAACCCTCAGGTAGCTTTTGTCGGTATCCATAGGAGGCCTGCCCGTTTCTGAATAAAAACTGAAGAAGAGTGGATGGGGCCAGAGAGCAGATAGGGGTTGAGAGAATGGGAAGGGAAACTGTAGTCAGGATGTAAACTAAATAAGTTTTCAAAAAATTAAAGAAAAAGCACAAGGAACACATCTAGACACAGACACGAAAATTGGCGCAGACAGAAAGCCCATAAAAACAAAAAATCAGAAACCATAGTATATAAGCAAAAGATGTATAGAATAAGAATTTAAAAACTGAGAGCCAGAAAAAGCATTATAAAACAAAGTACACAAGTTCTTGTATTGGCCATCTACTACAATGTATGAGGCCTGGGCTTAAGAGTATTTTAAATACCCTGTAAGACTCGGTTGGAGAAAAGTAAATTTTCATATGTGAATAGATATCAATTGGAAATAACTTCTGGGGTAGGTATTGGGCTTGTGTCCAGTTCTCATTAGAATGGGATGTCATCTGTAACATATCTATGCAGGCCTTGTGAATGTTGCCACAGTCTGTGTGAGTTCATATATGCTATAACTCTGATGTGATTGGGTCTATAAGACCTTGATTCCTTGGTGTCCTTTATCTTTATTGACATTCAAAATCTTTCTGCTTCCTTTGTGCAGGGTTCTTGAAACCTGAGGGGAGGGATTTTATGGAATCATACCATTTAGGACTGAGTATACCAAGAACTCTTGATCTCTGCACATTGTCTGGCTGTGGTCTCTGAATTAATTTCCATCTACTGCAAGAGGATATTGTGTGATGATGGTTGATCAAGGCACTGCTCTATGAGTATATCAGAATGTTGTTTGGAGAAATTTTATAGCTTTGTTTCTTTAGCAGAACAGTAGAATTTGGTATTTCCCAAGTCCCTGGACTCTTTGGCTACAGGACCTTCGTCATTTGAATAGTATCAGGTATTTGTTACATCTCATAGAATGGGTCTTAAATTCATCAGCTATTGATTGATTACTACTACACATTTGTGTCTCTGTAGAACTATATTAATTTTTGGCCTGGAAGTTATCATTTTAGAAAAAACAGTTTGTGCCTGGGCTGGTGTTTACATTTGTCCTTTGGTACAATAAAGATTACCTACCAGTACTCTGATACTAGTTGATATGGGTGAAGGCTTAAAGTTGACACCAGTTTGACTTCTCAGTGTTCAAAGAGTTGTGAGAACATCATCTTCAGCAATAAGCACTTACCATCAGTTTTTCAAGAGAAACCCGTAGCCTTGGCAAATGTTTAGTTTATTTGGGATTTCCAATGGGGTCTCTTTGATCTAAAATAGGCTAGATTCATCCCATTTATTTAATTTCTGTAAAGAGAGACTTATTTGACAATGAAAATATCACATTGGGGTTCATTTTCTCTAATATTTAGTAATCCATTTAGATTACCTTCATAAATGTATGTATCTTAGAGTCTACTGTGTTAGGTTCTATATAATCCCTCAAAACACCCTTAGTTCTAGATGTCCTCCCATATCCTTTTCCCATACAGCTCTTCCCTTTCCCTCCTAACTTGATATAGCTGTTGCATCACGGCATTCCATCCATCTATAAATATCTAACCTATTTACCCCTATTTCTTAGGGTGATAAATGATTATATGCCACATTTGTCATTTTGAACCTGGGTTACCTAATTCAAGATTCTTTTTCTGTCTCCATGGCTTAGCAGAGTTTCATGATTTTTGACAAATCAGGTAATACTTCCCCTCTGTGTTTTCCAAGAAACCCCAGCATAACCCCAAATGACCCTGCTCACAGAAGCTTCTTGCTCCACCAAAGGCAAGACCAACAGTCTGAAGCCGAGAGACCAAGCCAGCACCCTTAAAACCTGGTAGAAGCCTCCTATCACACTAGAAGATGGGCCAACATCTGCAAAAACAGGATTCTCAGCCAGAGGCTAAGCATATCATACGAACTCCAGCATCAACTTGGGTAACCAACTTCTGTTGGAGCAAAGGCCATCCAGAGCATCAGAAGTCCAGCCCCCAACTTGAGGAGAGACCCTCTACTCAATCATAGGCTACCCTGGCTAGAGTAAGAGAGGAAACAGAAACCAAGAAAAAAAAACACCTAACCAATGAAGACAAATACAGAAATCAGCACTTAGAACTATAATCACTCCAAATTCAAATGCCTAAACTTCAGTGTGAGAATGTAATCAAAAACAGTCAGGGCAATATGTCAACACCAGACCTCAGCCAACCAATTACAGCAAACCATGAATATTTCAACACATCTGAAGTACAGAAAACAATCTTAAAACAAACTTTATGAAGATGACAAGTGCACTTAAAGATAAAATAAAATTCCTTTAAATTAAAAAAATGATTATTAAAGAAGTTGAAGGAAAGAATATAAAAAATAGGGGAAATCAATAAAACCCTTAAAGAATGTCAAGAAAACCAACAAAAATCTGTTAGTTGAAGGAAAATAATTAAACTGTTCAAAAACTAAAAATGGAAATAGCAATAAACAAAACACAAACTTAGAATATTCTAGAAATAGAAAATTTAAGTAAGCAAACATCACCAACAGAGTAAAAAAAGGTGGAAAAAAGAATCTCAGGTACTAAAGATCTGATAAAGAAGTAGATACATCAGTCAAAGAAAATGTGAAACCTACAAAAATCCCTGACACTAAACATTCAGTAAATCTTGGACACTATTGAAAAACCAAACATAAGAATAATAGAAATAGAAAAAAAGGAGACAATTTCCTGCTCAACAACTCAGAAATATTTTTATTAAAATCATAGAAGAAAATTTTCCTAACCAAAAGAAGGACATGCCTATAAAGATACAAGCAGCTGATAAAACAACAAACAGATTGGACTAGAAAAGAAAGCCCTTTTCTCATAAAATAATCAAAAGACTGAAAACAGAGAACAGAGAAAGATATTAAAAATTACAAAAAAGACACTGTAACATGGAAAAGCAGTCATCAGAATTACACCTGTTTTTTAATGGAGACTCCAAAGCTTGAAGAGTATAGACTGATGCCATGCAGAATCTGAAACCACAGATGACAAGCCAGACTGCAATACAAAGAAAAACTTCAGTTACCATCAATAGATAAAACAAGGTATTGTGTGAAATTTCAAATTTAAGCAATAACAACACAAAAATTCATCCCTACAAAAAATAGTAGAAGAAAAACTCCAGTCCTAAGAGGTTACTACACTCATGAAAAGAGATAAAAAATATTCTGACACAAGCATGGCAAAGAGGGAAAACATGCACACACACACACACACACACACACACACACTCATGCATGAGCACACACACACACACACACACACACACACACACAACCACTGCCAAGCACTAGAAAAAAAAACACAAGAAATAATAGTCATTGGTCATTGATGTCTATGATCACTATTATTGGACCCAATTCCCTAATAAAAAGATACAGACTAACAGAATAGATATAAAAATAAGACCTTGCCTTCTGCTGCAAAGGAGAAATACACCTGAAAATCAAAGATAGATAATATCTTAGAGCAAAAGCCTGGAAAAATATTTTTTAAGCATATGATCCCAAGAAGTGAGCTGCTGTAGCTATTCTAATTCATATCAAAATAGACTTCAAACAAATTTAACCAAAGAGATAGTGAAGAAAACTTCAAACTCATAAAAGAAAACAATTTACCAAGATGATGACATTTCAATTATCAGTACCTATGCTCCAAATCACAGGGCACCTATATTTGTAAAAGAAACATTACTAATAATTAAATAACACAGCAGTTCTTGTACATTAATAGTGGGAGACTTCAATACCCCACTATCACCAATGGACAGGTCATCCAGATATAAACAAAATTGATAAATAATTGCATTAAAGGTTGTTATGAACCAAATAGACCTAACAGATATCTACAGAACATTTTACCCAAACACAAAAGAATATACCTTCATCTTAGCTTTCATGGAAACTTCTCCAAAATTCACCACATATTAGGTCACAAAGAAAGTCTCAGCAGATGCAAAACAATTGAAATAACTTCCTCTACCTTAGCAGACAACCATAGTTAAAGTTGGATTTCAACAACAAAAACAAAAAGCTTGTATACTAATGCAAACCAAACAACTCTATACTGAGTGACTACTAGGTCAAGAAAGAAAAAAACTTAAAGACTACTTTGAATTCAATGATAAAGAATGTACAATATAACCAAATTTATGGGAAAGAAGGTAAGTGGTGCTAATATGAAACTTTATAGTATTAACTCTTGCCATAAGAAAGTTGGAGATATATCATACTTGCTATCTGACAACATACCACAAAGCAAGAAGAAGAAGAAGAAGAAGAAGAAGAAGAAGAAGAAGAAGAAGAAGAAGAAGAAGAAGAAGAAGAAGAAGAAGAAGAAGAAAACTCATCAGATAGCAGTAGATGGCAGGAAACTATCAAACTGAGGGCCAAAATGAATGAAATAGAATCAAAGACAAAAATACAAAGACTCAATGAAATCAAAATTGGTTTATTGAGAAAATAAACAAGATAAACAAACCCTCATTCACCCTAATTAAAAGACAGAGAAAGCATATCTAAATTAACCACATCAGAAATGAAAGGAGGAACATAATGATAGACACTAAAGAAATCCAAAAATCATTACGAGATCCATTAAAAACCTACTCTCCACAAAATTGGAAAATATGAATGAAATGGATAATTTTCTCAATATCAATTGCTAAAATTAAATTAAGAGCAGATGAACAATTTAAACAGATCTATTACTCCAAGGAAATAGAATCAGCCATTAAAAAATAAAAACTCAGGGTACCTAATACAAAACTGTAAAATACAAGAAATTCTAGAGGTATCACTATCCCTGATTTTAAGCTGTATTACAGAGTAAAAGTAATAAAATCTACCTTGTATTGTCTTAATTACAGACAGGTTGATCAATGGAATCAAATCAAGGAACTCAAAATAAACCCACAGAACTAGGAATACCTAACTTTGATGAATAATGCTCAGGCTTCTTATTAACTAATGTCTACATCTAACCCATAATTCTTGTCTGTGTTAACTACGTGGCTCGGTACTTTTATCAGCAAGGCATTCTCATCTTGTTTTCTCTGCCTCTGGCATGTGGTGGTGTCACATGCCTTTAATCCCAGCACTCAGGAGGCAGAGGCAGGCAGATCTCTGTGAGTTTGAGGCAAGCCTGGTCTACAAGACCTAGTTCCAGGACAGACTCCAAAGCTACAGAGAAACCCTGTCTAAAAAAAAAAAATGAAATAAATAAGTAAAAAGATAGCTTTTCAGAGTAAAAAAAATTGCCATATAAAGAAATGCAGCACATCTTTGTACCATTAGACTAATATTACACAGCATAAACATGTACTACATCCCACACTATAATTCCACAACAATCAGATATTATGATTTTACTACATCCACATGTTTATATCATAAAAAATTACCCTCATGGATACACGAAATATTCTCTGCTATGCATATTTTATATTTGCATACAATTACTACAGTAAAACACAACAAATAATTTACTGTAGTTATTGTAGCTAAGTTTGGTCTACATAATCTCCCTTTTAAACACTTCAACATAATAAAGTGAAACTTTACATGACTACTCCCTTAATCATGACCCTAGGTAATATGAAACACATGAGCAATAAAGTAAGAGAATAGACAAAAAGATCAAGTGTAAAGTTATTTGGAAATAAAATAATTTTTTAAAAAAGGGAATGGTAACATTTTAAAATTTTATAGATTGCTTCTTTTGTCCCATTATTATTAGAAATAATTGCTCTGTGCATAGAAATAATTATTTATCTAAAAAGATATTCTAAATCATTAAAAATAGTGAAGAAGAGGAGAAGGAAACCATGTTTATGCACCAAATACAATAATAATGCTATTAGGATTCAGAATAGTCCAACTAAACACAAATATATCTTTTTAGGGTTTGACAGATATTCCAGAGTTTTATTGCCAAATACAAATGTTTGATATAGATAGATGTGGGTAAATTAGGGAGTAGAATGAAAGCAGTGGAGGGGAGTGACCTAAATGAAGGCTGGATGAAATAGCCTTAAAGTAACCTACTAATTTGCAAGCTAATTCAAATATTGTAACTCATACTAAGTAAAGTTAAACAGAAGTACCCTACATGAGAAGATAATAGTACTCTGAAAATACAGGTTATTAACAAAATCTCATTGCTAAGCATGAGCTATATCTGCACCAGTTAATAATGGACAATCAGCAAGGATATGAAAGAGAAAATTTGTTTTTTTTATTAAAAATTTCCGCCTCCTCCCTGCCTCCCATTTACCCCCTACCCCTTCCACTCCCCCTCCCTTTCCTGTCCAGAGAGCAGTAAGGGATCCCTGCCCTGTGGGAAGTCCAAGTTCCTCCACCCTCCATCCAGGTCCAGGAAAGTGAGCATCCAAACAGGCCAGCCACGCCCCCCCAAAGACAGTAAGCATAGTAGGATCCAAATCCAGTGTCATTGTGCTTGGTTTCTCAGCAGACCTCATTGTCCACCATGTTCAGGGAGTCCGGTTTTATCCTATGCTTTTTCAGTCCCAGTCCAGCTGGGCTTGGTAAGCTCCGAATAGATCAGCCCCACCATCTCAGTGGATTGAAGCACTCCTCGCAGTCCAGACTTCCTTGCTCATGTTTTCCCTCCTTCTGTTCCTCATCAGGACCTTGGGAGCTCAGTCCGGTGCTCCAATGTGGGGCTCTGTCTCTATCTCCATCTATCCCCAGATGAAGGTTCTATGGTGATATGCAAGATAATCATCAGTATAGCTATAGGATACGGCCTTTTCAGGCTCCCTCTCCTCAGCTACCCATGGAACTAGCTGGGGGCATCGCCCTGGATACCTGGGAACCCCTCTAGAGTCAAGTCTCTTAATAATTCTAAAATGGCTCCCTTAATTAGGATATATGCTTCCTTGCTCCCATATCCACCCTTCCTATATCCAAAGCATCCCATTCCCCCAAGCTCTCCCTATCCTCCCCTTCACACTTTTCTCTCCCCATCTCCCATTGCCCCCATCCCACCCCACCCCCAAGTTCCCAATTTTTGCCCAGCAAACTTGTCTACTTCCAATATCCAGGAGAATAACTATATGCTTTTCTTTGGTTTCACCTTCTTATTGTCTTCTCAATGATTATGAATTATAGGCTCGATGTCCTTTTTTTATGGCTAAAAACCGATTATGAGTGAGTACATCCCATGTTCAACTCTTTGGGTCTGGGTTACCTCACTCAGAATGGTGTTTTCTATTTCCATCCATTTGCATGCAAAATTCAAGATGTCATTGTTTTTTACCGCTGAGTAGTACTCTAATATGTATATATTCCACAGTTTCTTCATCCATTCTTCCATTGAAGGGCATCTAGGTTGTTTCCAGGTTCTGGCTATTACAAATAATGCTGCTATGAACATAGTTGAACAAATGTTTTTGTAGTATGATTGGGCATCTCTTGGGAATATTCCCAAAAGTGGAATTGCTGGGTCCTGGGGTAGGTTGATCCCGAATTTCCTGAGAAACCACCACACTGCTTTCCAAAGTGGTTGCACAAGTTTGCATTCCCACCAGCAATGGATGAGTGTACCCCTTACCCCACAACCTCTCCAGCAAAGGCTATCATTGGTGTTTTTGATTTTAGCCAATCTGACAGGTGTAAGATGATATCTCAAAGTTGTTTTGATTTACATTTCCCTGATAGCTAGGGAGGTTGAGCACGCCCTTAAGTGTCTTTTGGCCATTTGGATTTCTTCTGTTGAGAATTCTCTGTTCAGTTCAGAGCCCCATTTTTTAAATGGGTTAATTAGCATTTTGAAGTCTAGTCTCATGAGTTCCTTATATATTTTAGAGATCAGACCTTTGTCGGTTGCAAGGTTGGTGAAGATCTTTTCCCAGTCAGTAGGCTGCCTTTGTGTCTTCTTGGCAGTGTCCTTTGCTTTACAGAAGCTGCTCAGCTTCAGGAGGTCCCATTTATTCAATGTTGCCCTTAATGTCTGTGCTGCTGGGGTGATACGTAGGAAACGGTCTCCTGTGCCCATATGTTATAGAGTACTTCCCACTTTCTCCTCTATCAGGATCAGTGTGTTCCTATTAATATTGAGGTCTTAAATCCATTTGGACTTGAGTTTTGGGCATGGTAATAAATATGGATCTACTTTCATTCTTCTACAGGTTGACATCCAGTTATGCCAGCACCATTTGTTGAAGATGCTCTCTTTCTTCCATTGTGTACTTACAAGGGCCATTCCCTAAATATAATAAAGGCTATTTACAGCAAGCTGACAGCTATCATCAAATTAAATGGAGAGAAACTCAAGGCCATCCCACTAAATTCAGGAACATGACAAGGCTGTCCAATTTCTCCTTATCTCTTCAATATGGTGCTTGAGGTTCTAGCAATAGCAATAAGACAACATAAGGGGATCAAGTGGATTTGAATTGGAAAGGAAGAAGTTAAACTTTCGTTATTTGCAGATGATATGATAGTGTATATAAGCAACCCAAAAAAACTCCACCAAAGAACTCCTACAGCTGATAAACTCCTTCAGTAATGTGGCAGGATACAAGATCAGCTCCAAAAAATCAGTTGCCCTCCTATACACAAAGAATAAGGAAGCAGAGAGGGAAATCAGAGAAGTATCACCTTTCACGATAGCCACAAATAGCATAAAATATCTTGGGGTAACTCTAATGAAGAAAGTGAAGGATCTATTTGACAAGAACTTTAATTCTCTGAAGAAAGAAATTGTAGAGGATACCAGAAAATGGAAGGATCTCCCTTGCTCGTGGATTGGGAGGATCAACGTAGTAAAAATGGCAATTCTACCAAAAGCAATCTATAGATTCAATGCAATCCCCATCAAGGTCCCAACAAAATTCTTCACAGACATTGAGAGGACAATAAACAACTTTATATGGAAAAACAAGAAACCCAGGATAGCCAAAACAATCTTATACAATAAAGGAATTTCTGGAGGCATTACCATCCCTGACTTCAAACTCTATTGCAGAGCTACAGTATTGAAAACAGCTTGGTATTGGCATAAAAACAGAGAAGTTGACCAATGGAATTGAATAGAAGACCCGGATCTTAACCCACAAACCTATGAACACCTGATTTTTTATAAAGGATAAGAAAATTTATATTAAAACATCTCTCATTATTACCATGGACCAACTTCTTACATATTACTAAAAAAATTATTCACATTCCCTGGTTTCCTGATCAGGACAATCTAGACCTTTAATCTCTATCTTGGTTGACTCCTAACTTGGAAAACATATGCATGAACATCTGATTCAGATTCTGATAATTAAATATTCCAGAATGCATTGTCCTTCTCTAAGTAATAGTTTGTATGTGGCAGTTCTTTAGAAAGATGGGGACAATTAAGTTTCATTTATGTGACTCTTAGACATATTCCCCCAAATCACTTGCTCCTATCACAAAGACATTTGTTTAGCCATCTTTACTTCTGCTTTATTTATATCAACTAGGAATTGGAGACAACTAAGAAGTCTCTCAACAGAAGAATAGACTAAGAAAATATGTCAAATTTACAGAGTGGAGTATCACTCAGCCACTAAAAAAATAACATCATGAAATTTGCAGCATGAAATTGTAAAAAGAGAAAAAAATCATTCAGTGAGGTATTGTAACTGAGTGAGATAATCCCAAATGAGAAAGACAAATATGGTATATATTTATTTATATGTGGATATTAGCTATTGAGTCCCTGATAACCAAGCTACAGTCCATAGAACAACAAAGAGTAGGTGTAGATTATGGGACTAAAAAAATTAGATAGATTTCCTTAGGAATGAGAAATAGAAAAAAAATAGTTATAGAAGGATGTAGAGGGCTAAAATGAAAGGCTCAAGTGGGAAGCAGAAGAAGAGGGAACTTATTAGAGATAATAACGTAAATTTTGTTAAAATTAAAAGGTATTAAGGGCTAGTATGGAAACTTAATATAGTAGAAACTTCCTAAAATACATGTGTGCATGAAGGTGATATAAATAAAAATACAAAATAATGGGGTACATGCAGCTCCATCTGTTCATTTCTTGTTACCAAATGCAGTATCCAGTACTTGAATCAGGTACCAACCAATGAGTTTTGGGGCCAAAGGATCCAATGGAAAGCCCCCCAAAACCTAGGCTGTTTCCAAGGAAAGAGGCTTCTCTCTACTAGCAATGTAACATTGCTGAATACAATACACACAACTCATTGAACAAGGAGTGGTCTAGTTGGGGCCTACAAAGAACCTTCATCCTTGTTTCTAATATCTATGTTTCAGGAAGAATCGCCGAAGGCTATTAAACTAGAAATATAAACACCAACCCCTTTCCTCTACAATGATGTCTTGCCTGTCCCTGAAAAAAAATACTAAGAAAATAGTGGCACAAAGTTCATGGAAATAACCAACCAATAACTGATTTGACTAAAGACCTACTTCAAGAGATAGAATTCATAGCTGACATTCCTTGGGTGACCAAAAAAACAGTGGATAGATAGAGACATTTGGTAAAACCAAATACTATTGTTTAAAAACTATAGAAAAAAATAAAAACTTAATTATAAAATGGCTCTTAATGATATACTGCTATATTCAGATCTGAGCCTTGTTCAGCCTTGATCAGGAATCCTCATGCCCCATGCAACAAATGGTAGCAAATGTATGATCCCACAGATAATTATTTCACAGAGAATGAAAGACCTTGAAAAATTCATTTGGGATATCTCCACAAAAGTCCTTCCTTTCAGAGCTCAGGGAAGCCTGGAGAAAAGAAGGAAGAAAGAATGTAAGAGCCAAAGGGGATGGAGTGCACCAAGAAAGCAAAACCCTCTAAATCAACATGAGCAAAGCTCCTATTGACTCACAGAAACAACAGGCATAGAGCCTGCACCAGTCACCAGGTCTTCTGTGTGTTTATTATACTTTCAGTTTAATATTTTTTATGGGATTTCTAGTCATGATTGAGTCTCTGATTTTTGTGCCTTCTCCAAGTCTCTTTTCATTCTGTGGGATGTTCTGTTCAATTTTTATGTGACAGTTTTGGTGTTTTCTTATTATATTTTAGTTTATTATATTTTTATATTGCCTCTTATAGGTCTGTTCTTTTCTAATGGGAGATAGAAATGGAGTGAATCCTGATGGTAGGAGAGGAATTGGGGGTACAGGGAAGAGTAGAGGGAAAGAAACCATAATCAGGATATATTGTGCCAGAAAAGGATCTTTCAGTAAAAGGGAAAAAAAGAGAAACATTCGTGGAGATGAATAAATAAATAAATAAATAAATAAAGCCACATTCTTCCCCAGTTTATTTTTCTCATGAACTTTGTCAACAATACATAGTAAACTAAGATAGATACTGGCACACAGACAGTGGGATATCTCTGTGATGGACTTAAGTAGATTGTTTTTTGGAGAATTACTGAGTCAACTGGAACTTGGGTTAGAAGTAATCAGAAAATAATGAGCTGATGCTGTGGAAACTCAGGAGTCAGTACTATTCAGAAAAAGGTGCAGGTGACAGAGAACTGACTTGCGAAGTTTCTGAAAGAGTAAAGACTCTCTCATAGCCACTCATGTGATGTATATGACTTAGTAATATATGGTTTATCATCAGGTGTCATGGTGAAGAATTTTCTGCAATAAACAAGACGCAAGTATCACCGAGGTGATACTTTTGCTTTACTTTCGCAATTAATGCTGGTTAGGTAGGTCTAAAAAATTAACTGTGATTAATAAGAGACCAGCATAATTTAGATTAAATTTTATGGTATAGTTTTGCTCGGCTCAGCACACAGATATTGTGGTTCAGATGGGACCAAGGCTGCATTTCAAGTTGGTAACTAAGTTTGGTAATGTTCAAATGTGTCTGGATGTACAATGTGTCTGGATTTAATGGCATAAGACATTCAGTGATAAAGGGGTGGTGGAGAGCAGCACAGGCTCAGCTGTAATCACACAGGACAGGCCTTTGGTGAACAATTTTAAAGATTTGAAGGGATCCATTAGGCAGAATTGGGAGTCAGAGAAATTACAAGAGAGACTATTGGTTAAAGTGCAGCTTTAGAGGCTGTGAAGATTGTGGGTATATCGGTGATGGCAGAAACACAGGGAACCCAAGTGAGTCAAGGAGACAAGTTTCATGTGCTGTGGATAGCACACCTGGAGAAGTGGAACTAGCTGATCTCTTTGGAACCAAGATCGTTGTAAGTTACGAACATTGGATTTTAACCTTGAAATCTGCTGGATTATGGCTGTGCTTAGTTTTGATTTTTACTGTGTCCTAACTATTTTCCCTTTTATATTAAGAAAGAACTAACCATTTTTTCACTTAAATTTTCAAGAATCCAGTTAAGAGACATTAGAGTTCTATAGAGATCCTTGACTTCTAAAGTATTGGCATTTTTAAAGATTGTGTGACTTAAAATTGTGTGGTTTATATTGTGATATTAATATTAATATAAAATTGGAGTCTAATAAGAGAAGAAGGATGATGAATTAATAGTGAAGTGTTTGCATGTCAAACCAAAAAGGTGCAATTAGAGACAGTCTTTCTTTTTCTTTCACAATTTTAAGCAAGTTAGAATCATCTAGAAATCAACAACTATGAAATTTTCTCCATCAGATGGGCTGTAGCTAATTCTATGGGGGCATTTTTTTAAATCTATGATTGATGTTGAGGTCAATCTGCAGCATTTCTCTATGACCTCTGCCTCAGTCCTTCCCTCCAGATTCCTGCCTTCAGTTCCTGCCCAGGTAATCTTTCATGTGGGTCTGTAAACAGTAATGAGAAACAAACCCTTTCCTCTCTAAGTTGCTTTTTATCATCGTCTTTATCACAGCAAGAGAAAACAAGCTAATAATTTCAGAAATGTATAATTTCTGAAATAATACCTCTATCTCTCATCTGGTCTCAGTCTTGATCAGAGAAGCTGTTTTATAGTGAGCAGCAGTTAATGCATATACTTGTAATTGGACCAGATGTGAAGAATATGTGACAGTAAGTGCTAGCCTTAAATAAAAACATGTTTTTCCCCACTAAGACTCAACAAACACCATGGAAGAAGGCAATGGGACTAAAAACAGTATCATGGTAAGGAGTACCATGGAATGCTCTCTTCTGGTCAGATCATACTGTCTGTTTATATGAAAGCAAACCTTGGTGGCTTTCTGTACAAGATTGGGTCTATCATTCTTCCAGCATAGATCAATGATAGGCTAATGGGATCTCACTTCTAACTAAACAAATATTGCCAACTGATGGCTATTGCAAAAGAAATAGTAATTTTTCTTTAGGGTGTGGTCACCAGCAGATTGTCCCTATTCCAGTGTAGAGACTCATGCCCAAGAGCATATGATAGTACTAATTGGAACCAGAAGGTTCTAGGAAAAAAGATGGCATGATGTTGGAGAAGAACATGAAATGGAAGTCCGTGGAGAGTTGGAAGAGGAAACTGAGAATAGTTTATATGAAAAAGTACATTGTACACATGTATACATTTCTGAAAAAATGAATTTAAATAATCTGGACTTAAAACATAAGTATATTTCATTTTCTTGAGAACCAATTATTTTGACTTGTTTCTAACAAACAGTAGCGAAGAGTGTCAGCATGGAAGCCCGTGTTGCCCTCATGTTCTCTTATCAAAGTGAATGGAATCAAATTCTTCCATGTTAAATGAAACAAGATTGTTAATTGCTAATTCTTTACTTTTAGATATAAAATTAGTTTCTAATACAACAGTTGCAGAAAAATTAATAGTACCCATTTACTTTGTCTCAGGCTGCTGGACCAAAATTTGTTTTTCTGCCCTTACATTTAGAAACTAGTATTGAGTTGCATGTGAGAGTAAGGAACAAAATGAAGTAAACCTTAGCATCAATAATAATTTAGACAATATGTAAACATAGTCCCAAAAGTTGACTATATCCATGTTAAGAGAACAAATATTAGTGTATTATGCCTTGTAGGTATGGCCAAAAGCTATCTATACCTTGTCCTAGTGTATTTTTGTTATGTCCATGGTTTTTAGTTAAGGATGCATTCCATTTTAAGCACTAAAGAAATTGTTCTTTGAAATGAAATTTATTAGTGTTACTAGAAACTTACCAAAAAAATATAAACTACCAGGAATAAAAGAGTATGGTCATACATTTTATAAAAGCCAATATCTACTTATATGAAAATTAAGCTGCCTATTTCATTCTTCAAACATGGAATGGGTTTTCAAAAACATATATTTTTAATTATCTTCAACCAAAGAAAAACATGCTGAAAGGACTAGATACAAAGGTGAAAGGAGTTAAAGGAATGAAAATGCAGAACCTTTCTTTTAATGACACTTGAAAGAAGACAAAAACATGTATCAAAGAAACTGAGTATTAGAAGATACTTCTAATATGTGGGATATATGTCTTTTTTTCCACACTGATTCTTTAAGGCATACTGAAAAATATATTAATAATTTGATCATACATTCAATTTCTAAATTGAAAGTGACATATAAAAATTAACTGGTACATCTAAATTAAGTCCCTTTAAGGTGAGTGGCTGTAATTAACTACTATATATTATAAATGTATTAGGTATTATTAGCAACAATAGTTATTGCCATAGTAACACGAACACCACAGGCCTCAAACCAAAATCCTTACTCAAGCAAAATGTTCAGTGTTTTAATGAGCATTCTCTGTGAAACCAGATCCAAATTGTGCCCTGTGTGCTCACTTCTTCAGGAAACGTTTGAACTCGCTATTGCTTTATTCTTGTTAACAGTGTATTGTACAGCACATTTGAGTCACCCATAACAGCATGGGGTAATTTAGGCTGATATTGCAATTACATGTAGATTTCACCATCTGGGTCAAGTAAATGAATTTCAAATAAGCTTATTCCCTTCTGAAGTGTGGCTGTGCTTAACAAAGAATGAAGAGAATGAAAGCCGCTTTTGAAACTGTGCTTTTGATGGTTACTATTCAGTGAGTGGGCGGTGATGCCTATGAAATATAGGAAAACTATGTTTTGTAGCTTTATTGGTGCTTTAAACTTCACTTAAACACTCCAATGGGAAATTACTAGACAGCCTGAAATAAGTATAGTATATTAAAAACAGTGTCCTCCACTGTAATCAACTTCAAAGTTTGAATTAAAATGGATAATAATATCACAAGAAATGAATAATTGATGTCACAATATTTAATATCATAAATCTTACATGTGACAGCATTTTATTATAGATTAATCTGTTTCTTTTGTGACCTTAAATAGGCAATGCATATTTTCCAGCATCACTAATCAAATTAATACTCACGTGCAATTATTTAGAAGTATGATAAAAAAACACAGAGAAATAAACTTTACTATTTCAAAAGTGTGCATTTTAGAATGATAGTAAATACTGCTTCAAAGCCTAACTATGTCATACATAAATTGTATGAAAAAAATCAATGAAATGACACTAAACTTCTTTATCTGTAACACATCTACAATAACACATATTTAATAAATTTTATATTTATTGTCTAAAGATATTCATGTGTTAAAATTAAATGTTTATGTCAAAATTTGAAGGTAAAAATCTGAGAATACATGACTTTAAATCATTAACAAGAAATATAATGAGAAAGAAAAATATTTTAATTGTTGGTGTGGTGAATGGCTCAGCAGGTAAAGTGCTTTTTGAGCAATCCTGTTAGTGCAAATTCTACCTCTGGAACCCATAAATAAAGATACATATGTATTCTTGCCTTTGTAATCCCAGCACTCTGAGAATGAGATGGGATGTTCATGCAGAAGGATTACACAGAAGACTACCAGACAACTAGCACACACAGCTTGACAAATCAACAAGAACTACTTTGCCTTAACAAAGTAGTTTGAAATGCATAACTGATTATCATATGTTTGTGCTCATAGTCACACCCACACCAAGAAATACAATAGCACCAATTACAAAAGAAACTCTCTGGTTAATAAATGAGAGCATAAAGGCGTCTAAAAGGAGGAAAAGAGGTTACAGGACAAGTTTGAAAATTAGATTATTGGTTACTTTTCCATTCATTCTGAAACTCTAACCTTAGTATATTAGGTATCAACCAAACATGGCATATCAAGTTACAATAAGACTATGCACATTCCCCCTTCATGTTGAGGCTGGATGAAGCAACCCAGTAGGAGGGAAAGAGTCCCAAAAGCAGGCAAAATAGCAAGAGACAGTCCCTGCTCCCACTGTTAGGTTTCCCACATGAATACCAAGCTATAGAATCTTAACACATCTGAAGAGAACCTAGGGCAGACCTATACATGCTATCTGATTGTGGTTGAGTCTTTGTGAACCCCTATGAGCCTTACTTAGTTGATTCTGTTGATTGTTGTCTTTCAGTGTCCTTTACCATTCTTGCTCCTATAATGTCAGAGACCATGAAAATTACAGCAAGTGGCAACTAACGTTCAGATGTCAACCCACCAGAGAAATGATTCTCTGATGGAGGTTAAGCCTGTTCAACAAGGCCTGCAAGACCATAGACTCTGGAAACAGTTGCTCGCATTTGCTAAAGCAGCTTGGTTTCTCCCCAATACCTGCATTGTAGTGAGTAATATCATGTGATATGTATATGTATTCTAGTGATTACATCTAAATCTTATAGACAAATATATCTGTGGATGGTCAAGAATATGTCTTTTCATTTATATCTATCTATCTATCTATCAATCTATCTATCTATCTATCTATCATCTATCTATCTATCTATCTATCTATCATCTATCTATCTATCTATCATCTATCTATCTATCATCTATCTATCATCTATCTATCATCTATCTATCTATCATCTATCTATCATCTATCTATCTATCTATCTATCTATCTATCTATCTATCTATCTATCTATCATCTATCTATCTATCTATATTTAGGACAAGGTTTCTTTGTGGCTTTGGAGCCTGTCCTGCAACTAGCTCTTATAGACCAGATTGGTCTGGAACTCACAGCAATCAGCCGGCCTCTGCCTCACGAGTGCTGGGATTAAAGGAATGCACCACCATTACCTGTCCTTATCTATATAATTTTGATATGTAGAAAATATACTAGGACATGCTTCATAACTAGATCTACTTGTCCCACAGGAACTTTAGACACTTAAAAGCCTGCTTTGTTCCTTTTGCTCAGACTAACTGCACATAATTAGCTCACATTTCCCTCAGAAAAAGTTCAAAATAGACTAAAGGCTTTTTGTAAATAGAACATAAGTTTAAAACTTTACATCTGTGCACAAGGTCAGAGCCATAGGTCTCTAACCAAGGTTGCTACATAAAGTACCCTAAGGAAAGCATGCCAATTCTTTGCTTACCAAGACGGCTGACGATAGACCTATGTCTCAAAGTTTGAGCACTGTGCCCCCAAGTCTGGTCACAGTCTTACTCCTTTAACCTAGGAACTTTGTGTTGCCATAATGATGGTTCAACTCCTTATAGCTTTGGTTACCCTAAAATGTGCTTATGACCAATGAGAAGTAACTCCTGTAATTTTTTAATCTCTTCAAGGTGCCTGAAAGAAGAAGAGTTTTTAGGCTGGAAGAGAAGAAGGAAGGATGAAGTAGAATTAGGACAGGAGACTTAGAATAGAAGCAGAAGAATAGAGACTTGTTCAGAAAAGCACAGTGTGAGAGAATTTATTAACCCTCAGATAACTATGAGTAAAGTTTCTTTTGCTTCCTCTAGTGTCCAATCTGAATCTTCAAGAGGATCTTGGAGCAGGACCCTAAAGTCCCTTCATATTATAATCCTTCTTTCCCTCTTCTGTAGGATTCTCTAAGCTCCACCTAATGTTTGGTCATGGGTGTCTGCATTTCCTCCCCTCAGTTACTGAATAAAGCCTCGCTGACAATGATAATGCTAGTTTCCAGTCTACCAGTATCATTAGGACTCATTTTATGACTTTTAAAATGTTTTTCTTTGACAGTTGTGTTTGATTCTATCTTAGATCACTGGCCCATCCAGACTCTGGTTCCTGACACTCTAGGCTGTGTCAGATGTGGGAGCCATCCAGTCCCAAGGGTCTCAAGTAGGACCAGCCATTTGTTGACCACTTCCATAAGTTCTGTGCAGCCTTTCCTCAAACACATCTTTCAGGCAAGACAAATTGTAGGCTGAAGGTTTTGTGGCTGGATTGGTATCCCAACACCTCCACTGAAAGCATTGTCTGGCTACATAGGATGGCTGGTTCAGATTTCATAACCTCTATGACTAAGAGTCTTCACTAGGGTCACCCTTCTAGATTCTTTGGCATTTCCTTTACACTAGGTTTCTAACTCAGTACTGAAATGGTCCTCAATTCCAGTTGTCTCTCCCAGTATTCTGTCATTCCATACTCCCATGTGATCCCTCCTGTTTCCATCTTCTCCCTTTCCTTAATCCTATCTTTTTTTATTATTCCTATCTTTATCTTTGTGTCTCACTCTCCTTATAAAGGCTACAAATATCTTAACTCATATTTGTACTTAAATATAGTGTGGTAAGACTTCTTGAATAGAGAAAAATATGTATCCTCTTATAGATAATGTATGTTTTGTATATTCATATTTACAAACTATTATATATAAACATATATCAGCATATGTATTGAAGTAGTAGAAAATCAACATATTTATTAACAAATCCTGACAGATTTTTGAGAATGCAGTTTTAGAGGAACATAATTTAAGGAACTTAATGGGTCTTATGACATTTTTGCAGGTTGCAGACTTTCTCATCTGATATGTGCTAATGGCCTTTGCCAGTCATAATTGACAGAATATGTATAATACATGCTGTGATCTCACAAGACAAGTATAAAACCTCACTATTAGCTACCGCTGCTGATCAACCATTTGTGAGCTGTATCTTGATAATAATGTGAATGATATTTTAAATCATTCATTTTGGAGAATGTTAAATAAGTGATCTTCAGGTTGGTTTTAATATAACTTGACTAAATAGGATAAAAGGGGTAGAGATGAAGAATTTGAATCCTAAGGTTATCACTGTTGTGGTGACCTAAGAGTCTCTTGGGGTCCTCACAGAGACCTTTATCTAGTGGGGTCACAAGTGGTGATTGCGAAAAATCAATTTTGAAGCTCATTCTACAGCTGGATGCATCACACAAGTTGAACTCACAACATCCTACCCAAGCTGACACAGAATTGGAAAAAACTGAATTCCACAAGAAGAGAATGCCCAAGGTGACTGATGGCATTTAGGAAACAATCACACTTTGTGATGAGTTGATGAGTATTGTTTTTCAATGAGAAGGAAGTCCCTACATCTGTCTAATGAGATAAATGAACTGTATTGCCTGGGGACACTATTGGATAGATCTGAGGTATTGCCATAAGTAACACTGAAGAGTGAAGAGTATCTTCACTTTCCATATTTTTGTTTATGTCTAATACTAAGTGTCAATCTACCCTCTCTACAGTCTCAGAGGTAAAGCACAAAGTGTGACTCATTAGCTAAAAGACAGCAAAAACAAAAGAAGTGCTTAAATTGCAGTTTATTAAACTCCTTTTCTTTTCTCGTCCAAGCCTAGATACATTTATCCAACACTGTAACCAATTAGAGGTCTTTTCCATATGGATTTGCCTTAATTGCATGTCTGTAATTCTTTTCTGACCATAAGCACTTCTTAAAATGCTAAGCCATTCTTAAAACTTAAACCGTGGTGTTACTTGTTCAAATATGGTACTGCGTGCTTGCCCCACCGAGTCCAGCATAATGGAGTTGCTCATGCATCTGAGAGACGCACACATAGCCCTGTTCTCAGGAACTCAGCCAGTTTAAGTTACCATCAAGTAAGCTGCAGCATTCTGCTCACAAACCCCATACAACTACTTGGTCTCCCAAGAGAGCCAGAGGTTCTGCTGGCAGCATGTCCCAGAAAGCCTACATTTAAAAATGGCATGCCTATTTATTCTGCTGCTGCTACTGCAGAGTCAGGAAAACCCCTCTTAAAGGAGTTGTGGCATGCTGCCAGAAAACAGCAAGAAGCTGTGTTAAACTCTGTATTTTTTTTTTGTCTAGAATTCCTTTTCAAGCCCTCTCAGGTTTTAGATGGATATAGTTACCCACATTGGCAACAATTTGGTGGAGGGAGTGAGCTGCTTGTTTGTCCTGGCTACCCAGAACCAATATAACCAACAGATACTATATTAATTAAAATAATGCTTGGCCCATTAGCTCTAGCTTCTTATCGGTTAACTCCTACATCTTAATTTAACCTATCTCCATTAATCTGTGCATCACAATGAGGTAGTGGCCTTCCAGCAAAGTTTTATTATGTCTATCTCCAGTGGCTCCATGGTATCTTTCTGATTCTACATTCTTCCTCCCAGCATTCCAGTATATTTTCCCCACCTAACTAAGTTCTGCTTTATCAGACCAAGGCAGTTCCTTTATTCATTAACCAATAAAAGCAGCACATCTACAGAAGGACCTCCCACACCATATCACATGTGTTATCTATTGAATCACTCCTGCTTAAAGAAAGAAAATGAAGAAATAAAAGAAATATTTTCCCAAATGAGTCTGTTTGTATTATGTTACTACCCTATGATCTTATTAATTAATTAATTCTATTATAAGTAAGATGTGATAATGAAAAACATTGGGAAAAAGTTTTAAAGTGGTTTGTTTTTCATTTAGCACCAAGAATTGTATTATAACAATGAAATGCCACACAAAAAGGTATCTCATTTGAGGTAAAAATATGTTTTGACGTATTATTTAAATTAAATTCCATCAATATGCATTTTTTTTTTTTTTTTGGTTTTTCGAGACAGGGTTTCTCTGTGGCTTTGGAGCCTGTCCTGGAACTAGCTCTTGTAGACCAGGCTGGTCTCGAACTCACAGAGATCCGCCTGCCTCTGCCTCCCGAGTGCTGGGATTAAAGGCGTGCGCCACCACCGCCCGGCAATATGCATTTTGTTATTTATATTTTCAGTAGGTCAAAAATCTACAACAAGTACACTCAGAGTGAATTGATCAAATCTTGCCTTCTATGTCCTTTCTATCTTCCATATATAAAGACTAGTATTATACATTCGTGTCTACTGTTTTATAACTTGTTCATAAAATAATATTTTTATCTATTCTTTTTGTGTGTATCATTTCATAAGAATTGGTTGTTTGAAAGCTCTATTCTTTATGCTGAAATATGTTCATGAAGAAAAATTTTGACCCTCACAGATAAAAATGGCTCTATTTTGTCCATACATAAAGTTTTCTTTTTTTTCTTTTTTTTTATTTATTTATTTTTTCTCATGGTTTATTTTTTTTTATATTTAAAAATTTCCATCTCCTTCCCTCCTCCTCCCCCCTCCCTCCCCTCCTTCTCTCCTTTCTCTCCCCTCCTTCTCCCCCTTCCCTCCCCTCCCCTCCACCCATACCTCCCCTCCCTCCCTCTCAAGGCCAAGGAGCCATCAGGGTTCCCCACTCTATGCTAAGACCAAGGTCCTCCCAACTCCCCCCAGGTCCAGGAAGGTGATCGACCAAGCTGAGAAGGCTCCCACAGAGCCCGTCCATGAAGAACAATCAGAGCCCAGAGCCATTGTCCTATGCTTCTCAGTCAGCCCCCGCTGTTGGCCACACTCAGAGAGACGGGTTTGGTCGCATGATCCATCAGTCCCATTCCAACTGGAGTTGGTGATCTGAAGGGGAGAGCGGGGGGAGCTCGGAGGAATGGGGTGCTTGGGATATAGGAAGGGTGGATATGAGAGCAGGGAAGCATATATCTGAATTTAAGGAGCTACCTGAGGGTTGTCAAGAGACTTGACCCTAGAGGGGTTCCCAGGTTTCCAGGGAGACGCCCCCAGTTAGTTCCTTGGGCAGCTGAGGAGAGGGAGCCTGAAAAGGCCAGTTCCTATAGCCATACTGATGAATTTCTTGCATATCACCATAGAACCTCCACCTGACGATAGATGAAGAAAATGACAGAACCCCACCTTGGAGCACCGGACTGAGCTCCCAAGGTCCTGATGAGGAGCAGAAGGAGAGAGAACATGAGAAAGAAAGTCAGGACTGTGAGGGAACCTCCAGCTGGCGACAGATGGGGAAGGTGACTGAGCCCCACATTGGAGCACTGGACTGAGCTCCCAAGGTCCCGATGAGGAGCAGAAGGAGCGAGAACATGAGGGAGAAAGTCAGGAACGAGAGGGGTGCGTTCACTCATGGAGACGGTGGGACAGAACTAATGGGAGATCACCATAAAGTTTTCTTAATTCAATTTTTAGTTGATTGGGAGTTTTACCTAAGTTTAGAAAACAAAACCTTTTTCTGTCTACATTCTACTAACACTGAGCAGGTACTTTAAGAAATACTGAATGGAGAAATGGGAAACTTAGATTTGCTATGCAATTTCTCTCGGATGTATTCTGTCTAAATCTTAGGACACTGCAGCTCTTGATAAAGCAAAGGATTTGAGTTAACTGAAAATCTAATGATGGGAAGTGCAGTGGAGGGATATTTAGAATTACCAAGATGTTAGGAAGAAAATTATATCCAAAGAACTTGCTCATCTACATAATTTCCATATTTTCATAGTTTTTATATGTAGATTAAATGAAATAGGCTTCATATGCTCATATGTTTAAATACTTAGCTCAAATCAAAGAGGTAACTTCTGTGCTAGTTGTTTAGTTTTTGTAGGCTGTGTTGCCAGACTTTGGAGCAACTATTAAAATGCCAATTTGTGCTCAAACATCCTCCATCACCAGTTTGCTTTCATCATAGTGTTGTGTAATTGGGGATTTCTTATTACATGGGATGCTGTTGTGTTTTATAGGTTTTACAGCCATCCATGAGTATTGATTACATAGCAAAAAACCATAGAGATCTCAGGTCCTTTGTATAAGAATAGTGTCTACAATTATTAGTAACCTTACCAAAATAGTACATTTTTGTTTCAACCCATAAATCTATGCCACCATATCATTAACATTCAAATAACATAGTCTCTATTATGGTGGCCTTGATGTTGTAGTTTCAATGGGTTTCAACAAATACATTATTAAAGATCAATCACTATATTTTGCATAGATTATATTTTTATGGGTCATCATCATCATCATCCTTTTTAGCGTCATTGTTAGTGTGTATGTGTGATTGTGTCTGTGTTCACATATAACTACAATGATATGAGTGGGGATGCCAGAAGGCAGTTTGCAGAATTCACTTCTCTATTTTCAGCATTCAGGATTATGAATCAAATCCAGGTCATTAGGCTTGTTGCCAGGTGAATTTTAGTCACTGAACCATCTTACGAAGTCTCCAAACAAAATAAATTTTTGATTATCAATATCCTCCATAATTTCCTCAAACATTCTTTGTTACCCCCAACCATAAGAAAACACTGATTCAATTATTCAGGCTTAAAATAAAATGCCAGTTTTTTCTTTTACTATTTTTGGCACATATTAACTGCCTATATAGAAACATCATGAGAATCTAATGATTACTCTGTGCATTGATCTAATAAGAATTATTGGAATTCCCATAACCATATTACAAAACATAGACTGGAACTCTCAAACTTCCATTTTCTTAGAAAGTATGAAATGGGATTTTTAAAACAATAAACACCATAATATCCTATAGATAATATGAAATTATTGATCTGTTTTTGTGAACATTGCCAGCATTTTTTCTTCATACCATCTACTGCTTATAACCACTAGAGATCATGTTGTATTTTCTTGGTCTTTGGAAGACACTTTATAAACTTACAGAGGTGAATGCATGTGGTGTTTCACTATAGGTCATTGATGTCTTTCACATAACACAATATCCTCTAATTCTACAGAAATTTTATCTGTTTTAATCAAATGAAATGTTGCATTCTGTTTATGTCCTACTAATATAATTTATGGATATGTATTCAACATAAATTATCATATCAAAGATAAGTTTTCACTCCTATGTTTACCACTACACTATTCACAGCAGACTTGATTCTTTTAAAACTATGTCTCTATTAGGGTGATGAATAAAAATCTGTGGTGCTCCAGAGAGGCAACTAATTCTTCAGTTGAGGAGCATTGAGGTTGTTTCCAGGTTCTGGCTATTTCAAATAATGCTGCTATAACATAGTTGAGCAATTTTCCATGTAGCATGACTGAGAATCCTTGGGTATATGCACAAGAGTGGTATCACTGGGTCTTGAGGTAGATTTTCTGAGAAACCACTGGATTGATTTGCAATAAAAATAATAAAATATGTGGTATATATTTCACTCTGAATACTTTTCAGCAACAAATAACAAAACATTCTGTATAGAAAATTTCAAACATGTACAGAAGTCTACAGAAGAGTATAGTGAACACCTACACTTCTCACAACCATGAATCAAGCATTCCCCAATGCCATCCTTTATATACAAGAATTTCCCAGGAATCCACAAGGATGATCCTAACAAAGACCCTAAGTAATAAAGGAGAAGGAGTCCCGAACTGGATTTGCCCTATAGTCAGACTGATGAATATCTTAAATATCACCATAGAAGCTTCATCCGGCAACTGATGGAAAGAGAGGCACTGGAGCATTGGACTGAGCTTCCAAAGGCCAGTTGAAGAGTGGGAGGAGTGAGAATATGAGTAAGGAGGTCAAGACCATGTTGGGTTCGTCCACTCAAACAGTCTACCTAAACTTATGGGAGCTCACCAACACCAGCTGGACTGGGATGGAGCAAGAGAAACTAGTCCCTCTTAATGTAGTTGACAGTTGTATGGCTGGGACAGACTGAGGGCCCACTGGCTATGACACCAGGACTTATCCCTAGTGCTTGTACTGACATTTTGGGAAGCTGTTCTATTTGGACAGATATAGTAGGGCCTTGAACCTTGCCCAAAGCAATGTGCTTTACCCTCTCCTAGGAGTGGATGGGTGTGGGATGGGGGTAAGGAGAGGAAATATGAAGAGGGGAAGAAGTGGGAACTTAGATTGGTATATATAATGAAAGAGTTTGTTTTTTTAAAGAAAAGTCTTATTTTGTAAATGTCAAGCAAATATCAGTTATTATAGCTACATATTTATACAAATGCCAGATATTAGATAGTCTGAGAAACTGCAAAATAATATGTATTTCTTTTTCATCAAATATAGCATCACTGTATATAATTTCACTATTGGCTTATTCTTTTTTGTTTTCCAATTTGTTCAATATGATCTAAGGTACACACATTGCTTTATAATATTTTTGTTTATGTTTTAGTTTATTAAAAATATTCTCATACAGTATATTTTATCTTGTTTCCTCTTTTCTAACTTCTCTCAACTATATTCCCCTTTAATTTTATGTTTTCTCTCTTTATTTCAAAATAAAATCAAAACACAGAATGCAAAAACAAGACAAACAAAACAACTATGGCAATAAAACAGGAATACAAAGAAATGGAAAGCAAAAGAAACAAGAAGAATTGCAATTAAACAAGAAGCACACAAACAAAGCAAAATGAAGCAAAAACTCTGCAGGTTTTTTTTCCTATTACCCACATACATATGGTCTTCCCTGGAGTGTGGTTGACATACCCCTTGACACTCTGTTGGATGAAACTGATATTTCATTTGCCAAAAGGTATGTACAAAAATAGCTTCTTTGTTAGGTATAAGAGTTTATGTCCACTAATTCTTCACCATATTGGGACTTTTACTAGCTTGAATCTGTCCAAGTCTTATTCGTGCTGCCAGTCACTATGATTTCATATGATTATCAGTCCTTTGAATCTAAAATGTTCAATTTTACTGCATTCTATTGTTCCTGACTTTTATAATTTTTGTATCTCCTCCTCATAAATCCTTAATCTATGAGGTGAAGGATTTAATTAAGATATCCAAATATAAGACTGAGTACTACATAGTGTCTCACTCTCTACACAGGATTCTGCTGTGGATATCTGTGTTAATTCCCTTTACTGCAAAAGACTCCTGTGATGTGAGTTGAACTACAAATTGATCTATGGGTTTCGCAGTATGTCATTTGGAGACTTGTTGCTTTGTTCCCTTAGCAGTATTAGGTGTTCCCTCTTACCATAATTTACCTTCCTAGGTTCTTGGCCAGTTATCAATATCGAGAATGGGCTTTATCTAATGAAGTGTGCCTTAAAGCCAATCCACATGTGTTTGGTTATTCCAATAATGTGTGTACCACTATTAAGTCATTATATCTTGAGGCAGGTTACTGTTTTAGGTCATGCCATTTGTTTCTGGGTGATACACGTATCTTTCTACCCTGGTTGTTTTCAGAGTACCTTCCAGAATCATGAATGCTTGTCTATATGGTGAAGATTGTTTCTAGGCCATCGTCTTGACTTCTATGATTTTGATGAGATAAATAAATACTGTCTTCAGCAACAAGGTCTAATTATCAGGCTTTCCAGTAGTCTTAGAAAGAGCTTATGATCTTCTGGAGGGTCTATAAAACTCCTTTGACTAATAAATCAATAAAATATAACCAGTTCCTGGAGCTGGAGGTTTAACTTGGTGACGTAAGATGCCTGATTCGGGTATTTTTTTCTCCTACTATTTGGTGACTCTACATAAATAATTGTCTTATCTGTAAACATTTTTGGGAAATGTCTACAGTGTATGTTTCAATGTGATTTGTCAAGTTGACTTTGGTGCTATATGTCATTACCCATAATCATTCTGCTGGAGAAATTTAGTCCAATAGTCAATTGTATTTCGGTGGTTTGGCCCAATGGTGTGTGGTTAAGAACTGGGGAGAGGTTTGCATGCTCTCTCTTGGACTGTGGAGGCATTGCAAAAAGCAGCTTGTTGACCTTTCCTGGATCTCCCCAATTGCCTTTGAGAACAAGAGGATCAGGGGCTGAAACAGCATCAGCTCTGCAGACTCATTCTTGTGAGTGTATATGATAATTTGTACCTGTTTAATAAATGTGACTCTATTACAGAGATCCTTCCCAGTTTTCCATTCTTTTACTTATTCAATTTATTTAAAATTTACATTCCTAACATGTTGAAAGTGTTTAGTTTACATATACAGCTCTAATTTTCTAAATATTTTTATGGTCAATCTTGATTATAAGGAACACTGAATTGTCACGGGCCTTGAATATTAGGAATTCATGATCCTGTCTGCATCTGAGTGTGAGCAGAGATTTGCTTAAAAAACTACCTCTGGATATAGATGATACAACTCTGTAGGCTCCGAGCACAGGTAGATAGAATAAAATAGAAAAATGAAGTAAGCAAATTCAGGCAGCATTTTCTTTCTTTCTTATGGCTATAAACAATGTTCTTGTAAGTTGTTCTTCTCCAACACTCTCTTTAGGCTGTGGTGAGCCTTTGAAACCAAGTCTATGTACACATCTTTTCCTTGTAACTGTTATGAGGTATTTTTTAAATCAGTAAGAAAAAAATGTGACTTGTATTTTTCAGCCTGACTGGATTACAAGTTGCCTGCAGAGAGTCCGGTTTGGTCCCCTGTTCCATCAGTCCCATTTCAACTGGACTTGGTGATCTCCCGTTAGTTCTGTCCGACCATCTCAATGGGTGAACGCACCCCTAACGGTCCTGACTTCCTTGCTCATGATCTCCCTCTTATTGCTCCTCATCAGGACCTTGGCAGCTCAGTTCGGTGCTCTCAGTTCGGTGGGGCTCTGTCATTTTCTCCATCCATCGCCAGGTGAATGTTTTATGGTGATATGCAAGATATTCATGAGTATGGCAATAGGATCTGGTCTGGTGTGACTGTGGGAATGTTGTTTAGGTATGATGGGTTTTGGAAAGGTGAATGAAACTTCACTTTTGAATGTTAAGAGGCACTGTCCATTAGGTTCAGATCACAGTCAGAACAATGCAAAAGGAAAAATGTATGTCTTTGCAAACATGTATCTTTTGAATGCTAGTATTTTTGCTGTTGTTATACACAATAGATTCCTGATTCCAGTATCTTCATCCAAGTGACTAAACTGTCATGTAAGCAATTCTCCAGAGGGCACTCAGGACTTCAGTATTTAATGGTGATCCATCAATATTGCTGTTAAACTGAGATTCCTAGCTCCTTGGAGTCAGTGGCTGCTGCTTTTTTTTCCAGTTCTGCAATGTGTAGATAGCCCTTCTAAGGCATATCAAAATTCTGATTGTATGAACAATCTAATTAATACTGTTTTATAATTATACATGATTTCTATTGGTTGTTTTCTTTTAAAGTGCTCTGAATAATTTAACTCTTAACAATCTTATACAATTGTTACTGCAATCATTTCCATCTCATTAACTGGAAAGGTTTTATTTGTACTATAATACGAATATAATACCTTTCTCTTCACTTTTCATTCAATGAAAACCCAAAATGTTTAATGTCTCTCTTATTTTGTCTATTCTATATCTCCACAAAGTAGTTTTCAGTAACCCATAACACGGGAAAAGGTTCTATATCTTTTATCTGATTAAGAATCAGTACCCAGGAGGATAACTATATGGTTGGGATATAGGAAGGGTGGATGTGGGAACAGGGAAATATATATCTTAATTAAGGGAGCCATTCTAGGGTTGACAGAGACTTGAATCTAGAGGGATTCCCAGGTGTCCAGGAAGATGCCCCCAGCTAGTTCCTTGGGTAGCTGAGGAGAGGGAGCCAGAAATGGCCAGATCCTATTGCCATACTGATGAATGTCTTGCATATCACCATAGAACCTTCTTCTGGCGATAGATGGAGATGGAGACAGAGCCCAACATTGGAGCAGCCGGACTGAGCTCCCAAGGTCCAAATGAGGAACAAAAGGAGGGAGATCATGAGCAAGGAAGTCAGGACCACGAGGGGTGCACCCACCCACCGAGATGATGGGGCTGATCTTATCGGAGCTTACCAAGGCCAGCTGGACTGGGACTGAAAAAGCACGGGATAAAAGCGGACTCCCTGAACATAATGGACATTGAGGGCAGCTGAGAAGCCAAGGACAATGGCACTGGATTTTGATCCTACTACATATACTGGCTTTGGGGAGGCCTAGCCTGTGTGGATGCTCACCTTCCTAGACCTGGATGGAGGGTGGAGGACCTTGAACTTCCCACAGGGTAAGGAACGCTTACTGCTCTTCAGACAGGAGAGAGAGGGGGAGTAGAGTTAGGGAGGGGGAGGTAAATGGGAGGCGGGGAAGAGGCAGAAATTTAAAAATAAATAAATAAATAATATAGATAGATAGATAGATAGATAGATAGATAGATAGATAGATAGATAGATAGATAGAATCAGTATCCAGAATATTCACAATACACCGAAAATCAAGTATGTATCACCTTTGAATCAAAGGTCCCTTATGTGACTATTATGGTTAGACTGATGACATCCTTCGCATGGAATTTAAGAATATTTGAAGGTAAACCATGTGGGTTAGAGTGATCATCAGCTAGCTGCAACTTTATACAGCAAATTCAAAGAAAGATGTCTTGCTGTGGGAGAACACTCTGGTATACTGTAAAGATTTGCCACTCATATTACTTTAATAAAAGACTGCTGACCAGACTAAGAATTCTGGGAAGCGGAAAAGCAGAGAGTCAATCTTTAGCCAGATGCAGAAGAAGAATGTTGAGAATACCTTACTAAGAAAAGGTACCAAGCCACATGGCTAAACAGAGAAAAGAACTATGGGTGAATTTATATCATAAAAGCTAGTTAATAATAAGATTGTCCAATAGGCCAAACAGTTTATAATTAATATAAGCACCTGAGTATTTACTTGAGATGAATCACTGTGGGACTAGGAAGGGCAGAAACTAATGTTTGCACTTTCTTTCTTTTTCTTTTCTTTTTGCTGATAATGTTTACATTTTAGCTGGAAAATTATATTAGGCTGGTTTATTTCTATTGATAAGTTCTCTTTCATTACATTATGAGTCCTGTTTTATCTTATCATGGCTATAAGTGAAAGATTTGCTCTTTGCTAGATTTTGCTTATGTTTTATTCTATCTTTAACTCTCTCATTTATCCATCTATTGCCTTTTGCTCTTGTGTCTCACAATGAGGTAGGTAAGAAAGATATGCTGTGTCTTATCTGCCCAGCTCTTAAATGAAAGTGTTATCACTACATTATTCTTAGATTCATCTAGAAAATATTTTCCATTTGCTTTTAACATTTATAATATATATGCTAGTATAGTGTCATCCTTTGAGATAAGATGTACAAATTGCATTGTGTTCCTATAAGCAAGTGGTACTTCAGTATTAGCAAATATTTTTTCTATCCATTATTGTGAGAAAATTTCCGTGATAATAAACTTATTAAGAGGAATCATTTAGGTGAAGTTTTAGTTTTTATTTCAAGCAAGATAGCTTCCTTTTAGGCCTAAGTCAGAGGCAAGACAAAAAAAAAAAAAACAAATGTTCTCAATTTGTAGAAAGAAGGGAGATATAAAAGTAGAGGAAGGGATATAGAAAAATGGAATAAGAGAGAAATAAAGATACCTTAGTAGTGGAAGGTATCCAACTGGTTTACAGTTACAGTTTTATCACCGTAATTTGTGCTAGTAGTAGACCCTAAATTAAGATATTATCAAAGGAAACTTCAGGGATATGTAGTAGCAAATTTTATTTCACAAAGCATATTGAAGAAATTTTATTCCTTTTTCCCTAATAAATGATAAGGACAAGACAGGAGTTATTTCAGTGGTGTCAGACTTGGCATTTGGTTGGGAAATTATCTAGATGAAAAACTAAAGTGGTCTTTAACTTCAAAGGCTCTTCTTTATTTGGGGCATAGTTTTAAAAAACAAAATATCCAGGAATGGAAGCCAAGTGATTGAGAACATAGCACATGAAGTTAAAAATGTAGACTAATGTCCACATCATTCAGAGGTATTCATATTTTACTTGAATTTTCACAAATCCAAAAAACAAAAACAAATAATTTTATAACCACCAATTTCCATCAGTTAGTATACATCTACAACAACCAATAAACATAACAAAAAAGAATTTTGAATTCTATACTCCTTAACTTTTGATATTTATTGGCCTCTTTAATTTCTTTTTTATTGTATTTTTATTATTTGAAGTTTTTATGGAACTATATCATAAATAATGTTCATATCTATTCAACACAATCTCCATATGTCCTGATAGCACCTAAATCTCACCACACTCCAAATGTCAAGCTTCTTCATATGTACATTTTATGTTATTAATGAGCCAAGTTCAGTTGTTATCATATGCACATGGATAGATAGCCATGCACTCAAAATGTTGACCCATTATCACAATCCCCTTTAAAGAGTTGAACTTTACACAAACCCATAAATATAAACATAAATATTTTAAAAAGTTTGAAATCATAACCATATAGTCAAATAATAACAATACCCCACCCCAGAGTCTATATTCTCCCCAGTATGTGCATTTGATCAGGTTTACAGTACAAGTATGAAATCCTCCCAGTAGAACCATCTTCATACCAATGAGATCATGTGCAATCTTATAACATCCAGGTCTCTATTGAACAAATGTTCAAACCTTTCTAGGAAGGTCACTAGCCTAGTATCAGATGGTTAGTTCTGGATGAAATAATTGTTGCCTTTTCTATTCTAGAAGACTTTATAGTACATTCTCATACTAAGTAAGCATCCAGGTAAATTCAGCATTTACTTCTATATATTCTGTATCAAATGTGATTGGCATTTTCAATAATAATTATGCATCTAGTTATGATATATTCATAATTCATTAAGATGATTTATTCTTGAGCAATGTCAGTATCCTTTGTTGTTTGTCTCTGATGACACCCCACGCAATAGATTGTAGAAAGGTATTCCATGATTGCACTGATATTTTCATTTAACAATTCACACCTTCCAGAAGCAACATGTCCACCCTTGCAGGATACTTATTCCCAAAATTTATTTTACAAATTATAGTTAAAATCATGGATTTCAATAAAGCTTCATTAATTCTTAGTTTTGGATAAGTCACCTCTAGTCTCTTTTCTTACAATCTCATATCACCATTTAAATTATGTCTTCCATTTTCTTTCATGTCATTTATGTTCTACTACGCCACTAACAGAATTTTTCCTTGGATTGAACTATGATAGTTCTCCACAGAACTTTTTCATACATTTTCATTTTGTTAAACTCTCTGTTAATATTTCATTTCCCAACTCCCTGCCTTCTATGTTTGAATATTTTACCCTAAAGTAGTACATTTTCTACTTTGATTTTTCATGTATTTTACTATGCCCTTCTGTAAAGACAGTCACTACCAGTGACTGGTTTCTGGTTTCTTGATTTTCACAAACCCTTCAGTTAAACATAAAATTGATAATTAAACAACTATGTTCACTGGATTGTTTTTCATAATAGTCAAATTATAAATAGTTAACCTGGAAACAGTCTACATGTCCCTCAAGTGAGAATGGATGAAAAAAAGTGATACATTCATACAATAGAGTATTATTCAGCTGTTAAAAACAATGACATCCGGAAATTAAAGGCAAATGGATAGAGCTAGAAAAATCATCCTGAGTGAAGTAACCCAGACCCAGAAAGACAAACATGGTATGTCCTCACTTATAAGTGGATATTTTCTATAAAGCATAGGGTAATTTCGCTACAATCCACAGCCCAAGAGAGGATAGGTAACAAGGAAGGCCCAAGGGAGGGCATATAAATGATGGAGATCTCCTTAGTAGATTGAGGGTGGGTGGGAATGGGCACATATGGGATTAGGTTGGTGAGTAGATACAAGAGGAGAGTACGGAAAGAGATGTCACATATGGGGAGAATTTTGCAGTCAGGTAGAAACCTGATATAAGGGAAACTTCCATGAATCTACAAGGATGACCCTTGGCAAGAGCAAATAGGTAGCCTGAACTGGTCATCTATAACTAGATTGGTGACTACCACAATTGTCATCAGAGAGCCTTCATCCAGTAACTGATGGAAACAGATGAAGAGACTCATGGCCAAACACTAAGATGAGCTTGGGAAATCCTGTTGAAGAGAGGGTGGAAGGACTGACTGTATGAGCCTAGGGGCTCATGGTCTTCACAAAAGAACACATAGATACAGATAACCTGAGCTCATGGGAGCATTGGATCATCAGTTAGGGAGCATGCATGAGACCAACCTAGTCCCTGTACATATGTGTGACAGTTATGTAGCTGAACTACGTGTGAGCCTCCCAGCCATAGGAGCACAACCTGTCCTAATGCTCTGAGTGACTTTTGGGAACCTATTCCTCATACTCAGTTGCCATGTCCAACCTTACTAGAAGGGGAAGAGTTTAGTTCTACCTCAAGTTGATATGCCTTGCTTTATTGACACTCAGGAAGGCCTGCTCCTTTCTAAATGGAAACAGAGGAGAACTGGATTGAGAAGGTGGTGGGGAAGTGGGGAGAGGGAATTGGAGGAGAGGAGGGAGGAGAAACTGTTTTCAGAATGTAAAATAAGTGAATGAATTTAAACATTAGAATTCACATGTAAAGGAAAACATATGGTGTTTTTTTTTTTTTCTGACCTGGGTAACTTCATTACCTGGATGGATATCTGTAGGTATTACATTCTTATCCATTTATCTAAAATCTTCATAAATTCAATTTCCTTTACAGTTTACTGGTATTCTTTGGTATATATATATATATATATATATATATATATATATATATATATTACATTTTCATTATCCATTCATTATTTGCTTACCATGTTGGTTGATTAGATTACCAAGCTACTATGAATGAACAATGAATGAATGTGGATGTACGAACATCTCTGTATTAGGATATAACATATCTTGTTTAAATGCCAAGGAGAGATATTGCTAGGTAATAAGGACATTCTATACCTACAGTTTTGATAAATCTTCACACTGATTTCCAAAATAGCGTCACTACTTTGCACCTTCAAACCAAAAGAGTATAAAGTTTGTTTGCCTCATATGCATGCCAGCATTTGTAGCCATTTGTTTCCTTTTCTTGACTATTCAACCTGGGATAAGATGAATTCTTAAAATAGTTGCAATCTATCAGGTAGGTAAAGATAGTAAACATTTTGAAATATCTCTTCTAACCATTTATTGTTATTATTTAAAGACCTTTGTCTTTTGTCATTTCCACTGACCATTTTAGAATTGGATTGTTAATTTTTCATATTAATTTAAAAAGAATCTTTGTATATTCTAGACACAAATTATTTGTCAGATTCCCAATTGTCAAAGTTTTTCTTCTTTTTCTAAGCTTTCACTTCTCAGTCGGAAGTTATGTTTGCTTTACAGAGGCCTTTGTTAATGCTACAAAATCCAAACTGACAGTTATTCCTGTTTTTTCACTATGAAATTTTCATCGGCAATTTCATACCTTCAGTATTTTAAATCGAAGCATACCGTAGCACTTTCAAATAATCATTTTTTTGTTTTAGTGTTTTTAATCTATTTAGAGTTGAATTTTGTGAAAGACAGCAGATTATGATCAAATTTTGCTTTTTGCATATTGAAATCCAGGTCTCTAAGCAAAATAAAAATGTCACAGAGTATGTGTGTGGAGGTCAGAAAACAGTGTGCAGGGTTTGGTTCTCTCCTTTCAGCATCTGGATTCTAGAGATTGAAATAAATTCACTAGTTTTGACAACAAGCATATTTATTCACTGAGCCATATCACTAACCCAGATATTTGATTTTTGTTTCTTGAGTCTGAGTTATATATTGTGTCAAATATACTACTTTTCAGATTCATCTGTTTTGCTTCAAATATATTTCATTCTGCATATGCAACATATTTCATTCTGTATATGCAACATAATTTCATTCCATTAATTTGTTGTATGCAAGCTCATTCCACTAATTATTGTGAAGAATGCAGTAATAACCTTGAATGTGCAAATAGCTCTGAGGTAGGATACTGAGTACATTGGGAATCATATAGGTGTGTTATATGGTAATTCTGTTTTCAATATTGTGAACAATCTCTTTACTGAATTCCACAGTATTTGCACTAGTTTACACTCTCACCAAAGGTAAGTAATGATCACTCATTTCTTGCATCCTTGCCAGTGCTATTGTCTATTTTCCTGTAATGACTGTTCTAATTTAGATGAGTTAGAGTGTCTCAAATTAATTTTAATTTCTTTGCTATCTAACAACATAGAACCATTTAAAATGCCTGCTGGTCATTTTTATTTATTTTCTTGAATACTATCTGTTCATGTACTGCCTATTTTCAGATTGATACTTTGTTTACTATAGGCAGGTTTTGCAATTCCTTAAGTATATTAGACATTGATTTCCTATATAAAATATAATTGGTAAATAATTTCTTTTTAAAATATATATATATATATATATATATATATATATATATATATATATATCCAAGTTCCTACTCCCTCCTTTCCTCCCATTCCCTCAACACACTCCACACACTCTCCCATCCCACCCCAATCCAGTCCTAAGAGAGGGTAAGGCACATTGCTTTGGAGAAGGTCCATGACCCTCCCTACTAAATATAGACTGAGAAAGGTATCATTCAAAACGAATAGATTCTCAAAAAGCCAGTACAAGCAGTAAGGATAAATCCTGGTTCCACTGCCAGCAGCAACCTAGTCTGCCCCAGCCATGCAACTGTCAGCCTCATTCAGAGGGATTAGTTTGGTCCTATGCTTGTTATTTCCCATTCTATCTGGTGTTGGTGAGCTCCCATTAGCTCAGGTAGACTGTGTCAGTGGGTGTACCCATCATAGTCTTGACCTCTTTGCTCATATTCTCATTCCTTCCATTCTTCAACTACTTTGGGAGCTCAGTCCAGTGCACTGATGCGGATCTCTGTCTCTGTTTGCATCAGTTCCTGGGTGAAGGTTTTATGGTATTTTTAAGATATTCTGTCGCTGAACCCTGACCACGCTGCTGTATGCCCGAAGCTGCCCATCGTGCACTAGCGGTCCCAAAAGCTTCAAAGTCCAACAAGATGGCAACTCTCAAGGACCAGCTGAGTGTGAATCTCTTTAAGGAAGAACAGGCCCCCCAGAACAAGATTACGGTTGTTGGGGTTGGTGCTGTTTGCATGGCTTGTGCCATCAGTATCCTAATGAAGGACTTGGCGGATGAGCTTGCCCTTGTTGATGTCATGGAAGACAAACTGAAGGGAGAGATGATGGATCTCCAGCATGGCAGCCTTTTCCTTAGAACACCGAAAATTGTCTCTGGCAAAGACTACAGCGTGACTGCAAACTCCAAGCTGATCATCGTCATGGCGGGGGCCCGTCAGCAGGAGGGAGAGAGTTGGCTCAACCTGGTCCAGCGAAACGTGAATATCTTCAAGTTCATCATTCCCAACGTGGTGAAGTACAGTCCAAACTGCAAGCTGCTTATTGTCTCCAACCCAGTGGATATCTTGACCTACGTGGCCTGGAAAATAAGCGGCTTTCCCAAAAACCGAGTCATCGGGAGTGGTTGCAATCTGGACTTGGCTCGGTTCCGTTACCTGATGGGAGAAAGGCTGGGTGTTCACCCACTCAGCTGTCATGGATGGGTCCTGGGGGAGCACGGGGACTCCAGTGTGCCTTGTGGAGTGGCGTGAATGTCGCTGGTGTCTCCCTGAAGAATCTGAACCCAGAACTGGGCTCCGATGCAGACAAGGAGCAGTGGAAGGAGGTTCACAAGCAGGTGGTTGACAGCGCCTATGAGGTGATCAAACTGAAAGGTTATACGTCCTGGGCCATTGGCCTCTCTGTGGCCGACTTGGCAGAGCATAATGAAGAACCTGAGGCGGGTGCACCCCATTTCCACCATGATTAAGGGTCTCTATGGAATCAAGGATGATGTTTTCCTCAGTATCCTCTGTGTCCTGGGACAAAATGGAATCTCAGACGTTGTGAAGGTGACTCTGACTTCTGAAGAGGAGGCCCGCTTGAAGAAGAGTGCAGATCCGCTCTGGGGGATCCAGAAAGAGCTGCAGTTCTAAAAGTCCTCAGAGGTCCTCGCGCTTCACTGTCCAGGCTGCGGCAGGGTTTCTATGGAGACCGCACACTGTCTCCTCATCTGAGCTGTGGTTAGGGCGCTCGTTCCCGCAGCTCTACTCTGATGCTAAGTGGTACTTGTGTAGTGGTAACCTGGTTGGTGTGACAGTCCCACTGTCTCCAAGACACTGCCAATTGTGTGCAGGCTTCATTTACCCTGTGAACCTGCTGTGTCTGTGCTATGCACCCTCACCAGACATGCCTAGGCCAGTGATTTCCCAATTAGTCATAACTTGACTCGAGTGTGTAAAATCCATTATGCATATCTTGTGCATAACTGTTCTAAAGGATATTATTTTGTGTATTGTGTATCTGTAGTGTACATTGAAATATTATGTAATGATCTGCATATGGATGATACAACCAACTACCCAAGTGTCATGCCAATGAAAACACCAAATAAATCTTGAACAGTGAAAAAAAAAAGATATTCAGCAGTCTGACTACAGGGCAAGTCAACATCAGGCCCCCTCTCCTCTATTGCTTACTGTCTTAACTGGGGTTATCCTTGTGGATTCCTGGGAATTTTTCTATAGCTAGGTTTCTTGCTAATCTTTAATAGATCCCTCAATTGAGGTATCTCTTTCCTTGCTCTCATATCTGTCCTTTCTCCTTCTCGACTACCCATTCCTTCAAGTTCTCCTCACCCTTCTTCCCCCCTCTTCCTCTTCCACCCTCCCTTCTTGCCCCACCTCCATACTCCCAATTTTTGCAGGTGATCTTGTCTGCTTCCACTTTCTAAGTGGATCTATACATGTTTTCCTTAAGATTCACCTTATTATTAGCTACTAAAGGATCATAAATATATACTAGAGGCTATAGCCTTAATAGCGTTTGTTTTTATCTAGTAGCCACTTATGAGTGAGTACATACCGCATTCATCTTTTTGGGTCTAGGTTACCTCACTCAGGATAGTGTTTTCAAATTCCTTTCATTTGCATGCAAAATTCAAGATGTCATTGCTTTTTTAACCACCAAGTTCCATTCTAATCGGCAAATGTGCCACATTTTCTTTATCCATTCTTCAGTTGAGGGTCATTTGGGTTGTTTCCAGATTCTGGCTATGACAAATAATGCTGCTATGAACATAGTTGAACAAATGCCTTTGTAGTATGCTTGAGCATCTTTTGGGTATATTCCCAATAGTGGTATTGCTGAATCCTGAGATTGATTGATTCCCAATTTTCTGATAAACTGTCATACTGATTTTCAAAGTGGTTGTACAAGTTTGCATTCTCACCCACAAAGGATGAGTGTTACTCTTACTCCATATCATCTCCAACATTACTTATCATTGATGTTTTTGATCTTAGCCATTCTGACAGGTGTAAAATGGTATCTCAGAGTTGTTTAGATTTGCATTTTCCTAATTGCTAAGGATGTTGAACATTTCCTTAAATAACATTTGGCCATTTCAGATTCTTCTGTTGAAAATTCTCTGTTTAGTTCTGTACCCAATTTTTCAATTGGATTATTTATAATTTTGATGTCTAATTTCTTGAGTTCTTTATATATTTTGGAGATTGTCTGATATGGGGTTGGTGAACATCTTTTCCCATTCAGTAGGCTGATTTTTCGTTTTCTTGACTGTGTCCTTTGCTTTACAGAAGCTTCTCAGTTTCAGGAAGTCCCATTGATTTATTGTTGCTCTCAGTGTTTGTGTTTCTCTGATTTCCTTCTCAGCTTCATTATCATTTGTATATAGAAAGGCACTGATTATTTTTGAGTTGATCTTGTATCCTGCCACATCACTTAAGTATTTATCAGCTGTTTGGTGTTTTCCTTCTAGTACTTTAGGTAGAGCTGGTTTCATGAATACGTATTGTTTAAATCTGTTTTTTTTTTAATGTAATATCTTGTTCTCTCCTTTGGTGGTGATTGAAAGCTTTGCTGAGTGTAATAATCTGGGCTTGCATCTGTGATCTCTTAGTGTCTGCAGTACATTTGTCGAGGACCTTTTGGCTTTTATGGTTTCCGATGAGAAGTCTGGTGTAATTCTGATAGCTCTACCTTTACATGTTACTTGGCCTTTTTCCTTTGCAACTCTTAATATTCTTTCTTTATCCTGTATGTTTTGCAATTTGATTATTATATGGTGAGGGGATTTTTTTATCAGTCTATTTGGTGTTCTGTCAAGCTTCTTGTATCTTCATAGGGATATCCTTCTTTAGGTTGGGAAAGTTTTCTTTTTCTCTTTTTATGGATAGACATCATTTATTCATAATTATATGTAGAATGACACACATTATGTATACAAGCACACAAAATATATGAATATTACACACGTATGTATACACATATATTAACATATACAGAAAAATTCAATCTTTTAATATTGTTTTCAATCTTCTCCTTTAGGTCAAGTCTCATATAATTCAACAATATTATTTGTTCTATATAATTACTGTGTTTAGATATATTTTGCAAAAGTAATATCAAAGTGAAATTTGTACCAAAGTTGAAGAGGTAAGGAAGACTATTGAAGACAGTTGCCACAGGAAAGAGAAGACACATATAAAATTGAACTTACCTCAGTGGAAACAAAAGGAAGGACCTGAATATTCTTAAAAGTTGTTCTAGATGAGTTATTGGAAAGGATCAGACAGTATTATAGATGTCAACAAATGGGAAATCTAAGGCATATTGACATGTTCTGTACATTTTCAAATATTTTTCCTTTGTCCTTAAGCCATCAATGCTTGTTAAGGAGAGTTCCTGCCTTCTTATAGCCTGGAAGGAAAGGGACTAGCTTCCTGGATGACTGATTTTCTTTTATATTTTATTTTATTTTTTATATACCTATCCAAATTCCCACTCCCTCCCCTCCTCCTTCTCTGCTCCCACTCCCTCTACATACCCTCCCATCCCATCCCCCTCCAATCTTAAGAGGGGGCCATGCACCCCACCCCGTGGAAAGTCCAAGGCCTTCTGTATTACATCTAGGTTGAGCAAGGCTTATATCCGAAGAGATTAGGATCCCAAGAAACCAGCACATGCCATAGAGATAAATCCCAGTGTCACTATCAGTGGCCCCTCGGTTTGCCCCAACTGTCAACCCCCTTCAGAGCTGACTCCCAGTCCAGTTGGAGTTTGTGAGCTCAAGCAAACTGTTTCAGTGGATGAGCCCCTCATGGTCTTAGATTCCTTGCTCATACTCTCCTTCCACTCTTCAACTGGATTTTGGGAGCTCAGTCCAGTGCTCTAATATAGGTCATTGCCTCTGTTCCCATTTGTTTTTGGACGAAGGTTCTATGGTGATATTTAAAATAATCATCAGTTTGACTACAGGACAAGGCCAGTTCAGAAACCCTCTCCTCTATTGCTTAGGGTCTTAGCTGGGGTCATCCCTGTGGGTTCTTGGGCATTATTCTAGAGCCAGGTTTTTTTGCTACCTCCCTAATGGCTCCCTCAATCAAGATACCTCTTTCCTTGCTCTTGTATCTCTCCTTCCTCCATCTTGACTCTTCCATTCTCTCAAGTTCTCCTTAACACCCCCTTTTCCCTTTCCTTCTACCGTCTTCCCCCATGTTCCCAATTTTGTCAGGCGACCTTTTCTGTTTCCAATTCCCAGGTGAGTCTATACAGGTTATAAATTAAATGGACTTAACAGAATATTCCACTCAAAAAAAGAATATACCTTCTTCTCAGCACCTCAGGCAACCTTCTCTAAAATTGATCACATATTCAGTGACAAACCAAACATACACAGATACAAAAAAATTGGAGTTAACTCCCTGTGTTTTATCAGATAACCATGGAGTAAAGTTAGAATTTAATAATACTACTCACAGAAAGCTTCCAAACTCATGGAAACTGAATAGTCAACTACTGAACCACTCCTGGGTCAAGTAGAAATAAAGAATTAAAATCTTCCTTGAATTCATCAAAAATGAAGGTACAACATAATCAAACATATGCGACACTATGAAAGCTAGACCAAGTCTTCCTGCTGTATGACCACTGGGTTCTGGTGTTGCCATGTTGCTTTTTAGGTTGTTGGATGAATTCATGCATTGGTGCCTGCCCATCTTTTCCTTCATATGAGGCTGGCAAAGTCTTTGTGTCTTGCCCTTATCCTTGCAGTGGCTCTCAGAGGGTTTGGAACTTTATCTTGGTCGGCTCTGTACTGTCAATGCTTGTGTCTCAGGAAGCCTCTGAGGTCTCTCTAAGCCTTTTTTCTTGCTCTTCTAATCTGGTTCACTTCCTTGGTCCTCTTTCTTGGTCCCCTTAGTGTTGTACCAAGTTCTTTGTCTCCTCAGTATTATAGCAAGCTCTTAAGTCCCCCCAGTATTGGAGCAAGTTGTGTTTCAGAGTTTCACGGAGGTTGCAGGAGGATAGGCGAGTTTGGGTGTGGGGTGTGGCTAGTAGTTTGGGGAGTCAGATGTATGGGTTGGGGGTTTGGGAAGCCTACCTACAGGAATATCTCCTGCTGGCTAGCTAGAAAATCCAAGGGAGTTAGGAGAGTAGCCTGGGGGTTTTGTCCCACTGTGGAGGTACTAGAGATTGGGGTGTCCTGCCACATGACTATTTACTTACCTCTTAAGTCCTTTCAGTATTTGAGCAAGCTGTGTTTCAGAGTTCTCCAAGGTTGCAGGGGTAAATAATTTCTTAATTGTACATCATTTTTTTACTTTGATAATAGTTTCCTTATATATACAGGAATCTTTGATAAGGGTATCAAAAACACACTGAGCAAAATGTAGTTTATTCAGCACAGAGTGCTTGAAAATCCATATTACCACCTACAGACAAATCAAGTTTAAATGTATATCTGTCACCACAGATAGAATTCAAACTCAATATTTTGTGGGCAGAGCTGCTATCACTGCAATTTTTTTTAATAATCTTTAAATATCCAACTCAAGTAATTATTTATAGAGATAATTATTATCTGACATAATTATATTATTCCATAGTTGGAGTTACCAAACTTGGAAACATCACTTTGTTAACAGAAACAATGGAGAACACTGAGAAGAGAATACTATGCTCCATTCACATATTTCTTAGATTTTTTAATAATGATAAATTTATTTCTCTTAAAACCTAATTCATTAATTCACTCATTAGAAGACATATATTGTAATATGTGCTAATTACACCAATGATTTGGAAGCCTGAGAAGTAAAGAAGTTTAGCCATATTATTGTGTACATACTCCCTGTACCACCACTCTCTCATTTCATCACCACAGAGTACTGCTGACCTTCTGTTCAGTAGTATTTGTATCTTCTCAGAGTACAGGTAACTGGGATGCTCAAACAGTAGGAACCCATGTCCCGTACTTCTGGAAAAATAATCTTCACTCAAAATGTGAACTGAGTTGACTACACCTGAGGGACAATCTATCCTATTTGTCGGCCATAGTCACTTCTAGCTTGAAGGAAAAATGAGACTCAAGGACACTTCATACACTAACTTCATTTGCTTGGATAAAGCAAATAAAGAATTAAACATCTATTGTTTCCATGATATGAGGTACCTCAAGATACTTGTTAATGGAGTCTACTATACACTCTGAAGCTCCAAACTCAGGATATTCTTTTTTGCCAGTGCATCTCTTTTGGGGACAGATCTGCCATTATATTTGTTTTCTTTGGGTTGTTCTTGTTGAAGTCCTACTGTGTCTCTGTGAGATCTCCTACAGTGGTGCTCAGCCCTGTCTCTGTGTTTAAACTTGGGAGCTTAGTTGTACTTAGTATAATTATTCTATGTGTTATATACTGTGTAGTGTTGTTTAATTATTCACTGTTTATTGTTTAATTTAATTTTTATTAGACACAGTGCTGTAAATAAACTAAGCATCTTGTATACTTGTGATTATTTTTTATTCATTTGTATTGTGAAGTATTAAACTTAGCTGTACTATATATCTTTCAACTCTTAGCTAAAAATAGATTTACTCATTCATAAAAATTAAACTATGTAGTTGTGACTTTCTCTATTGGAATTCAGATTTTTTTTACAGATACTGTATAACCAAGCTATGTGCTACTAATTAAATATATTAGTAATTCAATTTAGATTCTGTTTTTTGCTTCATGAAATATCTTTTATGAAACAACAGTGGTAATTAGAGAAGATGCATATGTGAGTGAATTTAAAAGTGGTACTCAAAGAGATTTTTCATTCATTGCTATTGAATATATTTGCCTTTTCTCCTACCAGAGAACACCCAAAGTAGTGGATACCTAGGGAAGATCTGGCAACTAGTGTTGCAGCTACATTGTTGCTGTTGTTGTTGCTGTTTTGCTGTCAGTTTTATGGTAGCAACCTCCAACATGAGGACAGATCTGTATAAAACCAAGAACTGAGAAGACAACAGTTTTGGACAAAATACAAAAAGAGCACAGAAGAGAGTTGTTAGTGATCAGAATCTCTGCTGTCACCCAGCTGGCCAAAGAGGACTGTTGTCTGTGAGAGGAGCCACTAGCTAACTCACTTTAATAGTGAAACATCATAGTGAAAAATTGATGGGACATAAAAGAATATGCTTTGAGTCTATAGAAAAGAGAAATAGTTGCTTCATAAAAAAGAAGTTTATGTAATAAAGGTTACTTTTAAAGCTACCACAGTAAAGAATACCATGTTTTAAAGTATATTTAACATAAATAAACTAAAATAATAAAACAAATAAATGCCCCAATTCCAGAAATACTTAGTGTAATTTATAACATTGTTTAGGAGTTACCAGCCATATAAAATTAAGCAACAAAAGCTGTAACAAATACATTTATTTATCTTCCTCAGCAAACCTTTCTTCAAGAAAATCCTTTGATATCCAGTTTTCAATTCAATTATTATTCATTATCTTTTCTATGTTACCTTTTCTAACCCTACAAGGCAAATTTCTAATAGATGTTAACATGTTTTCACTTTTATTTAAGAGGGATAAATGCTTCAGCATGCTTGCTGATGGAAATTAATTTCATTTAAATGCTCTCAGGCTAGCTCTCTACAAGAGTAAATACTCCTACTGCAAATTTAGTTGCCAAAGGTTTTTCATCTTTAGCAGGAGCTCTGACTAGATTATGAGAAAGCAGCAAAGCACTAAGGAAGAAATAATGTAATCTGCTTTCTCTACCACATTATCCAAAGTATCAGCCACATCGTCACATTAACAGGAAAATCTATGCACTTTTCATGAAGGGTTTCTTCATAGCTTTGTATTAATGTCAAGTGATGGAAAGATGATCACATCCAATGAGCAAGATTAAGTCCCAGAATAAGGATATGAATGATGATGAGCCTTGTGCACACAACAGGGAATTCATAAATATAAAGTGAAACTTGAGACAGTCTTGTGTTCTCCATCCAAGACACATATAAAATACACAATAGTTGCATTATTTTAACATGCTGTTTGACTTTCTTTTTGCTGTATAATCTTATTCAATGTTTTTATATTTTAATGCTTAATATTTAGAACTTGGACTTAAAATTTTGTTTCACTACCTCACTGGAAAATAGTTTACTTAAGATACTGTAGTTTCTCTCTGAAATTTCATGAGTTTTATCAAATGTGTAAACTCTTGTAGTCACAACCTCAATCAGTGTATAGAAGGAGATTCATGAGGAATCCTGTGTCCTCTCAGATCAAAGTCACACAGAGCAGCTATGTGCAGTTACTGAGTCATTTGTACTTTTTCACTATTTTGTATAAATGGACCATTGTGTATCATTTCCTACCTATCCATTTATACCAGCAGAGTGTTTCAAAACTTTAGATAAGTACTTATTCAAATAAAAATTATATATATATAAAGTATATATATATTCATTATATTATATATAATATATATAATAAAATTATATAATATATATATATATTCATGGTATATACCTATAACCACTTCTTGATATGTACATATGCTCTTTTGACATTTATATAGCATGCTGCCAGGAACATATGGACATTTATTTAGACTAGGCAAACTATATTTTTTATAGAGGCAAATATTGACCAGTGACCATATGACAAATATAAATGTAATCTTTTGAGACATTGCGAAATCAATTTCCAAAAGAAAATTTAGCTGTTGGGCAGTGGTGGCCCTCACCTTTAATCCCAACACTTGGGAGCCAGAGGCAGGATTTTTATAAATTCAATTCCAACCTGGTTTACAAAGTGAGTTCCAGGACAGGCAACAAAGTTTCACAGAGAAACCCTGTCTCAAAAAACAAACAAATAACAACAAAACCAGAAAGAGAATTATCAGCATGTGACTAGGGTTGCATGAACCCATTCTAATACCTAGAATTATTTGGACATTTTTAAATACCAATTAATACTAGGCCATATCGTCTGGAATCTTTTAAAACTTGTAATGATTCTGCACACCGTTTGATGAGTTTGCTTTGATTCGAAAGTATTTTCCTTCGCAAATGATTGCCTTTATCATTACATTTTTAAATTGGATTGTTTTATCGTCTGTGTTTGTGAGAGGAATTCTTTCTCTATTTTCAATCATCTGTCATCATTATTTCACCTCACATTTTAAATATATTCTATCACTCACTTTTGTAATATTTTAAAATATAAAACAATCAGTTTAAGCATTCTAAAATTTTTTAACTTAACAAAAACACAGTATAAAATAAATTTACATAAATATTATACAATAATTTTTGAAAAGATCTTGCTCTCTTTGGATTCACCTTCTTATTTAGATTCTCTGGGATCACAAATTATAGGCTTGATGTCCTTTGTTTATGGCTAGAAACCAATTATGAGTGAGTACATCCCATGTTCATCTTTTTGGGTTACCTCACTCAGAATAGTGTTTTCTATTTCTATCCATTTGCATGCAAAATTCAAGATGTCATTGTTTTTTACCGCTGAGTAGTACTCTAATATGTATATATTCCACAGTTTCTTCATCCATTCTTCCATTGAAGGGCATCTAGGTTGTTTCCAGGTTCTGGCTATTACAAATAATGCTGCTATGAACATAGTTGAACAAATGCTTTTGTAATATGATTGGGCATCTCTTGGGTAAATTCCCAAGAGTGGGATTGCTGGGTCCTAGGGTAGATTGATCCCGAATTTCCTGAGAAACCGCCACACTGCTTTCCAAAGCAGTTGCACAAGTTTGTATTCCCACCAGCAATGGAGGGAGGGAGTGGGAGTATGGGTGGAAGGGAGAGGAGGGAAGGGGGAGGAGGAGGGGAAGAGATGGAAATTTTTAATAAAAAAATGAGGAAAAAAAGATTTTGCTCTCATTCATAAAAGTGTTAGCTTGTACTTTCTAAAAGCAAAACCCCCTTCCTGTACAACTACAGTACAGTTACTGATAAATTCAAAATAATTGCCCCAAAGCTTGTATAATACTAACAAACAACTTTTGGACAGTATTTCTTTGGTTATTTAAAGACTTTTGTGCTTCAAATATTGTAACATTATTTTTCTGTAATGTATAGCATTGGAAATTTGATTGGTTTTAAATTTGATCTGTAGGCTGCTGTTTTTTATTATGTCATCTTTATAATATAGATTTTTCCAAACCATTATCATGAAATATCTTTATATCTTCTAATGTCTTCCATTTTTCTCTGGACTGTGAAATTATATGATAATAATTATATACTTCTTTGGAAAGGTTTGTTCCAAAATAACTTAGTCTTATTATGAGACTATTATAGAGGGGTTGAATTCCCTGAGTATAATTGTAATTAGTATATAGTAGGGCTATAGAATTTATATGTTAATTTTTCCTTATACTTTTATGAAAATACTTACTAATTATAAGGTTCTTAAGAGACTCTTATTTATAGAAATTACATTTCCGAACTACTATATTTTTAATTTCCCTTTCCCATGCACCTTTATTGTATTGCCGTCTTTACATAAGATTTTCAACACTGCATTAAATAAGAATAGAGGAAGTGTATACTCTTGTCTCAATAGTGTTTATAATGGAAACCTATGAATGTTTCCCTATTTTGCATAGTGTTGGCTCTAGGTTTGTTATAGTCTTTTTTCTCTGATAATTTTTATTACTTTTTATTATTATTAAAATTTTCTGCCTCCTCCTCACCTCCCATTTCCATCCCCCTCCCCCAACCCCCCTTCCCCTCCCCCTCCCTCTCCAGTCCAAAGAGCAGCCAGGTCCCTGCTCTGTGGGAAGTCCAAGGTCCTCCCCCTTCCATCCAGGTCCAGGAAGGTGCACATCTAAACAGACTAGGTTTCCACAATGCCTAGTAGGATCAAAGCCCAGTGCCATTGTCCTTGACTTCTCAGCAGCCCTCACTGTCCGCCAGGTTCAGAGAGTCCGGTTTGATCCCATGCTTTTTCAGTCCTAGTCGAGCTGGCCTTGGTGAGCTCCCATTAGATCAGCCCCACCATCTCAGTGGGTGGGCGCACCCCTCGCAGTCCTGACTTCCTTGCTCATGTTTTCCCTCCTTCAGCTCTTCATTTGGGCCTTGGGAACTCAGTCCAGCACTCCAATGTGGGTCTCTGTCTCTATCTCCATCCATCACTAGATGAAGCTTCTGTGGTGATATGCAAGATATTCATCAGTATAGACCAAAAAAAGATGAATTTGATATGTACTCACTCATAAGTGGATTCTAGACATAAATAAAGGTCAGTGAGCCTATAGTTCTTGATCCTAGAGAAGCTAAATAAGAAGGTAAACCCAAAGAAAAACATATAGTTACCCTCCTGGATATTGGAAGGAGACAAGATTGCTAGGCAAAAATTGGAAACTGGGGGATGGGGATGGGGTGGGCGTAAGGGGTGATGGGGAGATGGGGAGATGAGGAGAGAAAAGTGAGGAAGGGAGGATGGGGAGACCCTGGGGAAATGGGATGGTTGGGATGGAGGAAGGGTGATGGAGGATTCTCATTGGCTAATAAACAAACTGCCTTGGCTTTTTGATAGGGCAAAATTTAGATAGGTAGAGTAGATAGAATAGGAAAAAGGAAGTGAGGTAGATGGCTCAGACAGTTGCCCTGCCTCTACAACCAGTGCGATGAAGCCAGCCGCCAGGTCAGAGATGCTGAATATTTCCCGGTAAGACACCATTCATGGTGTTACACAGATTATTCAGTATGGGTTAGTCAAGATGTGAGTAAGAAGCTGAAACTAATATGGGCCAGGCAGTATTTAAAAGAATACAATTTGTGTGTTGTTATTTCGAGGAATAAGCTAGCTGGTGGCCTGGAGCTGGGCAGCGGGAAGCCGGCCCACAGCTCTGTCACTACAGAATGGCGCCCATGTGGATAACTGAATCCACAGAAAGCTTGAGAAAGCTTGGGAAAGAATAAAGCATGGCTTCTTGGTAGCAGCAATTTCTAGGGTCTGAACATGTGTTTTTCAGTTTTCAGCCATAGCAGAAAAAAAAAGCTGTGCCGTTTTAAAATGCCGGCTTTCTGGGCCTTCCTGCCAGGGCAAACTCTGACTCTTTCAAGCAGGCGGTCCTGACTATGGAGCTTTTGATTGTTGTTTAACACCATTGCAGCTTGCTTGCTGGCAGGGACCTTGAACCGCCACAGAGTTGTGGTGATAAACAAACAGGGCTACAGTGGGTACCTCTGCCTTGAGGCTGGAAAGCTAAGGAATGGGCTGGATCCAGCCGCCAAAGTCACGGCTTTAGTCCTACTGTTATTGTTTGGTAAATTAAAGACTCATGTGATTAGAAAAAGAGAGAGATATACAGTAAGAGAAAGATCCAAAGAAGATAATGTCTAAATGGCTTACAATGTGTTAAAAATATATGCAGGCTAGTTAAAGTTCTTAAAGGTAATAAAGAAAAAGAAAAAAATGAAGTAGTTTGTTGTGGTGGTACACACCTTTAATCCCAACACTTGGGAGGCTGAGGTAGATTGACCTCTGTGACTTCAAGATGTGGCAGGAACCACCATTAATCCCAGTGCCTGGGAGGCAGAGACAGATCTCTGTGAGTTCAAGGTGTTGTAGCACACACCTTTAATCCCAGCACTTGGGAAGCAGAGACAGTGGATCTCTGTGAGTTCAAGGACAGCCTGGTCTAAAGAGTTATTCCAGGACAAAGATATACAGAGAACCTGTCTCAAAAAAATAAAAGTAAAAATAAACGAAATAGAGGTTAAAACAAAGCTGCACAAAGATGGAAAATATACAGAGAATCTTGATACTGTATACTATTATGCTCTCTTTGAATTGTTTGAATGCTGAGGAAGAAGCAACAGCTGCTAAAAGATATTTGTTTACAAATGCTGCTGAACTAATCCAAGATAGATATTTTGGAAATACTTTGACTTCAGAATTTGGATCTAAGGATATGATACTTTGGAAAAGAGATTCTTCTTTTGTTTTTACAGAAAATGAAACCCTGTAGATTGCTTTTATCCCAATATGGTATGACAGACCATGCCCTCCTCAAAGGTTGCTGTGAACACCTTCAGAAAATTACTTCACCCAACTGATGACTGAGATGAACCTGACACACAGGTTACACCATGAAAGATCTGATTAACAGTGTCCCCATTCAGCAGGAAGCAGTTTGGAGAGAAATAACTGCGCCCATGTTCCCAAATATTGTTTATAAATGTTCTTTTACATTTAAAAGGGGATATGATATAGATATGAATAATTTGCATTGATATAGATTTTGCTTTATTGATAGAGATTTAAGGTCAATTTTGTTAGATGTATATGTATTTTTGATACTGATTAAGGTATGGTGATTGTGTAATTCATTTTAAAAATGTAATGTATAATTAAGAAATATAGGTTGTTAATGGATAATCATCGATAATAATAAAGCTTATAGTCATGTTAGTTAGATTTTCTAGATATATAGAGATATATTTCAGTTAGATAGGCATTCTTAATATCTTTCAAAGACTACAGAATATTCCACTTAAAAGTTTTAATAACTTAAGGCTTTTCATGACAGGGAGACACAGCTGCTCCTGGCAGCACCAATCTTCTTCAAAAGAAAGATGGGCATCAAAGAGGATTCTTATGGAGTTTGATAGCCATTTGGGCAAGAAACTGCTCTTGTCTGGACTGATGCATAGACTGGACACAAAGACCCCACAGAGAGAGGACTGCTGAACTTGCCTAAATGTGAGATGATTCTTTGGGATTCCTGACTCATGAAAGAGACTGCGAGACATTCTGCAGGACACAGCAGATGGTGACTGAACTGCCTTTGAAAATTCCTGCTTCGTGGAAAAGTCTGCTGGATACTATGAGCCTGTAGGCCGAAGATGGATGCCCCAACGGTACAGAGGAACTTTGGGTGACTGTCCAGGCAGTGAGATGTCTCTGTCATTTCTAGAGTTTTGGAAGTAGCTTACTTCTTGTTTACCTAGATAATATTATATCCTTCTGGAGTCTTTGATGGAGTTGAAGAATGGATAGATAGTTATAGTTTTCCTTTGTTATGATAAAAGATAAAGTAGATATAAATATTGTAACTATAATTCTTGCTTGATAACTGTTTTTGTTATATGTAATTTTACTATGATAATGTTAACGCCTTTCTTTTTTGTTTAAACAGAAAAAGGGGAAATGATGGAGGATTCTCATTGGCTAATAAACAAACTGCCTTGGCTTTTGATGGGGCAAAATTTAGATAGGTGGAGTAGACAGAACAGGAAAAGGGAAGTGAGGTAGATGGCTCAGACAGTTGCCCTGCCTCTCCTCTCTGGGGCAGACCGCCGTGCCTCTCCTCAGGGAGACAGATGTGATGGAGCCAGCAGTTCAGACTTGCTGAATCTTTCCCTGTAAGACACCATTCGTGGTGTTACATAGATTATTAGATATGGGTTAAAGCAAGAGATGTGAGAATTAGCTAATAAGAGGCTGGAACTGATGGGTCAGGCAGTGTTTAAAAGAATACAGTTTCCGTGTAATTATTTCAGTTGTAAAGCTAACCATGCAGGAGCCAGGCAGGATGAAAAGCAGGCCTGCCCGCAGCTCATCACTACAGAAGGGTAGATAGGGGAGCAGGGAAGAAGATATCTTAATTGAGAGAGCCATTTTAGGGTTGGCAAGAGACTTGACTCTAGAGGTGTTCTGAGGTATCCATGGAGATGTCCCCAGCTAGTTCCTTGGGCAGCTGAGGATAGGGAGTCTAGAATGGTCCTTTCCTATAAATAGTCTTAATTATGATATTATGTTTCTTTTATTTGAGTTTTCAGTATTTTTATATGGAAACAATGCTGAATCCTTTGTTTTTTGTCCATGAGTTCATGCGATATATTTACTTCTGTTGATTTGTGTGTGATGATTGTCGAATAACACTGCAATTTGTTTCAAGTTATGGAGCCATTGTGACAAAAATACCATGTTGCTGGCAAAAAAAAAAAAAAAAAAAAAAAAAAAAAAAAAAAAAAAAAAAAAAAACAAACACAAAACAAAACAAAACAAAACAAAAAAACAGAAATGAAAACCAATAGGAAATAATGGAATACCCAGACACAAGCCCCCAAACTCTACAGCCTCTCATTGGTCTAGCTACTTGAGCTGCCACACCTTTTCCTCCTCTCCTTGCTTCCTGGCTCACATGCCTTTGGCTGTAACCTGGAATTATACGACAAACCAACTCCTATCCCCCATAAGTTGCTTTGAAAATGGTAATTTATTACAGCAGCATAAATAAAACTAGCATAGGCCACAAGGAGTTTTTCTCCACAGCAAATTTGACTCTCATACAATGTCAAAAGATATGTCTCAATGTGCATTTAAAAATTCAGTAACAAACACATTGATAACTCAAACCAATTTCATGAAACTGTTTTAATGTAACTCCTCATGATTCCATTAGAATTATGGATAATCTATTTTAATTTCTGTTTTTGTTTTGCTGGTGCAAGAGAAGCCATCTCTGAAAAAACGGATATGATGCTGCATATTCTTACTGCTTATAAGTTGCTGTCTCAAATTTTGATCAGTTGTTTAGTTTGAACAAGAATGGGCAATCTAGGATCAGACTCTTTGTAATATCCAGAAGTGGAAAGCAAACGATATTTCCTAAAGTTAAAAAGTTCCTAATGATCCATTTCAAAATTTAATTATGGGTAGTGATAAGTAAATGAAATCTGATGGCTTGATAGTGCTGCTCTTTGTTTATATAATCGAACAATTTCATCTTTATTTATATTGCTGTGGGATCTTTTTTCTCAGTTTGATTCCAATTATAATTTGCTGATAACATTTTCTAATTGTTTTTATGTTCTCACATGCTAAGAGCCACTGATAGTTTTAATAGTCTCTTTTTATATTCTTTCAGACAATAAAGACAAAGGTTCCTTCCTTTTATCAAATAATATATCTGATAAAAATACAATATGTCTAACAAGGTTGTGCAGCAGTTACTTAAAAGATTTCAATTCTGAGATGAAGAGAAATTATTTTTCAAATTTCCAACCCTATTTTTAACTAGGTTTTAATTTTCTGTCCTGTGGCCAGATTCTAAGTTCACATACAGTTTATAAGCCACAGATAGTATACTTTAGCTAGAAAGCTCTAAATGTCTCTAAGTCTGGATTTTTTTCACCATTTCAACAAAGATGAACAATGATTAAATGTGGGGAAATGTGATAAATCCACACTGCATTAGAAAGCAGCAAATTATGTCTATCGACCCCATTTGTTTTTTGGAGTGCTAACATATTAAAATTTAAATAGAGGAAGAGTTGTGGCAGATAAATATGAGGTCCAGGAAGTTGCTATGATTTCTGAATCCAAAGTGCCTGGTGTCTGCAGGTTTAGTGAAGTCACTAAGAACATCATCATATTTGTGCATCGTTAATGTGCAAATTTAGTGAGTAACCAAAAGCGGGCAGTAATGTCTTAATTATTTAATTAAGTTAATGTCTTAACTTCGTACATTTTACTTTTAGTAGGAAATGGGGTTCTTTATGTACCAAGTATTTAACTTGTAATCATATAAAAATAACTGATATTGCAACAAAAATATCCACCTTTCTGTTCCAAAATGTAAGCATACATGTGGTTTCAACATATTGAGTAGTGTTATTTGAGTCCTTATTTGATAAATGTGGAGTTCGCTAACTCATAATTTAATCTCAGAATCAATGTGTAAATGTTGCCAAGCTTATATTTTATGACTTATGTTCCTGAAAAATAACAGTTTACATACAGAAACAGATGTTTCTATTCTATGTAGCTATTGCTTATCTCTGGAACTCAAACAGCACGAACTGATGCTTATTTTCTTTATATAATGGAGTCAAGGTTCTCTCTTTTATTTTTAAAAGAAAATGCAAACAAAATACCTTAAAATGTAGCTTACCCTTCCTCATTTGTATTCAAGATTAAAATATAATTTCTGTATCTCTGAGAAATTATATATTTTTGAAAATAATAAAATTTTCACTGTATTTTCATCATAAAATTTCCAGGAACACATATCCAAGTGTTTACATTATTATATTTCAATTAAATACACTTAAACACTACATTATTATTGCTAGGCCATAACTACAGCATCTCATTTATAAGCATTAGGTATTTCATACATATTTACTGATTTGACATTTGCATTCCTTGAATCAGTAGGATTATTTATTTAGAATTTTCTATTTCCTAAACTTATTTTTCTTGAAAAATTAATGAAGATTTTACAAAGAAACAAGCTTCTTCCACCACAGAGATATTTAGAAAATATTTACTGCAAGAATAGATACAATATATCTATTTTGACACATTTTTAATAATACCAACTACACATGGTAACAAGTTGCACAAAGTTTAAAGTAATGGTCTACTATCATATTTTAATCTAAACTTTAAATTAAAAATAAACTATTATGATTTTATTCACTACCAGATATTTTATTTAATTTGATAAATTTATTACTCTTTAATATGTTTCCATAAACATAATACTATACAGAAAGTTCCATAAAATTTTTCTTTCGGAATAAATTTGAAATATATTTCTCCAAACAAGAAACAGTTGCTTCAAAAGAACTCACATTTTAGTCACAGTTACTAAATGATGGGCTGTTGCCTAGTGGACTTACTCTTTAGGTCAAAAAAGAATAATCTTTGTGACATAGCACTGATTGCATAAAACAATGCATTTTGAAATGACACAAAATGTATAACTGATATTACATAGCATTGGAATATGCCATATACAAAATTGTCTAACAGATATGGATAATTCTTAAAAGTTAAGAAATCATGTGAAATTTGGAATTCACTTAAGCCCCAAGAAACAATCTTACTTAGACTCTCCTTTTTTTTTTGCCATAAGGCACATATGCATGTATTTTACAAATTAGGTTTTATATAATTTCATAATGAACTTCTTAAGATTCAGGTTAATTATTGTAGACTCCAAATGCAAGCTCTCTATGATATAAATGCAATTACTATTCTATCAAATGAAATTAATGCAATTGGACAAAAGTATAATGTAAATTTTATAGAAAAGAGATTGGCTTATAATTACAAAACACAATTGTTCATTGTCAAAATCATATATAGTCTTAACTAAAGAAAATTATTAGTGTAAATATTTTATGTCTTAGACTTCAGAAAAACAATTATATTCATAAAATAAGGGATTGAGGTTATTATCATTATAAAAGGGATCATAAACAAGTCTGTTATAAAAACATGCAAAAACATTTTAGAATTCCCAGCTATCTTGTCAGTCAATTTTAAAATCTCCATTACCTAAAAATCATCAGTTATCATTATGAAAAAAAAATTGTAAGTAAAACCTGAACATCTTCATTAAGTCATTCTGACTTAAATTTACTCAACCACTCATAGGATAGTTCACAGTCTGAACTATCAACCACCAAACCTGAATGGGACCGACCTGTGTCGTCCCCCCCCCCTCTCTATATATATACATATATATATATATATGTGTATATATATATATATATATATATATATATATATATATATATATATGACAGTTGTGTAACTTGGTTCTCTTGTGGGAAACCTAACAATGGGAACAGGAACTGTCCCTACTGTTTTGACTGGCTCTTGGGAACCTACTCATCACACTGGGTTTCCTTGCCCAGACTGAATGCATAGAAGGTACTTGCTCTTAATGCAGGTTGGTATACCATGCTTTGTTGATACCCATGGGATGTCTGCCCTCTCTGAACAAAACAGATGAGGAGTGGATTGAGGAGCAGGGCGAACAAGGGAAATGGGAGGAGGGAATTGGAAGAGAGAAGGTAGGGGGATCTGCAGTCAGGTTGTAGAAATAAATTTTTTTTTTTTGCCGGGTATATGGTGTTTTTATTTTATTTTTTAGGGGGAAAGTTTTATTTTAATTTTATGGACTCCTTTCCCTCTTCCCCTCTTTTTTTTTTTCATGGTTTTTTTTTATATATTTAAAAATTTCCATCTCCTTCCCTCCTCCTCCCCCCTCCCTCCCCTCCTTCTCCCCCTTCCCTCCCCTCCTTCTCCCCCTTCCCTCCCCTCCCCTCCACCCATACCTCCCCTCCCTCCTTCTCAAGGCCAAGGAGCCATCAGGGTTCCCCACTCTATGCTAAGACCAATGTCCTCCCAACTCCCCCCAGGTCCAGGAAGGTGATCGATCAAGCTGAGAAAGCTCCCACAGAGCCCGTCCATGCAGAAGAATCAGAGCCCAGAGCCATTGTCCTTTGCTTCTTTTTAAAAAAAATATTTTTTTTTTTTATATTTTACAAACCAATCCCAGTTTCCCCTTCCTCCCCTCCTCCCATTCTTCTCACCTTTTCCACACTCCATCCCCCAAATCACTCCTTAGATAACATGGGGTTTCCTATCAGGAGCTAACAAAGTCTGTCACAGCACTTGAGGCAGGACGAAGGCCCTTCCCCCTGTATCTTGTCTGAGCAAAGTATCCCTCCATAGGTAAAGATCTCCAAAAAACATCTTGAGTCCTAGGGATAAATCCTGATCCCACTGCCAATGACCCCACAAACTGCTTCACCCTCTCTGAGGAATGGATGGTGGTTGGGCTGGGGAAAGGGTGGGGGTAGTGGGAGGAAGGGAGGGAGAGGAAACTGGGATAGATATGAAAAATTTTAAAAAAATGATTGTTTAAAACAAAATTTTTTTTTTCGAGACAGGGTTTCTCTGCAGCTTTTTTTTTAGAGCCTGTCCTGGAACTAGCTCTTGTAGACCAGGCTGGCCTCGAACTCACAGAGATCCGCCTGCCTCTGCCTCCCAAGTGCTGGGATTAAAGGCGTGCGCCACCACCGCCCAGCCAAAAAATATTTTTAATAAAATTTAGGAATGAAAAATTTTATACTTGACCTCATATATCACTTTTGTCAGTGATATGATAAAATGAAAACATCAGGGTATGTATACAGGTTGTGTGTGTAATAGTACGTAGTTATGGTCATTTGTGGATAAGCACATGATAATACTGTGATGGATTTAAGATATAAGGAAAACAATCATAAAGTCACATAGTATAAGTCTGTGCTGTATCATGAAAAACACAAAGAAATAACTTACTACTTGATTTTATTATTCTAACTCCAGTATATAAATAAGACTTGAATTAAGATATTTTTCACTCTATTTACAATAGTCTATTTCTTCTGATTTTGTACTTAACCAAAGTATTACAAATATGGCAACATACTTGTATATAGTAAATTCAAAATTCCTATATTTTGCTTGCTCAAATATTTCTGCAATTTAATTCACAGCATATGTTTTCCATGCTGATGAATGGGTTATAGAGTTCATAATAGAGTTTGAATATACAAACCAGTAATAAATGACTGACCTGGACAAACATTAAGAGAAAATGAACATCAGGTTGATGATCATTTTAGTGCTAATTAGTATTATACTTTCTGGATCTGAATTCCTCTCAAGGGTAATGTTGCAATACTTTATTTCTCTACTCGCATTTCTTCAAGTCCTGACATGCCAAGTTTTGATCAGGTCATGTGAAAAAGTGTATTGCTTGTAACTTTCTCTGTCTTAAGAAGATCGAATAGTGTAAAATACTGATTGTGTCAATTTTTACTCCGTGCTTTGCAAAGATTCACATCCCTAGACACTGCTCAACAGATTCATTCTGTGATTTGGGATATGGGACCTGTGGGTTTGTTCTGAAGGGATACATTGCCATGAATAGGCACTCATAACTTCCACCTTCAGCATTAGCTGTGTAACTCAGTGGCAAAGGAGTGTAAAGAGGAGCTCGAGCAGCCACTGGCTTTCATCCTGAGATGGAAGAGCTGACCAAAGAAGTAACAACTAATCAGCTGCCGTGGTGATTGCTGTTTTTGCCGCATTCAAATCTATCACTGCGACCAAGTGAGATCTATTCTTTACACAGTGGATGGTTAAAGTAGAGCTAATATATAGTTTCTAAGCAAATAGATATTAATTTTTTTAATGTGGGGGAAGGAGAGCTTAAATTTTCTCCCGAACAGCATTCCTTCCCTTCAGAGAAAGAAAGGCTAAATAAAGCAAGCAGAGGTTTACTAGGCCTTAATGATACATTTGCAAGAAAAAAAATATGCTGTCAGATATTTTATTTCAGCCTGCTTGTTGCAATTGTCACTTACTGTTAAATCTATCATGGGATTTATTAACACGTTAATTAAAATGGCTGAAGAAGATAAGAATTGATGGACTGAGGAGGCAGAAGATTGCATTTTTTCACAATCCTTCCTACAGTGCAAATGATGTCTCTTTCAGACTTAATGATCTTGCTTTTTCATGAGCTGAAATATTTAACTTTCAGACATTGAGTTAATTACATTTTATTATTACTTGGTTTCTAATTAATTGAAGAGCATGCCATGAAATGGCTTCTTAATGGCTTAAAATCCAACACTGGTCACCAATCAGCATCAAAGAAAGATGGCTTAAATGTGTATTGTCAATGGGTAAACTGAGACATAATAAACAGAAGTGTCAAGGACTTTGTTAATGTAAATCAAATATAACCAACTATATTAGGAAAAGGGAGGTATACTTTCAAACATAACTTACCCCACTTTGCCAAACAGCAAATTTTGGTCATCATTGTTAATAAATTGATTTATTATAAATACATAAAAGATATCTTAATAAAATTAATGAATTTCAATGGCCAAGAAAATAGAAGTAAAGTTGCTTTATGTCTATAATAACACATTTGAAATCCTTTTGGTCATGCACATGCAATTAATATGTATAATGTATCATATTTGAAATTAATATGGCGTGTATTATAAGTAGTTGATAGGAATTGTAATAAAGGTATGTTTTACTAGGCTTAGTTGATATTAAGGGATTTTGGTCAAAATCTGCTAAAGAGTTGAAAAGTATAAAATATGATAAAGTATTAGCTAAGCATGAGACCAACACGTGAAAAACTACAAGAGAGAAACACATAGAAATAACATTTATAAAATACTACCATGTAAATAAAAATGAAAACATGTTGAACAAAGCATAATTCTGTCAGTTATAAATATTTGCAAATAAAACTAAATTCCTTATAGCCCTTGCCCTTTATACAGAATAGGTTCAATTCCCCTTCCTAGTCTAGTATCCTTACATACATTATAAATAAAACAACTCCCGATGTTGGGTATCACTGACATTGCATCTCTGCGTTAACTGAAAAGCTATTATATAGAGTTAAAAGGAACAATAAATTTAAGTTTTTTTATAGAAATATGGATACTTCCAATAACTCAGAGACACTCATCCGCACTGCTCACTGACAAATTGCTTACCAGAAGTAAAGGCAGGAGGGCAGCGAACTTGGCACTTTATTCCTAACTTCCTGGGTTTCTTATTTCCAGATCAAACAAATAAATAAGTTCAGACATTTTGAAGTTGATATCTTTCTGGCTCATTAACTAGTGTCTGCATTTTAATGTGTTAATAATGCAGTATATTTGAATATTTGACTTATATTTGAACTCTTTACTCAATATACAGTTTGTAATTCAATGCATAGCTATATATCTGAGTATCAAATAAGTGCTTGTATGGTGAGAATATGTTCTAATTTCCCTGTTCTAAATTTGCATCCTCTGTCTTCCATGAGTGTTTTTATTTCAATCATAGAAAATTTAATATTCTAGGATGAGGAAAGACAGTCACAGCATGACCATATCTTTTTGCAACTTACCAATACGTACTTTGTGGTTGTGATATGGTATGTTGAGACACTCAGAGAAAATGACTGAAGCAGTGACTAGAATATTTTGTGTCACCAGTCCGCACACTGAACGCAAATCTTACTTCTTCATTTCTATAAAGAAATCCCTCCAGGCACTTGCAAAACATTCTAAGTCACTTTTTATTTCCATACCAGAGCGCAAGATGAGTGCTCACATTTCATAGAAATCTCCCTGCGTCATGGAGCTATGTTTTCCATCCACCATGCAAATCATGGGTAGCACAATGTTGATCTAGTTTCCATAGTGAACCTGAAATGTAGGTTCACACTGCTCAGGGGACAATTCTGGAGGTAAACTATTGTGGTAAGTCTAAATGTCCCATTATATTAGATAGATGCCTTCTCCGGTCTCTCTGGCTCCCACCAGTAATGTTCTCCTGTAGTCCGTTTTCCATGTATGTAGTAGTCCTTGGAATCTGTTTGTAAATGCTCTCTGATAAAAGACTCTAGCACTAGACAGAGAGGAATTTATGCCAATGTCTGGGAAATAAGAATTCCTCAGAAGAAATTCTGTGGAACTGATTCCGAGTACTTTCTGATCCCTCATTAGTTTCTCTTTCCCAGAGAAAAAATAAATTCTGTGAGCCAGTGATCCTGCACTCTCTCTGAATATTTTAAAGCCTTTCAGATTTGTTTGGCCTTTTTGTATAAATACTAACACAGGAGCCTCTGATTCTCTCATATTCATATCCCAACCTCTAGTATGCCACACAGTTAATATTCGACACGAGTCTGTGCATATTTGAAGCAGCAAGATGATGCATATGATTGAAGCTGCTCACCTCAGTTTTATCGCTCAGTACAGAAAAGGACGGAAATGAAAGGGAATGTAACAGTGGGATGAATGTGGCCCTTGAGTCATTCTGGCTCCAGAGAGCCTTAACAAAGGCTGTTAACATTTATTCCTGCCCAATAAAATTATCTTTTCCAAATGATTATTTTAGAAGCCTATTGGCAGGTGTATTGCTTCTAGCTTACTGATCCTGCAGGGGAACCCTTTATCCCTCAGCTGGCTTTGTGACTTGTACCATAGATTAAATTGCTTGGTTAGAGGGGAAATCAATTGCTATTTTCACAAAACTTCACAAAATGCTTGCAATCTACAATCTAATCAAAATCTAAAAGCCCCTTGTAGATTAGTTTTATTGGCTGTTTTTATATTACAGAACTGATGGCATTTTTCAGAAGCTGTGCTGCCTCTTTTCTTCCAACTGTAGCATTGCTTTCTTTCTGTACTACCAAGAGGAAATGAATTTTGGGGATGTTATTTCTGTTCTTCTTGCTTATTTTCTTAATGAAGTGAAAGAAATCAATAGACGCTATTCTATTCCTGTTTATTTGGCCATTTACTGCAAGTATTGTGACAGTGGACAGGAGTAGCATATTGCCAATGATTAAGATAACAGCTTATCACTTCAGAGCACACCAAAGAGCATAGACTAGTCATTCAATTAAAATGTGTATTGAATGTTTATTAGCACTAGCCAAATGAACTATGGGAGTTAAATGGGAAAAACATAATTCAAAGACATCCATAAAGAGAAAGATCTAATCTGGTAACTTATTTTAACCTCAAATATATGTTTGTATATATGTAAAATATTTTTATAGCATGCAATATCACTCATATATTACATGTAATATATAAATTACAATACTATGTGTAATGTGTATTTTCTAAAAGAATTTGATAATTCTAGTTCACATAGCAGAGACTACCACCTAATTTTCCCAACACCGTGGGAATACAAGTGATAGTCAATTTACCTGTGCTTGCTTCCTCCCAAATGTTACTGTTTTTATTATTGTAAGTGGCTATTATCCCTTCTACATGAAATTTTAGGAGCAGAGTATATTTCTAGTGTGTTAATGGAAATGTGTTTTGTTATGACCATAAGGCCACTTCAAATAATTGCTTTCAAGTCTGGGTAGTATTCTAAGTGATGAGATATCCACTGTCCAGGAAGGCAAACTTAATTTCGATATTATTTTAAATGAACAGAACTGGAACTCTCTTATTCTGCATTTCAGCATAGACTCTTAACATTAAATTGAATAAGGATGGCTGAAGGAAGTGTAGGCATTTTAAATGTTAATTTAAAATGTAAATATCTTTATTTGAAATGTCACTCCCCATGGTAGACATAAATTTCAAACAAAACATTATTTGTATACATTAATGTCAAGATTGTTTAAATACCTGGAAGTATTGGTGTGTTACAGCAAAGGATATCTTCAAAACATGGCATTCTGGTGCTAACCAAAGCAGCACAATCAACAAGTGAGCAGAATGGGCTTCAAGCAATAGGACACTAGAGAGAGGGAAGCTGCTATGCGTCTCTTGTTTGAGCTATGGTTCTATTTAGAACTTGCTTACATTCTGCTTCTACATTACATAATTATTTATTGTTAATGTTTTCCTAGTCAAGCCCCTCCTCTGCAAAAATATATAGTTATCCTGGTGCTGCATCAAAATATTAAATTAGAGTGGCAAAGACAATATTAAATGTCAGCTTAGTTTTTCAGTAAGGAGTTAAGGAAGATTAATTTTGTTTTGAGTATCTTTTGGTGTAGTTTTGTAGATATTCTTTCAGTTACCCGTCACATTAAATAGGAGGACTTTTCAGTATACAAATTCAAAATCATCTCCATACTACTCTAGGACAATATCATCATATAACTTACACTACAAATTTTTCCTTTATCATGAAGACAGATCTGTAAACATTGAAAAATATGTTTATTTCTTTATAATTTAAAATTTTAGAGAAATTAAATATTTCCACAGTTAAAGAAGTCTAATGAAGTTATCATTTAAGCAAGTCTTCTGTTTCTAATATCTGATCCTTTACCCAAAGATACACATGCATGTGCTTTTCAGCCAGCATTTAATGATGCACATCTGGTCTGTCCCATACTCTGCTGGATTAGTGTGCCTGTGGCTGAAGGAGGTCTAGAGATTTTCATTTAGATTGAATGCATTTCCATTTCCATAAACATTTTTATTTTCACATGATTTCTTAAAGTAGAATTCTAACCCACATTTCTGTGTCTGAAAAGCAAAACTACAGTCTCTGCTGACCATAAGAGAAATATATGGGGTTTGTTTGGATGCTTTTGATTCTAAATTCAAATTCCGTGGAAGTTGTTTATTCTGCACATCAATCAACAGCATTGTTTTCGAGAATGTGCTCAAAACTGCAGAGTAAATCATGCTCATGGAATGCAGGAGGCATAGTTCTCTATGTAAACACAAGGCCATTCAGGTCCAAGATCAAAAAGTCATTTTAAAGATTTAAAGTACTACTTAATTCAATTGAATTTATTTTTTAACCAATTAATATATTTATATTACACTGTGTTTTAAAAACACATATAAGTCTTGTATAAGGATTTTTGTAACATGAGTCAAAATTATGTGCTTCACGATTTCTACATCATATTATATCTAGCTCCCAATGGCATAGACATAATAATTGCTGAAATGGTTATGTCTATGCCAACAGTTTTTATGAATATCATGACTGGCTCACCTAATTATCCCAATACTAAAGCATTGTAATCAACATTGCTGAATCATGTCCTCCTTCTGGTTCTCACTAGTGATTTGTGAATAAATAGACTGTGTACTTATCACCATTTGTGTGAACACAATATGAATTCTAACAAAGAATGTAAAGAATATTCGTAGGAGCACGTACAATCTAAGATATTACACTTTTCAGAAGAAAAACTGAAATAATAAATAACTGAATAATTGCCTCTGAAAGGAAATAAATCTACCACACTCTAAAAATTCAAGACCAAAGAAGTATAGAGATATTTTAATGATAATACCTTTGACAATACTCTTTGATAAAAGTTGCTACATATATATATATGTATATATATGCATATATATATATATATATATATACATTCTAAAACTTAATAATTTTGTCTATTTCATCAGAAAGGTGCACTTTACTGCTGTTATACAGTTACATGTTCCACAAGGCCCCAGAATCATCCATTTCCATCATGACCCCGAAAGGTATCATCCTTGGCACTAATGGTGGGATCATGCATCCTTCAGTAGAACAGAGTAGAAAACAGGGGTCATTGGAAACAGTTTAATAAAGAGGGTATTGAAACCCCCAGAATATTACCGTATTTTAAATATTTATTTTATGATTCCCAACCAATACAAGGTGAACAAGAATTCTCGGACACACACAGTTCCAATGAGATATGCTGTTCTGCCAGAGTCCCCAAAGCAATGAGGATAAATAACCTCTAAATTTAGAAGTCAAATCAAGGGGTTTTATTTTTCCTTTTTACTTATCTTAGACATTTTGTTCTAAATGTACAGCTAATAATATATCTCAATTTATTTAATTTACTTGCACATTGTATATTGTAGGAAAATAGGATTAACTGGAAAAAACAAACATGGTTATAATTAAAAAAAATCCACAATATTCTTAATTTTAAGTATACCTGCCCAGCTTGTTGGCACAAAAGCATTATGATCCATTATTTACAGACATATTCTACAAGGATATGAAAGGCTATCAAGCCTTATACTTGTTTGAAGAAAATCTCTCAGTTCTGTGCTCTCAATCAACAGAAGTGAACTCTGTGTTAGACAAAAACCCCTCACCTCTCGATAGTGCTGACAAATATCTTTGCTATTCTCCATGATTTAAATACACTAAATTTCCCTAAATGGATAGCTTACAGTGATGGCGGCCAGACAGTCCATTGTATTCCAGAAATCAGTTTGATTGTATTGGAATTACTCAGGGATAACAGCTACCTTTGTAAGTCATCTTTTCATAAACAGAACAGAAAATAGAAAAACAAAAAATTTCCACATGCTGAAAAAGAAACTCACAAGTCTCAGAAGACACTATATCTTTAAGTAATTAAAAGAGTAATTAGGCTCAATCACAAGTGATGATTTGAGAAGATGGGTGGTTTCCAATAAAAGAGCAAATAAAAACTTTTTTTGACTTTCCATACATTTTAATGATATTTTTTCTTCTTTAAAAAAAAAGAACAAACCACACCAGTACATGGCAAGTCCCTGGTGTGCAATTGATGTAGGAAGATTGTGAGTTTGAGGCTAGCCTTGACAATATAGCAGTAGCCCATTTTTTTAAAAGAAAAGCACCCAATGTATTGCAACTATTCAGAGAAATAATAATTATTTATTTTAGAGAAATTTTCTAAAAGACTTCTTAGACTTCAAATATTAGCTAAGGAACATGACAGAGTAATTCTCTAATATCAGTCAATCTAATATCAGGATTTATAACAAAGTATATTTCATCAATTTTTATTATTTCATGATTTTTATTTTCATTTTTCATAATACAATATTTCACACATAGTTACATAGTTAGAGTCCTTCATATAAAGAACTAAAAGCCCTCTCTTCTGTTTTTTCTTTTTAAATTATTGAATTGTTCTGACATATTCTCTTTCTAATGATTCCTCTTTCTGGTCACCATTTGCTCTTGCATAATAGCACTGTATTTATGTTCAAGTCAATCAAGCATTCATATCCAACAATTCTAATATATTTATTGATGATCTTTATTTGTGTATGTGAGTGTTCTTTGTGTGTGTTCATGTGCTGAAGACAGGATGTATATAAAGCTTTATGCATATAAAGCATAAGTCCTGCCTGAGTATACTTTTGCATGCAACATTACGTTTCACTGAGCCTTAAGTAACAGTTTTTAGAATTATCTAAATAATATTGGCTTTTTTTCTTCCTTCGCTCACTCACCCCTCACCCCTTCCTCCCCTTCTTCCTTCTTTCCATCCTTTCATTCTTCTCTCTCTCTCTCTCTCTCTCTCTCTCTCTCTCTCTCCCTCTGTCTCTCTCTCTCTCCTCCCCCATGTGTGTGTATGTTTGTGTGTGTGTGTGTGTGTGTGTGTGTGTGTGTGTGTGTGTTATTTTCTAGAGACAGAAAACCAGGTCTTGCACAAACAGGGAAAATGTAGTTACATTCCACAGCCATATGGTTACTTTTCATAGGTGGTGTTTAATGCTAGATACATTATGCTTTGTGTTATTCTGTATCAACCATTTGCCTGATTGATTTCTAAGAAAAAAGCAATGACTTGGTATCTAATTTTGTTCTGCACTACAATAAATATCCCCAAGTATGTCCCAAAGGTTTTTCTGATACAGAGAAAAGATGTGGCAATAATGTATAATATTTGGGCTGTATCTATACCTTTAAAAGAGTAACTATATCTTCTTAACTTTTACTTTTCAAATTAAATTAGTATTTTTAGGTATTCTTAAGTTTAAATAATAAAGCAGTTTTACTGATTTGAAAGAGTATTGGAGAATGTAGAAAGATGGTTCATCAGCTAAAAATATTTAATGTTCTTGAATAGGACTCAAGTTTTACTCCCAGAACTCATGTCAGGCAGCTCATAATCTACCTCTAATTCAAGTTCTAGGGGATGCAACACCTTCATCTGAAAACTATGAATGCAACTAAACACACACATTAGTATACCCACACAGAAATACATAATTATTAACGAAAGTGTATATTTAAAACAAATATTTATAGTTAATTAATATATTTGAAAGAGGAATGGTTTTCCCTTCATTCAAATTTTCATCTATCATTTATCTGTCATCTTTTAACCTCTATCATCATCTAATAATGATAGTGATATCTTGTTTGTATAAAATTTGCCTAAAGATCAGAAGATGGAGCTATCCACTAGCTACCAATAGAGTTCTGGAGGTCTGTACAAATAGACAGGAAGTATTACAGCAGTGAGCTGTGCAGACAAAAGTGATGAGGCTAGAGGAAACAGGAGCTCAGTCTTTTTTGGCTGGGAAATTTGTGAGGTAAGGTTGGCTGTGACTTGCTCCTTCATCTCTCTAATTTCTCAGCGTTTTCCCCAATATCTGACTCTGGCCTTTTATTGTTAAATTAAGACTTACTAGAACACCTGCTACATATTAGTGCCTAACTTAAAGGCAGGAATTCGCAGAAAAACCCCTTGCCTGTGGCTTTATACCACCAGCACAGGCCAGAGCAGCATATGGGGCTCCTGCCTCACCCAACTAGGCTTTCTTCTCTTTGTTCTCCAAGCTTTGAGTGAGTTTGTGATTTTCCTGCTCTAGCACTTCTGAAATAGTCTCCAACTGCTACCCAAACTCCAAAAACATGTGTTGGGTTCCAAATGGTAGGACTTACCTACCCTAGACTGACGGGATCTACCTTAAGGCAGCCCACCATCACACATGCATTTTCTGAACATGTCCTATGTGTTTTTCAGATAGCCAGCTCTCTCTCTCTTTCACTCTCTTTCCTCCTCTCCCTCCCCACTTGGGGTTGCTGGTTTTCCCTATTCCCAGTCTCCCCTTACCACTTACAGCTCATGGCTACATTCTAGCAACCACAGCTGTCCTCAGTCAGACTGTTAACCACTTAAACATGCTATGCCCCCACAGTTCATTGACATTTGATGGAGGATTCTCATTGGCTAATAAACAAACTGCCTTGGCTTTTTGATAGGGCAAAATTTAGATAGGTGGAGTAGACAGAACGGGAAAAAGGAAGTGAGGTAGATGGCTCAGACAATTGTCCTGCCTCTGCAACCGAGATGCGATGAAGCCAGCCACCAGGTCAGAGGTGCTGAATCTTTCCCGGTAAGACACTATTCGTGGTGTTACACAGATTATTCGATATGGGTTAGTCAAGATGTGAGTAAGAGGATGAAAATAATGGGCCAGGCAGTGTTTAAAAGAATACAGTTTGTGTGTTGTTATTTCAGGTGTAAAGCTAGCTGTGCAGGAGCCAGGAGGCCGGGAGCAGGGCGGCAGGAATGCAGCTCTTGCTCCCCTCTACAGAATGGTCCCAACGTGGATAACTGAATCCACAGAAAACATGAGAAATCTTGGGAAAGAATAGAGTAAAGCTCTATTTTTTGGGTCTGGCAAGCAAGCGCTCTCATCTAAGAGAGGCTTCCTGACTCAGCTTCAGCTGCAAAACATTGCAGCTCTTATAAGAGGTCCTGCTACGAAACACTTAAATGACGTTGATAAAAGTTGACTGCATGCTTGCTTGTTTTCAGCCTTAGCGAAAAACAAAACAAAAAAACAAAAAAAACAAAAAACAAAAAACAAAACAAAACAAAAAAAACTGTGCCGTTTTAAAATGCTGGCTTTCTGGGCCATCCTGCCAGGGCAAACTCTGACTCATTCAAACAGGGGGTCCTGACTATGGAGCTGTTGATTGTTGTTTAACACTGTTGCAGCTTGCTTGCTGGCAGGGACCTTGAAACACTGTAGAGTTATGGCAATAAAAATGGCTACAGCAGGTACCTCCAACATGAGGCTGAAAAGGTAAGGAATGGGCTGGATCTAGCTGTCATAGCCACAGCTTTAATCCTACCTATATTGCTCAGTAATTTAAAGGCTTGTGCGGTCAGAAAAAGAGAGAGAAAGATAAAGTAAAGAGAAATTCAAAAACAAAGAAAACCTCTAAATGATAGTGTGCTAAAAATATATGCAGGCTGAAGGTTAAAGTTCTTAAAAGTAAAGAAAGAGAGTAGTTGGGTGTGGTGGTACACACCTTTAATCCCAACACTTGGGAGGCAGAGGTAGATTGACCTCTGTGACTTCAAGGTGTGGTAGCACACACCTTTAATCCCTATGCCTGGGAAGCAGAGACAGAAGGATCTCTGAGAGTTCAAGGACAGCCTGGTCTACAGAGTTATTCCAGGACAAAGATATTCAGAAAACCTGTCTCAAAAAGTAAAAGTAAAAATAAAAGAAATAGAGGTTAAAATAAAGCCACACAAAGATGGAAAATACACAGAGAATCTTGATCCTGTATGCTATTCTGCTCTCTTTGGATTGTTTGAATGCTGAGGAAGGAGCAACAGCTGCTAAAAGATATTTGTTTATAAATGCTGCTGAACTAATCCAACATAGATATTTTGAAAATACCTTGACTTCAGAATTTGGATCTAAGGATATGATCCTTTGGAAAAGAGATTCTTCTTTTGTTTTTACAGAAAATGAGACCCTGTGGATTGCTTCTATCCCAATATGGTATGATAGACCACACCCTCCTCAAAGGTTGTTGTGAACACCTTCAGAAAATTACTTTGCTCAACTGATGACTGAGATGAACCTGGCACACAGGTTACACCATGAAAGATCTGATTAACAGCGTCCTCATTCAGCAGGAAGCAGTATGGAGAGAAATGACTGCACCCATGTTCCCAAATATTGTTTATAAATGTTCTTTTACATTTAAAAAGGGATATGATATAGATATGAATAATTTGCATTGATATGGATTTTGCTTTAGTGATATAAATTTAAGGTCTATTTTGTTATATGTATATGTATTTTTGATACTGATTAAGGTATTGTGATTGTGTAGTTCTTTTTAAAATGTAATGTATAATTAAGAAATATAGGTTGTTAATGAAAATCATCAGTAATAATCAAGCTTGTAGTCATGTTAGTTAGATTTTCTAGATGTACATAGATATATTTCAGATAGGCATTCTTCATATCTTCCAAAGACTACAAAATATGGCATTTTAATGTTTTAATAACTTAAGGCTTTTCATGACAATGAGACACGTCAGCTCCTGGCAGCACCAATCTACTTCAAGAGGAAGATGTGCATCAAAAAGGATCTTTATGGAGTTTGATAGCCATTTGGGCAAGAAACTGCTCTTGCTTGGACTGTTGGCATAAACTGGACACAAAGAACCTGCAGAAAGAGGACTGCTGAAGTTTTCTTAATGTGAGATGATTCTTTGGGGTTCCTGATTCATAAAAGAGACTGAGAGACATTCTACAGGACATAGCAGATACTGACTGAACTGCCTTTGAAATTTCCTGCTTCATGGAAAAGTCTGCTGGATACTATGGGTCTGTAGGCCAAAGATGGATGCCCTAACAGTACAAAAGAACTTTGGGTAACTGTCCAGGCAGCGAGATGTCTCTTTCATTTCTAGAGTTTTGGAAGTAGCTTACTTCTTGTTTACCTAGATAATATTATATCCTTCTGGAGTCTTTGATGGAGTTGAAGAATGGATAGATAGTTATAGTTTTCCTTTGTTATGATAAAAGATAAAGTAGATATAAATATTGTAACTATAATTCTTGCTTGATAACTGTTTTGTTATATGTAATTTTACTATGTTAATGTTAAAGCCTTTCTTTTTTGTTTAAACAGAAAAGGGGGAAATGATGGAGGATTCTCATTGGCTAATAAACAAACTGCCTTGGCTTTTTGATAGGGCAAAATTTAGATAGGTGGAGTAGACAGAACAGGAAAAAGGAAGTGAGGTAGATTGCTCAGACAATTGCCCTGCCTCTGCAATGAGATGCGATGAAGCCAGCCACCAGGTCAGAGGTGCTGAATCTTTCCCAGTAAGACACCATTCGTGGTGTTACACAGATTATTCGATATGGGTTAGTCAAGATGTGAGTAAGAGGATGAAAATAATGGGCCAGGCAGTGTTTAAAAGAATACAGTTTGTGTGTTGTTATTTCGGGTGTAAAGCTAGCCATGCAGAAGCCAGGAGGCCGGGAGCAGGGCGGCGGGAATGCAGCCCACTATTCCTCACTACAGACATGGTCAACAGATATGGTTAGACAATTGGGATTTCTTAAAAGGAAGAATTAGTTAAAATACAGAGTTTTTTCCCACATTAAAAAATGGGAAACACTATTACTATTGAGGGATATAGGTCTCTGTATAATAATACACTAGACAATTTTAAATTGTAACAATTAAATGAGGGGATAACTAATTTATATAAGATTTATGTAATGTCAGTTATTAACATTATCAGTTTTATCATTTTTTACTAAAATGGTTTAATATGAGTGCTAAGATATAAGTTTTAGAAAAAATAAAACAGATTATAGAGATAGATTCAGACAGAAGAATTTAATGAAGAATGAATTTCAACATTGCGTTATAAGTTTAGAGATAAACAGCCTAAGGTTTTCCAGCAACCAACCTTAACATATCCAGTAACCTTACATGAATTGGCAAATGATAGAGGCTCTGTAAGAGTTAATTGGACTTCTTTGCCAATGTGAGATTTAAGGAGAATCAAGGAAGCAATAGTCTCATATGGCATGTGCTCACCTTTTGTGAAGCAAACATTAAACTCATGGTCAGTTTGTAATAGAATTATCCCTAAAGACTGGATAGAATTGGATAAAACTGTTTTAGAGCCTGGTCCACAATTACAATGGATTATCTGGTTTGAGAAGAGGCTAAGACTACTTAACAATGAAGTAAAGCTAGAGGTAGGAAAATCTCCCCAAAGCAATTTCTTGTAGAAGGAGATTATGCTACTGTAGAAAGCCAATCCATATATGATGGTCACATCCTGGCTATATGCCATGTAGCAGCTTTGAATGCTAGGGAGAGAATTGGCGATGTAGGGAAAATTGAGTCATTATCTAAGGATATACAGGGCTCAAAGAAACCTCAGATTTCTTAGGATGATTGACGATAGTAATAAATAGAATGATACCATATTCAGAAGCTATACAGATAATAATTGAATCTCTGGCTTTTGAAAATATTAATTTTCAATGCAAAAAGATAATTAGACCTTCAAAACAAGGTCAGCACCCTTGGAGGAATGGATTTGAGATCTAGGCAATATTGAATCTCATGATAATGATGATGCTTGGATAGGAGAGGTGATTTCCAGAAATTTGAGGAAAACCAAAATGTTAAGTGATTCAACTGTGGCAAAAAAAATCACCTTAAAAGGGATTGTAAACAGGGTATTCCTAGAAGCAATGCTTTTTGTAAGCAATATCCAAATAGAATATCCCTCCATTCTGGATTATACAGAAGGTATGGCAAAAGCAGACATTGTACTAATGAAAGTAGGTCAATAAGTGATATTCAAGGTAATCTTTGGCATCAGAAAAATCGTTAAGGACCCTCTCTCAAGCCTCTATGCCAAATCCATTTTAGTCATTTTCTTCATTACAGAGAAAGCTCCTTGCCAGAACAATTTAAAATGTTAATGCCAATTATCCATGCTGCACATTGCATCCATACAAAAAATTAGGATAACCATAAAGCAAGTATTTTGACAAACTTCTATAAATTAAGAAAGACAAAAATTAAAAAAAATAAATAAATGATGTTATTCAAGGTCTAGAAGACACAGGTCCAGATGTAACAATAATTTCATCAGAATCTGGGCATCCAAATTGAACTTTTCAGGAAGTAAATGTTCACCTTTTATGGATTGGAACTTTATCTTGGGAAAACAGAGCAAGAGATGGGATGAATGTATAGGATCTGAAAGCCTGAAAGGAAAATGAAAGCCTTATGTGGCTAGCAGCAATGTACTTATGGGAAATAAATTATTACAGCAATTGAATACTTAAATGAACATTCCTGCAATCTCATATAAAGCCATACATTAACATATGTTTCTTGGAAAATTATCACAAGATATTATAAGGGACAGTCACCAACCATTTGGTTATATAAGAAAAAGGCATAACAGCTGCTAATCTTTCAAAGGCACAACACCCCTATCTTTAAAATTGTTGACAGACATATCCTTATGGGGTTCACAATTGTTTTAAACAACAGAAAAATTGCAGATCTTAGAACAGCTGGTGTAGGAGCATTTAAAGCTCAGCATACTGAAGAATCAACAAGCCCTGGGAATTCTCCTGTGTTTACTGTGTCTGGAAAATGGAGAATGGTAACATATCTAAGAGCTGTTAATAAACTATTGGTATGATTCATTCAATGGTATGTCTACAGTCTGGTGTTCCTTTGTCTTCTCTAATTGCCTAAATGATGACCTCTTATAGTTATTGATTTAAAAGATTGTTTCTTCAATATAGCTTTACAAGATAAAAACAGAGAAACATTTGCCTTCATAGTACCTATGAATTTGCTATGAGATTTCAATGGAAGGTTAATACAGAAAATATTTAAAAAGCTCCACCCTTCTGCCAGTATTTTGTATAGTATTAATTGGAAATGATACATAAGTCAATTTTCTGAATCTATAGTTTACCATTACATGGATGATATTTTGCTGTCTTATTCAAATGTGGGTACTTTATAAAGAATGTTTGAAGAAATAAAGAAAATTTTGCCTTGTTGGGGATTCCAAATTGCTCCTAAAAAATACAAAGAGGAGATTCTATTCATTATTCAGGCTATAAAATAGGTTTACAAAAAATTAGACCCAAAAATGTGTAAATTAGGAGAGATGATTACAGACTCTTTTTTGGGGGGGGGGGGAGGGGATTTTTTTGAGACAGGGTTTCTCTGTAGTTTTGACTTTCCAATATTACTGAACAGGCATTTCCTATCTATGATCCACTATTGGAAAAAATCATCATGGACTGAGTAATTTGGTTAAAACCTTAGATGGTGATGAGAATGTAAATTGTCCCAGGAAATTATCAGCTGAATTTAAAAAAGAATTGACTTCGGTGAAAGAGAAATTACAAAAGGCACCTGTGGATAATGTCAATCCAAATCGTATCTGCATTCTAGTCATATATCCTCCAAAAATTCCCCTACAATAATTTTAATTCAGATGAAAGGTATTATCTTAGAATGGATCTTTCACCATCTAATCTGAATAAAAATCAAAATATTTCATCAAACAGCATGGCTATAAAATCTAAACTAACTTTAAAACTAACAATTGCTTTTCATTTGATCAGATATAACTTGCCATAAGGAAACCTCCCCATACTTAGGGTTGGGGAAGATTTTGTTTTTGTATTTTCAGGATAATAAAGGCATAAAATTAAGGAATTTGAAAGTCACCGAACAAATGAGACTTTCAGAGAAAGTGAACAAATCATCCAGAAAAAAAGTCCCAAGAAAACAAATAATTTGGACTGTTGGTGTATCACATTTCCAACAGGTTAAGTTTTATAAATTCTCCAAAAATGTGTTTTTCTGCTATTCTCTGCAGATATATAATAAAAATGTTTTTTTTCTAGTCCCAGTCCAGTTAAAGATCAAAGCTCATTTGGAGCTAAACTGTGGTTCTCTAATTCTAAGCATGCTTATTAAAGTGAAATCCAAAATCTCTGTCTCATGTCAGAGGAGCCACCTATATAGGACAAAAGAAAAACAAATATTTAATAACTTTTTATTGCCTCTATGTTCATAATCTTTTGGAATTATATTGGCTCCTTAACAGTTTTTCTTAAGGTATAAATATCTCAAAATTTATAAGATTAATATATTTATATATTATATGTATAAACTCTTTGTCATGCTTTTAATGATCATATAGAATATGACTATCCTAAAAATTAATTCTAGAAAAGGTTTCATCTACCTTTATGTACATGATTCAAATCTTTAAAATAAGGATGGGGTCTCACAACAACAATTTCTCCAGGACTATGATACCCCCACTAAGCTGAAAAACACCACCTGAAGATGGCCTCTGGGCTATAAACTACTCAGACCAATTTCAAGGTGGGTTTTGACATGATCCCGCCTAACAGACTAGTCTAGCCAAAACTTTAGACAAGTCCTGCACTTTCCCATTAAGCAGAGACTGAACAACGAATGATAAAGCTACCTCTTTCCAGAACTTAACCCAAATTTTTCTTTTCCGGATCATCTGAAGATGCCATTGCCCTCAGATAACTGGAAGTAAATTTCAGAATATGGCACCCATATTCCCAAGAATTGGGGTGGGTGGTTTTGTCATTCAATGTGTTACAGAGATTTGTCATTGTTTGGGGGATTGGTTACAATTTGTAATTGGTTATGGTCAGGAGAATAGTTGATAAAGAGTTCTTGCTTTAAAAGGAAAAAGGGTGGCTATAGATATAAGATGGAAAGGTAGATTAATGAATCTTTAAAAAAGCCAACTACTAGTTTTAATTATTTAACACAGAATTGTCTTTTGTATATTGTATACAAGTTTTGTATTTTGATACAAATTTGAGATTAATTTTGTTAAAACATATTGCATTTATGCTTCTGTTCTTGTTCAAGGTTTTGTACCTATACAACTCATGTAAAAATATAATGCAAATTTCTAGTTCTTGAAAGATATTATTACCAACTGCTCAGGATATTAAAGAAATGCAGGTTAGTAATTATAATTCAACTTATAGTCATATTACATATATTTTGAAGGTCAAACAAAGATATATTTTAAATAGTCACATCATTTTTAAATACTTCAGAGATCTACAGAGTATGTTTTAAGATGTTTTAGTATCATAGGTTCTTTTTTATGAAAATGAGACATGTCTGCTCCTGGTAGCACCAATTTACTTCAGAGAAGATTATGAGCATCATGGATGTCCACATGGAGTTTATTTTGTGGCAAAAGTAAGCCATTGAGCAAGAAAATGTCCTTGCCTCAACTGCAGACAGTATGCTCTTCTAATTGGACAAAGAGGACA